>NC_082640.1:185442920-186642920 GCF_028023285.1 Balaenoptera ricei | reverse complement strand
CCTACTGAAAACAGTTTCAGGGTAAGTGAGGATTTCATAGGTAAAAAAAACTTGGTTTTCCTTTTCGACAACAAAAAAAGTTTAGAATAACTTTTAGAAAGTGCATGTGGGAAAGCATTAGAAATTACTGCTGAATTAAAACTACTTTTTTTGCTAAGTGTGAAACACTCCATATATTTTAATTTGCTCCAAAAGCAGTACTAGCAAAAATATCTACAGCAATATATTTTTGGGAAAAAGCAGAAACCAAATTCGGAGAGCATGACAAAACGAGTGCCAGCCCTCTGGGCCTTGGCCCTGTCCATAAGCTGAGGGGCGACCACATGACCTCCAGAATCCTTCTAGCTTTACGCTCTCAGACCACAGGAGCGTCTCGACCTTACCTGAAAGGGAAGTTCAAGAAACTGACAGGGAATCTCCATTAAGACGTCCAGAGCTACGTGCGCTCTGTTTCCATAGTCTACAAAGAACACCTAGAGGATGAGGAAAGTGCCTCAGTTAGTACAGGCCCAGGCAAACACCGTGCGCCACCAACCATGGCCACGCAACCATCCATCCCAGCTCCGTCATCACAGGATTCCTAGGGACTGGGGCTTAAATCCTCACCTCACTGAGGGAAGTAACTTTTCTACTAGACCACTTTTCTAACTGTAATTATTTTATATTTAATTTCCACTTGAAATTAGAAAAGACTTTCTATCAACTGCTGTAAGTCTGTCTCATTTCCCTTTCAGTGATTTGTTACAGAAAAACATACCTCAGCAGAATTTCCAGAAACATAAAGGATTTGTGCTCTAAAGTAGCTTTCTTTATCAAAATCAGCAAAAGGAGCCAGACAGACCAAGTCTGGATGTGGGTGAACGGGCAAGGGCACCAACTTCAGACGGCTGATTTCAGCAGTAAGCTTTTCCAGAATCTCTGAGCTTTTTTCATCAATCCTATATCCCCAGAAGTGCCCCACTTCAACCACCTAAAAAGGAGGAGGAAGAGCAGAGATGAACTCTAGAAAGGATTTCTGTCAAGAGGGACAGAAACTCAAACTGCAGCCCTGGCACACCACCCTACTACAAGTCACAAACCAGATTCCCCGGTCCCTAAGTATTCTACGGGGGAGGGGGTGCCCGGCTTGAGCGAGGTGAGGAACGGTGTCTGGAGGCACAAGACTTGCGGGCACACAAGCACTGTAGGCTCTGGGGGGCACGTGGGAACAGGGCTGTTCCATCCCTGACCAGAGCCCAGGGCCCCCAGGTGCCCTCTGGGTGGCGAGGGCCGGGTGCGGGGTGAACGCACAGCCCCCTGGAAGAGCAGTGGGGGGACGGGGGAGTGGATGTCCTCGCCTGCTGCCGCTGCAAGACGGCCAGGGCCGCACTGCCGGAGCTCTCCGGTCTCCTGGCATCCAGGTTTCTATGGGAAGTCTCCCAGTGAAGGGTAACTACAGATTTACCAGGAAGCCCGATGCATTTTAACTGAAATTTTATTTTGAAGAAGTAAAAACTACACCGCAATGAATAATGGTGCCAATGCTAGTTTTGTGGATATAAACTGAATTACACAAGCAAATAGCACTATGCCAATTAACATTTTTACATGTATCTTGTCGCCAAAACTGATTTTAAAATGTACTAACATTTTAAAAATTAAACTTTGACTCTAGAATGAATATTTGTGTTTACACAATTGTGTTACAGCCACATTTCAATTCAGCAAGCGAGAGTAATTCAAGCTCACCCAGATTTGCTACAGGTAACCCTTAAACAAGGCAGGTTTGTTCTGCGAGGGTCCGCTTACCCGGATACTTTTCAACAGTAAAGACTACAGGACTGCATGGTCCGTGGCTGGTCGAATCTGAGGATGCGGCGGGACCACGGATACGGAGGGCCGACAGTGAGTTACCCATGGATTAGCCCCACATTGTTCAAGGGTCCAGTGCAGATGACTAAGGTACACAGGCTGTGGGCGAGGGTCTCTATACATCCACTATCTCATGTATACAACACGACAGTTCTAGGCTAAGAAGACAGAAAAGCTCTAACGATTGGATCACACCATTCTTACCTCTGTAACATCAATTGTTAAGAGGAGATCTGTAATCATCTGGGATCTGTCTAACGTGTTAAATGAGACTTGCGCAGGATCAACTCTCTGCTTCTGGAAGTCCACATTCACCCTATTTAACACAATTTATTTTAAAAGGCAATAAAAGTATTACAAAGAAAACATGTTTACATATATGAAGTTACTGCTTGAACTATTCCACTGTTTCTATAAGAAAAGAACATTTTAATAAAATACCTAAAGCCAGAGATGATGAAGTCGATCTTATCTGAAATGTGTTTCTGATGGCTTCCTGAGCTGCCTTGGGGGAGGGTGTGTACCCCAGTAGTTACATACTACCCTTCAGGAATATATTCTAAAGGTCAAGACTGTTATGGAATATCTACTCTTAAGGATATAAATTCTAAATCTAGGACCTGCAATGTTTCCTAACTTGTGGTTTCAGAGGTGAGTGACTCTGACCTTTAGAAAACTACAAGAATCCAAGCCTATTTAATGTTGTTAGGAAACACATACATGATTTTCTAATAAACCTAAGAATTATCATTCATCCCTTGAAGCAATAATATAATAAATGCTAAAATTCCAGGAGATGAAATATAAATTGATAAAAAGTTTCCTTTCCTAATAATTTTATTCTTAAATGAAGAGGAAGAATTATAAGAGATCTGATCCACCTCTCTTCCCAATTTTCCAACCCATTTATTAAATAAGAGTGACTCAGGCTAAGTTACCCAGCAGGACAGGCCTACTCCACGTTGTTACTGACTGAACCCACTCAACTCCCAAACTCGCAGAATCAAACCATCCCACACTGGATGAAACTCGATGGAACTTACTTCCCTACCTCATCAATTCCTCAAATCCCTGTCAAATTCCTCATGGGGTTAAAAAGATTACAAACAAGAAAAGGTGCAGGAGAATTCTACACACAGCACTGTGTGAATATGACCGAAAGGCAAAGTAATCTGTCAGAAACACTGAAGGGCGATTTAATTGGGTCCAAGAGAAGCCAGCCTGCAAACTGCACGGCAGCTGCCTGGGGGCCGAGCAGACCCGTGCAGGCAGCCCGGCCCCCCCACCCTGCTCAACAGGGACGGGTGGCCTGTGCTGGCAAGCAGCGGGCTGCTGCCAACTGCGCCTGCGTCTTGTCCCGCTGCTGGCTCCGCTAAGGGCAAGGGAGACCCTACTCTGCTTAGGAAGAGAAAGGCGGTAACTGTAAGGAGGAAGAAAGGAAACTAACATTAGGGTCAATCCCTTCGATTTAAACTGAAAATGACACAAATGGTTCTACCCAATCCTCCAAACAGCCTTGTACAATAGGTATCATAGCTATTAAACATATGAAAACACTGAGGTTCAGAGAGGTCAAGTAATGTGCCCAAGCACACACAGCTAGAAGACGATGAAACCAGGCTACCACGCCAGTGCTTTTAGTGTGAACTTAAGCAAGGTTAAACAGCTGTTTAAAAATAATATTGAGAATGTGAAAGCAGGTGGACAGAGTTGTGCCTGCCTCCCTTCTGAAAATACCTTGTGTTCCTGAGCTTGGAAACATCCCCTCCTTGCACCTTCCCTTCAATCTCCTCTGCAGAATGAACACTGAGTTCAAGGGAAACTTTCAGCTGAGACATCTTAATGGCCATATACACCGCAGGAAGAGTTTTAAACCTCTCTGTTGGATTGCGTGAAAACTCCACAAAGGCTCTGTTCCACAAATGTAAATAAAAAAATAAGTTTATGAGGCATGTTAATTTCTCTCAAGTTTAGAGATTTTCAGTAACACCTCTCTTCAAAACACCAGCAACTCTTCCTTCTGTTAATTAATCAAGAAGATGTATTTAAGGGAAAATTATTCACTTAAGAGAAATAAAAGTTACAATGACGTACCATTAAATTAAAACCAAGTATCATCTTCATGTATTACTCAGTATAATGCAGAATAAAGATTAAGTTCAAAAGGAATTTTCGGCTAAGAAATCTTAATTCTCATTAGAACAAAGTGACAGATCTGGGTTTTTGTTTTCCTCTATTTTATTGTAAAATAAAAATCAGACAGAGAAAAGCACACAACTGAGAAGTTCAGTGATCTTTCTGATCTCCCTCCAAAAAACCACCCAGTTTATCACCCAGTAATGTTGAGGCACGCCCCACCTTAAGACCCACCCACGTCGCAGTGTCCTATTATCACATCCCTCCCTCTTGGGGAATAAGAATCAAACATGCAGTAAGGGGACTTCCCTGGTGGCGCAGTGGTTAAGACTCTGCCTGCCAATGCAGGGGACACAGGTTCGAGCCCTGGTCCGGGAAGTTCCCACATGCTGCGGAGCAACTAAGCCCGTGCACCACAACTACTGAGCCTGCGCTCTAGAGCCCATGAGCCACAACTACTGAGCCCATGTGCCACAACTACTGAAACCCGTGCACCTAGAGCCCGTGCTCCGCAACAAGAGAAGCCATGGCAATGGGAAGCCCATGCACCGCAACGAAGAGTAGCCCCCGCTCGTTGCAACTAGAGAAGGCCTGCGCACAGCAACGAAGACCCAACGCAGCCAAAAAATAAATTAATTAAAAAAAAAAAACATGCAGTAAGGGTGCCTGCCAGACACTTCCTGGTAAAAAGGAAAAAAGCTTCAAGTTTACATTTGTTTGTATATGCATGTCAAAATCTCCCGGAGCAAAACATCATACTCAGAAAAACAGACTTATGACCGCTTCAACTACTGCCATGGAAATGCGTGATTTTGGGTGACCTGGAAGGACCCTGAGCTGATGAAAAGCGGCCTGTCGCGTCCCATCCCGTCCCGTCCTCTGGCCTCTCTGCAGCCTCCTGTCTCCACTGCACTGTCCCCTTGCCCTCGGCTCCCTTTCAACCCTCCTCCACCGACCCTGGGTGAGCTCACAAGTGAGCACGTGCAGTCTCCTCCTGTCCTCAGCTCCCTTTATTCACTTCCATTTCTGCCATCTTTCTCTAGAAGGAGCCTAAGTCTCTCCTTAGAAATAATTTCTTTCAAATACTCTAGAGCACATTTCCAAGACTCTCGTCTTCCCTGTGTATTTTCAACTCAACACGTGGAGAGAGCCAAGCCCGTGACATTCCCCGCGCCCCCCCAGCCCCCGGCCCTGCCCTCCTGTCCACTCCCCCCAGCTGAAGTCCTGGCCCTCGCTGGCTCCTCTCTCGTCTTCGTCCTCCACAGGCCATCAACAGCCGAATCCAAGAGCTCTTCCCTCCCATCCGCTGCCTCCTTTTCATGTCAAAAGTCACCTCGGCTTGGACAACTGCCAAGTTTATGCTGGACGGCTTCTTCTCCTCTTCATCACTCCCCGATTAAGTTCTACAAAACACAGTTCTAGTCAGAACACTCAGGGCTCTCTAAATACCCACTACTGACGTTCATACTCGTCAGCTGGTTACAAATACCATCCGAAAGACAGCGCCTGATGCCCACTCTTCAGGCTCAATCTGACACAAAACCAGCTCCTGGCAAGAGGGCTCTGGCTGTGCCTGGCACAAATCCTACGCTTTCCCAAACCACAGCTCCGCTCACACTGGGCTCCTGCCCCACCTGCCAGGGCTGCCTCCCCTCCAGGCCCCTCCAACTCCTCCAGAGGCAGGCCCAGGTGAATGTCACTGCTCCTACTCTGAGCCTCAGATACAGTATCTTCTTCCAACCCCCCACGCCTCTCCCAGGACACTTCACGATGGGCAAACATCTGTGGAACCGATTTTACTCTCCACGCCGACCACTAATTTGAAAATGTCTCACAGGAGGAAACCGTGCGCCCACATACGACCTGTGCTCCAGTGCCCTTGGCCCTGCACACAGCAGGCCCTGCTGGATCCCAAGGCGGAGGACAGTCTTGACTCAATAACTATTTTATGTCATTCTCTGCCTTTAATATTTGATGCACAGAACTGATAACCAGAAGAACACTGTTACATCCCCAAGTAATTGGTAAGACATTGGTATTACGACTGAACACCAGAAATCTATGAGGAATCGAGTAAAATATAATTAAAATACCTATATAGATATCCCTGACAGCAAGAAGAAGAAACGAACACCGAACGCAATCTAGCAGTAAGGATTAAGGAAAGAGGCCGCTGCAAGCTTAGTGAGAGCCCAGACGGCACCATCCAAATCAGTCCAAAGAGCACCCACGCACACAGAACTGGAGTCTCAGTGAGGCAAACGGACTTTCCATATTCAAGAAAGATGGTTTAGCTACGAGAATCCAATTTTAAGTAAGTAATTTTGTATATGTGATTAAGAATTTGACTGCTAATTTATATTAGAATATTTAAGAAAACTTGAGACACTGTAAGTTTAATTAAATCTGTAACGGTTGTTAGCAGCACCCAGAAAGACTTTACTTATTACGGTTATATATTTGCCATGTGAGGCCTTTACATGCTTACAAAGAAAATCAATATATTAATCACAGGAATGGAACTTAAAATGTGTGAGGCAATTAATCCAAAATTTAAGCAGAATGAATATGCTCAACTTGAGCTATTGGACATTAATCAAAGAAAAACTAAAAGTATTTCTTATTTACTAGATTTACAAAGCTTTGTAAATTAAATAAAATGTGTAGGACACGAGAAAATTTTTTCCAATTTTAGAAATTAAAAATCAATTTAAAAACCGTAATAGCCTTTTCTGTGCATAAGCATTCTCTCTTGGAAATGAAAACTCAAAGTGATACTCCAAAACCACTTACTTCTTATCTGCAATTAAAATAGGCCAAATGTAACTGAGTTTTACAATATTTGTCTTCCAAAAATATTTAGAACATGTAAGTTCTAAATGACTATCAGCAGATAAACTCTCCTGCAGGCATCTCTGGCGGCCGGCGACTTACTGTGAAATCTCGGATGGACGCGCCCGAGTGCAGCGCACTTCCAGAGCGCCAACCCTGTACCTCATCACGCTACTGAACCTTCTCAGCATCAGACGTCCTTTAGGAGGAACGTGGTTGAAAGAGAAGATAAACTGCTCCTGACAACAAGATAAACCACAGCCACGCTTTAAGAGCTGTCCTCAGCAGCCTTTCTGACGACCCATTTCCACACGCCCCCAGTTGAAAGAATCAGCCCCTGTAAACATAAAATCTCGTGGTTCTTTCGTAATTGCAGTGGATTACAAAAATACACTACTTACTTTGCACCATCAAACACGATGGATCTGACTTGGCCGCACTGTCTAAAGAGAGACTGCAGTTGTTTATAGTAGAGAAATCCATAGGGAGGAACGTGCTTCAGCTGTAAAACACCACACTGCATTAACAGGAGCAGACAGAGCTCACAGTCATAATGTTCACAAAAACAGAGCACGCTGTCTTCAAGCACAAGACGTAGACCCGACAGCACGGTATTTAAGGACTAATGACTTTTAAATTATAATTAAGTTTTAATAATACATGTTAAACAAAGGCTAATTCTTCCCCTGTTAGAAGAATCCAAAAGTCTGAAACAGAAAAGTTAAGACTTATTTTTCATTTTTACCTTAAAATAACCAAGCTGACTAAATACATCTTTTTAAAACATAGTATTTCTATATAGGCAGCAGCGGGAACTTAAACGTTACAGGTTAATGCACCACTTGGTGGAGGAGGGGGTGCGTCCTCGCCCCGCAGGCAGCGCTAACCGGACAGGAGCTGCAGCAACCCCTCCCTGTCCGTGCGCTTTCTCCCTCCCATCAGGGCGATCTGTGCTCCGAGCTCCCGCGCGAAACTGGGAGTCCCCTGCCCCGTGACCTGCTTATCTCAGGGCCCAGCACAGCTCCATGAGAGGCAGTGGGTGGCTGAAAAGCAAGGGCTGGGGACTCAGGTCTGAGCTCCTGTCCTGGCCTGTCAGGGTTCTGCAGGCAAAAAGTTACGGAGCCACCCCAGGACCCAACAGCCACATCCCTTATTAAGGGGGACAATAAGTCCCCGACTCAGAGAGTCAACGTGAAGCTCAGAGAAGAATGCGTAAAAAGCACTCGACAAAGGCCCTCTCAGATGATAAGCACTATGTAAGCACCAGCCACACTTAGTTTTTATGACGCACACAGCAGGTGACTTTCTGGCCCCCAGAGTGCAAGGTGAACAGGCTGCCTGGTGGCTGAAGGAGGCAAGCGCAGCCCACGTCTGAGGAAACGTGCTGTGGGGCCCCCCCACCCCGCGGCACAGGTCGGGAGGGAGCACCACCAAGGCGTGAGAGGAAGCCAACCAGAAGGGCTTGGTCCGCCATGAAGGTCAGTACGAGCAGAGGCCCGGCCACACTTCCTCGAGAGCAATAAGGAGCTAATGACCGCCCCTTCAGGTAAAACCCGTCCCCAGGTACAAACTGCATCTCAGCTGCCTCTCGTCCCCAGTGTGAGCACCAGCGCCTCTCCAGTGCTCTGCAGAGACCCTCTCCCTCGTGAACTCTTACTTCTTCAGTAACAGTGTGATGGAAACAGCAAGAGGAGTAAGAGCTGGCAACGACGGCATGTTTACTTTAGGCCAGGAACTCTGCCAAGTGCTCTACACCCCCTTTATTAGATATAGGCCGGTAATGGAACCCAGGGTCCGATAAAAGCCCGATTCCCAAATGCTTTATGCCAGTTGCCTACCCTGAAGTGATCCTGTGCTCAGGTTTAAACAAAGGGTCCACAAATGTTGATCTGATAGTCAGTGCCTGGGACTGACCATCAGATTTGCCCAAAGCTCATGTTAAACACTAATTTCCAGGCCACACTTTCTAGTTCAGATTCTGTGCCACGGGGCCTCAAATCTGAATTTCAAAATAAACAAACACTCTCTAGGTGATTCTATTAAGCATGAATGGGGATCAGAGTTTAAATCACAGTACAAAGGTGCCAACCAAATAACTCTTTACTTTGTGTAAAATGAAGTTGTCAATTAACTAAATGTTCTTAAATTTATGGAGAAGTATCTTAAATCCTTCAAAATGGGACATGAGCAGTCAAGGTTAGCCATGAATACCTAACTCTGCAAGGCTTTCTTTTTTAAGGCCAGGTCTGCAAAACAGGAAGCGAGACTGAGGAACTAGTGGATGCATGTGAAAAGGTCAGACAAGCCATGAAATTCACTTTAGGGGAAAAAAATCCACTTAGTACTTATAAAAAATAGAGACAAGTGGGGAAATAAAATGTTCCGTGTTCGCCACATTGGAACGAAGCTCATCCGAAAACTGGGCACCCGGCCTCCACCCCAGAGAAGGCTGCCCATCTCTCCACCTACCACAATGGTTGTCTTCGGGTCTTTGCCTGCCAGCTCCCTCACTGCCATCTCTTCGTCAGGCTGCCCAAAAGTAAAGTAATTTGGATAAAAAGCACCTGCCAATACAACCTGGAAGAGAAACTTATTTTCATGAAGTAACAGCATTATTTTATCACTTTATCTCACCAATATACTAATCTCATCCCAGAATGACATCTACACTATAAAAGATGAGTTCAATGTTAAAAAAAAACACAGAAACACTGGACCTTTAAACCAATCAAGCAGAAAGTCACAATTCTGGTTACTTCGCCATAACCGAAACACTTTCTACATGTCTTTCCTCCAAGGAGCCTGAGTTCTTCTCAGAATGAGGTTTAGAAAAGAGTGGTGAGTTGAACAAGGATACAAATGATTGTACACACAGAGCCCTGGGGGTTAGCCAACTTCTTCTACATTTTCCCTGACACACTTACTTCTGTGGGTCAGGCCCTTTCCCAAATGTTTAGATAAAATTACAATTAAGACACTTCAATTTAGAGCAGCAGGCTTGCATCCAATATTCACTTCTAAAAGCATGCTGCGAAGAGTCCCTTCTTCAATAAAAATAAACCATGTGAAACATACACCCATGGAAGACTCTCTCCTGAACTTCAAGTAATTTTACATCCAGAAAAACACTCCATTTCCCAGCATCCCCCAGTTTACAGGATCCACCTAGAACCCAATTCTGTATGCGTCAGCCAACACACGGACACATATAAGAGGTACTCCTCCTCTGAGCCCCTACATCAGAAGCACTGGTCACCTTTCTAGGACACATTTCCCTCTACACAATGCCTAGAAGGTTCCACCCAACAAGCTAATTTGTTCATGGCCTCCAAAGTTAAAATAATTTTTCAATGCAAGGGAAGAGCCACATAATAATATTAAGAGCATTTTTACTTTCTTAAAAGCCAAAACAAAAGGATCTCTCCAGAAGCAGTAATAACATTTAGCAGTCTTTAGAAACACTCCTCCAGAGATTAGAAATGGGTCTGGATCATCAACTCAATGACATGGAAAACCTAAACTAGGTAAGACCAGAGTTCTTCCTGGTGCCCAAACACAGCATGAACACTATGGACCTAAAATCTCCTGTGAGGCATGATTTGTATCAGAAAGGGGAAATAGGGCTTCCCTGCTGGCGCAGTGGTTAACAATCTGCCTGCCAATGCAGGGGACATGGGTTCGAGCCCTGGTCCGGGAAGATCCGACATGCCGTGGAGCAACTAAGCCCGTGCACCACAACTACTGAGCCTACGCTCTAGAGCCCGCAAGCCACAACTACTGAGCCCGCGAGCCACAACTACTGAAGCCCGTGCGCCTAGAGCCCGTGCTCCACAACAGGAGGAGCCACTGCACTGAGAAGCCCGCACACCGCAACGAAGAGTAGCCCCCGCTTGCCGCAACTAGAGAAAGCCAGGGCGCAGCAACAAAGACCCAACGCAGCCAAAAATAAATAAATTAATTAAATAATAATAAAAAAGGCCATCAGATTTCTAATTAATAACTGTAAGCTTTCCAAATCATTAAAAAAAAAAAAGAGGAGGAAATAAGCACTGTCAAAACCACGAGACCTAATAAGAAGAAAGAACCAGAAAGAGACATCCAGGAAACTCCAGAGTACCTGCAGGATGAATCGTTGCTTATATGTATACTCTTGGTCCATGACAGGCCGCCGGGAATCAACATACATGTTGAACTGTGAGATTCTAGTCTTCAATTCTTCATATAATTCAGCCACCTAAGAAAAACACATTGGGAGATGATGTCTCCAAGTGATTATGTTATTCAGAATAGCAAACGCCCTAGAAAAGCAGTACATAATGGGGAAAGAATTAGTATGTCTATGGGATGGAACACTGCAGCTATTAAGAACCATATTATTAGGACTTCCCTGGTGGCGCAGTGGTTAAGAATCCGCCTGCCAATGCAGGGGACATGGATTCGAGCCCTGGTCTGGGAAGATCCCACATGCTGTGGAGCAACTAAGCCCGTGTACCACAACTACTGAGCCTGCGAGCCGCAAGTACTGAGCCCACGCACCACATCTACTGAAGCCCGCATGCTCTAGAGCCTGTGCTCCGCAACAAGAGAAGCCACCACAATGAGAAGCCCGCGCACTGCAACAAAGACCCAATGCAGCCAAAAAATAAATGAAAAAATTTTAAAACTCATTTAAAGAACCATCTTATTAAAGATTAATTAATAAAGAATGGAAAGGATGCTCAATACAATATTAACAGAAAATACCAGGATACAAAGCTGTATATGCTTCATGATCCCAGTTTATAAACACACACGCACACACAGGAAACCACTGCAAATGCACAAACACAGTCATCTACAGGTGTCAGAGGAACAGGAGACCATGATCACAGCCTTTGCTTTAAGTCCTTTAAACACTTCCGAAACCTCTGCCATAAACGTATACTTCCTTTGTGATTAAAAACAAGCTAACAGGGGACTTCCCTGGTGGTGCAGTGATTAAGAATCTCCCTGCCATCGCAGGAGACACGGGTTTGAGCCCTGGTCCGGGAAGATCCCACATGCCGTGGAGCAACTAAGCCCGTGCGCCACATCTACTGAGCCTGCGCTCTAGAGCCTGCGAGCCACAACTACTGAGCCCGTGCACCTTGAGCCCGTGCTCCGCAACAAGAGAAGCCACCTCAATAAAGAGTAGCCCCCGCTCACCGCAACTAGAGAAAGCCCACGTGCAGCAACAAAGACCCAAAGCAGACAAAAATAAATAAATAATTCTATTAAAAAAAAAAATCAAAAAAAATAAATCTTCTGTAAGGCTGTAGTATTGATACATACAACTTCTCTAATTAAAAATCAACTAAAAATTATGCAAGTCACTTTCTCTGATCAAAATGCAATAAAAACAAAAATATTAACAAAAAAACAAGATACCTAAAAATATTTCTTTCTACCTGGAAACTCAAATATTCTTCTAAAAACTCTGAATCAAGGAGGAAACCGACACTAAAATAAGTTACAGACAGGGATAACAATGAGATCCCTACATGTCACAAATCAATGAGATGTGCCCCAAACTGTGCTCACAAGAAAATTCACAGCTTTAAATACTTTTAATTAGAAAGCTTTAAAGTATTAATAAATTAAATTCTCATCTCAGTAAGACTAAAAACGTAAACCAAGAGACACAGAAAAACTAAATTAATGGAAAAAATTAAAAATCAATTCTTTGAAATCCTCCACCTTCCCCCTCCCCTCAAAACACCTGCACAGTAAAACTGACAAACCAAACGAAGAGTAAGTTCTCTGAAAATAAAAATAAAACAGACAGATTATCTTGCAAACTGTGCAGTAAAGGATTAAGTCAGCAGGCCCAGGTGTCCACACCTTGGACATTCCAAAGAAAGGTTTGGCTCCTGGCAGTTCACCTCCAGGCCCTTGGAATATCCCGCCTTGTAAGAGTGACTTTGTTTACCTGAGGCCTTGGACACAACAAGCAGTTCATGGTAGCAATGTGACCTTTGTATGGTGGGGCCATACAGTATCAGTAACCTCTGGAGGGGCTAAAAACTAAGGAAGTTAAGGTCAGCCATGTGGGCACCCCACACTTATGTAATCAACCCTCAATAAAACCTTGGACGCCAAGGCTTGGGACAGCCTCCCTGGCTTGCGGTACTTCACGGGGGTTGTCACGCATCGTGCTGCCCAGACGACTCCACCGGGAGAGGACAGCTGCAAGCTGGCCCCTGGTCTCTCCTGGCTCCTCCCCACCCGCCTCTTACCTTTGCTGACCTTAATCTGTGTCCTTCAGCTGTAGTCAACTGTAATCATGAATGTTAACACATAAATTCTACCAAAGTTGGAAACGAGGATGTACTTCTTGGAATACTCTCTGCTACCCTGGGTATTGCTGGTACTTGATAAACATTTGATAAGTCATCTTTACTTGTATTCAAAGAATTTATAACTTACCTCTCTAATTCTCTTGATTTGAATGTAATTTAACCGTCCCCAGTCAAGTTCATCCTTTAAATACATAAAAGGATAATATTCAATATTAATGTAACAAGTTACAGCTAATTTGGCTACTGTAATACATGTATCTCAGCTAAAAGTATATCCCGAAAAGAATATATCCCAGCAAGAAAAATAATATGGCTGACTCTGTAAGAGGTGGCTTTCACGAGTAACTCATGTAGTTATTTTAAGGATACATCTAGGCATGGCAAATTTAAACACACAGACCTATCAACAATCTTTTGAACCTAGTCAGTTTAGAAGGAGAAGAACAACATGCAACCGCGCCCACCCAAAAAAATGAAGGCTAATGGGTTGGTTTTTTCAAGCCCATTATCTAAAACTTTGCTGAAAACAGCGGAAGGAAAAGCTTCGGGTTTCTCAGTTTTGAGCCAACACGCCGAGGCACGTCCCACAGGTATTTAGTGCTGGCAGCTAAGAGGCTCCTGACACAGGAAGGGTCACTACTACCCAGGGGTGGGCGAAAAGCAGCACGGCTGCCTCTGGGAAGTGACTGCAGCTGAAGTGACTGGGCCCAGGAGCTGCCCTGGCCTGCGGGCTCTGAGGACCGTCCACAGTGACCTCCGCTCAGGCTGAACGCTGCCAGTTCACACACAGCGCTGAGGCTGAGCTAGAGAAGGCTCGGGAAGCTTCCATGACACAGGCAGCCATCCACAAAGAAACAGCTCACTGACCTTCGGATGCCGCAGCTCTCCTCTTTGTCTGCAAGTCTGCCAAGCCTAAAAACAAATGAACCAGAGTTTCAAAATACTTTATTCACTAACCGAATTTTTTTAAGTCCAATTTCAACACATTTTGACCACAGAAAATTTACAAATTTAATTTTTCCAATCTACTTCATAGAATTGGACTCCCACCCTCATCTTCTTCTCCCAACACAATTTTTTTTTTTTGTCTGTGCCGCGAGGCTCGCAGGATCTCAGCTCCCCGACCAGGGATGGCACCTGCGCCCCCTGCAGTGGAAGCGTGCAGTCCTAACCACTGGACCGCCAGGGAAGTCCCCATCTCCCAACACACTTTGCTTACTACTGGACATCGGCACCCCTCATGGCGCTTCCGGTGGAGACGGCGTGTGCTGACAAGCGGTGGCAGCCGCCTTCACAGCTCGCACTGGGAAAACCTACCCTGAACGCTTCGACAAGCGCAGCACAGTCACTCTTACTGTTGCCACAGAAATCCACTTTGTTCCTGTAAACAGACGACAAAGAGTGTCACTGGACACCATTAAAACACTATGACTTTTAAAAATATGAATGTTAAATACCTATATCCATCAAGATGCTGCCTAAAAGGCATCACAAAAAAATTCTTCAAAGAAAGAGATGCCGCTAACAAGAGAAAAAACAAAGAGAAGGTAAGACTGTTGGAGCAGCCTTACATTACCCTCCATTACCGCTTCTCAGCTCCCACACTCACCTATAATAACACACTCATCTAGACATCCAAACACATGTCCGAGGACTATGAGTTTACCGAGCTGCTGATTAACAGGAAGTTGGGCTAAAACTCTTCCTAAGAAGGTCAATTCACCATCATGGGGGTTTTCATCTTCTCTCTGCCTGCTCACCGCAAGTGCTCCAACCTTTATAAAATAAATTAGTGCGATTAGCAAGTACTGATTTATTCACACTCTTTTCTTCCTTAAGGCAGGGAGTTTAAAACAGGAAACGACCAAATTTTGGTGAATAAGGTTCTAAAAGATACCTAAGTCAACTTATGAAAGATTGATACTAAAGTTTTTTAATTCGTTTTTTGATACTCAGAACACATTTTATTATTTTTTAATGCTGGGAGGTGACGCTCAAGCTACCCCCACAAAAGTCTACTTAAGTCCCAGATTTAACGAACATGGCACGCACAGCACTAAACCAAACCTCCAACCACCACATCACGTGGTCACTCACAGCCAAAACGTACAGACTGTGCACAGAAAACGACGTCCTCAACTTGACTAAGTGTATTTTACGGACGCCCAAGCAGGTACCCAAGGTATCAGAGGCAGCCCCAGCTCTGAGGGCCCGAGGCAGAATGTCCACAGCCCCAACAGGTGGCGGCGCCGAGGCCGGGGCACTGGGCACTCACTGCAAGCAGCGAGAGCGGAGCGCGGGTCGGAGGAGAGTCAGAGAACGCGCAGGAGCAGAGCAGGGCTCCCAGCAACAGGAAGAGGAGAGGCCAGCATGAGGGTGAAGAGCAGAACCAGAGGGCAAGTGGGGAGGAGGCTGGCGGAGCCAGGGCGGGAGAGCAGAGCTCCACGGCTGCATCTCCTATCCAGCGCTTCTCAGCCCCGCCAACAAACCGCAATCCCCCGTCGGGGGGGCGGGGGTGGGGGGGTGAGAGAGTAGGAGCTTCAGCTTCAGACAACTAACAAAGCTGGTCTGAACAACATATATAAAATCTGGAATCAAAAATTAGTCATGACATGCTTTTCCAAGCAAATGCTGCTTACTTACAACTGTCAAAATACCTTAAAGATATACACAGTATGAAGCTTTTAAAATTCACCCAAAAAATCTTAGCTTTTCCTAACACGAACAAGTATCAGATGGTCCCACCTCCTTTAGCAGAAGGATGGTGCGTTCAATGTCACTCAGGCTAGGTGGAGAAAGGGCTGTTGCCAGCAGAGCCCTCGGTTCACCCATATCAAGTAATTTCACTTTCAATATTGTGCTTCCTAATGGACAACGCTGAAAAGAACAAAACTTAAATTTAGAAACAGTAAAAATAAGTAAATCAATTAACCTATTCACATGACTAGTACTTTAGAGAGAGAAGGAGAGAAAAAGAAGAAAGGAAAACAGAAAGGGGTGGGAGAAGAAGAGAGAGAAATGGGAGATGAAGAGATGGGGGAAGAGAAGGAGAGGGAGAGAGATAAAGAAGGCAAGATGGAAAAGGGAAAGGGTGAGAAAGAAAGGAGAGGAAGCGGGAGAGAGGGAGAGAAAGGAGAGAGAGGCAGGAGAGGAAAGACAGAAGCCAGTTCCACAGCACGAACTATAAAAGCACACAGCAGCAGCGTCTGTGGACAGTCCTCCTATGGGGCCAGAAACGTGACATGGGTGTCAAGTCCCTCACTGGTGCTTAGTGAACAGAAGTCAGTTCTGTGATTAAAGACAAGTTTGATCAGAAGTAATTTTTCTGGGATCAAAATCACATGACACTCAAAATTATATTACTTAAACTATTCAGCAAAACTGTCTACAAAAAACAAACTATGTCATAAAGATGACCAAAGTTTATTACCAACATCTCAGGAATGACATGGTCGGGGATGGAGCTGTCCCAGAAATCCTTGTATATGAGTCTGTAACAGTATCCTTTAGACACTCGTCCAGCACGGCCTGCAAAGGAGAAACATTCAAACTGTGGCATTAATTACTTTAACACTAGCATAAAGATATATTTAAGAATAACCATTAAATATTAAGAAAAACTTCCGTTATCTTCTACCAAACCAGGTCAGTTTGGTAAAAACTTCAGTATAAGTCAGTGTTAGAAGTGATCTTCTATATACAGATTAAGTGCTGACTCCTACTCAGTGATGTATAGTGGAAAATCCAATGCATATTTCTAAAGAGAACCACCTTGGCCCCAAAATACAATGGCAATCAAAACATTTAAAATACCACACATCTCCTGCAAATGCATAGTTCATACTGGTAAAAATACAGAGATCACCAAACGAAAGTAATCAAGTTGGCAAGAGAAGCCCCAGTGAAACGGCTGGTTGTTACCCATCCCAACACCTCTGCAAAGGCGTCCTTCAAGACAATGGCTTCATATGAAATGAGTGATCACATGCAAACAGCTCAAAACCAGGCCTGGACCACGGAGACCATCCTATAAACGACTGTTCTCTTGTGATGGTATTGCTTGTGCAATGGAAACTCCTTTATCCCCAAACATAATAAAATCTGAGAGAGAGGAGACAGGTGGGGAGGGGGGATCCTTCACAAATACTCAGCTTTTAAAAAATGGGGCAGCCCAGGGAGGAGCTTTCCTTCCCCACCTGTGGAGCCTGGACCCCTGCCCCCTTCGGCCCCCACCCACCTGTCCTGACACAGGAGACTGAGTGCAGAGTCCAGACTGCTGCCTCCGCCACCATCTACCCGCCGTATCTTCAAATGACAGGACTGTCTAAATGGAAAATCCCAAGGTAATGACAAAACCAAAGTCAACTCCTAGAACTAATCGGTGAAATCAGCAAGTCACAGAGCACAATACCAACACACAAAAATCAATCACATTTCTATACACTAGAAATGAACATGTGAAAATCGGAATTAAAAATGCCATCACAATCATTATAATCCCTCCAAATTAAACTGAATACTTAGGTGTAAATCTAGCAAAACATATACAGGGATCTGTATGCTGAAAATAACACAATGCTGATTAAACAAATCAAAGACGACCTAAATAAAGGGAGACACACTATGTTCAGGGATACGCAGCTTCATCATAGCAAATATATCAATTCTCCACAAACTGATGTACAGGTTAACACAATTCCTAGCAAAATCACAGGAGGCTTTTTTTGTGTGTGAATACAGACAAGATCATTCTAAAGTCTATATGGAAAGGCAAAGTAGAATAGCTAAAACAATTCTGAAAACGAAGAATAAAGTGGGAGGAATCCATCTGTTTCGTGATAAGTCTTACTATACAGTGATCAAGACAGTGTGGTATTAGTGGAGAGAAAAACACACAGATAATAGAACATAATGAAGAATCAGAAATAGACCCAGACAAGTACACCCAAGCGATGTTTCACAAAGGTACAGAAGCCTTCAATGGGAGGAGAACAGTGGTGCAGGAACAACTGGGCATCCATAAGCAAACCTCACACCATCTACAAAAGTTAATTCAAATGGATCACAGATACAAATGCAAAACATATCTATGAAATATCTAGAAGAAAACACAGGAGAAAAATCTTTGCAACCTAGGGCTAGGTGAAGAGTTTTACACATGACACCAGAGGCATGATACATAAAATGAGAAACTGATAAATTAGACCACACCAAAATTTAAAACTTTTTTTCTATGAAATACCCTGTTAAGAGGATTAAAGGACAAAATATAGACTGGGGGAAATATTTGGAAACCACCTATCTAATAAAGGACTATATCTAGGATATATAATATAAAGTACTCTCAAAACTCAACAATAAAAATACAAACAATCCAGTTAGAAAATGGGCCAAAGACTTGAACAGACATTTCACTGAAGAGATACAGAAGACAAATAAGCATAAGAAAAGATATTTAACTTCATTAGCATTAAGGAAATGCAAATTAGAATTGCAACGAGATATTATTATGTACCTTTTAGAATGGCTAAAATAAAAAATAGTGGTATACCAAATGCTGGCAAGGATGTGAAAAAAACAGATCTCACACATTGCTGGTAGAACTGTAAAATGGTACAGCCACCATGGAGATAGTTTGGGGCAGTTTCTTATACAAGCAAACATATACTTACCATACCACCCAGTAATTGCACTCCTGGGCTTTTATCCCAGAGAAATGAAATTTTATGTCCACACAAAAACTTGTACATCAACATTCACAGTGGCTTTATTTGTAATCGCCAAGAGCTAAAAACAGCTCAAATGTCCCTCAACAGGTGAATGGTACTGTTGACCTTAAAAATAAAATAATAATTGGGGCTTCCCTGGTGGTCCAGTGGTTAAGACTCCATGCTCCCAATGCAGGGGGCCTGGGTTCGATCCCTGGTCAGGGAACTAGATCCTGCATGCCACAACTAAAAGATCCCAAGTGCCACAAGTAAAAGATCCCGAGTACCGCAACTAAGACCTGGTGCAGCCAAATAAATAAATAAATGTCTAAATAAATAAATAAATAAATAAAAACAGTAATTTTACCAGCAAAAATGGGTTTATTCAGAAATAGCAGAGAATTGCAATTTGGGACAAGCAAGCTATGGTAAAAACCATAGGCAAGTCCTATATAAAGAAGAGGAACATTATTTTATAGAGAAAAAGGAGGAAGCTGGGAGGGGTTGTTTTGAACACAAGTCCACTGGAGAAAAGCGAGAGTTCAGGGTGGGGACAGTTTCTCATTGGCCGAGTTGCTGGGGCAGATGATTTCTTGTAGGAGATGCAAGGCACAGTTTTTCCTGTTGGGGCGTATAACTGATGCTTCTTTCCTGTTGCTGGTTCTTGTTGGCTTCTGAAGTTGACAACTCTTCCTGTAACTGAGCTCCAGTGGTACTTCAGGTGGTACTGCACAAGAGCGCCCCCTTCTGACCTCCCCCCTCCATTTTAGTGAGGTTTCCCTTTACTAATTTTCAAAATACAATGGAATATTATTCAGCAATAAAAAGGAAACTTTTGACACATGCAGCAACTTGGATGGAGCTTAAGGACACTACAGATAGTGAAGGAAGCCAATCTTAAAAGGTTACATGCGGTATGATTCCACCTAATAATGTCCTTGAAAGGCCGCAGCTACGGCTATGAAGAAGGGGTTTGAGGTTGGCAGAAGAGTGGCAGGGGACAGTGTGACTAAAGATGCAGCACCAGGCAGCTCCTTCAAGGCAGCTGGAACAGCTCTGTGTTCTGACCGCGGCGGTGGCTACACATGGGATCAACTGGAGAGAAGCCTGCACGGTGTGAACCTGGGCAACTGACTAGGGTCCGCGGTCCAGCCCTGTGCTGACATCAGCTGCCTGGGCTGACGCTGCACCGAGGTAGGAGGTGTCACCACTAACAAGCTGAGATGCTGGGGCTAGGGTTCAAGGGACTCTACATACTATTTTTGCAACTTCCTGTATGGGAAAAATTTTCTAATCATAGAAACTTTGAACATACAAAAAGACAAAGGATACAATTCCTATAATCTCAAGACTGACCCAAAAATAATCACTTTAAACATTTTTGTATATCTATTGGGTTGGCTTTTTTCCATTATACCTTACGGCAAAAACCAAACGAACTTTTTGGCCAACAATATTTCTAGTCACTTCTTCTAAGCATAGTTTTATGTTCTGGGTTTTTTTTGGCGGGGGGTGGGGGGTGGGGGGCGGGGTTGAGATGATTATAACAATACATAAGGTTTTTCCAAGGTGATGAGAAGCTCTCTATGACCGTATATCAGTGACTCCTTAATCATTCTCTTTTTTTTAAATTAATTAATTAATTTATTATTTTTTGGCTGTGTTGGGTCTTCATTGCTGCGCGTGGGCTTTAGTTG
This sequence comes from Balaenoptera ricei, assembly GCF_028023285.1. Lineage (NCBI taxonomy): Eukaryota > Metazoa > Chordata > Mammalia > Artiodactyla > Balaenopteridae > Balaenoptera > Balaenoptera ricei. The sequence continues at coordinate 186,622,379 of NC_082640.1, read as the reverse complement.
TGGCGAGCAGGGGCTACTCTTCGTTGTGGTGCGTGGGCTTCTCATTGCGGTGGCTTCTCTTGTTGCGGAGCACGGGCTCTAGGCACGCAGGCTTCAGTAGTTGTGGCTTGCAGGCTCTAGAGCACAGGCTCAGTAGTTGTGGCGCACGAGTCTAGTTGCTCCGCAGCCTGTGGGATCTTCCTGCACCAGGGCTCGAACCCATGTCCCTTGCACTGGCAGGCGGATTCTTAACCACTGCGCCACCAGGGAAGTCCCTTAATCATTCTCTCTTAATCCCTCTCCAGGCAAGTCATTTCAAGAGAGGTAACACGGCAACATGGTTAAAGCTGCGGGCTGCAGCCGGACGTCTGGGTCGTAGTCTCGGTCCCAGCACTTCCCAGGGTAACCCGAGCAGGCTACTCCTTCTGTGTGTCGACTGCATCACTGAGAAGTCGGGGTGTTAACAGCACGCTACCTCACTGGGGGAATGAGGGGTAAATGCGTAAGTACACGGAAAACACTTAGACTCGTGCCTGGCCTGTGGCGAGCATTCAGTAGTAAATGTGGCCTCTATTCTGTTTTTTGATGTGGTAGCTTTGTGCCCCCACCCAGCAGGTACTCTTGGAGCAGTCCCTCAGCTGTCCTCCCCGAAGGCTCTCTCATAAAGCACAAGCTGCGTCTCGGCCCATGGCGAGAAGGCTGTGCCCTGGAGCCGCTCCCCGCAGGCGACTGCACGGCCACTGTGGACAAAGCCGCCCCCCCCCCCCCCGACACCCTGGCCCCGACAAACGACTCCACGCCCTCGTCTCCCCAGCAATACACCATGTGCGCTCGCAGGAAAGGCTGAGCCCTCCGAGGAGCCAGCTGAGCTCAGGAAAAGATCATCCCAGAAGGATCAACACCTGGAGAGAAGTCAGAGGAAGGACGAGCAGCAGTTACCGAGCGCCCCGCTCGGCTCCCGTGACTAGTCCCCGCGGAAGATGGCGGGCGCTCGTCCAGCAGGTGCGACGGCTCTTACCTGCTGCAGTGCACACGAGGAGGGTCGTGGATTTGAACAGAGTCTGCCAGTATGAGATGCTGCTGCTTAGAACTTAAAACCGGTTCCAATAAAGGAAATCTCTGAATAAGACTAAACGTACAAAAAGCAAAAAATTCAAGAAGACACCCGAATGTGCCACCAACTCCTATTATTGTGCTAGAACGCAAATGCCTTACCTTTTCTCTGATCACAACTGGTTTTAGAGGCCCAACTCAATCGCAGGCTCTGGTAATTCGTATCTTCATCACAAACCAGAGTTCTAGTCAAACAAAAATCTATAACTGTCATTTAAAAAAGGGAATGTAAATACCAGGCTAGCAAGAAATAATTGCGTAACAATCACAATGCATAGCGATAAGACAATTTATGAAACACACAGCCTTTAGAATTAGTGTACACACAGAAGCCTCTGGAAATGCACCGGCCATTCCCGACTGCCTAGGACGGGGAGGCTGGGGTCACATTCTTTCTTCTAAGTCCTGGGAGTCTGGGCAGACAGAACATATGCCCTGTAAGAGCCCACACGCCATAACACGAGCCTACGCGGGCTGCAGCGAGAGGCCAGCCGCACGGGGCTGTGCAGAAGCACGGCTGAAGTGGGGGACTGCCAGGCCCCAATCCCGTGTGTGTGCTGGCGGGGCGGGGGGACAGCTGCTCAGCATCTCTGTGCTTCAGTGTCCTCCCCTGCAAAACCCAGGGACAGGAGCCCCGGCAGCTCTTCCCAGGACAGGCCCCGCCCCGTCCCTCGGAGGAGAGCAGGAGAGCCGGTGGGCTGGTGCTGGCGCCTGTCCCCGCCCGCCACGTGCTCGGCCTACCCCTCAGGGCCACTTCCCTCCTCAAGAACCTCCTGCTCATTAACTACCCCACCACGACCACCCCTCCTTGCTGGCTCCCCAGGGCTCTTGAACACTCCTCCCGCCATAATGTTTGGGGATCTCAATTCCCATAAAAACGGTGCTGGCAGCACCCCGGCCCTCGGTTTCGTGACCCCATCTTCCACCTGTCTCAGCATCTCCTTCCCACCGCCCTGCCTGAGCCCCCTCCTCAATCTCAACTTCACGCATCCTTCCCTAGCAGCAGACCTCTTCCCTCTCCCCGTCCTGTAACCCTACCGCAGCAGTCCTTAATCCCTACAAACGGACCTGCAATCTGTGCGTGTCAGGACCTGCTAAACTGTCCCTGCCCCTCCGCCTCCTGACCTTCCTTCCCTCCTGACCGAGCCACGGGCTCCCAGCCCCCACCGTGACCGCTCCACACATCCGCCTCGACCCCTGGCCTCCCGTCACCCTGCTCTGCTCAGCTGACTCGACCCCAGGCCTGCTGGTCACAGCTCTCCACCTACACTGCGCAGCCCAAGTGGCAGGAGGGAAAAAGAGAAACAAAACGGGCTGCAGGATGAAGGCGCCCTTTCAGCTCCCGGTGGCCAGCGGCCCTCGGGACTCAGGCTGCCCCGTCCATCCAGCCTCCTCACACCTCCAGCGCTCTGTCCTGCTCGCTTTCAGCTGAGGCCCGGCCTCTGGCTCACGGGGAAAGCAGAGGCCATCACAGGACCCTGCGCCCCCTCGGCAGCACCCCTCCGCCCACATCGGCCTTCTCCCCAGCATGGGGCCCGAGCCCCGCCCCCACGGCCGGCTCCCCCGCGTCCTCTGCGCCTCTGGGCCCCGCGCCGCCCGCCACACACGTTCTCCCGGCCCCGCCACCGCTGCGGCCGCTGCCCCGGCTCTCCGCCCGCCCGCCACAGAAACCGCCTCCGGAGCGCCGTCTGGCTTCGCGGCCCCCCGGGGCCTCGGCGCCGACCCTCCGCGACCCCTCCAGGCCGGCCGCGCCTCCACAGGCTCCCCGCCTTGAACCGCCCCTCGTGCTCCCCGGGCGGCGCGGAGCCCTGGCCCTAACCTCCTCAGGGCCGCCACCGGGACACCCGCCGGCGTCTCAACAGCCCGGGCCAGTCTCCGCCGGCTCCCGGGGGTGGGCGCACGGAGGGGAGTCACCACGAGCCGTGAAACCTCCGCACCCGGCCCCTCAGCAAGTCAAGCCCCGCGGGCTGCGCCCAGGAACGGCCGCTTCCGCCTCTGCCCCCGCGCTCCGCTCCTAAGGCGCCCGACTCCCACCCGCCCTCTCCTCGGCCTCGTCTCCGTCTCCCCCACCCCCGTCCCCCCCACAGGCTGTCGAGCAGACCTGACGCGCCGTCGCTCCTCCCTCACAAGTCGCTGACGTCCCGGCTCCCTCGGGAAAAGCTGGAGTCTCCGACGCCCTGGCGGCCTCCCGCCTGGTGCCCTGGTGCCCTGGTGCCCGTGACCTCCCTGACCTCGCCCCGTCCAGCTGGCCCGGCCTCCCGGCTGTGCGGCGCTCTTCCTTCAGGGACTTGGCGCCTCCTGTCCCTTCTACAGAAACGCCCCTCCCGCAGATGCCCCCCACCGGCCGCTGCCCCGCTCCTCCACCCCTTCCTCTGGACATGCCGCAGTCTACCTGACGGCACGTGGTTACCTGTCTAACTGATGGCCCGCCTGTCAACACCCGCCCCCCATGTGTCAGGAGAACGGAGCCTCGCCTGTTGGCGCACTGTCCCCCCAGCACCTGGACGGCCGCCGGCACAGACGGAGCACTGCCGGGGCGCCGGCTCATCTGTCCCAGCCACGCTGGCCACCTTGCTGCTCCTCGCACCTGCTCCCCACGCTGTCCCGCCTCTTTCCACGCTCACTCCTCACCCAAGTCACGCCGTCCTCAGCTATCACGTCCTCACAGAGGTGTTCCCACAGCGCCCCATCTAAAAGGTCATTTACCCAATTCACTGTAATCCCTTTCTCTGATTTATTTCCCTACATAACATTTACCTCGACCTGAAATTGCACCTATTTTTTCCCCTGCCAATTGCCTGTCTCTCCCACCAAAGACAACACGCCTCACTCGCCCCGTCCGCCTGCCCACCACCGAGAACAGCGCCCGGCAAGTGTCAGGCTCCCGAACATGAATTAACGCAACCTCACAAAGTGATCAAGGACACACACGTGGGAGACCAGACTACGAGTGGCCTCACCCCGAGCTGACGCGGTGTCTTTCTCAACGACCTGCAGCCACCGGGCGGACTCGGGCTCCTCCCTCCGGTCACTATGTCCAGCGGGGGCAGCCCCAAAGCTCTCCCACTGCCCGCAGCGCCCGGGAACGCCCCGATCGCTTCCTGTGTGTGTTTGTAGCCGCGCCGCAGAGGCTGCCCGGCTGAACGGACCCGTGAGCTCAGAGGAGGGCGGGGAGAGAGAAGTACAGGAGGAACTTCGGAACCCACTTTCCTACATTCTCTCCTCCAGAACAGGGGAAGAGACGGGGAAGAACAACTCCTGAGGGACACACAGGCTACAAATTCTATGGTTTACGCTGTGAGGAAAACAGCAGGATCTCACCGTATTTGACGTCTGGAACCGTGACAGAACTCTCCGCAATGTTGGTGGACAGAATGATCTATCAAACATCAAAAAAAGAATCTGACATGCTCACTATATACAGGAAATCATTAGGTATTGGGCTCAAATTCTGAAATGAGCATTTTTTCCATTTTATACAGAAGTCACAGTTAGTCAAGGGTCCTGGGCGCGGGGGACGAGGAGGAGGAGTCAGTGCAGTGCGGGCTCAGCAGCCAAGCCTGCTCTGAACCCCAGCTCTGCTCCACCCCAGCGGAGGACCCTAGACTACTTAACCTCAGTTTTCTCATCTATAAAATGGAGATAACGATAGTATCCTCCCTATCACTTGAGTTAATAAATGTGAAATGCTTAGAACTGCTCCAGGCGTGAACCAAGTGCTCAATAAGTATTAGCTATTACCTGTAGTACCAGCATCCAATCATTGGACACCTACTTCGTGTCAGGCACTGTAGCACTACCACAAGTTAAGTATGGACATGTATTATTAAAATTAACCTTCCTAACAGCTCTGCAAGGTAAATATTATCGACTCTACTTTCCAACAGTAAAATTAAGTCTGAGAAGCGATGTGCTCAGAGGCACACACCTACAGGGGACAGAGACCCATGGCATCTGTCCAACTCCCCACGCATGCTCTTAACCCCTACACCTCAATGTTAAGATACAGCCTTTTCCTGGTGGAATCATTCCAGGGGTCCAGTGGAAGCCCCTGATGTACAGAAAACCAGGCCCATGCAACACAGAAGGTTCATAAAAGCAGCAGGCAAGAAACAGGGCAAAGACAGCTCTCCCTGACCTCAGATATGATAGCTTCAGGGGGTCCTGGAATTACCCAGGGGCACAGAGCACAACCAGGCTAAAGTTCCCAGGAAGGTCTGCAGTACATAAGAGCCCTGAGTTGCCATGCAAGGTCTAGGCTGCCTCTAGAGATGCAGAACCTTCTCACTGGAATCAAGGGGGCTGGGCTGCATGTCTGGGGTCCCTGATGATCTCAAGCAGCACTAGAAGGGTTGTGATAAGACAATCCCATCATTCACACACACAAAAAAAATTAAAGAAATACTCTTAAACCAGCACTAAGAATGTGGGTTCTAACCAAAATCTCCAGAGCAGTGCCAGGGACAAGAGAACAGTCCCCCAGTTTGAGAACTGCTGGGAGTAAGAGGCACTGAAATCCTCTAGAAATAATGTCCTGAGGCTGAGGAAATAAAAAACTTTAGCAAACTGATTTATAAAATAAAGACAAAATGAAATAACAGACTTGGCTCATCAGGCAAGTGCTTGTTTAGGTGACTAACCACCAGCTACAGAACATATCGTACAAACAGCTGGAATGTCAGCACTTCTCATTAGCAGAGTCTCTAAGGAAAATGAACCTAAGTGCTCAGAACTGGTCTCCCAGCTGTCCTACCTTTCTGTACCCAGGCACTGGACTTAAAAACACGTTATTCTGTTCTTCCAAAGTCACACTTGAATGGAGTGGATAGACCTGTAACCTAAGAAAGAAGTAAATGAAATAAAATATCCATAAAGAGAAGATATATATGAAAATGAATAACTACTCATTGAGATAATTAAAATTATTTAAGCTAGAAACAATACAATGCTTTACAAGTAAAAATACAACAGTATCATTTTAAACACACCTTTTATGAACCATGTTTGTGAGAATTTCATGCATATAGTTTATTTCACCCAGACCTAGGGAAGAAAAGAAGTGGAGGGGGGAAAAAAAGATCTGTATTTATTTCTAAAAAACAACCTTTAAATTAAGATGACATCTTTTATAAATACGGCTCTACCAATTCATTTTATCTGACTTTTTTATCCTCTTCACCTAAATATATCAGAATTACAAGTGAAAAATGCATAATGACACTGACTACCAGTAACTCAAAAATATGAGAAAAACCATATTCTTTCTATGTTTTCCCTTCCACAGCAATGACTGCCTGTGAGTGCTGGCCATATGAGATGAGTAATTTCACATTCCTCTCTTCCCCCCACTGGTTTTCCAAATGTCCTACTTTGATTATGCAAAATTTTACAACCAAAAAATAATATTTAAAAAGTCCTGGTCACAGAGATGTGTTAAATTTTTTTCATAAGGTTCATATTTGTAAATAAAGCATGATTGCAGATATAATTAGTTAAGATGAGTCACAGTGGAGAAGAATAGGCCTTTATTTCAATAGGACTGGTGTCCTCGTAAGAAGACACCCGCACAGAAAATGCCATGTAACGATCAAGGCAGAGATAGAAGTATTGCAGCCACAAGCCAAGGAGGGCCAAAGACTGACAGCCAAGAAAAGCTGGGAGGAGTCAAGGAAGGATTCTACCCAGAGCCTCAGAGGGAGCAGAGCTCCGCTGACACCCTGATTTTGAACTTCTGGTCTCCAGCAGAGTGAGAGAATAAATTTCTCTTGTTCTAAGCTTTCCGGTTTATAGCACTTTGTTACAGCAGCCCTAAAAAAACTAACACAGAACCATTCCCAAAAGATCAATTAATGAAATAAATGTATTGTCAAATGAACTCACATAAACACATAACAGAAAAACAACAAACTAAACTGTAGAATATCATTTATACATATTTTATTCAGGCAATGATCAGCAGTTAGAAAACATTTATTTCACGTCAGGTGTTCTTAAGATAGTACTGCCCTGACTCTACTTTGGTCATTTCTTCCTTGATACAATATTATGCACACAGCAATCACTGACAAATATTTATTGGGACAAATGCAACTCCACACCACTGTCAGCTAATGCTTGTTTTCTGGAAATAAAACTAATCCGTATCAACCTAAGCAAAACATGATCAAAGTTTTAAACTCTCATGTTGCATTCCAAAGTAAAATGTCACTCTTATTCATGCTTTTTGTTCTCCACCACAATTAGCACAAATACTCATATGTTCTACATATTACCTTCCAACAAGAAAAAATACATGAATTATTGTCATAAGGTTTCATCAAGCTATACCGCTTGATTAAAAAATCATAATCATCATTTTGAAAAAGTACAATTTAACAAAAATTAATCTTTAAGTATCTTAAGAGATTATTTTGTCAAATACTGAAGAAAAAGGAACTCAAGGGCTACCTTGATGATTTTCATGGTATTACAATAATGATATTATTATTAAATAAGCTTTAAATACAGATTGATGACAATTACTTCACATTTATAACCATATATATGAAATAGCAAATTTAACATAGCCTATTTTTTCTGAAGGGGGTCAGACTGCCCTCAAAAAGTTAAACTCTTCATTATCAACGTTTTTAGCAAGACAAAGGTTATAGTAAGAGTCAAACTGAAAAATCACATTTATTCACATTCCCAGAGTCTAAAAATAATAAACCTGCACTACAAATACCATTTTTCACAATATGTGCTAGACACAAACTAGTCTCCATCCAGCGCAGAGTCTAGACCACGAAAGAATGACACTTACCCGGCAAAAACACCAACACACTGCTCCGCTCTGACACAAATGGGGTGCCCGACCAGGTCTTGGTCCTGTTAAAATGTGAAGTGCACAAATATTAATCAAGGCTAAGTAGCCATTGTTTTTCCAGAACCTCATATTATGGCTTCTGACCCTGAAAGGTTCTTACATCTAGGTCATCGAGTATAATTTTCCTTCTTTTACATAAGAAAACACAGAGGCCCCAGGACGTGAGACACTGTCCAAAGCCCCACAATCACCCAAGAGACCCCAAGCCTCTTGACTACTTTCTCCCATAAAAACTCACTATCCGCAAAAGTCTTCTTTGAAATTCAGTTACTGTAATCCAGAACCTCAAAATACAAAACATTTAGAAAAACTACTACAAACAAAACTTAAACTCTAAGGAATCCAAACTATTATTAGGAAGCATTTTTATAGACCAAGATCTCAAACTGTCCTCTCGCCTCCCTGCTGCTATCAACATATTTATGTTGTGTGAAGTCAGAACTTTCATTCCTCCACAAACCCTTGAGCCCCTCCCCTGTGCCAGGCCCTCCTCTGTGCAGGCAGGCACAGCAGAAGGACAGACAAGGTCCCCACTCTTTGGAGCTTACATTCTAGCTAGAGAGACAGACAAGAAACAAGGAAATCAGACCCTTCAGTTCAGCAGTAAGACCGTGACAAGAACAAATGGGACACAGAGCCATGGAGCTGCAGGTACTAGTTTACCCCTCTCACCCCCTCCTCTTTCTTTGCAGTTACTTTTCCCAGACACAGAATGGATTGTTGTTTCTTGACTGTTCCAAGAAAAAAATAAAGGTTAGAGTGGAAATCAATGAAATAGAAAAAGAAAAACAACAGAAAAACAAAAACCTAGCTCTTTGAAAAGATCAACAAATTGACAAATCTACTTAGTTTGACCAAAAGAAAAAGAGAGAGTCCATATACTACAATCAGAAATGAAAGAGAAGACATTACTACTAGTCCTAAAAAGACACAAACTACTGAAACTGACCCAAGAAAAAACAGACAATCTGAATAGATCTATAACAAACAATGAGATTGAATTAGTAATTTTAAAACTACCCATAAAGAAAGCCCAGACCCCAATGGCTTCACAGCTGAACTCCAAAAAACATTCAAAGAAGTAATACCAATTCTTCACAAACTCTTCTAAAAAACAGAACATTTCCCAACTCATTTTATGAGGCCAGTATTACCCTGATACCAAAACCAGACAGACATAAGAAAACTACAGATCAACACCTTAAGAATATGAATGTAAAAATCCTCAACAAAATACTAAGTAAACCAAATCCAGCAACATATAAAAAGAAGTATACACCATGACCAAGTGGGATTTATCCCAGGGATGCAAAGTTGATTTAACATCTAAAAAATTAATAAAGACAAAAATCACATGATTATCTCAATAGACAAAAATCATCTAACAAAATCTAACACGCTCTCATTTAAAAAACACTCAGCAGGACTTCCCTGGTGGCACAGTGGTTAAGAATCCGCCTGTCAATGCAGGGGACACGGGTTTGAGCCCTGGTCTGGGAAGATCCCACACGCCGCGGAGCAACTAAGCCCGTGTGCCACAACTACTGAGCCTGCACTCTAGAGCCCATGAGCCACAACTACTGAAGCCTGCGCACCCAGAGCCCACGCTCCACAACAAGAAAAGCTACCACAATGAGAAGCCCGCACACTGCAACGAAGAATAGCCCCTGCTCGCCGCAACTAGAGAAAGCCCACACACAGCAACAAAGACCCAACGCAGCCAAAAATAAATAAATAAATAAATAAAGTAATTAATTAATTAAAAGAAAAGAACACTCAACAAACTAGAAATAGAAGTGAACTTTCTCAACCTGATGAAGGTCATCTACAAAAAGCCCTCAGCAAACATGATAACCTAACAGTGAAAGACGGATGTTTTCCCCCTAAGATCAGTAACAAGACAAGGGCATCCACACTTGACACTTCTTTTCAACAATGTACTGGAGGTTCTAGCCAGGGCAGTTAGGCAAGAAAAAGAAATACAAGGCATCCAGATTGGAAAGGAAGAAATAAAACTATCTTTATTCAATAGATGACATGATCTTATATACAGAAACCCTAAGGAATCGTCCTAGAACTAATAAATGAGTTCAACAAAGTTGCAGAATATAAGATCAATAAACAAAAATCAATTGTCAGGGACCTTCAAGATGGCAGAGGAGTAAGACATGCAGATCACCTTCCTTCCACATCAAAAATACATCTACATGTGGAACAACTCCTACAGAACACCTACTGAACACTGGCAGAAGACCTCAGACTTCCCAAAAGGCAAGAAAATCCCCACGTACCTGGGTAGGGCAAAAGAAAAAAGAAAAAACAGAGACAGAAGAATAGGGACGGGACCTGCACCTCTAGGAGGGAGCTGTGAAGGAGGAAAAGTTTCCACGCACTAGGAAGACGCTTCACTGGCGGAGACGGGGGGTGGCGGGGGGAAGCTTCAGAGCCACAGAGGAGAGCACAGCAACAGGGTGCAGAGGGCAAAGCGGAGAGATTCCCGCACGGAGGATCCATGCCGACCAGCACTCAGCAGCCCGAGAGGCTCGTCTGCTCCCCCGCCCAGGGGCAGGTGGGGGCTGGGAGATGAGGCCAGGGGCGGGAACAGATGCCCTCAGGCGACCTACATGCAGAGGAGGGGCCAAAACCAAAGTTGAAGCCCAGGAGCTGTGCGAACAAAGAAGAGAAAGGGAAACCTCTCCCAGCAGCCTCAGGAGCAGCAGATTAAATCCCAACAATCAACTTGATGTACCTGCATCTGGGGAATACCGGAAAAGACAACGAAATCGTCCCAAAACTGAGGCAGTGGACTTGGGAGAAACTGTAGACTTGGGGTTTGCTGTCTGGGACTAATTTGTTCCTGATTTTTATGTTGATCTTAGTTTAGTTTTTAGCACTTGTTATCATTGGTGGGTTTGTTTACTGGTTTGGTTGCTCTCATTTTCTTTTTCTTTTTTTTATTATTATTTTTTTATTTTAATAATTTTTTAATTTCTTTTTTTCTTTCCTTTTTTCTCCCTTTTCTTCTGAGCCATGTGGCTGACAGGGTCTTGGTGCTCTGGCCTGATGTCAGGCCTGAGCCTCTGAGGTGGAAGAGCCGAGTTCAGGACACTGGACCACCAGAGACCTCCCAGCCCCAGGTAATATCAATCGGCGAAGGCTCTCCCAGAGATCTCCATCTCAACGCTAAGACCCAGCTCCACCCAACGGCTAGCAAGCTCCAGTGCTGGACACCCCATGCCAAACAACTAGCAAGACAGGAATACAACCCCACCCATTAGCAGAGAGGCTGCCTAAAATCATACTAAGTTCACAGACCGCCCCCCCCCAAAACACCACCAGATGCAGCCCTGCCCACCAGAAAGACAAGATCCAGCCCAACCCACCAGAACACAGGCACCAGTCCCCTCCACCAGGAAGGCTACACAAGCCACTGAACCAACCTCACCCACTGGGGGCAGACACCAAAAACAGGAACTATGAACCTGCAGCCTGAGAAAAGGAGACCCCAAACACAGTAAGTTAAACAAAATGAGAAGATGGAGAACTATGCAGCAGATGAAGGAGCAAGGTAAAAACCCACCTGACCAAACAAATGAAGAGGAAATAGGCAGTCTACCTGAAAAAGAATTCAGAGTAATGACAGTAAAGATGATCCAAAATCTTGAAAACAGGATGGAGAAAATACAAGAAATATTTAACAAAGACAAAGAAGAACTAAAGAGCAAACAATGATGAACAACAAAATAAGTGAAATTAAAAATTCTCTAGAAGGAATCAATAGCAGAATAACTAAGGCAGAAGAACAGATAAGTGACCTGGAAGATAAAACAGTGGAAATAACTACCACAGAGCAGAATAAAGAAAAAAGAAGGAAAAGAATTGAGGACAGTCTCAGAGACCTCTGGGACAACATTAAACGCAACACATTCGAATTATAGGGGTTCCAGAAGAAGAAGACAAAAAGAAAGGGTCTATGAAAATATTTGAAGAGATTATAGTTGAAAACTTCCCTAACATAGGAAAGGAAACAGTCAGTCAAGTCCAGGAAGCGCAGAGTCCCATACAGAATAAATCCAAGGAGAAACACATCAAGACACATATTAATCAAACTATCAAAAATTAAATACAAAGAAAAAATATTAAAAGCAGCAAGGGAAAAGCAACAAATAACATACAAGGGAATCCCCATAAGGTTAACAGCTGATCTTTCAGCAGAAACTCTGCAAGCCAGAAGGGAGTGGCAGGACATATTTAAAGTGATGAAAGGAAAAAACCTACAACGGAGATTACTCTACCCAGCAAGGATCTCATTCAGATTCGATGGAGAAATTAAAACCTTTACAGACAAGCAAAAGTTAAGAGAATTCAGCCCCACCAAACCAGCTTTACAACAAATGCTAAAAGAACTTCTCTAGGCAGGAAACACAAGAGAAGGAAAAGACCTACAACAACAAACCCAAAACAATTAAGAAAAATGGTAATAGGAACATACGTATCGATAATAACCTTAAATGTAAACGGATTAAATGCTCCAACCAAAAGACACAGACTGGCTGAACGCATACAAAAACAAGACTCGTACATATGCTGTCTACAAGAGACCCACATCAGACCTAGGGACACATACAGACTGAAAGTGAGGGGATGGAAAAAGATATTCCATGCAAATGGAAATCAAAAGAAAGCTGGAGTAGCAATTCTCATATCAGACAAAATAGACTTTAAAATAATGTCACAAGAGACAAGGAAGGACACTACATAATGATCAAGGGATCAATCCAAGAAGAAGATATAACAATTATAAATATATATGCACCCAACACAGGAGCACCTCAGTACATAAGGCAACTGCTAACACCTATAAAAGAGGAAATCAACAGTAACACAATAATAGTGGGGGATTTTAACACCTCACTTACACCAATGGACAGATCATCCAAACGGAAAATTAATAAGGACACACAAGCTTTAAATGACACAATAGACCAGAGAGATTTAATTGTTATTTATAGGACATTCCATCCAAAAACAGCAGATTACACTTTCTTCTCAAGTGCGCATGGAACATTCTCCAGGATAGATCACATCCTGGGTCGCAAATCAAGCCTCAGTAACTTTAAGAAAACTGAAATCATATTAAGCATCTTTTCTGACCACAACACTATGAGATTAAGAAATCAATTACAGGGGAAAAAAAACGTAAAAAAACACAAACACACGGAGGCTAAACAATACTTTACTAAATTACCAAGAGATCACTGAAGAAATCAAAAAATACCTAGAGACAAATGATAATGAAAACAAGATGATCCAAAACCTATGGGATGCAGCAAAAGCAGTTCTAGGAGGGAAGTTTATAGCTATACAAGCCTACCTCAAGAAACAAGAAAAATCTCAAATAAACAATCTAACCTTACACCTAAAGGAACCAGAGAAAGAAGAACAAACAAAACCCAAAGTTAGCAGAAGAAAGAAATCATAAAGATTTGAGCAGAAATAAATGAAATAGAAACAAAGAAAACAAGAGCAAAGATCAATAAAACTAAAAGCTGGTTCTTTGAGAAGATAAACAAAGTTGATAAACCATTAGATAGACTCATCAAGAAAAACATGGAAAGGACTCAAATCAATAAAATTAGAAATGAAAACAGAGACGTTTACAACAGACACCGCAGAAATACAAAGCATCCTAAGAGACTACTACAAGCAACTCTATGCCAATAAAATGGACAACCTGGAAGAAATGGACAAATTCTTAGAAAGGCATAACCTTCCAAGACTGAATCAGGAAGAAACAGAAAATATGAACAGACCAATCACAAGTAATGAGATTGAAACTGTGATTAAAAATCTTCCAATAGGGCTTCCCTGGTGGCGCAGTGGTTGAGAATCTGCCTGCCAATGCAGGGGACACGGGTTCGAGCCCTGGTCTGGGAAGATCCCACATGCCGTGGAGCAACTGGGCCCGTGAGCCACAATTACTGAGCCTGCGTGTCTGGAGCCTGTGCTCCACAACAAGAGAGGCCGCGACAGTGAGAGGCCCGTGCACCACGATGAAGAGTGGCCCCCGCTTGCCACAACTAGAGAAAGCCCTTGCACAGAAACGAAGACCCAACACAGCCATAAATAAATAAAAAAATAAATTAAAAAAAAAAGTCTTCCAACAAACAAAAGTTCAGGACCAGATGGCTTCACAGGTGAATTCTATCAAACATTTAGAGAAGAGATAACACCCATCCTTCTCAAACTCTTCCAAAAAATTGCAGAGGAAGGAACACTCCCAAACTCATTCTATGAGGTCACCATCACCCTGATACCAAAACCAGAGAAAGATACTACAAAAAAAGAAAATTACAGACCAATATCACTGATGAATATAGATGCAAAAATCCTCAACAAAACACTAGCAAACAGAACCCAACAACACATTAAAAGGATCATACACCATGATCAAGTGGGATTTATCCCAGGGATGCAAGGATTCTTCAATATATGCAAATCAATCAATGTGATACACCATATTAACAAACTGAAGGAGAAAAACCATAGGATCATCTCAATACATGCAGAAAAAGCTTTTGACAAAATTCAACACCCACTTATGATAAAAATTCTCCAGAAAGTGGGCACAGAGGGAACCTACCTCAACATAATAAAGGTCATATATGACAAACCCACAGCAAACATCATTTTCAATGGTGAAAAACTGAAAGCATTTCCTCTAAGATCAGGAACAAGACAAGGATGTCCACTCTCGCCACTATTATTCAACATAGTTTTGGAAGTCCTAGCCACGGCAATCAGAGAAGGAAAAGAAATAAAAGGAATACAAATTGGAAAAGAAGAAGTACAACTGTCACTGTTTGCAGATATGATACTATACATAGAGAATCCTAAAACTGCCACCAGAAAACTACTAGAGCTAATCAGTGAATTTGGTAAAGTTGCAGGATACAAAATTAAGGCACAGAAATCTCTTGCATTCCTATACAGTAATGACGAAAAATCTGAAAGAGAAATTAAGGAAACACTCCCATTTACCACTGCAACAAAAAGAGTAAAATACCTAGGAATAAACCTACCTAAGGAGACAAAAGACCTGTATGCAGAAAACTACAAGACACTGTTGAAAGAAATTAAAGATGATACAAACAGATGGAGAGATATATGATGTTCTTGGATTGGAAGAGTCAATACTGTGAAAATGACTATACTACCCAAAGCAATCTACAGATTCAATGCAATCCCTATCAAATTACCATTGGCATTTTTTACAGAACTAGAACAAAAAATCTTAAAATTTGTATGGAGACACAAAAGACCCCGAATAGCCAAAGCAGTCTTGAGGGAAAAAAACAGAGTTGGAGGAATCAGACTCCCTGACTTCAGACTATACTACAAAGCTACAGTAATCAAGACAATATGGTACTGGCACAAAAAGAGAAATATATATCAATGGAACAGGATAGAAAGCACAGAGATAAACCCACGCACCTATGGTCAACTAATCAATGATAAAGGAGGCAAGGATATACAATGGAGAAAAGACAGTCTCTTCAATAAGTGGTGCTGGGAAAACTAGACAGCTACATGTAAAAGAATGAAATTAGAACACTCCCTAACACCATACACAAAAATAAACTCAAAATGGATTAGAGACCTAAATGTAAGACTGGGCACTATAAAACTCTTAGAGGAAAACATAGGAAGAACACTCTTTGACATAAATCACAGCAAGATCTTTTCTGATCCACCTCCTAGAGTAATGGAAATAAAAACAAAAATAAGCAAATGGGATCTAATGAAACTTCAAAGCTTTTGTAAAGCAAACTACAAAAAAGACGAAAAGACAACCCTCAGAATGGGAAAAAATATTTGCAAACGAATCAATGGACAAAGGATTAATCTCCGAAATATATAAACAGCTCATTCAGCTCAATGTTAAAAAAACAAACAACCCAGTCAAAAAATGGGCAGAAGACCTAAACAGACATTTCTCCAAAGAGGACATACAGATGGCCAAGGAACACATGAAAAGCAGTTCAACATCACTAATTATTAGAGAAATGCAAATCAAAACTACAATGAGGTATCACCTCACACCAGTTAGAATGGGCATCATCAGAAAATCTACAAACAACAAATGCTGGAGAGGGTGTGGAGAAAAGGGAACCCTCTTGCACTGTTGGTGGGAATGTAAATTGATACAGTCACTATGGAGAACAGTATGGAGGTTCCTTAAAAAACTAAAAACAGAATTACCATATGACCCAGCAATCCCACTACTGGGCATATACCCAGAGAAAACCATAATTCAAAAAGACACATGCACCCCAATGTTCACTGCAGCACTATTTACAACAGTCAGGTCACGGAAGCAACCTAAATGCCCATCAACAGACGAGTGGATAAAGATGTGGTACATATATACAATGGAATATTACTCAGCCATAAAAAGGAATGAAATTGGGTCATTTGTAGAGACGTGGATGAATCTAGAGACTGTCATACAGAGTGAAGTAAGTCAGAAAGAGAAAAACAAATATCACATATTAACGCATATATGTGGAACCTAGAAAAATGGTACCGATGAACTGGTCTGCAGGCCAGAAATAGAGACACAGATGTAGAGAACAAACGTATGGACACCAAGGGGGGAAAGCATCCGGGGTGTGGGGGTGGTGTGCTGAACTGGGAGATTGGGATGGACATGTATACACTGATCTGTATGAAATGGATGACTAGTAAGAACCTGCTGTATAAAAAAATAAATAAAATAAAATTCAAAAATTCAAAAAAAAAATAGATAACCAACAAGGACTTACTGTATAGCACAGGGAACTATACTCAATATTTTGTAATAACCTATAAGGGAAAAGAACCTGAAAAAGTACATATATACATACACACACACACACACATACATACACACATATATAAAACTGAATCAGTATGCTGTATACCTAAAACACAACATTGTAAATAAACTGTATGTCAGTTTAAAAAAATTGGAAAAAAAACCCAAATATCAGAAGCCTATGTAACACTATGGGCCTTATATAAAGGTATTAAAGGTAAACACAAAAACAAAATTATAAACCTTCCTAACTACCAAGAAAAAATTCAAAACATGAAAAGAAAAGGAAGGACCATGCAATAAATGTGACGTATCTGAGGCTGAACACATGAGTCACACATCAGTAAGCCTGGACGGCTGAAGCCAATGAGCAAAAGAAAAAGATTTTCAAGTGGCTCACAAAGCAAAACCAACTCTATGCTATATGCAAAACTCACATTTAAACCCTAAGCAATTCAGAAAATGAAAACAAATGGATGGTAAAGATTTTAGAGGCAAAGACAAACAAAAGAAAGCAAGAGTTGCAATCCTGATATATGACAAAGTAGAATTTAGACTCCACAGCATTAAGCAAGGCAAAGAAGGGCACAGTATAAAGTGGAAGGCCATAGTTCACAACGACACTGTGACAGTTATGAGTATCTAGCAGCAAAAGACTGGAGCAGCCCTCTTCACAAAGCAGAAACCACACATGATGAAGGGAGAAAAATAAATACACTAATAATAGGAGACTTTCACACACCAGTCTCATTCCACGACCATTCCAAGGGTCAAAAAATAAATTTAGGGACCTCCCTGGCGGTCCAGTGGTTAAGACTTCGCCTTCCAATGCAGGGGGTGCTGGTTTGATCCCTGGTCGGGGAGCTAAGATCCCACATGCCTTGGAGCCAAAAAACCAAAACATGAAGCAGAAGCGATATTGTAACAAATTCAATAAAGACTTTAAAAAATGGCCCACATCAAAAAAAATTGTAAAAAAAAATAATAAATTTAAAAAGCTAACAACATAATGGATAGTGTGCAACTTATGACCATATGTTAAACTTTTCACTCTGATAATAGAAAATTGTCACTTCAAGGGCATGCAGAATATTCATGACAACTGACCATGTGCTAGATCACAGAAAAAAAAAACCACTTAAGTTCCATGAAGCAAAAATAATACAAATAATATTTTATGATAACAATTCCATCAAACTTGACATTATTAGTAAAAAGTGCTTAAAGGCCCTTTAATCAAAAAACTTTAAATTTCTCTTGGGTCAAAGGGGAAATATAAGCCAAAATTGAGACTGTCTCAAAAATAATAACAAAAACACTACACATCAGAACATATGGGATACAATCACTGAAGTCACCAGATAAAAATTCATGGATTAAATACTTCTATCAATAAAATAAAAGGATGAAACTAAAATAACAATCAATTTAATAGTTAGAAAACAGCAACAAAGTAAACCAAAAAAGTGGAAGGAAGGAAATTATGGCAAATAATAAATTAAAATAGGGTTCTTTAAAATGTTTTAAATAGGCAACTAATAAACAAATGAACCTAGGTGTAAAATAAACTGATTACCAAACAGAGAGAATTATTATTTAAAGTAATATTTGAAAACAGCTCTCTCTGACTGTATATCCAGTAGGATATATTCTAAGAACAAAAGGAACAGCAAAGCAGTTTTATACTTCACTCACAGGTTTAGTTTTAGAAGGACTATCACTATTTACTTGTTAAACTATTTTATTATTATATTATGGGGAAAAAAAAAAGTAAATAATGCTTTAGCAACCAAAAGTTTTGGTGTTTAAGAAAAGCACTAAAAATGTAATCAAGCAGGACCCTATGGGGCCTTCCCAGAACAGAAACCACCCCCACACACACACCATGTCCTCCACCTGCCTCTTATTTGTAGAAACACTTTAGCCTCCTAGGCCTTCCGAGAGTTCCAAAGAGCAAATTTAATCAGAGAAGTGAGAAAATGCAGAAACAAAGGAAAACAGTCAAGCAAGACAAAATAATAGTTTAGCCATTAAACAAAGTCAAGGACCCTTAGTTCCTCCTCAAGGGTGAGAGGTACTATTCTAAGCCACGTCCTTTGAGCTGTTTTGCAGATACTGAAACCCACACCAGGTGGAAGAAGTTAACTGCATGGTGACCACAAGCCTGTAGACCCCAGACCAGCTGGAACCAGAAGGCTGAGGATGTTGACTCCCGACTACCTCACCAACAACCAATCAGAAGAGTGTCCACAAGCTGATCACGCCCCCCACAACTCCCTCCTCCACTCTGTCTTTAAAAACCTGTCTTTAAAAGCCTTTAAAGGCTTTCAAGGAGTTTGGGCTTTTTGAGCATTAGCTGCCTGGACTCCTTGCTTGGCGCCTGCAATAAACCCTGCACTTTCCTTCACCACAACCAGTGTCAGTAGATTGGCTTTAGTGCACATGGGTGAGCAGACCCAAGTTTGGTTCAGTAACGAACATATAAAAGAAAAGCTAAGAAAAGAACAATATTAAATTTGAGTTGAAATATCATTTCATGTATGGCAGTTAAAAAATACATTACCAACAACAACAACAAAAAAAAACCAATCGAAAAATGGGCAGAAATAGACATTTCCAAATAGACATTTTTCCAAAGAAGACATACAGATGGGCAACAGGCACATGAAAAAATGTTCAACATTGCTAATTATTAGAGAAATGCAAATCAAAACTACCATGAGGTACCACCTCACACCGGTCAGAATGGCCATCATTAAAAAGTCTACAAATAACAAATGCTGGAGAGGGTGTGGAGAAAAGGGAACCCTCCTACACTGTTAATGGGAATGTTAAGTTGATGCAGTCACTATGGAGAACAGTATGGAGGTTCCTTCAATAACTAAAAATAGAATTACCATATGATAGAGCAATCCCGCTCCTGGGCATATATCCGGACAAAACTATAATTCAAAAAGATACATGCACCTCTATGTTCACAGCAGACTATTCAAATAGCCAAGACATGGAAACAACCTAAATGTCCATTGACAGATGAATGGATAAAGAAGATGTGGTACATGTATACAATGAAATATTACTCCAGTGGAATATAACCTATAATGGAGAAGAACCTAAAAAAGAATATATATATATATATATATATATATATACGAATCACTTTGCTGTACACCTGAAACTAACACAACACTGTAAATCAACTATACTTCAATAAAATAAATAAATAATACATTTCCAGATACAGCCACTGAAAAGACTTAGAAGCAATGACAGACACCCCAGCAGCAATGAGCACACTTAGAATCCAAATGTTTTCTAAAAACATTCCTCACTACAAGAATCAGTTCCTTGGAGAAATGATTCTTGGTCTAGTGCAGGGAAAGAACACGGTGAATGGCCTGGAACACCTTGTGCCAGAAAGCAAATAAATGCCCCAAAACTAAGGAAGTCATGTCAAATAATACAGGAGCCAACTTACCAAAGGCTCCCACTGGCCAAATTTTGGACAATTGATTGTTAAAAAAATAAAACTGATTATAATTAACTTTGACACTTTAAATAAATAAAATCCATGAGTCTCAAGAGAATGAGAAGACAAACCACAGACCAAGAGGAAACATTTGCAAAACACATACATGATAAAAAGACCTGTTATCCTAGACATATATATAATGCTCTTAGAACTCAACAATAGGAATATGAACAATCCAAGTAAAAAATGGGCAAAAGCCCTGAAAAGACACATCACCAAATAAGACACACAGATGTCAAATAAACCTATGAAAAGATGCTCCACAACATATGTCATCAGGGAAATGCAAATTAAAACAAGATACCATTGCATACCTATTAGAACTGTCAGAACACTGACAGCACCAAATGCTGGTGAGGATGTGGAGCAACAGGAACTCTTGTTCATTGCTGGTGGGAACGCGAAACAGTGCAGCCACTTGGGAGCACAATTTCGCAGTTTCTTACAAAACTAAACATACTCTTACCATATGATCTAACAAATGCGCTCATTGGTATTTACTCACATGAAATGAAAACTTACATCCACACGAAAACCTGCACTTGGATGTTTATAGTGGCTTTATTCACAATTGCCAAAACTTGAAAGCAACCAAGATGTCCTTCAGTAGGCAAACAGATAAACAGACCGTGGTGCATCCAGATGATGAAATACGATTCGGCACTAAAAAGCCCTGAAAAGACATGGAGGAGCTTTAACTGCTTATTTCTAAGTGAAAGAAGCCAATCTGAAAGCTGCAATATGTACGATTCCAACTCTATGACATTCTGGAAAAGGCAAAACCGTGGAGACAGTAAAAGGTCAGTGATTGCCAGAGGTTATGGAGGAGGAAGGGATGAACAGGTCAAACACAGAGGATTTCTAGGAATCTTTAGGGTTAAGAGTGAACCCTAAACTATAGTCTCTGAGTGATAATGATGTGTCAATTGTAACAAATGTGCTACTCTGGTAGGAGACTTGATAGGAGGGGAGGCTGTGCATCTGTAGGAGAGGGGGTATACAGGAACTATTTGTACTTTCTGCTCAATTTTGCCTTGAACCTAAAACTGCTCTAAAAAATAAAATCTATTTAAAAGGAAAAAAAAAATCCACGAGTCCACTGTGACATGAAAAGAGAGAGAGAGATAAGGAGAAAAGAGGCAGGGTAATAAAAGGAAAATGCCTCTTTATACAACAATCTCAGAGAATAGTAAGAACAAGTGATAAAATCAGAACCTCACTAATGTACCAATGACCCAGGCGAGAGCATCAGTGGATACTATTGGATGAAAGGTCGCTGGGCAGCACCCAAGCCACCACCATTCAGACTCCCTGAGTCCACTGAGCCTCAAGCAAGATCAATGAAAAGACAGCCACACCTATTCACAGCAGTCAAACCACAGGAAAAAGACAAGGAATGAGGCTGAAAGTTAACCAGGCAAAGGCAGATTTACCTACAAGGAACAGCTGAACCAAAAGGTAACCTCTCACCATAATAAGAGAAGCCAGAAGACTATGGGAAAATATCATAAAATATTGAAAGACAATAAAAAATGGGTGCATTTAATATATGTAAATTATATCTCAATAAAGTTACTTAAATTAAGAAATTAGAAAAAGTAAAAAAAGGAAAGTCTAAGATGAAAGAATGATGAATAAAATGATATATATTTGAGTAAAGCCAAACACACTGATCATATTAAAAAAAAAAAAAAAACTGTGGGAGCTTAAAAACAGAGCTGCATGTAAGTTGGATTTTCCAACTCATGTGTCAAGCACTACTCAAGGCCCCCGACACACGGAGATCCTGGCACATCCCTGACCCCGTCACTGGAGAAACGGTGGAGTCAGAATCCGAACACACGAAAGTGAAATGTCTGGCAGGAAATCTATTCTGAAGGCGCAGAATACAGCCACCTCACTGCAAGGTACTGTTCACCAGTAATGTAAGACAATGAATACCTTGACACTTTCTGTATGTTTACGTTACACAAATAACAACTAAAAGACGAGAAATACCATGTCTGTGTGTGTCTAGGGCCTATAAGAGAACAGCTTTCCCAGCAACCGAGTGCTGGTTACTATGAGGAGGTGGAATCTATATTCTGTTTGTTGTCCCAATATATAAATGGTATTTATGAGCTGTAGCCAAATGAGCACATTAAAAGGTCTTCATATGGTATAATATTTTGAAAATTAAAGACTCTAACTACCACTTGTAACCTAAAATTGTCCTTAAGGGAAAATAAATATGTTCTAGGTTTCAAAGAGCCAGCTAAATGAAAAAACGTCTGGATTACAATGGGAAACTGCTTAGAATCGGGAATATATCTTTACAGTAAACGGAAACAAAGGCAAAGAAAGGCTTTCAACAGTTTCTCCTAATATGGTCCTTTAAGTTTTACCTTAGGACTGTGAGTGACTTGACTGACATGACTTCCTTTTTTTTTTTTTTTAAAGATTTTTATTAGCTTTTGGTTTTATCTATTTTTAAGTTTATTTATTTATTTATTTTTGGCTGTGTTGGGTCTTCGTTGCTGTGCACGGGCTTTCTCTAGTTGCGGCGAGCGGGGGCTACTCTTCGTTGCGGTGTGCAGGCTTCTCATTGCGGTGGCTTCTCTTGCTGCGGAGCATGGGCTCTAGGCGCCCGGGCTTCAGTAGTTGTGGCACATGGGCTCAGTAGTTGTCGCTCGCGGGCTCTAGAGCGCAGGCTCAGTAGTTGTGGCTCACGGGCTTAGCTGCTCCGCGGCATGTGGGATCTTCCTGGACCAGGGCTCGAACCCATGTCCCCTGCACTGGCAGGCGGATTCCCAACCACTGTGCCACCAGGGAAGCCCTGACATGACTTCTGCGTGTCTGGAAAAACTATTCTATCTTCAGGCTGCAGTTTCTAGCTTTAAACACAGTCAGTCCTAAACTGTTCTTAGCATGATTTTAACTACTTTAAAATAGAAGTTTCCAGTAAAAAAATTTGCAAGATACTGACTTTATTTTAAAACATACACAGTGACTACTGAAACAGTATCTACAGTTACTATTATAAAAACAGTAAAAAGCTTCAAAACGAATAAAGATTTCTTAATTCTCAGATACATTCAAGTACACTGCCAAGTGGAGCATCTCTTACCCACTCTCCTTCATGTCCAAGCCATCAAACATCTGAATGAGGGAGACAGCGACTTCATAGATGTCCTTGGTTATCACTGGCTCCTCCAAGAGGTGAGGGGAAAGCTAGAAAGAGGAAGAGGAAAAGCCAAAACAGGATCACCAAGGAAACTCTGGGGTCGGATGGGTGACCCGTGAGTTTACCACCATAACAAATACCCCGAATAAACATGGCAAAACTGGTTTGCAGCCAGTATCTGGTGCCTGCTAAGCATCAAGCCCTTCTCAAGGCCTGACACCCACGGCACACACGTCGCAGGAGCAACAGAGGAGTCAGGGTCCACACATACAGAAGCGAGACCTCTGGCGGGAAATCTATTCCTAAAACAAAGAAAAAGTTGCTCCAAATGCCGGTGGAGCCAGGAAGAGCTTCTGGTCAGAGCCAATGCTCATGCCCTCGACCTCAGAGAGCCTGAGGACTGCACCAGCATCACGTGGAAAGTAGCCCTAAAAATCACAAGTACCAGGAAAAGGCAACAGCCCATCTGTATCCGCCAATTTACAGTAATAATATAACCATGTCATATTATAGCTACCAAGCTTTTTGAGGGGGTCCCTAGACTACTTTTAATTGTGCATTAAAACAAAGCCACATGGAGCCCCGTTCCTTTAAACTTGCCCTTCAGGTGCTTCTCTGGAACACTGGGGTTCAACCACATCCATAGACCCCCTGGTGAGGTTAGAATTACCAGTCTGAGCTGAGAGCGTTCACAGGACCAAGGTCATCACTGCGTATCTCTCCAGAATATTCAGCATTACGTTATGTTATTGTTGCCATAGAATCTATTTTATAGCCATACTGAGTTTTTTCACCAAGAATAAGACAGCTTTTTTGTTTATTTAATAATTTTACTTACCAAGTACTGTATGAAAGACACAACATTTGATTTTGTGAAGAACAGATCAGAAGACTTCAGGAGAAACTCCTTTTCCAATTTTTACTTAGAGTAAATTAAGTCAGCTAGTATTCAAATAATCCATGTTTCATTAGAATTACAATTCTACTAATATAAGTATGACAAATTGACTTTTATTTAATCAATAATTTTGAATAAGCATTCTTGACATTCAACCTTTAAATAATTTTCTACTTTACCCAAACAATAACTAGTATTTACCATAACACAACGAGACAAAAAAGAAGTAGAAGAAAAGGTATACTTTTCACAAACTCCAACAGTAGATCCAAACCCATCAAGAATTGTTTTCCTACAAGCAAGCTGCGGGAAAAGCATGACATCAGTTCACAAGTGATTTCACTGAGTTCTAGAATACAAGCCCAGAGAATATTTTTTGAACACACTGCTAAGATACCAAACATAGCCCTGCTTTCTCCAAGCCAGCCTTGACACAGGTGACAAAGGACATAACACCAGTCACAGCCCACCCATCCACTTGTTGAACCCATCCCCTTCTGTTTGCGGAGAGGAAACCAGGAGGAGACACGACAGACAAGCGTCCGCATTCCCGGAGGGCACAGTGTGGCCAGGCAGCGGAGTGAAGTGCACTGCAGAGGGCGTGCTCAGTCGGGAGCAGGACCGTGGAGGGAAGCGCGGCTATCCACACAGGCGGGGCCAGGGTAGCTCCAGTCAGCCCGCCCACCGGTGCCCAGTGTTCAGCAACCATGGTGTTTCTGTTCCAAGCTGAGGCCCCGGAGCCCCGCCTGTCTGCCTCCATCCTAGTCGGCCTGTCCGGGAAGGAACCCGTCCCAACCATCCTCCCAAATCCCCTTCAAATGGATTACAGCAAAACCAAGCAGAGTTCTAGAACCGTGATGCTCTAGGGTGGTGGAGCGTGCTCCAAAAAGAACCCACGGGGAGGCCTGGGGAGTGGGCCATGCTCTGCTGCTGGACCAGGCTGCAGATCACGGGTGGCCACAATTCATCCCAGTGCGCGATTACATTTTATGTCCTTTCCTACGGGCCGGTTCTGTGAGGGTTTTTTGGCAATTAAAAAAAAAGTTGAAAATGAAGCATGAAAAGCGCTCTTCAAAGGACACTGAAAGTAACAGCCGGAGTTGGTAACAGAAAGACCAGGAGGGCATCATGGGACCCAAGGGAAGGGTGAGTTTCAAGAAAATCAAAGTGGCCAACAGTGTCAAATATTAGAGAGCTCAGGGGGTGTAGGGCCGAGTGCTCTGGACTTCACAAGGCGGTTACTAGTGACACTGGGGGGTGCAGGCTTGGCTGAGAGGCGGCAGTGAGTGGGGGGCGGGGGGTAGAGAAGTGGGCACTGGGAGTTCAAAGTCTGGCAAAAGCTATGAGAAACAGGGCACCTAACGTGGGTGTCTTTTAAGATGAAAGAGACTCAGCGCTGTTTAAATGTGGAAAAGATGCTAGGAAAGACACGGAGAGGAAGGCAGTGAATCAGACGAGGCCCCTAAGGAGGTGGGAAGGGATGAGACAACCACACGGTGGAGAAGCCACTGCTCTGGAGGAGGAGGACCTTCTCCCTCGCAACACGGACAGCGTGCTGAGTAATCACACGACAGCACGACTAATCACGGTAATAAAACTGTGATTTTAACAAAGGCCCTCCGACTCCAAAAATTATAATAGAATCCACATAAAGCACCTTTTCTGTAAGGCTTAAAATTAATACGGAGTTAAATCTTGAGTATCGGTTCATTGAAACCCTAAGTGACACCGATCAGGACAGCACTGGGGCCAGGTGTCATCTAGCAGGTGAACACGATGCACCCATCCGCCACCAGGGCCCACACGGGCTCGGGGCACGTGCCCAGGCCAGACCCCACTCCTCAGCACATTCACAAGGAATGCAACACAAAACACACATCAACAGAAGTCAATCAGACATTGGCCAGGTGAAAAGACTAGTAAAGCATTATTACTCTCATATTCCAAAATGGGTCAGACAAGGCACAATGTTTAAATGTTACAAATACGGGCCCCCTCTCCCCTCCACCTTGAATACGGGCTGCACTTAGAGAGACTTGTTTCCAACCACGGAGTCCAGTAAGAAAAGGAAAGAATGTCTCTCCTTACCCTGTTCATAACCTTAGGGGGGTGACAGACAATAAACAAACAAACTAACCTAATATATATATACACATATATATGGAAAAAGAAAAGGAGGGCAGAGTCACATTACAAGGGAGCAGCCTGGTAACCACCACCGGGGCCAGGAGATCCGGGCCGCGTCACCAGCGATGAGCCGTTTTGCTGGTCACCATGTGACGGAACAACACTTCACTCCAGTGCTCTTCCTCCCCCAAACTCACAGCCCCGGTCTACTCATGAGAAAAACATCAGAAGAATTCCAGTAGTGGGGCACCCTACAAAATACCTGGCCGGTTCTCCTAAAAATCGCCAAGGTCATCAAAAATAAGAGAAGTCTGAGAAACTGTCACAGCCCAGGGGAACCTAAGGAGACATGACAGCTAAACACAATGTGGGATCCTAGAGCAGAAAAAGAACATTAGGGAAAACCAGTGAAATCCAAACAAACTCAAGTTCAGCTAATAGGAACGTACCAGTGTTAGTTTCTTAGTTCTGACAGGTTTGGGGTTTTTTCTGAAGTGCTACAAAGTGAATGTTAACTGTAGACTCTAGGTGATGGACACATGGGTGTTCACTACAAAATTTCTTTCAACTTTTCTGTTTTGAAATACTGTCATTTTAAAAGCTGGGAGAGGACTTCCCTGGTGGCGCAGTGGTTAAGAACTCGCCTGCCAATGAAGGGGACACGGGTTTTGAGTCCTGGTCTGGGAAGATCCCACATGCCACGGGGCAACTAAGCCCGCGCACCACAACTACTGAACCTGCGCTCTAGAGCCCACGAGCCACAACTACTGAGCCTGCGTGCCACAACTACCAAGGCTGCGTGCCACAACTACCGAAGCCCACGCGCCTAGAGCCCGTGCTCTGCAACAAGAGAAGCCACTGCAGTGAGAGGTCCGCGCACCACAACAGAGAGTAGCCCCGCTCACCGCAACTAAAGCCCATGTGCAGCAACAAAGACCCAATGCAGCCAAAAATAAATAAACTAATTAATTAATTTTTTTAAAAAAATTAAAAGCTGGGAGAAAAAAAAGAAGTGCTACGTTCTAATGGCCATCACTGGCCTCCCTCTGACATAATTAGATTTGACAAAATATATCTTCTAATGAGGTGAACCCTAGTCGGCCAACTCATTGTAGTAGAGACTGTTTACTTTAACATTACAGATTTCTTTTTTTTTTTTGGCCGAGCTGCGCGGCATGCGGGATCTTAGTTCCCCAACCAGGGATCAAACCCATGTCCCCTACATTGGGAGCCCAGAGTCTTAACCACTGGACCACCAGGGAAGTCCCTACAGATGTTTTTAATAAAAGTCAAACTCTTATACAGAGCAATTTGGCAACATCCATCAAAATTCCAAATGCACACATCCTCTGACCCACTTCCAGGAAGGCACAACCTACACAGGGGTCCTCGAAAGAGGTGTTTTACTCCCATCCCAGGGATGTCCAGAAACATTTTTGGTTGTCACAGGGGAGTGGGGATGGGAAGGAGCCCTACTCGCATCTGGTGGGTCAAGGCCAGCAGAGCTATTAAATATCAAGCATCCTACAATGCACAGGACAGCCCCCACCATACAGGATTACCTGGCCCAAAATATCAATTGTTCTGAGGCTAAGAAACCCTGGCCTACAAGATATACCTTCACATGAACAAAGATGTTCTCTTTAGCACTGTTTTTAATAAGAAAAGATAAGAAACACTGTAGATTAGTTAAATAAAGAATAATCTTTACTACATGCACCCCAACATTCATAGCAGCACTATTCACAATAGCCAAGGCATGGAAGCAACCTAAATGTCCATCGACAGATGAATGGATAAAGATACGGTACATATATACAATGGAATAATACTCAGCCATAGAAAAGAATGAAATCATGCCATTTGCAGCAACATGGACGGACCTAGAGATTATCATACTAAGTGAAGTAAGTCAGACAGAGAAAGACAAATACCATATGATATCTCTTACATGTGGAATCTAAAATATGATACAAATGAACTTATTTGCAAAAAGACTCAGAGACATAGAAAACAAACTTCTGGTTACCAAAGGGGAAAAGGGGTGGGGGAGAGTTAAATTAGGAGTTTGGGATTAGCAGATACCAACTACTACATATAAAATACATAAACAGTTAAGGTCCTACTGTATAGCACAGGGAACTATATTCAATACCCTGTAATAAACCATAATGGAAAAGAATATGAAAAATATATACACACACACAATATATATATAACCGAATCACTTTGCTGTACACCAGAAACTAACACAACATTGTAAATCAACCATACTTCAATTTAAAAAAAAGAATAATCTTTATATTTATATTCACATAAAAGAATGTTATGTAGCTCTAAAAAGGGAATGAAGAAACTATATGACATGTAAAAAATGTGAAAAGGTAAGTGAAAAAAAACAAGATGCACATAGAATAGAATGCTATCATTCTGTAAAAAAGAGAAACAATACATCCATATTTGCTTGTAAATATGGAAAGATCCAAAGAAATTAATGACAATAATTTAGTGGGGGAACTGGGCAGACAGAGGACAGGAGTAGGAAGGAGATATTTTATACCTGCATATACTCTTTGATCTTCAAATCCTATAAATGTATTACCCACGTGAAAACAACTGTAAATCAACTGCAACTTTTCATAAGAATATATTATCACACACTGTTCCCACAATGCAATCCTCCTTCAGTTTAGAACAATACAACTTACATTAGAAAATTTAATTTAACAGAAATAAAATTACCTCTACCCTCAGCTGAATCTACAATTTTGTAGCTGACCAAAAGCTGATATTTTATTCTTCAACATCAATAAAGTATAAAACCAGTTTGAATAATTTTCACCGGGATATACAATGTGAGTGCTTATCATGCTCACAGTTTAGGACAACAAACCCCGGAGTTCCCTTCCTCTTATTCTTCGCCAGTCCCATTCCACACCATCTCTCTGCTCCAATTTTAAGCCTTGCAATTGTAGCTAATAAATGCAGGTTTGATCAAATACAAAAGTACATTCACTGTAAAAGAAACAATGCATTCCAACATACCCTGCTATGATGAATGTGCTCCAAATCATTAAGATAATACTCCTCAACTGAATAGGGCTTTCCTTCCACTTCAAAAATATAAGCAGGGTTCATCTTGTTCTGAACAGGAACAGCAAAGTAATCTGCAAACTCTTTACAGTTGATGGTGGCCGACATCAGGACTACCTACAGAGTAAGAGAAACCATTAAAACAGACAAAATGATGATGATAATAATAACTGAAATGAAATACTTTTACAATTCCAGGCTTGTCTTCTGTTTTAATAATTTTCAAAACTTTAACTGAATACTTTGATTTGATCTCCAGTGTAATTCAAATTATTACAGTTTAAAGAATGCTCAGAGATGCCAATTTTTAAATTTCTCTTCAATTGCTTTATCAAGTGAGAAACTACATTTCTCCAATAAAGCTAAATTACAACCATTAACCTAAAAGGACACTTTGCATCGGAAAGCTAACTTAAGGGCTTCCCTGGTGGCGCAGTGGTTAAGAATCCGCCTGCCAATGCAGGGGACACGGGTTCGAGCCCTGGTCCGGGAAGATCCCACAGGCTGCGGAGCAACTAAACTCGTGCGCCACAACTACTGAGCCTGCGCTCTAGAGCCCACGAGCCACAACTACTGAGCCCACGTGCCACAACTACTGAAGCCCGCGTGCCTAGAGCCCGTGCTCCGCAACAAGAGAAGCCACCACAATGAGGAGCCCGCACACTGCAACAAAGAGTAGCCCCTGCTCACCACAACTAGAGAAAACCTGCACACAGCAACAAAAACCCAACACAGCCAAAAATAAATAAATTTATTAAAAAAAAAAAAAAAAAGAAAGGTCCAGATTCCGGGGACTTCCCTGGCAGTCCAGTGGTTAAGACTCCACGTTTCCTATGCAGGGGGCACAGGTTCAATCCCTGGTCAGGGAACTGAGATCCCACATGCCCCATGGCATGGCCAAAAAAAAGAAAAAGAAAGGTCCGGACTTGTTGAACAACCTTCAATGTCATCTTTAAGATTCAAAAAAAGGAATGAAATAGCCAAATTCTCTCATTCATTTTATAGTCATCTCAAGCAATAAGACAACTTATTGCAAATTGAGGGTTCCATTTAGTCAGCACCCACCAGGTGAGACTGTGAGCGTCCTAAGGTAGATGTCCCTACCTTGGGGCAGGGTGGGAATGTCTCCCTAAACGGACAGAGAGATGAAACACTTGAAGACAAAATATGTCATGATTTAGAGGGCATCTGTTTTCCAATAACAGCAAATCCTTCCATAGTTCCTTTATATAATGAATGACATGCACCCAATCACTGCTGCTTCTGAAAGACTCCTACTTAGCATGGCTGGATTGACCTATGTCTAAACTGCATAATAATTACAAACCTTTTGCTATTTTGGCCTAGTTCACTTCTTTGCCCTTTTTGTTCAAATAGAATGTAAGCAATGTTTACCATTGCCACGGACTTTCAGTTAGCTCCTAACTCAAGTCTCCTATAATAACAGTGCATATAACTATTCTCAAACTTCAGTGTGACTCAGTGCTACTTTTTTTTTTTTTTTTTTTTTTTAAGAAATTCACGTTCTTTTATTTATTTATTTATGACTGTGTTGAGTCTTCGTTTCTGTGTGAGGGCTTTCTCTAGTTGCGGCAAGTGGGGACCACTCTTCATCGCGGTGCGCGGGCCTCTCACCATCGCGGCCTCTCTTGTTGCGGAGCACAGGCTCCAGACGCGCAGGCCCAGTAATTGTGGCTCACGGGCCCAGCTGCTCCGTGGCATGTGGGATCTTCCCAGACCAGGGCTCGAACCCGTGTCCCCTGCATTGGCAGGCAGATTCTCAACCACTGCGCCACCAGGGAAGCCCCAGTGCTACTTTTAAAACAGAGATTACAGATATAGTCACATACCCTCAGATTATGGTACCTATTCAACCAAAAGCAGTGCTCTAATACCCAGCATTTCATTAGAGTCAACTATTATCAGATCATTTTCTGCAGCCTGGAGAATATTTTACAATTTAATGCAACATAATAACCAAAAAGGACTCCATAGTCTGATCATACGAGAACGCCCTTTAGCCAGCTTCCTAGCAAGATCTGGAGGACTACACAAGACAATGAATTTTAAGAGTCACTGCTTTCAACCGTTTCTATTAAAATAAAGAGAAACAAAACTAAATAATAAATCTTAACCCTAAATATTTCAGTTACTCATGAAATCAACTTTACCTTCACAAAACGTGAATTTGTTCTTAGAAGTTTGCGGACGACCAACAACAGGAAATCCATTTCTTCAGTTCGCTCATGTACCTGCAAAATAGAAAGGGGCACCCCACGTGGGAAGGCACACGGCACTGCTGAGTGACCGGAGGGAAAGGGGTTCAACGGTGCGCCTAGGGGCCTGGGGACTAAGTCTCTGCGCTAAACGCCGTCCCTCAGGAAACTATCACTCCTGGTTAAGAGGAAGCAAAGAACGGCGGCCCACAAACCAGAGAGCACACACGAGAGGCGTGTGCGTCACTGTGCCCCCCAGCCCCCGTGCTTCTCTGTAGGGCCCTACTGGCATCTGGACAGAGGAATGTTTAGCACTCTCGGCCCTGCCCACTGTGACAACACAAAGCGTCCCACCACCGAGGAGCAGCAGACCAGCCTCCCTCTGCCGCTCCCGGCCCACAGCACCCCTCTGCATGGGCGTATTCACACTACTACTTCAGCAAGGGCGTGCAGGGCGGTGGCTATGCCCGGGCAGCAGTGCCCCCGCCTGGCAGGCTGGAGCTCACAGGGTGGGCTCGGGAAGAGCTGGCTCAGTCAGGAGCAGGTAGCGCAGGGCTGGGTGAGGAGCTGAGGGCAATAGGAAGCCCCGCGGTAGCACCCGGGGAAATGGGGCTGCGGGGTCCCCCGGGGGCCGGCTGCTCAGACAGCGCCCTCCTGGCCGAGCCACCCCGAGGGCCTGCCCCAAACCAGCCAACACCCAGGGCTAAGTCACGTGTGGCCATTTCTCTACACTTAGTTGGGCTCCCCAAGGCACAAGGGGACAGCAGATTCTACTCTGGGACATTTCTCTGCCCAAGTGGAGAGATTAACTACTGAGTCTGAAAGAGGGGGCTCCCTTCTCCTCCAGGCGAAAGGCTCCATTGTTTATTCTCTAGCCGGCTCCTTCCCGGCCGCACTTCCCACTGAAGCAGGTATGGACAGAAAGAGTACAGAGAAAAGAAAAAAAAACCAGCAGCTGGAAAGTATTTAACGTTCCTGCATAACGGCTGGAAACCCTAACAGACACCTTATTAATCTAACTCTCATTTCGTTCTATCACCAAACCCCAGAGCACTTCCTCAACACAAACATCCTGCCTCGCGTACTTAAGCAAGAAAAATAAAGGCTGTGCTCAGGCAAGAGCCCCAAAGTGACCTCTCCTTAGCGCTGAGACTCCCCTGGCCTCCACACCACCACTACAGCCTCCAGAGCTCTGACTTCACACAGCCCGGCTTCTCCCAGTTGCTGGAGGCCGGGCTGCCTCCCCCTCCTGCCCTGAGGACCCCACTCACCCCGTATCCCAGGATGCCCACAGTCCTCTCCCTGCCCCAGGCCCTTCTCCGTTGCCCATAATTACACATATCTCAGCAGATATGTGTCTCCCCAGCAGAGTGGCTGAGAGCAGAAACTACAACTTCTGCATCTTTACAACCTCAGCACCTAATGAGGCAAGTACTCAAAAAATGTTTACTAAACGAATGATTCACCTGAAGCTAGTTTATTCTTTTTCAAGAGCTAAGAAGTTAAGGACATGATCATTCCATTTTCAACTGCCTGGCCATCTTCAACTTCTTAGATTTCTTTTGAAATTCAAATCATCCTGAACAATAGGAACAAAATTCTTTGTAAAACTGAAACTTCAGGTCTATCCAACCCATTAATTTGTTAAGCAAATAGTTATTAGAGCACCTACGAGGAGCTGGGGACACGGTGGTAGAGCAGGAAGCTGCTCATGTAACCGAGTGACGAGGCGCTCCCCTGTAGGACAAGCTCCTGCAGAGTGTAGCCGACTTGCGTTCAGCTACCATCACGCAGCTTCAGGAAGGAATGCACCCAGTAACGCAGTGTGCATGGGCACGTCCACGCCACTCAGGCGTGTGTGCGCAAAGACACCTCCTAACACAGTCAGAGAGTTGCTGGATCTACAGAAATAAATGGAGGCAAGAGAAGTAGAGCTCTGGAGTGAACTACCCCACAACACCATGCTATCTGGAGGCCTCAGTAAAAGGCTCAACAACAAACGGTAACTAATGTGGACTTTATAATACCACCTTTGGGCATACTGCCTAAGTTTGAATTTCATCACTACCTAAAGACACTCAAAACTGCCAAAAGTCATAAAGAAAAATTATGAACCATACTGCACATCACACTGTATTGCAAAGAATAACAACATATTTTCCACCTTTTTTTACTCTCTCAAACAACCAACAGTAATTTAAAACCAAGTAAATGTACACAGGCTAGTAAATGCACCCACTCAGCTTTACCTGCAGTATCAATGGAAGAAATTTTCACATATTGAGGTGTGGTGAAGTCATTCTGGCTTATACATGACATGCTTGGACTTTATGCTAATTAGAACAGCCTTGTTTTGTGGCCTGTCACACAGGCATTGTGCATCTGCTTTAACCATTAAAGAAGAGAATGCATTTAAACATAAAAATGGAGTAACTATGGTTCAGGCATCCAAAATGGAGCCGGGTGGCCCTTGTGGATGTGGTTTCAGACACGTTCCTCCATCACTTGGAACCTGAATTTTCTGAACTGTATCAGACTCAAGGACACCTTCAGCCATTCTCAATACAGTATCTGCCAGCAGCTGCCAACTGCAACCTTACGGTCTCAAGGTCTCCGCTTATAATTATGCAACCATTTCAGACCCCAACCAATTCTTGCTTAACTAGCACCCTTACTTCTCTCCAGCTCCAATCTTAATTCTCAACAAACAACTTGTATTTTTCAGTTTTTGCCTTTATAAGCCCCCCATTTTGTAGTCCAGCAGAACACAGTTCAAGTGCTTCTTTAATCTGTGTGTCCCAGGCTATAGTCCTCAGTTTGGCTCAAGTAACACTCTTTTCTATTCCTATTATAGATTGTTTACTGATTATTTCCATTGACAGTATGTTTCGGTATTATACTGATCACACACATATCAAGAGAATGGAGAGACCTTTCCCTAAAGGGCTGCTCAGGGGGTTTCATTCCAGCCTCTATCAGGTGCTCCGGCCCCACCTCACAGTCTCCCACTAATCCTATTTATTTGCTGATGTTTCTAATGCCACAAGAAATAAGTAAAGCTTCTCAAGGCATAATTACTGATGAGGTTTAAAACTCAAGAGTTTGGGGTAGAGGCATTTCCAAAGCTCCTTGGAAAACTGTTTGAACACAGCATCTCCCCACCTCAAAAAACTCTATAAACAAAATCAGGAATTCCCTGGTGGTCCAGTGGTTAGGACTCGGTGCTTTCACTGCAGAGGGCGCAGGTTCAACCCCTGGTCAGGAAACTAAGATCCCACAAGCCGCATTGCGCGGCCTAAATAGAACAGAATAGAATCAAATAAAAATCAATTAAATATTCCATCCTTATTGAGAAAAGTCGAGAAAGCTAAGACTGGCACAAAGACAGGGTTCACAATACTTTATTAGAGATTTTTTTAGAAAAGTGAATAGATCAATATCATCTATTTACTTTATTCATTTTCTTAAAAGATATTATGGTCCTTGTTTTACTAGATGGAAAGTATCTGTAAGGCACAAAAAATACCTACAGACAATTAAAGTTCTTTTAATTGTCTGATGTGGCTAACACTCTAAACCAAGGTCAGCAGCCTTTCCCTGTAAAAGGCCAGAGGGCAAATACTTCCAGCTTCACGGAACATATGGTCCTGTCCCAACTACTCATCTCTTCTGTAGAACACCAGCAATCGTAAACAAAGAGCAAAACTGTGTGCCGATAAAACTTCACTTACAAAAACAGGGGCCAACTTTGGCCTGAGGGCTGTAGTCTGCCAACCCCTGCTCTAAACAAGGAATCTTTTCACAGTCCTCAACATCCCCACCCACATTTGGGAAGTAAGAGCAAAGTATAAAAACAGAAAATCAACATTCTAAGTAGAATAAGCAGATATAGACCCAAAGTACTTTTTGACACGTTACAAGTAACTTGCACTGTGCTCTCTTATCAAATAGGAACATGAACATAAGAGCAGAGCACTTACTTCATCAATGAAGACATGCGTGAATTCCATCAAACTCTTGGCACTAACTATTTTCTGAAGCAGCACGCCAGTTGTCATATAAATTAACTTGGTATCTTCTGTTGCTATTTTCTCCAACCCTACCTAAAATTGGGGAAGGAAAAAAGAAAGGAGAAAATTTTCAGTTTAAATGGTTCACATTTAACTACCAAAAAATGCTATGTTCATTTCATAATGAAGGTAAGAAAGGGAAAAAAAATTATTGTATATCACAAAAAATATAGGGCCTAAATTAAAACTGAAATTCTCAAGTTGATTTTTCTTCCTTCTTCTTCTTCTTTTTTGGTGATGGGGGGAGAGATTGGCCTATCTAGTCGTACTTCCCATATCATTTTTATGTTAAAATGATTATGTATGAAGACATCTTCAACATAAAGATATAATTAATAGATAAAATTATATAAAAGTCATTCTCAAGTCTGAGCATTCTCACTTCTTTTCTATTCAACTGAGAAAGAAACTAAAGTTATCAATAGTTTCAAGAACTTCAGAGATTCACTGTTTTTAAAATTATGCCATAATTCTTCTCTATAAGCAACTGATTTCATTTTCTTTTCCAGCAGAAAATAATCACATCTTATCATCAACTTACATAAAATAAAAAATTAACAAAGAGGGACTTCCCTGGTGGTCCAGTGGTTAAGACTCTGCGCTTCCGACACAGGGGGCGTGGGTTCAATCCCTGGTCGAGGAACTAAGATCCCACATGCCATGTGGCATGACCAAAAAATAAATTAAAAGAAAAAATTAACCAAGAGCGAGATGGCTCCCTCTCTCAGTCTCACCTGATAGCCCACCAGACCACCCAGGGCCCAGGCGCGCTCTTTACTGATCCACCTGGCGATGCTGCTGGCCCCGATCTTCCGCGGCTGGGTGACCACAATGTTGCAATAGGTAGAGCGCTGGAGGTAATGATCCAAGATATACTGCGGGAGCTGAGTACTTTTACCACTACCAGTGGCACCGTGTATGATTACCACAGAATTACTTTCTATCAAAGAAACGACCTAGAATTTAAAAAAAAAAAAACCTTCAAAATTGCCACAAATTTAACAATGATGTAATAAAGTATTACCTATGATCCAAAAGCTTTATCTCAGGAAGACTTTCAGAATTTATTTTCTTTTCATCCTTAAAAGTTAAATTATTACCTAACCACCTAAGCATCACAAACGAGAGAAAGAAGGTTACTAACGGTTGCTGAATTTGAAACCAATTTGACCACTGTGAACAATAACTAATTGCCACAGAAATTCAGGCCAAGTTCACTGAGCCCTATGTCTCAATTTCGTCGTCTATAAATATGAAAACACCAAAATGAATTTCTATAGCTCTTGCTAAGTCTAAATTTCTATTATTTTAAAATTTTGTAATGAACCTCCGTGTAATTCTACTGAGAAACAAGAAAACACAGCTGTTATTACACTCAAGTGGCTTTAAATTCTCATTTGAAACTCTTCAGACACATTTTTAAACAATTAACTTCTACTGTTCCACGTACAGACTGTACGGAGCAGCTCTAGAACGCCAACCCAATTTCTCCCCACCACCCCCCGCCTCCACCCTAAACATGCGTAAGCTCTTATCACTCTAGCAATTGCCATGGTCAGGGAATACAAATTAATTTGAATATTGGCCTCTTAAAAATTAATAAAGTATATCTACTCTACAAAAGCTGCATGATTCGATCTAAAGCAAAATAAAAATTAAATTTAGAACATTTACAGTTTAGTCTTATCTATAACCACTTCTTCCACTAGTATAGTTAATTAAGGTTTCAATATGCTTACTTTTACCCATGTTTAATAACATGTAACTAATTAAAAGTGTAATCATCCTGCTGCTATACTGCCCAACATTGTTCTTAAAATAATGTATCAATGACTGCTCAATCACCAGGCAAACAAACCAGGCAGAGTGTAAAGAAAACCCAGTGGAATGCTAGAGAAGACTGCGGCTGAGGGCATTATTTGCTTTCTAAAAAGTCTGGGCAGTGGGTATTTCAAGAAGCAGCTCTCCTGGGGCCCAGCAGGTGTTTACTCACACTTATTTCAGAGCAGGGAAGACTAGATGAATAATTAAATATGAGGAGATGAGCTCAGGGGAAGGCTGAACAAATGAAGCACAGCCAAAAGGAAGGCCATCAACACGCTTATTACACAAAACCACCTCCCCGGGGTGCCTGCCCAGCACCTCATCACTTTCAGACCAGAAACCAAGGGCTGGGTCGCCGGCATTTAGTCAAACAACAAAATTACATTATGACAAAAATAATTTTACCTCTTCCTTACATCGATTTATAGGCAAATCAGGATATTTATAAGTTGTCTCTGGGATGCACATCACATTGCTTGATTTAGCTAAAGGTGGCCTTGGACCTGGATTCAGACAAAACAAATACAATGCTATTTCTTATATGAAAAAAGACAAGGTAGACAACCTACTGTTTTATCTATATATACAGCAAGCTGTACACACACACAAATACACATTCTACAGGCTAACGCTGTGAGCAGGGTAATTAGAAAATTCCCTTAGCACCCACTGCTAATAACTTATACAAGCTGAGCACCACCTTACCCTCCGTGAGAGCAATCAGTGCTGTAGGCTCAGCACTACCTGCTAAGATAAAAGATCTGCAGAGCACAGTACTCATCACTTGACAATGGCACAAAAATGATTAGCGTAAAGAACAAACTTTTACTTGAAATTTCACACCAATTTGTTAAGTGTTCATTCCTTGCTACTAAAATACATCAGTAGTAGACAACCAAACACCCTAAGGATACCTTGGGAACAAGCACCCTGGAAGGGACAACTTTACTCTGACAAAGACACACCTTGGGGGGCTTCCCTGGTGGCGCAGTGGTTGACAGTCCGCCTGCCAATGCAGGGGACGTGGGTTCGATCCCTGCTCTGGGAAGATCCCACATGCCGCGGACCAACTAAACCCGTGCGCCACAACTACTGAGCCTGCGCTCTAGAGCCTGTGAGCCACAACTACTGAGCCCGCATGCCACAACTACTGAAGCCCGCGCACCTAGAGCCCGTGCTCCACAATGAGAAAAGCCACCGCAATGAGAAGCCCGTGCGCTGCAACGAAGAGTAGCCCCCGCTCACCGCAAGTAGAGAAGGCCCGTAAGCAGCAACGAAGACCCAACACAGCCAAAAATAAATAAATAAAATAAAATAAATTTATTACTTAAAGAAAAAAAGAAAGACACACCCTGGGGAGCTCTGCCCAGCCCTGTTACTGAACATCCTCCTGTACATACACGCACTACACTCCGGATGCCACAAATTCTTGACAAATCATCAAAATTCACAGGATACAGACTTCTATTGGGAAGGAAGTTTGACTTCCAAAGTAAATAAACTTTGAAAGCTTCCCTGTCTCTCCCAAACTCAGCACTGAGCTGGCTCCCTCCCCAGGTCTCCCCTCAACGCCCCCCTCCCTGTTCCTCCCAGCCCTTTGCTTCTCTGCCCCAGCCTCTCCCTCTGTTCTGCCATCACCCTTCCCACTTGACACACGTGTCCATGCTTTGCTTTTGCTCTCCTACATTTTCCCCTACACATACTCTCAGTTTCAAAATCGGTCTAACTATATAATTAAAATATGGCTATTTTCCTACAGTTGAATCAAGATGTGCAGTACTTGTTCTGAATTTTAAGAACAGAGGAGACCGTTCTGATCTCTCTCAAAGCAAAAACAGTTTCTCTTTGGAAGCAGAGTTCCTTCTAGGGCATCGCGGCACTGACTTCGGGGGAAAGTTCTCTAAGTCCTGCCCTCAACAGCTTTCTAACCTTCTAGTCTCCTCACTAGTGACCGCCAAACTCCAAAGCGTGCATTTCTGTCCACTCTCACATCTCACTCTCCTTCCGTTGCTCCACTTAGCTTTAAAGAAACACAATCACTGACGCTGTCCTGTGTTCCCACTGGTACACTTGCGCTCAATCTCACCCCTTCCAGAAGCACTCTCAGCTAAAAAGCCCTTTAATTTAACCACACTACCTTCAAAACATGTAGCAAAACTCAACGTGTGGGACTTCCCTGGTGGCGCAGTGGTTAAGAATCCGCCTGCCAAGGCAGGGAACATGGGTTCGAGCCCTGGTCTGGGAAGATCCCAGATGCCGCGGAGCAGCTAAGCCCGTGCGCCACAACTACTGAGCTTGCGCTCCAGAGCCCACGAGCCACAGCTACTGAGCCCACGTGCCACAACTACTGAAGTCCTCGCGCCTAGAGCCCGTGCTCCACAACAAGAGAAGCCACCGCAATGAGAAGCCCGCGCACCGCAACCGAGAATAGCCCCCGCTCGCCGCAACTACAGAAAGCCCGTGTGCAACAACAAAGACCCAACGCAGCCAAAAATAAATTTAAAAAAAAACAAAAAAAAACTCAATGTGTGAACAGTTCCTAACTTACAAATGGTTCCAAGATTTTATATTATTTAGAATTCTAAATGATGGCTGGGTACCCAGGCCAGTCTACAAATGCAAGGACTGAGATGATATACGCATAAATAGGGAAAAAATAGAGACCTTCCCATTCTTGGTGTTGGTAGGCTTATCAATCAATAATAGGCCTTCTTAACACAAAGGGAAGGGATGAGACTCCAAACAAACGAGGAGAGACAGAGGGAGGAGCTCCTGAGCTGTGACACCGCTGGGAGACGCAGTGACAGGGAGTGGGACGCAGGGTGAGAGGGACAAGGCCTGCACGGGGAAGAGAGGTGACACAGACTCTTTAGAAAGACAGAAAGGCAGCAGCTGTATTTTTTGCTCAGAACCTGCACCCGTGGCTCACGGTGCTGCTAAACGAGCCACCACTTTGACAACACTGATGTGACTTACATTCCTTGATTACATGCATTTTGAAGGTTGCTGCTTAAAGACAGAAATGCTACAAGAAAAGAATTGCAGAAGTCCTAACTGTATTGTCTAAACCACAGCCCTCTCTGTGTTTAACAAGAAACACAGGCTGACATTTTTAGGTCACTGGCTGCAGCCGACCGAGCGCAAATCAAGTCCAGCCTCCACATCCACCGCCAGAGGGAAGACAGGAAGCAAAAGACATGTTCACGGCTGTGCAGCTCTTTCACCTGTGCAGCAGCAACCAAATCAAAGGAGGAGGCCAGGAAAATATTACAGGTAAGTTCTCAAAGAAAAGAAAATGGGTAATTTAACGCAAATCAACAAACCACATACAGCAAAGTGTAATCCAAAAGTGATATGAGAAGTACCTCAACCTCAAATTTTATTTTCCTGTTATCTCTTTATCCAAGGTTATTAACATCAAAATATCTCACATGAACTGGAAAAAACTGGAAACCATGAAAATTGCTAGTTTCTCAAATATAAAATCTAACCAAAAAAATTCAGGAGTCAGGGTTCCAAACAGTATATAATGGATTTTAACTGGAGAACATAATAACATTTCTTATCATAAAATCTAGACACTGTATACTATAGAAAATAAGTTTAATTACTGCATTGCTCATTTAAGCATAAAATTAAATCTTCAAAATAATTACATATCACTTTCTCCAAGTATGGGTTGGTATTCCAAATACAAAATTAAACTTAATTTGAATATTTCCCTTCTCAGTTATTGAAAACTCCATACAGGCCATTCTCTTAAACTCAAAAGAAAAGCTATCAAAGGGATGGAAACAACCACCAAAAATATCACCAAATTAAAAGGGAGGTAGCACTGTGGCATTTAATCACAACTAAGGACACCATCCCAGGACAAATTCAAAACTGCTATATGAAAACAACAGAAACCCTGCAGGAGTCCACAGCTTGGAACCAAGGTCAAGCTGTTCAGAAATGCTACTAAATCTCAATTTTAAAAAATGATTTACTTTAAACTATATAAAATATTCTAATGTAATTCACAGAAATTCACGGAATGTGCGTTCTTGGATTTCTACTTAGAAATAATTTTTTAAAACAGTTATACAGATGAAATAACACCTGTATCGCGCCAAAAGCAAAGGTATTTTTTAATTATTATTTTTTAATTTATTATTTATTTATTATTTATTTATTTATTTTTTTGGCTGCATTGGGTCTTCGTTGCAGTACATGGGCTTCTCACTGCGGTGGCTTCTCTTGTTGCAGAGCACGGGCTCTAGGCACACGGGCTTCAGTAGTTGTGGCATGTGGGCTCAGTAGTTGTGGCTTGCGGGCTCCAGAGCGCAGGTTCAGTAGTTGTGGCTCACGGGCTTAGTTGCTCCGCAGCATGTGGGATCTTCCCAGACCAGGGCTCGAATCCATGTCCCCTGCTGGCAGGCGGATTCTTAACCACTGCACCACCAGGGAAGCCCCAGCAAAGGTATTCTGAATCAAAGTATTTTAAACTGGATATAACAAAATTTTCATGTTGAAACCTTGGGGCTGGACTGGAATTAGAGGTACCAGTGCGATCTCACAGTTTTAATGTAAATAGACAGAATAGGGATAGAAACAGCTGTGTGTACACACACACACACACGAGAACCTCATCTCTTCCCCACAGGCACTGCCGCACTTCAAAGCATGGAGTGGCACCTCCTGCCTCCTGTGGCCCCTCTCCTCCCTCACATCCCCATCCGTGCATCACCTGGTCACTCACATATACAAACCTCAAGCACACCACTGCTGGTCCTGGAGCATGCCATAGGGATTGCCACTGTGTGGAGGTGACTAGATTACAAATGAGTGCCTGCAAGTGCAAGTGTCTGCTCTTGTAACTTTTGATTTGGATTCATATTTGAAACTGCTATTTGCTTTCTCTGTCCATGGCATCTTAATATATTTGGAGCTTTTCACTAGGCAGTCACATAGCTTTGAGTGCACTTGGAGGATTCACTCAACGACCAATGTTTATCAAGGTGTGTGCCAGGGACGGTGTGAAGCAATGAGAATATAAGTTAAAAAGACCTGGTCCCGCCCCTTACAGAGATTATCATTTAATCATGTAGTTACACAAATAAATGCTTTTGGAGGTAAATGCTCTGAAAGATAAACTCTCTGGGGACTTAGGACAAGGGTTTCTGACTTGAGCTGGGGTATCAGGAAAGTAACAATTGAGCTTGGAGCTGAAGGATGAATAGATGTTACAGAAGTTACCTAGACAGTTTGGGGATCAGGGGAGGGGAAAATGTGTGCAGAGGGCCTGTAATAGGAGAAAGCCTGGGGTGTGGGTGGGCAGGGTCAGTTGGAGACTGAATAACAGCCCTCCACAGAGACCCTCACCCTCCTCTTCAGAACATGTGGTGACTGTGCTGCATCACATGGTGAAAGGAACTTTACAGATTAAGCTGAGGAGCTTGAGGTGGAGGGGCTGTGTGGGTGGGTCTGGTGTAATCGCAGGGCTCTTAGCGGAGTCAGTCGTAGATGTGAGGACAGAAGCCGGAGTGAAACAAGGAGGGGGCAGTGAGCCAGGGAGTGCGGGCGGCTTCTCGAAGCTGAAGAGGTGGGGAATGGGTTCTTCCCCAGAGCCTCCAGAAGGAACCAGCTGTGCAGACCTCTGGATCTTAGCCCAGACTGCTTTTGGACCTCTGACGTTCAGAGCTGTAAGAGAATACCGTAAGTGTGTGTTGTTTTAAGCTCCTAAGGTTGGGATCACGTGTCACAGGAGCAGTAGAAGACGAATGCGGTTGTGTTGGATGAGGCTGGATGAGATATAGGCCCAACTGGTGACAGGGCCTGGGGCCGTGACTAAGAATTTTAGCTTTAATACTCAGAGCAAGGGGAAGCTGTTGAAGGTTCTCGGTTCACCTTGGCATGAGTGTGTGCGGGTGGGGGAATGTCGAGGGGTGAGGTCAGTGTTTGGAGAAGACCGCTCTGGTAATTCTGGAGAGACTGGACTGGTGGGGGCCAGCATGGACATGAGGAGAAGTCCAGGCGAGACTGGATGGGGACTGACGACTGGGGTGACGGCATAGAGTGGGGAGCCGGTCGTGGGATGGCCGGACAGGACCAGGTGATGCACGGATGGGGATGTGAGGGAGGAGAGGGGCCGCAGGAAGCAGGAGGTGCCGCTCCATGCTTTGAAGTGCGGCAGTGCCTGTGGGGAAGAGATGAGGGTGTGTGTGTGTGTGTGTGTGTGTGTGTGTGTGTGTGTACACACACAGCTGTTTCTATCCCTATTCTATTTACATTAAAACTGTGAGATCGCACTGGTACCTCTAATTCCAGTCCAGCCCCAAGGTTTCAACATGAAAATTTTGTTATATCCAGTTACTTTGATTCAAAATACCTTTGCTGGGGCTTCCCTGGTGGTGCAGTGGTTAAGAATCCGCCTGCCAGCAGGGGACATAGATTCGAGCCCTGGTCTGGGAAGATCCCACATGCTGTGGAGCAACTAAGCCCGTAACAAGAAGGATCACATCATCAAGAGTCATCTGAAAACTAACACACTTCCCCAAAAGGAAATATTAAATGACAGATGTCTTTCCACAATAACACATAGCTATTTCAGGCTTCTATCAAAGTCCACACACTCCCCTACACAGATAAAAATCACCAGGCCTCTGTTCACTGACATTTAAGAGACTTCTAAGGCTTCCCATAAATAAGCAACGATGCAATAAATGTTCTTACACGTACTACGTTGTACTTTTCTTAGAATAAGTAAATATTGAATCAAAGGACACACTATCACTTTGAACTATCACTTCTGGTAATAAGGTACTGGGCTGTTCACACAAATATTCCTTCTGAGGACAACTAAAGATGCTAGATGAAATATACAAACATCATCTTTAAAAAACCGAAAGCTTGGCAAGAGAGAGAGGAAACACCAGGCCAAAGTCTATAGTAAGCCAAGAACACAGAGAGGAAGACAAAGAATTCAAAGCTGCTTCTGCCTTAGGAGAAAGATAAACAATGAGAAATTAACCTGCATATACTAGAGTGACCAAAAAAATGAAA
Organism: Balaenoptera ricei; assembly: GCF_028023285.1. NCBI lineage: Eukaryota > Metazoa > Chordata > Mammalia > Artiodactyla > Balaenopteridae > Balaenoptera > Balaenoptera ricei. The sequence continues at coordinate 186,577,598 of NC_082640.1, read as the reverse complement.
AACACAAAACTGCATGAGAGAGTTGGGGCATAGATAATGGCTCAGAATTTTCCAGAATTGATGAAGGATACCAATATTTTATATTGTCAAGAAGCCCAAATAAATACCAAGAAGAATAAGGATTAGTATACTTCTACGTATGGACTATATTTCATAATTTTCAAAAAGGCTGGAAAATATTACTCTAACCCCAACTTCTGTCCCTAAGTCCCAGCATAAGTACACAGGGTAGAAACAAAGGAGGCAGAACTTCCTGACTAGGAAGTCAGGTAGGAAGTTTGTGACGGATAACCTTTTATAAAGCAAAAAAATCAAAAACTTACTTCTGTCATATGAATACGGCCTAATGCTAATAAGACAGTCAGCTCACTAAAAGAAAGTGCATACTCACAGAAAGTAACTAGCTTAAACCTAAACTCTGAACAGTTGTATCCTTGTATCTCCTCCTTCGGAGGAGGAGAGGTTAAGAAGGATCTTCACCTTTTATTGTATACATTTATGTACTATTTAAATTTTTGTTTTAATATGATTATTATTTTTAAAACTATTATAATTTTAATAACAATAAAATAATTTTATAATAATGTATTATTATTAAAATTATAATAACAATTTTAAGTAATTCTAATTAATAGTAAGGTCAGGGACCGTTATTAGTCTTCCAAAGGACAGACTATTTAGACACTATACTTAAGAGAGAAAAACATGAGCAACTCACAACACATCACACACTCACAATTTATAATCTATCATATACTCATCCCCCCAAAATCCTGAATTAACAAGCAATATGGATTCTTTATTGATCAAAATACATTTCTTAAAGACTTTTAAGAAGTTAATGTTTTAACATGTGAACAACTCACATATCATATTTTATGATATTTAAAGATACTCGTTTACCTGGCCCACTGGTTGAACGACCACTGCCATACATATCAAACTCTTGTGCTTCAAGTTTTCTGTATTTGTTAATATACTCCGTCTCTGAGCTCTTTTGGCTCAGTGGCCTGCAAAGAATATTAAAAGTTAGTATACTGTTTACAAAAAGCTAAGAAATTCCCACATGCTAGCAGAATTCTTGAATAGTTACTTTTTCATTAAGTCCTATACGAAAAACTGCAAATCGTCAATAAACAAATGAAAATACACTCAAATTCACAGTCAGTCACCAAATAGATGCAAATTAAAACAATGAGAAACCTTTTCCACCCTCTGAATTGGCAAGAAGAACAACTATGCTTAGGTTACGAGGAGAGGGAGGCAGATGGGTACAAGCGGTTACTCTGCAGAGCACTATGACCTGTCCTATTAACCTCTGAACACATCTCCCGCCAGCCGACACTTCTTTCCTCAGTATCTTCCCCAAGGGCAGTATTTGCACCTGCAGACAAGGAAGCACATGCAAAGACACATATGGGAGCTGTAGGGGTTCAGAACGAGCCTCCCCAAAATGTGTCACTTTTGTATGAGGATTATTTTGAACTAAAGGAGGTCAAGACGCTACAGGTTCAGGAGAGCAAAGAAGCAAAACATCCTCTGACATAAATCGTAGCAATGTGTTTTCTTAGGTCAGTCTCCCAAGGCAATAGAAATAAAAGCAAAAATAAACAAAGGGACCTAATCAAACTTACAACCTTTTGCACAGCAAAGGAAACCATAAAAAAAAAAGACAACCTACAGAATGGGAGAAAATATTTGCAAATGATGCGACAGACAAGGGCTTAATTTCCAAACTATACCAATGGCTCACACAGCTCAGTATCAAAAAAAAAACAACCCAATCAAAAAATGGGCAGAAGACCTGAGTAGACATTTCTCCACAGAAGACATCCAGGTGGCCAAGAGGCACATGAAAAGATGCTCAACATTGCTAATTATTAGAGAAATGCAAATCAAAAGTACCATGAGGTATCACCTCATACTAGTCAGAATGGCCATCATCAAAAAATCTACAAATAATAAATGCTGGAGAGGGTGTGGAGAAAAGAGAACCTTCCTACACTGCTGGTGGGACCGTAAAGTGGCTGTTTTCCAAAACGCAGCCACTATGGAGAACAGTATGGAGGTTCCTTAAAAAACTAAAAATAGAGCTACCATATGATCCAGCAATCCCACTCCTGGGCATATATCCGGAAAAGATGAAAACTCTAATTTGAAAAGATACATGCACCCCAATGTTCACTGCAGCACTATTTACAATAGCCAAGACATGGAAGCAACCCAGATGTTCATCAAAAGATGAATGGATAAAGAAGATGTGGTACTTATATACAATGGAATACTACTCAGCCATAAAAATAATGAAATAATGCCATTTGCAGCAACATGGATGGACCTAGAGATTATCATACTAAGTGAAGTCAGAAAGAGAAAGACAAATACCATATGATACCACTTATATGCGGAATCTAAAATATGATACAAAATGTTTTTTTAAAAAAGATGTTTCTTAAGGTGATAGAATTTTGTTACATCCAGGAAGTGTTATTTCATCAAAAGAATGTTCACTGCATATGCTGCATTTCATACATTCTGTAAAATCTCAGGTATAGGAGATATTTATAAGAATTTTGGCTGTACATGTGAAAACATACAGTTACTTAATTAAGAGTATGATGTCCACACTTTGGTGCATGTAAGACACTATGCAAAGTTAAATGTGTAACAGACGTTTTTAAGAGTGGTAGAATTTATTGCCTCTGGGTAGTGTTTTCTCAGTTAAAGGATATGTGCTGCAATTCATATACTTTTTAAAGATGCACATATAAAAGATGTTTCTAAGAGTCCTACATGTATATGTAAATAAGTACAGAAGTTCTTGCACTAAAAATGGGATTCACACACTGTGGTGCATGTAATAAAACATGTATAGTCACCTATGTAAAAGATATTTCAAAGCGAAATAGAATTTTGTTATATCTAGGTAATGTTTATTCAGTGAAAGTATGTGTTAACCTCACGTGCTGCTTTTAATACACTCTGTAGAGGCCAGAAAAAAATAAAATAAAATAAAAAATTTTTTAAATAAAATTAAATTAAAATTAAATAAGATACAAATGAATTTACCTATGAAACAGAAACAGACTCACAGACATAGAGAACAGACTTGTGGTTGCCAAGGGGGATAGGGCTGGGGGAGGGAAGGATTGGGAGTTTGCGGTTAGCAGATGCAAACTATTATATATGGAATGGATAAACAACAAGGTCCTACTGTATAGCACAGGGAACTATATTCAATATCCTGTAGTAAACCATAATGGAAAAGAATATGTGTGTGTGTGTGTGTGTGTGTGTGTGTATATAGAGAGCCCCATCTATACAGCAAGGCCAACATCTAATTACCAAACATCTGCTCTCCTTCTTATCATCCTATAAATGACCCTCCTGGGGAATTCCCTGGTGATCCAGTGGTTAGGACTCTGCACTTTCACTGCGGAGGGCCCAGGTTAAATCCCTGACCCGGAAGATCCTGCAAGCCATGCGATGGGGCCAAAAAAAAAAAAAAAAGACCCTTCTGTCCTTGGAAGCCCCCGGCCCCTCTCCCACTCCTTAGTTCAGGATGTCATATATACCTCCTTTTACCGTTCTGTCTTTGAACCTCTCCAGTATGTGGGGTCTCTGACCCTCTCAGGTATGTGGGGTTCCTGAACATGTGAAATTAAATTTTATTTTCTCCTGTTAATCTGTCTCATGTCAATTTAATTTTTAGACCAGCCAGAAGAACCTAGAAGAAGAAAGTTTTCTTCCTCCCCAACAAAGCACTCATTCATTCAGCAAATACTTACTGAACACCTAGCACGTGTGAGGCACTGTCTTAGGCACAGAGATACAGCAGTAAACAAAACAAAGCCCCTGCCCTCACAAAACCAGCATTCCACTGAAGGACGCAGAACAAACATGCAAGATGCTCATGGGGGATACGAAGGGAAAATAAAACAGGGCAAGGGTATAAAGGACCCTCCAAGGAGAGGATATCTTTTCCTGACACCTGTGGTGGTTAAAACCTGGAAAAAAATGAATGACAGAGGGACAAGCTAAACTATGGCATACTCTTACTTAATATGTATCATTTTTAAAGAATGTTATGGCTATATTCGTGCTAATAGATAAAAATGTCCGAAACATTAAGTGGAAAAAAAAGGCAATTGCTATGATATGCAAAATATGCTATCAATTTAATTCTCTTTGTTATCAATGTCTAATGTAAATGCACTGCTATCAGTATGATACCAATTCTTGAAATTTGAGGTTTACTTTAATAAAACGCTATTTGCATTAAAATCTACTTCTGCCTGATATTTATAGTCATATCAGCATACTTCTGGTTACTGTTTACCTGATATTTACTCATTAAGTCACTCAACAAATTAATAATTAAGGGCCAACTCCATGCCAGGCACTGTACTAAGTACCTAAAGCAGTGAGCAGACTGCCCTCATGGAGCTTACAGTCTAGCTGGGGGACGAGAAATAAAGTAAAGCATGGAGTATGTCAGACAGTAATAAAATACAGAAAAATAAGGCCGGAGAAGAGACAGGGCGAGGAGGGTTGCATGTTGATAAGGTGACACACAGGCAAAGATCAGAAGAAAGAGAAGGACTGGGCAGCTCTGTAAGGGCAACATTCACAGGAGAGCAGGAGCCCTGCGGCAAAAGGCCAGGGAGGACAGGAGACCCGTGTGGCTGCAGCAGAGAAAGCCCAGAAGAGGTTTGGGCAGTGGGTAGAGGCACGGGGAAGAGCCAGGGGTTGGGGAGCGGGTACCAGAGGACTGGCACGGGCTAATTTTAAAGATTTTGGCTTTTGCTCTGAGTGAGATGGGTTTTGAGCATAGACAGAGCAATAAAAATATCTGATTCCTATTTTACCAGGATGGCTCTGACTGGGTGAAGTAGGGTGGGGTGATGGGGGTTCAGACACAGCAGAAGCAGAGAGACCACCTAACAGACCAGCATAAAAACCAAGGCCAGAGATGACATCGTTCGGACTAGAGTGGCAGCAGTGAAAGTGCAGCCCATAGAATATGCTGACATATTAGACCTGGGGTCTGAAAAAAACAAAGGAGTCAAGAATGAGTCCAAGGTTCCCGTTTCCAGTAAGATGGCGTAAGCACGCTGCACCCTGTGCCTCCCACAGAATGAAGCTGTAACCCCCGGGCAGAATGCCCGAGCAGCTGTTGGAGGACTTTAACAAGTAAAGAGTAAGAGGCAGATCGGGGAAGAAGGCCAGAATTCAGAGCACCAAACCAGCGGCAGAAGCTCATCATTTTTTATCTCTGGTGGCCCGACCTGAACTCCCGAGCTACAAAATGCACGTGGCACTGGCACAGGACCCCAGGACCAGCTCTAGCTGTGCCCTGGGGGGCAGGAAAGGGGACTCCAAATACTCAAAACGGGGGCAGTGCACACCTTACATTTTTCTTTTCTCCATTCTCTCACAAGCCAGGTGCGGCAGGAGCATCCAACTCCGAGGGAGGGAAACTCCCTCTACAAGAGGGTGGGGCAGACTCTCACTGCCTTTTTTCTTTCTCTGCTCTCCCACTGCTTGGCCTGGGAGGCAGGCATCACTGCAGGAAGTGCCTGGCAGAGCAGGGCAACAAAGCCCCTGTCTTCTGGCCAGAGGACCAGCAAAGGGAGGCCCTGGGCTGGGAAAGCACCAGGGAGACCGCAGACACCTGAGAACCTCTAGCAACTGCTGGGCACACCCCTGGGCTGGCAGGCGTGCCCTGACCCCAAACAGCCCATCACAGACTTTGAGAACTGAGCTACAGGACGGCCACTAGATGGCACAGTGCAGGACAGACCCAGACAGCCCTGCAAAGGCTCTGAAAACCAGAGGGACCTTGAATCCACTGCCCATAGGAAGCTGGCTGGAACTTGCAGCCTGAACACAGCTGGTCAGCTGCATTCCCCACAGGATTTAAACAAGACCCAGAGTCCCATAATATAATATAATATTCAAAATACCCAGGATACGCCACACAGTTACTGGGCATACGAGGAATCAGGAAAATCTCCTGGGTGGAACAATGACTACTTACTTTGAATAATGGTTATCCAATTTGGGGACCCCTACACCTCAAACCAACCTCAAATCAATTTCAAACCAACTCAACACCCAGGGGTACTTATTTTTTTAAGCCTAAAAAGCTGATCTTCTTCTGTATGTTATAACTTTGAAGTAAAGAAGGGCTTAAACAAAAACACAAGAAAGGAAAAGTCAAAAAAGGAAAATATCAACAAACTGAACTAAACTATAATATAAAACCTATGAACGATGTCTATAAAGGTTAAAGAGCAAGAACAGCGGTCACTCTAGAGTGAACATCTGCAGCACAGAACGCAGACGTACACTAAGAACTCTCTTAAGTCAGTAAGATATGGACAACCCAATAGAATATGATTTTTAACATGAAAAAGTACATCTTAGTGTGTTTCAATTAGAGTATTTTAAAGAGGGAATAATATTGGGAAAAGGAATTTAACATCACAGTTTCTCAAATATTAACTGCATCTTTAATAGCCAAAAAAAAAAAAGAACCAACCAATAATTCAGAACTTTGAATTCAGTAGCAAAGGAATTAAAAACAGAAAGATATTAGTCCCCTCACAATGAAAAATCTTCCTTTAATTGCAATCAAATGCTGCTGAGAACTGTAAAGGCCCCCTGACCACAAATATATACAAGTTGTATATAAACAACCTGGCTCCTTAGCCTGCCCTTCGAGATTCCAAAATTTTATCTTTTTAGACTTAAGTACTTCCTTACACATCTTAAACTTTTACACACACACATTATGAATGATATGATCCTATCTCACTTCAAGTCATAAAATTTTTTGCTGTTCAGCTAAGAAGATAAAGCCTAGAAAACCATGACAAAGACCAAAAAGAAATTAACCTAACTGCTTCACAGTTTAAGCTTTATGTCTTCCACACAAAATAGCCTAATGAGGTTGCAATTCATTAGAAATAATTCATGTATTCAACTTACTAATATGTGTGACGAATAAAATCCAACATTAATCTGGTTATACTCCCAACAAACAGGAAGGATTAATGCAAAGGTACTTCCTTACCTTGATCTACAAATATTTCTGTTCTCTATCTACACGGTAGTAGGGGAACTACTGTAATCAGAGAATGACATTTGAGCTCTATTTCAATCTAACAATCTCAGGAAATAGGACAGAAAAAATAAAATGTATAATAATACAAGTAGCACACACTAAGTACTAGGAAAATTGGCTTACGCGAGGAAGATCAAAGGAAAATGCACTGAATGTGAGCCAAGGTGTAAGAAAAGTTCTGTGAAGGTCAGACTTGAGTCTCAATAGCCAGCTAGGCGCTAATAGGTCAAGCCGAGGAGGGAGCTGGCCACATGAAGCGCTTTGTGTGGCTTCCTCGTTGGTCTTTAAACCTCTGCTCAAAGGACAGCCCCTACCCAGAAAGGCCTTCCCTGACCTCCACAGTGAACTGGGGAGGCCTCGAGTGTATCATGACCACTGCACTGGGTGATTTGGGTCCTCGGGTTCATCTTCCCACTAGAAGACGGGCTCCATGAGGGCAGACAATAGGTCTGTCTGGTCCACTGCTGCATCCCCAGTCCCTAACCTGCATCTAGGACATGGCACAGTCAAAAGTATCTGCTGAGCTAATGACAGCTGCAAATAAGTGGAGGACAGAACAGAACCTAGTCATAAGGGACTATTAGTTTAACAGTAAAGAGAAATAAAACCGGAGTTCAAAGAAACAGGGCACGGGGGCCAAGGGAAAAATGTTTTTCCCTCAGACATAAGAAAAAATTAGTTGGTATTGAAACTGAGCCCTGAAAAAAAGAGTTACAGTATAGGGACTTCCCTGGTGGCACAGTAGTTAAAAATCCACCTGCCAGTGCAGGGGACACAGGTTTGATCCTTGGTCCAGGAAGATCTCACATGCCGCAGAGCAACTAAGCCCGTACGCCACAACTACTGAGCCCGTGTGCCACAACTACTGAGCCTGCGCTGTAGAGCCCACGAGCCACAACTAATGAGCCCGCACACCACAACTACTGAGCCCGCGCGCCACAACTACTGAGCCCGCACGCCACAACTGAAGCCCATGCGCCACAAATGCTGAAGCCCACGTGCCCTAGAGCCCGCATGCTGCAACTACTGAAGCCCGCAAGCCTAGAGCCCATGCTCCACAACAAGAGAAGCCACCGCAATGAGAAGCCCGCGCACCGCAATGAGGAGTAGGCCCCGCTCGCCGCAACTAGAGAAAGCCCTCGTGCAGCAACGAAGACCCAACACAGGCAAAAATAAATAAATACGAGAATTACAGTACAGGTACATGGAAAAGAAAAACGAACATCTCAGAAGAGAGAGTCAGTGTGACCAAAGCTGAAGTGCCGGAGGGAGCACGGCCTGCATGGGGCAGTCAGGCTTGGCTGACGCAACAGACAGACTCAGGTAGAGCAAGAAAGCAAGCCAGGGAAGAAGGGATAGGCAAGACTGCAGAGGGCCTGGAACAGAAAGTCGGTTTATGCTCCATATCCAATACATTTTTGATATTTTTGTTACCATTTCAGAGGCAAAAAATTTAAAAATTAAAGCAATGACAAGGAGGTTATTCAAAGGGAGAAGCAGCATGACTCATCATAACTGCAGTAGAAAATCAGGTAGGACCGTTCTGTCATGATAAACTTTACTCCCCTCCCTTTCACAGTACTGTACACAACGTAATATGAAAACCTTCTAGTTACAGATGATGAATCCTGACATCTGGGTTTTTCTAACATATAAGCAACAGGAGCTGGAGGCTGACCACACACATCACTCTTGATCACGCATGACATGCAGGTCTGATGTAAACGAGGTCTATTCTTCACAGTTCATTTGAAGGAAAAGGCACCAGAAGAAACAAATATTATAAAAGGAAAAGCCACTACACAGTCATTTAACACAGAACTAGAGAGCAAAGAACCTGTCCATGCTTAAACCAAAGACACACACCTCTCGGGAATAGAAAATTAGCACAATAAAGACCAATTCCACATCGGTACTCGCCCAAACTGTGAGTATAAGTTTCACTTTCAGCTCCAAAAGAAAACACGAAAATGATTTTCTATAATGAACTATAAGATTTCGTTGTGAACTTGATATGTTCTCATGTCTCAATTTTTTTTCTGACCTTAATCTATTATTGCCTTATCACCATGTTTTTAGAGATTATAAAGTATATTTTAAAGTTATCTACCTAAGTGTATATACTGTCCTCTAGCATTACAACTTGTTTAAATATACAAATTTAAATACTATTTAGAAAGAAAAACAAAATGTGTACAGACCATAACATTTACTAAATATTTCACACATGACTGATATCAGCATTCTTTGCCTACTTTGCTCGACTGTAACGAGGTTTCTCAGAATGTATATTGTGCAAATAGTCAAGTCTGATCTACTTTTCCTGCTTTCATTAGAGGGGACAGTGACCTGGCTTCTAAACGGCCTCAAAGTTAAGCTGAAGAATAAAAGCAACATGGTTATTTTTAGAGCTCTACAGGCATAAAAATACAGCACTAAACTGTGACCTGCAGCTATGCACAGCAAAGCATCACATCATGCGACAGTCTTCACTTTAGCTGGCAGCACATCTGTGGTGCTTCAGACGACCTTTCTTCATTTCTTTATCAAAGACATGTCTAAATGCATTTAGGACAAGAATCTGTAGCTGCTGGCATCTTTTTCAAATACATTGAGCTACATTGAAAAGGCAAACCATTATATAATTTGTAAAGATTAAATAGTAAGTTATTTTTGTCATTTCTTCTAGCTTACTTACAAGGTGAATTAATGAGCATTCTCGCCAAATGAAGACATCACAACCTCATTCCTAACATAGAAGGTTAGTTATTTCAAATACAGTTTCAGTGGGTAAAGGAGGAGGCTCATTCTTTCACCAGGGGACACATCCAGGAGGAGGAGGTATGCCTGAGTGAAGCACAGCTTCAGCACCAATTCCAGGAAACTCTTTGGCAACATCACCACGTCGGATCCATCAACTTCACAGGTAATCTTTAAACCTTTTCTGTACAAAACATAAGTCAAAAGTATGTTTGCAGATAGCACTTTCCTATATGTTAATATTTTAAAGCCTCCTAAGAACTTTTAATAGCAAGTGTTAGTGGTATTTTCAGAAAATGTTCAGTCTGTAGATTATCTGCCTGCATTTCGTTTCTCCTTAGCTACATAAAAGTATTTTCAAAGCCTGGTTTTTGGTACTGACCTAGTTAGAAATTAAGACTTTAATCCATTCTAATCTTGTTTTGACCTGTATATCTAACCAGTGAAAAATTCATGCACTTTTCTGGCAAAGTTACTGTAAAGAAACAAATATTTGCTCATCAGAACCATAATATTTTATGCAAATAAACAAGTGAGAATATTTCCATAGGCTAAAAATGCCACTTTTTGGCTGGATGAAATGGCCAAAATACAATTCCTACAAATCCACACACTACCCTGACTCAGAAGTAGTGACAAAGACTCTGCTTCGGGAATTAAAATGGCATCTAAAGGAACGAGAGAGATTAATACAAGAGATCGAAAATGAGCAAAAAGTGAAAAAAACAAGTGTGGATTACAATTGGCTGAGAAACTATCAGAATCCCCACGCAACCATCCCAGCTACTGAACAAAGACAACTTGAAGTTCTTTGCTCACAGGTTCAACCTTGTCAAACTGGAGCTATTCTCAGCAGGTAAAAATACTACGTTCTCTTCTTGTGATATTTGCTATCAAGTCTAAGCTCCTCGTATCTTTAGACTGGAAATCGTACTGTATCATATAAATTTTTTAATCATGTGTATCAACTACCCAGCAACCAAAATCACTAAGGATGGGCCGGACAAAAAAAAAACTGTTGATATCTCACTGGCTAGGAAATGTTTTAAAGTCTCTTTTGAAATTTCTTTACTAGAAGTATAATTTTAAAGCAATGTGCAGTTTACTCAAAAGGTGGGTAACTACTATATGGTTACATTACCTAAGCTGAATTTTGGAGACAAAGGGCTATGACAAAAGAGATTTTCTGAATTGAATACTGATAACTGCTTTGCCTCTAGATTTCGAGAAGTTCTGGCAGAAAATGATGTACTGCCATGGGAAATTGTCTACATCTTCAAGCAAGTTCTGAAGGACTTCTTAAGTAGTACTGACAAAGGCAGTCAGCAAGAGGGCCTGGAAGAGTCACAGAGCACAGCCTGTCCTGTTCGCTCCGTGATCCCAGGAGAAAGCTCCAAGAGTCCAGACAAGGATGAAATACCCACTATTTCAAGTTACGTAGACAAAAACACAAAGAACAGGTTCCCAACATTCTCACATAGGATATGGAACCTACCATATTATTACCCATCAAGTTAAATTACTTGTAACCAGAGGAGTTTTTGACAGTCTTAGTATCAGAACCCTTAATATTAAGAAAAAGAGAAAGTGATGTGACTTAATGCTACTCTTTGTTGCAAGATCAGAAGTTAAAATTCCTGTGGATGTAGCCTGTTTTAAATAGTGTTCCTTTTTTAACCACTCTAAAAATGCAATGTTTTCATTGAACAGTATGCTTTTAACTAAAGTGTTTCCTAAATATTTTCAAAAAATGTTTGAAGTATTTTCTTATACCTCAAACACATCCCAACAGGAACTAAGGCATTTTATTTTGAAATATGAAATATGAAATTTGTATGAAAGTACCAAGTATGAAATTCGATAAATTAACTTTGACATTAACTTTGCTTTTATTCTAAAAGGAAACTATGTATAGAATAAAATAAATGATTGATGTGAATCTTATCTTTACAATATAACACTGAATCAGTCATTCTCTGTGGGGGAGGGGGAAGACGGCAGTGAGGGAAAAAATAATGTGCAGCTTGAAAACAAAGCAGTGCTTCATCCCAACACTGAGATTCATTTTTAATCTTAAACAGCATTAAGGGAAAGTATTTAAAAAAAACTCTAGATTACATGAGCAAAAAAGAAATGGACTAGTTTAACAACATTAGTAACAGCTACTCAGAGAAAAACAGTCAATGCCAATCTATAATTTAAACCAATATTATGTTCATTTAAAATAGCAAAATATTTAATATATAAAATTCAACCTCTCAGAATTTCATTAAAGTAGGGAACTATTCATTAGTCAGATTTATTTCTATGATTAAGTGCTAGAATCTATACCATTCTTAAAAGTAAATCCAAAGAACCTAATGTTCATAACTTAATATTTGGAGATTTATTCGAGTGAGTTTTTTTCCATTAAAAAGAAAAAAAAAATCAAGGTAGGAGCTAAATACACACTCCAAAGAAAATACACACTCTGACTATGCGTTTTTCCCTACTCTTGGCTAACTTCAACACCATTCTGAATTGGCCTCAGTTTGGTCTTAAATCCTAACCATGTCATAAATGGTGTCAATCTACCCAGGGTTTAGTAAGACAAGGTAAATGGAAACAAACTCAAAGTGGATTTAAAACAAAGACACCTCTCACTCCTGTTCCCTTTTTGTTCATTTTTCAGGACATAACTATCTATGGCTTCTTCAATCACTATAAGAATTTGTAGAGTGAAAACTATTTGTGGGAGAGAGAAATGTTCCCCAAAGGGCATAACTGCTCATCGTGCAGTGAACGTATGAAGCAGCAAACAAGAGTTTCAGTATTATTACCTTAATGATGGGAACAGAATTTTTTAATTAATTTCTACTGGTGTATAGTTGATTTAAAAGGTTGTGTCAGTTTCTGCTGTACAGAAAAGTGAATCAGTTAATACATACACAGATGTCCACTCTTTTTTAGATTCTTTTCCCGTATAGATCATTACAGAGTACTGAGTAGAGTTCCCTGTGCTCTACAGTAGGTCCTCATAGAATTTCTGTTTTAATCAGAACCTGGAGTTTGTCTATGGAATCCAGTACTAGAGCCGGGAGCCTCACCACGCATACCAGGAGATACACGCCATGAAGAGGCCCAGAACATTTTCCTCCCTCCAAGGCACATCAAACAGCCACTGAACAAAAGAAATGACTGAGCCTGTGGCACTTTCAAGAAAGGGCCATCCTCCCTGTTCAGACAGGAAGAAAATAAGTTTTAAAAAATAACTCCTATCAAAAAGCTTACAGTGAGCTTCCCTGGTGGCGCAGTGGTTGAGAATCTGCCTGCCAATGCAGGGGACACGGGTTCGGGCCCTGGTCTGGGAAGATCCCACATGCCGCGGAGCAACTAGGCCCGAGAGCCACAACTACTGAGCCTGCGCGTCTGGAGCCTGTGCTCCACACCAAGAGAGGCCGCGATAATGCGAGGCCCGCGCACCGCGATGAAGAGTGGCCCCCACCTGCCGCAACTAGAGAAAGCCCTCACACAGAAAACGAAGACCCAACACAGCCATAAAATAAATAAATTAATTTTAAAAAAAAAAAGCTTACAGTGACTGAAGAAGCTGTAGACATTAGGTCATCCCACTAGGCCAGGATGAAGACGAACCCCACACCACTCTAAGTCACCCACGATGCAGTGAGTCAACTGTACAGCCAGACTTTTAAAGGGACTGGAAAAATACAAAAGGGACTTTGGTATTCTGAGTTTCTACCTCTCACATTTGTTTTTGGCAATAACCTAATAACCATGTTTCCTATGTCAGTGTTGGTGTATATAACTGAAATCTATAGTTGTTTCTAAAAAATTGACAAATCAGGTAGAAATTACAACACAAATAACTTCCTGAATGTTAACAGATCCACACTTTTATACACTGGGCTATTTATAGTACCTAAAATTGGCAAAAGAATGAGAGTTAAAAATATAAGGGGGGGGGGGTGCAGATGTGGGAGAGGACTACTAGGAAAGCTTCAGGTATGTTTTACAAAGATAAAGTATTGGCACAGTAGCTAAAAGTTTTAGGTAGGGAATAGTAAGGAATAAATACACCAACCCACGTAAAAGGATTCTGATAACCTGACATATAGTAAGCTCTGAAAAGGTGGCATTATTAACCAGCCGAATCCATTTAATCACATGAAAGTCATTCTTCTACATGCCAGGCACCGTGCTAAGCACTGTATGTATGTACATCTCATTTAATCCTAGACTTGAAAGGAGGTGACGTTATTCCCATCTGACAGATGAGCAAACAGCCTCACACCTGTTCCATGCCTCTGCCCAGTATCACAAGAGATACTGAATGGCAGGGCTAGGATTCACATCAGCCTGTCAGGCCCCTACACCACCTCCAGCCCCAACTTACGTCTGAGCTCCAAATGCATACAGGCAATTGCCTACCTGACACCTCCTCTTGGAGACCTACAGGCAACTTAAATCAACATGCTCAAAACCAAATCATAGAGGTTTGTTTCCTAAAAGGATAAATAAAATTCAAGAAAGGAACAGAGGAATCGAAACAACACACTTTACACAAACTAAAAGCACAACTCTTCAAACACCTCAACTAGTGTTTTCCAGTCATTTCTCAGGAAATGGCAACCCTACGTAGCCATCCAATTCTACAAGCCGGAAATCTCAGAATCATTCTGGCCCCTCACAATGGTGGAGGACCCAGAAACACATCGCAAACAAACAAGACTTGGGGCAAGTGCTAAGTGCTTTAGAGGAGGAGAAAAAGTTGACAAAGACTAGAGAGACTGCCAAAGAAGGTGGGGGAGGACTTCTGTAGCTATGGAGGTCCCAGGAGACTTCTTGAAGGAGCACAGCCCCGAATGATGAAAGGGGCCTGTCATGGGAAGAAACGGGGCAGGAATGGAAGAGGGCAGGCACTCCAGGCAGAAGACAGACCAGGTGTGGAAGCCCCAGTGTGGAAAGGAGTGTGGCGTCTTCAAGACACAGAAGAATGCCAACGTGTCCAGAATGCAGTGAAAGACAGCAGGAGGTGAGTCAGGTGCCCGATGGGGAACGCTCAGTAAGCCACGATCAGAGTCTACACCTTGTTCTAACAGCCATCTACCCCACAGAAAGTCGCACATGTGCTCCTCAAACCTTACGTGTGAATGTTACTCAAGGATTCCTTCATTCAACAAATATCAACTGGGCATCTACCTCACGCCAGGTATTCTTCTAGGTGCTAGAATAAATTATTGGGGGCAAAGATAGGAAGCCAGGAGACCAAAAATAGAAGGCTTTTGTAATAATCCAGGCCAGAGATGATGGTAGTTTATTTAGACCAGGGTGGTGATCGTATACACAGTGAGACACTCTTATTCTAGAAATACTTTACGGTACAGTTGCCAGGATATGCTGATTCTTATTGGACTGACTGTATACATACACACACACACACACACACACACACACACACTCATGCACGCACACCCCTACCTTAGGGAAATCAGCTCTGGTCAGAGGAGTAACTCAGATTTCAGGATTCATTCAAGGTAGGAGCAAATAAGGAAGCAACTCTCATCATTTCTAGAATAAGGACCCAGCACATTGTAAGCAATCAATAATTGGGACCTACGAAGGCAGTTCATTCATCCAAACAGACATCTGAGTTCCTACTATATGCCAGGTACTGTGCTAAGAGGTGGAGATTCAGTGAAAATCTGCACCCTCAAGAAGTTCTTATGCGGGGAAAACAACACATAAAATAATTCCTTGGGACTTGCCTGGTGGCTCAGCGGTTAAGAATCCGCCTGCCAGTGCAGGGGACACGGGTTCAAGCCCTGGTCCAGGAAGATCCCACATGCTGCGGAGCAACTAAGCCCGTGCGCCACAACTACTGAGACCGTGTGCCACAACTACTGAAGCCTGCACACCTAGAGCCTGTGCTCCACAACAAGAGAAGCCTGCACACCGCAACGAAGAGCAGCCGCCGCTCGCCGCAACTAGAGGAAGCCCGCGCGCAGCAACGAAGACCCAATGCAGCCAAAAAATAAAAAATATAAATAAATAAATAAAATTAAATAAATAAATAAATAATTCCTTAAAAGTACTAAGAGATGCACATACAGGGCACTAAGCAAGCAGTTGTTTAAAACAGGCTCGCTCACTTGGTTTTCCTCGGACCCTGCTAGTGGTTCCTTCTCAGTCTCTTTTGCACATTTTTTCTCACCAACCTCTAAACATTCAGGCGCTCCAGGCTTGGGTCCTTAGACCTCCCCTCTCTCTGCACTCACCCACCAGGCTCCATCACCCAGAGCCTGGGTGGTCTCGTCTCATTGGCCTCAAAGCCTTAAACTCCCAAACATCTAGCTCCACAGCCAGACTTCTTTCCTCGATTCATGCACTTACTGTTAACTAACAGGATTTTCAGAGTTAACATGTTCAAAATCAAACACCTGGTATTCCCCCAAAACCAGTTCTTCCTGCGGTCTGGCCTTTCTCAGTGGATGGCAACACCTTCCAAATGCTCAGCCGGAAACCTTGGTGTCACCCATGACTGCTTCCCCATTCCTATTCTATACCTGATCCAGCTACAAAGTTCCCGCCTCTTAGTAATATACCCTGAATTCCACCATCGCTTACCACCTCCACTGCTACGGTCCTGGTCTAAACCACCATCCTCTCTCTTGCTTGGATGATGTATTAGTGAGGGTTCTCCAAAGAAACAGAACCAACAGGACGTCTGTATCTACAGAGAGAGGTTAGTTTTGAGGTATTAGCTTACACAATTGTAGAGGTGCAAGTCCAAAATCTGCTGGAGACCCAGGTCAGTTGCAGTCTGAGTCTAAAGGGAGTTTGCTGGCAGAATTCCTTCTTGCTCAGGGGAGATCAGTCTTCGTTCTATTCAGGCCATCAACTGATTGCATGAGGCTCACCCACATTATGGAGGTTAACCTGCTTTACTCAAAATCCGCCTATTTAAATGTTAATTCCATCCAAAAAATATCTTCACTGAAAGACCCAGAGTAATGTTTGACCAAATATCTGGGCACCATGGTGCAACCAAGTTTACACATAAAGTGGATACCTGACCTCCCTGTTTCTGCCCTGGGCCCCCTTCATTCATTCAACTGGCAGTGACCCTGCTGGAGTGGAGACCACACGTGGCAGCTATGCCCAAAACCTCTAAGCGCCCTCCAGTGGCTCCCCGATGTCAAAGATGAAGCAGCAAGCTGCTCACTGAGACTGAACAAGGAACTCTTGACCCTGTTGCCTCTCTGACTTCATCTCCTCCCTCCCTCTCAATCCCTCTACTCCAGCTGCACGTGGTAGATACAGAATAGACACTCAAATAGTTTTCCAATTAATGGGAAAATTACCTAATAGACTAAATCTGTTAAACAGACAAAGGTTTTTTAAAAACATGGACTTTTGTGGGTGAATAGAAAACAGAACTCCATGGAGGGTAACACAAGCAAATACTACCATCTAGGGAAGGCCTAAATACTGAAAGGCAAGGCAAAAAGGAAAAAGTCACATGCTTTGGAGTCAAACACACCCACTGTACAACATAACAGATACATGGGCTGAGATAAGTTTCTCAACTTACCTGATCCTTGACTTCCTCAGCTATACGATGGGACTTGCCTGTCAGAAGGAGTGAGATTGCTTGTACTGCCTGCATCACCTGACACAATGCCCAACACGGTAGGCATTCAGCTTACAGTAAGACATTTCAAGAAGGAAACGTGAAATTAACAAAAAAGGAAACTGGGTAAGAGCATCACCAGATGCTTTTGAAAAGTGATCTGAAAGCTTTCTGTAGTGGAGTTTCTCTGGGACAAAGTACATTTTAAGGTACTGGAGAGTCAAAGATGTCAAAGTGAGAATTAAGCAAGACCGTCATGAGCCCAGGAGTTCGTGTGAGTTAGGAAGACAGAGGGAAGTCCACACACAAAGCAACACTGGGCAGAAGGGCAGTGGGAGTGCAGTGGGCTCCCAGCCACAATCTGAGGACCATGCCCTGCATTCCAAAGGAAAGCTGGCACAGACAACCCTGGAGGAAAACACAACGGCCTAACACAGCCACTAAGTTTCTCTTTTTCATATGCCAAGGTGAAGAAACAGGAATGTAAAAATAAAAGAAAGCATACGCCAGGACTTCCCTGGTGGCTCAGTGATTAAGAATCCGCCTTCCAATGCAGGGGACACGGGTTCAATCCCTGGTTGGAAAACTAAGATCCCACATGCTGTGGAGCAACTAAACCCGTGCACCGCAACTAGGGAGCAGCCCGCAACAAAGACCCAGCACAGCCAAAAAAAAAAAAAGAAAGAAAGAAAAAGAAGGAAAGCATACCCCACAATCAGCACAAAGGAGCAAAAATACAATAACATGTGCAAAACAAGACAGGCGGAAATCCATAGTATCATTGAATATATCATTTGCAAACCATTCAACTACCCCTACTCACTTTACCACCCTTCCCAACTCCTGGTCCTCTCTAACTTCTCGTCACAGGAACTCAAGCAGGGCTTTCTTTCAGAAAGAAATTCACACTGTAATTCTGTACTCACCACACAGACACAGGTCCATCTCACAAAGCAATTCTTATTTGAACTACCATAATACAGTCTGGTATTTTCTATTGCTCTTTTTTTTTTTTTTTTTTTAATGCTGATGGTCACAACTCATATGACTCATTAAGCTGATTTAACAGCACCCACAGACTGGACTCTGGGGACTCAATGCAAGCTAATCTTCCTACCTGAGTGACTGTCCCTCTCAAATACCTTTTCACTATGCAATACCCTATACTTATAAAGCCTGCCTTCCCCAACATCAAATATTTTCTCACCAACATCAAAACTCTCCTTCAGGACTTCCCTGGTGGCGCAGTGGTTAAGAATCCGCCTGCCAATGCAGGGGACACGGGTTCGAGCCCTGGTCCAGGAAGATCCCACATGTCGCAGAGCAACTAAGCCCGTGCGCCACAACTACTGAGCCTGTGCTCTAGAGCCCGCGAGCCACAGCTACTGAGCCCACGTGCCACAACTACTGAAGCCTGCGTGCCTAGAGCCCGTGCTCCACAACGAGAAGCCACCGCAATGAGAAGCCCGCGCACTGCAATGAAGAGTAGCCCCCGCTTGCTGCAACTAGAGAAGCCCACACGTAGCAATGAAGACCCAACGCAGCCAAAACTAAATAAATAAAATAAATAAATTTATTTAAAAAAGAAAAACTCTCCTTCACTGGGAAGACATCATTCACAAGCCTCTGAGCAGCCGCTGTGTGCCAGGCACTGCAGCCGCAAGAGCTTCATGGGCCGCTCATCTAAGTCTGAATCCCAGCTCTACCACTGTATTAGTTTCCTGCTGCTGCCACAAGTCACCACAAGTTCAGAAGTTTAAAAAAGCACAGATTTATTATCTCACAGTTTCTGTAAGTCACAAGTCCAGGTGGACCCAACTGGGTCCTCTGTCTAGGGTCCCACAAGGCCAAAATCAAGGTGTCGGCAGGGCTGCATTCCCTGAGCTGGAGGCTCATTCTGGTCGTTGGCCAAATCCAGTTCCTTGAAGCTGTAGAATTCAGGTCCCCGTTTCCTTGCTGGCTGTCAGCCAGGATCCAGTCTTTGCTCTTAGCTGCCCACATTCCTTCTCAAGCTTTCCATGTGGCCCCTCTAACAATGACCAGTCGAGTCCCTCTCATGTTTCAAATCCCTGACTCTACCCAGAAAAGGTCTCTGCTTTTAAGAGCTCATTTGATTAGATAATCCAGGTAATCTCCCTATCTTAGGATCTGTAACCTTAATTACATCTGCAAAATCCCTTTTGCCACGTAACATAAAATACTCACTGTAACCTTACAGTGGATATCTTTTGGGGGTGGGGGAGGAAGTCATTCTACCTACCTTGACCATTTATTACTGGAAACCAGGCAAATCACTTTACCACCCAAGTCTGTTTCCTCATCTATAAAATCAAGGTAATGCCAGCAACCTCAAGGGGTTGTTTTGAGGATTAAATAATATAGCTATATTTAACTGAGTGCCTACTATTTGCTAGAGACTCTGGCATTAGATGAGCATTAAGGGTCCAGGAAGTTAAAAGGACATTTAAATCCATGCTGGTCGTTTCTGACAAGGTCAATAATAGCTTACTTCAGTACCACAGTGAGTTATTTAAAAGCAATACTGTTCTGCCCATTAAGTCTACTGAGCAGGCAGGGGAGTGGGGGCAGGGGGCGGATCTAAGGGATCATTCGCCAGAGTAATTAAAGGAAACAAAGTGTGTGAAAACGTGAACAAAACAGCCACTCTAAAGCTGTACAAGAGTCTCTCTGTCCCCTCCCTGCCTCCAAGAAACAAATTTACCAACGATCCCAAGTCGCACTTGACTTTACAAAGGCTCGAAACAACCCATGAGACCTTGACTCAGACTCTTGAGTCCGTCCACTAGATCAAATGGGGGTGAGGGCTGGGGGCAATGCACAAAGGTAACTTAAAAAAAATTAAAATCAAAACCACCCTCTCAACTGCAAAGGGTGTCCAACCTGGGGGGAAGAGGCCAAGCAGTGATGCAGATACCCCAAGCAGGGGATACTTCCACACTGACCTTCTTTAAAGAGGGAGCAGGTGTTTCTACTCACCACGTCTAGGTCTCCTAAAAACATAGGCATCCTCTTGCCTTATTTCCACTAAAATCACGTGAACAGATTAACTGACAGCACCCAAGTCAAGGAATAATAGCAGGAGGAGCACCAATAAAACTGAACAAAGATCCAGCATTAGGGCTCCTTGGTATCTACCCAAATGAGCCGAAACTTTTGACCCCACAAACAACTGCACAGGAATGTTTACAGCAGCTTTATGCGTAACTGCCAAAACTTGGAAGCCACCAAGATATTCTTCAGTGGCGATCGGGCCGTGGTGCATCCAGACAATGGAATATTATTCAGCACTAAAAAGAAATGAGCTATCAAGCCCTAAAAAGACACGGAGGAACCTTAACTGCATATTCCTAAGTGAAAGAAGCCAATCTGAAAAGGCTACATACCGGACGCTTTCCAACTATAAGGCATGCTAAAAAACGCAAAGCTACAGAGACAATAAAAAGGTGGCTGGGGGGGGGGGCGGGGGAGAGAGGGATGAAGAGGCAGAACACAGAGGATTTGGAGGACAGTGAAAGGACTCTGTATGATGCTAATGGTGGATACATATCGTTATACTTTGTCCAAGCCGACAGACTGTACACCACCAAGAATGAACCCTCGTCTTATCGACGGATTTAGTTAATGATAATAAACATACCACAGTAAAGCTAGACGCTGACGATGAGGGAAACTGCTCGGGGAGCAGGAGGTACATGGGACTCTACTTTCTGTTCAATTTCTCCATAAACTTAAATTGCTCTAAAAAATAAATAAATAAAGCCTACCAACAAAAAGTTTTTAAACTGAACCAAACTCTGGAGCGGCTCCGCTCCTGGTAGGGAGAAGTTAGCCTGGCCCAGGCCACGGGGTGGGGCTTGCTTGGTGGCCAGCTCACTCTGGGACAGCCAGACATCTCACCAGAGGGGCCGACGCCAGCGACACGGTCATGCAGGGTCGGCGCAGCCCAGGTCCTCGTTGCCCAGGCCCGCACCTGCGCCCGCCCCCGTCTCTCCCCCGCCAGCCTCCTACCTCCCGGGCGCCACCGGCCTGGCCTGGGCCTGGGCCTGGGCCTTGGCCGGGGCCGGGGCCGGAGCCGGGGCCTGAGCCTGGGCCTCAGGGCCCGCGTCCCTGCGCTGCGCCTCGTCCCGGGCCGCCTCGGCCGGGAGGGCGGGCGGCGAGCCCAGCAGCTCCACATTGGTCACCGTCTTGCCGATGGTGAACCAGTCATTGATCTGGTCGAGGGTGAGCTTGCGCAGCATGCTCACAGGCCGGCGTCCGCGCCTCTTCAACCGCCGGTCAGAGCGGAGGGAACAGGCAGGGCGGGAACACGACGCAGCGACCGCACGACGCAGCGACGGCAGGCCCGCGGCCCCGCCCCGCCGCAAGCCCTCCAATCAGAGCGCCCCACGCGCGCCACGCGCCCCACGCGCCACCCTGACCTTGTGCCGCCGGCCCCGCCCCGCCGCGCCGCGCAGTGTGAGGCCTGCCGGGAGCGCTTGCCCGTCAGCGACGCCGAAGTCCGGCCGCTGGGGTCGGCCACCAGGTACCGAAGTTGGCAAAACGAGTCCCTCAGGGCCCCTCGGCCGTCTGGGGGCGGGGCCCAGCATCAGCGAACCCAGGATGTGCAAAAACAAGGCCTCCAGTCTCTCTCCAACCTCCCCCTTTGAGGGCTACTCCATCTGAGGCTTGGCGCTCTGGGCCAAAACGGGACAGACGTTTATTGAGCACCTGCTGTGCGCCTGGCCCAGTGCAGGGTCGTGGTAATGGACCTCAGCGTGGAGAAGATGGACGGCAAACCAGAGCCTGCTAACCTGGGACACCTTGCACCTAATTTGGGGAAGAGAGCAAGGAAGTCAGGGAAGGCTTCTTGGAGAAAATGACACCTAAGTGGAAACCTGCAGAAGAACCAGGAACAAGCCCGAAGAAAGAGGACTCGGAGGGGGAGGTAGTCCGCTGATGAAGGCCTGAAGGCGGGTGGCCCTGCTGGCTGAATTGAGGATCTGGAAGAAGTTCAGTGGGGCGAGACCTTGGCTAAACTGAGTTCACCTTCCTTCCTTCCTAAATCCACGTCTCGGGGGTGGTGTCCTCCCTACAGCTAGACAGAAACAGGTGGTGAGAGGTTCACATTTGGAGGTCATCAGCAAATGGATGGTGGTTAAAACCCTGGGAGCAGCTGAAATGGTCCAGGCCAGAGCGAGTGAAGGTAGACAGAAACTTGGAAGCAGCCTGAAAGAAGGGTCAGAGAGGAAAAATCCAGTAAAGATATACAAAGGAAGAAAGGCAACAGGGAGAATCAGAAGAGTGACATTACTGCCTGCCCACCTTCACACCGTCAGTGCCCAGTGCAGCGTCTGGCACAGTGTGGGCTCGCAGGAAAGAGCCCTGTGAAAAAATAGGTGGAAGGCATCCAGAGCATGGCACTGGTCAACAGTGTGAGGGCCAATCAATTAAACACTGGAAAATGCCCAAAGAGTGGCAGATAAGAGGTCAGCCTGAGAACAGTGCAGAGAGAAGTCAGACTAGGCCGGGTTGAGCTATTGGTTTCTTACAAAGAACAAACCCAGCATGGTACTGAGCTAGAAGTCCCAGGCCCTGTCTTGGCCACACCACTAACGTATTACGAGCCCTGGGCCTCGTATTTTGACTGTTCCGAATAGTGCAGGCTTCAAAACTCCCCCTCACACGCACATTTTTTGGCAAGGAAAAAAACACATTTTTCAATAAGTAAGAAAATGTGATCGTAAAATCATTTAGACTCTCAGTATGTCATTCAGCATTGGTTGGAAAATACTGCAACTTCATCCATTTTGTGAAGGCTAGCACATGTTCTGAATTTCACAAGTTAGGCCGAAACAACTTCAAACGACTCTGCAAATCCCATTTGTGTTTCCTAGTACGTTACTGTTCCCACACTACCTTCCTTTGTTGATGTTACAATGAGTCTGTTTCTAAGTGGAAGTTGCTCTTTTTCTGAAGAAGGTGCCTTTCACGCAGATGTTTTCTGAAGGGCTTTTTCTATGTTCTTTGATCCTCTTGGCTTACTGCCTCCTTCGGTCCTCCTGAGGTTTGAGTTTTTTAACTGCAGTTGAAGGACACCGTCTTGATGCTTCTTCAGTTTTGAAATTTGTTGTCATTTAACTGCCACTTTCCAGACGAAACGCTGGTTGACGTTCGGTGTCGTGACAGAGTAAATGGCTTTGAGCCCCTTCGTTTCATGAGTAGTTCTTGGTGCTCTTTAGTCACCTGGCCCAGCCCATCTGGCATTCCTGCCCAACGTCCAGAGTTAAAAAGAGGCAGCTTCATAGTTCCAAATAGGCATGTAGACATCTAGGCCAGAGCACAGGGGAAGGCCACGGAGTGGGCCTTGGTGGAGGTTTCGCATATCTGCATCCGCAGAGCAGTTGGAGCTGCAGGCCCAAAGGGAAAACAGCTGAGAGCAATTCCAAGCGATGTTGATTCTGTGCAGTGGGAGGAGCTTTGCCCCAAATACCTTCATGTCTTCAGTGACCTTCTCAGCCACGAAATACAGCGTTTTGCACTTTGAATTAATCTGCTGGGATGACCCTTTCTTTAAACATTGATTTCTTTGAACATGTGTTTTTCATGGGCTACGTTGGATTAGCAACTGAGGACATTAAAATTCTGTTGCTCTCAAGTAGAGTTTGAAGCTCAAAAGATTTGTCCTGAAATAGCTTCCGACGATGATGCTCTTCCTTAAGCTTTTCCTAAGTGCTTACTATCCTCTGCGGTTTCCTAGCTCATTGTAAGTCTAAAACATTCTTCTTCTGAAACAGTGTTTCTCAAACCTTGTCCTTGTCTCAGGACCCCTTTACATGCTTAAAAATTGTTGAAGACCCTACAGAGCTTTTGTTTACGTGGGTTCTATCTACTTTATTTAGGGATTACAACTGAGAAATGTTTTATTTACTTTTTAAATTCATTTAAAAATGATAATAATAAAACCAGTTGATGTTAAAGGGAATAATTATGAAAAGTCACTATATTTGCCCCCAAAGTTTTGTGTTTGAGAAGAGTAAAAGACTCTTACATTTTCACAGACCTCTTAATGTCTGCCTCAATGGAACATAGCTGGATTCTCCTGTTTTTGTACTCATTCTGTTGTGGCATCACAAGCCACACAGCCTCTGGAAAACTCCACCATACACTTGTGAGAGAATTCTAGTGAAAAAGACAAATAACATCTTACCATTATTACAAACAATAGTTTCGGCCCTCGGGGGCCTTGGAAACCCCCAGCCCACACTTGAGCATCACTGCCCTAAGTTTTCCAAGTTTTCCAAATGCAGCTTCATTTGATCCTAAGCTTCTTTCCCTTTGAAGCAGGACCAAGTTCGTTGCTCTTCCTTTCAGCCTCCCCATCCTTCCTTCTGAGCTCAACTTTCCTTCTGCCTGAACAATGAACATTGATTTTTTTTTTTAATCTGCAGACCTACTGGTGATTATTCCCTCAGTCTTAGTTGGTCCAAAATGTCATTTTGCCTTCTGTTCTGAATGCTAATTTCCTCACGCATGGAATTCTAGATTGGCAGTTATACTAAGACACCAGTTACACCTATGATAGACTTTCCTGCTGTTCCTTTCTCTTTTGTCTGTGTTCCTGAATGGTTTCTTCTAACCCAGCCTCCAACTCAGTAATTCTTCAACTGTCCAATCCATTGCTAAATCAATCCAATTTCTATTGGGCTCTTTTTCAAATCAGCTAAATGGCTTTCTTTTGTTTCACTTTTTACAGTTTCCAGTTTTCTGCTGAAATTTTCAGTCTTGTTTTTTATTTCCTTGCACATATTAAGCATGGTTATTTTTATTTACTTATTTTAAAATATTTATTTATTTATTTTGGCTGCACGGGTCTTAGTTGTGGGATCTTCGTTGTGGCATGTTTAGTTGCGGCATGTGGGATCTTTTAGTTGTGGCAATGCGAACCCTTAGTTGCAGCATGTGGACTCTTAGTTGTGGCATGCACGCAGGATCTAGTTCCCGGACCAGGGATCGAACCTGGGTCCCCTGCATTGGGAGCACAGTCTTACCCACTGGACCACCAGGAAGTCCCAAGCATGGTTATTTTTAAAGCCTGCGTCTTTTAGGTCCAGTGTCTGGCACCCCTGTGGAAGTCTTTATATTGTCTATTGAGTAGAATTACTGTGCACAGAATTGATGCATAAAAATATGCGGAGCAAAAAATGTTAACACAGAGAAATGGCAAGAAAATCAGAGACGGGAGATGAAGCTTTTCTGCGTTTAACACAAGTAAAGATTCCCTTTTTCAGGTAGACCAACTCGTCGGCTTTGTCCAAGACCTTCTCTGTTTCAGCACTGAAAGTCCCACTCCCAGGCAAATCCGGACGGTTAAGTCACCTGATTGTGACACCCCCCCCCCCACATCCCCTCACCCTACCCTCCAGGCGGCCGAACCCGGGCGGCCGCTGGGGGCGCTGTGGTGCGCAGGCGCGGCCGGGGGTGTGGCGTGCTGGTCTAGGGCGACGCCGCTCCTTCCGCCTTCCCGGCAGGCCCCGCGCGGCGCTTGCGTGCTCAGTGACCTTTCCGAGTCATCAGCTGTGAGTTAGGGCTAGCTGAGCCGCTAGTTTTTCGCCGAGGTGAGTGCGGGGCTGGGGTCGGTGCTCGGCGCGGGGCAGCCGGTACGGTGAGGGGCCAGATCGCGGGCAGCGAGGACCCGGGGCCCAGAGTGGCCACGGCGGGAGCGGGCGGCGGGCGGGAGCCTCCCCGGCCCCACCGCGGCCACATCTCCATCCCCCCTGACCTTGAGGTCCAATCCCTCCCCCTGCCCACGCGCACTTTTTACTTGGGTCCCCCAAACTGTAAAGGGAGGTCGTCCGGGGGTTAGCTGTTGTTGGCGAGTAAAGTCGAGGCCTCGCTACGCCTTTTCCTTCGGCCGTGAGAGGTTCAACCACCTAACCGAGCTTACTCGGCAGGTTAGTGATGGAGTCAGGATCCAAGCCGAGAGCTCTTACCCCACGTTTAGTCTCTTCTCCCCTTTACACCTCAAGTTTCCTTGCAGCACACTGTTCTCGGAGCTACACTGTACGTATGACAAGGCTTTGGGAGAGGGGGAAACGGGGACCAAAACGGGATCGGAGGTGATTGCAGTTGTACGGACCTCAGCCTGTGAAGCCCGGTCTGAGGCTCAACGGGTCAGACGTTTCCTGTTTCCAGTGTAAGGTCAGGTAATAGTTTGCTGTTAATGTAACATACCAACCACTTTGCAGACTTAAACGGACACAGCGGGCACCTACTTGGCCTTTGAATAGGATGGGTCTTTGAAGGAATGGGCGCTAATAAAACTCACACAGCTGGGAAACGATGCTAGATAGAGTGAACTCAGGCAGGAAAAGTAGGGGGCCTCATTTTGTAGACATTGGGAACATGTCGCTTGTCCAGCCAGATATGGCAGCCTTGGGCCAAAGGTGGGGTGGGAAGTAAGCATTTGCCGTGTACCTACCCTGTAGCACTCTTGGGTAATTCTAGGTGAGGAGACAACACCAGGGGCCTGGGCCCTGAGCAAAATATGGAGATAACAGAAGTTTCTTTGGCCCCTTCTTACCTCCTTTACACCCTCCTAGTTTGCTTTGCTCTTTTCCTTCTAGATCCTCTTCTGGCCTTGCTCTAAGGCCCCTACCTGACCTGGGCCTTGCCCTCAGCTTCTTAAGTCCTTCCTCGTAGAATCTCAGGAGCTTAGTACTGTTGTAGTCAGCTGGGCATTTGCAGCAATTCTTTCTTCTCTTGCTGCGATCATTTACTGAGTTTTTATTCCACACCAGGCAGTAGGTTGGGGTCCTTTACTTTGAGAGCCCAGTGGGGCAGGTGGAGCTATCCCTGTTTCACAGAAAGGGAAACCTCTGAAATGACAGCTTCAAGACATTCCCAGGATCGAGGGCAAAACAGGCTGAACTGGTGTAGGAACCCAGGATTTGCAGGCTTCCGACCCCATTGGTCTTCCTTCCCAGTCAGTGCTGGGCACAGGGAGGAGAGGAATTTGCTCAGTCCCTCTGAACTCTTCCTGTCCAGGGCTTCCAGAGGCTTCTTCCACATCCTGTTTGGATCCTCTCAGCTGCCTTTTCAGGACAGGGCTGTCGGTTTCTTGGAACGTTATGCTCTGACAGAGCATCCCAGTACTGCCTGAAGACAGGAAATGTGAGGGCAGACATGTCTGCAAGGGGTTCCAGGAGGAGGACACAGCCACGGCTTCCTGGGTCACTCAGGGAGCTGGCTAGCCTTCAGGCCTGGGCCTCAGCCTGGCTATGTTCTCTCTTTGGAAGAGCTGGAAGCCAGGCCTCGGAGAGGATTCTCAGTAATGAGGAGCAGATACAGCTGGGTGACTTACAGATCCAGCTGTGTGATCTCAGGCAACTGTGTGATCTTCTCCAAGTAGTGCAGGAGATAAGCAAGTAAAGAACTTCATGAATGCTGTTAAATTTGCATGACATTCTGAGAATAAAAGCTGCACTCTTTGCTGTGGCCGCCAAGGCCCTGTATGACCTGGCCATCTTCTGTCCACTAGCCCAGCCATGACACTTCATGTAACAAGCATTTGCTGTAGGACAGCAGATACTGTAATTGACACATAGCAACTCCTCCATCTTCATAACAGTTCTCTGAGGCGGGTGCTGTTTTTATACCTGTTTTAGAGATGAGGAAACCGAGGCAGTTTAAGTTAGCTGGAAAGTGACAGAGCCAGGATTTGAATCTGAGTGACCACAGTGGCCTTCTCGCTGTTCCTCCCACTCCAAGCATGTTCTGACCTTGGGTCTTGGCCCGTGAGCTGCCTCTACCAAGGACACTGTTCTCCCAGATGCTCTGACTCTTTAGAGAACTGAAAGTTCTCGCCAAAAAAAAAAAAGTGAGGTGATGGATGTGTTAATCACCTAGACGGGGGAAGTCCCTGCACATTGTGCACATGTATCAAGTCACCACCATGGTGTACACTGTAAATATCTTACAGTTTTATATGTCAGTTATGCCTCAATACAGCTGAGATTCAAACAAAACAAACGAAGGACTGAGATACAGCTGATGAACGTGAGCTCAAGTCTGGGTGTTAGTCTCACAGGGAAATCACCATGCCTTGACCATGTTCTTTTTCAGCTTTGAGTGCCAACAGTTCTTAACATGGTGATGCAAGTATGCTAGTTTCTTCAAAAGTGTGTAATTCTTGGCATAATTTGGCGGCATTCGTGGAGGATAGCCTTCAGAGAGGGGGACCATTGATGACAGTGCGGGACAGCACGGGCTGGGAGAGCTCTGGGGCTGGAGGAATGTGAAGTGATGGAGTGCCCGGATGGCCAAGGTCAGGGGATGGTGAGAGGTGAGTGGAGCTTGGAAAGCTGTTGAGAGCAAGAGTCCCCATGTAGATGTTGGAATGGCTTCGGGTAGCAGGTTCGGCATAGGGGCTGCTCCCTGTTGAATAGTTTGGGAAATAGGGTCAAACTTAATAAATGGAAACCTCTTACCAGTTAGAATAGTCATGGTAATATTTATCACTGTGTTCCTTTTCAGATGCTTCAAAGCTTTATTAAGAATGTTTGGATCCCCATGAAGCCCTACTATACCCAAGTTTACCAGGAGATTTGGGTAGGAACGGGGCTGATGGCTTTTATCGTTTATAAGATCAGGAGTGCTGGTAAGTTTCTTTGTGTTTGATTCATTGGAGGTCAAGAAGAAAATTACTTTCAAGAGGAATCACAATTCATATTGTAAAGAAACTATGGTTCTTAACTAGGAGTGAACATCAGAACCCCCGGTGGTCCTTTGTTAAAATGTGGG
This sequence comes from Balaenoptera ricei, assembly GCF_028023285.1. Taxonomy (NCBI): domain Eukaryota; kingdom Metazoa; phylum Chordata; class Mammalia; order Artiodactyla; family Balaenopteridae; genus Balaenoptera; species Balaenoptera ricei. The sequence continues at coordinate 186,548,280 of NC_082640.1, read as the reverse complement.
GAGTGTAAGAGCTATGTCAGTGATAAGAAATTTGAACAAGACCTTGATATCGGAATTGTTAATTTTCTTAGGTGTGGCAATGGTATTTAGAATGCATGGGAGATGTCTTTAGTTTTAAGAGATGCAGGTTAAAATATTTAGGGATGAAGTGTCATGGTATGCAGTGTTTTACTGTACCTTTTCCATTGATCTGAATGTTTAAATATTTTCATAATTAAAGTTGGGGCAGAGTAACCATTTGGTTCTCAGTGAAGCAGAGATGAGGCCCAACTGTGTATGAATGAGCGATTGGTTGAAAAGAGGAAAGAAAGGAGAAACTTTAAACTGCAAGACTGGAGGTTAGGATCTGGTAGAGAGTGAAGAGTCCTGCAGATTCTGAAGGGCTATTTAACTGTTCAGAGAACATCTGTGGTAGAATTTTTACCACTTCTTGGCTTTGAGACACTATAGGAATTCCTATTTTCTGAAAGCTTCATTTAACAGCTTTGCCTAAGCTATGAACTTTTCAGCCAAATGATGATTTCAACAGTGAGTCGACTAAAGGCATTTTTGTAAAGCATTGATATGACCAATTTTTCTTTCCATTTATTTTAGATAAAAGAAGTAAAGCCTTGAAAGGTAAGATTTCTGCTTCTTAAAATGGGTGGGGAATGAGAAACCCCATCATACCTTTTTGGGTCAAGGTATATCCCTGTTGTGAATTGAAGCTGACGCGAGGTTCAGTAAGCACACAGATGCAGTAGGAACACTTCAGAAGGTGGCGTGTGCTGGCCCGCCGGGAGAGGGTTCCGAAGCTCTGCTCCCCGCAGTCTGAGCGTTGAAAACCACTGCTCACCCCGTGGGCCAAGTACAACTTCCAGGAGCGAAATGAATTGATCGGGGCTAGCTGGTGCCACCAGTAGGCAAGCAGGAGTTAGCTGTGCCCGTGGGCTGCCCTGTAAAACGTGTTGTGAAAGCAAGAACCACATAAATGTGTGCCCTAGTGCTGGGCGTTTCTTCACTTCGCTTCCAAATGGCAATGAAACTCTAGTCATCTGAGTCCTGTGCAAACTTAGGACTGGCCCTTGACCTTGGGGAGAGGACATTTCCATGCCGCTTGCTCTGTGCGCCTGCACGTGAGCTGCGTGCCCATGTTGATTGCGCAGACCCTCCGTATACATCCACATAGAAATAACCCTCCACGTGCTCCGTCGTACTGGAAGTTGTCCTTTGCGCCTCTGGCTTGTCGGCACGCACCTCTGTGACGAGCTGCCTTCTGCTGCTTCCTTTCCTCCTAAACTGTGTCTGTTGTGCTTCTCCCTGAAAAGCTTCCAGTCCTGCGCCTGCTCATGGGCATCATTAACGAGCTCTCCTTGGATGGGACATCAGTCTGGCTGTGCTGTGGGAACGTGGGACATCGTGTTGACTTGCAGCAGTGCCCCTGCCCTTGGACATGAATAAACGTACCTGTGAGACGCATGCTGCCTGCGCCGTGTCTCTCCCTCCGCCCCGCGCCTGCCGCACTCCGAGTAGGTCTGCGCGCGCCAGGTGCGGCCAGAGTCTCGCCGAGCTGCCCTGTCCTTAGGAGATCCAAGGGGCTGAGGAGTGAACACCTCCGTTAGCGCAGGGGTGGAGGGCAGATCTAGGCTTCACACTCTGAAGGTCAGTAAATGTTAAGCAGTCGATTCTGCTACTTAACTCCCGTGACCTCCCTGAGCCTCTGTTTTCTCATCTGGAAAATGGAGATAATGTGTAAGTTCTAACTTAGAGTTACTGTGGAGCGCAGTGAGAGAAAGTATGCAAGAGCATTATTTAAACTGTAAAATGCCTTTTTTTAAAAAAATTTTATTGGAGTATACTTGATTTACAGTGTTAGTTTCAGGTGTACAGCAAAGTTATGTAAAATGCTTTAGAAATAGGCAGTATTAGATCATATGGTGGATGGAATTATAAGCTCTAGAAAATTTTATCCAGAAATCACTTCTAAGGCAAGGTACATAAATTTTTAAAAAAAAAATCAATTGATACGTTTTCTAGTTTGGCTAATATCAAGTGAATGCTGCATAATGTTTTTCTCCATTTAAGGCAATTACCAAAACCCCTAAAATTGCATTTAAAAAATAGATTCTAAAGCAGTAAGCATAGGTGTGGAATTGAGTCCAGTTTGAAATCTGGTGCTTTGCAGGTGATGGGGGTCTGCCTGTGGAATAGAAATGGTGGCCCAGGTCTTGGTCCTGGTCTCTCGCCATGGTTGGTGCCTGACAGATGGCTGCCACTTTTGGGTGGGGTCTCTGAGCCTTGGTTTCTTCTGTTGTAAAATGGGGATAAAACCCACTTATCAGGCTCACTGACTGCCTCACGGTTGTTGGCTCAACGGGGAACTGGCGTGAAAGCATCGTACGGCCCCAATGAGAGCTGGCATTGGAGCTGGGAGCAGGGTTCCATTCTAAAGCAGGGATCACGTTTTCTCCGATAAGCTTTTGTTCTCTTCTCCGTCCAGAGGATGAGTCAGCACTGCGGATCAGAAAGTCCTAATCTTAAAAATTACTCGTGGGCCATCTGTTCTGAGACAGTATCACCTGGAGGGCTGTCAGCAAGGACTAGCGGGGCCCAGCATTTCTGCTTCCATTGGTGTGGCAAGGGGCCTGAGAACTTGTATTTCTCGCGAGTTCCCAGGACGTGCTGATGCCCCGGGACCACACTTTGAGAACCACTGAGCCATACAAAGGGAGTCCCATTCCACCCCCCCACCCCGAGCCCTTTCATCCACTACACCAGTGTCCACCCGTGTTCCCCCGGTGCTGTGCCTCTTAGCACATTCAGTCCTAGGAACCGAATGACGTAGAGCTGCAGTCCCATTTTACATAGGAGGAAACTGAGGCTGAGAGAGGGCAGTGATGTGCCAGAGGTCAGCTAGCCGATGCTGGGACCAGGACTTGTGCTCCGGGAGGCTGAGCTCTTATCCAGAGAAGGAGAAGGTGAGGCCTGGGCAGGCAGCCCCTGGAGTCAGCAGAGGAGCTGGTGTGCGGGCCCTGGGAGCGTGTCCCCCTCTACCGCTTGTGGGGTCCTTTAGTTACGATCATCAGTGAATAAAAACCCATCATGGACCAGCTGCCCATACTGCACCTGTGCAGAATGGGGTGAGGGGCTCTTGGGATTTGTGTTGTGAAGGGAACTTGGCTGAGATGGAGCATATCCTGTGAAAGGTGGACCCTCTGGCCTGTGAGTGATGCAGAGTGGCAGGTTGGAGGATGTCGAGGAGAGACCTGCTCTACCCCCACCCCCACCCCCGGAGATTGTGCCCAGCGTCAGCCATGCCTTAAAGAGTGGAACAAAACTGTCCTCCTGCTGCACCAAGTGGTTCCCCGTCCCTAATTCCTAAGTGGAGACAGCGTGTTTTGTCGCAGAAAGAAGCAAGAGTTTTGCTGTCCAGAACCCACTTGCTGTTTGCACACAAGCCAGTCATGTCCCGAGGTGGCCTGCAGGTGGAGCCAGTGCACGCCGCCAGCCTGTCGTCGCCAGGCTTCCTGTGGGCACTGAGCACAGATGTGGGACTGCTTGGAGCTGTGCTGGGCACGGGGCGGGGGGGGTGCGGGGGGGCACCCTGTTCAGAACAGCGCTCGGGCGGTGCCGACAGAAGAGGCGTCTGTCTACAGAAGCAGAGAGGGCCTCGAACTCACCCGCGGGCAGGAGCAGCCAGTTTCCAGATGGAGCTCCAAGGAGGCCCTTTATCCTGAGGTCCACGCATCCCGCCCATCCGTGCTTCGTCAGTGTTCTTCAGAGTGGCCTGTGGAGGACCCTAAAGGCAGAGGGAGGAGAACACGGTCCCAGCATCTGAAGGGGTAACTTTCAACCATGTGTTTCAGCCACCAGGGAGCCTCCGGAGGAGGCATGTGTTTCTTGCTTGTCACTGTATTAATATATCCCGGGGTGCGTGCGCCCCAGTCGAGCTGTGCGGCGCCTGTAAGATGATTGATCATAAATTGCAGGTTTGGGACTTCCCTGGTGGCACAGTGGTTGAGAGTCCACCTGCCAATGCAGGGGACATGGGTTCGAGCCCTGGTCCGGGAAGATCCCACATGCCGCGGAGCAACTAAGCCCGTGCGCCACAACTACTGAGCCTGCACTCTAGAGCCCACAAGCCACAACTACTGAAGCCCGCGTGCCTAGAGCCCGTGCTCTGCAACAAGAGTAGCCACCGCAATGAGAGGCCCATGCACCGCAACTAGAGAAAGCCTATGTGCGGCAACAAAGACCCAACATAGCCAAAAATAAATAAATAAATAAATAATTTTTTAAAAAATTTCAGAAATAAAAAGCAGAGGACTTTCTGAAAAAGAATAAAAATAAATAGCAGATTTATGTAAAGGACACTAATTCATCTCTTTCCACCTGGTATCTCACATAGGACCAGGCATTCGTAGTAGGCACTCAGTGAAAGCAAAAGCTTGTTCTTTGAGAAGATAAATAAAATGGACAAACACTCTAGCCAGACTGGTGAAGAAAAAATAAAGGGAGAAGAAAAAAGTAATATCAGGAATGAGGGAGGTGCCATTACTACAGATTCTAAAGATATTAAAAGGATAAGGGAATATCACAAAGAGCTTGAAACCAGAAAATTCTACAGGGTGTATGAAATGGACAAGTTCCTTGTGAGACACAAACCACTGAAGCTCACTCAAGAAGAATGGAGAACCTAAATAGCTCTATATCAAAGAAATTTAATCTGTAGTTGAAAACTTTCTCAGAAAACTCCAGGCTCAGATGGCTTCCCTGATGAGTTACACCAAATATTGAAGAATGAAATAATACCAATTGTACACAAATTCTTCCTTAATAGAACAGGGGGAAACACTCCCCAACTCATTCTGTGAGATCAGCACCAGCATGATTCAAAAGTAGAACAACATTAAGAGAAAACTATAGACCAATATTCCTCTTGAACATAGATGCCAAATTTTTAAACAAAATTTTAGCAAATTGAATCCAATCAAAAGTAAAAAGTCATGACCAAGGAAGGGTTGGTTTAACATTCAAAAATCAATGAGAGGGCTTCCCTGGTGGTGCAGTGGTTGAGAATCCGCCTGCCAATGCAGGGGGCACGGGTTCGAGCCCTGGTCTGGGAAGATCCCACATGCCGCGGAGCAACAAAGCCCATGCGCCACAACTACTGAGCCTGCGCGTCTGGAGCCTGTGCTCCGCAACAAGAGAGGCCGCGATAGTGAGAGGCCCGCGCACTGCGATGAAGAGTGGCCCCCGCTCACCGCAACTAGAGAAAGCCCTCGCACAGAAACAGAGACCCAACACAGCCATAAATAAATAAATAAATTAATAAAAAAAAAAAAAATCAATGAGAAAGAAAAAAAAAAAAAATCAATGAGATCTGGATTTTAATCAATGGCAACATTCAATAGAGAGAACGGAGAGAAACTGAGATGTTTAAGAAACCCTGAATAGGAGCAGGCTTAAGGTTACGCTGGCAGGTTCCCCAAGAGAAAGAATCTGGCAAACAGCAGAGAACCTACTGATTCTTAAGAACAAAGACTAATGACATAATCCTCAGCTGACTGACTGATAATCTATCTACAACATTGTTTTCTCCAGGGAGCAGGGATTACTGGCATATTTTTTAATATACATGCTGACCTATATTTGTAAGTGCACATGTTAATGCTGAAACTAAAATAGTAGTAGTGGGGGAGGGATGGAGTGGGAGGTTGGGGTTAGCAGATGTAAGCTTTTATATATTGAATAGATAAACAACAAGGTCCTACTGTGTAGCACAGAGAACTATATTCAATATCCTATGGTAAACCATAATGGAAAAAAATGTTTAAAAAAGAATGTGTATATACATGTATATATGTGTATGTATGTATGTATAATTGAATCACCTTGCTGTACAGCAGTAATTAACACAACACTGAAAATCAGCTGTATTTCAATAAGAAAAAAATAGTAGTAGTTGTTTCTTAGGGCAGTATGCTGTTATGTGTAGCAGAAATAAGGTGTTCTTTGCTTAACTAAAAAAAAAAAAAAATCAATGTAGCTCACCATATTAATACAATAACAAGGAAAAACAATACCATCTCAATAGATGCAAAAAAAAAAGCATTAGACAAAATTAAACATCCATTCGTGTAATGTTTCTCAGCAAAGTAGGGATGAAACGTGACATCCACAATATAAGTGCATCTAGGACTTCCCTGGTGGCGCAGTGGTTAAGAATCCACCTGCCAATGCAGGGGACGTGGGTTCGAGCCCTGGTCCGGGAAGATCCCACATGCTGCAGAGCAGCTAAGCCCATGCACCACAACTACTGAGCCTGTGCTCTAGAGCCTGTGAGCCACAACTACTGAACCCATTTGCTGCAACTACTGAAGCCCACGCACCTAGAGCCTGTGTGCCACAACAAAGAGAAGCCACCACAATGGGAAGCCCGTGTACCACAACGAAGAGTACCCCTGCTCACTACAACTAGTGAAATCCCACGCGCAGCAGCAAAGACCCAATGCAGCCAAAAATGAATAAATAAATAAATTTATTTAAAAAAAATATATATAAGTGCATGTATAAAAAGCTTTCAGCTGGGCTGCCCTGGTGGCGCAGTGGTTAAGAATCCACCTGCCAATGCAAGGGACATGGGTTCGAGCCCTAGTCTGGGAAGATCCCACGTGCTGCAGAGCAACTAAGCCCGTGCGCCACAACTGCTGAGCCTGCACTCTAGAGCCCACAAGCCACAGCTACTGAGCCTGCACTCTAGAGCCCACGAGCCACAGCTACTGAGCCCGTGCGCCACAACTACTGAAGCCCATGCGCCTAGAGCCTGTGCTCTGCAACAAGAGAAGCCACCTCAATGAGAAGCTTGCGTACCGCAGCGAAGAGTAGCCCCTGCCCGCTGCAACTAGAGAAAGCCCACACGCAGCAACAAAGACCCAACACAGCCTAAAATAAATTTTTTTAAAAATTGTTTGTTTACATCCCCTTTCTGATGTTTCATTGTTAGTGTAAAGAAATACAACCCATTTCTGTATGTTAAACTTGTATCCTGCAATCTTGCTGAATTCATTTATCAGTTATAGTAGTGTTTGTATGGAGTCTTTAGGGTTTTCTATATATAGTATTCTGTCATCTGCATATAATGACAATTTTACCTCTTCCCTGCCAATTTGACTACCGTTTTTTTTTTTTTCTTGTCTAATTGCTATGGCTAAGACTTCCAATACTGTGTTGAAGAAAAGTGGTGAAAGTGGGCATCCTTTATCTTATTCCAGATTTTAGGGGGAAGGCTTTCAGCATTTCACCATGGAGTGTTATATTGGCTGTGAGTTTGTCATAAATAGCTTTTATTATTTGAGATATATTCCCTCTGTTCCACTTTTGTAAGGGTTTTTATCATGAATAGATGTTGAATTTTATCAGATGCTTTTTCTGCATCTATTGAGATGATCATGTGGTTTTTATCTTTTCTTTTGTTGATGTGGTGTAACACATTGATTGATTTGCGTATGTTGAATCATCCTTGTGCCCCTGGGGTGAATCCAACTTGGTCATGGTGTATGATCTTTTTTATGTGTTGTTGGATTCAGTTTGCTAATTTTGTTTTAATATAAATTTATTTATTTATTTATTTATTTTGGCTGCATTGGGTCTTTGTTGCACATGGGCTTTCTCTAGTTGCGTTGAGCGGGGGCTACCCTTCGTTGTGGTGCGCAAGCCCCTCATTGTGGTGGCTTCTCCTGCAGAGCACGGGCTCTAGGTGTGCAGGCTTCAGTAGTTGTGGCACATGGGCTCAGAAGTTGTGGCTCGTGGGCTCTAGAGCACAGGCTCAGTAGTTGTGGTGCATGGGCTTAGTTGCTCCGTGGCATGTGGGATCTTCCCGGACCAGGGCTCAAACCCGTGTCCCCTGCATTGGCAGGCGGGTTCCTAACCACTGTGCCACCAGGGAAGTCCAGTTTGCTAATATTTAGTCGAGAATTTTTTGCATCTATATTCATCAAAGATATTGGCCAGTAATTTTCTTTTTTGGTGATGTCTTTGTCTGGGTTTGATATCAGGGTGATGGTGGCTTCATATAATGTCTTCGGAAGTGTTCCCTCTTCAGTCTTTTGGAAGAGTTTGAGAAGAATTGGTATAAATTCATCTTTGTATGTTTGGTAGAATTCGCTTGTGAAGCCATCTGGTCCTGGACTTTTGTTTGTAGGGAGGTTTTTTTTGTTTTGTTTTAATTTATTTATTTTATTTATTTATTTTTGGCTGCATTGGGTCTTCATTGCTGTGCAGGGGCTACTCTTCGTTGCGGTGTGTGGGCTTCTCATTGCGGTGGCTTCTCTTGTTGTGGAGCATGTGCTCTAGAGTGCAGGCTCAGCAGTTGTGGCGCACGGGCTTAGTTGCTCCACGGCATGTGGGATATTCCTGGACTAGGGCTCAAACCCGTGTCCCCTGCATTGGCAGGCGGATTCTTTTTTTTTTTTTTTTTTAATTTATTTATTAGTTTTGGCTGTGTTGGGTCTTCGTTGCTCTGTGTGGGCTTTTTCTAGTTGCAGTGAGCGGGGGCTACTCTTCGTTGCGGTGCACGGGCTTCTCGCTGTGGTGGCTTCTCTTGTTGCACAGCATGGGCTCCAGAGTGCACGGGCTTCAGTAGATGCGGCGCGTGGGCTCAGTAGTTGTGGCTCGTGGGCTCTAGAGCGCAGGCTCAGTAGTTGTGGCGCATGGGCTTAGTTGCTCCGCGGCATGTGGGATCCTCCCGGACCAGGGCTTGAACCCGTGTCTCCTGCATTGGCAGGCGGATTCTTAACCACTGCGCCACCAGGGAAGCCCCCTGTAAGGAGTTTTTTTATTACAGATTTTATTTCACATTTAGTGATCGGTCTTTTCAAGTTGTCTGTTTCTACTATATTCAGTTTTGGTGGGCTGTATGTTTCTAGAAAGTTGTACATTTCTTCTAGGTTGTCAAATTTGTTGCCATATGATAATTCATAGTGTTCTCTTATGGTGTTTTGTGCTTCTGCAGTATCAGTTGTGATTTCTCCTCTTTCATCTCTTGTTTTGTTTATTTGGGTTTTCTCTTTTCGTCATGGTGAGCCTTTGCCCAGCATTCTCCAGCTCTTCCTGAGCCGAGGGACAGCACAGGAAGCCCCAAGATGGAATCCACACCTCCTGCTCTCACCATGTTTTGCATACACCCTTCTGGTGTCACTAAGCTTTTATTTTTTTTTTAATTGAAGTGTAGTTAATTTATAATGTGTTAGTTTCAAGTGTATAGCACAGTGATTCAATTATATATGCATATATATATCTCTCTCTATATATATTCTTCTTCAGATTCTATTCCATTATGGGTTATAATCACTAAACTCTTGTAATTATTACATATCTTCCTTGGTAGATGAAAAGAATTTCTTAAAAGAATTACAAGGATGTTTTCCTTCCCAGCTTGAAGGGTCTGTGGAGGACTCAGGTGGGGTGGGTGCTCTCACTGCTGCCCCAGACCCCTGGGATCTGCTCATGGCCCTGAGTGCCCTCCCGGCTTTGCTGGCCTCCCCCATTGCAGCCCCTGCAAAGTTGCTTCTGGGGGCTGGCCCAGGGAGGAGCCAGGAGTGCCGGGAGCTCACGTCCCCCAGGGCGGCACTCCCCTGAGGACCCCCCGGATTGGCTTCTTCCTCTTCCAGAGTGTTACAAAGCCTGCTCACCTCCACCCTCGCAGTCTCCCCTGGGGCCACTTCCGCAAGAAGCCACCCGCACCTGCATCCTCTCCTGGGAGTCAGCTTCTGACCACTCATCCTGAGCCTCCAGACACCTTTCAAATGAACGTGACAGGAATCGCAGGGGTGCCCAGTACACGGCCCTGCACACAGGTACCTCGGCTTGGCAGCCATGCCTCTGCTCTCTCCCCTGACCTTCATATCACCTTCCTTCAGGTGACTTGGTACCCCAGCCTGGGGCTTGGGAACGTCACAGCGGACCTGCCAGTGTCCTGAAGTATCCAGGAGACTGGCTGGGGCCCAGCGCCTCCCCCACCCCACAAAGGGACTACTGTGGGGAGCACAGAGGAGCCGCCTGTCCTGGAGGCTGGGGTTCTACCTCCTGCGAACAATGGCCGGACTCAGTGCAGACACTGCCATTGAAGTGCGGGCATTCTGTCTTTTGAAAAGGGCAGAGAGGAGCCTTGTGTTTGCATCTCCTCTCTGGCCTCAAAACCCAGTGGCTTTTCCAGTGAAACCAGCACTGTGGCCTCCCGTGCCCTCACCCGGGGAGCCGGAGCAGCTCCAAAGTCCATCCCGTGTGCTGAGGTGCCACTGGCCTCAGAGCCTCTGCCAGCCATCGAAGTGGGGTCCCTGGGTCCCCATCCCTGCCAAGAACCCCTTTCCACAGGTGAGCTGTGCCCTGAGCCCCAGGCACTGCCTAGAGGTCTCCACACCCCACCTTCACGAAGGAAGCAGGGCTCTGCCCTCACTCCCCAGATCCCTGCCCTCGAGCCCCAGCACCCTGGAGACAGTCGTCCAGGAGAGGTGGTTCAGGCGCACTGGACGGGGCTGCAGTCCCCTTCCAAAAGGAAGCAGGTGCAGAGTGATTGAAAATACGTCCTCTCTGAAATGGCTTCAGCCACAGCGGTGGCTCTCATAGAGTGGGGTCCCGGGGCCACTGCAGCAGCGGCAGCATCTGGGAACCGGTAGGAAATGCAGGTCCTCAGGCCCCGCCCAGACCTGTGGCATCACACACTCGGGCAGGCAGCAGCCTGTGCTTTAAGGAGCCCTCGAGGAGCTTCTGATCACACAAGTTCAAGACCCTCGGAAGAGCCTGCCTCTGAAGGAAGCCTGGAGCAGAGGCTCCAGCAAGGTCGTCAGCCGCCTGCAGTTCTGCCCAGTCAGTGAGTCACAGGTGAGCACAGCAGGTTTTCCTAACACAGGGCCCGGCGCCCAGGTGTCACCGGGGAAGAGCTGCATATCTGAACGCTTGCTTCCCTTCCCTCCCCGCGATCCCTGGCCAAGGCTGGGAGCCCCACCGCACCAGTGCCTGGGGGCCACAGTTAGTCTTGTGGCCCTAAGGTCAATTTCTGGTAACCTGGAGGGTGGCCTTGGGCCCAGTGTCATCTCGCCTCCAGCCCCCTGGTGCATCCAGTTAGCAGGCTGAGCTGGCCCCCTGCCTCCTAGCCACTGTTTGAGCGCAAAGCTGGGCATCAAAGGTCCTGCCTTGCTGCCCGGCTCTGTCCCCTCTCCAGGAGATGGACTGTCTTCCAGTCCCCAGTTTGCAGTCAAATACAGGCACAGCACAGAGGGAGCTAGTGTCACCACTGGCCAGGACCTCCCCGGGCCCTTCCCACCCACACTGTCCCTCTGTTCACCAGGCCCCTCCCACAGGTGGGCCACCTGCACCCAACACCTACAGCCAGGTGCTAGCATCCCAGCATGTGAGCCAATGCGAGCTGACCTACATTTACCTGAAGGTGCCCATTGGACTGGCACAGAGCCAGCCTCGTGTGCAGGGGACAGCCCGACTCCACTCCTGCCCCTCCTGTCAACCGAGGCAGACCGGAAGGAGACCAGGCTCCAGTGTCCACAGACGTCCATCCCAAGATGCTCTCACTTGGCTTGTCCTCACGTCGGCCTGGGCACGACAGGATCCCTGGGGAACCCAAGGAAAGCATTGGGGCCCCCGGGCCTCCTGGAAGCAGAACTGGATCTGGGAGAAGGAAGGTCACGGCATCCCTCAGGCCTCCCCCTGCTAGCATTTCTTCTCCCTGGTGCCTGTTCTGCCCACTCTTCTCCTCCTCCTGGTCTTGGCCCGAGGATGAGGTCATGGTGCCGTGCGGGGCCCATGTGACATTTTGCTGCATTACCCTCCTCCCCGGGGCATCTCCCCTCCTCTCTTCCTGGTCCAGATACCTGAGGGGGACATCTGACTGGCCCAGCCCATCTTTCTGCACCAGGCTACAGGGCATGGCCAGCCTGTGCGTGAGCTGCCTTCAGGTCAGGTGTCCACCTGATCCAATCGGTGTGACAAGCAGAGACTAGCAGCCAGCTTTCCTTCACGACAGCTCTGACCATCACCTCTCACTGCATCATTGACTGGGCTTTGAAAATTTTGATTGTAAATGCCCCCAAGTTCGTGAAGTTATATTTAACCCTTAAAGATTGATGTGTCAAGTATGTCAACCCAATGATCCTGACCTAGAAGTCCAGGTTTGGTGGCAGTTGCTGTGGGTGTGTGCTGGGCCCTGGTGCCAGGGGCTTGTCTGGACATCTGCATGCCCCCTTCTCCGGCTAGGAGCCCAAGTTCACTCGTATTCTCTCCAAGTGGGAACTGAACAGACCAGAGGAAAACACGTGTTTGCTGAGCCTCTGGTTTCACTTCCCAGACAGCGAGGACTCGCTGGTCACCTCCACTCTTCTTCAGGGAAGATGGAGGCTGGCCCTCAGGACCAGGGTTCTCAGGGTGAACCTGGGGTCCGGGTGATGGCCACGGCCAGCCTCTCTTTGACTGCCACGGGGAGTGGTTAATAAACACCTGGGCTGGCGGAGGGATGCCTTTCTTCCAGGAAATTAGTTCAGGAGAGCTTGGTGGCCTGGATCAAGTCTCCTGTTAAAGAGTAACTTACACCCCATATTACATTTGAGTCCCGGGAGTAAATATCCAGGGGAAGTGTTTATTTTAACAGGTGAACAAAGCATCCTTTGTGGGCCAGCTCTGCCAGCGCCAGGATCTCCTTTGATAGCAACTGGCTGGCACAGCCCCTGGGAACATGCAGCCTTGTGGTTGACCAGTTAACCACTCTCCGGGTGGGTTTATCCACTCTGGTCTTTGCTTTCCCAAGCATGGGATTGATGGAGCTGTCAGCACCCCCTCCAGACCGTCCACATCAGAGTGGGATGGGATCTCTCTCCCCTCGTCTGGAGTGAAGGTGTTGTGCGCCCTCAGAGTGGGCCGTCCAAACCTGAACTTCTAGGTCAGGGTTGTTGGGTTGACACCCCATGTACCACCTCTCTAGGGTCTCGCGGTGTCTCCCAGACCCTCCTGGAAGCAGCTCCACAGATCTGCTGGCTCTAAACCCTCCCCACTGGCTGCACCTCTGTGCGTCCCAGGAGGGAGCTTTGCTAAAATACACTTTTCCTGGGCCCCAGCCTGGATGACTCAATTAAATTCCTGGGGGTGAGAGTCTGGCACTTGTACTTAAAAAAAAAAAAAGAAAAAAGAAAAAAACCTCCTTTGTCTGATTCAAAACAATGTAGGGAGAAGGGGAACTGGGTAGAGTATAAATAAAACAAGATGGGCATGAGTTGATGGTTGATATGGGGATATGAAAGTTCAGTATAAATCCTGTCTACTTATGTAAAAAGTTTGGTGTAAAATATTAACAATGTTTCACATAATGAAAGTTTTAAAAAAATGCTCCCCAAGAGATTCTGCTCTGCAGCCGAACTGAGAACGCCAAAAGTGAGCCCCACGGGATTTGATGGGAGTAAGTCGGCTTGGGCAAGATACCGACTCAGAAAGCAGAGCTGCTCCTGACCCCGATGCAGCAGCCTGTGGTCAGCTCCACTCCGTTCCTTCTGAACACCGGGCTCCGTCAGATCCAGGTAACGGTGTGTGAGATGGAATCTGAGAGTCTCCACTGTAGGTCAGGAAGCCTGAAGGGCCAGCGGTAGCTGGTCCAAGTCATGCAGCCAGGAGAGCAGGAGGGCCTGGGGTGCACGGAACCTGCAGACCAAGCCCAAGGACGCTCCTCCCTGGGACTCTTTTGGGAAGGCCCCGACTGACGGCCTGCTGGCAGCGATGCCCCGAGCCGCTGGGCACAAGTGGCCTTGTCAATAAGCCAGTGGCCTCCAAGGGGACAGGCACAAGGTGGTCAGGTGGGGCGCAGCCCTGGGAAACCAGGCCGAGAATGTTGCATGGGCGCTGGCGCCATGGACACACCCTGGCCGCACCCACCCCACCCCTCGGGATTGCCCTGGCCTCTTTCAGCCAAATGCCTGGGAAGTGGGTCAGCTGAGGCAGGCGCATGTGGGGAGCGTGGGGCAAGGTCCATCACCCGGCAGGTGCTCCTAAGTCTGGGGAGGTTTGGTGACTTCCCGCCACAGGTGGGCAGGCCAGCAGTGAGTCAGGAGGAAGCAGCGCGCTGAGGAGGCTGGAGGCCACTTCCCTGCGTCCTTCCACCTCCTTGGGAAGCCTGCCCCAATTTGCACCTTGGCCGGCTCGGCCTTCGTGGGAAGCACTGCAGGCCACACCCTGGGCCTGCCCGGGTGGCCTGGTCTTTCTGGCACGTGCCTCACCCTGACCTAAGTCCTGGGGAATGAGCACCCGGCAGAGGCCACCCAGAGCTGGTGTCATGGGGATGTGGGGGATGGACGTGGGCAGGACCTGCCCCTGCCCCTGGGCCCGCCTGGCATGGCAGTGGGCCCGGGCCATGTGTCCTGGAGGACAGGGCCCACTCAGTCATCGCCCAGCCCTGAGCACCCTGGCCACAGAGGCTCCGGGGAGTCGGCCCCGGAAGGGAGAGTGAGCGTGTGGCTGGACGGGGCCTGCAGAATTCCTCGGCTTCCAGCTGAGTGCCAGCTTCCCCCCTGATCCATCTGGAATCGCTGAGACTCCCAGAGGCCCTGACTGATTTCCTCCCTCGGGCATCTGGGCTCTGCCCTTGGGGTCCCCTTCACCTGCCACTCCTTTCTTTGTGCTCCACACTCACCACTCCCACCTGCCCCTCTCCCAGTCCCTGCCAGACCGGACCCTCACACAGCTGGAGGTGACGCCGGGCAAGTCACCCAACCTCTCTGAGCCTCAACTTCCTCATCCGTAAAGTGGGCGTGCTGACTCCTGTGGGGGCCATTGCTGCAGCCTTGGGTCCTCCGCAGCAGACGCAGGTCATAAGGAAGGTCTATGCGCACTGACAGAATCTCCAAGATTTAGTCTGCTCAAGGGAAAAGCAGTTTACAGCATGATACATACAGAGCGACACCCTTTGAGTTTAAACACACACACAGGCGCAAAACTCAAACTATGTGTTTATATAGGCACGAGCTTGTATATCAGTAAAAATCCGGCAAAGTAGGCACCAAAACAAAACAGGGAATATACCGGGAGTCGGGGGGCACAATAAAGGGGCTTGATCAAGATGGACTTGGATTTTATTGGTAACACTTTGATTTATATGAGACTGTGTTCAAGAATTAACTGTGTGGGACTTCCCTGGTGGCATAGTGGTTAAGAATCGCCTGCCAACACAGGGGACACGGGTTCGAGCCCTGGTCTGGGAAGGTCCCATATGCCGCGGAGCAACTAAGCCCATGCACCACAACTACTGAGCCTGCACTCTAGAGCCCGCAAGCCACAACTACTGAGCCCATGTGCCACAACTATTGAAGCCCGTGCACCTAGAGCCTGTGCTCCGCAACAAGAGAAGCCCTTGCAATAATAAGCCCGCGCACTGCAACGAAGAGTAGCCCCCACTCGCCGCAACTAGAGAAAGCCTGTGTGCAGCAACGAAGACCCAACATAGCGAAAAATAAATTAATTTTTTTAAAAAAAGAATTACTGTGTGATTTCAAATAAGTAAAAATGTAAATTGCACCCTTCTTGCAAGGGCAAGAAGAATTACACCCTGAGAGACTAACGCAGCCCTGCCCTCCTGCCTGGCTTCTCTCACCTTCTTGGCACCTCCGTTCCAGAAACCGTCCCCCAGCCAGGCGAGTTATTCACTCAACAAGCAGGTGCTGCCGCCGCCTCTATGCTGGCCTCGGTCTGGACTCTGGGTCAGAGGTGGTTCCGAGGTGGGCCTGGCCTGACCTGGACGGGCTCCCAGCCCAGAGGGACACTGCAGGCAGCCTTGACGCCCAGCTCGGCTTCCACATGTGTCTCCTAAATGTTTGGAGGTGCCAGAAAACCCAGCAATAGTATTTTTCAGGCCAAACACCCATGAATAAACATTTTCTTCCAAAAAGAAAGTTTGTCAGACCAAGATTAATTAGCCAAACAGTAAAACATGCAGCAAAACTAAAGGAGGCCAGATAACCTGCACCCCAACACCAATGAAGTCACAGGAAACGGGTGACTTGGAGGCTTTTTCAAGCCCCTGCAACCCCCCTGCAAGGTGTTCTGAACTTGAGACCCTCCTAGCGGACCCCTTAGGCACCAGCGTTGATTGCAGTGCCCACCAGCATTCTGCACTTGGCCCTCCCCCTTCTCAGCACCCGCCCCTGTCTGATATCCTTTCCCATTCCCTACTCTCAGCCCAAACCAGGCCCAGGCGTCTCTAAGCCAAGTGTGCCCATGATCTACCTGTCCCCGGGGCACGGTTGGCAAACACAGAAGGCCTGCTCTGGGCCAGATGGTGGGGGCGCAGCATCCAGACACAAGCACATCTTCCCAGATCAGCCCAGGGGCTCTGGGAGATTCCCCAGATCTGGCCACCCTCGCCCGAAGTTTCACACCTAGGCCTGGGAAAAATGTGTGTGTCGGGTTCGGTGGAATGCAGTCCCCAGGAGGTCACACCCGCTGCCTGGTCACCGCTGGGCTCTGGGAGCCCCTGCTCACTGAAGGTGGGCGGCAGCATGGTGTCCACAGCATCAGGGCCTGGAGAGCCGAGTGTGGGCGGGGAGCTGGGAGACGGGGGAAGGGCTTGGAATGGTTCAAGTCAAATTCAGCCACTTAGTACTGCGTGGCTTTGGACATGTGAACATCGTCCCCCAAGCCTCAGTTTCCTTATCTGTGAAATGGAGTGGTGATGGTCACATCAGCAGCTCACGGTGAGACTTCATGAGAATGAATTAGGTGATCTGTGTTCCTCAGCACATGATGGTTTGGGTTGGGCGAAGGGGCTCGTCACTAAAATCAGGGCCACAAAAATGTACAGCACAGAGTTCCTCTGCAGGACCCCTGTCTCCCGTGCTCCCCAGAGGAGCCTCACGCACGCAGCCCAGCCTAGGTCTTCAGGTGCCTGCGCGTGGATGAAAGGGGCCACCCCGCGCCTGCCAGCTCTCAGTGGCCTCCCCTAACCCCGGGAAGCACCAGGGCATCAGAGCAGCCCAGCCCTTGTCCCACCCCCAGCCCCAGATCCGGCAGCAGGAAGCAGCTGGAGAAGCAAGATGGGCAGTCGCCCTGTGGGCTGCGGCCACCAGCGGCTGGGGGACTGTGCCAGCATCTGCTCTTTGCCCCCACTCCTGCCCTCACCTCCCAGGACTGTGCAGAAAATACCCTCATTTTTGGTCAGCTTTAGGTTGGGAGGGCCGGGGTGCAGACGCTGTCTGTCTGCCAGCAGCCTTACCCAGCTGTGTCCCAAAGGACGGTGACTAAATCCTTTTTGTCATCCTGCTGCTGATACTGATGAATTGCGATGGGCTGCGTCACCTCCCCATCCATGAACCATGAACCAAGCGAATAGCACCACCCACTCAGTGCTCACAGGTTTTTATCATGAGCTTGGATCGCTTCCGTAATCAAAAAATGACAACAGGGCACTTTAAAAACAATAGAGTAATAATCCCCCAGCCCAGCCAGCCAGGGCAGCATCAGTGAGATCGCGTGGGGAGGGGCTTCCTGAGCTCCCGGCCGTTCAGTGTCCAGACATCCCACACCAGCAGCCTGAGCACCCACGATGGGCACTGGTGTTGTTACCACGATCACAGTCACAGCGGCCGGGCCTCGAGGAAGCCGCAGGCTGGTTCAGCTCCCACTGCCCTGGCCTTTCATTAGCGTCTGTGCCGGCGCCCTCTGTCCACGTCCAGAGCGTTTCTGCCCCTTTGTCACCAGCTGAGGCTGTGCAGGTGCTGCCTTCTGCCAGGAAGGACAGACAGACCCTGCCCCCAGACCTGCTCTTGGTGGGGGCCCTCGGGCAGCCCTCGCGGTCCGTACCCCACCAAGCCGACTCCTGACTCCCATCCCAGACCCAAGGCCTCAGTGTCCCCCATGAACTTAGAAAAGCTTGCGGGACTGGGACCAGGGTCAAGCGAGTGAAGCGCCCAGGGCCCAACGCTGAAGGGGCGCTCATTCTAAGGGCCCACGACACTGCCCGAGGCTGCCCCAGCCCCTCCAGTGCCCCTCCCGTGCCCTGTCCCAGCCCGGGGAGCTTAGACCTTTGAAGTGGCTTTCCCAAAGGGCCTCAGAGGCCAGAGCCACTTCCACTGGATGAGGATTTTTAAATAAATAAAATGTACTTATTTTTTAATTGAAGTATAGTTGATTTACAATGTTGTGTCAGCTTCAGGTGTAGAGCAAAGTGATTCAGTTATACACATATATATATATATTCTTTTGAGATTCTTTTCCCTTATAGATTATTACAAAATATTGAGTATAGTCCCTTGGGTAAAATTTTTAAATGCCAAACCCAACTTACAAACACTGATACAGTTTAAAGTTTACATTTCCCAGTGTCACCTCTCACTCGCCCTGAACCCCCTGAATTAACCTCACTGGAGCAGGTGCCAAAGGCTCACAGCTGAGGCCTCTGTGAGGGTGGCTCCAGGCGGGCACGGCCCCCATTGCCGCTCTGTGCCCGCGCTTCCCAGCAGCCTGTGGTCCTCAGAGCCAGGGCCCAGCGCAGC
This sequence comes from Balaenoptera ricei, assembly GCF_028023285.1. NCBI lineage: Eukaryota > Metazoa > Chordata > Mammalia > Artiodactyla > Balaenopteridae > Balaenoptera > Balaenoptera ricei. The sequence continues at coordinate 186,529,765 of NC_082640.1, read as the reverse complement.
CTGCGGGGACAGAGCAGGTGCGGAGGGGGACAGAGGGCCGTTGGAGCTCGGGCAGGGGCCTCGTGCGTGTGAGGTCAGCCGGCAGTGATGTCACTCTTGCTCTCTCGGCCTCTCAGAGAGACAGTCCCGGTAATAACCCACTTCCCCCTCCTGCTCCGTGATTCACCTGCGCTTGGGTCATCATCGCACCTGACTCACCTTCAGCATCAGCTGAGCGTGGCCGGAAGATGACCGACTCCCTGGGGACCCAGGGGCAGGAGGGAAACGTGGGGTGGAGGCGGGGCAGCTGGCAGGAGCTGCAGGTGCTTCTCTGTTGCGGCCTCCGAGAGAAACCCTGCTTCCTGCAGGGGGCAGCAGCCCTTCGCACCCTCACAGCACTTTACAGTTTACACAGCTCCGTCTCCCATTCTCTTAAGGAGGCGGAAGCTGAATTTCCTTTTGGGTGATGGGGAAACAGAGGTCGCAGGGGACCTTGACTGCCCAGGGAGGGACACAGCAGAATGGCAGGCCGGCCTCGGGACCACACGCAGTGCCTTCCCGCTGCATCGGGCAGAAGCTGGAATCGGTGGGTCCTGGGGCTTCAGCCCCCAGCGCAGGGCTGAGGGGCGGTGCAGGGAGGATGAGCTGGGAGGGGGCTACAGCACTGGCTGGTCTTTGGAAAGATAGTCATGAGCCCCACCCCTGCCTCTTCGCACACCTTCCATTTAACCTGCCTGGGAAAGGTTAGAGGTCAGAGGCAGCTCCAGAGGGGGTCAGCCCCTCTGGGTGGGGGGTTGGGCAGAGGTGACGGAGGCACCACATCTCTAGCACACCCACTGGGTGCCGTGGGTGTGGCTCACCCAGCCGAGCGGCCCTGGAGGGAAGCTGTCGCCAGCAGGCGGAGGCTCAGGGGCGCAGAAGCCTTGCTGGCCACCAGCACGGCGAATCACAGCGCCCGCCCAGAGGCCTTGTGGCCCGTGCATGTGCCTCCTGGGGCTGGGGGCCCAGGAGGTGTCCGGGAAGCAGGAGGGGAGGGAGGCCCAGCGGGCATCTCTCCGAGCCTGGGCGCGCCCAAGCCCAACCTTCAGAAGAAGGAAGACGTGAGGCCGGCCAACTGCAGTCCTGCCCCGACTGGCTGTAGCATCTATTTTTACATCCCCACTTCCCGCTTCTTTTCCTGTTCTCAGGAAAAGCTGCCGGAGCTCCGTGGGGCCTAGGGTTTCTCCCTGGAGCCAGAGGCAGCTGGGCAGCACCTCTGCCCTGATCCATATCCCTGAAGGGACTCTCCTCCTGCAGGTGGCCTTGGGGACACCTCTCCTGGCGAGGGCCTCACAGGGTGGGGGACCCAGGGATGCCGTAGGAACTGGCCTCATGCCCAGAGGGGGTGGCACCTGAGAGGGTCTGGAGCAGCCATTGCCCACTTGTCTGCTCTGTCCACCCTCGCTGTCCTCTCACCCCCAGACTCATTCTCCCAGCTCCATCCTGCTGCGACCCCGGCCTAAGTGCAAACGAATGAAGGACCAGGAAGGAAGGAAAGAGTGGGCAGGAGAAACTGGGAAGGAAGCTGCTTATCTTTCCTTGCAAAGAACAAGCTGCACATGAATTCTTGGAACCTGGCTCTGGACCCACAGCGGGGCCCCGGGCAAGGCAGCTGACTCTCCAGGCCTCACTGTCCTAACCTGTGAAATGGGGTCCGGGACTGCGGGGGTGATGAGTGACACTCAGGCTCGCTCGGAGGCGCAGCCACGGCAGGAAGGCCGTGTTAGTTCTTAGGCCACCAGCACTCAGAATCCTGTTCTGGGCAACTCAGGCCGAAAGGAGACGGACAGGAAGGAGGTGAGGCATCTCCCAGGTCAGAAAGGAGTGAGACCAGCGAGCCTGCAGCGCTGACCTTGGGGGGCCTCCAAGAGGCACAGCAGGCTCAGTGCCCCCCAAAATGTTTTTATTTCTTCTCAAATCAGAAGGAAAAAAAATGAACTTTTAGGTTGAAGAAAATGTTTCCACATATAATATGCATATACTCGTCTTTATGCCAACATATTTGGAAAATGTCATTTTTAATATTCTTTTATGGATGAGGAAGGGGCCCTGCCGCCAGGTGTGGCCCTCAGGGCTCCTCTGTGGGCCAAGCAGAGCCAGATTTCCAGGAAGGAAATTCTGATTGGTCAGCTTGAGTCAGGGGCCCACACCGGGACCAGCAACTTAGGGCAGTGGGCAGGGTGACCAGGCCCAGACTTGGCCATTGGGCACCCCATGGAAGGGGCTTTCCTGGAGAAGGGCAGTGGCTGGGAGCCCCACGGTGTGGGTCTACACTGATCATTGGGTCCCCTCTAGGGTCTGCTGTTAGATTCTCCCGTTTCAGGGCTGGGCACCGTCCTTTGCTCGGCCTCCGTGCACTCAGAGACGGACACGCACCAGGGATGCTGAGTGCAGGGGACTTGGGGCCGCAGGCAGGGCTGCAGGCGTCACCACCAGCTTCGGACCTGCTGCCCTCAGAGCATCCCAGCAGAGACCACTGTGGCCGTGACCACTTCCAAGGTCAGCATTGCCAGTCCTGACCTTGGCCAGGGGAAGCCTCAGGGACACTCCTGAGCACCTGTAGTTTGCGGGAGGGGCCACCAGGGTGGGTGTCCACCAGGCTCCCCTGACCGCTGGGGTGGAGAGGGACTCTGGGCCCTCTGGGAATCTGGGGTGCGGTGCAGGATGGGCCATCCTTGCTGGCCATGGTGGACTTCTCTGGTCCCCTCCGGTCCCAGTGATAAAACAGACTTGGATTTAAAGCCGATCTGGCCTTAGACCAACAGTGGGACTCGGAGAGCTCTTTCCTCTCTGAGCCTTGTCTTCCTCTTTTGTAAAGAAACTCAACTGCAGGGAGCAGACCTCGTAGCATTGCAGGGGCAGCAGGGACAGGAGAAGGGTCAGGAGAACTCCAGGGACAGGACAGATTCTCCGCTAACATTTTCCACCCCTCACTCTGTGCTCTTGCTGGGTCCTTTAGGGCAACTTGGGAATTTTAAATGGAAATGTTAGCCCAGGCCCCCAGCCAGCTGGTCTGCACTGTCCAGAGGCCCTGACAGGCAGCAGGGCGCAGGGAACGCCCAGGAGGAAAGTTCTGGTAGGCCTCCCCTCTCGGCCTTCGGCCAGGCCCTCCAGCTGGACCAGCCCTTCCCTGCCATCCTTTCGTTCAGCCCCTCCCCCCAGCCTCTGAGCATGCGGTCTTCCTGGGGCTTTGCAGTTTCCAGGCGTCCTATGCCCTCTGCCGGGTCCCCTTGTCCTCGTGGTCAGCCTGGCTCATCCAGGGCAGACACAGGATGAGAAGCCTTCCCTCCCTACCCAAGGGAGCCCCTTGCCCCTCTGTACCTGGGCATGCACCCAGGCCTCATCCCGTGCACTGACCACTTGCCAGGTGGCAGGATTATGTCACCTCCATCCTCCGAGCACCCTGGGGCGGTGCCCTGATTCTTGTCCCCGTTTTATAGATGAAGAGACTGAGGCTCTGGTAATCGAGGCGCTCGTAGGTCTGTCTACGTTGCCTCTACACGTGCATCACCTTTATCACAGCAGCTCATAAGAGCAGCTTCCCCGCTGGTCTCTTAAAGGCTCTGGGGCTGGGACGGGGCTGGGACGGGGCTGGTTCACCTCAGCCGCCTGGGGAGTGTCAGGTATGCAGCGAAGGGCTGACAGGGCCTCTGCCAGGCCTGCGCTCACAGGCTGCCCCCCTCGGCACTGAACTGGAGTGGGCTGCACGGGGCGCGTCATTTTCCTGCCCGGCGTGGAGCGCCCAGCTCTGGTCCTCACAGGCCTGCACGTGGGTGTCAGCAGGGCCCGAGGGCCCCACCCGGGCCAGCGGCCTCCCTGTGCTCCCTCCTGCCCCAGGGCCCAAGCGCTGCCATTGGCTGCACGCCCAAAGCATCCCACCAAGCTGGGCCTGCGCAGTGCGGGGAATGGGAGACGGCTCCCCAGACGTCTGGAAAACCTCGGCTCCCTCAGCCACGCGGCGCTGGAGAGAACAGCCTGTTTGTCTGGGGAGGTGCAGGTCCCTGACCCTGCATGGGGCCCAGTGCACGGGGTGGCACCCTTGGCCTTTGTTTTCGCTGGATGCCTGGCCCAGGGAGCAGGCAGCCACGCCCCTCTCCAGGGCAAGGACGCCGCTCCCCTCCTCGGGCGGGTCCACGCGCCTAGACTTTTTCTGACTTGTTGTTGTTTACATTCAGCGCTTTCATCCCTCTGGGACGTATCGGTGAAGTAAAGCTACTGAATAACCAACCAGCTTCCTGCAAACCCGGCCTACACAGGAGTCTGTCCCCGCGACCGCACAATCCCTGCAGCCACCTCTTCGTGGGTCAAGTTCTTTAAGATTTCAAGTCTGTTCCTAAAGCAACAGGGACTAGTAAACAACTCGAATCCACGGAGCCAGCCCAAGAGTGGACAGGGCCACAGCAAGGACGACGCAGGGCGATCGGCCGGGCGGCCGCTGCCCTGGTCCAGGGGGCAGGGCGGCAGCAGGGGTGCAAAGGAGCAGGCGGACGTGGAGGGGACTTGGAGGGTCTGCTCCCCGCGAGGCCCCAGCTGGCCTTCCCCGTGAGCACCAGCCCGCTTCTGGGCAGCAGAAGGGTCTGGCTTCCCCGGCAGAGCCGAGAACAGGGCCGGGAGTCCTGCAGCAAGACAGAGGCGGGGCCACTAGGCCCCTCGGGGGTCCTGCCTGAGTCCTTCTTAATTTCCTGGATTCCAGGAAGGCTCCCAGGGGGACAGTGGGCAAGCCCCTAACAGGGTGTGCCCATCCTGCCTTTCCAGGCAGCTCTTCCGGTGCCACGGGAGCCCCGCGCCCGGCCAGCCGGAGGCTCTGGGACTGTCTGGCCATCTGGAGCCGGGGCTGGCTGGGAGGAAGGCCCCGAAGCCCCACAGGGCGGTGGGGAGATGACGCCCAGCGACCAGGGTCACAGAGCAGAGCCCCACGGGGAAGCCCGCGGCTACTTGGGCAAAACAGGCAGTAGTGGGGACTGCCCTGGTGGTCCAGTGGTTAAGAATCCGCCTTCCAGTGCAGGGGACGCGGGTTCGATCCCTGGTCGGGAAACTAAGATCCCACATGCCCTGGGGCAACTGAGCCTGCGCGCCACAACCACTGAGCCCGTGCGCCACAACTAGAGAGCCCACACACTGCGACTACTGAGCCCGCATGCTCTGAAGCCCGTGCGCCACAACTACAGAGAAGCCCATGCGCTGCAACAAAAGATCCCACGTTCTGAAATTAAGACCCGACACAGCCAAAAATAAATAGATAAATATTAAAAAAAAACCAAAAAAACAGGCAGTGGCTGTGGCATGGCTGTGTGCAGGCTCTGGCCTGCCCCTCAGTGTACCTGGCCCCTGTGGCCCTTCTGCATCTGAGAACTTTTGACACACCGGCCTCCAAGTCCCTTCCAGTTGACAAGCTGGGAGTGTCCGAGGTCATGCCCATCCGGGTGCTGACCATGCGGTCACCCCTGAGCAAACCCGCGCTGCCTGGCCCCCCGATACTGGCACTGCAGCAGGGGCAGGGGACGGGCCAGCCCGAGGGGAATTGCAGGGCAGGGGAAGGTGGGAGATTCTGAGGTTTCCGCCTCAGGTTTCTGGGGAGGAGTGGGGCAGGGCTCAGGGGGCAGAGATGCAGGAGGGCAGGCAGGCGGAGGGTCCCTTGAAGGAGACCAGGTCTGCCACCACCCTCCTCCCAAGCAGGCCTCTCTCAACCTGCCTCCCCCTCCAGCCAGCTGCTCTGGCAACGCCCCGAGCAGCAGAAACGCAGCGGGGGCTGCAGCGCACGTTGGGAGGCCCCGTGCCTCCCAGGGCCGCTCCCAGGAGAGGGTGGGGAGGCGGGTCTCAGTGGCAGTCAGGGGGAGGGGGAGGAGGGGTGGCTTCGGTGCCTGTCGGTGACTCCCGAAAGCCGGCTCAGGTCGGGGGGAGCCCTGAGTGGGCGCCCCAGCTTGGAGTCCGCCCGGGATGGGGAGCTCACTCCCACACCAGGCAGCGGCTGCTCCTCCCAGGGGCGACGAGAGGCGGGCGCTGCTGCCTGGGCCCCAACCCGGGCTGGAAGGGTGAGGAGTTGTTGATCCCAGCGGCTTCTCGCTCGGGGGGCCGAGAGCCAACAGGGGCCTGGCTGCGGGGGGTCTGCCCTGAGCGGGCGCTGCTCCCGGCCACTCTGCCAGCTTCAGGACTGCCCGTGGGGGTGAAGCCACCGCGCAGCCGCAGGGCCAGGCCACGTTGAGAGCAAATGTTCTAGAACCTACTTCACGGTCCCCAAAAGGCAGGTCCCACGGTGGCCTTCCACGGAGGCCGAGGGGCCGAGAGGCCAGTGCGGTTAACGGACCCCTCTTTATTCCAGCTTTATCAGCTAATGGCAGCTAAGAGTGATTTTACACAAAATAGTGTGTCAGAGGTAATTGCTCCTGGGCACAGCTCCCAAATTCCTACCTGAAATCAAAGGCCAAATGTGCCCGTTAATGATTAAACCTCTAGAATGGGCACTGAGGTGCTGAGCAACAGGGAGAGGCTGCTGGCGGCGGCCCAGCGGCTGGCACTGCCGCGTGGGGGAGGGGCAACGCTTCTCCTCCGAGGGAAAGCTAAATATTGTCTAATCCGGCGCCCGGGAAGGCAAACAGGCCTCCCATTGTCTGTCAGGAAGCAGGTCACGGTCACGGCCCAGGTTGCACCCACCTGAGGTCAGGATGAAGGCCCAGGGAGGCTGGAGCATCCTGGTACCAGGTGGGCGGCAAGGGGGCGTGGGGGGGAGGGTGCCCTTGCCTCTACTGCCTTCCTCTGCCCCGAAGGACATTCTCGAGATAGGTCTTGCATCGCGCAAAGGGCTTAAACCACGTAAAACGAATGGGTCTACGTGAGCACCAGCATAAGAAAACCCATACTTGGAGACAGAAGGCAAATGTGGATGTTCTCCCAGGTGGCCAAGCGTTTTGGATTTACACTCCGGGCTCTGCTCCCAGCTCTGCCACGTTCTAGCAGTCATGTGATGCCTCTAAGCCTCAGTTTCCTCCTCTGTAAAATGGGGACATGGTGCCTGACCTCAAGTCATCCTGAGGCTTAATGAGATGATGCATGTAGAACACACAGCACCGTCACCTTGGCACAGGGTGGGTATTCAATACACAGCAATTATTTTTTAAATCACAATTATGATCACAACAGGATTCTGATCCTTTGCAAGATCCTCTCCCAACCTCAGCCTCCCATCTGTCAGTGTGTGTTCGCAGATTGATGTTGGACAGTGTTCAGGTTCACTGTTTGAGGCTGACTGAGGAGGGATGGAGGAATGCGGGGGGGGGGACCAGTGACCTTGCCTCCCCAAGGCCGGGTCAGAAGTGAATGTGAACGAATAGATATGTATATATTTTTTTACTTATTTTATTGAAGTATAGTTGATTTACAATGTTGTGTTAGTTTCTGCTCAAAGTGATTCAGTTATACATATATATACATTCTTTTTCATATTCTTTTCCATTATGGTTTATCACACCATATTGAACATAGTTCCCTGTGCTATACAGTAGGACCTTGTTGTTTATCCATTCTGTATATAATAGTTTGCATCTGCTAATCCCAAACTCCCAGTCCGTCCCTCTCCCTTGGCAACCACGGGTCTGTTATCTATGTCTGTGTGTCTGTTTCTGTTTCATAAGTTCATTTGTGTCATATTTTAGATTCCACATATAAGTGGTATCATAGGGTATTTGTCTTTCTCTGTCTGACTTACTTCACTTAGCAGGATAATCTCTAGGTCCATCCATGTTGCTGCAAATGGCATTATTTCATTCTTTTTAATGGCTGAGTAATATTCCACTGTATATGTATACTACATCTTCTTTACCCAATGAATACATATTTTTACATATAACAGCTTTATTGATATATAAGTCACCTAGCATAAAACACGCCCTTTTAAAGTGTGTGTTTCTGAGGGTTTTTGTACATTGGCAAGGTTGTGCAACCATCACTACTGTCTACTTGCATCACCGTCATCACCCCACAAAGAAATCCTATACTCATTAGCAGTCTGTTTCTCCTGTTTCTCCCTCCCCACCAGCCCTAAGCATCCACAACTCTACTTTCTCTCTCTATGCATTTGCCTATTCTGGACATTCCACATAAATGGAATCATACAATATGTGTTTTTTTGTGTGTCTGGCTTCTTTCACTTAGCATAGTGTGTTCAGTGGTAAAGCCTGTCTCAGTACTTCATTCCTTTTTTTTTTTAATTTTATTTATTTATTTTCGGCTGCGTTGGGTCTTCGTTGCTGTGCACGGGCTTTCTCTAGTTGCGGTGAGTGGGGGCTACTCTTCGTCGTGGTGCGCAGGCTTCTCATTGCAGTGGCTTCTCTTGTTGTGGAACACGGGCTCTAGGCACACGGGCTTCAGTAGTTTTGGCTCGTGGGCTTAGTTGCTCTGTGGCATGTGGGATCTTCCTGGACCAGGGCTCGAACCCATGTCCCCTGCACTGGCAGGCAGATTCTCTTTTTTTTTTTTTTTTTTTTAATTTTATTTATTTATTTTATTTATGGCTGTGTTGGGTCTTCGTTTCTGGGCCAGGGCCTTCTCCAGCTGTGGCAGGCGGGGGCCACTCTTCATCGCGGTGCGCGGGCCTCTCACTATCGCGGCCTCTCCCGCTGTGGAGCACAGGCTCCAGACGCGCAGGCTCAGTAGTTGTGGCTCACGGGCCCAGCCGCTCCGCGGCATGTGGGATCCTCCCAGACCAGGGCCCGAACCCGTGTCCCCCGCATTGGCAGGCAGACTCTCAACCACTGCGCCACCAGGGAAGCCCCAGGCAGATTCTTAACCACTGCGCAACCAGGGAAGTCCCCGTTCCTTTATATAATTGAATAATATTCCATTGTAGGAACAGACTGCATATTGTTTAACCAACCATTCATCAGCTGCTGGATATTTGAGCTGTTTTCCCCTTTTTGACTATTGTGAGTCATGCTGCTATGAACATTTATGTACAGGTTTTTGTATGAACATGTTTTCTTTTTTTTTTTGGCTGTGCTGCGCAGCATGCGGGATTTTAGTTCCCCGACCAGGGATCGAACCCGTGTCCCCTGCAGTGGAAGCGAGGAGTCCTAACCACTGTACCACCAGGGAAGTCCCGTGGACACGTTATCATTTCTCTTAGGTATATACCTAGCAGCGGAATTGCTAGGCTATATGGTAGAATGGATGTTATCTAAAGTTACCAAAAAAGCAGTAGAAGAATAAAAGTAACTATGTAAATATGAAAAATAGGAGGGTCATGTACAGCAGACCCTTGAACAACATGGGTTTGAACTGCATGAGTCCACTTATACACGGGGTTTTTTTTTTCCTCACTCAATACATACCGTAGCACTACCCAACCCGAGGCTGGTTGAATCCTCGGATGTGGAACCCCAGAGCAGAAGGCCCCCTGTAAAGTTATGCTGAGACTTCCGACTGCACAGGAGCTCGCACCCCTAACTCGTGCATTGTTCAAGGGTCAACTGTAATGTTCTTGTATTTCCACCTTTCATATTGAGGAGTCCATAGTGTCTGAAATTTGGCAAGTCAGAGATGAGAGGTAGATGTGGTGTGTACAGCTGCAGGGGCCGCTGTGAGCCTCACAAGCCCCGTGGGGTCAAGGAGCAGACCTGGGGAGGGTGGCTGGGTACAGTGTGGCTTTGCATCATACGCACCTCTGTGTCACTCATTTGTGACTGTCAGTGTGTTGCTTGCAACAAAAAGACACTTTGTTAATGAGAACATGTTTGGAGTCACAGACCATTTGGAACTGAAAATGTAAGTTAGCAAGAAAACCAGGTTCCGTTTACCATTTGTCAGGAGCACAGCAGGAGAGGAGGCGGGCTCCAGCAGTTGGCTTTGCCTCGACACCATCTGCCTCCCTCCCACTTCCCCCACTAGTCCTGGGTCCATCCCTAGAGCCATGGGGTTGGGAGGGGGTGTCCTTGCCTTCTCCCAGTGGACAGCCCTCCAAACCCTCAAAGGCACCTCTTCTGCTCCCCTGAGGCTTGTCTTCTGCAGGCTGAACTTCACCCACCTCCTCAGCTGTTTTATGAACAGGCTCTGTGATCCTTTCCTGGCCACGAGCCTTGGGGCACTCAGGGTGTGCAGGGGGGCAGGGGGTCTGCTGGCCTCTGTTGGGAACATGGTATCTGCCCACCCACCCACCCATCCAACCATCCACCCACTCGCATATCCATCCACCCATCCACCCATCCATCCACCCATCCATCCACCCACCCATCCATCCACTCACATATCCATCCATACATCTACCCAGTCACCCATCCACCCACTCACCCATCCATCCACCCATCTACCCAGTGTGGGCAGACCCCAATCCAATTTTGAGGAAAGTGTGCCAGCAGATTCTGCCTGGTGGAGACATCCTTCTCACCCAGCTATGGTTCCAGAAACCTCCATTTACCCTTGAAAAACATCAGGACTACCCAGTTGTGGGGGGCTGGGGGTGAGTGAGACTTGGCCCTTCCTCTTGGAGACCCCACCCTGCTCTGGGAGAAAGGACCCTCCTCAGCTTCCTGGCCCCTCAGGACTGCAAGTCACAAGCCGTAGGAAGACTCCATTCTAGGTCTTGTAGCAAAAGATCCTTGTAGCCGAGTTGGGCCGTGCTGCTGGTGGCCATTGTGGAAGCCATCTAGCCATGGCACATCTGATTGGCCTCTGGATGCCTGGCCTTGGGGACATTGATGACACCGTTGCTGGGAGGTTGTAGGCTGTGTCTGGGAGGGGGTGACAGAGTATGATTCTCAGAGGTGAGAAGTTAAACTGGGTCCACTTCTGGGAGGGGGTACTTTTGAGGAGGGCCTGGAGGATGGGCAGGTTTAGAGAGCTGTGCCAGGGTGGGCAGCAGGGAGTGGGAGGGTCTGGGTAGGGGCTCTGGCCGGGCGGGATGTCTCCTGAGGACTGCCCCCCCAGGGCGGGGACCTGGGAAAGGCGGAAGCCAAAGCTCTTCTTCTTTTTTTTTTGAAAATAAATTTATTTATTTACTTTTTGACTGCGTTGGGTCTTCGTTGCTGCGCGCGGGCTTTCTCTAGTTGCGGCGAGCGGGGGCTACTCTTCGTTGCGGTGCGCGGGCTTCTCATTGCAGTGGCTTCTCTTGTTGCGGAGCACGGGCTCTAGGCACGTGGGCTTCAGTAGTTGTGGCTCGCGGGCTCTAGAGCGCAGGCTCAGTAGTTGTGGCTTGCGGGCTCTACAGTGCAGGCTCAGTAGTTGTCGGGCATGGGCTTAGTTGCTCCGCGGCATGTGGGATCTTCCGGGCCCAGGGCTCGAACCCGTATCCCCTGCATGGCAGGTAGATTCCTAACCACTGTGCCACCAGGGAAGTCCCCGAAGCTCTTCTTATCGTCCACGTTGTCATTGTCACCATGTCTAAGACATAGGATCGGAGGGGAGGGCCCAGCGCCGGGGGAAAGAGCTGCAGGACCACCAGGCAAGATGTAAGCCCCCAACCAGAAGGAAGCGTGGCGGGCGGGAGCGGCCCGCAGGTCTCGGAAAGCAGGCCCCGCCCCTCCCGTTGAAGCCACGCCCACTCTCGAGGCCACGCCCCCAGTCCGTGTCGGAGCATCCTCGGACCTCTGCAGACCCCAGGGCACACCCGCCGCGCTGGCCACCCTCCTCCCGTGCCCTCCGTGGCATTCCGCCCCCATCCCTTGTGTGCTCATCCTCACACGGGATCCTTACACTGTGGTGTGGGGATGTCAGGGTGTGACCACCAGGACAACAGAAGGTCCAGGGATGAAGAGGGTCGTGGGCCTACCCTCCTGCCAGTCCCAGGGCAGGAGGACACAACCTGGGCAGGTGGGCTGCTTGGAGCCCTTCATCTGGACCCCCTCTTTGGAACAGGAAGCACTGTCCCCAGACACGAGACAAGGAAACCAACCATAGCCATCATAGAGGCTATCATGGAAGACCTGCACACACCTGGGGATTATTGCTCCAGTAACTGGGGGTGCTACTTGTTCAGAAGCCATGCCCAGGGAGGATGGTCCCAGAACCCAGCTAGCAGGTGACCAGAGTCAGCGACAGGCATGGGAAGGTGTCCTTGGTCCAGCTGGCAGCAAGACAACACAGAGCGCAGATCACAGGGCAGAGGGTAACCAGGGCATGGGACCCAGAACAAGGCCTGATGGACAGAAGACCCTTCCAGGTTGGGTGGGCTGTAAGAGGGTTCCGCCTCTGAGCTACAGAGCAGGGACTTACCTGCTCAGGCCCCACCGGCCTCAAAGCTGGCTCGGCCCCTGGGGCTGGGTTAGAGCTGGGGATGGAGGCAGGGGAAGAAGAGCCAGTCACGTGGCTCCAGCTATCTTGGGGCAGGAAGTTAAGCCTGACCTGAGACGCCACCTGCAGGGGTCAAAGGCCCAGTTCTGTGCCCCACGTGCCATTCTGACCAAAGCCACACTGTTTCCGCTGAGGTCGTCTGAGGCCCAGGCCTGGAAGGGGTTGAACGGTGGATCCTCAGGAGCTCTGGTTGCTAAGAGACAGTTGGAGGGAAAGCTGGTCCCAGGATGTGGCCCCTGCAGCAAAACCTCTTGGGAGGGGCTTCCCTGGTGGCGCAGTGGTTGAGAATCTGCCTGCCAATGCAGGGGACACGGGTTTGAGCCCTGGTCCAGGAAGATCCCACATGCCGCGGAGCAACTAAGACCGTGCACCGCAACTACTGAGGCTGAGTTCTAGAGCCCTCAAGCCATAACTACTGAGCCCACGCGCCACAACTACTGAAGCCTGTGTGCCTAGAACCCATGCTCCGCAACAAGAGAAGCCACGACAATGAGAAGCCTGCACACTGCAACAAAGAGTAGCCCCCGCTCGCTGAAACTAGGGAAAGCCCGCGTGCAGCAACGAAGACCCAACACAGCCAAAAAAAAACACCAAAAAACAAAAACCTCTTGGGAATATCCCACAGTGGCCCAACGTTATCACTGGACACACCATCTCACACCCAGCCACACTCACAGATGCCCTCACACTTGCACGCCCAGGGCTAGGAAAGCCGTGTTCGGCCCAACAGCTCAGTGCAGTCTGGGTGGCCCGGCCACATCTGGACAAGGCTCAGAGCCACCACCTCCTGCCTGGGGACACCCCATTCCTCCCCTCTTAAGGGCAGTCCAGACACTAGAGGCAGAGATGGAGGGCCTTGAACGCCAGGGACAGGAAGTCGGACTTTATCCTACAGGCAAGCGGGAGTGAGGGTGGCCTGGTCAGATCCGGGTTTCATCGGGCTGCTGTGTGGACACTCGGGAAGAACGTGGTTGGGGACAGGTTGCTCAGCGAGTGGCACTGCTGTCTGTGAAGAGGTGCAGTGGGGGCTGGGCTGGGCGGGCCTGACGGGCTGCAGCAGTGGGGCTGGGCGCTGGCAAAGTCAAGGCCTCTGGCATTCTCCCCAGGGTGCCTGGGGATGGCTCGTACCTCCAGGGGTCTTTGGGGCCCCTGTCCTGTTCCCTGGAGACCCAGCAGAGCCGGTGCTGCTCAGCTTTCCAGAAGGCCTTCGTGGAGTGTGGCCTGCTCCACTCCCATCCCAGCTGCCCAGGCTGCCGTGGCCACCCAGACACCTGAGCTCCCGTCAGGGCAGGTGCAGAACGACACAGCAGTGTCCCCAGGATGCTTGTTGGCCTGACACTGACCTGTAACTGCAGCTCCTGGAGCCTTCCGGAACCCAGATCTCTACCTGAGATCAAACCAAAGACTTAGTTTAAGGTCCCTCGCTTGGCTTGCAGCCTCCCAACACTGACCCACTTCACTGTGTCCTTGGGCCTCCCCAGGACCTCCTTGGGCCTTGGCTTTCCCACCTGCAAAATGAGAGGGGGCTGAGACGTCTCACTCACCCTCACTCCCACCCCACGCACTTCTGGGTGCCAGGCCCCTGCAGAGGGATGGAGCCACGGAGGGGTGCAGACACACTGGAGGGACAGACAGGTGATACTCATGACACATGAACTGGAGAAGAGGGAGAGGGAGGAGTTCAGGGTGGGGTCATCAGAGTGCTCCCGAAGGCTGGAATGAGGAAGAGCCCCGCCCCTCCCTCCTTACCCCAGCACCCAGCACCAGCTCTTGCCCACAGGCCTGTCATGAACAGATAAGTTGTCATTAGTAGCAGCTACCAGTAACCACCAATAGGTGTGAAGCCTATTGAGTTACAGAGGCCTGAGTCATTGCAACTCAGTTTGCCTTCCAGCAGCACACACCTGGGCCTTAAAGTAAGTGTAAGATATCTCTCATTCAGAAATGAGGAGACCGAGGGTCCGAGTGGTGCACGTCACTCACTGTCAGTGAGTGGCCATGTAGGGTGGCTCTGAGCCTCAACGGGGTAGGCGTGCAGCCCTGGGGGCCAGAGTGGGCAGGGTGCTGAGGACCGCTCCCTGTAGCCCTGGGCGGCCCGTCTGGAGAGCCTTTGGAGTGAAGCCCAGGTCCACCACCCCCGGGATCCGGGAGCCTAGGGCCCAGCCCACACCCTTCCCTCTGGCCTGCCCTGAGTTTTGGAACAGGAAGTGGGAACAAGGGTCACCCGCCTCCCCCCACACCCCCAGGCTGTGTCTGCTGGCTGTTAGGATTTCAAGAGATAAAGCCTACTAAGTGCTTAGCCCAATGCCTGTGGGAGACAAGGTGAGAAGGGAGTGGACCAGAGGAGGATTCTAACGAGAGAAGATGGAAGCCAGGGCCCCCTGGGGTCCAGTGACAGCAGCTGTAAAGGCGGTGGGAGGGGGCAGGTGAGGGAGTGACAAGGGGGATGCCGGAGGGGGGTGGGACCCGGGTGGGACCCGCCCCCGGAGGAGCTAGAATGGAGGGCCCAGGGGATCAGGAGCCAGGCCTCCTTCAACACGTGCCCGCCCCCCCCTCCCCCAGGTCAGCAGCAGATCACTTCTGTGCCAGGAGGGTGCAGGGCTTGGGGGACCAGGGGCCCCAACTGGCTGGTGGGAGAGATGAAAGTCCCTCTGAGATGAGAAATCTGGGTCCGACATGTAACCCGATGGATTCTTTTTTGGCCTGACAGGCCCGGAGCCAGTGCCTGCAGGCCCAGGCATGACTGCCACCCTCCAGCCCCACCTCCCTCGGAGCACTGCCTGGCGCCTCGTTCAGCTGGGCCCTGGGCAGAGGTGCTTTGCTGTTGGAACTGCAGGCACAGGCGCTGCTGCCCGCAGGTGTGGGAGCTCGTGGGCTCCAGGCCCTCTCCTGTGGGTGTGACCTTGAGTGGCAGGTTGTCGATCCTCTCTGGCCTCAGTTTACTCATCCATCAAATGGGGATGTGGTAGCAGCACTCACTTACCAGGGGCGGGAAGTGGAAAGCATAAAAATGTGTGTAAAAGCGCCCTCAGGGAGCTGACGGAAGGCAGACTCATGCAGCCATGAAACCATGTCAGAGTTACCTGATGAGTCCCCTCAACCTCTGGGGAGGTCACAAGGCAGCAAGAGATGCTGGGAAGCTTCCAACAGGCAGGGTTCTGGAACACAGGCCTTGGGAGCACTTTATCTCTCCTCCTGGTTCCTAGTTCCGCCTCCTCTACAGGGCAGGGTGGGTCCTGGCCCCTCCTCTGAGCCCTGCTGTGCTAATCTGGGCCTTTGGGACAGAATGGCTGGAGCTGCTCACTGTTAGGCGTGGCCTGTCACCCTCAGCGGAGAAGGGCACCTACACAGTCCCTATCCTGGGGCCCCTGCCGCTCGGGGGTATGTGGGGGGGCGAGTCCCTCTGCAGCCCCTCCCCAGCTTGGAAGCACCAGGAAGCGCCCCTGTCCTTTTCGAGGTACTGTCCCCAGGCTGCTTCCTCTCAGGAGGGAGGTGGGCATTGCCCTGCCCTGCCCCACCGAGGCTCTGGAAGCCCCAGGAAAGAGCTGCAAGCCCTGGTGACACTTGGCCTGTAGCTCAGCCGCCCCAGAGCCTAATCCCAGGAACAATACAGGCTGCCGGCAGGAGGCTTTGCCAGGGCTGGCGCACCCCACCCAACATCTCCAATCTGGACAAGCACCCAGCCGGGGGCATGTGAACTGTTAGAGCCAGAGGCTCAAGTTCAAGTCCCCGCCCAGACACTCAGCAGCTGTGCAGCCTCAGGGAAGTTGCTTGACCTCTCCTGCTCAGCTCACCAACCTACACAAAGTGGGAGTCACGGTGGTATGACTTTCTCTGAGAGTCATACTTTTACCAAGTTGGCAAATACCTACAAAGGAGCCTGGCCCTTAGGGCTAAAAATCTGAATTTCAGAGGAGGGGCAGGGCTGAGAATGGCCAAGGGGCTGCTCAGACAGGCTGAGTGGGCAGTGGGTCACAGCTGCCGCTTTCCAGAATTCCACAGCACCACGGGCCTGGCAACAAGCCCACAAGGGCAGCAGCAGGATGCTATACAGAGCCCAAGAGTCCAGCAGTGGTTTTGAAGGTGGAGAGCAGTGGGAGATGAGCTGGCAGGTCCGAGGAAGCTGCAGAGGGATGCCACAGGAAGAAAGCCCATCCATCCACTCATTCATTCATTCATTCACTTATTCACTCACTTTTTTGTTCATTCAATATATTTATTGAGCACCTCTTATGTGCTGGGCAGTGTTCTAGGTGCTGGGGAGATTTCTTCCCCCCCTCCCCCCTCCCCGTGAAGCATCTGTTCCAGATGTGAGAGGCAGGCTTTAAACAGTATGTACAATGCCAGCTGGAGTGCAGGGAAAGGGTGTACCAGGCATGGGGGTAGGGGTCAGGGGTGGCCTCACTGATGAGACGGAGCAAGGAAAGCATGTCTAGGACCAGCTTTATGGACCAGCACAGGGTCCCAACCCAGGGCTTATGCTCTGCCCGCTGTCTTGAGAGTCTTGATAATTTTACCTTTGGATGTGTGTTTTGTAAGTGGAGTCCAATGCCCTGGGGGTTGGAGCTGGGCTCACTAACGCAGTCTTACCTCCCACTGTTTCCCTGCCTCTAGACTGCCCACTCCTCTGCTGGCTGGCGCCCCGGACCCCATCAGAGCCACGCACACAGACCAGACCAGCAACTGCTGCCACCTTCTGCCCCCAGTGGGAACCTGGGCACAGGGAGGGTCAGGGGCTGTCACACACGCCCCACGGCATCTCAGGGTAGGACATGGAGGTGGCTGTCCCTGCCCCATGCTGGCCAGCTACACGGCAAGTTCTGTAGGAGATTTGGCAGTTCTTGTACAGAGGTTGTAACCCCTTAGGGGGTCACCCATGGCAAGGGGAGATTGCTTTTCTAGTAGGGGTTACTCAGCAGCCTGTGATTTGTGCATGCGCAAGTGTGGGACCCTGGGTACCCGTCAGGGTCTGCAAGTTCATGGCAAGCATCCCTTTGCCCCAGGGAGTGCAACATTAAATAACAAATTAAAAAGACCTTGACAGGTCAAGAGAGAGCCTCTCTCTTGGAAGAAATGAAAACCTTTTATATTTTGGTACTTTTTTTTTTTTAAGATTGATTGATTGATTGATTGATTGATTGATTGCTATGTTGGGTCTTTGTTTCTGTGCGAGGGCTTTCTCTAGTTGCGGCGAGCGGGGGCCACTCTTCATCGCGGTGCGCGGGCCTCTCACTATCGTGGCCTCTCTTGTTGCGGAGCACAGGCTCCAGATGTGCAGGCTCAGTAGTTGTGGCTCACGGGCCTAGTTGCTCCGCGGCATGTGGGATCTTCCCAGACCAGGGATTGAACCCGTGTCCCCTGCATTGGCAGGCGGATTCTTAACCACTGCGCCACCAGGGAAGCCCTATATTTTGGTACTTTTAATGATACTTTTTTTTCCCCTGCTCTTTGAATGAGGAGTCCCACATTGTCATTTCTGCACTGGACCCCACAAATTACAGTCAGCTTTGGTCATGTGGAATCTGGGAGGACTTCCCAAGCAGAGGGAAGAGCAGGTACAAAGGCCCTGAGGCAGGAGTGTGGTTGGCACAATCGAGCAAGGCGGCCAGTGTGGCTGGATTAGAGTTAGCAAGGGGACAGTTGCTGGGCGTGAGGTGAGAGAGGGGACGGGAGGTGGCAGTTGTGTCACCCCCGTAGGCTGCGGAGGGGCTTTGGCTTTCGCTGGGTGAGATGAAGAGCCAGTGAGAGATTAGAGAGAGGAGGGAAACGATCTTATTCCTTTTAAAAGGGTCATGCTGGGTGCTAGGTTGAAAATGGGCTCAAGGGTGGGGGGTGGGGGGTAAGTGGGCAGCAAAAGCAGAAACAGGGGGACCATTCTGGAGGCTTTTGTAGTGACCCAAGTAAGGGATGATGCACCCTTGGCCTGGAGTGGTTGCCGTGGAGATGGCGAGACCCGGTAAGGTTCTGAAGATGCTCTCAGCGTAGAACTGAAAGAATTTCCTGGTAGGCTGGATACGCGGTATGCGTCAAAGAGGACTCAAGGACCACACCGAGGTTTTGGCCTGAGCAATTGGAAAGATGGGGGTGCCCTCGACTGACATGAGAAAGTCTGTGGGAGAAGTGAGGTGGGGAATGTATCCGTTTCCGATCACTGCTATAACACATTACTGCAAACTTGGTGGTTTAAAGCAGCACATTTTTTCTCTTACAGTTCTGGAGGTCAGAAGTTTGAAATCAGTTTCACTGGCCTAAAGGCAAGGTGTCAGCAGGGCCAGCTCCTTCTGAAAAGCTGTGTCCTTGTCTTTTCTAGCTTCTGGGGGCCACCTGCATTATTTGGCTCATGACCCCTTCCTCACGTCAATCCAGCCACTTGCTTCTGCTGTCACCTCTCCTACTTCCTCCTCTGACCATCTCCCCTCCCTCTTTTTTTTTTTTTTTTTTTTTTGGCCGCTCCTGGCGGCATGTGGGATCTTAGTTCCCCAACCAGGGATAGAACCTGTGCCCCCTGCACTGGAAGTGCAGAGTCTTAACCACTGGACCACCAGGGAAGTCCCTCCCCTCGCTTTTATAAGGACACATGTGATGGCATTTAGGACTCACTTAATACAGGATCATCTCCTCATCTCAAGAGCCTTAACTTAATCATACCTGCAAGTCCTTTTTGCCATATAAGGTAACATCCACAGGTTCCGGGGATTAGGAAGTATTTATATTTTGGGAGCCATTGTTCAGCCAAGCACAGGGAGTTAGAAACCAGACATTCAGTTCTGGATCTATTCAGCCAAGATGTTTATTAGATATGCAAGGAGAGATGCTGAGAAGCTGGTTAGATAGAGGAACATAGAATTTAGGGGAGAGGGCCAGGCTGGAGTCATGAGTGTGCAAATAGCATTTAAAGCCGTGAAACTGGATAAGATCATCTTGGGATTATCACTTCATCAAGTTGAAGAAATCTCCCAAAAGACAGAGATAGAAATGAGGAGAGAAATTTTAACAAGAAAATTAAAAGACTAAACCAGGGGGTCCAACATCTGAATGTCAGGAATTCCACAAAGAAAAAAAAAAAAAAAAGAGAGAGAAAACAGAAGAAATGAAATTATCAAAGAAAAATGTTAAGAAAAACTCCCAGAATGGAAGGATATAAGTATCCAGATGAAACAACATCCCACCAAGTTACCAGCATAATTAATAGATAAAAATTCACATCAGTGCACTTCATCTCGAAATTTCAAACCAATGGGGATAAAGATAAAACTTCCAAAGAGGGGAATTCCCTGGCGGTCCAGTGGTTAGGACTCTGGGCTTCCACTGCAGGGGGCCTGGGCTTGATCCCTGCCCTGGTCAGGGAACTAAGATCCCACAAGCTGCGTGGCACGGCCAAAAAAAGGGGGAAAAGAAAGACTTTCAAAGAGAAAAAAGCAGGTCATTTTCAAAGGAAGAGGTAGCAGAATCTCTTCCACAAAAATACTGGAAGCAAGATGACAATGGAATTGACACCTTCAAAATTCTGATAGTGATGATTTCCAACCTGAAGTTCTATACCCAGCCAAACTATCAGTTAATTGTGAGAGCAGAATAAAGACACTTTCAGAATGCAAAGTCTTAGAAAATTCACCTCCTATGCACTTCCCTATCTCAATAAGCTACTGGTAGATGTGCTTTGCCATGAGGAAGATGCAAACTCAAGACAGAGGATGACAAAGGATACAGGAAACAGATGGCCCATGCAGGAGAGAGGTCGAGGTGCAACAACCATGTGGCAGACTTGAGAGCAACCCATCCATATAACTCCCAGAAGAACAAAAAATTATAGAGGAAAGGAGATGTAATCATAACTGAGATATTTTTGCTATAATTAAATATAAACGTTCCTTTAAAATCTTGCCTTCTGTAAAGTCATTCACTAAAAAATAACAGGGTTTACAGAGAAAAGAGGGTTAGACACTTAAAACCTGTGGAACATCTTTAAGAAGTTGGGTTTATTGAGGTATAATTTTTTTTTTATTTTGTTTATTTTATTTTATTTATTTTTGGCTGCATTGGGTCTTCATTGCTGTGCGTGGGCTTTCTCCAGTTGCGGCGAGCGGGGGCTACTCTTCGTTGCAGTGCGCGGGCTTCTCATTGGGGTGGCTTCTCTTGTTGTGGAGCATGGGCTCTAGGCGTGCGGGCTTCAGTAGTTGTAGCACCTGGGCTCAGTAGTTGTGGCTCGCGGGCTCTAGAGCGCAGGCTCAGTAGCTGTGGCGTGCAGGCTTAGTTGCTCCACGGCATGTGGGATCTTCCCGGACCAGGGCTCGAACCCATGTCCTCTGCATTGGCAGGCAGATTCTTAACCACTGCACCACCAGGGAAGTCCCTATTGAGGTATAATTTGTACAAAGTAAAACTTTTTCTTTTGAAGTGTATAATTTGATGAGGTTTTAAACATGTAAATAGTCATGTAACCACCACCACTATCAAGATATAGAACATTTCCATCATCCCCAAAAGTTGCCTCAGACCCCTCTACAGTCATTTCCCCTTAATCTTTCAGGAACTACTGATCTAATTACTGTCCTTATGATATTTCTGTCCCTATGATTTTCCAGAATGTCATAGAATCATACAGTATGTAATCTTTTGTGTCTGAATCCATTCACTTAGCATAATGCTATTTTAGATGCGTCCACTTTACTGTGTATATCACTTAGTTTGTCTCTTTTTATTGCTGGAGTCATATTCCTTTGTATAGAGGTACCACATTAACCATTTGAATAGAGGTTGGGTTATTTCCAGTTTGGGGTTATTATGACTAAAGCTGTGTATATGCAGGTCTTTGTGTGAACTTATATTTTCATTTCTCAAGGGTCAATGACTAGAAGTGGGACTGCTTCTCATTTTATAAATACACACACACACGAAAATACCAAACTGAGAGCCCAGAAATAAACTCACACACCTACGGTCAATTAATCTATGACAAAGGAGCCAAGAAAATACAATGGAGAAAAGACAGTCCCTTCAACAAGTGGTGCTGGGAAAGCTGGACAGCTACATGTAAATCAATGAAATTAGAACACTCCCTAACACCACATACAAAAATAAACTCCAAATGGTTTAAAGACCTAAATATAAGACTTGACACCATAAAACTCCTAGAACAGATCATAGGCAAAACATTCTTGGATATAAATTGTAGGAATATTTTGTTAGATCATTTTCCCAAGGTAAAAGAAATAAAAGCAAAAATAAACAAATGGGACTTAATCAAACTTATTATCTTTTGCATGACAAAGAAGACCATCAACAAAACAAAAAGACAACCTATGGAATAGGAGAAAATATTTGTAAATGATGTGACTGACAAGGGGTTAATATCCAAAATACATAAACAGCTCATAAAACTCAATACCAAAAAAACAACCCAATAAAAAAATGGGCAGAAGACCTAAATAAATGTTTCTCCAAAGAAGACATAGAGATGGCCAACAGGCATATGAAAAGATGCTCGATATCACTAATTACTAGAGAAATGCAAATCAAAACCACAATGAGGTATCACCTCACACCGGTCAGAATGGCTATCATCAAAAAGTCTACAAATAATAAATGCTGAGGCTTCCCTGGTGGCACAGTGGTTGAGAATCTGCCTGCCATTGCAGGGGACACGGGTTCGAGCCCTGGTCTGGGAAGATCCCACATGCCACAGAGCAACTGGGCCCGTGAGCCACAATTACTGAGCCTGCGCATCTGGAGCCTGTGCTCCACAACAAGAGAGAGGCCGCGATAATGAGAGGCCTGCGCACTGCGATGAAGAGTGGCCCCCGCTTGCTGCAACTAGAGAAAGCCCTCGCATAGAAACGAAGACCCAACACAGTCATAAAATATAAATAAATTAAAAAAAAGAAATGAAAACAGAAATTTAAAAAAAAAGAAATGAAAACAGAAATTAAAAAAATAATAATAATAATAAATGCTGGAAAAGGAAACTCTTCTACACTGTTGGTGGGAATGTAGATTGGTGTAGCCACTATGGAGAACAGTATGAAGGTTCCTTAAAAAACTAAAAATAGAGTTACCGCATAATCCTGCAATCCCACTCCTGGGCATATACCCAGAAAAGATGAAAACTCTAATTCAAAAAGATACATGTACCCCAGTGTTCATAGCAGCACTATTTACAGTAGCTAAGACATGGAAGCAACCCAAGTGCCCATCAACAGATGAATGGATAAAGAAGATGTGGTATATATATACAATGGAATATTACTTAGCCATGAAAAAGAATGAAATAATGCCATTTGCAGCAACATAGATGGACCTAGAGATTATCATACTAAGTGAAGTAAGTCAGACAAAGACAAATATAATATGATATCACTTACATGTGGAATCTAAAAAATAATACAAATGAATCTATATACGAAACAGAAACAGACTCACAGACATAGAAAGAAAAAACTCATGGTTATCAAAAAGGAAAGGGAGAGGGGGAGGGATAAATTAGAAGTATGGGATTAACAGATACAAACTACTCTACATAAAATACGTAGGGAACTATATTCAATATA
Source organism: Balaenoptera ricei (assembly GCF_028023285.1). Taxonomy (NCBI): domain Eukaryota; kingdom Metazoa; phylum Chordata; class Mammalia; order Artiodactyla; family Balaenopteridae; genus Balaenoptera; species Balaenoptera ricei. The sequence goes on along the minus strand of NC_082640.1, from coordinate 186,506,924 downwards.
TTATAATAACCTACACTGGAAAATAACCTGAAATATATATATATATATATATATATATATATATATATATATATATATATATATATATATATAAACTGAATCACTTTGCTGTACAACCGAAATTCACACAATATTGTAAATCAACTATATTTCAATTTTAAAAAATAAAAGAAAATGTCAAACTTTTCCAAAGGGGCTGAACCGCTTTGCATTCCCAGCAGCCGTGTATGAGAGTTCCAGGTGTCCCACCTCCTTGTCAACACTAGATATTGTCAGTCTTATTCATTTTAGCCTTTATAGCAGGTGTGTGATGGTATCTCATTGATGACGACCAATGATGATCTTTTCATGTGCTTATATGTGCTGTATATTTCTGCCGCAGTGTCTCTTCAAAATCTTTTTTTTAAAAATAAATTTATTTATTTATTCTTTGGCTGCATTGGGTCATCGTTGCTGCGTGCGGGCTTCCTCTAGTTGTGTTGAGCTGGGGCTACTCTTCATTGCGGTGTGCGGGCCTCTCACTGGGGTGGCTTCTTTTGGTGTGGAGCATGGGCTCTAGGCGCACGGGCTTCAGTAGTTGTGGCACACGGGCTCAGTTGTTGTGGCTCACAGTCTCTAGAGCACAGGCTCAGCAGTTGTGGCTCACGGGCTTAGTTGCTCCACGGCATGTGGGATCTTCCCGGACCAGGGCTCGAACCCATGTTCCCTGCATTGGCAGGCAGATTCTTAACCACTGCACCATCAGGGAAGTCCCTCTTCAAAATCTTTTGCTCATTTTTTTATTGGGTTGTTTGTCTTATTATTGAGTCATAAGAATTCTTTATATATTCTGGATACACATCCTTTATTAAGTTTATATTTTTGCATAGCTCTATAACCAGAGCCCTAATAAAACCAACAATGATACTAATAAAGATACTAACACAGTCATTTCTCCACTGGCATTAGCACCTAAAATCACAGCTAGTCTCTCCTTTGCAGCCTTAGGCTTTAGGCTTCTGCTTCCTCCTTGGAAATGTTGACCCTTGAAGATGTTCACCTCTAAAAGAAACTAGTTTCATCAACAATAAAAAAACAATCTAGAGGTAGCTTTCTTTATCCATCAAAAACAAAATGTTTTAATATGAGAGCACACCTTTGCAGCTTCTTCATCTGCACGCTCAGCTTCCCCAGACAGACTGAACACAGAGGGGAGTGAAGTGGTCCTACACTACATTGTTCTTGCTCTAAAGGAAGACTTTTCTGTGGGATTTTTCAATTTACCTAATTTTTTAAGGCCTTCATATATTGCTAAGGCCCTCTTTTAATTGTTGTAATCCTTGTCCTTGCTGACTTCAAAAACATTAATACACTGGGAAAAACTGCATAAGAACTACCCAGCTTCCGGGTTGTACTGATGCCTTGCCCCTGCCTACCAATCACCTGTAAGCTAATATGCATAAATAAAACACGTGTCAGGGACTTCCCTGGTGGCACAGTGGTTCAGAATCCGCCTGCCAATGCAGGGGACACGGGTTCAATCCCTGGTCTGGGAAGATCCCACATGCTGCGGAGCAACTAAGCCCGTGAGCCACAACTACTGAGCCTGCGCTCTAGAGCCCTCGAGCCACAACTACTGAGCCTGCATGCCACAACTACTGAAGCCCTCATGCCTAGAGCCCGTGCTTCACAGCAAGAGAAGCCACCGCAATGAGAGGCCCGCACACCACAACGAAGAGTAGCCCACTTGCCGCAACTAGAGAAAGACTGCGTGCAGCAACGAAGACCCAACACAGCCAAAAATAAAATAAATTAATTTAAAAACAAAAACAAAAACAACACCTGTCGAACCAAAACTGTCTGTACACAGCTTGGCTCAGCAGTGAACAGTATTTACAAGGGTACAATAATGGAATCCTGAATATTGTTTAAACCAGAAATATGATATAAGTGTGTTGTGTAAAGGGAAAAGGCATTTTGGGAGAGGGCAAGTAAGACTGCTAAATTCTCATCTGCCATAATAGGGAGCCAGTTGATAATATCTAGAATTGAAAACTCAAGAAATAACAGTATAAGCATAATATTTATAAATATGAAGGTCTCTCACACACACACATAAAAGAATTGAAAGAGGTTGCCCCTGGAGCTTGTGAGTCAGAGATGGGCCTGTGGGTTTTTCATCAGAAGCATTTGCATACTATTTGCCTCATTAAAAATCAAGTGGGCGGGACTTCCCTGGTGGCGCAGTGGTTAAGAACCCGCCTGTCAATAATGCAGGGGAGGGACTTCCCTGGTGGCACAGTGGTTAAGAACCCGCCTGTCAATAATGCAGGGGAGGGACTTCCCTGGTGGCACAGTGGCTAAAAATCTGCCTGCCAATGCAGGGGACACAGGTTTGAGCCCTGGTGCAGGAAGATCCCAAATGCTGCGGAGCAACTAAGCCTGTGCGCCACAACTACTGAGCCTGTGCTCTAGAGCCTGCAAGCCACAACTACTGACCCCACATGCCACAACTACTGAAGCCCGAGCGCCGAGAGCCCGTGCTCCGCAACAAGAGAAGCCACCGCAATGAGAAGGCCGCGCACCGCAACACAGAGTAGCCCCCGCTTGCCACAACTAGAGAAAGCCTGGGCGCAGGAAGGAAGACCCAACGCTGCCAAAAATAAATTAAAAATTAAATCTTAAAAAAAAAAAATCAAATCCGTGGATTATTTTGATAAGAATATGAATTAATTTTAAACACAAAGTGAGGTATTTTGTCCAAACAGAACTATTTTTGCACATTTGCGTTTTTGAATTGGAATTTGAATCAGATCTTTCTGACTCTAATCACTATATTACAAGTAGAGAGCATTAGAAGCCAATTGGGGAGGTGACAAGCAAGTGATGAGCTGTGACCTATACCTCTGCGTGTGTGTGTGTGTGTGTGTGTGTGTGTGTGTGTTGTGTAAATCCCCCTTCTGGCCCAGCGGGACCCATCTGTCAAGACCAATGTTCTCCAGCAAGGTTCCCACATGGCCTTGACGTGTTCTTCACACCTCATTCAGCTGAACCGCCCTCCTTGCTCAGCCAGGCAGGCTAAGGGGTTGGCAATTACCCTTCTGGCTCACTAGGAGGCAAGTCCAGTGTCCTCCTCATTCACTTGAAGGAGTTTCCGGAACTTGTCCAGAGTTGTCTCAGGCATCCCGGTACAAATGGCAGCAGTCAGTCACGTTCTCTCCACATACCAAGAGGGCCAACCCTGCCGCCAGATGCCTTCTTTGGGGTTGGCAAAAAGGACAGATCATCCTGTTCCGGATTGTGCTGTGTTGTGTCTGTGCAGAGGAGACTGCGAGGGGGGCGGGAGGGGGGAGTAGACACTGCTCTTTAGCTGGTGGGGGCTTTTTAAGGTCAGGCTGGCATACCCAGGCACCCAAGGCTGCAGATCAGTGGATGAGCACAGTGGTTCTGAGACCAGGGACCCTCTTGGTCTGGCAGCAGCATCTCACCCAGTTCAGGGTAACAGCGAATGCCCGTTTGGCATTCACTGTGTGCCACACTTATCATTTTATGTAATCCAGACAAAAATCCTTGAGGAAGACACTGTTATTATCCCCATTTTACAGATGAGCAAACTGAGGCACAGAAAGTTTGCATAACTTACCCCAAATTACACCGCCAGACCTAAATAGCAGGTGGTCTAGCTCCACAGTCCAAAGGCGTAGCTCCTATGTGAAAGCTCATTTGGTTAACTTCTTGCTACAAAATAACGAAGTAGTTATTGTGAAATGGATTCTAAGCTCATAAAACAACGTAAAGTGTGTATAGAGTGCAGGATTTAGCATTAGAACTATGTTTGAATCTCCGCTACTCTCCAGGGGAGGCCCATCTCCAGGGTCTGCATCCACAGGTTCCTGGTACTCAGAACCCAGTGGGTTGGCCCAGTGAAGTGCCCTAGTGGGAGGTCAGGGGGCCTTGGACAGGCTGTCACTTGACCGAACGTCACTGCTTTCAAGGTCAGGCATCCCCTTGGTGACTCTCTTTTTTCATTTGCTGGTGACCTCCCCTCCTGCTTCCCTCCAGCCCTACGGGTGGTAACTGCCCCCCCTGTGCTGGTCCTGGAGGCTTACACTCTCCCTCTGGTTCCCTTACCCCCGCGGCCCTGCCCCTTCGGTAAGCAGTCCCCCTTTGTAAGTAACGCTCCTGGAATTTCCCTAATTTGCGGAAGCCATCTGTTTTCCCACAGGACCCTGACTGATGTGAGAGCATCATGAATAATGGGGGAAACTGGAAGCACCTGAAGTGTGTGGGGGGGAGAGGAGGGAGGGCTGATTAGGGGACCCTGCACAGCGGCTGGGCGGGAGGGGCTGCATCCCGCGGAAATGTTGTTCCGGGAGTGGGGAAGGGAATGCCGAGGGTAGGACGCTTGGGGAAGAACAAAAGATTGGAGACTAAATTGCCCAAATTGCATTCTGTCATGACCTCTAACAAGCTGCCTGAGGGCAGGGAGATGCAACCTGGTAGCCTCAAGTCCAGCACGGAGGACACAGTCAAGGTCAGAAATGAATGAAGGAATGACTGTCTGGGCCCAGCACTGGCTTCTCTCCTTCCCACAGGGGCCCTAGGCGGATCCCAGGAGGAGAGCAGAATGCGGTTCAGGCCTCAGACCAGGACGAGGGGTCTGTGATGTGTGGTGTAGCGGGGGGGGGGGGGTGTGTGTGTGTGTGTGTGTGTGTGTGTGTGTGTGTGTGTGTGTGTGTGTGTGTGTGTGTGTGTGTGTGTGTGTGTGTGTGTGTGTGTGTGTGTGTGTGTGTGTGTGTGTGTGTGTGTGTGTGTGTGTGTGTGTGTGTCTGGCTTAGCCAAGGCGCCCCGCGGACCCTTTCCAGGGGAGGAGGCCCCGCCCACCTGGGCGGAGCCGGCGGCGCCGGGAGTCCCGGAGGCCGCGCCCGATTGGAAGAGCGCGCCTGGCCCCGCGGCCGCGGGGCTGACTCCGGCTCTGCCAGGTTCGAGCCCAGCCACCGTAGGTCCCCGCCCCGTGGCCCTGCACAAGTGGCGAAACCCCTCTGGGCTTCAGAGAACACCTGCCTCACTAGGTCCCCGCGGGGATGAGCAGAGGCTTCTGTGTACCGAGCACTGGCCGCGTCCTGGCCATGTGGATCCCTCCCCCAGCGCTGAACCCCCGACCCCGGGGCGGTGACCCGGCACCTCGGCACCCGTGGCAGCAGCGGGGGCCTGTGTGGGAGTGAACGCAGCTCCCCAGCTGCCGAGCCCCCGCCCTGAGGTTCGTCTGCCTGGGGGTCTGCGGTGCGTTTCCCGAGGTGGAGGCGGCGGTGGGGTGCGCGTTAGGCGCCACTCGGTACTGGGCGCGGAGGACCCCGCGGCGGACACCCCCCCTCAGGGCCCCCCCAGCAGAGCAAAACACGGAAAGCAGATCGCTGTGTTCCTATCAAGTTCTCTTCTCACCTTGATCAAAAATATTACTATTTTAATGCCCCTGAGGACCGAACGGAACCACGATTGGTTCGCAGCCAGGGTTTGTGGAAACAGGCTTCCCTTGGAACCGTGGGGGCGGGACACGAGGCTCCGTCCCGACTGTCCCCACCCCTGCACGAGGGGAACACAGGGGTTGTGGGGTGGCGGGCTGCCTTCAGGCGGAGTGGGAGGGGTAGGAGTTGACCTGGGGCAGGTGGAGGTGGGAAATGAGCCTGGGGGTGAAACCATGCGCCCAGGACTCCAACGCAGCCAAAACCCGCAGTCTTCCAACCGAGATCACACACCTGGTCTCAGGACTTAATGAAGCTCAGGTTCTTGATGTCTCATTGCAGAAAGAATTCAGTGAGAGGCAAAGTGATAGATAAAAAGTGGGTTTATTTAGAGAGAAACACACTCCACAGACAGAGTGTGGGCCACCTCAGAAGGTGAGAAAGGCCCCAGGGTACGGGGTTGCCAGTTCTTATAGGGGTGGGTAATTTCATAGGCTAATGAGTGGGAGGAGTATTCCAGCTATTTTAGGAAGGGGCGGGGATTTCCAGGAATTGGGCCACCAATTGATCCTTATGGTCAGTTCAGTCTTGGAACCGTCATGGCCCCTGTGGATATGTCATTTAGCTTGCTGATGTGAGCATACACTGAGGCTCAAGGTCTAGTGGAAAACGTCGACTTGTCCACCATCTTGGACCCATTTGGTTCTAATCAGTTTACGTCATGTCCGCAGGCTGTGTCATTCTTTCAAAGGTTGTGCCCTGCCTCCTTCCCTCCTGTTTCAGGGAGAGAAGGCCCAAACCCTCAGGGGTTTAACAACCCCCCTGCCCCCTGAAGGGAGCCACTGAGGGGGTCCCACTGGGGCAGTGGGCAGGTATGATTTCCACATCAGAAACACCCCTTTGGCCGAAAAGAGTTTAATGGAGACTAGAGGTGAGGGTGGTTCCTGTTGCGGTGAGGCAGGGGGAGAAAAGGGATGGGGTAGGCAGCAGTCAGGGGTAGTGGGCAGAGAAGGGGAGAGGCTGGGCCATGCCTGAGGCCTGCCTGGAGTGCTGGATGAAGGGCTGGGTGGGGGACGGGCTCAGCCTGGTAAGAGGAAGGGGAGTCCTGAAATGTGGCCCTTCGGGGGCCACATGGCCAAGCAGGACGTCAGCACTGGACCCACTAGCTCCTGCTTGCTAAGTATGCCGGGGGCTCTGTGGGCACCAGACAGCCTCGTTTGAACCCCAGCCCCCAGCACTGGGCAGAAGCCTGGGGGCCGTCCCAGGTCCTTCCTTCTCAAGCCCCACCCCTTAAAGCACATTCCAAATGGGACCCCTTCCCTGCGTCCACCACCTACACCTCAGTCCCCCTAAGGGGCCTCCTTCCCCCACTCTTGCCACACACCAGCCAGCCTCCCCATGGTGGCCACTGGGCATTGGAAAACACACATCTGGTCTCTCTACCCACCCAGAATAAAATCCAGGCTCTTGGCCCACAAACCCAAACCTGACCTCACCTCCCTCCATTCTCCCCTGCTCTGCCTGCTGAGCCCCCAGGGCTGCCCCCAGAGCTGCCCTTAGCTCATTCCTTTCTCACCTGCTCTCCCTCCTCCTTCACATACCCCTCCTTGGGAGCCCCAGAAGGCGCCTCTTCAGTATTCAAGTCCCATCTCAAATGTCACCTTCTCCTGGCAAAAGCAGTTATCTCTGTCACATTAATCTGGTTTATTGCATTTTTTTATATGCTTACCAGCATGTGAAGTTATTTTATTTGCTTGCGTTCTTGTTTATCATATTCTCCCTGACCAGACTATAAGCTCCGTGAGAACAGGGACCATGTTTGTCTTACTCAAGGTTGTGTTGCCGGGGCCTGGACCAGTGCTGGGCACACTGGAGAAAGCCAGTGAACACTTATTACCTAAATGAGCCCACTGGCCCCTGGGGGAGATAGGTATGTCTCCAGACCTAAGGTAGCAGGATGTGACGAGTGAGCCAGGTCTAAGCAGTCTGGGAGAAGGTGGTAGAGGTGAGTTCTCCTGGGGGGAATCTGGAAAAACCTTGAAGAAGAGGAAGGATTTGAATTGTAACAGGAGCAGGTAGCACTTCTTGAGGAAATTGCAGAAGCATTTTTGTAGGCATAGGGTCCTGGACGAGGGGAGGGCCCAGCCTCTGGATGGCTGGGGTATAAGATCCAGGTGTGCAGGAATTCCCTGGCAGTCCAGTGGTTAGGACTCGGCGCTTTCACTGCTGGGGCCCAAGTCCGATCCCTGGTTGAGGAACTAAGATCCCACAAGCTGAGTGGCCAAAAAAAAAAAAAAAAAAAAAAATCCAGGTGTGGGGTGCTGGGAGCATAGGAGAGTAACCTGAAAAGGTAGAAGGTAGACTGGGGCCAAGCTATGAAGTGTCTTGTTAGGGACTGAATTGCGTCCCCCCAAGATTCATATGTTGAAGTCCTAACCCCTAACACACCTCTGAATGTGACTGTATTTGGAGATAGGGCCTTTAAAGAGGTAATCAAGACTCAATGGATGACTTCCCTGGTGGCGCAGTGGTTAAGAATCCGCCTGCCAACAATGCAGGGGACATGGGTTCGATCCCTGGTCCGGAAGATCCCACATGCCACAAAGCAGCTAAGCCCGTGCGCCACAACTACTGAGCCTGTGCTTTAAAGTCCACGAGCCACAACTACTGAAGCCCGCGTGCCTAGAGCCTGTGCTCCACAACAAGAGTCGCCACCACAATGAGAAGCCCGCTCACCACAACGAAATAAGTTTTTTTATTTCGAAATAAATAAATTTTTTTTAAAAATAGTGAAAATTCTTACTCTGATTTCTGTCCCTAATCCACCCAGTTCCCATTCCCATCTGCAATCATTACTTTATTAGTGTTCTTGATCCTTCAAGAATTCCTTTATGCAAATATGAATCTATACTGATTTTCTCCCCAAATGGGTTTTTTTATTTGCTTTAAAGAGTAATCATTTTTTAAAATATAAAATAGTTCAAACATACAAAGTAGAGAGAAAAGGACAATGTATCCCATGTACCCATCACCCAGATTCAACAATTATCAAGAATTGGCCGAGTATGCATAAGCTATCCCACCTGCCTCGCTCTCTCTCCTTCGCTGAACTGTTTTGCTAGTATGCCTCTCTGAACAATCCAGACATCTTCTTAGACCACCCTAAAAGCCATATCCCAGCATCAACAGTGACTCCTGAAGGGCATCTTGTGAACTTTAATCTGGGTGATGTGGAGACAAAGAGGTCTTTGCAGGGTCGGGGTTTTTGTGTGTGACCTAATTATGTCCATGTGTGGGATGGTTTGGGCGCGGAGGAGGTCAGAGAAGGGAGGCCAATTATGCACGACCTTGGTCTAGATACCAGGCTAAATCTCACTAAATATGAGGCAGGTGTTATTCCTGTAATTTCCCATTATAGAGACGGGCAAATTGAGATACAGAGAGAAGATGTAGCTTGTCTAAGATCATACTGTGAGGGCGTGGCCAAGGCAGTGTCCGTCTAACTGTAAAGTCCTACACTCTCAACCACTAACCCCCTTGGCCTCTGAAGAAGAGGCCAAGAGGAGTATGGTGTTGCTCTCTGGCCTGCTCCCTCTTTGTCCCTCAGCCCCACCCAGCAGCCTCAGGCCCCTCAGAGGAGCAGACGGGCTAGGGATGGGCTCTGACCACCACCTGCTGTCATCTCTAAGGAGCTGAGCCCTCCCCAAGGTGGGTTCGGGGCCATAAACAGACCTCTCTGCTCCGGATGCTCAAGGAAGTTTTAGAGCTGCCTGTGGAGTGCATCAGTTACCATCTCATCCCCGCCAGGGTTCCAGTGAATGGTACAGTGTGGAGGGCACAGAAAGGATGCCTGCCCATTGGCCGGCCTTCACTGAGAGTCTGCTCAGCCCCTGCCCTGGCCTCCGTTACTCAGGCGCTCAGACCTGAGTGGGTGGCGTCACGGGAGAGAGGGCCGTAAGGAGAGACCCAGACCCTGGAGAGAAGGACTGGGCGCTGCCCGGGGACGTCTGAGCATCGAAGGATGCTGGTACAGGTGCGCACAGGCCTTCTAGGCCGGGGGTATCGCCTGTGTGAAGGGCCAAGGCTGAAGAGCGGTCACGTGCCCGGGAAGGTCGGCTGGCCGTAGGGAAAGGGCAGCGGGAGTCGCAGAACACGCGGGGAGGTAGTGGTGTCGGGGAACAGGTGCCCAGGGGCCGGGCGCCACGCCGTTTCGTGGGTTCATCTTGAGCAATGCGGAGCCGGGTCACTTGCATGGTTTGGGGCGCATCCACACCCTTCCGATCCGGCCCCTGGCCTGCAGCCCCACCGGGCGTCGGGAGCCGGGGGTCAGGACGCGGTCAGAGGCGGGCGCGCGCGCCGTCGCCACGGGATGCGCCCCGCCCCCTCCGGCCTCCCTGAGTTGGGGTTCGAGTCTCGGCCCTACCGTGACCCGCTGCGGTGCCCCCGCCGGACCCTTCCTTCTTTGGACCTCGGTTTTCCCATGCCCGACGTTTGCGAGGGTCCGGGATCTTGGCCCCGCACGGCCTGGAGCCCACAGGCCGTCACGCCGGGCGGGGCAGCAGTCCAGCTTCCGCAGCACTGCCGCCCCTCCCCCGCCCGCCCGCGGGAGCGCGGACGCGCTCGTACCTGGCCGCGGCCGGGAGCGAGGTTGGGCGGGCGGGGCTCGGATGCCCCACCCCCCGGACCCGCCCCCAGCACAGTCGGGCCAATCGGAGGGGGCGGCTGGCGCCGTGTGGGGCGACGCGCTGGGGGCAGGGCCTGCGGGGGCTGAGGAGAGTCCGCGGGCTGGCGGCGAGAGGCGGTCGGGCGGAGGTGGTGGCGACGACGACCGGTCCTGAGACAGCGACGCAGCGCGCCGGCGGCCACGACAGGGCCGGCCAGGCTCCGCAGCCCGCTGCAGCCGCCGCCTCGCCGTGAGGGCCCGAGAGCGCGGCGGCGGGCGCGCGGCCTGTGAAGGCGGCCGGAGCGGCGGGCGCGGCGCGGCGCGACGCCGAGCGTCCTGTCAGGCGGCGGAGGGCGCCGCGGACCCGCGCCGCGATGATGCCGGTGGGTGCGGGCGGCGGCGGTTTCCTCCGCGGGCGGCTGGCCAAGCCTCCTTCCTCCCGCGGCTCCCGGCCCTCGGGGCCCGCGCGAGCCCGGCGGGCCGGGCGGGCGGGGAAGGAAGTGGCCTGGCGGGCGCGCCCGGCCCCGGCGCCCCCCGGGCGGGCAGGTGGGGCGGCGCCGGCTGTCAGCGAGGGCTGGGCCGGGGTCCGGGGGTCCGTGGTCCGCGGGTCGCTTCGGGGTCCGGGTGCGGGGGCCGGCGTGGTCGGGGGTCTGGGGGCAGGTCCGGGCGGGGGTCCCCGGGCCGGCGCCCCCTCCCTCGGCCGCGGCGCGGCCCTTCCTGCCGAGCCTCCCCGGCCGCACTGCCCGGGAGGGGAAGCCGGAGGTGAAATTGGAGCCGGTCGGTTTTCCCCGTGCGTCCCGGCGGGGTTCGGACGGGGAGGCAGGGGTGTCGTTTGGCTCTCGCCCCGTTTCGGGGTCTCGAGGCGCCTCTGCCCCCCGCCTGAAATGGGCTGGTGTCGTATTTGGTGTCGGCAGTGTGGGCACCCCCGTGTGGTGTTCCCACGCTGGAAACCCACATTTCTCCGTAGCCCTTTCCTGATTCTGGAATCCTGTTGTATTATATTTAGGAATTTACTTTACATTCCTTACTTAGGAATGGATTTAGAGAGCCGTTTTAGGAATTCCCTTTCACCGTGCCTTCGAGATTTGTACATTTTGCGTTAACTGGCCTGTTGTCAGTGTGTTTTGAAGGTTGAACTAGGTTCGTTTGTGGTGGTGCCGCCTTTGTCCTGCCCTCAAGGATGCGTTGTACTAGGAAGAAGACAGTGCTCATTAAATTTGCCATTCTCCTACCTGACCTTTTCCTTTACCTCTAATCTAAATAGCAGTGGGTGCTGAATTATAATTTTTCTCATCTGGCTTTTTGTGAAGTAAATGTCATGACTTGTGAAAAAATGAAGGGCTGGTGGTACCCAGTTGGATGTATTGGTTTTCTGAGTGCCTGTATATTAAGTAAAATTCTCAAACACATTTATAGTAAAGTAACAACAAAATCGTTCTTTTAGCCTACAATTTCTACATTGAAAATCACATTTCAGAAGGAAAGTACCGTTTCTCTGCATTTTCTGCTTGAATACTATTATTCTGCTATGCCTGCACCCAAGGACATTTAGATTAGAATTTTTTTTCCCTGATCTTTCAAGTCATTTCCTGTTTCTTGATAATCTCTTCTCCCCTTTTTGAACTGATTCCAACACATCGTGTTTGCAGAGTACTTAAAGTTTGACCTAGTTGATCCTTAGATCCTTCTTTGGCATCAGAGCTTGTATTTCTAAACGTTTGGTTTTAAATGAGTGATTGTCTTGTAATGGAAGGAGAACTGGATGAGCCTCAGAAGAACCAGAATCAAGTACTGGTTCTGCTACTTTTTAGCAATGTGACCTTGAACAAGTCAAGGTCTCCAAGCCTGGAATTACCTCTAAAGCAGGGATAAAAACATACCAATATCTGAGGGCTGTCCTGAGGATCAAAAAGGATGATGTGTCCAATAGTGCTTGTCAAACGGAATGCCCTGCAAATATTTATTATGGCTAATATGTCTCTGAATTGTCAATTTCTAATTTTAACCTCTGCAAGATAAGGCATTTGGAAACAGTTCTCTCCCTAATTCTCACTGGCTAGATTAGGAAAAGGCATTATGGTGTTTTGGAATTTTGAAACCACTTTTAGTTAAATCCTCTAACAGTTGATACCATAGTAATATTGAAGGATATCTATATAATTTTGACTGGTTTCATCATTGTATGTTTCATTTTAAATACCCTGTTAAGAAATTTGGCTTACATTTTCCATATGGTACATTCGGACATTTTACTTCTATTCCTCACATAGTTAGAATTTCTAGTCTCAGCCTTACCAGGTTTCCTTTTTACGACGTTTGCTTAGCTGGCAATTGGGAAATTTCTTTATGATACTCATAATAATCAAATGTTTTTAAAAAACAAGCCTACTAATTATTTAAAACACACTGCTTTTATTTTAAAATGCCTTCTAGAAACAGATGGTATTTCTCTTAGTCCCTCTTTTGTGGTCTTTACTTTGTATTTCCTTCTTGTTCCCTAAAAGTACTACTTTTAGGAATGAGTCCTTCCTCTATAAACGTAGTTGGCGTTGGTTGTAAATTTAATAGAAGTTTTAAGAACACGCCATTCTTACTTGATACTATCTTAAACTATGTATGCAAGATATAAATGAGATTTTTTCTTTATTATATATTTGGTGTTCATCATCATCGTCATGAATCATCAAAGGAGGGTTAGATCGGATTTTGCATAGTTTGTATAGAGTAGCACTACCCAATAGGAATGTAATGAGCGACACAAATGGGACTTAAATTTTTCTAGTAATTGGTATTATTTTTAATAGTATCTTTTATTAACTCAGTATATCAAAAATATTATCATTTTAACATGTAATCAGTATGAAAAATTTACTAATGTGATATTTTTTTTTTTTTTGATACTAAGTCTTTGAAAGCCAGTGTGAATCCAGTAAAGTTTTACATATATAGCACACCTCCTTTCAGACTAGGACATTTCAAGTGCTCAGTAGCTACATGTAGCTAGTGGCTACTCTAGTGAACAACACAGGTTTAGAGTATATTCTACTTACTTGAGAGTCTGTAATAATTTTTAATTGATCAGATGGCTTACTGCAGCATCCAGTCTCTCAGCTGCTGGAAATTAGTATCTGGCTGTGTTCTCATCTGACACAATAATGTCTTTGTAGAAGTGTTCAATTTGCCTGTTACACAGTTTCATGATTGTCTACTTTTAAATAAAGTTATATTTTGGAATTTTCCCTCATTAAAATATTATGGCATTCTAGTATTTGTGGTCATTCACCTTTTTTCAGTGGGTGACATTTTAAAACTTTTCCCAAGGAAAAAAGAGGGCTATACTTTAAAGATTACTCGTTGGCTGGTCCCTAGGGTCTAGACCTGAAATCGTTTAGGCCATACCTAAACAGATTTGATAGAAATAAGAATTTTTTTGAAAAATAAATTTATTTATTTATTTATTTATTTTTGGCTGTGTTGGGTCTTTGTTGCCGCGTGCGGGCTTTCTCTAGTTGTGGTGAGCGGGGGCTAGTCTTTACTGCGGTGCGCGGGCTTCTCATTGTGGTGGCTTCTCTTGCTGCGGAGCATGGGCTCTGGGCACGCCGGCTTCAGTAGTTGTGGCACACGGGCTTAGTTGCTCCGCAACACGTGGGATCTTCCCGGACCAAGGTTCAAACCTGTGTCCCCTGCATTGGCAGGTGGATTCTTAACCACTGCGCCACCAGGGAAGTCCCAAAATAAGAATTTTAATAAAAGTAGCCTGGTTCAGAGCATGAAAAGGCTGAAAAACCGCCTTGATCGTTAGCATCATTCTTTTCAACAGAGAATGAACATTTTGCAGCTGTAAAACTTTGTGCACAGGTGAAATATATCTGGGGCGTGGCACTGAGGAGACTTCTTTCTCTTCCAAAGGACTGCTGACTTGAGTAAAGGAAGCTCTGCGGCTCTGAAGTGTGTTTTACCTGTAAGAAGGGCACTCTGGCGGTGCCTCTGGTAATGTTAGCAGTGGGACTCCTTACCTCCAGTAGACACCACGCAGTGTGACTAGTTGATTCCACTCATTTCTGTCTTAGGAGCCCTTCAGTATATTCACTGTGGGCTATGGGTTACATTAGTTTGTGCTTAATATTTAGCTCTCATTAAACAAACATTCACTTATTTCAGGTATTCACTTTCTTCCCAACGATGTAGAAAGTAAGTAAGTAACTGTGTGACCTGTGGACTTAATCTCTTTGGGTCTCAGTTCCTCACCTGTAAAATGAGTTGGTCCTAGTGGTTTCCAAGTGTTTGTGGTTGGTCCGGTAGTTGATATATAGCAGATACTTTCATGGGGGGTCAGTAATATTTGCATTGGCTGCAGCAAAGGTTGACACAACTTGACACTTGTTTTGGCAGCCTTTTAGTAAACTCATTCACTGCCCAAGTATATTTGTATGATAGAGCTGATAGAAGGAGCTCAGTGGATGTTCACTATTATTGGTTTTTTAAAATTAATTAGTTAATTAATTAATTTATTTTTGGCTGCATTGGGTCTTTGTTGCTGCACGCCGGCTTTCTCTAGTTGCGGCGAGCGGGAGCTACTCTTCATTATGGTGTGCAGGCTTCTCATTGCGGTGGCTTCTCTTGTTGTGGAGCATGGGCTCTAGGCGCTCAGGCTTCAGTAGTTGTGGCATGTGGGCTCAGTAGTTGTGGCTTGCGGGCTCTAGAGCACAGGCTCAGTAGTTATGGCACACGGGCTTAGTTGCTCCGCGACATGTGGGATCTTCCTGGACCAGGGCTCGAACCCGTGTCCCCTGCGTTGGCAGGCGGATTCTTAACCACTGTGCCACCAGGGAAGTCCCACTTAATCATTAAGTCATTTGATAGGCTTGAATTTACAAGCTAACTCAGTAAACAGAACACCGAGGACTGGAGAAGATTTTTTTTTTAAACTGGTTTCTTTAAGACAAAAGTTACAAACATAATATTACCATTTAAAACAATAAAACTATTTCTAGCCTTTGGAGTGCCCAAAAAATTCACAAAAGGAAAAGCAAAGCTTCGCTCATACAAAGATGTGTATGTAAAAGATTTTATTATTACAGTTTTATTGAACTAAAAACTAGTCTAGGACTTCCCTGGTGGCACAGTGGTTAAGAATCTGCCTGCAAATGCAGGGGCCACAAGTTCGAGCCCTGGTCCGGGAAGATCTCACATGCTGTGGAGCAGCTAAGACCATGTGCCACAACTATTGAGCCTGCACTCTAGAGTCCATGAGCCACAACTACTGAGCCCACATGCCACAACTACTGAAGCCTGCACGACTAGAGCCCATGCTCCTCAACGAGAAGCCACCGCAATGAGAAACCCACGCACCTCAACAAAGAGTAGCCCCCGCTCGCCCCAACTAGAGAAAGCCCATGCACAGCAACCAAGACTCAACACAGCCATAAATAAATTAATTAATTAATTAATTTAAAAAAAACAACTAGTCTATAGGGATAACTCTTCTAAAGGCTACAGTATTAAGTACAGCAACAAAGTTTTGCAGCTATTTAACTTCCTACAATTCAGTTTAGTTATAGTGAGCACTCAGTGTATGGTGTTTGTCATTATGCGCTAAAGCACTGCATCCTATAGGCTTTGTGGTGGTGTCTCTATTTTTATGGAAGACTGAGGCTCAGGAAGTAAAACTTGGCTAAGGTCCCCCAGATAGTAAGTGGTAAAACAAGGTTTGAAAACAAACTGTCTGACTGAAAAGCCTTTGCTCCTAGCCGTTGTACCAGTCACTTACTTGCTATAGTCAACGCATTTTGCTAGAGGTCCTGGTAAGTTGAATTGGGCTAAATATTTTCCCCTGATGCTTAGCTCAAATGGAGCTTAATATTTAAAAGATTCTCACGGTGAATCTTTTTGATAAAAGATGATAGTATTCGCCATCTTGAGTTTGGGGACAACGCTGTTTTAAATGTAAATGTGTTAAATGTATCTTTTCTTTCTCAGCGTCCTACTTTGAAAAGTTTATGCCAGCATATATGCCTAAGAGTTACTTAGAATTTTTAGCATGATAGAAACTTAAAATATCACCAGGTTACTGTATTGAAGTTACATAACTGGTTGTCAACATGCATTTTTGTGTGTTTGCACAGATGGGCAATAGCTTCCCAGCAAAAGTTCGGTGGGATTTTGATGCCTTGAAGTGCTGTTGCCATAGTTATTTCACAAACTATGGTTCTAGGGCTGAACAGAGGAATGGTGGTAATCAGGTTCTATTGTGACACTTTCTTGGCTTGATTGCTTTGTTTTATTTCACTGCAAAGATAGCCGTATGACTGTTGTTCGCACTAATTGGTAAGCAAAAGCTGCTGTTACTAGATTTTGTAAAATAAAAATCTTTGCATGGTGACATCATACAGAACAATAAAAGACTGGAAAATGAGGTAGTTTTGATTAAAATTAATAAGTGACATTCGAAATGTTAGTGTCCAATTCAGAACAGGGTCTTGCTAGCAGTATTGTTAGTGTGTCTAGAGAAAGTGTTAACTGAAGTTTTGACAGAATCATGATTTATAACATATGTTGTGATTGCAATCATTGTAGGTCAAGCAAATGCAAAGGCCCTGTGGTAGGAGCGTGCCCAGCATTCTGGAGAAACAAAAGGAGGCCTGTGTGGCTGGAGCAGAGTATGTGGGGGGGGGGGAGGGGGAGAGTGGAGGAGATGAAGTCAGGAAGGTGATGGTGGTGAGCGGATGGGTTAGGATCTTAAAGGGTCTTTTAAGGGCCTTATAGAGGACGTGGAGAGAAATTTCTTCTGGAAGAAATGAAGCACAGTGGTTTACTTATTGTATCATAAGTAGCTCTGAATAGCAGGCATTGTCCAGGTGACTTCACTGTAGCAGAGTATGGGCCCTGGTGTCGGTTGGCTTAAGTGTGGATTCTGGCATCACCATTTATTGGCTCTCTGACCCTGGGTAAAGTTACTTGATCCCTCAGTTCTTTGTCTTTAAACTGAGGATAATAATAATAGTAACCTTAGGGTTGTTAGGATCAGATGGATTATTACAGCAAAAGGTGCCTGTTGTGTAGTAAATGCTCAGCAAATGTTAGTTATATGTAATAAGTTTCATTTCCTCTGGAAAGCTTTCCCATCTTTGCCTTGGCCAAATACACCAGTAGAGGCCTTCAACCTGGTGTGCCTTTTTTTTTTTTTTTTAAAAGATGTAATTCACATACCATAAAATTTACCTTTTAAGGTGTACAATTTACTGGTTTTCAGTGTATTTACAAGATTGTACAACCTTTGCCACTATTTGATTTCAGAACATTTTGCCTGGTCTACCTTTGCAATACTTGTAGTGCAGTCTTAAACGTTTGTTTGTATGACTGGTAAATGTCTTTCTTGTCCTAGACTGTAATTTTCATGGTGGCAGGAGCTGTCTCTTTTTATTGCTATTTACCACCAGTGCCTGTCCCAATGACTGGCCACATAGTTGGTGTTCAGTGACGATTTTTTGAATGAAAGAAGGTTATGATGTGGGAAGTAGTGTCAGACCCCATTGTGAAGAGGTGTGTGTGTGTTCTGATGGGGTTCGCACTTGATCCCATGGGTGATCAGAAACCACCAAACGTTTTTAAAAAGTAGAATGATGCAGTCAGATTTGTATGGTAGAGGGAGAATTCTGGAGCCAAGGCCGGGGGATGGACTGCGGAGGAAGGGAAATTAAAAAGAAACAGGAAGAACAGTTAGGAGACCAGCTGGTGCAGGTCAGACTTGACATGAAGGTCAAGGGAAAGAGCCAGTCAATAGGAGGTAAAATAGATCTGATGGAGTGAGAGGGTGTGTGAGAGTGTGCGTACATGTGAGTGTGTGTACTGACGTGTAAGTGTGTGTGATTAACAGGAAGGAAGTACAGTGGCTGGAGTTGAGGATAACAGGTTTATTGCTTCAGCAGCCGGGCTTGTCTTTCCTGTAACCAAGATAGAGAACACGTGAGAAGGAATAGGTTTAGAGGGCTGTAAGGGGATGAATGAGGTTTATTTTGGGTGTGTTGAGCTTGAGATGCCTGCTATATCCTGCCTGAAAGATGTTACTCTTAAATCTTAAGGTAAAATAAATATATTAAGTTAAAAAAATCATTTGCCCTATATTAAGTGATTTTTAACGTTTTGTTTTTGATGTTCTAGATTACTGCCTGGGCATTTGTGGCATGCCACACACATGTGTCATCCCTTGTACTTGTCATTTTGCCTGATCAGCCCCACCCAGAGCCCCCACTAGACCCAGCTTCATGGGGCAGTGGCTGGCCTGGGCCTCCTCCTTCTTTGTGGAGTATATATGCACACTTTTTATAGCAGTGTAATCTGTGTCTCTGTATTGATAGTTTGTATTTTGCTTTTTGCTCTATTGCATGCTTGTAGTTCTATCTCATGGCAGTCTTGAAAATAACATCAGTGAATAATAATTAAATTCACAAATGATCAAAATATATACAGATTTTTGTGTTAGAATAGAAATGAGAAGTGAGATTTTGTCAAAATGTGAAGAACGGTGAAGTAAAGTTTGACAATTTTAGGATTAACAGAAAAAAAAACCCCCAACAATAGGAACAGAGTATTTGTGATAGAAATACAGATGTAAAACAGGGGGCATAGTGATTATCAGCTCAGACTCTGAAGCCAAGACTGTCTGGTTTCAAAGTCTAGCTTTGCCACTTACCAGCTCTGTGACCTTGGACAAATTATTTAACCTCTTTATTTTTCTCTTATTTTCCTCTTTAAAAATGGGGTTTTTTAAAAAAATTAATTTTTTTTTTATTTTTATTTTTGGCTGTGTTGGGTCTTCGTTTCTGTGCGAGGGCTTTCTCTAGTTGTGGCGAGTGGGGGCCACTCTTCATCGCGGTGCGCGGGCCTCTCACTGTCGCGGCCTCTCTTGTTGCAGAGCACAGGCTCCAGACGCGCATGCTCAGTAGTTGTGGCTCACGGGCCTAGTTGCTCCGCGGCATGTGGGATCTTCCCAGACCAGGGCTCGAACCCGTATCCCCTGCATTGGCAGGCAGATTCTCAACCACTGCGCCACCAGGGAAGCCCAAAAATGGGTTTTAATAGCAGTGTATTTCAAAAGGTGGTTGTGAGGATTGTCAAGTGCTTAGTGCATTCTGTTAATAACATCTGCTCTAACTCTTAGTTTTCTCTAGCAACCATAAGGCCTCATGGCAGAGAGGATTCAGTCAGCAAAGGAGCATAAGTGAACTTTACGCCACCTAGGTAGAATGCCTGTGTTCTTTCTGCCAGGAGAACTAGGTAGTAATTGCAAAATCTGTCAAGTTGATGGGACAGAGCGGGATGGTTTGTGTTTCTTAGAAATGAAAGTTTACCTTCTCTTTCCAGTACCCTTTGTTATCCAGACCACAGCTCAAAACCAGCTCAGATTCACTTCACTCAGTGTTCTGTCAGCAGAAAAGCTCACCCCCTGTTCTCTGGTCTCTACCTAATTGGCACGTTCCAGGCCACCCTGTATAAAATGTCCCTCCCTGATTGCACTTCATTTTTCTTTATAGTACTTATGTCCACCTAGCAGGTATTTGTGGAGGCTCCATGAAAGTGGGGCTTCATTTTCTTTTCCCACTGCAGGATCTCCAGTGCTTAGGATACTGCCTGCCTCTGGTTGGCATTCAGTAAGTACTTGTTTACTGAATGGCCTCAGCAGGCACTTAGGGCACATCCCTTATATGCTGAGTCTGTGCCAGGGCTGGCACAGTCCCTGCTCTCAGTGAGCTCACGGTGGGGAACAATCATGTAAATAAAAAGTGCCATTCTGAAAGATAAAGACTGTACGCCTGGCAGAGTACAAGCTACGTACGGCAGGGCACAGTGGTGAGAGGAGTCTTCTCAACCTTGGGATGTCAGGGGAGTTTTCACAGAGGAGGTGACATTTGAATGGAGTTGAGAAGGATGAGGAAGAAGGAATTTTAGGTAGAGGCCTTAATGTTTGCAGGGCATTGAGATCTGAATTGGTGTGGTATGTTGAGGGAAGTTGCTTGAAGCTTAAGGCCAGATGAAGCAAGGGGGCTAGAAAGGTCGGTAGAGGTCAGATTCTGAGGGCCGTGTGTGACCTGCATGAAAGTTTGAACTTGATCTTGAGAAGGATATGAAACTGTTGAAGTTGGTTGTTTTTTTTTAATTGTGGTAAAATATACGTAACAAAATTTACCATTTTAACCATTTTTAAGTGTACAGTTCTGCAGAATTAAGCACATTCACGTTGTTCAGCAGCCATCACCACCATTCATCTTCAGAACTTTTTCATCTCAAACTGAAACTACCGTTGCAGGATTTTAAGGAGAATTGTAAATGCTCTAATTTATGTTAAAGTTGGCATTAAGTGTCTGGAATCAATGAGAAGAGTCTATCAGGATAATCAAGGCAGAAAAGGGTCTCCGAGCAGTCAAAATAGTTGTCAAAGAATCATGCATTGAAGCTAACTTGGAGGTGATCCTCCTCAGCCGTCACTTATCCTTGATTCTTAGGTGTTGCACAGTTCTAATTTACCTGGCTTCTAAATCTTTAGAAGCTGCATCCAAGGTTGCTGGAGGGGTGTAGCTGTGGGCAGACATGCTGCTGGAAACCATAGAAAGAAACAGCTTTAAGAAAACCTGAGGTTGTGGTCTGAGGGTGGGCATCCTGACCTCAGTCAACACCAAAGATAGCACAATGACAGATTACAGACTACACACAGGGTGGTGGTTAAAGGTCCTCATGATGACTGAGTCATCAAGAAAAGACTAAATAATATCAGTAATGTAGACAGCAGCTGGACACATTTTAGATGAGCTCTGTCCAGTAGGAACATAATGTGAGCCACAAATGCAATTTTAAGTTTTCTGGTAGCCACATAAAAAAGTGAAATTAATTTTAATAATATATTTTATTTAACTCACTATATCCAAAAATTATTTAAACATGCAGTTAATATTAAAACATGATTGGTGAGGTGTTTTACATTCATTTTTTTCATACTAAGCCTGTCAAATTCCAGGACACATTGTATGCATACAGCACACCTTATTTTGGACTAGCCACATTTCAAGTTCTCAGTAGCCATGTGTGCCTAGTGGCCATATCAAATGGACAGCACAGTTTCAGATTTTGGCTCAGACAAAGGGGTTAGATGCTCAGCTATTCAGAGAATGCTATCAGTCATAAGGATTAATTCCTCAAGGATTATACATGGCTGGTGTTTTATTTTTATTTTTTTAAAATAATTATTTATTTTTGGGTGCGTTGGGTCTTTGTTGCTGCGCGTGGGCTTTCTCTAGTTGCAGCAAGCGGGGGGCTACTCTTCGTTGCGGTGGCTTCTCTTATTGTGAAGCACGGGCTCTAGGCGTGCGGGCTTCAGTAGTTGTGGCACGGGGGTTCAGTAGTTGTGGCTCGCGGGCTCCAGAGTGCAGGCTCAGTAGTTGTGGTGCATGGGCCCAGCCGCTCCGCGGCATGTGGGATCTTCCCAGACCACTGCTCAAACCTGTGTCTCCTGCATTGGCAGGCAGATTCTTAACCACTGTGCCACCAGGGAGGTCCCTGGTGTTTTATTATAGTAGTTTTCAGTTACTAACTTTTGCTTTTATATTCAAAAAACTATTGAGGGACAGTGTCATGCAGTAGTTAAAGAGCACGGATTTGGGGGTGGACTGTCTGGGTTTGAATCTCAACTATTTAATTTCCTACCTATGGGACCTTGGGTGAGTTAATCTCTCTGTGTCTTGGTGTCCTCATCTGTAAAATGGAGGTCATAGTAGTACCTACCTCACTGGTTTTGTAAGTGTTAAATGAGTTATATATAAAGAACCTATAACAGTGCCTGGTCTGTAATAAGCACTATAGATGTGTGCTTTTATCCTCCAAATGTTTAGTATCTCCAAAATGTTAAATGATCTTGATTCAGTACATTTAAAAAACATTTTTGCTTTGGAGACTGCTTAATTTAGATAGGTATTTAACAAGTTTTCACAGGTGAAAAATGTTAAATTGTAATTTTGTGAGGATATGTTCTAATTGATGTCTTTGGGTAACTAATTTTATTGTTTGCTGCGTCATTAAGGGTGCTTAACAACCACAGAAGTAGTGTAATTAATAAAGGATTTAGGATTCTAATTTAAATTAGGAAAAATTTGAAAGGATGATTTTATCAACATTTAACTACTAGTACTGTTACAATTAAACTACTCTCTCAGAAATACTTTATCAGCCCTAGTATGTCTGGGAAGACTACCTAGTTCTGTTTTCCTTCAGTATATTTTAACACTAAATTATCTTGAGAGTTTCACCTTCTACTCTCACTTGTAAATAGAGTAGAAAAGAATAGCAAAAGTAAAACCAAAATATAAAAAGAACACTGTGGAAGACATTTAAGAGGAGCTCCTTTATCACCTTCTAGAGTGAAGCATGGCTGGAAACATAACCAAATTAGGGTATGGTCATTTAAATGTCAAGTTTTTGGCACAGGAGAAAGCAGTGCCTAATGGGGTTTATTTAATCATGGCTGTTTTCATCTGTCATTGATTGGTGGTCTGTGGAACAGTTAAGCAGACTCTCTACTTAGAACATAATCTCCATATACAAAAATAAACTCAAAATGGATTAAAGACCTAAATGTAAGACCAGATACTATAAAACTCTTAGAGGAAAACATAGGCAGAACACCCTCTGACATAAGTCGCAGAAAAATCTTTTTTGGTCCACCTCCTAGAGTAATGAAAATAAAAACAGAAATAAACAAATGGGGCTTAATTAAACTTAGAAGCTTTTGCACAGTAAAGGAAACCATCAGCACAATGAAAAGAAAACCCACATAATGGGAGAAAATATTTGCAAAGGAAGCGACTGACAAGGGATTAATCTCCAAAATATACAAACAGCTCATGTTTAATATCAAAAAACAACCTAGGGCTTCCCTGGTGGCACAATGGTTGAGAATCTGCCTGCCAATGCAGGGGACACGGGTTTTGAGCCCTGGTCTGGGAAGATCCCACATGCCGCGGAGCAACTAGGCCCGTGAGCCACAACTACTGAGCCTGCGCGTCTGGAGCCTGTGCTCTGCAACAACAGAGGCCGCGATAGTGAGAGGCCCGTGCACCACGATGAAGAGTGGCCCCCACTCGCCGCAACTAGAGAAAGCCCTCGCACAGAAACGAAGACCCAACACAGCCAAAAATAAAAATAAATAAATAAATAAATTTAAAGTGCTTAAAAAAAAACAAAAAGCAACCCAATCAAAAAATGGGCAGGGCCTTCCCTGGTGGCGCAGTGGTCCATCTAAATGTCCATCGACAGAGGAATGGATAAAGAAGATGTGGTACATATATACAATGGAGTATTTACTCAGCCATAAAAAAAGAATGAAATAATGCCATTTGCAGCAACATGGATGGACCTAGAGATTGTAATAGTGGGTGAAGTAAGACAGAGAAAGACAAATATCATATGATAGCGCTTATATGTGGAATTTAAAGAAATGGTACAGGACTTCCCTGGTGGCGCAGTGGTCAAGAAGCTGCCTGCCAATGCAGGGGACATGGGTTCGGGCCCTGGTCTGGGAAGATCCCACATGCCGCGGAGCAACTAAGCCCGTGCCCCACGACTACTGAGCCTGTGTGCCGCAACTACTGAAGCACACGCGCCTAGAGCTCTGCAACAAGAGAAGCCACCGCAAAGAGAAGCACGCACACCGCAACGAAGAGTAAGTATCCCCTGCTCGCCACAGCTAGAGAAAGCCCACGCGCGGCATTGAAGACCCAACACAACCAAAAAATAAATAAATAAATTTGTAATTTAAAAAAAAGAAACACATTTAAAAAAAAAGAAATATGGTACAAATGAACCTGTTTACAAAACAGCAGTTGAGTCACAGATGTAGAAAACAAACTTGTGGTTACTAGGGGGGAAAGGAAGGAGGAGGGATAAATTGGGAGATTGGGATTGACATATACACACTACTATATATAGAACAGATAATTAATAAGAACCTACTGAATAGCATGGGGAACTCTATTCAATACTCTGTAATGACCTATATGGGAATAGAATCTAAAAAAAGTGGATATATGTTTATGTATAACTGACTCACTTTGCTGTACAGCAGAAACTAACACAACATTGTAAATCAACTATACTCCAATAAAAAATGAATAAAAATAAAAATTAAAAAAAAAAAGAACATAATCTGCTTACCCCCTGGCTCCCATACGCATTCTCCACTCCCCTTCAAGGCTAACTCCTTTAGTCTCAGCCTACATGTTGCTTCCTTTGGGAAGTCTTCCCTGGTGCTGGCATCTGGATCAGGCTGTCCTTCTGTGGGGTCTCATGGCACTCTGCAGTTTCCCACTGTAGTTTCCTGGTATCTCTTCTCTGTCTTAGCTCAAGATTCAGTGACTGAGGCGATGTTGACAGTCTGTGTCCCGAGCCTGGCCCAGGGCCATGTTGGGTTCAGTAAAATTTTCCTAAGTGAATGAATGAGTGATCCTGTAAGTGTGTCCAGTTTATGTTATATACATTGTAATACTTTGCTTTACCTTATGGGTTTTGGTTTTTTGTGTCTATTATACTGCAGTGTCTTGTTATAAAACAAACCCAGGAGTCTAATTTTAATCTTCTTATATGGTTATTTGCCTCTAGAATCGAACAAATCCTCAAATATCATTGTTAACAGAGAATACCTCATGGTCCAATTGGTTTCTGGTGGGAGTCCTTTAGAAGAGTTGCTGATAATCAGATACTAAGGCTCATATGGGGTAACTGGGAGGGAAAATGGGATATTTTTATAGAAGCACTAGCAGCTGCTTATGCTTTTTTTTTTTTTTTCCCAATGTGGACCATTTTTAAAGTCTTTATTGAATTTGTTACAATATTGCTTCTGTTTTATGTTTTGTTTTGTTGTTTTTTGTTTGTTTTTTGGCCCTGAGGCATGTGGGATCTTAGCTCCCCAACCAGAGATCGACCTCACCCCCTGCATCAGAAGGCAAAGTCTTAACCACTGGACCATTAGGGAAGTCCCCTGCTTATACTTTTGATAGTCAAGTCAAAGTAGCTAAGTTCCATGACTAAATTTAGTGGAAAATTATCTTTTGTGTTTGTTTTGCCAGTTTTTTTTGTTATGCAAAACTGTTATTAAAATCTCTTAATCTGAACCTTTATGGTTAATCATACAATAGAAGAGCCCATTTCTATCAGTTGATGAGGTTTTGGCTAGTATTCAGAGAAGTCTGGTGCTAGAGGTTACCAAGGTCAGAATTCTGCACCACCATGGAGTCAGGCAGGACAGGACTATAAACTTAGGGTTAGTAGTCTTTTGGAGGCTCAAATAGACATTTAGATTTTTGCGAAATTTCACTGCCTTCGTATCTTGCCATCCCCCTCCCCGTAGTACCTAGCAAAATCTACTTTAAGTGCCTTACACTTTGGTTTTGAAATTTTTAATTTCTTGTGGGTTGAAGCCTTATTAGTTTGTCATAAAACCATGGATTACGATCTCTATTACTACAGAGTGAGGAGGGGTACAGGATGAATAACTGCTAAGATCGTTTCTAGTGCTAACTTTTTATGATGTTGTATTAGAGCTGAATAGAGGGGTCTCCATGTGAAAGCCCTCTGTTAGGGAAGCTCCTGGAGAAGCAGGTGGGTCTGAGCTGGCATTGCAGGTGAATTCTGAGATGGAGAGAGGCCAAGTGACCCAGACCGAGAGTGGCGTTAGAGCTATACTTACTTTCAACAGATATGTTTGTGCCTCCATGATATGCCAGGGCACTGTGAAACATATGAATGGCATAGGAGGGAAGGTAAACGAGGTACAAAAAAAGTGACATTCATCAGATATTTACACAACAAATATTTATTAACTCTTATTATATGCCAACACAATGCTAGGCATTGGAGACTTAAAGACACTAATTCCTTGTCTTCAAGGGGTTTGTAGTCTAGTTGACAGAAACATTCAAAACAAGTACCTTGTGGGACCGAGTGTTTGAGAACACAGACTTTGGAATCAGGTAGGTCTGGGTCCAGCCTTGGCCCTGCCACTTACTCTGTGACCTTAAACAAGTCACATACCTGTTGGAGCTTATCTCCTCATCTGAAAGTAACACTGTCTCTCAATAAATAATGGTGTGGCCATAGGGGGAAATATAGTCTAAAAAAAAGGAGTAGAACTGTGTGAATTCTTGTGGAAAAATGCCCCAAATGTAGTGTTGGCTGAAAAACCCATTTTCTACTTAATGTGATTTCACTGTAAAAAAGAAGAAAAGAGTTTTGTGGTGGAGAGAAAGGTCTAAAAGGATATATACCAGCTGTTTAAAAGTGTGAGTCGTTAGGGGGACTGTCTGTTTTTTATTACATCTGTTGTTAGACTCTAAAAAAAAATTATGTGGGTGTTAATTTGCCACCTAAAAAATAATAAGGATAATAGAAAAAAAAGCAAAAACCCCAAAGAAAAACAAAAACCTCTTCCCAGGATTTCTGGCAGGATTGAACAATATTATGCCTGGAGAATGCTCAGCGTGAGGTCTAGCACATAGTGTCAATCAGTAAACAGGTGCTGTTACTTTTATTGCTGTTCACAACAGCTGAGGAGGAAGATGGGTGCTGGACTGCAGAACCCTTGAATGTTGAAGTTAGGTTCTGTGGTTTGAATTTCCAAGGTCAGTTGATTCCTTGGATGTAGGATCTTGGTTGTCCTGTGGGGGGGGTCCTTGGTTGTCCCACGGGGCCCAGATCTGGTGACTAGGGTCGTCGTGGTCCGTGAGCTTTTTGTGGCCTTGGCTGAAAGAGAGAGACCCACAGCTGGGTGAGGTGTGCCAAGCCTACATGCCAAGCCCATCCCCTCCCCTCATTCTCTTTTGAGGATAGAAACACTGTCTGCCTCATCTTGAAGGGAGGGAGAGAGGTGGCCTGCCAAGCTGTGATATCTGTCCTAAAAGAGACCTGGGACTCTCATGGGCCTTGTGGCTTTTGGAGTCATCCTGGGTTTAGATTCGGACCTTGAGTGACGTATCAAGACTCTCTTGACCCTGCTTCTTCATCTGTAAAATGGGGATAATGCTCCTACCTCTTTCACTTGCATGTCATAAATGGTTCTTTTCCTTGTTTCTGTTGGAGTAAGGGTGGAAAAGAATTTTTTTGAGGTAGGATTTATGAGTCATTTTATAAGGCTTACTTTTTTTAAAATATAAATTTATTTATTTATTTATTGCTGCATTGAGGTGGCTTCTCTTGTTGCGGAGCACGGGCTCTAGCCGCACGGGCTTCAGTAGTTGTGGCACTCAGGCTCAGTAGTTGTGGTGCGCAGGCTTACTAGCTCCACGGCATCCCGGACCAGGGCTCAAACCCATGTCCCCTGCATTGGCGGGTGGATTCTTAACCACTGCGCCACCAGGGAAGTCAGGGCTTACTTTTCATCTGCCGGTGAAGGAGATAGTTGAAATGAATCTTCATGGAAAAAAAAAAAAAAAAAAAAAAAGATCTATTCTGTAGTTTTCACTTTCTCTTTAGTCCTGATTTTTAAAATATTTGTTGCTTTGTGGTACTCTTCTCTTGGGAGTGTTTTGTTGCAGATGAAACAATGTAGTTTTCCTTAGGTGTGATTTATACTGGGTGCCCATACATCCAGGTGTGCAAGAGAACATCTTGGTTTTTGCCTGTTGTCCTGGCATTCTGTTTTGTTAGCTTTTTTTTCGCCACTCAAAGGGGCCATGTTTGGTTCTTAATTATATGGTCACCTAGTTATATCCCAATTGAATGCCTTTTAAACAAATAGTGTCACTTAGCTTACATTTTTCAGGATCCCATTGATAGTCATGGAGTCATTTTCAAAATTTATTATAGGTCTGTTTTCTGATCAGCTACCCTTTATAATTTGCACTTGATAATGTGTTCCTGTGTCAATTTTGTTTCATGGTTCTCTTTTGTAATTTAATTTCAATTCATTTCTATAATTTTTAAAGTTCTGAGGTTTTTCTAACTTTTGCAGTGCCTAAAGTTGATGCCAGGTATTTAAATAAACAAGAAAGGGAGGAAATTAGATTTGAGAGAATATTGTATGTCAGCCTTCTTGCTGGACATTTCACAGACCTTCTCATTCAATATTAAGTAAACAGTGTAACTAAATAAACTGCTGAAAGGGAGGCAGCCTGCTAGGCTGAGAATTGAGAGACCTGATTTCAGTCTTGGTTTTGTTACTAATAAGATTTATTAACCTTGACAAATTATTTCCTTCTCTGGGCTTCTGCTTCCTCATCTGTAAAATGGGGAAAGAGTGGTGGTTAGGTAAGGCTCCTTTCTGGCTCTAAGATTTGATGACTGATCTTTATGATAGCTTAAATTTGAAACTCTCAGCATATCCCTTTTAATTGCGTTGAATGCTTTTATGAATGGATTAAGAAGCAAGTGGTTATTTACTCTAAAGTAACTCAAATTACCAAAAAAGTTTTTTATTTTTTCTTTTTCCCCAAACAACTTTACTGACTATCGAGAAAAAATTGAGGCACCTGTGTACTGTCCTCTCAAATTTGCAGCTTAAAATGTATGCTTTTTGTAGGACTGGTATGACTGTTACCTCAGGGAACACAACATTTTATTTTTGTGTTAAAATATGGATCCTTTTGAGATCGCTCTGAGTGCTGAGCCAACAATAATACGTTAACTGTTTTTGTGACCAGAGGTGGAAGAAAACTATTTCGTGGCAGTGTAGGGAGATAAGACCAAAGGAAAGGTGATCTGTCAACCTGAGCCCCATTTCCTCTCTTCTTCTGGATGGAGACAGTTGGGGCTTTCAACTTGGTACAGAGCTGGGACTTCCATGTGTTTGCGGAACAGAGTTGCTGAGGCCCTTGACCCTGTGGGGTGGAGGGAAAGGGAGGTAGGTCTCTGTAACAGGATAATCCTGCTTCTCACGTCTTGTGAAATGCTGGCCCTGAAGCGGGTTTTCTTGCTGACCTTTTCTGCCTGCTTCCCTCCCACTTTTGCTTTTGGTTTTGTTTTGCTTTTATGCTCTCTGTGCCTGTTTGCAGGTAGAGGGCTAGTCAGGGCCTGGGAGGCAGTGTGGTACAGGCTTTCGGGAGCCAGGCAGACTTGTGTGTTCACCTCTGAACTCAGCTACCCAGGAACTGCTGTGCCTTGGATGAGTGCTGAACCTTTTTTATACCTCAGGTTTCTCATTTGTAAAATGATAGTAACTTTAGTAGTTGAGTTGATTTTGGTTGCAAGTACTTTCTAAAATCTTAGAAAAGGGACTTCCCTGGCGGTCCAGTGGTTAAGACTCTGCGCTTCCAATGCAGGGGGTGTGGGTTCGATCCCTGGTCAGGGAACTAAGATCCCACGTGCCATGAGGTGTTGCCAAAAAATTAAAAAAAAAAAATCTTAGAGAAGAGGGGGTTTATTGGAAGGATGCTGGAGGGAGAGCTGAGCAGTGGAATCTTCAGGTGGTGCAGGAACTGGGACGAGTCTGGGCACCTTGGCATCAAGGGTGGTGGGCCCCCTGTCTACGGCACAGCCTCTTTCTCTGGTAGTCAGCATCCACTCCATCAGCAGATCCATCAGAGCTACCTTCACAGTCTAGCCAGCTTCTATTCTGCACTACCTCCGGGATTCTCTCTCTGTCCTGGATTCCTGGGTTTGCCTTCTAAGGGCCTTCCTGTTTCTGTGCTTCTTCACCCTCAGTCTGTTCTCAACAAAGCAGCCGAGTGAGGCTGTAAATCATGATGGTAAAACTTGCCACTTCTTAGCTGAACTCTAAGGACTTCCAAGCTCCCTCTGAGCAGAAGCCTAATTAGTAGTTTACCTCTCATCACCTACTCTTCTCCCCTTGATTTCTCTGCTGCAGCCAACCTGACTCCTTGTTGATTCTGAATCGTAGGAGGCATTCCTTCTGCCTCAGGGCCTTTGCACTTGTTCCCTCTGTCTGAATGCCCTTCTGTCAGGCTGTCTGCAGGCTCATTCTCTCACCTCCTTCCCGGAGGCCTTTTCTAACCACCTTACTTAAAATTAAAATTGCCTTGTTCCCAATCTCCTTTGCCTGCTTTGCTTTTCTCCGTAGTATACATCACCACCCACCATACGATACATGTTCTACCTACTTATTTTGTCTCTTTCCTCAAACTATAATGAAAACTCCACAAGGGCAGGAACCCTGTCTGCTTTGTCAGTGCTGAATCTCCAGCGCCTGGCACACAGTAGGCACTCAGTGGATACCTGTGGGACGAAGAACATTTTTCATCATCTATCTTCCTTAGTTTGAGTCAGCAATGCAAGAGGGATGGGCATGTAAAATAAGCCTGACCCCTGAAAACTTTACAAGTGTGAGTCCCAGAGAAGAGGGGAGAGAATTGTCATCTGAAAGCCATCCCAGTTGGGGTCTCTGAGGTTGCCATGAGGACTAAATTGGTGTATGATTGCCTAGTAGGGGCTAAGAAAATGTTCATTCTTTTCTCTTTCTGAAAACACATAACTTCCTGACAATATTAATACTCAGAAATTCAGTCAGATCTCCATAATAGAGCTTTTTGTTTGGAAAGGTAAAAATTTGGATATGTGATAATAAGAAAACTTATATGCAGCCTCATGTTGTAATGAGTGATGGAATACATAATTCTCTCTTCAAAAGGAATGGTTTTGAAATTTTGCAAATTGTACACAGGTTTTTATAAAGGTTCTTCTGGTATCTGAGCAGATCCAAATCTCAGGACCCAGGTCAGGTCAAGAAAGACGTGAAGACATGGAGTGGGAAGGCATCAGTTTTCAGTTTAGTCTTTGTTAGTAGGAATTTTTTCCCAGAGGCAGTCTAGGCTGTGGAGTACATTCATCTTTGGATTTTATAATGAGTCTCTACTAATTTACTCTTTTGTATTCATACTTACAATGTTTTGCTTTTCAAAAGAATGTGTACATTATATATTTGAAGTGAGTTCTTCCATTATAAAAAAATAGTTTATGTTTCTGTCTGATAACTTTTGAATAGAGATTGTTTCTTGCAGTTTCATAGGGATGAAGAACTTGAATAGTTGTGTTGTTTTTTTGTTTTTTTTGTTTTTTAAAGGTGTTCACTGCTTTGTTCCTGAGCTATTCAAGTAGAAACTTAAGCTTTGGAGTCAGACACTCTTGGGTCAGACACTCTGGCACTTCTTAGTCACGTGACCTTGGGCAGCCCTTCAGTCTGTATGCAGTGACACGATCATCCTAGCACCTAGCTCCGTAGACCTGTTGGGAGAGTTCAGAGATATAATATGGGTAAACAGAAGGCCTGTCTTCGAACATAGTAAGCACTGAAATAATAGCTATTTTTATTATTAATAAATTGTAAAAGTCCTTTGAAGTTAAGTATCTTGTTATAAACTTCACTCTAATTTTAAGCACCTAAGATATGTCAGAACTAGCATAATTTGAAAAAAAAAATTGTAGTTCTGTATGTGTCCTACTTCCAACAAGCAATTTTCCTAAGCGTAACATACGGACAAGGCATTTATTATGAAAACTTATTTTAAAACCTTGAGGTTTCTCTTTTTAAGGTTGATGATGAAACTTAGGCAAGTCTTTTTTTTTAATAGTGGGTTTTATATGGAGATTAGTAAATTAATGTTTAGTTTTCCTTTTCATAGTGATTTCTAGATCCTGGTTACAGTTGTTATTGAACAGTGCTAACACCAAACTTTTTCTTCCATGGAACTCACCTAATTAGGTGAAACTTTATCCACCATATCACTCTGCTGTAACAACAGTGGTCTGTCTTGTTTCATTAGGACATCTTATCATGGTTCATGTCATTAGTGCCTGAATTTAGATTCCATGAGGCCTAAGGGACATCTGTTGAAGTATTTTTCCTTTGTAAATGGCATAGATAATCTCCAGGCACTGGGACTTTTGTTTTCTACACTTGAGTTTTGCTTAGTTTTCTAAAGATGAGAAATATTTTGAGAATGGTAACTCAGAGCATTATAGGCAAATTCAAAGTAGCATCATGGTTTTTAAGAGCTGTCTCAAACCTGAAAGACAAAACGGACGGAGTCATTTGTAAAAAGATAGGAGGGCTTTTGGACTTACTTTTCCTTGAAAAATTGTATTCTGATTTTGTACAGATGATAGTATTTGCTATGGTGTCTATACACGTGATTATATTAAAGTGTTCTTCAGAGACATTACTAATTATCCTTGTTTTGAGTTTTGTTTTCTGCTGGCAAAAGGATTAGTACTCAATTTTTGGTATTAGCAGACATGAAAAAACAGGATTTGTACAGTTATAAATCTTTATTACTAGAGAAAAGAAAAATATATAAAAGGAAATGATATAATATTTATTTATTTATTTATTTATTTATTTATGGTTGCATTGGGTCTTTGTTGATGCACACGGGCTTTCTCTAGTTGTGGCGAGCGGGGGCCACTCTTCGTTGTGGTGCGCCAGCTTCTCATTGCGGTGGCTTCTCTTGTTGCGGAGCACGGGCTCTAGGCATGCGGGCTTCAGTAGTTGTGGCACGTGAGCTCAGTAGTTGTGGCTTGCGGGCTCTAGAGCACAAGCCCAGTGGTTGTGGCTCACGGGCTTAGTTGCTCCGCGGCATGTGGGATCTTCCCAGACCAGGGCTCGAACCTGTGTCCCCTGCATTGGCAGGCGGAATCTTATCCACTGCGCCACCAGGGAAGTCCCATAATATTTATTTAAAGTTGTTTCCATTGGGAAAAATATTTTACTGATTGTATAGGTTGAATAATTGGTATAGCTAGATATTTTTTAAATACAGCTTTATTGATATGTATTTCACGTAACATTCACTCCTTTGAAGTATGCAGTTTAGTGGTTTTAACATATTCACAGACTTGTGTAACTGTCACCACTATCTAATTTCAGGACCCATTAGCAGTCCCTTCCTATTCCTCTTTCCCCTCATTCCCTGGCAACCACTAATCTACTTCCTGTCTCTATGGATTTGCCTATTCTGGGCATCTCATGTAAATGGAATTACACAACGTGTGACCTTTTGTATCTGGCTTCTTTCACTTGGCAATGTTTCTAAGGCTGATCCATGTTTGTAGCATTCACGTCATTCCTTTTTATGATCAAGTAATATTCCATTGTATAGATAGATATACGACATTTGTTTATCCATTCATCACTTTGGGCTGTTTCCACTTTTTGGCTGTTATGAGTAATGGTGCTATAAACTTTTTTGTTCAAGCTTTTGTGTAGACATATGTTTTTAATTCTCTTGGGTATATACCTAGGAGTAGATAGATGTTTTTAAAAAATACATACAGGAATATATTTTCTTGAATTTTACAAAGAAATATGTAGAAAGAGGAAGACTTATTCTGAAAATTGTTAGTACACCTAATTTAAAATTTTGTAAGGTCAAGAAAATTTAATTAGAACATCTGTTAGTGAGATCATCTTTATAGTTGAATAATTAGAAAAAAATGCATGATTCTTTGTTCTGGTTCCCTTGTATGATTAACTTTGCATTTTAGAGAGTTTCAGCTGTAGACACTAGATAAAATTTGATTAATTGAGAAGTTATTTAATAAAGGGAAGTATATTGTAAGTATGAAGGTATTTATTAAAATTCTGCTGTTTTTCTTTTTTTCTTTTGAAGTGGTTTAGAGTAGTGGTTCAGACCATGGCTTTGGAGTCAGTCAGACCAGGGTTAAATCCAATCCTACTCTGGCACTTATTAGCTCAGTGACCTTGGACAAGTTATTTAACCTGTCCAAGCCTCCTTTCCCTAATCTGTAAAATGAAGGTTGGTATTTATCTCACAAAGTTGGTGTGTGAATTGAGAATGTGTGAAGTGTGTGTCACAGTGCCTAGTAATAAAAACTGATAAATGTTGATGGGAGTGCTTTTCCCCCAGTGTAGTGATTTTTCATTTAATCGTGGGGGGTTTCATGAGGCCCTGAGAGCAGTTTCTTCCAAAC
The DNA here is from genome assembly GCF_028023285.1 of Balaenoptera ricei. Lineage (NCBI taxonomy): Eukaryota > Metazoa > Chordata > Mammalia > Artiodactyla > Balaenopteridae > Balaenoptera > Balaenoptera ricei. The sequence continues at coordinate 186,472,901 of NC_082640.1, read as the reverse complement.
TTCTTGGACCATGACCCACACCAAGAAACACCTTTTACAACGTGACCCAGTCTTACACACAATCCTGTATCTCTCTATATGGATATATGTAGTCAGAATTTCAGGAGACAGCACTTAACCTTTACCATGTGTAGTGTATTGTTTTATTTTTTATTTTAAATTAATGGACTCTGTTTTTTAGAGCAGTTTTAGGTTTACAGAAAGATTGAACCCCAACAGTTTTCCCTATTATTAACATCTTGCTTTAATGGGATACCTTTGTTATAATCAATGAACTAATGTTCATACATTATTATTAACTAAAGTGCATAGTTTACATGAGGGTTCACTCTTTCTGATGTACAGTTCTGTGAGTTTTGACAAATGTGGAGTGTCATTTATCTACCAATATGGTATCATACAGAGTACTTTCACTGCCCTAAAAAATTCTTTTCCTTCCTCTTACTCATCCTTCCTTCCACCCTCAACTCCTGGCAACCACTGATCATTTTACTGTCTCCACAGTTTTTTCTTTTCCAGAATGTCATATAGTTGGAATCATACAGTATGTAGCCTTTTCAGACTGGTTTCTTTCACTTAGCCGTGTGCATTTATGTTTCCTCCATGTCTTTTTGTGACTTGATAGCTCATTTCTTTTTATCACTGCATGATATTCCATTTTCTGGATGCACCACAGTTTATTTATCCATTCACCTACCGAAGGATGTCTTGGTGACTTCCAAGTTTTGGCAGTTATGAATAAAAAGCTACTATAAACATTTGTGTGTAGGTTTTTGTATAGATATAAATTTTCAATTCATTTGGGTAAATACCAAGAATCTTAATTGCTGGATCTCATGGTAAGAATATGTTTAGTTTTGTAAGAAACTGCCAGACTGTCTTCCAAAGTGTATGTACCATTTCACATTTCCACCAGCAGGTTCCTATTGCTCCACATCTTTGTCAGCATTTGGAATTGTCAGTGTTCTGGATTTTGGACATTTTATTAGGTGTGTAGTGGTTTCTCATTGTTGTTTTAATTTGCAATTCCCTAATGACCTCTGATGAACATCTCTTCACATGCTTATTTGCCATTTGTGTATCTTCTTTGATGAGGTGTCTGGATCTTTTGTTCATTTTTTGATTGAGTTCTTTGTTTTCTTACTGAGTTTTAAGAGTTCTGTGTATATTTAGGATACAGATTCTTTATCAGACATGTGTTTTATGAATATTTTCTCCCAGGCTGGTCTTTTCGTTCTCTTTTTAAAAATAAATAAATAAATAAATAAATAAATAAATTTATTTATGGCTGCACGGGCTTTCTCTAGTTGCGGTGAGCAGGGGCTACTCTTCGTTGCGGTGCACGGGCTTCTCGTTGCAGTGGCTTCTCTTGTTGCGGAACACGGGCTCTAGGTATGAGGCCTTCAGTAGTTGTGGCTCGCGGGCTCTAGAGCGCCGGCTCAGTAGTGTGGCGCACGGGCTTAGTCGCTCCACAGCATGTGGGATCTTCCCAGACCAGAGATCAAACCTGTGTCCCCTGCATAGGCAGGCAAATTCTTAACCACTGAGCCACCAGGGAAGTCCCTTTTCATTCTCTTAATACTGGTTTTTTTTTTTTAATGTGTGTTTTTTGGTTTTTTTAAATTTTTATTTTATATTAGAGTATAGTTGATTTACAGTGTTGTGTTAGAATACTATTTTATGTTGTTCTTCTCCATTAAAAAATAAAACTGGCCCTGAGGGCACTAATTGATTATACAGCACATTAGTAGGTCACAACCTGTGGTTTGAAAATCAGTTCTGCTTCCGTAACGTTCACATGGACAATGTCAGTAAAGCAACCATCATTCTGAGCAGTAATTCTCAACATTGATGAACAAGGGTGTCAGAGTTGATACTGCCCTGTTCCTATTTTAAAGGATTCTTTAAGTTTTAGTGAATAGATTAAATTTGGTCAGCTGCATCACCTCCACACATGGTATGGAGTAATGGCATATCTAGACATTACAAGAAGCTTCATGAGTTTTGTATTTCTACAAGGTTTTAGACAGGTTCCCTCAAAATGCATATGCTTTTAAATACTGGAGGGATTAAGTAAGTAAGGTGAAGGGAAGCTAAGATGTATATTTTGTATTCCCAGGAATAGTGTGTGACCAGATTTCACCAATTCAAGCTGGTGAGAGGAAATTTTTATATGATGGAATATATACTTTTAAAATATTAAATTATTAAAGCAAAGGGACTTCCCTGGTGGTGCAGTGGTTAAGAATCCGCCTGCCAATGCAGGGGACACGGGTTCGACCCGGTCCAGGAAGATCCCACGTGCCACGGAGCAACTCAGCCTGTGCGCCACAACTACTAAGCCTGCTCTCTAGAGCCCGCGAGCCACAACTACTGAGCCCTCGTGCCACAACTACTGAAGCCCATGCGCCTAGAACCCATGCACTGCAACAAGAAGCCACCACAATGAGAAGCCCGCGCACCACAACGAAGAGTAGCCCGCGCACCACAACGAAGAGTAGCCCCTGCTCACCACAGCTAGAGAAAGCCCGCGTGCAGCAGTGATGACCCAACGCAGCCAAAAATAAATAAATAAAATAAATAAATAAAATAAAAAAGGCAAAAACAGTGACTTGAACTAATTGATATGGTTATTGAGGATCTAATTTAATGGTCATTTAACTGTATTAGTCTCTTATGAGTAGATGCTACTTAAATATTTAAATGTGTCTGTCCTCTCAAGAGTGTTAAATATTTACTTCTTGCTTATTTAGAAAAAAATTCTTCATTGATCTTGAAAGGCTAGTTCTAGTTCTTTGCCAAAATAATACGAATTCCAATTACAGAAATTGAATGTAATATGATCTTACCAAACTATTCGTTCATTTTCTTTGGAGTTAATTCATTTCCCCAAAATTTGCAGGAGTGGGGGTGGGACTCCCCCCCACCCCCAATACCCTGCAGTGCCACCTTGTGGAAAGAGGGAAAACTTTAACAAGGGATTTCTGTGATGTCTAGTTTTGAGTAAAATCTGCCAAATATCATATGCATGTGTACAGGCTTCTGACTTTTACACTAACATTTAAAAAATTTTTTTTAATTTATTTTTTGGCTGCCTTGGGTCTCATTGCTGCATGCAGGCTTTCTCTAGTTGGGGCGAGCGGGGGCTACTCTTCGTTGCGGTGCACAGGCTTCTCATCGCGGTGGCTTCTCTTGTTGTGGAGCACAGTCTCTAGGCGCGTGGGCTTCAGTAGTTGTGACACGCGGGCTCAGTAGCTGTGGCTCGCAGACTCTAGAGAGCAGGCTCAGTAGTTGTGGCTCATGGGCTTAGTTGCCCCGCAGCATGTGGGATCTTGCTCGGACACAGGGCTCAAACCCGTGTCCCCTGCATTGGCAGGCGGATTCTTAACCACTGCGCCACCAGGGAAGTCCCAAACACTAACATTTTAAAAAGATTTTTATCCTTCTTCTCTCTGATGTGGAGTAACTCAGTGATTAGGGGGGGAATATATTGGTCTTTTTTTTTTTCCTATGGAGACCTTGAAGATAAGAAGGCAGACACCTACCCTTTGTGACTCAACCTATTTTAAAAAGAAATTTTTTATATACTTGGGGGAGTTTATTGAGTGCCTACTATGTGCCAGGCTTTACTCCAGGCACTAGTGATAGAGCAGTGAACTAACTAAAATCCCTGCTCTCAGGGAGCTTATGTTCTAGTGGGAGGAGACAGAGGATAAACAAATAAATAAATATACAGCACAGATCAGGTGGTGATGAAAACGAAGAAGAAAAAAAGCAGAGTGAGATACAGGAGTGCTGTTTTAGATAGGTTGGTTAGGTGAACAAATGTTTTAAAGGCTCTACTATGTAAATGACTTACATTAGTGGTAGATTCCCAGTGATTTTCTTTATGTAGCTCAAATGTTCTTGAGAGTGAGGAGAAGTTGACCTCTTAATCTGATATGGTTATGCAGTTAGCTGCCTGCTAGGCTGCCTCCATCTTTTATTTACTGAGCACACTTATATTTTACTCAGGCACTGAGTTAGAGAACACAGGTCCTGCCCTCAGTGGCCTTATGGCCATTCTGGGTTTTTTTTTAACAACTTCTAAAAAAATAAAAATATGTGCAGCTTGAGACACACTTAGATGATTTCAAGAGCAGGTGATGGGTCACAACTCACTCCTGTGAGTCACAAACACTGTTCCAGTAGAGGATGTAATCATGAAAACCGTTGATAATTTAGTGTAAGAATGTTATGCCAGAAATAGCCACAGTCTGTTATAGGAGAGCAAAAGAGGAGGCCTTGACTCACACTGGGTCAGGATGGGTAGACAATGGCGTCAGGAAATACTTCCAAGAGGAGGTGGACGTTTGCAGATGATGGAGAAGGACGGACAGGCGGGCAGGGTCTGATAGCGTGACTTGTCTGGGCAGAGGGAACAGTTTGAAGAAAGGCATAGAAGGCATCTTATCATCACGTGCTATGCTGGTTACAGCACATAGTATAAATCTTTGTGTGTTTTTCTAACTGTAGTTAACCAAATATTTTATTTTCAACATATTAATCTTTTAGGAAGAATAAACATTAACTTTTTTTTTTCTTTGTTTTCTTTGCCTTCTTAGCCTTCTTAATCCTTAACCCTGTTGGGTTTCATCTCTATACATACTATTAAGAAAGAAAAAATAACACTACCCATTAGATTGTGACATGCTATCAGTTGTAAGATATATTGTGATTTCAAAGATATTAAAAAAAAGTGCATCTAGGATTAATACTTATGATATTTGTGTTGGAGATTCTTCAGTTTCTTTTAATCTAAGAAATACTTGCTAGAATAATGGTAGCAGTCCCATGCCTTTTCAGCTCCAATTTTAGGGGTTGCTCTAGGGAAGTATGTACCATCCAGGTCAATGCCAGCTTAATTTATCTCGAGAGCTTTTAAATCTGTCATGATTATAATGAAATTAGTTTTGATTGAGTAGTAGAGATTAGGGGAAATGGATTTTGCTAAGATTAGAAAAGATAGGGTTTACTAAAGACTATAAAATAGAATTAAAAACTGAAATAATGTGTAGTGACTTTTGGCTAATTTATCTGGGAGTTCTTAGCTTTCAAAAATAAATGTTCAGACTCACAACTCTGCCATTCTGCCCCTCCTCCCCTTCCCCCATCATATTGAACTTATTCACGAGCTGAAAAGTCTTGGTAATTCAAAAGTGTCCCCGAAGAGTGTCACGCCATGGTTCATTCTGACAGCAGGTTCCTAAAGAATTCTGCTTTCCGAGCAGAGAAGCACAAGCCGTGCCTTTACAGGTGCCACTGTGTGCCCATGGTGGGTGATGAGCATGCGAGACTGGCTCTGGCCAGAGGCCCGGCTTCCAGAAGCAGATGGTTGTGTACACCTTCAGTAGCTCACAGTGTGGAGAACAAATCATGGATCCTGTAGTAGACACAAGGGGTACAGGATGAGGAATGAAAAGGCTGAAGAGCTGCGGAAAACAGGACCCACTCCTGGTTATTAGTGAAATGTAGTTACAGCACTTAAAGAGAAGATAATTTTTAAAAATATTCTCACTGATTTGAAATTTTGATTTATAAACTGTGGTTTGGGAAAACATATTATTAGATCTTATAAAGCATAGGCTATGAGGGGACTTCCCTGGTGGTCCAGTGGCTAAGACTCTGCGCTCCCAATGCGGGGGGCCCGGATTTGATCCCTGGTCAGGGAACTAGATCCCACATGCCACAATGCAGATCCCGCGTGCTGTAACTAAGACCTGGCGCAGCCAAACAAACAAACAAATAAATAAATAAATAAATTTAAAGCATAGGCTGTGAAATCACATGGGAAAATATTTACCATTCGAAGTATAAAATAAATATGAGTAAACAAGAATAAAAATATATTCCAAGGGCTTCCCTGGTGGTGCAGTGGTTGAGAATCCGCCTGCCAATGCAGGGGACACGGGTTCGAGCCCTGGTCCGGGAAGATCCCACATGCCACGGAGCAACTAAGCCCGTGGGCCACAGCTACTGAGCCTGTGCTCTAGAGCCCACAAGCCACAACTACTGAAGCCCGCGTGCCTAGAGCCCGTGCTCCGCAACAAGAGAAGCCACCGCAATGAGAAGCCCGCACACTGCAACAGAGTAACCCCTGCTCGCTGCAACTAGAGAAAGTCTGTGTGCAGCAACAAAGACCCAATGCAGCCAAAAATAAATAAATAAATAAATAAATTTATTTTAAGAAAAAATTACACTTGTTCTGATGAAACTGGTATAGCATTAAGGACCTTCAGTTCTGGACTTGTTTGCACTGGATCCAGGAATTACCTATTTTATTCCAAATTCTATAGATTCCAGGCCATTTATGTTAGTATTTAAAAGACCCCCAACTTTTAAAGATAAATTTCCTCTGTGGGTTAGTGAGCAGAAATAACTGTTTTATTTCTTATAAAAGAGAAATGTGTTTATAATATCCTAGAAGAACTGAAGGAAAAGTGCTTGTTTGTTGAACAGACTGGATGTATCTTACTTAGATCATGAGTAGTGTTTCCTCAGTTCTGTGGTATGGTGAAGGTTTTATATTTTGTTTGTCATTCGTGGAGTCAACCAGATTTCACAGTGCCTCCCATACATCAGATACTGATCAGGCAACGGGAACAAAAGATTCAAAAGTGAATTGCTTGGAGGCGCGTAGAGCCTAGTGTGATGTAATAAAGATGTGTGTGAAGAGCTACTGGATCACAAAGGAAGGAACATGTAGCCTCCCTGGTGAGAGGAGGTGGTGAAGGGAGGTTTTGCAAAGGTGGACGCACATGAGCTGAGTTTTGAAGGGTGAGTAGGAGTTTACAGGCAAACAGGAAGGGCACTGGGGCAGAGGGACAGCGGCCTGGAGAACTTGGACTTGAGGGAGCAAGGTTCATGGTGGGAAGGCACTAGGACTGGAAGGCTAGGAAGGTTGTGGGGAATCTTTTACCCGTGATAGGAGTTTGCAGTTTATCCTGTGGTCTAGGCCTTCTCGGAGGGCATTCTGTGGAAATCCAAGCCCCATAAGGGTCTCTGGGGGAGAAAAGTTAGAGATTCACATGAACATTACAATGTTAGACTCTTGAGTACTCAGTAAAGAAACCAGTTTCCTGTTTATAAACCCGAAGAAATGTTTTGGGAAGGATTGCTATTAGGCAGTGCAGGGTTCCTGAATATTTTAAGCAAGGGAATGACTTCAACTGATTTAGGAAATTAACTGACGACAGTGAAGGGGTAGGTTGGAGTAAGGGGAGATTGGTGGCAAGAGAACAGTTCATAACTATTGCTAGTTTTGGTAATAAAATCTGGCTGTCAGTATAGAGATGTTTAATCTCAAAATTTAGGAATTTAGGGCACTTCTAAGAAAAAAAATATTTTAACAATGAACTAAAATACTTAGTTGACAGCCAAGATTTTGAGAGGAGAATTTTGGGACAAATGCAAATTTTGTTTTTGACTTTGATCAAAGATTAAACAAATACTTTATAATACTGTCTGATCAAAGAAAATCTTGGGTTTAAATTTTACTTTAGGGGTAATGTTTTTTAAAAATCCCTTATGATACAATCTCTTGAGTTCTTAGATCAAAGTGGTAGGGTTTTTAAAAGATTTTTTAAAAATAATGCTGGACAATTTTTATTTTTTAATTTTTTGAATACATTATAATGTATCTTCATTTAAGGACCATTTTCATTTCTTTTACTGTGATATATTATTTCTTCAGTCAATTTTAAAAAATAAATTGGATTTTTGGTCTTTCTGGTACCAGTTTTTAGGAGCCCTTTATATATTGAGGAGATTGGCTTTTTATATGTAATATGAGTTGCAAATATTTTTCCCCAGTTTGTCTTTTTTGCTTTGTAAAAGATCCCTGTGTTTTATTACTTGAATATATCTTTTTCTGTGGTGTCTGGTTTTTGAGTCATAGGTAGAAAGGGCTCTGTACTCCAAGATTATAAAAAGAAATTTACCCAGTTTTAGTCTAAAATCTTTACAATTTTGTGATTTATATTTAAATATTTGATCTATTAGGAACTTATGCTTGTGTATGATGTGCAATATGAATTCATTTTTTTCCAGTTGGATATTTTAATTGCTCAGGCATCATTCATTATATAGTCTTTTCCCTCCTCAGTTTTGAGATAACCTGCTTCATCATTTACCATTTTCTGTTTCTGGACTTCATAATTTGTCCCATTGATCTATTTATGTGCTGGTGCCATACTGTTTTGAGGCTTTATAATATCTAGTAGTGCTAGTTTCCTTCTAATACTCCTCTTTTGGCATTTTCCTGACTTGTCTTACATTTTAATTTTTCTACATGAACTTTAGGATCAGCTTAACCTGTCCTGTAAGCATTCTGGCAGGGCAGAGTGGCAGTGGCGGAGTGGGGAGGTGGGGGGATCACTTTTAATTTACAGATTAATCTCTTTATTGATTGATGACTCAAGTTGTAGCTTTAATTTAATATTTCTCTTACAGATGATATTAACCGTGTTCTTGAGCAACAATGAACAGATTTTAACAGAAGTTCCTATAACACCAGAAACAACATGTCGGGATGTTGTAGAATTTTGCAAGGAACCTGGAGAAGGCAGTTGCCATTTAGCTGAAGTGTGGAGGGGAAATGGTATGTATTAGGCTCTATAAAGATGACTAAGTACATGAAATCCAGTGTTTATTGAATACAGAATGTTGTTCCTGGTTCTTTGTTATCTGAGGTAATAAGGAATTGAGTAAAGTAAAAACTATTCTATCGCATGAGGATAGGATGTTATAAATGCTGTTTGCAAAAAAGTGTGTTTTGTGATTTGACCCTCACCGTAGCCGTGTGGAAGAAGCTGGGAAAGCGGATCCGGTTCTCTTGTGAAGGCTTTCTGACATCACTACTGACCAAACGAGAGTTCTCTGTCCACTGAGACCTTAACAGTGTTTTGTTTGTTGCATGTCATGTTGTTCATCTGCTTTTCTTTTCCCTATGATAACTTCACGAAGACAAAAACATTATCGTGTTCCCCTGTGTACAAAGCCTTTTAAATAGTAAGTGCTTCATAAATATTTGTTTATTAAGTTGAGAAAAGTTAATACTGGCTCTTATATTTAAGGATTTGTCAGCTAGCTGGGCAGAGATGATCAGTGTAGGTAATATAATTACCGAATACAGAAAATTCTGCAAAATAATGTGGACTCTCACGGAGGGGTGGAATTGAACTAGGATAGGATACACCGGGCGAGGGGAGCAATGTGAGGGAAGGACAAGAGAAGAGCATGGACAAGGCGTGCTCCTCAGACAGCACTGAGAGGAGGGGGCCCGGGAGGGTGGGAACTAGACTGGCAAGGCCACCTGCTCCGGCAGCGTGTGGAAGGAGGTAGCTGTGTGCATGGATGGGTCTGAGTCAGGAAGCAAGAGAGTGGTCAGTTGGAACATGCTGTGTATGAGGTGGGCGTCCAGATGGATGTGTTTAAAGGACACTTAGGGATAATCAGTGAATTCTTACACTTCTTAAAAATAATTTTTTAATTGAGGTATAATTGACATACAACATCTTATTAGTTTGAAATGTACTACATGATTATTTGGTATTTGTATATGTTGTGAAACGATCACCACAGTAAGTCTAGTTAGCATCCGTTACTGTGCACAGTTACAGCATATTTTTTCCTGTGATGAGCACTTTTAAGGTCTACTCTCTTAGCAACTTCACATATGCAGTATGTTTTTTTTTTTAATTAATTTATTTTTGGCGGCATTGGGTCTTCGTTGCTGTGCACAGGCTTTCTCTAGTTGCAGCGAGTGGGGGCTACTCTTCATTGTAGTGCGCGGGCTTCTCATTGCGGTGGCTTTTCATTGCAGAACATGGGCTGTAGGCGCGCGGGCTTCAGTAGTTGTGGCATGCGGGCTCAGTAGTTGTGGCTCACAGGTTCTAGAGCACAGGTTCAGTAGTTGTTGCTCCGCAGCATGTAGGATCTTCCCGGACCAGGAATCGAACCCATGTCCCCCTGCATTGGCAGGCAGATTCTTAACCACTGCGCCACCAGGGAAGTCCCTGCAGTATGTATTATTAACTTTGGTCACCATGCTGTACATTACACCCCCAGTAAGAGTTCTTTATATATTGTAGATACAAGTCCCTTATTAGGTATATGATTTGTAAATATTTTCTTCCAAAGTCTTGTGCTTTTAATGTTATCTTTCAAATTCAGAGTAAAAACTTTAAGGACACATTGAGAGAAACTTGACTTTGATAAACGGTGGACTATTTACTAAAGTAGAACTAAGAGGCCAGGTCCTCAGTTATCAGTCTGATACCACCTACAGGAAGAGGGGTGTTAAGTAATTGCAGTTTTTAGAGGACTAATGTTAGAGCCTGGTCATTCCATCATTGTTTGCTCTTCTCTAGCCTCTTAGCGCTCTTGCTTTTTGTGGCTTGCTATCACTTCTTATTCCTTATCTGCCTCTTATATTAGTCTGGGAGAGCCCCAGTGGTCCCTGGCCGCTTGAGTCACTCAGTTGGTGCAGTCCTTGGCTCCAGGGCCATCTGAAATCATAACCTGTGGTCTAGGCTCATCAGGAGTGAGGCCTGCCTCCTCGGAGCACAGAGGGCCACAGCCACTGCCCCCACTGTCTAGAGCAGTCCCTAGCACCCACGCACCTTTGCCTCTCGTCCCTTCCTTGAATCTCAGGGTGCGTTAAGGGTCCCTCCCCTTTGCTCCAGTACTGTCATTGTATTTATCAAAACATAATATAGTAGCTTTCATCTCTCTCTTATTGGACTAAAATTCCTGAAGGCAGGAACTTGTTTGTTCACCATCATACCCCCAGTGCCCAGCCTGTTTCTCATAATAGGCCCTGAGTAAACACTTAAATCATTGAGTAAATTGGAGCAGCAAAGCGAGATCTTGAAGAGATGGGGGTGGATGAGATTCAAAGGAAGGGGAAAAAGCACAGCCTTTCTCAGTCTTTTTTACCCCAGAGGAACCCTTAAGGTAATTTTCAGATTTTGGAGAACACTTTGCATAAAAATTACTGCATCCATAACACATGGTATACTCATGTCATCAGTATTCAGAAATATGATACTCCAATATAATTGTCAGTGCTTTTGAGAAGAGAGTATTTCTCTGTGGATCTGTGTATTAGTTTGCTCAGGCCGCCATAACAAAGTAACACAAACTGGGTGGCTTAAATAAGAGAAATTTATCTTTTCACAATTCTGGAGGCTAGAGGTCTGACTGAGATCAAGGTGTCAGCAAGGTTGGTTTCTCCTGAGGCCTCTCTCCTTGGCTTGTAGACAGCAGTCTTCTCCCTGTGTCCTTACATGGCCTTCTGTCTGTGTGTGTCTGTGTCCTAATCTCTTCTTAAAGGGACACCAGTCATTTGGATTAGGGCCCACCCTAATGACCTCATTTTAACTTATTACCTCTTTAAAGATCCTGTCTTCAAATAAGGTCACATTCTGAGGTACTAGGGGTTAAGACTTCAGCATATGAATTTGTGTGTGAAGGGACACAACCCAACCCATAACAATCTGTTAACTTGGCCAGCGTATTATCCTGATCTTTTTGTGGTTCCCTTCCTCACAGAGGATGTCAGCTCTAATGCAAATCAGGAGTGTAGGTAGGCCCTTCAGTTTTTCTTTTTGTGAAATTTCCTACTTGATTTTCTTTTTGCCTTATCCAAGAATGGCTGAAAGTCTTATAGATTTCTCCATTACATAAGATGCTAATGAGGTATAGTATGCTATTAATTCTACATGATATGTGTGGGGTAGTTTTGTTTTCACTTTAAAACAGAAATAACATTTTAGTTAACCCTTCTTATTTAAAAAAGGTAATGAAGCTTAGCTTGCTTTTCTTGAAGTTAGTCTTTAAAATTTTTTTATTTATAAAGGGAAACAAATTTTTTTCAATAACTGGCTTTAAGACAAAATTGGAGTTTTAACTTTATAAAGTTATGTTCAGACTTGGTAGATTTAAGTGAAGACTGTAAATTGATTTTAATTAATGTGAAAAAAATTTGTAAGCCAAAGCAATATGAATGAAAATATGGCCTAAGACACAATTTTATGTAAAACCAAGGGACATGATTAGGCTTAAACATGGGCCTCACAGCTATAAAACTACAATATACAAGTTCTTAAAAATCTTTTTTATAGGCCTATATCCATAAAAAGTGTTACTTTCAAAACTAAACATATGGAATGATATACTTCTTTAGTGTTCAATTTGTGCTTGCTTTTCGCTGTACAAATACTCAGTTCAGAGTTGAACTAAGCACACACAGATTTCATTTTCAACTGAGATGAGATGATTTATGTCCTTGCCCTTGATGTTGGTTGAATAGACAAAGCTTGCCTGCACATGTAGGAAGATGAAACGGCAGCAGCACAATGTGCGCTGCATTTCTATGAATGGTGGGGTTTTCTTCCTTACGGAAGTCTGGCACTTATCTAGGACTGAACAATAAATCACACCTTGAATGTATGATGAGGCTGCAGCTTGCACAGCTCTTTCTCTTGACTCAGTGTCAGATTCTCAGGCTGAGCAGGAGGAGTCTCTCACCCAGCCACACTCTTGTGTTGAAAGGAGCCAAAATACTGTTCAATCTTGTCCTGCTCCTCTCCCACGTCAGGCGGTTTTCTGTGAGCCTTGGAACTTGCCGATATCCTTTCTCGCTTTCAAGCACAAGCGGCAGTGGGAACGTTTCAAGATTTCCTTTTTTTTTCCTTTTAATTGAGATAAAATTCACATAGCATAAAAATCCCCATTTTAGTGTACAACTTTGTGGTTTTTAGGACATTCTCAGTGTTATGCAACTATCTCCAAACTCTGTACCTCCCCATTCCTTCCTCCCCCAGCCCCTGGCAACCACTGTATTACTTTCTGGCTCTATGTATTTGACTATTTTAGGCATCTCATATAAATTGTATCATATAATATGTGACTTTTTAAAAAAACTATTTATTTTTAGTGTGTGATTTTTTGATCTTTTTTCTCTTAGCATGTTTTCAGGATTCATCCATGTTGTAACATGTATCAATACTTAATTTCTTTTTTTGGCTGCAAATATCCATTGTATGATATACAACAGTTTATTTATCCTTTCATCAGTTAATGGACATTTGGGTTGTTTCCACTTTTTGGCTACTATGAATATTGCTGCTGTGAACATTCACATACAAGTGTTTGTGTGGGCTAGCTGTATTGCCAGCATGTCGTTGTCAAGCCTTTATACATCTGATTGCCACCTGTAACATTTTAATGGATAACAAGATTCAGCCAATTTGTTAATGTGTTTCTTTGAAAGAGTGGGAGGCATACTGCTTCATGATAAATATACTAAAGGACATTTTTTTCACTGTTCCCCATTTAATGTTGCAAAATTGCTTTTATGTTTACTTCTTTGTGTTTATATGTTACCTAAATTATTTCCCGTTCATGGTCTTGCTTTCATTTCATTAAAGTTAAAATTCAGTGCTTGTAATATCCTTGAATTCTAATATGTATGTGTACATTTATTTTAAATTATTTTTATTCATTTTTTACTTTTGGTAGGAGTCATTTTGTTTGTTTCTGGGAAAAGTAAGATTTTTTTGTTTGTTTGTTTTTTTCCTAGAGCGTCCCATACCCTTTGATTATATGATGTATGAACATCTTCAGAAGTGGGGGCCACGAAGGGAAGAAGTGAAATTCTTTCTTCGACATGAAGATTCCCCAACCGAGAGCAGTGAACAAGGTAGATAAGTGCTTTTCCCCCATTTGCTAATTTTTGCCATAAAAGTTAATTTAAACATTAAATTAATTAAAATTAATTTAAGAATTAACAGGAATAAACATTAAATTATTCACATGATTTTCCCCCCTTCACTTACAAGTGGTGAGAGGGAGAGTTGGTATCTCACAGGGGTTTTTTTGACTTCTGTTATTGCAGTTTATGATTATTTTACACTTTCAGCCTCCTCCTCAGGATCCTAAGTCAGTCACGTAATGCACTGAAACATGTAAGGGGACCTGCTGTTCAAAGGGATTGCTTTTGATAAATATCATATGGATGAAATCTCTAGATTTTAAGAATAAATGAAACCATGAAAAGATCATAAAAATTCTGGGAAATATATATATATTTATATAGTATATATATGTGTATATATACACATATATGTATATGGAGAGAGAGAGAGAAAAACAAGAACAAGACCTAAGTGGGGAGTTCTCTGGTGGCCTAGTGGTTAGGATTGCAGGCTTTCACTGCCACAGCCTGGGTTCAGTCCCTGGTTGGGGAACTGAGATCCTGCAAGCTGCGCGGTGCGGCCAAACAAAAAAAAAAAAAAAAAAAAGAACAAGGCCTAAGTGTAACTAACTCTAAACCATAATAGAAAAGACGAACCAAATTATTAAAATAAAAAAACAAAAAAAACCTCTTTGCATGGCAATAGCCACATTAAAGCAAGGTCAAAAGACAATATAAACTGGGAAACAGCATTTATAGCTCATATTGCAAAGGGCTAATTTCCTTTACATAAAATGATAAAAAAAAACAGTAAAAAAAAAAAAAATGGACAAAATATACAAACGTGAAGTTCACAGAAAAGGAAATATTCATGACCCAGAAATATATGAAAAGAAGTTCAGCCTTACTCCTAATAAAAGAAATGTAGGAAAAACACTGAGATACTGTATTTTACGTGTCACGTGGCCAAGATTAGAACATTTAATAACACAGTGTTGGCAAGAATGCTGAGAAACAGGCAGCCTTCCACACTGTTGGCAGCTTCTGTAGAGGGCAGTTTGGTGGTATCTATTAAGCTTACAAAAGCATGAAACCTTTCACCCAGCAATCTCACTTTTGAGAATTTATCCTAAAGCTGTGTCTGCACACATACAAAATGACATCTACATAGTGTAGCTCATGGGCACTGCTGGTAGGAGCAGCCTTCAATGTCTCCAGGGGCGTTGGCTGAAGAAACCGGAGTACATCTGCTCTGTGCCCTGTCCGAAACCACTTCCTGGACTTGTCACTTGAATAAGCACAGTGTACACACGTGCTGCCTCCTGTGTAACAAAGATGAAAGAGTAATGACGTATTCTGTGTTGGCTTGTGTGTATGAAATATCTTTGGAACGATAAGTAAGAAACTGGTAACATGGCTAACCTGGGGGGAAGGCTGCTGGGTAGGGGAAGGAGGGAGGGAAAATTGGTCATTTATATCTTTTGGTTCATTTTGAATTTTTAAAAAAAATTTATTTATTTTATTTATTTATTTTTGGCTGCGTGGGTCTTCGTTGCGGTGCGCGGGCTTGTCACTGAGGTGGCTTCTCTTGTTGCAGAGCACGGGCTCTAGGCACACGGGCTTCAGTAGTTGTGGTGTGCAGGCTCAGTAGTTGTGGCTCGTGGGCTGTAGAGCGCAGGCTTAGTAGTCGTGGTGCATGGGCCTGGTTGCTCTGCGGCATGTGGGATCTTCCTGGACCAGGGCTCGAACCCATGTCCCCTGCATTGGTAGGCGGATTCTGAACCACTGCGGTGCAGTGAAGCCTGTTTCCTTTTGAATTTTGAACCATAGGAATATACTACTTTTTAAAAAAAATTTTTATTGGAGTATAGTACATTTACAATGTTGTGTTAGTTTCAGGTATACAGCAAAATGAATCTCTTATACATATACATATATCCACTCTTTTTTAGATTCTTTTCTCAAATAGGCCATTACAGAGTATTGAGTAGAGTTCCCTGTGCTGTACAGTAGATCCTGATTAGTTATCTGTTTTATATATAGCAGTGTGTATATGTCAATCCCAGTTTCCCATAAACTACTTATTTTTGAATTAAAGTTTAAAATAAGGGAATCTTTTTTTTTGGAAAGCATATACACTGTGCAGTTAAGAAAGAAACCTTTGTTATTTAACAGTGATTATGGATTACTTCTGGTATTTAAAAAAAAATAAACAATGAAAGGACATCCTTTTGTAAAAAGAAGATTCTTTTATTACAAGTTATCCCTCTTTATTTATTTTTTGCCGAGCCACATGGCTTGTGGGATCTGAGTTCCCCGACCAGGGATTGAACCCGTGTCTTCTGCATTGGAAGCACAGAGTCTTAAGCACTGGACCGCCAGGGAAGTCCCTAGTTGTATTTTTTTATAATACCTATTTATTTATTTGGCTGCTTCAGGTCTTCGTTGCAGCGCGCGGGTTCCTCGTTGTAGCGCGCGGGCTTCTCTCTAGTGGTATGCAGGTTTTTCTGTCTCTAGTTGTGGTGCACGGGCTCCAGGGCGCATGGGCTCTATAGTTTGTGGCATGCGGGCTCTCTCGTTGAGGCGCACAAGCTCAGTAGTTGTGGCATGCGGGCTTAGTTGCCCCATGGCATGTGGGATCTTAGTTCCTTGACCAGGGATCAAACCTGCGTCCCCTGCATTAGAAGGCAGATTCTTTACCCCTGGACCACCAAGGAAATCCCTGTATTTTTAATTAAAGGATATTTTGCCACTAGGATGAGCTACCGTCTGCTTTAAAATCATCTTCCCGTAGCTGTAAATATCATGCTGTTTTTCACAGTGCATCATTACTTCTGGTTTTTATTCCACTGGGTGTTGGTCATCTGGAGTCAGGAGACCAAGGCTCCAGGCCTAGCTCTTCATCCATTTCTACCTTAGAAAAGGGCCCTGCCTCTCTGGACGGAATCCTGAGGAGGATTAGACTAGCTGGCAGTTAAAGTGCTGTTCTAGTGCTAAGAACTTACTTTAACTCTCTACCTGAGTGCTCCAAATATTTATACCCTATACTCAAATTAGAAGTTTTATATTTTACTTTAATCATTATAATATATGTACATAACCCTTACTGTCTCAGGATGGTGGAGTGGGGGGAAGGTCTTATATTGTTCTCACTCTATAAAGTCTGGAAGCGTTAGGGATACTTGAGAGAACTGTCTAGAGTCACAAGGAAGGGGACAGCACTGACCTTCCAGTTGACGTTCATCGTCACACCGGATGCTGCTCAGTCTTGTTGTGCTCACGTGGCAAGTACACCTGAGACAGTGGAAGAGCCGGGTGCTGGGCTGTGTGAGGTTAAGGAGACAATGCGTCCCAGGGGGATGGGGCTCGAGACGAGGGCCTTGAAGAGGGAGTCGGACCTGGAGGGGAGAGTACAGAGCTGCTGCACTGAAGGCAGGGGACCAGGATGAAGGAGGCTCCGAGGGGAGTGGTGCCAGGGAGTACACCTTTCTCGACCCAGGCTGGTACAGAGGGTTGGTCAGGATTGGAAGAACCAAATTCATCACACGACTCTCATCACTTTTCACAACTTTCAGCAAAGTCCCTGCTTCCCTATTTAATACTCCTCAGCTTAGCTTTGATGGCATTTGTAATGGGACCCTGCCCATCTCCTCAACCTGTCTCTTCTTTCTCTCTTCCACCATATTCTTTGTTGCATATGCATTCGCTGTCGTGCCCTAACTCACAGTTCCATCTTCCTCCAGCTGTGATGCTCCACCCTCCGCCCTTTTCCCTCTGCCTGTGCTTCTGCATGTTCTGCCTCTCTCTCAGAGCTCAAGAAGAAAGGTGGCAGGTAGAACAGCTCTCATTGGGTGCTGTGTTCCATTTTATTTCTGTTCACTGAACTTCTCCTCCTGCTTATATTCTAATCAGCCAGAGGTGAAGATCCAAGACGCATGTTTCCTCTCTGCTCCCCACAGAGCTGAGGACAAGCCAGTTGTCACCGATATATATTGTTTAAAAGGAGTTACATTTGAGTATTTATTGCCTATAGAACTATAAGGTATAACAAGAAGTAAAGGACAACCCTGACTTAAAAGAGTAGGAATTCTCTATATGGAAACTAGAGGAGAGTGTGGAGGACATGTCCTTCAATCACCTTGTATACCTGGGGGAACAGAAGCTTAATGTGTAAAGTAACTCGGTGCAGGTCATGTGCAGAGTGTAAGCTAGAATCCGGGGGCTGCTGTGATGGAGTTTGGAGTGAGGGCTCCTGGGTTCAGCACCGGCCCTGCTGCTTACTCAGTTTGGACCTCGGGCAACTGACTTCACATCCCTGTGCCTCCGTTTCCTTATGTGCAGGGTACATTGGGTTGTGGTGGCAGTTAATGAGGTGTCCTGGCGATGTGCTCACTAAATGTCAGCTCTTATTATTATTTTCTGTCTCCAGAATGCAGGATCATCAAGTTTCTTCTTTACCATCAAAGATTAAGTGGCACTTGATATAATTTCAATGTTATGTGTTTTATAGTATTCTAATTTGATGGTTTGCTGTTTGCAAGAGGCAGCAATGATAGAATATTAAATTAACCCAAGTACCTTATTTCTTAAAAATTCTAATAACTAAGAATTTAATTTACTCTGTAAACTGATAGATGCTATAGTCTAGGATGTGTGTATGCGTAATTTCTGCTAATAGGAAATATAATAGCTGTGATGAAATGGCTATTGTATATTACGCGACTGTGTTCGGTTGCATACTCTGTCATTCCCATTTATTTAATCGCATTTTTCATTATCACCTCCCTAAGGGCCCTTTACTGGATATTGTATTCTTACTTGCCCCTGTCTTCCCCCTATCAGATGTACTGTATGTCTGTTTATGTACCCAGTAGCTTTGCTTTATACATAAAAAGAGTAAGTTTTTTTTAAAATAAATTTATTTATTTATTTATTTATTTTTGGCTGTGTTGGGTCTTCGTTGCTGTGCGCGGGCTTTCTCTAGTTGCGGCGAGCGGGGGCTACTCTTCGTTGCAGTGCATAGGCTTCTCATTGCAGTGGCTTCTCTTGTTGCGAAGCACGGGCTCTAGGCGCACGCGCTTCAGTAGTTGTGGCACGCGGGCTCAGTAGTTGGGGCTCGCGGGCTCTAGAGCGCAAGCTCAGTAGCTGTGACGCATGGGCTTAGTTGCTCCGCCGCATGTGGGATCTTCCCGGAGCAGAGCTCGAACCCGTGTCCCCTGCATTGGCAGCCGGATTTGTAACCACTGCGCCACCAGGGAAGTCCAAGCTTTAATTTTTAATAAAAATTAATTGTGGTAAAATATACATAACGGAGAAGAAACTCTGAAGTCTAGCTGTGGGCAAAGAGGCACCACTGGAAGGTATGCTTCTTCTCGGACCCTCCCTGCGGTCAGGGATGCTGCAGCTCCCACCCAGCCTCCAGTCTGGGGCGCAGAGTCACTCTCTGCACGGGGTGCAGCTGGTCGGAGGCTCAGAGCTGACCGGGAGGTAGCCTGTTCCAGCCAGCATTTCATCCAGGACCCAAGGGGGCTCCAGGAACCGGGAGGCGAAGGCCCAGGTCTGAGGACTGTGTCCTCAGGTCACAGAGCAGAGGAGGCCCAGGCAGTGCCAGGAGTCAAGGTGAGGTTGGCAGGGGACAGGCCGCCCAGGAGGAGCGCCCCTGTGAGGCCCGAGAGCACCCCTCAGAAGAAGACCTGCCCATGGTCCCCATATGTCACCCCTGCCCACACTCCTGTTGGTGGCCCGACCCCAGTCATCAGACCCCTGGTCCAGATGAGTGAGCTCCGCAAGCCTGAGGCAGACCTTCAGGACCCAGTCCAGGCCCAGGGCCCGGTGGAGGCGCGGCTGTTCAGGGCTGAGGGGGAGGAGGCTGCATCCCCCTCGTCTCCCTCCTCCCCAGTCCGCGCCCCCCCCCCAACCCAGGCCGAGTCCTTGTCCCAGGAGGCACTTGATGTGATGATGGCTGACCTGGTGGGGTTCCTGCTCCTCAAGTATCGCACCAAGGAGCCGACCACCGAGGCGGAAATGCTGAATATGGTCCTCAAAGACCATCGGGACCACTTCCCCGTGGTCTTGAGCCAAGCCTGCGAGTGCATGCAGCTGGTCTTTGGCGTGGATGTGAAGGAGGTGGACCCCAGCGAGCACACCTATGTCCTGGCCCCCACCCTGGGCCTCACCTGGGATGCCATGCTGACCGATGGGCAGAGCGTGCCCAAGGCCGGCCTCCTGGTGATGCTTCTGGCTGTGATCCTCCTGGAAGGATCCTGCCTTTGAGGAGGAGGTCTGGGAAGCACTGAGCGTCATGCGGGTGTATGCAGGGAAGCAGCACTGCATCTGTGGGGAGCCCAGGGAGCTGCTCACCAAAGTGTGGGTGCAGGAGGGCTACCTGGAGTACCGGCAGGTGCCCCACGGCGACCCCGCCCGCTACGAGTTCCTGTGGGGTCCCCGGGCCTACGCGGAGACCAGCAAGTGGCAGGTCCTGGAGCATCTGCTCAGGGTCAATAGCTTGGATCCCAGGTCCTTCCCATCCCTGTGTGCAGAGGGTGTGAGCGATGAGGAAGAGGGGGCCTGAGCCAGAGCAGCAGCCAGGCTCCTTCCAGGCCCACGTCCAGCAGCTTCTGTGGGGCAGGAAGGGAGGCCGATCCTTCGCTCGGAGTTTGAAGAGGGAGCGGTCAGCCTTCTAAGTAGTGAGGGCCCGGGAGAGCTGGGGGAACCCGGTGTGCAGCATCTTTGGGTTCGTGTTGTGTATGAGGACATGGAATTTCATCTCTGTTTTCTTTAGGAATTCTTCAAATATTGTTCCTTTTAAAAGAAGCCTTAATAAGCTTCGGTATCTAAGTTTGTGAATGACATTGATCACACATGTATTTGCGCTAATTCAGTTCGATGACAAGAGTTCTGCTATTTTGTAAAACAAATTGTAAGATTCCCATATTATTTTGTGATCCTGAACAAGATAACATGGCATTGGAATATGAATCTCTTGGAAATGAGAAAGAACTTTAGAATAAAATTGATGGGGTCAAGAAAAAGAGAAAGAAAAGTAAAAGTTAATTCTAAAAAAAATACACACACACACACACACACACACACCGTAAAATTTACCATCTTGACCATTTTCTAAGTGTTAGAAACTTTTTGATATAAAGCAATTTCAAAATTCTGAAATAGAATATTAGAAAAAATTTTCATTTAAACAACTTTATGTAAACAGGTTGATTATAAGACATTTTTTCAACTGTACTAATTTTTGAGTTGTCCAGCCTGGTATTTTATACTTGTGTTCAATAAATATTTGAATAAGTGAAGAAATGATAAAATATCGTTTTTCTAGTATGTCTTTTAGTAAGTTTGGCCTTCATTTCTCTAGGTGGCCGTCAGACCCAAGAGCAAAGAACTCAGAGAAATGTAATAAATGTACCTGGAGAAAAACGCACTGAAAATGGGGTAAGTAATAGTGAATTAAATTGAAAAATTTTAATTGCTTTTTATAGGTACTAATGAATTGGGGTTATAATTTATTTTTAAAGAATTAATTTTGGGGTAGTGCTAACCGAAAACAATAAAACAGCCAGTTATTTTACCAGCAAAACAAGTTGATTTGGGAACAGTGAAGAATTGCAATTCAGGACCCGCAGCTCTGGACAACCACATCCCAGTCCTCTAAAGCAAGAGGAAGCTTTTTTTTAGAGGAGAAGAGGAAGTTGGGAGGGGCTGCTGTCAACAAAAGGTCTGTTGGAGGAACCTGCGAGTTTGAAATATGGTGGCTTTATATTGGCTGAATTGTTGTCAGGCAAGGAGGAGATTGTTATTCCTGCTGCTGGTGGCAGTAGAGTGGTGTTACTTCCTCCGGGGGTGCACAGTACGTCTCTTCCTGTTGGAGTCTGCGCCGGTGTCTAGTGGTACGTGTGTGAGAGCTCCACGTCGTGGCTTCCCAACTCCATTTTCCTGAGGTTGCCCTTTATTTTCACAGAAGTTGTCATTTCTGTTGAATATTTCAAACATTTTTATGAAGTTACAAAGCGGCAGTCACTTGAGTGGTAATGGTTTTATCAATCCACACCATGGCCCATGCACTGGATGGTCTCAAGCAGAGCAGTGCCCTCCATGCCCATTACATGTTGCTGCCCACGGCATGTCCTGGAGCAGCAGCTGCGTGCCTCTGTGCTCATGACAGTGGCCTATCCCCAGGAAGCAGATGGTCTAGTCTCTAGACTAAAAGATGGGCAGGCAGACTTGCTTTGTATCTTCAGTGTTGATGTCTTGATCCTTGTGTCAGGTCTTAAAAGACAAAGCAGCTGGTGGGTTGAAGTCTTCATAGGTGCCTCCAGGAAAGAGAACTTCCTTTATCATATGGTGTAGAGTTGGAGAATAGGCCTAACATTGATTATAGGTGAGGAAGTTTATCTAAGTAGAAGGGTTCTTTTTTCTTTTTCTTTTTTTAATATTTATTTATTTTATTTGGTTGCACCGGGTCTTTGTTGCAGCAGGTGGGCTCCTTAATTGTGGCTTGCAGCCTCCTTAGTTGTGGCACATGGGCTCCTTAGCGGTGGCATGCGTGTGGGATCTAGTTCCCTGACCAGGGATTGAACCTGGCCCCCTGCATTGGGAGCACTGAGTCTTATCCACTGCACCACCAGGGAAGTCCTAAAGGGTTCTTTTTAAGAAATAACATGTTAAAAGAATGAGCAGAAATGAATGAATGAGAGTGAATGAATGAGAGAAAAAGGAAGAATGAGAAACTTTCACCATGGTCTTTTCTGGAAGTTTTAGTAATAAGTTTTCCAAATAATTTTCAGGCTGGAGAATTAGTTTCTTTTTCTGGCTCTGCCACTAACTAGGTGTATAGCCTTGGGCGGATCACCCCCTGGCATGTGCTTGGCACAGCTATACACTGGAAAAAGCACAGGCCTGGAGTGTGGAGGGCCCGTGCTCAGACACGGCTTCAGAACTTTCTAACAAGCTAAGTCTGAGCAAGTTACTTTGCCTCTGTACTTTCCAACTCGCTATTATTGACTTCCGATTTTATTTCTTTTATTGGCTACCATTGTGACTTTAAATGATATACTTAAGTCTCTATTTCTTTGTATGATCAACTTTAAACCATGTCTCTGGACCTCCCTTCTTGTAAGATGAGGGTATTAGCACCCCCTCCCTTTTTTCTGTCTCCCCTTCCCTCCTGTCCTACCTTCCAGCTTTTTCAGCTGTACTTTTTTTTTTTTTTTAATTTATTTATTTTTGGCTGTGTTGGGTCTTCGTTGCTGCGCACTGGCTTTCTCTAGTTGCAGCAAGTGGGGGCTACTCTTCGTTGCAGTGCGCGGGCTTCTCATTGTGGTGGCTTCTCTTGTTGCGGAGCATGGGCTCTAGGTGTGCAGGCTTCAGTAGTTGTGGCACGTGGGCTCAGTAGTTGTGGCTCGCGGGCTCTAGAGCACAGGCTCAGTAGTTGTGGCACACGGGCTTAGTTGCTCCGCGGCATGTGGGATCTTTCCGGACCAGGCATCGAACCCGTGTCCCCTGCATTGGCAGGCGGATTCTTAACCACTGCGCCACCAGGGAAGCCCTCAGCTGTACTTTTATGTTGTCAATGTTGATAATATTTGTGTACTTTTATCTAAGTATAGTTAAGACTTTATACCTTGTATATATATTGGTTATAAAGCTGAAAACCATTTAATGGTGTTTATTATTTTAGATTTTTCAGATATTATCCACTGCAGAGCCAAGTGGTATACTAGATTATATTTTCTTCTTTTTGGTTCCAATGTCTTAATCCTTGTGCCACTCAAGGAGAACTATTCCTAATGTCAAGATTAAGGATTCTCCTTCCTTACCCTTCAATTTCTAAAGATCATTCCACAAATCCTCCTCTTATTCTTGCCTTCTGATATACTTGTCCACTCCAAATCTAGAGCCTTTGTGGGGTTCCGTCAGGCATATATGCTTCAGAAAGTCATAAGAAATAAAGGCCCAGGCCCCACTGGCAGAATTTTTGATTCAGTAAGTTTGGAATGGGCCTGGAAAACTCCCCATATGACTCTGTTGCCCTGCCAGGTTTGGGAACCTCCAGGTTACATGTACCCACTGTCGGAAGCATTCAGAACTTACCTGTACAACAGAATTTTGAAGATCCTTTTGAGTTCTAAGATTTCCTGGCCTAAACTTTAGGGAAGGGGAAGTAAATACGTTGAGTAGGCTGTGTGTATTGAGGCGGGGTATGTGCGCATATGATAAAGGGAAGGGACTCCGGAGGAAAGGATTCCCTTCCAATAATGTAAGAAGGTGAGTTTCGATGTTTTGATGTGATGGGTCTGTGATCTTTTCCAGGATGAAGTTGTTTCTTGTTAACATGGAAATGAAGTTTACATTTCAAGAGCAACAAAACTGAAACCTGAAACCAAAATTAAAAATGTGTTTGTAGCCTTTACATGAGCTTATAGTTAGAGGAAGGTAGAGAGCTAGCGAGGAGGTATAACTCTGTGCTAGAAGCATGACATCTAAGATGTTACTGTGTTTTATGGCACACACACCTGCCTTTTAAGCCTAATAATATATTACCTTTGTGAAGTACTTTATTGTCTACAAAGCACTTTTACATGCATTTTTAAAGTTAATAAGATGTTGAAAATGTCCTTCTCCAAAAATGTTTTTGTGTATATCCTGGATATAGAATGGTGGCACACTGAACCGTCTGTCTGTGGGCTGCAGCAACCAGGAACAGATCCAGCAACCTGTGGGTTGGAAGAGAAGGACAGGCTGCTGATTTGGTGTGATGCATGCCCATTAGCAGCTGCTGAGGCAGGAGGCTGGGAAAGTTCTGTTCTCCCAAAATTGCAGGTCATGAAGTCAGGTTGTCTAAGAAATAAAGGCCCATGGGCTTCCCTGGTGGCACAGTGGTTAAGAGTCTGCCTGCCTATGCAGGAGACATGGGTTCGAGCCCTGGTCCATGAAGATCCCACATGCCACGGAGCAACTAGGCCCATGCGCCACAACTACTGAGCCCACGTGCCACAACTGCTGAAGCCCGTGCACCTAGAGCCCATGCTCCGCAACAAGAGAAGCCACCGCAATAAGAAGGCCGTGCACCGCAACGAAGAGTAGCCCCCGCTCACTGCAACTAGAGAAAGCCCGTGCGCGGCAGCAAAAACCCAACACAGCCAAAAGTAGATAAATAAATAAATTTATGTATTAAAAAATATATATATAAAGGCCCAGATCCCATTGGCAGAACTTTTGATTCAGTAAGTGTGAGGTGGGCCTGGAAGACTCCCCATACGACTCTGTTGCCCTGCCAGTTTGGGAACCTCCAGGTTACATGTACACACTGTCGTAAGCATTCGGAACTTACTTGTCCAACAGAATTTTCAAGATCTTGTTTAACTTTATGGTATAAAGGCAAATTGATTATTCTCATTGTGTATGCCTGTATCAGGGGTCCCAAGACCACCCCCGGTGTTGGTGATTTGCTTGGAGGACCCACAGGACTCAGCATTATGGTTGTGCTCGCGGCTGCAACCTCCTCCAGTCAGGGAACACAAAGCAAGAGCATCAAAGGGAAGAGGCACACGGGGTGACGTCTGAGGAGACCAGGCTCCCAAGAGTCCGCTCCCAGTGGAGTCACACAGGATGCACCTAATTCTTCCAGCAGCTGATCGTGACATGAGTGAAATGTCTGCCAGGGAAGCTCATCAGAGCCCCAATGCCCGGGGTTTTATTGGGAGCTGCTCATGTGGGCAGCCTCTGTCTAGCAACCACCAAAACTCCTGACTCCCAGAAGGAAAGCAAGCATTTTACTTAGGTGTCCTGAAAGTATCTATACTTCTTTTCTGTTTTCTCAGCCAATCAGGCTAAATCTGAGTCCGTTTCTGCTTTATTCCTGTACATCCACTAAGTTGCCAAGGCCAATTGATCCTACCCCCACCCCCCATATTTTCTTCTAAGAGCTTTATAGTTTTAGCTCTTATATTTAGGTCTGTGGTCCATTTTGAGTTAATATTTGTGTATGGTATGAAGTAGGGGGGCCAGATTTATTCTTTTGCATGTAAATATCCTATTATCCCAGCACCATTTGGTGCAAAGACTATCCTTTCCCCATTGAATTGTCTTGGCACCTTTGTCAGATCAATTGACTGTATATGTGAGTGTTTGTTTCTGGAAGCATTTATTATTAATATGGTCACTTAGTCTCCTTGTTTTCCATATGGTACCCAGGACTCAGCTGGGACTGTCATCTCCCAGGCCAGATAACGTTTCAGTTGTCTAGAGAATAAATTTGTAGACTTCTGCCAGGGTAGGAGAGAGGTGGTCACCTAGATCATAGAGTTGGGGAGGAGATCTAGGGATTTTACTGCTTCTTAAATATCTTTCACTCAGTTTGCTTTATTTTAGGTGCCTTACATTTCATCCCCCTTTCCAGAGATACATAGTTTTGCCAATTCCTGAGCCCTTTGAAGGTTCTGTGATGTAACTGGTTTCTTCATCCAGTTTCACCTCCTCTCTCTTGAGGTCTGTCTCAGATCTACTAGGTCAGTTACTTCGCATCCATTCTCCAGCTTCCAGACATTCTTGTTGTCTCCATTCCTGTTATCCTGTTTTTGTGGTGTTATATTATTTGATGTCAAAAATCCCTTTACTATCATATAGTGGTTTTGAGATTTAATGAAATTAGGATTAAATAATTCTCTGTTTTGAGTAGAAGAACTAAGTGTGCATTTCTGTTAATTTCTCCTGTTGGGATTTGTTGAACTTACTGATTCTGGGGATTGGCATCTATCAACCTAGCTGGAAAGTTCTCTACTGTTATCTCTACAGGTATTTCTTCTTCCATATTCTTTTTTCTTCTCTGGAACTTTGATTAGACATGTTATATCTTTCATTTTATCCTTAATTACTCTTATATTTTCACTTTCTTTGTCTCTTTGTACTGTGTTCTGGATAACTTCTTAAGATACAATTTTTCAGTTAATGAATTCTGTCTTTCACTGTGTTTATTTGGATGTTAGTACATATAATATCCTTTTAGTGTTACTTGTTATGAAAAGACAAGGCACAGTGTGGGAGAAAATACTTGCAAATACTATACCTGATAAGGAAATATATTCAGAATATAAAAAGAAATCTCAAATCTCATTAATAAAATAAATAACACAGTTTTAGAAGAAGCAGGCAGAATATTTGAATAGATGCTTCACTAAAGAAGGTATGTGAATGTCAAGTAAGCATGTGTAAACATGTTCCACATCATTAGTTTTTAGGAAAATACAAATTAAAACCACAGTGAGATACTGCCACGCATCCATCAGAATGTCTAAAACTAAAAAGACTGGTGATAGCAAGTGCTGGCAGAGTTGTGGAGAGCCTGCGAGAAACACACACGGCTGCTGAGAATGTAAGTGGTGTGGTCTGGAACACAGTTGTACAGTTTCTTTAAAACTTGAACATAAATCTGTTATACGATCCAGCAATTCTACTTCTAAGTATTTACACGAGAAAGGAAAGCAGATATCCATATAATCTTGTACATGAATGTTATAGCAGTTTGATTTGTGGTAGCCAAAAATCTAGAAAAACCCTAATGTGTGTTAACAGGTGAATGGACAAAAAAACTGTTATATCCATACAATGAAATATTCCTGAGCAATAAAAAAGAATGAACCGGGCTTCCCTGGTGGCGCAGTGGTTAAGAATCCACCTGCCAATGCAGCGGACACGGGTTCGAGCCCTGGTCCGGGAAGATCCCACATGCCGCGAAGCAACTAAGCCCGTGTGCCACAACTACTGAGCCTGCGCTCTAGAGCCTGCAAGCCACAAATACTGAGCCCACGTGCCACAGTTACTGAAGCCCGTGCACCTAGAGCCCGTGCTCTGCAACAGGAGAAACCACCTCAATGAGAAGCCCGCGCACTGTAACAAAAGAGTAGCCCCCGCTTGCTGCAACTAGAGAAAGCCCGCGCACAGCAACGAAGACCCAATGCAGCCAAAAATAAATAATTAATTAAAAAGAAAAAGAAAAGAATGAACCACTGCTGCATATTACACCATGGATGGATCTCAAATCATTACGCTGTAAGAAAGAAGCCAGACAAAAGAGTACACACTGTATAGTTCCATTTATATAAAATTAGAGAAAACGTAAACTAATTTCTAGTAACAGAAAGTAGATCAGCAGTTGCCTGTGGACCTGGGACCTGGGAAGGGTGGCGGGAGGTGGGAGGGAGGGATTACAAAGGAGCACAAGGAAGTTTTAAGGGTGACGGGTTTGTCCATTTTCTGCATTGTGGTGATAGTTTCATGGTGTGCATGTTTGTCAAAATGTGTCAAATTGTGCACTTCCGATATGTACAGTTTATTATATGTCAACTACAGTAAAGTGGATTTAAGCAGTCATTAAAAATTTTTCAGTTTAGAGGTTTTAGTTGGTTCTTTTCCACCTCTTCTTGGTTACTCTTTGGTCATATTTTAAGCTTCTCTTATTTCTTTAAACACACTAAACATAGTTATTTCATATTCTGCAACTAATAATTTCAGTTTCTGCATATGTCGCTTCTACTGGCTTTAAGTCATGGTGTTATGATCTTTGTGTGCTTTGATTTTTGACAATGAGCTTCTCATTTTCCTTGGAACTTGACCTGTGCATTTTTTATTTTTATTTTTTTTTTGACCTGTGAATATTTTTAAGGTCTGGATGAAGGTGGGATTTTCCCAAGTGGTTTGCATTTGCTTTGGTCAGTAACTGGGCGTGCAGATAGACTCACTCTGTGGTCCCCTTTGTGGGTCTTGAAGCTTACATGAGGGCTGTCTCGTGTTTACGGATTCTTAGCGGGGTCGTCCCCCTCCACTCAGACTGTGATGGAGAGAGGGCAGATTTCTCCTGCTCGCATCTGTGGGTTTGAGGGTGTTTCTCATTCACTCTCACGCTGAATCGGGGTCCTGGATGTGTATGGCATCTTCTATTGGACTCTCCACCCTGGGTTGGTCTCATCTTTCTCTCTCTTTTTTTTTTTTTAAATCCGAAATGTGTTTATTGGGATGGTTTTCTGTTCTTCTTGATTCAGGGTGCTTTTAGTGCTGCTTCTGTCTGAAGGAGCATCCTTCTGTAAGCCTTGCTTTTCCTCTTGTAGGCTGGCAGAGGACAGTAGAGCAGCCGCCACACAAAACTACTGTTTGTGCATGGCTAGAGACGGTTGTGATTTTATAGCATCCTGGGCATTTCACATCCATGAAGTAGGAATTGGGGCTCTGCACCAGGCGCTTCTTGCTGCGTTCCTCTTCTCTCCTGGAGAGGGATGAAGGAGGTCCATTCCAAGAGGCGTGTTCTCGGGGGGAGGTCGTCACTACCGGAAAACCGGCTTTCTCTCTTAGTGCCAGGCTTCAGCAGCTCCAGAGGGCAAGTCTCCAGGTGGGCATAAGCTGGCTTTGATATTTCCTCAATGCCCAGAGCTTCTGCTGTCTCTTTATTTCAGCCCCTGTAGCTTCCTTCCTTGCTGTGTCAACTCGGTGGTGCTTTTAAAAATAGGTTTTTATGTTTTATCTTTTAGTTGTTGCTATCAGGAGTGTAGCTCAGCGTGTTTTGTGGGCCACATTCTGAGAGATAGAGAAGTCACCATAGTGCTCAGCTTGTAGCACTCGTGTGGGGTGTAGTTGGTTTCTCTTACTGGTGTTCATGCTCCTTGGTAGCCCTATTCTCCTGTTGATCTTTCTCGCCCCAGCTGCGCCCAGCCACTTGCCTTGGGTATAAATGTGGTTAAACCAAACTGAACTGGTATCAGTGAATTTTAATCGTATGAGTGATTCACATATAGGATAAAATAGCATATTGTAGTAGTATTGCAGGGGGTGGGAGCCAGTATATGCTTTAGATATCTAATTGACTCTTATTAATTTGTGAGACTTAGTAATTTTTGGAATATGAAATACACCATTTCCAGAGCACAATGAGATGTTAGAGAGGTTCAATTTTACTGAATATTTTATGTGATAAAAATAAACCTACATGTTTATAATGTACCTTGATATCATTATCACTTACTTTTTTGTTTGCTAAATAAGCAAGTAAAAATACTCTCCAAACCTGAAAGTTTATAACCTTGCAGAGGTAGGAAAAAAGAGGAATGATTTAATGTTCTAGAATATCATGTGATTATAAACAGATTTTATCCTAATTATTTTGTCAGTTTTGTTTTAGGGATGTTTGTCATCTTTGAAGTGGCATTGTACTTGAGAATCCAGTTATACTTTAAAAAACTAGTTATAATTTTAAACCAATATCTTGTGATGATTAAATCACAAGATGGGATACTGGCTGTTAGGTCTAATTCTTCTTTATTTCTTACTTTTTAAATTGAAAAATAAATGTACAGAAGAATGTGTAAAACATGTATGGTTTAAAGAATTACTAAGCAGACACTCAGGTAACTACCACCCAGGCTTGGAAGTCCTCTTTTATTCTTTTTAAAGCAATTCTATCCAATTTATTTGTTTATTTATTTATTATTGCAGTAAGTTGATTTACAATGCTGTGTTAGTTTCAGGTGTTCAGCAAAGTAATTCAGTTATACACACACATATATATTCTTTTTCATATTCTTTTCCATCATAGGTTATTATAAGATATTGGGACTTCCCTGGTGGTCCATTGATTAAGACTCGGTTCTTTCACTGCCTAAGGCCCAGGTTCAATCCCTGGTCGGGGAACCAAGATCCCACAAGCTGCGTGGCACGGCCAAAAAAAAAAAGATGTTGAATGTAGTTCCCTGTATCCAATTTATTTGTATTTTAGATAGACCAAAGACATTATCAATGCAAGGTGTTTGGTGGTGGCTACTTGAAGTCTGCCTCAGATTTCACAGAGAAAGAATGGGTGTTTTTTGGAGAGAGCTGTGAAAACAGATAAACTATAACACAGTGTGAGGAGTGTGATGAGAGTAGGACAAGGCACCACAGTAACAGGGAGGATCAGATTAGCCTTATTGAGGTGGCGACCAGAGACTTCCGCAAAGATAGGGAGGAAGACGT
This sequence comes from Balaenoptera ricei, assembly GCF_028023285.1. Taxonomy (NCBI): domain Eukaryota; kingdom Metazoa; phylum Chordata; class Mammalia; order Artiodactyla; family Balaenopteridae; genus Balaenoptera; species Balaenoptera ricei. Next base: position 186,442,153 of record NC_082640.1, on the reverse strand, counting down.
GGGGCTGTGTGGCGGCAGAGAATGTAACAGCAGAGCCAGGGGACAGGAAGGTGGGGCGATGCTGAAGAGGGAAGAGAACTGGAGAACCCGCCTGGGGGTCTCAGAGCCTGGACGTGTCTTGTAGGAGGTTAAGTAAGAGGAAGACAGGGTCAGCTGTATCTCAGAAGGATCCCTGGGTGCCAGCGTGTGTGCTTGTGTGTCTGGGTGGAGGGTGGAATGGGACCGGAGGCAGGGAGTTTCGTGAGGCTTTGCCAGCTCTACTTTACAGCAGAGTCACAGCTACTTGAATCTCAGAGAGACTGACTTCCAGAGAAAATATTTGAAAATAAAAATGTCAAGGTTATGGAGATATAAACTCAAAAGGCATCCTGTTATCTGTAAACTACAACTTAAAGAAAATGTCACTTGAGATGCTAATGTAAACAAGAGGAGTTATTATTAGCTAACAGAATGATCTTTCTTTAAAGAAATGTTAAAAGAAACATTTGTAGGAGGACAATATTACCCTCCAAGAAAAGAAATTCCTTGAAAATCATCTTTCAAGAAAAATGATCAGACACGAGGTTTTAAAATTAGTTCTTCCGGGACTTCCCTGGTAGCATGGCGGTTAAGAATCCACCTGCCAATGCAGGGGACACAGGTTCATGCCCTGGTCCGGGAAAATCCCACATGCCGCGGAGCAGCTAAGCCCGTGCGCCACAACTACTGAGCCTGTGCTCTAGAGCCCGTGAGTCACAACTACTGAGCCCGCATGCCACAACTACTGAAGCCCTCATGCCTAGAGCCCGTGCTCCACAACAAGAGAAGCCACCGCAATGAGAAGCCTGCACACCACAACAAAGAGTAGCCCCCGCTCGCCACAACTAGAGAGAGCCCGCGCGCAGCAACGAAGACCAAACACAGCCAAAATTAAATAAATAAATTTATTTAAAAAAAAAATTAGTTCTTCCCCTTTTATAATTCATTTATGTCTGCTGACATGAAATTGTCCCAAGAAAGCCACAGATGACTTCCTCTGGAATAATAGCAGCAGCAATAGGCAGGCCTCCTCACCATCCTGCCTTCCTCCAGAAAGCCCTTCAGTGTCACTAGGCAGGTGTCATTAGTCTGTTTTGTCATTTCTCATAGTCTTCCAAAAATAGTTACCTAGAGTTCATTCTTCTCTGTATTTTTTTTATTATTCTATGCTAGAATCAAGTTATCTTTAGCTTTTACATTTTTCCCAGGGGGGGGAATGAATCCTTTCCTGTTAGATTGAACCATATGAAATTATTGATTTTGACCATTTTTTGATCTACAAAAATAGCATTTTCATATGATTCAAACTAATAATAAATCAATAAGTGGTGTCTAATGGAGTGTCTACCCTTTGATACAATAAATGATTGTTGGTTAGGAGCAATGGTAAGAAATGTAGCCTGGTAAGAAAAAAACATGAGGGCAATACCACCTGTGCGATGGAAAGAGCGTCTGGCTTGCTGTCAGGAGACTCAGGTTAAGATCCTGACACGGATACTGACCCAACCACAGGAACTTAGGAGAGCCGTCCAGCAGCTGCACAGAGACTCAGCTTCCTCATCCTAAACTAAGCTTATTTTCCCTCACAGAGTTTTCGTACACATCAACTAAGATAACTGTAAACTCAAGTATATATAAATGTCTGAGCAAGTGCTCCTTACATGTTGTTGAATCTCTAGAATTTCGAATCCATTAAAAAATACTGAGTTCTGTCCCATGTCTGGAAGTGATGTCAGATCCTGAGCGTCAGAACAGCTGTGTAAGAAATCCCTTAGATGATCAGGAAGAACTTCAGGAAGCAGATGGCATTGCCACTAGATCTTCAAGGATAAGGAAGGGTTTAGGAAGTAGGAGAAAGGCATTGTGGACAGAAGGAAGAATGTGAGCAAAAATATGGGGGTGGGAAAGGGTTGCTTGTGGAAGGGGGCGGCAGGCACAGCTGTGAGAGAGATCAGGAGCTGAGCCGCAGCTTCCAGTGGGCGAGGTGGGCTCAGGGTAGACACGGTGCGAGAGCCATTGATGAAAGTCCGGAGTTTAGGGAGGAAGCCCGAGTTGGAAGGAAAGGAAGGGGTTTGGTTTCAGACATATGGAAGTTGAAGTGCTGGCAGGGCATACAAACAAAAATGTGAGTTTGGCCATGGGAACTCTGGATCTAGAGCTCCTTTGGAGAGAGGCCAGGGGTGGATGGCTAGGCTCACCAGTGGGTTAACTGTGTTCTCCATATAGACTAAATACAAAAAGGAACTTGGAAGCTTAGGGAACTTACTTTTTTCCCAAATAATATTACAGTTATATTCTTGTCTGTTTTGTAACCAAAGATGAAGTTATTTGGTTGAGTATTAAAATCAGCATATCAGGATTAAAGCTGACATCTATAGTGGCCCATTAGCTGATAGGTGTTTAACTACTGACAAAATCCACTACCAAACAGTATACGTTAGGCATTGAGGGGAAAAGCAGCATTTATATTTAAAACCTCTGTTGATTGCCCTGTTATCTCACTCTCTTAAACATATGCTCATAAACGTTCTCTTCTTTGGATTGTGACAGTGCTGTTGGGAACAACCAAACTCTTCTAAGTAGTGCATGATAGAATGATAGAAGTCTATAGAGTCTTCACGAGATTTCACAGTCAGTGGATGTGGTGGTCTTTAAATATGTCTGCAAATTCTTTAACATGCCTCCCTTCAAAGGTGGAGCCTAATTCCCCTCCTCGCTGAGACTTAGTGACTTAGCTCCGAACAAACAGAACATGGGGAAGGTGAGGTCATGTGACTTCGAGGCTAGTTCATAAGGAGACAGCTGCTCCAGCTCTTTCTTGGATTGCTTGTGCTGAGGGAAACCAGCCACTGTGTCACAAGGACACTGGAGCAGGCAGCTCTGAGAAGGGGCCCACTTGGAGGAGAACTGAGGCCCCCCACCAGCAGCCAGCAGCAGCTTGGTAGCCATGCGTGTGAGCCATCTTGGAACCAGATCCTGCGGCCTTAAAACGGCCACAGCCCTGCCTGACATTTGACTCCATCTCAGGAGGAATCTCTAGCCAGAACCGACCAGTCATGCTGCTCGGGAATCCTTCACCCACAGAAGCTGTGAGCCATGATGAATGTGTACTGTTTTAAGCTCATACCAAGGCTAGGTGTGATCTGTTACTCAGCAGTAGAGAGCAGACACACGGCCTGTGAAATAAAGAAAGGGGGACTGTTGATTCCCAAACTGTTTTCACAGATATAAAATATATGAGTTGAACGCTGAAGTCATGATGATAGAAGCAATAACACATGAATTCAGCTGGGACATGAAATGTCATGCAATGACAGTGTGTCGTATTTGCGAAAGGAGGAGGAGAAGGCTTCACAGTAGGCATGGTTGGTGGAGAGGGATGCAAGAGAATTTTTCTTTGGAATGACTTTGAAATGTAAATTCTTCCTTTTATATAATTTTCTTCACCAATTTTTCAACTTTTGGGGATAATGCACTCAAACTGAACTTAAAGTTATAGGACAGGAAAGCATCTTTAGGGTAACAAAAGCTAAACGAGAGAGCACTTGAAAACAGATGGGGGAGGCCCTGTGCACAGTAGAGCAGAGGGGGTTAAAGAAGATGCCCCTCGGCCTCTTCACCAGGCGCGTGTGCTCAGAGCGCACGTGGGGACTCACCAGCCGTGACACTTGCTCTAGGGTTGGGCCACGTCCTATTCTCTGATGCGGAGCAGTTGGGGTGAGTAATTGGTGACTGTTTATTTGCTTGAAACTAATGTCACAATATCACTTCTTACAGAGCACTTAATGTGTTTTTGGATGTCATTATACCAAAAAAAAGTTGTCTGGAAAATAGTGTCATTTTTCTAGGAACTGTGAGAGTGAAGAGTCATTAACTGAACACATACTGTGCAAGGTGAGGAACGTTTTGTTTTCATAGACAGAAGTGCAGTCTTCGATGGTTTTGGCACGTATTGGAAAAACACATTCGGTGCATGTTGGCAGAACGTTTTCAATAGTACCTCAGATGAGACATAAAGCTAAGTCTTCTTACTAATATTTGGGAAGACTAAAAATCTACAAAACATATCATTAGAGGCTTAGGATGGAAGATGAGTGTATTGCATAATTGTCTACAATGGTTTGAGAAACTTTATTATATATTTTTAATAACTGAATTATTGTAACACCAGTTTCAAAATATATATGAAACACATTACCCGAGGAGACAAAAATACATTTGACTAAAGCCATGTTATCAACTGACTTGTGATCTAAAGCTTTTAACCACAATTATCAAGTGAGTTGTAGTTGTTTAATATCTAAAAAATCTAGTTCTGATAGCCTGTTTGTCAAACATACTTTATTTTGATAGCTTTCTGAGTCATGATTCATATACATAATTAGTACAAATGAGACATTAGCCTGGGAAATAAGCCCCCCTTTATATCTAAATTTCAGCAAATCTAGCTAGCTTATTTGTTTGTTTGTTTGTTTATTTATTGGCTGCATTGGGTCTTCATTGCTGTGTGCGGACTTTCTCTAGTTGCGGCGAGCGGGAGCTACTCTTTGTTGCGGTGCGCGGGCTTCTCATTGCAGTGGCTTCTCTTTGTTGCAGAGCACAAGCTCTAGGCACGTGGACTGCAGTAGTTGTGGCACGCGGGGCTCAGTAGTTGTGGCTTGTGGGCTCTACAGTGCAGGCTCAGTAGTTGTGGTTCATGGGCTTAGTTGCTCCATGGCATGTGGGATCTTCCCGGACCAGGGCTCGAACCCGTGTCCCCTGCATTGGCAGGCAGATCCTTAACCACTGTGCCACGCGGGAAGTCCCTAGCTAGCTTATTTATTGAAAATCTGATTATAGTGCGTTTGGGGTTCATAGCTTCATTAAGGACATTTTTATGCTTACTTCTTTTCATTATTTATCAAAATACCATTTATGTGGAATTCTTTCTTCACCAGGAGGTTAGCATTTTATTTCAAAAGGGGATCATTAAAATTTAAACCCTGACAACACCAAATGTTGACAAGGATGTGGAGAAGCTAGAGCTCTCATATATTGCTGGGGGGAGTGTAAAACAGTGCTTCACTTTGGAAAACAGTTCGGCAGTTTGTATCAGTTAAACCAGCCCTTAACCACACAAACCACCCCCTCAACCCATTCCCCTTCAGTTACCCAAGAGAAGCCAGAACGTTTGTCCACATAAATACTGGTACATGAATGTTCAAGATGGCTTTATTCCTCATAGCTAAAAAGTAGAAATAACCGAAATGCTCATCAGCAGACGAACAGGATAACAAAAACTGTTATATCCATACGACTGAATACTACTCGTCAGCAGGAAGGAACGAGTTCCTGATACAGGTAACAACGTGGATGAATCTCTAAAACGTTGTGGTGAATGAAAGAAGCCAAACACAAGGAAGTGACCCCGTCTGTGAGAACTTCTCCAGGACACAGGACTCGGTGATGATCGTGGCATAACCAGCACCACCCCTGCAGATGGCTGGTTTGGGGCAGGGAGAGTGGAGTTGACTGGGAAGCACAGCGGGGAGCTTTCTGGGATGATGGAAATGTTCTGTCTTGACTGGGCTGGTGGTTACACTGTGACGTGCAGTGGTCAGAACTCATGCAGCAGTAGACTTTAAATGGCACGTTTATGGTCTGTAAATTATGCCTCAATTAAAGTAAACGTGATAAACTTCACTGGGTATTTCTTAAACTAGCCTGTTGTCACTTCATTTTGTTAACTTATTACCACTATGGATGTTTTTGAAATTTTGTATCTGAAATGGATTAGAATATATGCTTATCAATTTTTTTAAAGTGGCTAATCTTAAATTTAAGAGCATAAAAATTAGAAAATCATGTGTTTTTTTATTATAAGTGTTGTGAAATTATATATATGTGCGTGTGTATATATATATTTAAACAGTAAATTTTATTATCTTACATAGTTTCTAGGGGTCAGGAAACCAGGGCTTGGGTGCGTGGTTCAGGGTCTCTCATGACGTTGTAATCAAGATGTTGGCCAGGATCACAGTCATCCAGGGCTTGACTGGGCTGGAGGATCTGTTTCCAAGCCCATGAAATAATATTTTTATGAGGAATTTATGTAAAGTCAGGAACAATAATGTAAAGAGGGTTTAGCTTCTCATTTGGATTCATTGTTTTGGGGTAGGAGGTTTTAAGAGACACTTTTTATTTTCAGACCCACAGTTCTCATGATGAGTGGACCCAGGGTAGCTGAGTGTGGTGCTGTGAAATGTTCTGCTTTTCTGAGCTTATCACAGGCTTTCCAGGATGGGTGCCAGGCTGAACAGCACATTTCTACAGGAGTGCATGGGTGCTTCAGGTCCTTGCTGCTACGCTGGAAAAATGCTCTTTGTATTTCACATGAGATTCTTAAGTATGGAGAGCTGAGCTCAGGCTCTGTTCCTCATAGTTGAATTTGATGGGTAACTTAATTGCTTCCCATGTGAGATTCTTACCCCATTCAGCAGAATCGAGGCTCATTGAAAACAGGGAGAAACTGCATTTTACTTTTCTATTACAGTATCTGGGATTATATCTGGCATATCGAGGGTAAACGAATTACCATGGTATCAAACATGTATAGTACTCAAAAAAAAAAAAAAAAAAGCCCCAGTTCTCCTGACCCCTTCACAGTCACCCTGTCGTGTAAATAGAGAATACCTGGTGCTGGTCCCCCTCTGTCTCTGACTCCTGCTGGGGTCCCGAGCACATGGCTTAGTTTCTTCTTTTACGAAGCTCCTTTACTACTGCTGCTTATAGCCTTTCCAGGCAGACAGGAGTTAGGGGACATCGTCAGAAGGGAGGTGATAGGGGCCCGAGGAAATGTGGGTTCACGAGGTGTGGGGGAAGATCTGGGGAGGGAGATAAAATGGCGAGGAGGATGTCGGCTCTCTATAGGAAGACAGAATGAAAAGAAGTCTGGACTTTAAGTTTGAGAAGACGCTGTCTCTGTAGGTATGTGATCAGGGTGTGGTGGAAGGATGAGGAAATATTGATTAACTTATAAATCCATTCAAGAAATGTTAATCATTGATCGGAGCCTGTGGCCATGCGCTGGGCCGGGCACTGTGGGCGCTGGATGCACTGGGACCTGTGGAGAGTTTCTCATTAGCCACGGCGCGCGCCAGCACAAGTTTTCTGTCAGGTGAGAGCTTTGTATATATTGCAATACAAGTATTGTAAGTTAGAGGAATAATGTCTCTTAATTCATTGTTCCCGCAAGTAGATTTGTAGACGCTTGGAGAAAGAAGGGGATGATATGCCCAGATAAGTGAAGGCTGGGGGCAAGAGGCTTCCGGTTTTCTCTGAGCTTGTTGGGGGTAGGGGTGGGTGGGGAGTCCATTATACCTGGGCTTGGGTGGGCTCTGTTTGTTATGGGAGGTGGGTGACATCAGTGTCAGGCTGGAGAGCGAACCGCGTTCGTTGGGAACATAAATACCAGCCCTGGAATTCAGAGTCCAGGTAGAATGTTGGAGGGAGAGGGGACCCTGAGCCCTGGGGCCCCAGGCAGCAGTCCAGCTGGGAGGATGGTGCAGCAGGTGGAAGGCTGGGGAGCTGTTTCCTTTCTCTGGGCCTGTATTTTAGAAGCCTGTTGGGCTGTTACCGAGAGAACTTTTCCACTAGTTTTACTAGTCGTGGAAGTGACTTGTCCTCCCTGTGACCTGGAGTTGAACTCATCAGATAACTACCATAATGAGGGACCTCCATGTGCCCATGGGAACAGGATTTGATTTCTTCTTATTAGATGCAATGAGAAGAAATAAGCAAGGAATTAGGTCATTAGTTTATCTGAATAAATTGAGTTCATATGGAGAATTTTAACTTGTTCCTATGGGGTTTAGTTTACAAGGAGAGAATGCATACTGATAGGCCTGTCATAAGAGGATAAAATTTACATCAAAGGTTTTTGTTTTCTTAAAACACTCTGGGGCTTCCCTGGTGGCGCAGTGGTTAAGAATCTGCCTGCCAATGCAGGGGACACAGGTTCGAGCCCTGGTCTGGGAAGATCCCACATGCTGCGGAGCAACTAAGCCCGTGAGCCACAACTACTGAGCCTGCGCGTCTGGAGCTTGTGCTCCGCAACAGGAGAGGCCGCGACAGTGAGAGGCCCGCGCACCGCGATGGAGAGTGGCCCCTGCTCGCCACAGCTGGAGAAAGCCCTCGCACAGAAACGAAGACCCAACACAGCCAAAAATAAATTAATTAATTAATTTTAAAAAAAAAACTCTGAAAAGGTGCTTTCTTCTAAATTTTCACATTGAACAAATTAGGGAATATGTACTAAAGTGTAAAATGTTGCATATCTGTTGACTTACAAATTTATGGTAGCTTGTGTTTTTATAACCTGTTTAAAATACAATTAAATTACACAGGTGTGTTCACTTTGAAATAATTCACTGAGCTGAACACTATGATTTATACAGTTTTCCGTTTGTGATATCTGTCAATAAACTTTTATTAAATTACAATATATATGAGTATATACATAAGATACAATACCTGATTTACTTATGACAGTAGAGTATATCTTAGTCTTATAGTTAGAAATACACATATGACACAACACATACAAAGAGCTCTCTCTTGTTCACGGGTATAAATATCAGAATATCAAACAGTTAAATTTCTCCTCTGTCCTCTTTTCATTGTTATTCTAAGCCATTGGTGTGGAGGGGAGACCAAAGAGACAGGTTTTTGTTTTTTCTTCAAGTTGTAAAATTATGAAATTAATGTGAATTGAAAGATTTGTTGCATGAACTTCATTTTTCTCTAGTGAAAAATATGTTTAAGGAGTAAAGTTCTGAAAGTTTTAAAAATACCTTTTGTTGTGGTGATTGGAAAATCTCAATAGGTGGAAATTAGAATCCTTTATTAGTATTAATGCAGAAATTTGGGGCATTGTGACAGTCCTGCCAGGCATTTCTGGAGAATGAACAAATCTCTTTTCAAATGAAGTTTCTGTAACTTGGCAGTTTACAATATCTAGTTTTGAAAAGGGGCTTGCTCCACGTTACTTTCTTGGGATGTTAGATAAACGTGGTCCAGTTAAGACCGGTGAACAGATCCTGATTCCATTTTCCAAGAGTCCAGAATGGGCTTGAACACCACATGATTTGGGGAGGACTGGAGCCGGAGGAACAGGGGTGGGTACCCCTGTGAAGAATTACAAGAGGGCGCAAGGGAGGTAGGAGGGACCCTGAGAGTGCAGTTGAGCCTAGAGGTAGAAAGTGGAGCTCTGAGGAGGGGCCGTGCACCTGTGTGGTTAGCTCAGCCGGGGCTGGAGGAGGTGGGAGGGAGACAGGCGTGGCTAGGATTGCAGCTCTGTGCCCTTAGCCACGCCCCTTCACCTTTCTCCTGGGATTCCTGCCCAGTGTGGGGCTCATCTGCCTGACGCAGAGGCTTGTTATGAAGATTGTGTGATACAGTGCATGTGTCACGTCTAGCGTAGTAGTGCATGCTTAGTAAAGACTGTGCTGTATGAGATGGTCAGCAGTAAGCCTCTGCCTCCTGCTCTGTCCGTGCAAACTGCCGGACCTGTGGCACAGTTTGAACTCCTCTCTGCTTCATTTTCTCATCTGTAGAATGGGGATATAATGATATCTACCTGAGAGTGTCATTTTGAGGCTTATATGAGTTCATAAATGGAAAGTAATTACTTCAGTGCAAGGTTCATGATGAACACAATAAAAATGCTTGATGTAATTATTTATCATTAACAGAGAATGGGGACATGCTTTCCAGTTCCATTGGTTGCCACTCCTCCAGATGTGTTACCTTTTTGTATTTATTTCACACACATAATTCTCTGTCAATAATGGGTCAATCTTTGGTTTAGGCCATACCAATGGTGTTTTTAATGAGATATTTGTATATTAGAATCTTTTATGTATTTCAGCTTCTTGAGACCAGGTGGCAGTGAAATGACATTTGTCCTTAAGGTGTCACCTACACATTTATTTTTTACGTTGTTTATCCTTAAACATTTGACATCCCCTTTTACTCAAATAAATTTAATAGAAGCAGTCAACAATTAGGAGGAAAAGTTCTTATGAGAAAGTACACTTATTTATCTTCTCTTAGCTTCTAGGGAACCTATTTAAAAATCTTGATGTGTGTGCATTTTGACACTAGAGAAAATGATTATGCAGATAAACATACATTCCAGTCTGAGTTTGTTTTGTTTCCTGCAGATTGGGAATCCACGTGTCGAACTTACCCTCTCAGAACTCCAAGATATGGCAGCTAGGCAACAACAGCAAATTGAAAACCAGCAGCAAATGTTGGTTGCCAAGGTAAGTTATTAAAGCAGCGGTGGGGAAGTGTTCAACAAGTGTGTTCTTCGGCATTACTTTAGATTACCTGGCTAACCCCTGCAAGTAGGGCCATGCCGCCACAGTGTTAAACACAATGTCTTTCTTAATTATCTCTTATGTAATCATAAATGCATACTGTAGCTTCTTGAAGTTGGGAAAGTATCAGAACAAAAGCATCTGACCCTTGACTTGCACACACAACCCCCCCGGACAGGAAACAGTTGGCCTTATCCAATTGTAGATAAAATTTGGAAAGAAAGGATACTTTCTATTGTCCCCTCCTTTTTCCTCTGGGTGTGTTCTCGGCTGATGTAGTTGGCATTAGTGTTCTAGAGGAAGCCAGTGACCTGTGATAAGACACTGGTCATGGGTCCCCAAGACAGTGGCTTCCCTTTATCCCACCCTACAAGGAATTTGTTTGGTTTATTTTGGTGCACGGCATTGTCAGCACTCATTATTTACACTGAGTACTAGATTTGTTGTTGAAACTCTGTCGTAGTGTTTGAAACTGTTGCCGACCTGCAGTGAGGCCAAACAGAGCAAAACAGAAACGTTGGAGTTTGGAGCAGAGAAAGGTTTATTGCAGGGCCAAGTGAGGAGAACGGGTGGCTCATGCTCAAAAAATTTGAATTCCCCGGTGGTTCTCGGGGAAGCATTTTTATAGGCAAAATTTAGGGGAGGGCTGCAGGGTGTGTGGCTTTCTTCTGATTGGTTGGTGGTGAGGGAACAGGCTGGTGATCCAGAGTCTGTGCTCAGCGTAGAGTTACCGTCCTCCACCTGGGGGGAGGGGGGGGGGCTTAGTTCCTGCAGAAGAGCTCAAGGGTGTATTGTTCTGTGTGTCCCTGGAGGAGGAGCCAGGACCCTGTTGCTTCCTGACTGCTCCTCCTTTGTTCTTGCATTCTCTTACTTCCCTGGTTAGTAACTGAATCTGCCTTTTGGAGCTCAGGAAAGGTGTAGGAGTCTGAAGCCTTTTCCCTACAAACCAGAAATGGGGGGCGCAGAAAGGGTTTTGGATCCCAGAGTGCCCCACAGGATCCTGCTTGCTTTCAAAACTTTTCTAAATAATGGTTTAGTCTTGGACTAAAAAATCAGACCTATCACCCATGCCTGCTGAAAATGATTTCATGTTTAATGATCTTAAATGTTCTGAAACTGCTGTAGAGAGAACACATATGTTAACGCCACTGCCTAGGTTCTTCATGCTTGCTCTGTAGAGAGATTTTCTTAAGAACCAAATGTCCAGTTCAACTTTTTTTCATTTATTTAATGACCACGTGATTCTATCCACTTTTATGTAAATAATAGTATAAGTTGGACTTGTTTTTAAAAGTTGTCTTACAAAGTTTATTGGATTTACAAGAATAAAGAACAATTAAAAGTAATTGGAAAGTATTTTCATCCCATTTCTAAGATGAAATGTACGTGGTATTATGTCATTATAAAATTTTCTAATTCTATTTTTTATTTTCTTTCCAAATATTAATCCAAGAGTATTGCTATTTTAAAAAATCTTAGATATTTTCAGCAGTGTAATTCACAAGTTAATCTTTCCATATTGAAGCACATATACCCTTCCCTTAGTGTGCAGTGTGTAATGCCTGCACAGTCACACTTAAGCCTCTTAAGTATGTTTTATGCATACAGATGGGACCATGAATAATGTTGACTGTTACCCTTAAGGTATGCTTTCACGTGAGTAGGGAAAAAAACTACTGAAGAGTATCGCATATATTTTTACTGTAGGACTGTCCTGTTTGACTATAAAATGTTTGATTACTTTTGAAGGAACTAATCCTAAAGAAAACAAACCCTTCCTCGAAGGTTCCTGTCACTTAGCAGATTAGAGGTTCATCTCTTTACTGCTCACCTTATCTCTTTTCAATATAAAATCCTCTGCTAGTCAGTGCTCATTTCCTTTAGGAGGTTAATATAAGGGACCCTTGAAAGCCGCTTTGTAGCAGCAGGAAACCTGGTACTGGTGGCAGGAAGCTTAGGCTGCTGGGGCTTCACACACAGGATGGAGGTGAAAGCGTGGCTAGCATTTCTGTAACATTCATTAAGATAGGAGATAGTGAGGGATCCACTTAAACTTTTTTTAGTGTACAAAAGTTACTGTACGTTTCAATTTTCAAAGTTAGCTATTTTCCTCTCTCAATAGGAACAGCGTTTACATTTTCTAAAGCAACAGGAGCGCCGTCAGCAGCAGTCTATTTCTGAAAATGAAAAGCTTCAGAAATTGAAAGAAAGAGTTGAAGCCCAGGAAAATAAACTGAAGAAGATCCGTGCCATGAGAGGACAAGTAGACTACAGCAAAATCATGAATGGCAATCTGTGTATGTGCCGCGGCCCACTGGCGCCCACACTCAGCAGGCGTAGATGACGTGAGACAGAGGCCAGCTTCCAGATGCTCTCAGTCACAAGCTGATGTCAGATCTTGCTGTAGAAAAGCACTAAAGCTTTGCTCTGTCATCTGCATCTAACTGGATGGGTTGGTTAGATTAAGAGATCTTAGAAGATCTTTTGCAACCTTAGCAATGTAGTAGAGAGATCCTTTTGTTACGTTGGTTGCAGCCGCCCTTTGGACTGGGGCTAGGGTACTCTTAAGACTCAACTCATCGTGAGGGTCTGTTTTAATTGAACAGCATAAATTTTATCTGTGTATTAAGATAAAGCATACAAATGCTCACTTTTTATTTCTGTGTGCGTGGATTGTTACTTCATCAATCAATTCTGTTAGTACCTACTTTATGTTACAGAATAAGCAAGATAGATTTGGATGGTCCTGCCCTCACAGAGCCTTTGGTCTCTTTGGTGCCTTGAGATTCCTAAGTGGCTTGACCAAGATAGCTTTTGGACAGATTGCCCTAATTTAAAAATATTCAATAATTAGTGCAAATTAATTGTTTGTCATATGAGCGGTCACATTATGTGTTCCAAAGGCTTGTTGAAGTGTGTTTTGGATTATGGATATTACAACTTTTTCTCTCCAAGGTCTGGCACTAGATGATGCTAAAGTTGAGTTAAATGGATAGAAATGAAATCACAAAATAAAAATAGCAAAATACTATGAAAAAAAGAATATCAACTAAATTATGTTTTTTTTTCTTTATTGGTGGGAAATTATAGCTGCTGAAATAGAAAGGTTCAGTGCCATGTTCCAGGAAAAGAAGCAAGAAGTACAGACTGCGATTTTAAGAGTTGATCAGCTCAGTCAGCAATTGGAAGATTTAAAGAAGGGAAAACTGAATGGGTTCCAGTCTTACAATGGCAAGCTGACAGGACCAGCAGCAGTGGAGCTGAAAAGACTGTACCAAGAGCTACAGGTAACTCACCTGGGTCTGAGGAATGATTCTATTAAAACTTCCTTATCTTTTGGGTTTTCTTTCAGTGTGGAAACCTCAGGAACTGGAAACAAATTAATGGATTCTAATTTAATAGTAGGCACAAAATGTATTCAGTACAAAAGAATTTTTTAAACAGCTTTGAGACATAATTCACATAGCATACGATTCACCCATTTAAAGCATACAATTAAGTGGTTTTCAGTATCTTCACAGAGTTCTGTATACACCACCACAATTGATTTTAGAATATCTTCATCACCCCCAAAAGAAACCCGACACCTTTTAGCCATCACCCCACCACCCCCTATCCCTCTAGCCCTAAGCAGCCACGACTCTACTTTCCATCTCTATGGATTTGCCTATTCCGGAAATTTCATATGAATGGAATCATGCAGTTGTAGTTCTTTGTGACTTGCTTCTTTCACTTAGCATTAGCATGTTTTCGGTACAGAAATTTCAGTATGAATTTAATTGGCAGTATGATGAACTGGTAAAGAATTAAGCTTTAGATAATACTTAAGGCCTCTGTGTAAACTGTGTTCTGACAAGATAGATGCCTATTTGTTAAATCCTTGTCTTAGTCAGCTTGGGCTGCCTTAAAGCAACAGACATTTATGTCTCACAGCTCTGGAGGCTGGAAGTCCAAGATCAGTTCATGGTGAGGGTCCACTTCCTGGCTGCCTTCTTGTTGTGTCCCCACATGCTCTGATCTCTCTTCCTCCTCTTATAAGGACACTAACCCCATCATGAAGGCCCCACCCTCATGACCTCATCTAAGCCTACCTAATTACCTCCCAAGGGCCCCATCTCCAGTTACTATCACATTGGGTATTAGGGCTTCCACATATGAATTTCAGGAGGACACAATCATAACAACCCTCAAGATTCCCATTTCTCAGAAATTGTCATTCAGCAGGTGATTTTTTTAAAATATTTATTTATTTATTTAGGCTAGCCAGGTCTTAGTTGCGGCACTCAGGATCTTTAGTTGCGGCATGCAGACTCTTGGTTATGGCATGCGGGACCTAGTTCCCTGACCAGGGATTGAACCTGGGCCCCCTGCACTGGGAGTGCGGAGTCGTACCCACTGGACCACCAGGGAAGTCCCCAGCAGGTGATTTTTCAAGCCAGATACAGGTTTTGCAGTTCTGTTAGCACTTGCTAGAAGAAGTATTGTATCATTTTATGAAATGCAAATTTTTAATTACAGAGAGTAAACTCACTTGTTGCGTTAAGTTCTGTAATGTTAATGCATAGAAACAAAGTGTTATAAGAATTTATTACTTTTTATATTTTTAAGCAATTGTTAAAAGCGCAGGGTTTTTCTTTTTTTTTTAACATCTTTATTGGAGTATAATTGCTTTACATTGTTGGGTTTCTGCTATATAACAAAGTGAATAAGCTATACGTATACATATATCCCCATATCCCCTACCTCATGCAAGTGCAGGGTTTTTTAAGGATTTTTTTTTGGTAAAGTTTGATGACTGTAGTATATTTATTTATATATATTTCCAATTTTTTGACTGCAATCTAGGTTATAAAGTACATGTTACCTCCTGTCTATACACATATGCCGGTATGTATGTGCTAGTACATGTGTGCACCTGAAAGAGTTTAGCAAGACAAGACTTAACCTTCTGTGTGCAGTGCACTCGGATGTTTTCTATTCTCTATTTCATTTTTTAAACGTGCTTGTTATAACCCATTAAAATGATATAAGAACATTCTGTTTGGTGATTTGGCCATCCTTGGGTTTCCTGCTGCCACATTCACTGGACTGTGTGGGGCAGAACAGATGCCCCTCCTTAGGTCACTGAACCCCACCCGCCCCCGTTCCCTAGGACCACAGGCATGGTGTCCCACAGTCATTACTGGTACTAGTCATTCCGTACACTTTGAAGAAGACACATTTGCAGATATTTGCTCTTTTTTTGGTCCATAAGAAATATGTTCCGGATTCATCTGTGCTGTACCTGTAAAATATTTAGCATACAGGGGACGATGCCTGTATGTAAATACACATAAGAACTAAATGTTGCTTTTTCCTTCTTTTTTTAATCCCCCTAACAATGAGAATTTGACTATTTAGTTAATACAAATCATGAATGTTATGTTTTCTATTTTGCAGATTCGTAATCAGCTCAACCAGGAACAGAATTCAAAGCTCCAGCAGCAGAAGGAGCTCTTGAATAAGCGCAACATGGAGGTGGCCATGATGGACAAGCGGATCAGCGAACTGCGTGAACGTCTTTATGGGAAAAAAATTCAGGCATGTGAAAAAGAAAATATTTCTGTGAGATAAACTACTGAAAATGGTTCATCCCCAAAGTGTAAATCTTCACTGTAATGCCATTCTGCTCCCCCCATTTGCCATAGCTGATAAACATAAATTGGCCATAAACCATAAAAAGTGACAGTAGAAGAAAGTTCATGTTCCCAAAGACACAGTTGTTTCCTGGTGCATGGAATCAAAACCGCCCGGTCCGCAGCACCTCACCGTCCATTCTCCCCAGGCAGCTCTGTCTCCCTTCCACTGGGGGAAGAGGCTTTGGCCCTGGAGTTGCAGCACCCATTTTAAGCTGTGCCATGTGCATAAATTCCTTGACCTTGTGTAGCCTCGTGTCCTTGCTCTGAGCTGAGAATTGCTATAAGGATTCTGAGAAATAACCCATGTGGAAAGACTTTGTAAACTCTTGAGAAAAGTGCTATATAAGGGGTTAGTGCTTTTTAAAAATCTTTATTTGGTATTTTGAATTTCAAAGGTAGTAAATACTCATTGGAAGAAAGTTAAAACAGTGCAGAAATATTTAAAGGAAAATGTGAAAGTCCCTTCCATCCTTCTCATTCTTCAGGGATGATAGTTATTAATGGTTCCAGTCTTTTGCTTAATATAGACAGAAAGGTATTCAATTTTTAATTGAAAATGGAATTGTAGGAATTATATCATTCACACTGTTCTGTACCTAGTCTTTTTTTTTTTAACTGCAATATGGGTATCTTTCCAGGTCATTATTACCTCATTCCTTTTGTAACTTCTGTGTAATATTCCATGTCCCAGGGCCTGTGGTCACATTACCCAGCCCTGTTGTTAGGCAGGGTGTCCCTGAGTCTTGCCGTTGCTGTCAGTGCTTCACGAGCGTATGCATCGCTGGGAGCTCGTGGGAGGATAAGGGACTGCTGTGTGTGGTGTCTCTGGCTGGATGTAGCACTTGACCTTTTGTTCCACCAGTGGTGCTCAGTGTTTGGGGGGAGCAGTGCCTGAGTGGAGAGCTGATTGGCACTTTGCCCTCAGGAGTGGAAATGGAGCAGGCAGCCAGGTAGCTGGGACAGTGCTCCCAGAGTTCCTCTATCCACACTCCAAAACTGGTGCTTTCACGCTTGACAGGTGTCCTCTTGTCAGCTCCTGCTGCTCTGAAGGTAGCTCTCAGGAGGCGAGGTGCAGGCTTCAGTAGCTTCGCCTGGTGGGATGGGTTAGGAGGACGCTAGAGGCAGAAGGGTACTGCCACTTCTGTGGGCATCGTGATCAGTGGTCTCAGGTGAAAAGTCTCTTATTTACAAATCCACACTTTTTTTTTTAACCAGAGTGCTTAAAGGTCAATGGTTAATCTGTATGATGCCATGATTTCCTTATTCTCTCAACTAACAACACACAGACCATGGGAGCGGACGTGTGCCTGTGCTCCATGCTTGCTTACATTACGGTCTTAGTAGTGGTGGGTCAGGGGTCTCTGGAGAACAGAATCAGTTCTGTGTGTACATGTGTGTAGAGACTGATCAGTCGACTGATTGTAAGGAACTGCCTCATGTGGTTGTGGAGGCAGGCACACCCCAAATCTGCAGGGCTGGCCGGCAGCCTGAAACCCAGGGAGTTGTGGATGTTGCAGCCTGAGTCTGAAGGCAGTCTACAGGCGGAATTCCCTCTTCCTCTGAGGACCTCAGTCTTTCTCTGTAAGCCCTTCAACTGATTGGATGCAGCCCACCCACATTATGGAGGGCAATCTGCTTTACTCAAAGTCTGTTGATTTAAATGTTAAAAATACCGTTACAGCAACATCTAGACATGTTTGACCAAAGATCTGGGTATCACAGCCTAGCCAAGTTGATGGGTAAAATTAACCGTCACAAATGGCTACATAAATATTACTTCTTATTCCATCTGATACTTCAAGGGATCTCCCTGAAGAAGTTGGTGCTTCTGCAGAGATGTGTCTCCAACCCAAAGGTTTTAGGCACCTTTGAACAACTGTCAAGATCATGGATGCTTTCTTCAAAATGACACATGCTCACGCATGCAGAATTTTGCAAACAATTGTTGGATGGGTATGGCTCTCTCAGAGCCTGTCTGGGGAACTCTAAGGGTCAGTGTTTCTCTAGTCAGATCCCTGTTTTGCAGGCTTTTGTTGTTGGGCAGTGTCACGTGACCAGTATCATTGGCTGTGGCCTGGTGTCCTTGCTGAGAACAGCAGAGCTGCCTTCAGGGAACTGGTCAGAGTCTCACCTGGTTCCAGACCCTATTACTTTGTCCTGCATGGCTCATTCAGTCCTTACAACAACGCTTATCCCGAATTTTCGGACATGGGCACAGAGGCTCAGAGATGTTGCATCACTTGCCCAAGGCAGCCCAGCGAGTAAGTGGCAGAGCAGGATTTGAAGCCAGGCTCAGAGCCCAGGCTTGACAATGCCTCTGTGCCCACCCAGGGGAGGGAGTGCATCCCCAGGTGAGAGGGTTATGTACACAGAGGGGTCCTGAGGGGTTCTCTGTTACACACTCGGCTCCTGGTTTTATAACTCACGAACAGGTAGATGTTATCACAGAGCATCACTCATACGGGACTGTGGGTTCAG
This sequence comes from Balaenoptera ricei, assembly GCF_028023285.1. NCBI lineage: Eukaryota > Metazoa > Chordata > Mammalia > Artiodactyla > Balaenopteridae > Balaenoptera > Balaenoptera ricei. The sequence continues at coordinate 186,423,618 of NC_082640.1, read as the reverse complement.
GCCCTTTTTTGAAGTCTTGCCCTTTCTAGACACTGATCTTCCAGGGTGATGGAGCTTCCTACGTATGAACTGTTGAGTGATTGGCTCAAATCTGAGCAGTCGGTCATACTAGGCTTATAATTTCTTTTAACTGAGTAGAATTTTGACTCTCATTTCATCCCATTTTATAGCTGAGCCGTGTGAATGGCACGTCTTCGCCACAGTCACCCCTGAGCACGCCTGGCAGGGTCGCTGCGGTGGGGCCTTACATCCAGGTTCCCAGCGCCGGCAGCTATCCTGCCCCTGGAGACCCCATAAAGCCCCAGTCTCTCACTATCGCCTCAAGTGCTGCCCACGGAAGATCCAAATCCGGTGAGTGGCCTGGGTCCTCTTTCGGGGGGAGAGTGAGCAGGAAGGGGGACTGTGGGGGGGACAGTGGCCTCAGAGAAGACCCCCACGTTGCACCCAGCCTCTGCGATGTGTCCTCCAAGGCACTTTGTCCTCTAGGGCAGCATTTGGGGAGCTGTGTGCCACCATAGTAATGATGATCCTAAAACAAGAACAGGTTCTCTTTTTTGGACTCAGTGTCCTTACTGTGTGGCTTCTCAAAACACAAATTAGTTAAGACCTGAGCCTCCCCTGCCACAGGTTTTGTTTGCCTGTGAGGGTGCTTGTCCTCACACTACGGCCCAGGCGGAGGGCTGCCTCCCCATCAGCAGAGCCTGCAGCTTCTCTGCTTGCCCGACCCAGAGTGGTCTCTGTCCACCAGAAAGTCCACAGGCCACCCCGTTGGCTCTCGGCCACCCTGAATCGTGCGGTGTGACCGGACTCGGGCCCCCAGCGCCGAGCCGGTGCGTAGCCGTCCCGAGGACATGGAGCTCCTGCGGCGCCCCCGGCTTCCTAGCCGAGCGCAGGCCCAGGTCTCCACGGAGACGCCACACTGTGTCTTCAGAGGAAGACGGCTGTGCTTTAAACTGATGCATGAGATGCCAGGGCTCCTTGGCAGTGAGACTTTATGACAGGGCTGCCACGCTGGCCCATCACACACGGAGTCACAGAGCACAGGTGACATTCCTGACAGCGGTAGTGCTGACTGGGTCCGGACTACATTTTGAGGACTTTTTTAGGTTTGGTGGTAGATTTGTGCTGGTCTTTCGTTTGTTCGCTTTGAGTTCTCTTGCCTGGCACCTGGTCTGAGCAGCAACACCACTGCTGCCCCCGCTGGAGGACCCGGGGCTTGCTCTGACCCAGGTGGGAGGAGGTGTCCCCAGTCCTCGTGGGCCACGTGCCCGGCTCAGATCTCTTCGTGGCTGTGTCTTAGAAGCCACGTGGAGCGCGTGGTCGGCATGAAACTCTAATTGCAGCTTTCTTTGATAAGCTGTTATTTATAGTTTGAACCACCCGATGGTGGGAGTATATATTCAGCTGTTGCCGATGGCAGATAATTAGCACAGCCGGCTCCTTCTCTGCTTAAATATCTCAAAACCTGCCCCGAGCTGAGGATGGCTCGAGTTTCCCCTCTTCTCTGTGGGTGGATGCTAGGTCGCCTCACAAGAGGTTGCCGGGAGAAGACCCCTCGCAGGGCCGGGAGACCGTGTCCTCCGGAGGTTCGGCAGTAGCCTCGCTCCTTCTCTGTGCTGTGGGGTGAGTGAGCGCAGGAGACCTGTGTCACCCCCACGTTGGGGGGCAGTATCTCGGCCCAGACATAGAGCCGGGGTGAGAACATCTCCCAGGGGAGACTAACTGTGCTGTCGGCTGTCCTTCTGGTTCCCGTGTCACACAGATGGCCACGGTAAACCCAGAGTGACCAGCTCGTGGACAGTGTCAGACCTCGACGTCGGGCCTGACTGTGGCTCGTCACAGCGCCCCACAAGCCCGTTTGCAAACCGTATGTTGGCTGGCAGGTCCGGTGGGAAGCTCTGGTGACGGTGCCAAATCAGCCATGGCTGTTCTTCCAAACTGACAAAGGCCTGCGCCTCGCATTCAGACTTGAGACAGAAACCACATATACATAATTGGTCCCCGCCTTCAACAGGTGTGAAATTTGGGCTGGGTCGAAACACCAGATCATCCTCAGGAAGGGTTTGAGAGGTGCTGGCCCAGCAAGGGTTTTTTGGTTTTGTTTTTACAAAATTAAGACGATTTTCTGAGTTCATTATGAGGCTTTTAGTTTTATCTTCAGTACAGGAATCTCCCATCATACTTACAGATGACTGTCCCTTTATAATAGGAACGAATGGTCTTCCTTCTGCACCTCCTGCCGCATCCTGAAGAAGGCACGTCCCTAGTCCCTGTCCAGTCCCTGTGTGCCTGACTTCTGCCAACTCTCCCGTGGCTGTGGGATTTGAGGAGCAGCCGGTGGCCACATTTTCTGTGATCCTGAGAGAGGCCAGGGACTCTAGCCCCCGCAGCCAGCCCCATCCTCCCTCCTGAGTCAGCAGCAGGCTCTGTCCATTTTCCCCTCAGCCCGGAGTTTGCACTCGGTGCATCCTTGGTGAACCTGTGCATCCCTGGCCCACACCGCACCCCCCCCTGGTCTGATACAACCAAGGGGGCGTGAAAGCACACACACTTCTGTCCTGGAAGAGGCTGATGGGCCACACAGAGCAAAGCGATGGTTTGGACTAAGGCCTGGGAATGCCTCACCAGGGCCCTAGCAGCGGCCTGGAGCCTGCAGTGGTTTCCAGCCATGGAGGAACTGAGCCGGAGTAGCAGTGGACACAATGGGCTGGCCGTGCTGCTGCCAGAGATAGATTTGGCTTAGGAGCCACCGCTGCCCGGGCGCTCAGAGGCCCTCTCATCCTCACTGCGCTGACGCTGCTTGTATGGCTGCGTGCAGAGCAGATTTGAGAGTTTGCTCTTCCTGTTTTGTGAGTCGCAGGTTTGGGCTCAGGCACAGTTGCTGTAAGGGAGGGTGATTTCCCGCTGCTCTGCCATTGCCCTACCTGCCCGTGCTGGCAGATGGGAGGAGGGGCGAGGATGCGCTGCTCTTACAGGAGGGCCCAGAACAGTGCCCTTGGCTGCTTTCCCTCCCATACGGCTGATGGCTGGGAGGGTTCCCACTCTAGTCCAGCCCTGTACTGCTGCGGAGAGAAGCAGGGGCCTGAGGCGGGCTGAGATCTAACCCTGTGGGCTCACTGTGAGTGGGCCTGTGTTACCAGGGAATGCTTCTGCACCCTTTCTCAGTTTGGAAGATGCTATGTTAAAAAGCATACCTTTTCAGTGGCTGTCCTGAAAATGCTGGGTTGACTGGCTTTCTAATCACTGCAACAGAATGATAGCCTGCTACTCCAATCACTGGGAACTTGTACTGTCCTCCTGTGATCATGAATTATTTTAAGAGGGTGGAAATTTCTAACAGATTAAAGTCAAATTTTTCTTTTAATACTAGAAGCAGTACAGGTCAAACCTGTTAAGAAGTCAAAAGATAAGTCTTTTTTATTGCTGTCTGTATTTGTAAATAGTGTTTGAAAACCAAGTGCCGACGCTTATGTTCTTCATTGGTGTCGATGTAATGGCTTTGACCTGTATTGCAGTGGGGGCTGAGAATGTTTCTGCAACCCTCTGGCCCCTCGCCCGGGCTGGAGCAGCCCTGTGCTTGGCCATGGAGTCTCTGCACACGTGACCGCACGTGGGCACTGGTGAGGCGGTGCCGGCAGAGGCCGACCTTGGTCGTCCTGCCGCGCAGCAGCCGGTGTGTGGGTGAGGGGGCGCCTCCTGGTCATGGAGCTCCATCAGAGCGTGACGTCCCAGAAGGTGATTTTTGCTTCTGGCAGGGGGTTATTCTTATGTTGGTTCAACTAATTTCAAGAATAATTTTACTTAAATTCTGTGTTCTTTTCAAGCCAATGATGGAAACTGGCCAACATTAAAACACAATTCTAGCTCTTTGGTGAAAGTGACGCAGATCGCCAGCGTGGAGTGGAAGGACTCGAACGTGGAGGGGCCTCTCAGGCAGGGGCCCGTCTTGAGCCAGCCTGTGCCCGTGCCGGCCTTGGGAGCCCCGGAGAAGCAGGTGGGCCGCTTGTCTTCGTCACAAAACACAGACAGGCTCCTAACTGACTGCATCCTTATTTAGCCTTCGTCTTTATCTAAGTGGTAGGAGGTGTCACGAGGCAAATTAATCCTGTTGGTGTCCAAATCATAACCCAAGTCTGAAGGAGTTCATGGACCCTGAGCACGAGAGCCGGGTGCAGGTGTGAGGCCTTTGGTCAGGGTCGTTCACCCTGCTGTTCACCCCCACGGCGTGCCCCGTGCCTGGTCACAAGCCTATTTGAAGGATTACAAGTCCTACTTTGTGCTCTTGTGACCGTGGATGGAAACGTGCTTGACTTTTCAAAGGATGACTTTGTCTTTCTTTTTAACACCTAAATTTAGGGCATCGAGATTGGTAAAGTGCCACCTCCCATCCCTGGTGTCGGCAAGCAGCTGCCTCCAAGCTATGGGACGTACCCAAGCCCTGCGCCCGTGGGCCCAGGCTCGACAAACTCCCTGGAGAGGAGGAAGGAGGGCAGCTTGCCCAGGCCCAGCGCAGGCCTGCCCAGTCGGCAGAAACCTGCACCGCTGCCCCCTGCAGGTGGCCCCCACCAGCCAGGGTCCTCGCAGCAGATTCAGCAGAGGATTTCTGTGCCACCAAGTCCCACGTACCCGCCGGCAGGGCTGCCTGCCTTTCCAGCTGGAGACGGCAAACCTGAACTCCCACTAACTGTGGCCATTAGGCCCTTCCTGGCTGATAAAGGGTCAAGGCCACAGTCCCCCAGGAAAGGCCCACAGACGGTGAATTCAAGTTCCATATACTCCATGTACCTCCAGCAAGCCACGCCACCTAAGAAGTACCAGCCAGCGGCGCACAGCACCTTAAATAAGTCGGTGAAAGCAGGTATGGTGGGTTTGCACTCTATCTCGCGGGACTAGGAAATCATACTTGAGAAAATGCCAATCCATATCCTTACTTTGGGGCCACGTGCTATTTAGGATTAAACTTGATTCTTACATAACGTGTGGCCTTGGGTATCTGTGTGAGATGGGGGTAAAAGATGACATGCACAGAGCAGTTCTGCAGGTGGACCACAGCTCTCTGACTTCTGTCTGAGTGCCCGCCTACCCACATTTCTCAGGAAATTCAGGTCTCGGAAGGCTGGCACTTTGGAATTTCTTCTTTTCCTCCTGCTTCGTAGTAACTTGTACAGGACCTATCTGGGGAGCTGGCGTAGTAGGAGCTCTGCCTGGATCTGTGATCCCCCTGGCCTCCTAGTAGTAGCTGAGCCAGGCCCCTAGGGGGTGATGCGAGGGGAGGATTTTGCTGCTTTGGGATCCTTTCCCAGAGCCCACGGGGGAGAAGAGCCCTGGTTTGGGTGCAGGAACATCAGCCCCGGGCCTCCTGGGGAGGCAGGTGTGAGCACAGAGCCCAGTTCCCCACATACGGAGGCTGACGGTGATTCCTCCCTGTGCGGCAGGATCCTGGGCATCTGGGCTGGGCTGGGGCCTCTTCAGATGTTCTTGGGTGTGGGCTGCAGATTCCAGAATCTAGTTTGAGAATCCCTAGGCAGGCCAGGCCACTCTGTGCCCAGGGATCTCCCGGGTGGCTGTACCAGCACTGGCCTGCGGCAGGCCCTGGCCCACGGGGGAGAGGCTTGCCAGGGCCACCGGACCAGCCTTCCTTTCTGAGGTGGCCTGTGTGCTTGGTCCCAGGTCACGTGGGTTCTGCTTGGCCAGGAAACAGTGAACACCTGTTCAGGGCAGGAAGGCAGGTTTGCAACCTTTTGTTCTTTTTCATTTGAGAAAGCCCCAGTTCTGTAAACACTGATAAATTAGAGACACTCCACCTTCCAGAAGGAGTTGGTGGGGTTCTGTGAGCAGCAGCAGGTTCCTTTGGGATTTGATATGGGGACTTAGCATCCTCAGTGGCAGATTACAGTCTCTGTAGGAGCCCATCTCTGTGTCGTCAAAGGTGCTTGGTGAGCAGGCCCCAGGCGCCACAGGCTGCTGAGGTCGGTGTCCTCTGTGTCTCCCCAGTGTATGGTAAACCTGTTCTGCCGTCCGGCTCCACGTCCCCGTCGCCGCTACCGTTTCTTCACGGGTCGCTGGCCACAAGCGCCTCGCAGCCCCTGCCCCCTTCAGAAAGTGCTGAGAAGGAGCCAGAGCAGGACAGCCCTGCCCCCGCCGGAGACGGGGCCGCCGTGGAGAGCCTGCCGCGGCCGCTCAGCCCCACCAAGCTCACGCCCATTGTGCACTCGCCGTTGCGCTACCAGAGCGACGCTGACCTGGAGGCCCTGCGCAGGAAGCTGGCCAACGCGCCCCGGCCCCTGAAGAAGCGCAGCTCCATCACGGAGTCCGAGGGCCCCGGCGGGCCCAACATCCAGAAGCTGCTGTACCAGCGCTTCAACACCCTGGCTGGGGGCATGGAGGGCACCCCCTTCTACCAGCCCAGCCCCTCGCAGGACTTCCTGGGCTCCTTAGCCGATGTGGACAATGGGAACACCGCCGCCAACGGGAACCTGGGCGAGGCCGGCCCCGCCCTGCCCACGGCCCCACTCCCGGCCGAGCCTGCCCCCGCCTCGGACGCCAATGACAACCGGCTCCCGTCCCCCGAACCGGAGGGGCTCATCTGTCCCCCGAACACCCACCAGACAGCCGAGCCCGCCGAGGACGACAACAACAACGTGGCCACGGCCCCGCCCGCTGAGCCGGTGCCCCCGTCCCTGGGGGAGGAGCGCCTGCCCGCATCGCTCCCCACCGCCGCGCCCCTGCCGGCGGCCCCTACGGTGGGTGCCGCCCTAGACCAGGGCCCCGGCTCCCGAGTCAGCCAGCCAGTGCCTGTGGAGGGCGTGCCTGTGTTGGGGGTGCTGGGAGCAGTGGGGCTCGTCCAGGGCACGAGGGGCGGTGGCCTCTCACCAGAGGGCCAGCCTGGGGGCCTGAGGTGTCCCTGAGGAAGGGCAGGCAGCAAGGGGAAGGAGAACCTTCTAGACAGAGCCCTAGAGGGAGGGCAGTGCTGCAGGAGCAGAGGCAGGCAGGAGCTCCTCACGGCTGGCAGGGCGGAAGCAGTTGGGCTTGGCTGTGACCCGCCTTGCTCCCTCTCTCAGGTGCCCACGGCGCAGCCCGGCCCCCGAGGCAGAGACGCCCTTCGGAGCCAGGCCGGGCTGGCCTGAGAGCGGGCTGGTCCGCGGTGCCCGGCACCACTCGGGGCTGCGCGGGAAGCTCTGCCTTGGGCTTTAGGCCCTCCCCTCTTGCCCGCTTCCCCCCGGGCCTGCTTCTGTGGGGTCACCTTGAAATCCAAAGCTTCCTCCCGATAGAGCAAACGGACCAACCTGAAGAAGCCCAACTCGGAGAGGACGGGGCACGGGCTGAGGGTCCGCTTCAACCCGCTGGCGCTGCTCCTTGACGCCTCCCTGGAGGGGGAGTTCGACCTGGTGCAGAGGATCATCTACGAGGTGAGCAGGCGGGCGGCCGCAGCCCTGGTGGCCCCGGGCAGGGGCGGGGCTCATGCGCCCTGTGTCCTAGGTGGAGGACCCCAGCAAGCCCAACGACGAGGGCATCACCCCGCTGCACAACGCCGTCTGCGCCGGCCACCACCAGATTGTGAAGTTCCTGCTGGACTTTGGCGTCAACGTGAACGCCGCCGACAGCGACGGCTGGTGAGGGCCCTGGGGCGCGGGGGTGGTGGGGAGAAGGGAGGAGGCAAGGGTGCAGCTTGGTCCCAGGCCTGCGTATCTTCCGGGGGTTTTGTTAAAGGCTCGGCTGTGTTCACGCTCTTCACGTGGCTGACCGCTGACTGTAGTCTGAGCCTCTGCTGAGCCGTATGTTTTTAAGTGGCCAGAAAGCCTGTGTGGAGGGGAGCCTCGCGGGCCGGCCGCTGCGGTGCCGGCCCTGCACCCCGTGGGCCTCATCGTGAGCTTCAGGCAGCGGTCTGCGCTGCCGCGTTTGAACAGCCATTTTTGTATATTGTGGTAGAACACAGCCGTCACTGTCGCAGCCATTGTAAGGGACGCGTCACTGGTGTGAGGGACACTCGTGCTGTTGCACCGTGAACACCCAGCTTACAGGCCGGTGTTCAGTCCACTCCCGGCCCGCCCTTTTCAGAAACGTGTGTGTGGCCCAAAACTGTTAGTAGAAGTGAGGCCACTACACAGGCAGCAGCACAGCAGCTCACGGGGCACTGAGCACACAGCCCTGGGGGCCACCTGGGACCCGGCCGGGCGTGAGCGCCTCCTCTGTCCCTCCAGGACACCGCTGCACTGCGCCGCTTCCTGCAACAGCGTCCACCTCTGCAAGCAGCTGGTGGAGAGTGGCGCCGCCATCTTCGCCTCCACCATCAGCGACGTTGAGACGGCTGCGGACAAGTGCGAAGAGGCGGAGGAAGGCTACTCTCAGTGCTCCCAGTTCTTACACGGTGCGGGGCGGGTGGCCGGGGTGCCCCAGGGGAGAGGGCTGTGAGGGCTGAGGTGTCCCAGGGTGGGTCTCCCGTCCCGTCCCATCCTGTGCGGGAGGGAAGCTCCCTTCTCCATTAGGCAGGGCTGGGTTTTCCAAGGGCTAAACAGTCACAGGCCATCGACGCTACACCCGATGGGAGAACCTGTGGGCCCAGCCTACCTTAGACCCTGGGGACAAAGTGACACATGAAACGGGCAATGCCCTCCAGGCCCAGCTCCCAGGACAGAGGCCGTGCGGCGGGGCTGGGGGCGGCCGGCCTTCCTGGGGACCCGCAGGCGAGTCCTGGGTGTGAGCTCACTGGGTTGCGGTGGCTCCGTTGCTTGGTGGCGAGTGCTTCCCACTGTCCAAGAGCAAGTCACGCGGCTTTTTTAGACTTTTGGAAGTTTGTTCTACGTGTGGGTTGTACGTTTCACCTTAAGAAACGCCTTTTAGAACAACACTGTTTGGCTTCTGGACACAAAGGTTCCGCCACGGTCCTCTTGCTCGGACGTGGAAGGGGCTGTTGGTGTTAAGCGGAGGGCGGCAGCTGGCCTGGCTTCTGACCGCTCCACCGCGGCCCCCGCCGGGCTGCCCAAGGACAGCAGCGTGTCCCTCCCGATCCCGCTGCGCGGCTCCCTCTGCAGCCCGCCCTCCACGGAGACCTGACCGTTTGCTCTTCCGTCCCAGGGGTGCAGGAGAAGTTGGGCGTGATGAACAAAGGCGTGGTGTACGCTCTGTGGGCTTACGAGGCCCAGAACAGCGACGAGCTGTCCTTCCACGAAGGGGACGCCCTCACCGTCCTGAGGCGCAAGGACGAGAGTGAGACCGACTGGTGGTGGGCTCGCTTGGGGGACCGGGAGGGCTACGTGCCCAAAACCCTGCTGGGGGTAAGCACTCCGCGCTGCCCCTGGGGCCCCGTGCGGAGCCAGCCGTCCCCTCCTCCTGCCGTGGGCGTAGCCTGGGCTCCAGTCCTGCGGGCTGGAGACTGCCTTTCTCCAAGCCTCGTGGGAGCCGTGGGGGGGCATCTGCTCTCGAGGAGGCCCATGGGGAGGCCGGAGCCCCCCGACGGGCTGCTCACAGCATGCTCTGCTCGTGGGGCCTGTAACGGGGTGGGGGGCAGGGCGGCTGCAGGCTGCTGCTCTGCGTTGCACTGATGCTTCCTCAGACCCTTGGCAGGGCCGTGCCTTTGCTCTCGTGCTCCGTGCCCGGTGGGGCTGGCACATGCTTTCGTGACACAGTCGCTGAACACCGTGGGCCTGCCAGGCACCTTTAGGGGCCTTGCAGACAGCGTCAGTGTCGAGTGCTCTGAGAGGAAGAGGAAGGGGGTATCCTGGGAGTTGGGAAGTTCTCCATACGAGGGTGACAAGCCGAACTTCGGCCTGAAGGAGCTGGTGTGCGGCCTTCTGAGGGCAGCCTGGCCTCTGGACGGGGTTCCTGTCCAGTGGGTCGTCCCCTTGTCCTAACTCCTGTCCCTTGCTTCCCAGTTGTACCCACGGATCAAACCCCGACAGCGAACACTGGCCTGAACTTCCCTTTGGAGCACCGCACGGGCTCTCCAGCGACAAGGAGCCACTGAAGAGGTGATTCTGCCATTTCCCCGGGGAGCTGAAGCTAGACATGGCTTTACCGGTGCTCCCTTCAGCAGACAGCGTCCACAATGTGAAACCCCGGCAGGTTCTAGGTGAGGCCCTTTCTCCGGTCTGCCCGCAGCTGGGAGAGAGACCTTCACCTCCAAGACCACCGACTTTTGCCAGTTACTGTAAATCCGAATAAATACCCAGCTTTCTAAACAACCGCCCCTGTTGCCAGTAAGAAGCCCTGTAATTAACCCCTGGTCGGTTGCCAAGGAAGACGAATGCTGTCACAGACTTGGGCCCCAAGGCCGTCGTCCCTCATTCCCGGTGTCACCCCAGCCCCAACAATGAAAACTTGTAGCTGCTGTGAGGTGCGTCGCCTCGCTAGAGCCCTGCCCTCCTGTTGACTGGAAATCACAGAAACCCGGGCACCTTTCTCATCCTCACCACATGCGTTTCTTCATCACCAGAGGAGCCCCCGTGTGGAGACTTCGGTCCAGCGGTGGTGCCTGGTGTGTGGGCTCCACTTCCTGTTCCGGGCCTCAGTCTAGGTCACCGACAGGCCATGGACACGAGGGACCTTAAGAGCGAGTGACACGTGGTCAGGAGTCTCAGCACAGCACTGCCTTCTCTGCAGCCTCTTGCTGCCCCGGTGTGGTCCTCGCCCCTCCCGGTGTGGACGTGCTCTGCCGAGGGCTGTGCAACCCGCAGGCCAGGAGGCGGTGGACACGGGGACGCCTGCAAAGTCACGGGGCGGCTATAGGGGCGGGAGGGCAGGGCCCCGGCTCCCCGGTCCCGGCCATGACACCATAACCTCTGCCTGGTTCCAGACTTGAAGCAAGTAAGGCGCTTCCCTGAAGCGTCAATTGTACGTACAGGCTTTTATATACCAAAACTATTTTTTGACTAAACCACTTGAAACTGTCAGAACCATGTTGGAAATGTTTTTTTCTCTCATTAAAATCCAGGCCCTGAGCTTATTTTCCATGTACGAGTCTTGTGTGTAATTTACGTATAGACACGTGTAGATTCTTGTTGTAGTCGCCTACCTTTAAGCACTGATTGATTGTGTACACAGTGTGCTGATGAGAAGCGAACACCCTGCAGGGCAGTCTCTCTCCGCTGATGCCATGTAAACGTGCACACAATAAACCGCTGTCTCTCGCCGGAGGCTGTGAGTCTTGTGTTCTGGAGCCAGAACTGAGCTGAGCACGAAGCTCAGGTTGTCTGGACACAGCGAGGTGAGGCCTGATCCGTATTTTCAAAATAGGTTTTAATCATAAGCTTTATATACAAATTGTTGTACAATTATTTTAATAAAGGGAAATAGTGAAAAGTACAAAACACAAATCTTGTTCCTTCCCCTGTGAAGTAGCAAAGGTTTGTTCATAGCCCCAGATGAGTGACACACGAACGGGCAGTCTGTGAGATGTGCTCCAGTACAAATCAGGCCGAGTTACCACTGCCCAGATCACTTCCGTGGAAGAATTAATGGAACGAACATCAAGGGACCAGAACCATCTAGTAAACTTGGGCACTCATAAAAACATGGTATAGATTATGCTAAAAAGAGTTTAGCAGTAGTGTAGCTCAGTCTCTCCCACCCCAATTACGCATCGATAAGAGACAAATTCTAAAGCACGAGGTGTTCTGAGCATTAATCAACTGTGTACATATTGCACTAAGTAAGCTCCGAGTACTTGAGTTGCGTTTCCAGCACGTGTAGGGTTAGTTGCGCCTGTGCGTGCTCGGCGAGCAGGTGCTGCTGCCCCTAGCAGACTGTCCAGCCCGCGTGGCGTTACTGGTCCCGAGATTCGTAGAGAAGCTTGGCAGCCTGCAAGGTGACCAGAGATAAATGCGTGTGCCTGGCTGAAGCCAGTGGGGGCGCCCCGGCTAGGCAGGCGGCGGGCCTCCCTCTGGGAAAGGTGGGCAGTGCTCTGAGCAGAAGGGCCGGGCCCACAGTACCTTGTGCATGGCCACCAGCCATGCTGTCGCCTGCCTTCTGCTGCCGTTTGCGTCCTCCCCGGCCGTCAGCTTCAGCTGCGTCACGCCCTCCACCCCTGGCGCCGTGTACTGCAGGGTCATGCCTGTGGCCCGCGCGTTGCCTCCTGGAGCGGGGAGACAAGGTAAGGATGCCCGCGGGGACGCTGAGCGCCCAGGGTGCCGCCAGCCCTGATGTGCTGGCTGGGGCACCTCCTCCCCAGCCCTGGTGCTGGCCTCGGACGGAGGCGGCCTGGAAGCAGGGCCTGGGCTAGGGGCTGCCCAGCGGATGAGCCCGAGCTCACAGGGCGGGACAAACACTCGGCACCACATGGCCGAGAACCCAGGGAGAAGGCGCGGTGCCGTCGGGAGGGCTGCCCAGGCTGCACCCTGCCTGTCACGCTGGCCTCACCCCCACCCTACTCTGGAGAGCCAGGGTCAAAGCGGAGGGCCCAAGTGCCACCAACACCCCATTCTAGTACACGAGCTCCCGAAAAGATGCCGTGTGGGGTCGGCCTGCTGGGACAACTGCCTGCCTTTGGGCTGTGACGCCATGGACGACGACGGGACCCCAGCACCTGCTCTGAGAACCAACAGCTGGAGGAACAGACGGCCCTTCTGTCACGACTGCAGCCAGAAAAGTGGCAAGGAGACCAAGCCTCACAGTGGAGTTTGCCTACAGCTGTTCTACTTTGTGACTTGGGAGGAAAACTCCGTTGTGAGCAGTTACCCAGCTCAGAAGATCCCTTCCATCAGACGCAGGTCTCAGAGTCAAACGCAGGCCGGCAGGGGAGCAGGTGCTGGGTGGGAGAGGCCCGGCCCACCGGGAGGTCGATCCGGCTGGAAGTGCCCCGCCACCCAAAGCCTGGGACGCCCTCCATGACCTTTCATAAGCCACGGTTTGACCCTGGGTGTCAAGTGGCTTGTCCCCGCCTGGGCTCCTTGCAGGAGTGCCCCCCGCCCCGGGCTCCGGGGCAGGCAGGCTGTGCTCTGCCCACCCCCCGCTCCCGTAAGCAGACTTTTACTGGCCCAGGCCACGTTTCCGTGGCTCCTATGACTGCTGTCGCATTTTGAGTCTGTCCGGCAGAGCTGCATGCAAGTACCTGGGCCTTGACAGAAAGTGCGCGACGCTGCTGTGGCCGCCGCCCCCGCCCCCTCGGGAACACATTTTTCTGGGCATTTAACGGTTCCGGAAGCCTGGGCAGAGCAGGACTCACTGTCCTCCCAGCACCGCCACAAGGGGGCGCGTGGCGCCACCAGCCCTCGGCCCCGCCCACACGCGGGAAGGACACGGAGGGATGCCCCGGCCTGGGTGGGGGGTGGCCCCCCGCTTCTCCGGACCATGACTTCCGCACCTTCGACTCACGGCGCAGCACAGGTGCCGCCACGCACAAGCCTGTGCTCGGGCACGGGGGGCAAACGCGGCGCCGGCCCGCTTCCCTCGCCACCTGCAGGCCCAGGAGCGCAGAGAGGCTCCTACGAGAGAACACGGGAGCGAGCGCGCTGCGGAGGGACGGGAGCGCGCTGGGGAGGGCCGCCGCCCGCGCCCCCCTCGCGTGGCCCGCTCAGGCCCAGCGGATGCCATGGGGACGTTAGGAAACAATGCGTAGGGCTCCCCTTGGGAGCGCAGAACTGAGCAGATGAGATAGATTGCTTCATTTATGCTTTGTCTGCGCGTCTTAGACCCAACTGTCCTTCAAATCAACCAAAAGAAGAGAATGTGTGTTTCACAGAGAGCCTCGGCGTGGACCCCAGCACACAGCAGGGTCTGGAGGAGGCGCGGCCCGGCGCGGGGGCAGGGAGAGGAGAGCGGCGGAGAGCGGGGAGCTGACCTTCGGAGACGGGCTGGCTCCCCGGGAGGCTGGTGTAAGTGTGCGTGTCTTTTTCTACGTCAAGAAGGTAGGCCGGCAGGAGAGAAGAACAAGCAAGAGCCCATCAGAAAACAGAAAGCAAGACGGACTAAGTCACGTGGGTTTCTTCAGCACGCTGCACCCAACACGGAACACCAACTCCACTTCCGTGGAAGGACAGCTGCTGAAGTGCGGAAGTTTAGGTGGAAAGATCCAGAATAGGCTAAGCGCCCCGCAAGCTCCAGGAGGAGGGTTGTCCCCGCAGACCCTGGGGGCCGTGGTGCTGGGCGGGCAACGCTCCAGGCATCGGGGAATCGGGCCGATGCCAGCTGCCGCCGGAGCCTTACCCCTGACCCGAGCCCGACAGTAAGTGAAACGTACAGAAGAGCAGAGTCCCCGCTTGTTTTACACGTTAAGCCCCATTCGCCTGGTGAGCTCCTACAGCCACTCACTAAACACAAGCCCCTGCCGCGGCTGAGCAGGACGGCCCACAGACCCCGAGAGTCACCCAGGCCGGTGCCACACGGCACTCACCTCCAGGAGGGAAGCCTTCTGTGAGCATCTGCACGGCGGCAATGCGCGTGACCTCGACCTCGTGGCGACTGTCCCCGTCCAGAAGCAGGTACCTGCAGCAAACAAAGGGTGTCCACACCGCACCACTTCAGGCCCGGAGCGACAGAGCGTCAGTGCCGAGCAGCACCTGCTCTTACCTCTGGTTGCTGGAAAGACGACAGACCATCGTGTCTGACTTCTCCGAGTTTCCAAAAGTTACGAGGAAGGTGGCTCCTGGGGATGAAAACCAGACATGAGGCCCCGGCAGCTCCCTTCTTGCCTCCCCTTCCAGGCCAGCCCACCAGGGGACACGCACAGAGGACAAAAGAAAAGCAAGACAGGTGGCAGCTCTGTTCTGCGGTGCCCTCGGCTGAGGCGGAAAGGCCGTGACAGGGTTGGGGTTCAACAGCGGAAATAAAAGGCGCTGCCTGGGGCTCCCAGGGGCCTTACCTCCCAAGGGCCTGGATCACAGGGCGCCGACCCTCCCCCAGCGCTCGGGGGCCACTGGGCAGCACCACCCGCCCTGCTGCCAGGAGGGGGAGGGGGCCCGCAGGCCGGGGGGGCTAGGCTGCCAAGGCCCGGGAGAGGGCAGCAGGCCCGGGGAAGGGGCAGCAGGCCCGGGGAGGGGGCAGCAGGCACGGGGAGAGAGCTGCCCTCTCGCCACCACCATGTCCCAGGACGGCCGGGGCCGCACCTGGAGTCCCAACCAGCGGTCCCAAGCCTGCAGCAGGCGCCCGGCAGAGACAGAGGCCAGGCAGGGCGTCACAGCATCGCAGCCACCACACGACAGACACGAGGCCCCAGGTGCTCACCGCTCAGGAGCAGCTTGAGCTGCTTGTCGTAGAACTCGGCCTCCCGGTGGGACACCAGGGCGCACTCGGCGCACTGCCGCACGGGGTCCACGAAGCACATGCGCCGCAGCGCCACCTTCTGGCTGCAGCACTTGTCGCAGAAGCACTTCCCACACCGGCGACAGTGGTGCTGGAGACGTGGGGCAGGCAGTGAGTACCCCCGGAGACCCGCGCCACCGGCATCCACGACCAGATGCCTCGAGGGTCCCAGTGGTTTCCCAGCGGCCGGACCCCCGCCTGCCGACCAGGCCGCCACCGTCCCCGAGGCTCCGCGACAGACAGCACCCACTCCCACCCCCCACTCCCCCTACCGCCCCACCGCAGCTCACCTTCCTGGTGAGAAAGTCAAACTTGGTGTCGCACTGCATGCACCTCGGGCACTAGAAGAGAAGGTGACAGGGCGTCAGGACCCGGCTGCCGAGGCCACACGGTCAGCTCCTCGGGGAGCCCCGTCCTGTCGCCGGAACCCAGGATCGGCCGTGAGATGATGCGATGCCGCAGCAGAAAGTGATCTACACCGGGTCCCCGCGCGGAGAAGCGCGGTGGGTCTGCTGAGCTGGGGCAGCGCCCAGCCAGCAAGGGTGCTACGAGGGCCCAAACGCCCGGGGCTCAGCGGGGAGGCCGGGGACAGTGCTCCAAGGACAGGCCGAGGCCCAGGGCCGGAAACAGCCACATTATCACCAAACCAACCAACCACGCGGAGGCCCTCAGACCTGTCATCTGACACAGGACACAGGGTTTCTTCCCATCCTGGCACCAAGTGCGGAGAGACTGTCCCCGCGCCGCCAAGGCTCAGCATCCACGGTGGGAAGGCTGCGCCTGGACACATGTGCCACCTCACCCCGATGACACAGTGACAGTAAGATGCCACCGTCAGGGAGCCAGACACCCTGACCACCACGCGACCCTAACCTGGCCAGTCCCCAGGCAGTCCTGGCCAACACGGCCTGACCCCAGGGTCCTGCCCTTCGTCCTCACTGCCTGGCTTCAATCTGGGCAGCCAGAACCCACTCGCCGCCCGGGCTTCATTCCCCATCCTCCCTGTTCTGCCAGCGCAGTGCTTGACCTTGACCCCTACTCTGCACCCCTCCCGCCCCCAGGCCTGCGCCTTCAGCCGTGTCTGTCACTCTGAGGAAATACACAGCAGGAGCCAGGGCCCACCATGGGGCCGGGACCCTGAGGAAGCTTCTGGAAGGAGCCTGGCATCCACACGCAGTGTGCCCTTCTCCGTGGGAGGGCAGGCGTCCAGGCCGGCCCCCAGCCCCACCCAGCTCTACACGGCCACGGCCCCACCCTGGGCTGGTGTCTAAGCATTCTGAGATCCCGTAACGTTTCCTTATTTTCTCTTTGCTCTTACGCTGCATTCTGGGCTGGGACACAGGGCCTGGCCCACCTTGGCCCTCCAGAACCATCCACAGAGTCCCTGCCGGCGTCAGGCACGAACTGGCTAATCACAGCGCAGCTGCTTCCACCAGCCCCTGCCATTGCCTCTTGCTGTCAGTTCTGGAACGTTGCGTGTGTTTGGCCCTCGGGCCTCCACCCATGGCAGGGCATCTGTCTGCCACGCTCTCCTGTGACCTCACACATCTGCCAGCCACAGAATCCACTGGATGCGGGGAAAGCCGGCGGGACCACCAGCATCAGGCCAGGCTCCAGTGCGAGAGCTGCCTCCCGAGTCTATGCGCGTCCTGCACCCACGGCGGGGACGTGGAGCCCAGGGCTGCCCCACCCTCGCCGGGAGGCTCGCATCTAGGCAACTGAGAGACCAATTTCTAAACTAAGACCACAGCAGAATTTAAAATTTGCTCCCGGGGCTTCCCTGGTGGCGCAGTGGTTGAGAATCCGCCTGCCAATGCAGGGGACGCGGGTTCAATCCCTGGTCTGGGAAGATCCCACATGCCGCGGAGCAACTAAGCTCGTGAGCCACAACTACTGAGCCTGCGTTCTAGAGCCCGTGAGCCACAACTACTGAGCCCACACGCCACAACTACTGAGCCTGCACTCTAGAGCCCCCGAGCCACAACTACTGAGCTCACGTGCCACAACCACTGAGCCCATGTGCCACAACTACTGAGTCTGAGCTCTAGAGCCCGTGAGCCACAACTACTGAGCCCACACGCCACAACTACTGAGCTTGTGAGCCACAACTACTGAGCCTGTGCTCTAGAGCCCACGAGCCACAACTACTGAGGCTGCATGCCACAACTACTGAAGCCCGTGCGCCTAGAGCCCATGCTCTGCAACAAGAGAAGCCACCATAATGAGAAGCCTGCGCACCGCAACGAAGAGCAGCCCCTGCTCACCACAGCTAGAGAAAGCCCGTGCGCAGCAACGAAGACCCAATGCAGCCAAAAATAAATAAATTTTTTAAATAAATAAATAAATAAAATTCGCTCCCTTAAAAACATTAGTGATCTAGAAGTTTTGTATTAATCTAAATAACCAACGAGGTTATTCAGAAAATGTACAGGCTTTTAAATAAGGTAAGTTTCCTGTGGATTATATAAAAGAAGCTTTTAAAGTTATCAAGAGAACAATTTGATATGAAAAGAAAATTAAATAAGGAAATAAAGCAACTGGTGAAGATATGAGAGTAAAATTACCACCAAAGAACTCACACCTTGTCTGATAGACCAGCTGCATCGAAAGGAAACAAAAAGCCCAGGCCGAGGCCCAGCACCAGGCCCCGTGCACCTGACCTGGACCCAGAGGCTCTGGGGTTCCGGGAAACCGCTGTTTGGGGAGACGGAGTCCAGAAACCAGGTGTGAGCAACCCACCTGCACCATGTGTGACAAAAGCTGCCTGGGTTCCAGCCTCTCAGACTACATCGCACCCAGGCCTGTGTGTCACCGCGGCGCCGCTAGGGTGGGCTGGGGCTGGCGTCACAGACAGGCACACTTGCAAGGGAGAACCGGGACCCGCAGGAGCTCAGTGAGGGCCCTGCGTGCGAGGTGCAGGTTAAGGCACAGACACACACAGCACACGCACACAGGCACAGAGACACAGACACACACGCAGATGCTGCCTGATCCCCCCCAGGCTGCCCCAGGCCGCTCCCCACCTGCCAGGACGGGTGGTAGGACCAGCAGGGCCGTCCGCGTCCTCGTCCTCGTCCTCGTCCTCGAGTGAAACAGTGTCAACGGTGGAGCCTCCAGCCCACCTCCGGGGCCCCTGCGCTCACCCCCAGGACCCCCACCCCACAGTTGGGAGGAAGCCGGTGGTAAGGGTGGCCTCCACAGGGTCCCCTGGGCGCCCACGAGAGGACGAGGGAGCCGGGGGGCGGCACAGACAGCCACTAGTGCAACACCCAACCCCGAGCGCGCTCCTGGCTGCAGCCCCAGGGTCAGAGCCCAGCGGCCTCAACCCCTCGCTGAGCCAGGAGAGCAACAGCTGACTCATGCACACCCTGCCGACGCAGGAGAGTTCAGACGAGGCTGGGGGTGTGCTTTCTGGTGGGAAAGTGAGGAGATTACGAGCAATCAAAGGAGAAACCAGAAAGGGCCACACGAAGCCGGGCCCAGATGGCAGACTTCAGGGCAGAAGGGGGCCTTTGGGGATCGTGGGGTCCACCCCAGCACGCGGCCGAAGGCAGAGGCTGGGCCACAGGGCTGCTTGGAGACCCGCGGTCTCTGCCGACCTGCTGTCCGACTCCAGCACAGGGAGCCCTGGGGGTGCCCAGGGCAGCGCATCAGGACGGCCGACAGGGCATCTCCCCTCAAAGTAGAAGAGTCGGAAGAGAGAGTTTGGAGAGTTTAAAGGAGTGTTTAAAAAGAAGTTACTATAAAAAGGACAGATCTGGGGACAGATGCCCACCCTCCCTCTGAGGCTGGAGCGGCAAAGGGCAGTCACGCCTCCTCCCACGCTGTCCTTGGCGGCGCTGGGAGAGACAACACCTGCCCGGCTGCGCCTGGCTCACACGCTAGACCGTTTCTCAGGCTACTAGGGGACTTCCCTGGTGGTCCAGTGGGTAAGATCCTGGGCTCCCAGCGCAGGCGGCCCAGGTTCGATCCCTGGTCGGGGAACTAGATCACACGTGCATGCCGCAACTCAGACCCGGCACAGCCGAAACAAGTGAATAAATAAATAAATATTTTTTTTAAAAACGCTTCCTCCTCCTAGAGCCCGTGCTCCGCAACAAGGGAAGCCACCGCAATGAGAAGCCTGCGCACAGTAACAAAGACCCAACACAGCCAAAAATAAATTAATTAATTAGATAAATTAAAAAGAAAAAGGCGTCCTCAAAAATAAATCATAAAAATAAGTTACAAATTACATGTATTACTGTATCTTTGTTGAAAAACAACCGTTTTTAAAGAGTAAAAGCATAACTCCTACAAATATAAAATGAACCCATGTCAAAGATTTAACTCATGGACTCCCCTGGTGGTGCAGTGGTTAAGAATCCGCCTGCCAATGCAGGGGACACGGGTTTGAGCCCTGGTCCAGGAAGATCCCACATGCCACGGAGCAACTGGGCCCGTGCGCCACAAGTACTGAGCCCTCGTGCCACAAGTACTGAAGCCCGTGCGCCTAGAGCCTGCACACTGCAACAAGAGAAGCCGCTGCAATGAGAAGCCCGCGCACCGCAACAAAGAGTAGCCCCCGCTCACCGCAACTAGAGAAAGCCCGCGTGCAGCAATGAAGACCCAACGCAAACAAAAATAAATTAATTAATTAAAATAAATTTTAAAAAAAACATTTAACTCATTAACTAATGAGGGAACCAATAAAATGTTAGAAACCAGCTCACGGGACGAAGAGCAGACACACAGCAGCCCCGGGACTGAGATGAATTTGACAACAGATGCTTTCACGGGGGTGGGTGGGGCGCCTGAGGGAAGGAGGGGAGGGACAGAACACCTCCGAGGACAAAGCCCAGAGCCATCAAACAGGGAACAGCAGGTGCAGACACCACATCCCAGGAAGGAGAGGCGGCCACTGCCCGTGTCCCGCAGGACGGCCAGGAACCCGCCTTCTCCCGACACTGGCAGCAGCGCCCCGCCGGCCCGAGGGGCCGTGGGCAGCTCTCCTGGCTCCTCACCACGGGGGACCCCCGCCTGGGATCCCGGAGGCCAGGAGACCAGAGACCGGGGACGCCGCCCACAATGCTCTGGGAACACGTCCTGCAAAGGGCCCCTCCCCACCTGCTCTAGAGAAGACTAACAGACACCCCTGTCCACCCACCACAAGCCACACGCGGACTGCTGATGGGACGGGCTGACTCGTCCATCGGAACAAAGTGCCCACGAGCTTGACTTGATAAAACCTTCATTAATCTCTCCTTCCTTCAAGGCCTTGAACTCTGACCCACCCCGCAGCCTGAGACAGGCTGTCCTGGGGTGGTGCAGCCCCTGATCCGCTGTCAGATCACACCACCTGCCCCTCCCACCCCGTTCCCTTCTAGCCTGGGCTGCCCCTCCCATGGAGCAAGCCCTGCCACCTGCCCTTGGAGAGCTCGCAGGGCCCTGGGCCAGACCTCCCTCCACAGTGACCCTGTGGGACACAAATCTCTCCTCACCTTGTTTTTTTTAATTTTTTTTTTAATTAATTAATTAATTAATTAATTAATTTTTGGCTGTGTTGGGTCTTCGCCCCTGCGCGAGGGCCCTCTCCAGTTGTGGCGAGCGGGGGCCACTCTCCATCGCGGTGCGCGGGCCTCTCACCATCGCGGTCTCCCCTGTTGCGGAGCACAGGCTCCAGACGCGCAGGGTCAGGAGTTGTGGCTCACGGGCTCAGCCACTGCGCGGCATGCGGGATCCTCCCAGACCAGGGCCCGAACCCACGTCCCCTGCATTGGCAGGCAGACTCTCAACCACTGCGCCGCCAGGGAAGCCCCCTCACCTTGTTTTTGTTTGACACACTTGTGCTCTCTACTCCCCGGTTCTGCATCTGCAGAGCACCTGACATCAGTGACAGTGCAGAGCCATTGTCATCACTGGCTGTACCCAGCGCCCAGGACAGGAAGAAAGGGGCTACAAAACTGCCCGGATTCCAGCAATAAAATGCAGTATTTGGGGCTACTTGTAGCAAGTCCTTACGGCTGTGTGCCCAGACGGCCCACCCCTAAGCCCACTCTCCTGGTCATGGAACACTCGGACGGCAGTCACACGAGGCCCAAGCTGTTCCCAGGCCTCCTCCCCGTCCCGCCACTGCCTCCCCACCTCACAAGCTCCCAGGGAGCATAGAGACACCAGGAAAGTGAGTCTCAGTTATTTCTGGGGCAGGAACCCCTCTGAGAAGCTGAGAGCTACAGACGTACCCACATCCCCATGTTTTCCAACATCTGTAAGGGATGCCCCTGTGGGCCCCAGCTACCAAGCTGGCACAGGGTCAGGCACTGAGTAAACAGTTGATGGGGCTTCCCTGGTGGTGCAGTGGTTAAGAATCTGCCTGCCAATGCAGGGGACACGGGTTCAAGCCCTGGTCCGGGAAGATCCCACATGCTGTGGAGCAGCTAAGCCCATGCGCCACAACTACTGAGCCTGTGCTCTAGAGCCTGCGAGCCACAACTACTGAGCCCGCGAGCCACAACTACTGAGCCCGCGAGCCACAACGACTGAGCCTGCGTGCCACAACTACTGAGCCCACGCGCCTAGGGTCCGCGCACAGCAATGAAGACCCAATGCAGCCAAAAATTAATTAATTAATCAATTAAAAAGAAAAAGAATCCCACTTTGATAATGGCAACACAACGAGAAGACCACATGTAAATAAACTTTAAAAAAAAAAAAAAAAACAAGGTGATAGATGGGCAACAGGCTGGCCGCTGATGGACCCAGAAGAAGACAGCCGGGACGAAGAACGCAGGACGGCTGCACACAGCCGTGACGCTCATCCACCCACAGCTGAGTGCGGGGGCGGGCGAAGCTGAGGACGGCATGTCGCCCCCTGCCATGCTCCACCTGTGCCCCGCCACCGCCCGTCCCAAACCACAAGTAAACCTACTTCTCAGCACTGGTATCTCCACACTTGAGTCCCCTCCCCACACACCAGGGTCATGGGTCCCAGAAGCACTGGACAGGCCCGAGTGCCGCCAAGCCAAGCGAGCAGCAGGGCAAGCCCCCAGCCCCCCACGCCCGCGCCAAGAGCCACCGCAACCAAGGCCAGACTTCATCCCGACTCTCCCAGCCCGAACTGCCCCACTCCAAGTTTCTTTTCCTCCGGACACTTCCTTTGGTCACTTCTGGACTCTAGGACGTTCCCCAGTACATTTCAACACGCACTTCCTCAAACTCAGAGGAGAAACTGTCCACGGTCACTTGGAGACTTCCTCCCCACTCTGAGCTCCCTCCGCCTCTAGGGCCTTCTTTGGCTGCTCAGATGGCAAACTGGGGGCGTGTTTCTGGAAGGCACCCCGCCATCCTTCCAACATGAGAACAAAACTTCTGTTACAGGAGGGAGTGCCACGCTGATCCAAGCACACCCACCCAACCTAATCACTTTCCCGAGAGCCCCCAGACAGGTGGGCAGGGCTCCAGACGCACCTCAACACCAGACCCGCAAAGAAGGACAACACATGCAGTACAACCTGCGAAACAATCATTTCAGGAAAGAGCAAAGGGCCCTGAAGAGGGCTGGCACAGGGGACCCAGAGGTTAACTGAAGAGCAGCTTGCGGGCTGCAGGGGAAAACTGCACATCGTCCAGAGGGGTGTTCTCCTGCACATATGGTCCCTAAGTGGACATATCCACTGCTGTGACATTTCATGGGGGATCAATCAGGGGGAAAAATGTCTAAAGAGGGTCCTCGGGGGACAGCAGTGGAAAAAGACTGACACTCTGACCTGGCCTCGAGGACACGCTTGGTGCCCACTCAGTGAAGTGGAGATGTTGCAGACACAGTATGTCCCTGTCCCAGCTCCCCTCCCCCGTCATGGAATAGACCAACTCGCCTCTAGCTCCTGCCCTCACCCGCCTCCTTCCAGGTCAGGCTGTGCGGTTCTGACTTCTCTTCGAACCTTGATAACACCTGTCCGGCTCCCTCACTGATGCAGTTAAAAGAGCTCCGGAACATGCATTCACTTAGGAGAACGAGAGTCGTGATATTACCTTTTTTCTCTTTAATCACTTTTTAACAGCACTAACCAAGGAGACCACGCGAGAAAAGGTATGTTCTGTGATTTCAAAGACTGCAAACGCCAGGAGGAAAAATGCAAAAGAGAAAGAGCACAGACAGGGCGAGCAGAAACCCAAGAGGAAGAGAGGACGTGGCCTGGGCCAGCTCAGTGACCCGCCTGCGCACCAACATCTCACCCTCTCTGTGCACTGGCCTGCAGGAACTCGGTGACCAGGAGACCAGAGAAAAGGGCAGCCCTGGCAGGACGGCGCTGAGACCTCCCCGCGGCTGGCCCAACCGCCCCTCCGAGCTCTGGGCGCTTCACTGCCAGTGCCCTGAAAACACCTGATCGCATCCTCCCCTTCGCCCCCCTGCAGAAAACGTGCCGCCTGCCAACCGTGATTCTAGGGGGAGGAAGGAAAAGTGGTCAATCGGAATGCTGGAAAGAGATGCAACTTAAAGCATTTTCAAAAATCGTGCTACTTTTATGTCTCTGGGACGTCTGTGATTTACAGGAATGCGAGAAGTTTTTCCGCCTGGTTTAGCATAGCTGAGAATAACCGGCTTATGGGATCCAGTCCAAACCCTGTGGCACAGCACAAAAGGGCCTTCAGAGGTTCCGCCCTCACCCCGCCCACGGGAGAGCTCACGCCCCGCCGCGCCCCTCACCTCTGGGAGCAGGTGCAGCTCCCCAGGCAGGACGCCCTCCAGACGCCCCACCTGGACGCGCGTACTCACTCCCAAGACTCCCTCAGACACCACCGCCGGGCAGTCCACACAGCGAGAGTCCCCTACACAGAGCGCTGATTATAAATAAACAAACACGGGCCTCCTCTCCTCCCTCGCGGGAGGGGGTCGCAACTGTCTCAAAGGTTCCAGCCCAGCAGCTCGACCAATGGATGTGGCGGAATCCACAGATGACCTCGCAGCTGGGCAAAGCCCGGGTCGTATCAGGAAGGGAGATCTGTGAAGGGTCACAGAAACCTCGGGGGGCAGTTTCTGAAGAGCGGGGGAGACTGGGCGCCCCGCGAAAAGAAACCAGGCCAGGCAGAGTACCCGTGGCCCGGGAGGGGTGGAGCCCGGGAGCTCCGCTAGGGCGCGGGGCAGGGGTCCCGAGGGCGGCCGGGTTTGGGGGTGGGGAGGACAGAAGGGCCGCCCGGAGGAGGCAGTTCCGGGGCCGGGGTGCGCGGGGAGAGGAGGGCGGGTCGGGCTGCGGAGGGGCGTCGGGGAGGCAGGGCGGGCCCGGGGAGCCGACGCGGGGCGCGGACGCGGGGAGGGTTGGGGGCACGGGGAGGGGACAGGGGGCGCGGACCCGGTCCCGGGGCTGACGGGCGTCCGCGACCTACCTCCTTGTCAGGGACCCACTGCGGCTCCTCCAGGCCGAACGGGCTGCCGAAGGCGCGGTGCTCGGGCACCATGCGCAGGCCGCTGGGGGAGCGAACCAGCTTCTTGGCGTCGTGGCGCGCGGTCACCTCGGAGGACATGACGCCGCCCCAGCGCTCGCCCGCCGCCCGCCGCCCGCAACCGGGCCCTAGCCCCCCGGGAGCCCCGCCCCGCCCCGCCCCACCAACGCGACTGACAGCGCCCGCGCCCAATCCCCACGCCAAGCACGGAGCTCGGACCAATCGCCGCCAGGTGTCCGCCCCGTCGCTGCGCTCTCCAATTGGCGCAAGGGTACCTCCCTGCCACCCTGCGGTCGGCCACCAATAGGCATTGAGGGCCCGCCCGAGCACGTTCCGCCCCCTCGGGGCTATTGAGACTTTGGATTGGCCAGTTAGTCGGCGACGTGGGCGCCGCTTCATCTCTGATTGGCGTATCCGGCGCGGGGCGCCCGGCGCTCATTGGAAGAGTAGGCTGCGAGAGGTAGGACGGCGCGAAGAAGCGTGTGGAGCGCGGTCTAGGTGAGTGGGAGGAGTGGTCGCCGTGGTCCGAGGCGGGATGGAGGCAGGGGTGGCGTTGGGCACCGAGAGCGCAGCTCGGCTCCCTCGCGACCCTCCTCCTGGGGCTTTGCGGGGACGGGGTCGCGCGTCATCGATGCCCCAAGCCGCGGTTCGCACCCGCGGGCGGGCGGGCAGAAGGCACAGCCGAGCGAGGGGACGAGTGAGGGTCCGAGCGAGTCTCGGCGGCGGGAGGGAGCCCGGGGCCGGTGCCGCGCGGGCTGGCGAGCGGGGCTGGGGCAGGAGGGGCCCGGTCCTGGGGCCGTCAGCCCGCAGAGCTGCAGGGCCACTTTGGGCTGTGGCAGCAGTCCAGGGGCCGTGGGGTGGGGCGGGAGAGGGTGGGGGGTGGACAACCTCGGGGATGCAGCACCCGGTGGGAAGAGCAGATGCGCGTGGGTGGCAGGGTGCGTCTGCAGGGCGCCCTGGTTCATCGGACGGCCAAGGCGGGGTCTACTGGACACCCAGGTCTGGGGGAGTGGGGAGTGCTCAAAGCCTCAGGGGCTGAAGAGAGAAGAGGTTCCCAGAGACAGAAGAAGATCCTGAGAAGCGAGGGGGGCCAGAAGTCCAGGCTGGCCAGTTCTGGAGAAACCACAGAGGTGGCCCAGGCGTGGGAGGACCTGTGTGGCCACCCAAGGTCCCAGGTGAAAGCTTCCTCCCAGCAGCCCCAGGATGAAGGAGTGCTCGTTGGCCCCTTTGTGGGAGGGGGAGCCGGAAAAGATGCCCAGCCTTGAGGGTGGGCTGCTCCCAACAGGGCTGGACACCCCCGGGCAGGTCAGCCTCTGGATAACCGAGTTCTGCAGAGTATGGAGACCAAACGATTCCCTTTGGATTTGTTAACAGGTGGGCCGTGTAAACTCAGGGTCGGGCTAATTTGGGTCAGGGGCTTAGAACACACAGCCTGGACCTGCGTCGCAGGCCGGCCGCTTGCTGGCTGCATGACTTTAAGCTTGTCGTGTAACCACTTTGTGCTTCTGTTTTCTCACCAGCAAAACAGGGTTATAATATTGCTGGTGTGAAGTTTGAGTTCATACCTGTCACGCGCTTGGAAGAGACTAAGTGTTTGATAAATGTCAGCCCTCGACCTTTCATTACCTTCAGTGATTTTAGGGCAACATTAGTGGAGCTGTATGTAGTTTGCCTGAATTTAGCTCCGAACTTGACCAGAGAAAGAATGAACAGTTTCAGTGTGTGGGGATTGGTTCCTTCCACCCCGACCAACCCTCCGGTTCCTTTGCGTGGCTGTCTGGTTGAGCGGGAGAGGCCCTGAACACATTTATTTTAGTGCATTAGTTTTGAAAGGAGATCTTCCCTCATTCTCTAACCCTTGAGTCCTTAGTTTGAGTCAACGAAAGCTGCCGGAAACCTGAGTGTTGCCCCCAGGGTGGAGGTGGGCCCATCTGCCGCGGCCCCGCCTTCCTGTCCCAGCGTGTGTTGGCGGCATGGGGTCCTCAGGCCCCCTGAGAGCCCCAGAGTCCCAGAGATACAGGAAAGTGATTCCACCTGGGAAGGCTCGGGGACCTAACTGGAGTTTCCTCGAAGTCTCGCGCTGGGCCCTAAGAGTTGATGCGCCTTCACACTCACCAAGTGGCGCCCGCCGTTAGCTGTGCCCCTGAAACGGTACCTGCACTCAGATGCCCCTGGAAGCTGCTGCGCTCTGTCCAGGCCGCCCCGTGCCTGCTCCTGGGCGCTGCCTGGGCACATGCTTGTCCCCGGTTGGAGAAGCACAGACCTGGAGGGTGGCTGGCTCACCCGGGCCCCTGCCTGAGGCTCTTGGTCCAGCTCCTGGGCTGGTGTCGGGTACCCAGCGGGTGCTCCGTCAGTGGGCACTCTGCTTCTGGGGGCCCTACCCCCCCATCATGGAAGCTTGAGGCCCTTCGGTTGGTGGTCACCTGCTGGTTTTCCTGCCCCGTGTCCAGCTGCTCGTCAGAATCCGAGCTTTATATACAGGCACCTCCCGGCTGTGTCCCCACGCAGGCTCCCTCCCCCCGTCATTCAGAATCCAGACCCCAGCCCACTCGCTGCTCCCCACTTCAGAGCCTGCTCCCCGCTTCAGAGCCGGGGGCTTCCCACAAGTCCAGGGGAAGAACACATGCACTTCCTCTAGAATTTACAAACCCAGGTTGGTGTTCTGTCCGGATGTCTGATGCCCGGGCGTCTCCCACACGGCCTCAGGGTGCACTCCTAGCTACTCAACATCCCCCAGCCGCCCTGCAGTTGGTACCGGGGCCCTGCACTCAGGCCGCCCTTCTGTCCTGAGGGCCTCAGCAGTATTTACTGTCAGCCCTGCCCCGAGCAGCTGGCCTGGGAGCCCCCCACCCCCTGCGCCAGCAGAACGTGGGAGCAGCCTGCTGGCCCGGAGACCCCCTGCCCGGGCTGTGGGCCCCAGAGCCTCGTGCTGCCCCCTCTCAGCAGCTGCCTCCAGGGGCTCCCTGAGCAGACCGCAGATGAGGGGGTGTACATGGCCCGGTTCTTTAAGCTTCCGGAGCGACCTGACACCGTCCAGAGGCCCGGGCCTCGCTGCTGCTGCTGGACGCCGAGCCTGGCCTCTGCTGAGTGGCTGCAGCCTTAGTGTCGCTGCCCTGCTGCATCCCCGGCTGTGCCGTCTTGGGTGGACACGCCGCCGGCTGCCCCTCCTGCCAGCGGGGAGGGCAGGCTGCAGGCCGGGCCGGACTCGGTGTCCGCTGTTCTCTGCTGGGGCAGCGGTTCCGACCTCCTGGGCGTCCTCTGAGATCCACCACACGTGGCCTTTTCTGCTCTTTCCAGATCGCCATGGAGACACACTTAAGGGAACTCACACCGGAGAATGCAAAGCAGGCTCCACTCAGGTGAGCCCAGCGCACACGGGCCTCTGACCGTATCCGGCGCCGTCACCCCAGAGAGGTGGGTCAGGGCAGGGCGCCCCTGGCCTGGAGGGCGTGGGGCTGGGACACAAGCCGGTTTCTCCCACTTTCTGCGGGGGATGAAGCGGGCTGACCTTCAGAATGCAAGGTCTCTTCAGATGCATCTGTGTGTGGATTGAGTCCTAGGTTCTGAGTTACCGAACAGTTGCCCGGACAGAAGCGCCACCTTAGACGTCTCTCAGTGCTGTTCCTGGTGCAGTGAAGCCTCTCCAGGCTCAGGGCTGACGGTGTGGCCCTGTCACAAAGGGAACCGCGCACCCGGGCTCGGTCACTCTGCTGCACTCGGCTCCCGGGCTGCTCGAGGGGACGACAAGCACGTCAGAATTCGTGTCCCTGGGCGTTCGTCCATCTCTATGGTCACCCCATTGAAAAAATGGATTTGGATCAGTTGGACCTGAATCCTAGAATTATTGCTGCAGTTAAGAAAGGTGTGTTTGCTGATGTTTATATAAAGTGATTGTGTAAAAGTATGAACGTACATATATACACATCTTATGTAGAACAGGTTTACAAGGTTGCCTGTCTGAGCCTTGGGGACCCTCTGGTTACTGACCCAGGACAGCTGGTGCTGATCAACGCCCTGATGCTGGAATGTGCCGCAGGTTTTTCAGTTGTGTGTGTGTGTTTAACTGAAAGGACTTCTTTTAAGTTAATTTCATTTTCATCAAAGCAGTACACACATGGTGTCTGAAAAGTGAAACGGAACTACTTACCACTTAGGAGTCTTTTAGCAACTTTGTTGTATTTATATCTGGGTTGCTGACGAGTGAGCTTATGTTGCTGTGTGTGATTTGTCTGTGTTACGAGTCCTCACAGGCCTCCTGTTTTGGAGGTGAGGGCTGGCTGGTGCCCGTGTGCCCCTACTTCCTCCACACCTCCCGCCACAGTTGGAACACAGTTTGGGTCCCATTAGCCATCAGAGTTGTGACTGGGGACATAATGGCTGCCACTGAACCCGGGGTTATGACTGTTTCCTTTCTTGTACCATCTCTGGTTTTTCCCCCCAAAGTTAGTGGTTGCCTCCTTTTTTCATGTGCCGCATTTCCTCTGTACTTCTGATTATTCCCACGTCGCAGTAGGTCTGTCAGGCAGCGGTGGCTCTTTTCTAAATGCTTAAAGGGTTGGCCAGCCCACCGAGTCCGCTGGCATCTGGGCGCGTCCATCCCCACGCTGCACTGGCTCCTCCGCAGGCTGGCTGGCGCCCTGCACCCCCCTCTGTTCTCGCTGTCTCCCGGGGTGTCTGTGAGGGATGCTTCGACGTCAGGTGCTTGTTAGCAGGTGACAGGGGCCCTGAGTGCACGCAGGGCTCGGCAGCAGCGTGCCGTCCTGCTCCTCCATCCTAAGGGCACATCAGTAGTTCTGTTTTCCCCTTTCATTCAGTCTTTTTTTTTAACTGAAGCATTCAGTGCATACGTATTTAAGGTAATTCCTGATGAATTTAGGTTTAACTCTCCCTTATTAAGCTGTGCTGTTCGTCCTATTTTTTTTGTGTTGTTTTTCTTTTATGCTTTCTTCTGGATTGGTTGGATATATTTTTAGCGTATTTTTTTTCTTTCTACTCGTTTGAAAGTAATATGTTTATCTAAGCTCAAAATTATTCATTTTCCTCATGAAACACCAGCTCCCTCGGGCTGTTCACCCTGTAACCCAGCCCTCCGCGATACTGCCGCCAGCATGCTGCCTCTTCTTTTGTCTGTTCACCCCACTGGCCATCCCGTGGCCTGGTTCAGTGGATGTTCGTTTGGATCCCCTCCTGCGGCCTCTCCCTCGTGCATGGTTCCCCCGACTTGGCCCGGGCCCCTCCCAGGCTGTGCACACACAGACCTGTCTTGGGAGACGTGTCCAGGCGGGCGTGGGACCAGGCGGAGGCCGCTGCTCCCGGCACCAGGGAGAGGCCCAAGCATCCGGCTTCTGCAGCCAAGACGCGAGCCTCCCCAGGCCCCTTCCCTCCCGTCCCGTCATGGTCACCCTCCGTCTGGGGGTCCCTGCAACTTCAGGGAGAGGTGGACTGGCCCCTGCCCGCCAGGCCCCCAGAACTGGAGGACACCTGCTGTCCCTGCTGTGTCGCCGTGTGTTACCGTGTCTGACCTTGTCCTGTAATTGATTCTATACCTTCAGCCAAACTGAGGTCAGTAAAGGAGGTTCTGCATCTTTCTGGACCAGACCTGCAGAGGCTGACCCGCCTCTCCGGCCCCGACGTGCAGCGCTTGCTGAGGGCGGCCTCCTCACACCTGCGGGGAAGCAGCGTCTGCACAGGTGCCCGGTGCCCTGGGGTTTGGCTGGAGGAGCGGGGCACGGGGGCACCTGTGCGGGGCTTCCTGCGGGGCTGGGCTCACCTGTCGTTTCCCCGCACCCAGCGCTCCAGCTGCTGCGGCAGAAGGAGCAGTTCCCCGAGCAGCACCAGCGCCTGAGCCTGGGCTGCCCCGTGCTGGACGGGCTCCTCCGCGGCGGGCTGCCCCTGGACGGCATCACCGAGCTGGCCGGACGCAGCTCCGCCGGGAAGACCCAGCTGGCGCTGCAGCTCTGCTTGGCCGTGCAGCTCCCGCGGCGACACGGAGGCCTGGGGGCCGGTGAGTGCGGCCACTTCGGGGGGCGGGCAGGGGTCCTGACCTGTCACCTCGCGGGCACCTGCCATCGAGGCCAGAGGCTGCCCCTGAGGGCCGTTTTCCACGTTCCAGTCTCTGTCTTCACAACCGCTCTGCGATTCCTGCCTCAGGAGTGGGAGGGGGGCCACGGGCCCCTCGGTGGGAGGGAAAGTGCAGAGCCCCAGGGCCTGGCCAAGGCGGGACAGAGCCGGCCTGGGGTGACTCCGTAAAGCGGCGTGTCCCCTGCAGAGACCTGGCCCACGGCCACTGTGACCACATTAAATGTGGGGCCTGAGGCACATTTTCCTGAGAAAGTGACTTCCCAAAGCAGGTCTGAAAGCCCCAATTTTGAAAAGAATGGCCAAGCGGCTCTGGAGTTATTTTGGATCCTGCGCTTCAGAAAATGTGGAGCTCCTCCCCGCCGACCCTCAAATGCTGGGCCGCCTTCCTGCCAGCTTCTCGAAGCCCCTCTGTGGGCGGGCACCCCGCTCACCTGTCCCAGTGAGACGCCCGACGGGGTGTGGGGCGAGGAGCTTCGAGGGCCGTGCGATTGGGTTTGGCTGTGAACCTTCTGTCCAGGCCTCTCCCAAGATGTGGAGGACACGGGCGCCGCGGCGTTGTGACGAGGGTCTCGGCCACGTCGGGGGCTCCCCAGGCAGCCCTGCCCCCGGGAATGGGCTGGAACGTGCCAGGGAAGGTTAGGGAGGCCCCAAGGGTCGGGAGCTCACCACTGACACGGTCAGACGGTGCTTCTCCTTCCATCTTGCATCTCTTTTCCAAGTTTGAAAGTCTGTTGAAACAGAATCGGGTCAAAATGAAAGTTACACACTCACAAATAGGGCGTGCGGACGTGGTGTCGGTGCTTCTGCCTCTTCTCTGGGTCCCCTCCCCGGGGCGGTGCCGTGACCGGTACAGCGAGAGGAATGGTAGGTTTCGCCGTGGCCCTGAGAGTCCTGATGGGGCTCAGCCAGCGCACCGCCAGATCACAGGCCTTTCTTATTTATTTATTTATTTATTTTTGGCTGCATTGGGTCTTCTTGGCTGCACGCGGGCTTTCTGCAGTTGTGGCGAGCGGGGGCTACTCTTTGTTGCGGTGCGCGGGCTTCTCATTGCGGTGGCTTCTCTTGTTGCGGAGCACGGGCTCTAGGTACACGGGCTTCAGTAGTTGTGGCTCGCGGGCTCAGTAGTCGTTCGCGGGCTCTAGAGCTCAGGCTCAGTAGTTGTGGCGCACGGGCTTAGTTGCTCCGCAGCATGTGGGATCTTCCCGGACCAGGGCTCAAACCTGTGTCCCCTGCATTGGCAGGCGGATTCTTAACCACTGTGCCACCAGGGAAGTCCTGAGGCCTTTTTTCTTTATTTAACTCAGTGGTTTTTAGCATTTTCACAAAGTTGTGTACCCACCGCTACTATCTAGTTCCAGAACATTTCATCACCCCAAAAAGAAGCCCCATCCCTATGAGCAGTCACTCCCCACTCTCCCCTCCCCCAGCCCCTGGCAACCACCCATCTGCTTCCTGTCTCTATGGATTTGCCTGTTCTGCACATCTCAAATAAATGGGATCATGCAAATGTGCCCTTTCACCCAGCATAATGTCTTCAGGGTTCACCCACATTGGAGCATGTGTCAGTTCTTCATTCCTTTGTAGGGCTGAATAATGTTCCATCACGTGTACAGACCACAACTTAGCTACCCGTTCATCCGTTGACAGTCATGTGGGTTGTTCACACCTTTTGTTCGTGCGTGGCTTTGGGTGGACACCTAGGAGTGGGATTGCTGGGTCGTATGGTAGCTGCGTGTTTCGCTCTTTGAGGAACTGCCAGACTGTTCTCAGCGGCGGCTACACCGTTTTCCTTCCCATCAACGATGTAGGAGGTTCCGGTCCCTCCACGTCTGAGCCGACGCTTGTCCTTCTGATGCCCGTGTGGGTGGTTTGTCACTGTGGCGCTGACTGCATTCCCCTCGTGACTAGTGACGTTGACCATCTCTTCACATGCTGCTGCTCATTCGTGTGTTTTTGGAGAAAGGTCTATTCCAATCTCTTGCCCATTTAAAAGCTTGGGTTATTTGTCTGTGGAGTTCCAGGAGATCTTTATATAATCTGGATACTAAACTCATCAGATAAACAATTTGCAGTATCTTCTCTCTTAAGTTGTCTTCTCTCTCTCTTGTTGGTGTCCTTTAAAGCACAGTTTTTCACTTTGATGATGTCCAGTTTGTTTCTTGCTTGTGCTTTTGGTGTCACATCTAAGGATCCACTGCCTAATCCAAGGTCATAAGATTTACCCCTGTGTTTTCTTCTAAGAGTTTTATGGTTTGGGCTCTCATATTTGATCCATTGTGATTTAGTTTTCCTATATGGTATGAGGGAAGGGTCTAATTTCATCCTTTTGCATGTGGGTGTCTCTGTCCCAGCGCCCCGTTTGTTAAAAAGACTACTCTTTCCCCACTGAACTGTCCTGGGGCCTTTGTTGAGAATTGGTGGCCCCTGGTTCTTTTCAGCGCAGGACACCGGGGGTACCTTCTGGTGGGGATTCAGGGCCCCTGGTGATGCATCGCCTGTGTTTTGTTTACTGGCTTTTCCAGGCGCAGCAAAGACAGTTACCACCAGGTAGCCCAGAACCTTAGGAGGAGCCTTGACAGTGCAACTGAGGCAACATCCGCCCAGCAGGGCCTGGGAGGGGCATCTCCCTGTGTCTGCAGGAGGGGGCGTTTCTGAAAGCCGGGAGCCCCTACAGTTCCCCTCGCTCCCACTCGGACAGCCCAGGGCAGGCAGACCCACAGGGTGCAGTTCCGGCGGTGAGGGGCCCACGGTGAGAGGTGGGCGCCGGCCGGCCCCCGTGCCGGGTCGGAGGGGCAGACCCACGACAGGCAGTGCAGGAAGGAGGGCCTTTGTGGGGGGGGGGGGGGGGGGGGGCGGCCTCGGGCCCCCCGCTGCTCACCGCCCCGTGGCTTCCCAGGGGCCGTGTTCGTGTGCACAGAGGACGCCTTCCCCAGCCGGCGTCTGCAGCAGCTCATTGCTCAGCAGCAGTGCCTGCGGACAGACGTCCCAGGGGACGTGGTCAGGAAAATCCAGTTTGGCCACCAGATCTTCATCGAGCACGCAGCCGACGTGGTAAGCATCTGCGGGGAAGTCGGCCACGCAGGCGGGCCACGCGCACGACCCGCAAGGCCAGGCCCCGGTGCCCGCCTGCGGCGTGTCGTGTGCGGGGGGCTGTGTGCTCTGCTCAGGCCGGCGCTACTCGTTACCTGGACGCAGGCTGAACTGGGCGTCCAGTGTGTTTCTGGCAGCCTTACCCCCAAGGGAAGAGCGGGTAAGGGAGGGGCGCCTGACACGCCACCTCCTGCCCCCTAGAGGAGGCCCCAACCGGGCAAGGGCCTCCTGCGGCTGTTCACCTGGCTGCAGAGGGGACCACGGCCCAGAGGACGGGACCTGCCGTCCAGGCCACTGGCCCGGCAGCAGCCGTGGTGTGGGGTTGTACCTCTGCCTCTGAAGGAGGGGAAAGTCCCCTTGTCAAGGCCCCCCCAGATTGCTGAGTGCGCCTGGCTGGGCCGCTGGGGCGACACCACACCTGGAAGCCGTCCCCGGGTCATGCGCCCTCCCCGTGGGCAGACAGCGGTGGGAACACAGAGGGCAGTGGCCCCTGGGGAGGGGGCAGGGGGCAGGCAGGCGGCGGGGGAGCAGCCAGCTGAGGTCATTGTTTGGGGCTGAATAATGAAGCAAAGGCTGCAGGAGGGAGATGGGAGACGGAGTACAGACCAGTGCACCGAACACAAGTGCGCAGAGCCACCCACCCGGGCCCTTCCCCCATTTAAGAACTGCTATAAAAAGAATTTCCGGTAAAGGATGAACTGTATAAACTTTTAATTTTTAAAAGTTTTACAGTAAAATACATGATCACACATAGCGCGGGGAAGTAACACGATGAGCGGTGGCACGCGAGCCCGTGCTGGTTCAGGGCACGGGCGGCCCGGGGTGGACCGGCGGCAGGTGGCCGTCCCCTAGGGGCCCAGCGCGGCCGTGGCTTTGCGGGTGATTAGCGTGATGGGGCTCAGGGCGTGGACGCAGGAGAAGGCGAGGTCAGTGCTACAGGCTCCCGCTCCAGGCCCTCCAGCCTCGTGAGCGTCCCCTGGCTGTCACAGGGCCCTCCGGACGCACCCAGGCAGCACATCCGCATCCTCCCAGCGCATCCTCACTGCGAAATGCGGCAGCGGGTCAGGGCCAGGCCAGCCGAGACCCGGGGGCGGCATTCCTAAGTTCCGTTTCGGGAGCAGCTCTGGTTGGAGGAGGCCCCCCGGCCCTCGCTGGTGTCTGCCCAGCGACTGGGGGGCCCTGCCCGGGGGGAGGCCAGAGGTGCGGACCGGGGCCTGATGCCGCTGCACAAACAGAGCCTCAGAGCCCCAGGCTTCCTCCTGGGGGACGGGGTCTCCAAGCTAGGCCCCTCTTGGAGTCCCGACCCTGCAACAGGCGGGCGCAGCCCTGCCCCCGCCCCGGCCCCCCCATGCCCCAGCGCTGCCTGCGGTGGCGGGAAGGGGTGCAGGACTCACATTAAGGCTGGCGTCCTCCAGGCCGCCGCTGCTGCTGCTGTCATTTTCCACAGAGAGAGGCTCTGCTGGAGACACCCTGGAGAGTTAACAAGCACAGAGTCGAATTTCATCCCAGACACCCGACAGCTCTCAGGAGTGCCTGACGGGATGGCCAGCGTGTGGCCACCGGGCACCGGGGCCGAGTCCAGGCGGGCAGCCAGGCGGCCCCAAGGGACAGGGCTGCCCCGAGCACAGCGCGCAGGGCCTTGGGGGGCAGGTGGGCCTGGCCTGGGGGCACCTGAGGCCCCACACCGGCCCGGTCAGCGTCCTAGCGCACAGCCTGGGCGCGGCCCGGGGGTCTTCACGTGGGAGGCGACGCTGGTTGCAGGACAGACTCGGGTCCCCGCACACCTGCTTCCTCCCTCCACTGGGTGGGGCTGGGCAGTCCTGGTGACCGTGGTGGCCCGGGCGGTCGGTGCCCAGCACGGGGCCACTGAAGGGGAGGGGCCCGGCCACTGTGATGGCCCAGGGCGGGGCGTGGTGAGGGGTCCCCCGCGCGGGTGGTGACGGCCACCTCCCCTCGGCTTCCAGGACACCCTGCTGGAGTGTGTGCGTGAGAAGGTGCCTGTGCTGCTGTCGCGGGGCATGGCCCGCCTGGTGGTCATCGACTCCGTGGCAGCCCCGTTCCGTTGTGAGTTCGACCAGGCGGCCTCGGCCCTCAGGGCCCGGCGTCTGCAGGCGCTGGGGGCCGAGCTGCGCCGGCTGAGCTGCACCTTCCGGAGCCCCGTGCTGTGCGTCAACCAGGTGGGCCCCCCTCCGCCCCCGGGGAGGGCGAGGCCAGGGGGGCCGGGTCCTCACCGCCGCTGACCCCGATCTGGACCCTCCAGGTGACGGAATTCGCAGAGGAGCGGGGTGCGGCAGCCGGGCCGCCGGGGTGAGTGGGGCGCCCGAGGGCAGGGGTGGCGGGACCCGCGGTTCCACACACAGCACAGGACAGTCGGCTGTTTTCTGTCTCAGTGTCGGGGGAGAGCGGGTGTCTCCGGCCCTGGGAATAACCTGGTCCAACCAGCTCCTGGTGAGGCTGATGGCCGACCGGCAGCGCCCCGAGGAGGCCGCCTCCGCCCCGCCCCGCCGCACCCTGAGGGTGGTCTCCGCCCCCCACCTGCCGCCCTCGTCCTGTTCCTACACGGTCACCGCTGAGGGTGTGCGGGGGACGCCTGGGACCGAGTCCTGCTGACGTGTCGGCCTCCCCCTGGTTAGGGCCCCTCAGGTACCAGGGGCTGCAGCAGCTTCCTCCACCCCGGCCCCCGCGAGCTTCCTCCACCCCGGGCCCCCGCGAGCTCCCGCCCGGATGCGGGCCCCCGGCCCAGCCCGACCCCACAAGGCTGCACATCCCCTTCGCAAAGCTCCCAACACCCACGCCTCGGGCCACGGCGGGCCAAGGTCAGACGAGCG
This sequence comes from Balaenoptera ricei, assembly GCF_028023285.1. Classification (NCBI taxonomy): domain Eukaryota; kingdom Metazoa; phylum Chordata; class Mammalia; order Artiodactyla; family Balaenopteridae; genus Balaenoptera; species Balaenoptera ricei. Next base: position 186,386,965 of record NC_082640.1, on the reverse strand, counting down.
CCCACTGGCCCTCCTCACCCCGTGGTCGGGCTGTCGGCTCCTGGCCGCCAGCACACCCCCGGGCCCCGGTCTGGCACAGGGTGGAGAACACACGGCAGGCCAGGCCGCAGGGTCCGGGAGAGGCATCGGAGCGGGGAGATGTGCCTTGTGCGCTGCCCCTGCCACCAGCCCGGCCACCAGCCCCAGCGGGCGCCAGCAGCCGCGGCGCCAGCTTGGCCCATCGGCCGGGAAACCCGTTCTGGGCAGACGAGAACTATTCTAAAAGGAGAGCACATCCCGCTGTGCCCTCAGTGCCTCCTCCAAGGCTGGCCACGGTGGCCGGGACCTCAGCCCTGGACTGGGGGGGCGTCCACTCTGGCAGGGCGCTCCCGCACCGTGTGCATAGAACTCGGGACCTCCCATAGGCCAGGGTCCTGCTGCATCTGGCCACAAACGCCAGGATCTGAGCATCTGTTCGTGGCAGCACAAGGCCCCACGGCCACCAAGAGACGTGACTGCCGAGTTCCGGCAGGGCTGCGCCGCCTTCGCCCCCATCATCACCCTGCCTCTGCCCCCTCCCCACTGCTGCCCGGCACAGAGCAGCCCCGGCCGGACAGACGTGCCGGTGAAGGCACCCGCAGCCCCTGGACCCGCACCAGCGCTTGCTCTTTGCCAGGCACTGTCCTAAGGACTCATACACGTGACGTCTGTCCTCACAGCCCTGGGGTGGCCCTGTCACTCCACTTTCAGTGCCGTGGCCACCCTCCCACAGCTCCAGGAGCTAGACACTGGTCCCAGGCTCCCACGGGCTCACTGGGGTGGGGCGGTAAATCCCTGTCACGGGGCACACACCCTGTGCACGTCATTCTAGGACGGGATGGTCCATTTACAGTTTTCGTCCTGTTTTCAAAGTAGTCTGTGACCCTAAAAAGACTGGGTGCCTCATGTCAAACAGGAAAAGGTTCTAAATTTTAGGGTTGGAGTTTTACAAAAGAGCCTTTCCGCAAATGTACAGGGACTTTACAACAGGAAATAAAACTTTATTTTTGTAAGTAAATATAAACAGTTCCACATGATTTCCTAGGCAAGTCACACCAACAGTGAGAAAAGAAAACTGTTGCTCCAAGACAGAAGGTATGTTTCATGGCCACCCCCCTGCAGAGGTGCAGACCGGCACAAGCGCACCCACCTTCGGCCTCTGGGCAGCTGCACCTGCCCACCAGGCAGACAGGCCGTCCTGGGGGTGCTCACCCACCAAGGGCCATAGGACTTTGCAGTGGGGTTTTCTCTCTGTGTCTCAGAAACACCAAGTCCCAAAGGAGTGTCCACCCTACCTCTCCCTGGCCTCAGCCAATCCCATCCCCCAGAGCACGCCCCAGGGACAATCGGACGGTCCTCACAGGCCTGTGACCCCCAAGGGGTAGCGCCACACCACTGTATAAACCACCTGAGTCCTCCTGTCGTGCTGGAGAACTAAGCGGAAACTGTGCACATGTCTTTATGCGTCAGCCCGATTACACGAGGAGGCATCGGCAGGACGATGCTCGCTTAGCTCATCTGAACTTCACCTTTGGTTGGTGCTATCCAGTGCTGCTTTAGTTTCCAGATATCCCATGATTACACAATGCAGTGTTCAAACATATCAAAAGTTGGCCTCGTACAGATGTAACATGCCTTCCCCAGAACATTCTATGAAGTTATAACGAGTGCTACAAACTAAACTCTGAATCCTTAGCAATACTTACACTTTACTGTAAAGACAATAACTAATTACATGATATCCCTAGCAGCCTTCTGACCAAACAAATAATAGGAACTTTTTTTTAAGTTTCAGAAAATAACTCTGAACCCCTGCAGCATGGGAATGGCCTCTCCCCCTGGGGAGGAGCAGGAGGGTCAGGAGGCCCAGCTCTCCACGACCTCTGCCCTCAGACACTCACGGCGACCCTCAGCCCCTCCACTGCCCGTCCGTCCTCTGGCCAGGGGAGTCTAACTTGATAGAAACAGTGTAGAAATGGGGGCTGGCCCCCTAGGGTCCCCTCACCAGGAAAGGAAGAGGGAGGGCTGGACTTCCCCCCCCCCCCCCACAACTGCTCTCTCCGAGAATGTTAAAATCCTGACTACCAGACTGGAAGTGGGTTACAACCTGGCTTCTCTCTATTTTGATACAAGTTCAAAAATCAGAAACTGCTGACTCCCCGGTAGCATTCCCCCTGAGACACGAAGGCCTTCACAACCCAGCTTCAAGAAGGCCCTCGAGCCTCTCTTACACCAAATGCTGTCTCCATGTGGCCTTACAAAGGCCACCACAACCCTCGGGGAACCAGGGCCAGAGGGCTCAAAGCCAGACAAGGTTCAACTAAGGCCCCTGCAAAGAAGGTCTCTTTTCACCAACTGGAAGCTTAAAATTAAATTCTATTCTCAGCCCCATGTTTATTCTTTCTAAATGCCCTTTGTTTTTCCAGAGACAACTGTCACTAAGGGAAACCGAGTGGGTTTCAGGTGTCCTGTATCAGCTCTGTGGCTGGGAGAAAACTTCAATGTAGTGGAAGGAAGAGCCAGGACAGCTTGGTCCCCCTCCTGATTCTGATTGTGACACAGACACATCACCCCCACTGCACCTAAACGTGAACCTGAAAGGGCCACAGTGCCCACATGGGGGGAACGCAGCTCTGCTCTTTTTTCCAGTGGTTTCTTACAACCCATCAAACTTTTTTAAACACCTCTAGAGAGCATTTTGAAAGTTCCTGATCCATTGGAAGCTGCAAAACCTAAGTGGAGTCAGGAACTGAGGAAAGGAGTGTGGCCAGAGGAGACAGGCTGCAGGAGACTGGTCAGCCTCAAGGGCCCCCAACACCGGGCTGGGGTGCCTGCCTCTCAGGGGACACAGCAGCTCTCACCAACACAAGCACCGGTGCCCTGAGGTGATCCACTACTGAATTATAGGAACTTTTAAACAAAGCTTAAAGTCTAGCCTTGCTGTACTGAAACCCCAGGACGCTGCTGCCTCTAGCCCTCAGCCCGAGGTCCACACTGGGGGTGAAGGACACGTGCAGTCCAAGGGCACCCCACAGTGAGCCCCCCCCCCAGTCCCCACAGGGAGCACGTAGCACCCCAGCCCAGTGCAACTGTTGAGGAAAAGGTGGCTGGAAGCGCCTTTGCTCAGTGACACCACCCACATAACATTAAGGTAAACTAGAAACTAACCCTGACAACATTTCACAAGGATGCTCACAGCTTTCCAGATCCTCTTTCAAACCTCATCAGCAGGGATGTCCCCTTGTACAGCTGGCGTCATCTGGAATTACACCTTCTTAACCTACCAGCTCGTCTCACAGATTCCCTTAAGGAATAACGTCTCAGGGTTGGTTTGAAAATGTATCTGTCAGGACTTCCCTGGTGGCGCAGTGGTTAAGAATCCACCTGCCAGTGCAGGGGACACGGGTTCGAGCCCTGGTCTGGGAAGATCCCACATGCCGCGGAGCAGCTAAGCCCGTGCACCACAACTACTGAGCCTGTGCTCTGGAGCCCGCGAGCCACAACTACTGAGCCCGTGAGCCACAACTACTGAAGCCTGCACGCTTAGGGCCCGTGCTCTGCAACAAGAGAAGCCACCGCAATAAGAAGCCCGTGCACCGCAACGAAGAGTAGCCCCCGCTCGCCACAACTAGAGAAAAGCCCGTGCGCGGCAATGAAGACCCAACGCAGCCAAAATAAATACATTTCCAAAAAAGAAAAAAAAAGAAAAGAAAATGTATCTGTCAGAACCCACCCTGTGTTACTTAACGCTACAAAGAAAAGCTTTTTAAAAGGAAAACATGCATCTCCGTGTGCTTAGTGTACAGAGGCCAGGAGGGGGGGGAAAAGGGCTCCAAAGGGGCTGCGATGCAGACCAGGAGGGGTGCAGGCCTCCCTGCAGCTACCCCGTCTCCCCCGCTCCCTAATCCCAGCATCGCTGCCACAGGTCACTGGATTCCTATTCTCAAAGGATGTAGTTTAAGGTTCCAGTCTTAATGAACAACCTTAACACAGTATTACAATTGAAAGCAGATCTCGGTGCTGGGGCCGGTGTCCACGAGCAGCGGCCCATCCCGAGCACGCTGAGCCGGCTCCACACCTGGCCGGGTCCCACCGTCGGGCTTTGGCGGCTCTTGGGCACTAGGGCTGCAGACCGCTTAACAGAATTCGGGGCAAACCTCCAGCAGGTGGTGGAGGTCATCATCCAGGAAAGGAGGCGACCCCAGGGCCGCCCTGCAGGGGGGAGGGGCCTGGCCAAGCTTTGAGAGTCTCAGCGCTCGTTAGCCTTGGGGGTTAATCTAGCTCTGCCTCGACCCGTGGGGGCCAGGTCGGCGTGGCTGGCACTCAGAGCTCTGGAGTCTGCCAGACAATTATTTCGTTCCTGCGTGAAAAAACAAATGGAAGAATTATTCTTCACCAGTACCTCGCATGACGCCAGCTTGCAGTGGTCTCGGCACTAACAACAGCTGCACGACTCACATCAACACACCAGAGTCCTGATGCTCAGATGTGCGTGTGCCAAACACAAGAAAGGGGAGCAAAGGACTATGTTAGCTCCAGACCCTTTAAAAACAAAAGTAGTTTCTTCCACTGTCATCAGCAGCAGCGCATCCTCCGAGCACGTGCAGCTTTTACACTGGAGGCCCGAGGACAGCATCCTGGGAGCAGCCGCCCCCGCAGCGTGCTGGCGGTGAGGAGGAAGCTCAGCACACCTGCCGGCCCGTCACCGTCCCTGTACGTCACACAGTTTGCCAGTGGGACTGAGGTGACTGGGAAAGCTGCTGCATCAACAGGTGTGGTGACCAGGACACCTCGTCCCGGTGGACAGCAGCTAGGTCACAGAAGGGGCCAGAGGCCTGGGCGCACCCAACAGTCACACATGGAAAATAAAAAGGCCATTTGTAATGGAGAACAGGATGCCAACAGTTTTAAATGCAAAGGTGACCGGTCTGTGCGAGACTTGGACAGGTGACAAAGTGCTAAAGATTGTTGTGTCAAAGTGACTGTACTTAGTGAAGTTTTGAATAGTTTTAAAACACTGAACAGCTTAGCTAGACATTATATTAGTTATAAACTACTAGAAGCTAAAATCATACAAATTAATAATACAAATTAACAACTGGTCAAGTTTTGATATTACTTTATCAGAATATTTAATTTTTAATTGTCAATCAAAATATTTGTAAAGATCATTAATTCACATACTAAGAATGTTCACAACATTCCCATAATTCAGATGGTTAAGTTCATGCCGACTATGAAAGTTATCATTTATGATGTCTATTTGTCTTGAATCAGAAATACTAAAATGTTCACAGGCTCTGCTGAAATGGCAGCAGTGATGAGGAAAGGTCCAGCCAACATGTAAAGGATGTTAAGTGGGGCATGGCTCCTTACTTGGAAATGGTCTTCAGCCACCGTGCCACCCACGTTAAGGACATTCAGAGAACTGGCACGCTTCATGCTGCACCCAGGACGGCGGACATGCAAGGACAAACCGTCAGCACATCAGTCAACCAGGAGCAGGGAGCACAGCAAAGCCACCCCTCCAAAGCCTGTCACCATGGGGGCCTGGGACTGTCCCTAACGGAGAGGAGGCCTTTATCTCACCCAGACTGGGATACCCACCCAACTCTTTACACGGACATCCCAGATCTACTCTATTGCACCCAGCACAAAAAAAGCGCAGTTTCTCTGCGTCTTTCTCAGCAAAAAGTTTATCTTCGAGCCCCATACAGAAAGCCAGTGTCGCTGCAGTTTCACTTGTTAAAACCTGGCTCCTATAGGAGCCGAGAGGTTCTGCCAATGCCACCCGCTGACTTCGGCGTGGGAGCCCGAAGAGCCTCCTGAGATGAGTTTCAGGAGGGGAACCTCAACGACTCCCGTAAACCTCGCCCCTAAGTGACCGTGTCAGAGAGAGACCCTCAAGGGACTTTCCTGGTGGCACAGTGGGTAAGACTCCGCACTCCCAATGCAGGGGGCCCGGGTTCCATCCCTGGTCGGGGAACTAGATCCCACATGCATGCCGCAACTAAGGAGCCCACCGGCCACAACTAAGACCCAGTGCAACCAAATAAATAAATAAATATTAATAGAGAGAGAGAGATCCTCAAAGCTCACTATTAAGATCAAATGCATAAATATATTCTGTATTTTGTAGATTTTTCTATATTAAAACTAGGAAAAAATAATCTTTTATTAGTAAAATAAACTCTAAGGCTAGTATTTCTCTGCTCAGAAACCAAAATTTAAAACATATTTCATGGCTTTACATTTACAAAAAATATCGTGATTTATATATATATATTTACTTTTTTCTCCCGTTTGACACCTTTAAAATACTTAATAAAATATGTTACAGGGCTTCCCTGGTGGCGCAGTGGCTGAGAATCTGCCTGCCAATGCACGGGACACGGGTTCGAGCCCTGGTCTGGGAAGATTCCACATGCCACAGAGCAACTGGGCCCGTGAGCCACAACTACTGAGCCTGCGCGTCTGGAGCCTGTGCTCCGCAACAAGAGAGGCCACGATAGTGAGAGGCCCGCGCACCACGATGAAGAGTGGTCCCCACTTGCCGCAACTAGAGAAAGCCCTCGCACAGAAACGAAGACTCAACACAGTCATAAATAAATAAATAAATAAAAGAACGTGAATTTCTAAAAAAAAAAGTTACAAATTACCTATAATCTAAACTTAAAATTATAGTCGTAAAATTACTGTAATTGCTTACTGCCACCACGAATGACCTCAAACAGAAAGCCACCTTCTCTTTTAAAGCTAAAAGAACCAATATGAAGGGTTATTTTTAAATGTTTATAATAGGATCAGTAATTCTGAATTTGAACTACCATGACATCAACAGTGACCACTATTATTTACAAGCTGAGTGCATGGCTGCAAGGGTGAAGCACAGGTGTGAAGGCCGAGCACAACCAGACAGAGACACACACACGCACACCAGCTGCAGGGACCAAAGGCCCAGGTGATGGACGCACGGCCGCCAGCACCACAGGCACAGTGCCAGGCAAACAGCAGGCACTTACTGAGTTCTCACTAAACAAACGACACCAAGAGCAAAACCTTAACTGACTTATCCCCAAGTATTATAAAACTCACTCCCCAAACTTCCCACCTAGGACAAGACAAAAACATCCCAATGAACCCCACACAAGTGTTGCTAGAGCTCTGGACAGGTTTTCCTCTATCCAGAACCACTAAAGAACAAAGGATAAAATCCAATCAAATCACCAGTGAATTATATTCTGCCATATTTAATTATTCTATTACTTAATTGGCCAGCTACCTTTTCCTAAGAAAGGTACACAAACTTCGTCCTCAAACTTCCTTTTCTTTACAAGGTGAAGTGAAAGAACAACTTGCCCCATCAGTGACTCTTCGGAATCGCACCCTCACTCTTACTGAAGCCCGCGGCGCCCAGACCATCAAGCAGTCCAGTGCTTCCCTGGAGCTGTGCCCACTGCAGGCTGCAGACCCTGATCCCGGGGCACCCACTTCAGTGATTCTCACAACGTGGCCCACCCAGCAGCGCTGGCGCTACCTGGGAACTTGCTAGAAAGGCAAATTTGCCCCTCCTCCCCCCCGCCCCACTGCATCAGAAACGCAGGGGTGGGCCTTGCGGTCTGTTTCAGGAACCCTCCAGGAGACGCTGCAGCATGCTCCAGTTTGAGAGCCACTGGTCTAAAGATTGCTGCTCTTACCTGGAAAGATTACTTTGTTTCATGCATTTGATGGGATAAACTTTCTAAATTATTTAGTTTTTCAAAAAGTTTAGTAAGATATCAACCCAGATAACAATACAGAGGAAAACTGTTAAGCTATGCAAGTGTGTGGGTCTACTTTTCATCAGGTCAGACTGGCAAAGCGCTCTTAGCGCCATGAACATCCGTACTGGGGAGCGTCCACACACGCGGCGTCACGGGAAAGACAGAAAGACGTGAAGGAGAAACTGTGAGCTCTGCCGCGTCCAGGACTCGGTGCCAGAGTTGGACGCTGCCCTGAAGAGCTCCGAGACATCCAGAACCCCAGGCCACAGTGCGTCTGCCCTGGCGGAACCGGCCGATGGCCTGTACGGCACAGAGCGCGTGACATGCCCTCACTTCACGCGTCAGACCCGCCAAAGGATCAGGACCGGGGCTCAGCAGGGCCCAGCAATCTGCTCAGCCCCTCACCACGCTGTGAGAGGGGCAGACAGCACCCTATCACTTTAGCTCTGGAAACCAAACAAGGGCACTTTAGGACCCACTTCCCTAAGGCAGCGCACACATGCCTCCTCCCAGGCAGGACCGACGCCCTGCGCGCCCGCAGAAGCCCCCACTGGCTTCCAACACCGCAGCTTCCGGCGGTTTCACACCAGGCATCGGCGGAGCGCAGGAAACTCCCTCTGCAGATTGTAGACATTTCTGAGAAGAGGGCAATGGCAGCATATAAACACCCAACTGCTCCTCCTGCCTCCAAAGCCATCGGGAAGCAAGTCCCTCCACCAGCAGAGATGCGGGGGCAGAGCTAAGGGCAAGCCCAGCCCCTCTCCCCACAGGTGCGGGTGAGGCGCGGACCAGAAAGCCAGGCTGGGCGACCCCAGCGGTCTCGGGAGTCAGGCCCCAACTGATGACAAGAGGAATGAGACGGGACATGTCTTACAGACAGCGAAGCGCACAACTGTAAAAGCACCTACCTTTATATTCCCAGACGTTACCCAAAGGAACTCGGTCTCAGTTCTGAGACATCAGAATTCTTACAGAACTTAAAGTGAAATACTTTAAAACAGAGTCATACTAAGAATCAACCTTTACAAAATAGGTACCGTTTTAGGGAGGCTGAGTTTCACAGAACAGCTGACAATACAATACAGTGCTTCTGTGAGAAACGCATCCAAAAACAGGAAGCTGTTTACACCAGAAATAACCCAGAAACCAGGACAATTTGTTAACACTAACAGAGAAGGACAAAGAACCCTTCCTCTGACGAACCTTATAAAAAGCAAGGAATATCTTAGAATCAAATTCCTTTGATAACTTAAAAGTTATTGTTCAAAAGACCCTAAAAGACTCATGACTGAAGAGACCCTTTTCTAAACACATGCAAAACCTAAGGTTTTTTAAATCTCCTAAAGAAACTCATATAACAAAACTCTTGAAATTGTGATCCTTCTATTTAAACCATTTTTCTTCCTATAGTAATACCTGTATGATGAGATTTAATATAGTCATAGCTGGCATTTGATTTTAAAAGATTAAAACTAACTTTAAAGGATTTAAGCTAATGCTGGTTTTAAAAATGAATAATGCATACTTAGAGAAAACAATATGCTCAATATTTTAATATTAAATTCTTACTTTTCACTGCTAAAGCTTTCTTTGAACATGTAACAAAATCAAAGAATTCCATAAATTTCTTTCAAAGGCTTCAGCTCTTTTAGCCTCTAAACAGGAAATTTCACAATTTTTTCTCAACCTATCCTGGGAAAAAGTCGGATTGCAGCTACTAACCCTCTCCACTGCGACCGTGTGGGAAGCAGGCGGGAATGCAGCTCTGAGGTCTGCGGGCGAGAAGGGCGGGCGGGGGCCGGCGATAGTTACCCAGGGTCCTTTGGCTCACTGTCTCGTGAACCTCCTCCCTTCAGCTTCCTAACCAGCTTCTCGCTGCTGCGTCTAATTGAAGCCCGGAGTTTGCTAAAGGAACCACTGCGTTTTAAAGATCCAGTGCCATCCTGAAAAAAACGTGAACAAATGTGAAGCGCCACACGGTTCTCCCTCCCAACCTGCAAGAGACAAAGCTAAATGAAAACAAGAATTCACATCGTGGTTGACCTGCCGGTCTGTGACTTGCTGGTAATGTGACTCCTACAGAAATTATCAATTTGCCATGTATGTAAATACACTTTAAATAGAAATCTCTCCATTTTAAATTTCATGCAAGATAATCCAATGAATATGAAAACCTTTGAACATGAAAAAGCTCATTCAAACAAAAGTAACAAAATCCCCAAAGGAAAATTAATTATATTACTGTTTTGAAACAAAAGATACACAGAAAGACTCAAGGAAATTAAGGCAGCTTCTAGGAAGATCACCAAAATCAAACTCCATGTTTAATAAATATGGAAGCATCTGGTCCATGAAACAGTACAGGACCTAAAACATTTAGGTTTGACATAGGCAACTTCCTTTTAACAATTTCATCTACATGCAATAGACATACTGTTTCTTCATTAAGTTATATAGGACAGTTTTATTAAATGTTGATTACAAATGTAATGGGAAAATTAAACAATACGTTCATTCTATACAAAATAACTAAAAATCCTTAGATGCCTTGTAGGAAGCAAGTAAGAGTGCCCAGCTTTCGTATAACTGATTCAGATATTAATAAGTGAAACACTTGGCAGTATCTGGATATGAAAATCAAATACACAGAGTGAAAAAAATGTGTATAGAACAACTTTTATTCTCAGAATGAATCATTTAGTAAGATTAACAGTAGCCCCACCCCTTCTAGAAGCTACGGCAATGCTGCATTCCATGGAAAGAGTGAGAAGGTCTACCAAGCAGACAGACACCAAGACACAGGTCAGTTGGAGTGAGTTTATTAGAAGTTAGAAAGACACAAATACACAAATCACTGAACACTTAAAGATTAGTAGAGAAAAGCAGAATTGCCAAAATTTCACACAAAGACTACACAGCAAATTCTACTTGAGCACGATCCTAAGGGGAGCGCCCAGAGCCCAGGATGGTCCCAGCAGGTATCGGTACGCGACAGGAGCAGCACATGCCCTACTCTGACAGCCTAGGTAGTGTCACAGTCACCATCATGCCATTGCAGTAACACCTGGGGGATACTACTAACTACCTCTTATCAAAGTGAACAGCTAATTGCTCTTAGTTTTTAAACTCATGTATTACACAGTAAATGGTTTTATTAACACAGTTTATATTACTAAGTACATATCTGGCAAAGCTACATGTATACAGAGATAAGGAACCCCCCAAAAGGACAGCAGCACCGAAAGGAATGGCGGTGTAGCTCTGACAAGAATCCTAGGGGATTGCTAAACACAGCCGTCAGCACTGGAGAGAGAAGAAAAGCTGGAGGAGATGCCGCCCATCATGCAGGAGACAGTGTGAGTGTCACACAGGGCAGCTAGGCCTGTTAGACAGAAACGGAGAGAGAAAGCCCGGGTGAAATTCATGAGAAAAGAGCCAGTTTCCACGCAGCACAGCTTGGCTTACAGTATTTCTAGGTCACAAAATCTAAGCAGCATTTTTACCGCTTTAGTATTTGGAATTACCTTCTGCCTGCTCCTGTCAGCCCCGTATGAAACAGGTACTGGACCTTATGTTACATTTTACATAATCTAGACTAATCACTCCTAATCCTCAATAAAATAAAATTCAACATTTTTAGAGCACGGGCTGGCACCGTGCTAGACATCTCCTTGATACTCACAATAAAAAGGTTTTCCAGTTACTGTACATAAGGAGATTCCGAAACAAAAAACATTGACAGTGACCAAAAGAAAGACTGCTATGCACAGGAAGAGTGCATTCATTAAAGCTTTAACTTTATCAGAAATCCTCTCGCATAGAACTAAACTATAAAGTTCTCTCTGAAATCAGAAAGGACTTTCTCTGAAAAACACTAACATTTTAGACATTTCAGAAATGTTAAGAAACACTGACTTTTAAAGTTTATAGCACATTTTAAACATGCAGTTGATAATCCAAAATAAAATTAACTAGAAAAAGGATTTCCGAAGCAGCAACGCATCCTGGGTCCTGGCAGATTGGAAGCCCCAGACCGCGGGGACCTGAGCCCCGCCCGCGCTGACTCACCATGCGACGCTGAGCAAGTCATTTAACCAGCCCGAGCTTCATCTTTCTCATCTTTAAAATGGAAAAATAAAACTTGTTACCAACTCCCCACCAATGCTGGGAGGACAAGAAAACATAAGTTCTTGCTGCTCTTTAGAAACAGAATGTTAAAACGTTAATATAATTCTATAAATAGTACAACTCCTTGTGTTCATTTCAAAATTCAGTGCTACTCTATAGTAGTACTATTTGTAATATTCCTGTACTAGACACTCAGCAGAATACGGAAGAGTAATTTCAGTCAGATTCCAAGAGCATTTCATACACTTATCCACACACACTCACTCTCTCCACCCCCCCCGCTGCCCCCCCCCCGCCGGCAAGGCAGGCTGGGCTTGGGGAGCAGCACCTGGAGGGGAGGTGGGGCGGTGGAGCAGGTAGGTCTGCCTGCCCTCCTTGCTCTCACCAGCTGGGAACCTCTCCCCTGAGAACCACCAGGAAGGACAGCACAAACCCACCCAAACAAGGTGGATTTCTACTCAAAACAGACTAGAGGGTTGGGAGGTTTCATTGTATTCCAACACTTTCAGAATAGTCTAGATCGTTATACTGCCATGAAAGAATATCTGCATCAAAAAACTGGGTTTCTGAACAAAAATTAACAGTATAATGTATTGGTGAAGAATTATATGGCAGTAATTATTATCTATGGATTTCAGGTGATTTGGTGTTTTTAAATTCTTCTTTGGTTTATTCTAGTTGTCTTCCTAGTTTAATTTTTATTTTTAAAAAATTACATTATTTCTAGTTAACAGTTACCTCATTCCCAGTAATCCTGGGAAAGAGTTTAGTGTATTAAAAGCTTTTAGAAATATTAACATGGGGAGCAGTATGAAAAGAATGGGTACATGGGGGTGGGGCTACTTCAGAAGGACCCCAGTAGAGAACTGGCACTCTGAAAACAGAAAGGCCAGCACAGGTGAAGCTCAGGTCCCACTCAGAATGTAAGACGTGTGATGTTTCCTGGCGGCCTAGTGGGACCACTGCAAAGGCAATTCCTTAATTACAGTGCAGCCCCGAGGCTCCTGCGTGGCCCAGTGGGGACCTGGGTCCCGGTGAGTGACACACGTGCGTCTCACAGTTAACGTGAAGTCAGTTTTACCCAGAAAGGGTCACTATGCACAGAGCATCTGCATCTTTAGAAGCAGGACCATAAGAGACTTATCTTGACAGTGACTTTTAGATCTGAACAGTTTACACAAAAATAACATTTGATGAAGTTACATTTTCAAGTACTTCAATTATGATCTCTACGGTACACAGAAAAAGAACAGAATTGTACTTCCCTAAACAAATTATCTACCATGTCAAGAATCTCATCCAGAAACTTCACGTGAATTAGAATATGTCCAGGAGCCTTACGTTTCTTATATCTTAATAGCACACAATTCAGTTCTCTGCTGACCCAGACTTGCAGTATCTGCAGGGAGTAACTATTATAACCCAGTTTGTCTTGTCTTTGACCACGCCGCCCTCTGTGGTCCATGTTACTTCTGAACTCTGAGAAAGCCTGCGCCTAGTGTCCTGTGAGAACCCAAGGGAGGGCTGTGTGCGTCCCCCCAACAGAGCAGCTCAGCACTTTCCCTACAGCAGCGGTTTCCAAACTTTTTAAGGAGCGCTGAAATCCTTTTTTAAAAAATTAAAATCTAATGTAGAACCCCAAAATAAAACCTAAACAGCATTTTCTCATTATAAACATGTAACAAGTTCTTATGATAATAAAGTAAACAAGTAAGAACAATGAGGCTGCCTCAGAGAACCTGTGATCTGAACGTGAAGTTACAGACAGGTCCAGCCTCAGCGCCCACCTCAACTCCCAATTTATTTTTATCTTTTATCTTGACTGCGTAACAGAGAAAATCTTGATGCACACAGGAAGGTGGCTGCAAATAGCAACAATGCTTAGTCTGCTTGCCCTGTGATCCCAGGGAAATCTGCACTCATGCAGAGACAGCATGAAACATTTTATCCTCACACCTGGACAGAGATGATGTGGGGACAGCAGTGTGTGAGCCTCTAAACCAAGGTGAGCTTCAAATGCGCTCCTCTGGTTGCACGCAATTACACCTCAATAAAGCTGAATCTAAAGAGCACTTAAGGGTAGACGAATGGAGAAAGAAGGTGTGGCCCATATATACAATGGAATATTACTCACAGCCAGAAAAAGAAATGAAACTGAGGTAATTGTAGTGAGGTGGATGGACCCAGAGTCTGTCATACAGAGTGAAGTAAGTCAGAAAGAGAAAAAACAAATACCGTACGCTAACACATATATATGGAATCTAAAAAAAAATGGTTCTAATGAACCTAGGGGTAGGACAGGAATAAAGATGCAGACACAGAGAATGAACTTGAGGACATGGGGAGGGGGAAGGGTAAGCTGGGACGAAGTGAGGGAGTGGCATGGACATATATACACTACCAAATGTAAAATAGATAGCTAGTGGGAAGCAACCACATAGCACAGGGAGATCAGCTCGGTGCTTTGTGACCACCTAGAGGGGTGGGATGGGGGGGTGGGAGGGAGATGCAAGAGGGAGGAGATATGGAATACGTGTATATGTATAGCTGATTCACTTTGTTACACAGCAAAAACTAACACAACATAGTAAAGCAATTATACTCCAAAAAAGATGTTAAAAAAAACCAAACACCACCTAAGGGTGCATACTGCCTTTCCTGCCTCTTTTTAAAACGTAAATGTATGCTCTGAAAATAAAACTCAAGTCAAATGTTGGGAGAGCAGCACTAACTTCTCAGAACCTCAGAGCTTCCAAAGGAAACCAGTCTGAGAGCCAAGGCCTCCTGTTTGGGGGCGGTCCTGGTCTGAGCAGTGGCCTCAGGCACCAGCTCTCGACTGTCCCTCCCTGGTTAACCCAAGCAGTTCTCTATTTACTCACTGCTTCACATAAGACCCCACCTGAGGGGAGGGTTCCTTCTGCTGCTCAAAGTGAGTTTAGGAACCGCTGCACCGGATGACCGGCAGCCTAGATTCTTTCAGCCGCCTGGATCCAGGCCAGGCGAAGCGCCCTGGGGGGGATTCTGTCAAAGATGCAGAGCCGCTAGTGTCTAAAAGTCAAGTAAAAAGGTATCCAGCACCCAGCGTGTGTGCGTCCTGAGTGACAGCATGTCCACAGTGAGAGAGGAAATGTGAGGTGAAGGGCAGAGAGCAGGAACTGGGCGGGGGTGGGGTCCCACCTCTGCCCACCGCACCGTGACGCCCGCCCACCCGCCCTCCACGGAGGAATGAAAGCAGCTCTCCCTCACCCCCAAGTCTCAGTCTTGAAGACAGTAATAGAACTCTGAGATGTCAATAATTTTATTTTCACGTGATTTCATAGAAAGATTGACCTAGAAATACTGTCTCAAGAGAAAGCTCCTCCAGAACTTCATTCTAAAGGATCAAACCCTGCCCCCTGGCTCCTGAAGACCAGCGAAAAGAGGGGCCCTCTACACAAAGCACGCAGACAACAGCCACCACGGGGAGAGTACAGTACACAGTGCGGGCTGGACACGGACACGAGTAGGGCAGCGCCACCCTCATTTCCCTTTGGGCGACTGCCCAACGGGGTGAGTGGTCAAAGCAGATGCTGATTGGTTGTCTTGGCACAGGGAAACCAAAGCAAGGGAGCTGCCAGGTAAAGACAGTCGAAAGAGATGCTCTCCCTTAAAGCTTGGCCAACAACGTTCTGCACAAAATGTCAACTAGAGTGCTGACCCTTACCAAATTGCTACAGCTGTAGAAAATCCCAAAGAATAAATAGATTCAATAAGATAGACTATAAGAAAGTCCCAAACTACCATTTGGCAAAACATCTGCACAATTACCTAATCAAACTGCATTACGTGACTTCAAAAAAATCAACACTGCACCTGAATGCATTAAAGCTAATCCTGCATTCAACCCTCCCCCATAAAAGCAGAATTCCAAAGACACCAGCTCAATGTACAAAAAAATTACCCACGTGTTACAAAAATTCACTAGAAAGAAAATGCCCAGAAGGCAACACTGGAGAAACAGCAGTGGTAAGAATTTCCACAGAGGCAGATTCAGAGCCTGGCCACAGAGGTGACACGTTTCTAATAGAGGCACACGCTCGGGACCCAAAAGCCTCCGGCAGGTAACCGTGGAGACCGGTGAGCCGCTGGGCCCGCCGTGGACTGAGCTGGGCCGTGAAGAGCAGCCACCCTAACATTCTCACTCCTGACCTGTTCTCTTCTACAGACGAGTTCTGTTTGAATCACCATTTTCCTTGGAAGCATTTAAATTAATTCTAACGAAATCTACAGCAGCCTCGTCAGTGAAATTAGGAGCACTGAAGTTAGCAATGAAAATAGGTAAGTTAAAAAAGCGAGTTAGTTATCTGCCACACTAATCCTAATATTAAAATAAAACCAAATTATGGATTATGCTTTAACAACCAGGACACTCAATCAGCATTTAAGTGCTCAAAGTTAAGCCAAACAGCTTTCATGGATTCCTAAAAAGAAGAAAATTACTACTTCAAACAAATAACAGACTTCAGTGTTAGCAGAAGAACTTACAAAAAGCTTAATTTTTCGTACTTAATTTGAGACAAGTAGGCTGTCTAGCAGGTAAGTCAGGAGATGCCAGAAAGCACTCCGGTGGGAGACGGCCCAGACTGCTGCCCGGGGCCTCGCAGCACGGGCTGAGCGCGCGCTGTGTACTGTACTTACCCCGTTCCACTCTACGCTCATACTCACTTCCTCCCCTCCGTCAGGGCCGCTCTCGTACTTGACCACATCCGCGCTGAGGCTCTCGCGGCTTCTCCGCTTCTCTATGTTCTCAGGGTCATTCAGCACTTCAGCTACTCTCTGTTTGTGAGCATTGTCAAGACCCTGCGAGCCAGGCAGGGGGAAAAGGGTTTGATCCATCAGCACTTAAGTTTTATTGGGGATTTCTAAGATAACTAAATGTATATTAGGGGAAAAAAGTTCTTAAACATTGGAGGGAAAAGTCAGAACAGTGATTCTCAGGAATGTACACTTAAGACTTGTGCATTTCACCGTATGTAAATTTTACCTCAAATGTTAAAAAATTATAAACAAATACTGAGCTCCAGGTTATGATGTGCACGCTGAAGTATTTAAAAGGAAGTGTACTGAGGTATACAACTTTGAAAGGCATCAAAAAAAAAGAAAGGACCGAAGGATGGATAGATGGGAGAGATGCTCGTGACTGAATCTCGGAGGCGGTACACGGGTATAAAATCCTCTCAACTTTGCTCTATGTTTGGAAGTTTCATGGTGAGACGCTGGGAAACTGCCCAGTTTTTGACACTTTAACATTAAGTGCCTGGTGTTCCATGCCTCCAAAATAAGTACGTGGTTGAACGTTCACCCCAGGCACATCGGAGTGAAAACATAACTGGATTAACACCCAGCAGCAAGCGCTCGCCTGCTTTCTCAACGTTCACCCCAGGCACATCTGAGTGAAAACATAACTGGATTAACACCCAGCAGCAAACGTTCTCCGTGTGCATTTCAGTACCATCTGATGACCAGGTGCAGCATGTCTTGTGTTCTACATGGACTCTCAACCCAAACAGCTCATGCAAATACCGTCCCTTCGCTCACCCTCAAGGTTTCCTCCTCAGGGGGGCACAATACCCAAAAAGACCATGTGCTGCGGTGACCTCCACAGTGAAGCAGACCGTGGCCCTCCCAGGCGCAGGAGGGGCTGTTCTCAACAAAGCACTAGCAACATCCCTTTCTCTAAACATCTGCAGCTCCTGACTCTAGACACCACTGGTTGGATAAACACTATTTGGCACTGGTTTACAGCAAAGCCTGGTGATGAAGGAGCACCACGGACCACTCCCAGTCGAGCCAGAATCCCACGCCGCCTACACGCAGGGCGCCCTCCCCTGAACAGTAGCCCCTCAGAGTCAGAAGACCTGGGAAGGACGACAGGACTCAAGAAAGGGGCTCCTGCAGGGCACAGGCTAGGAGAACACCACTGACAACACCTATGCTGGGCCTTCTCTAATCCCTCTGCACAGAATCTCTTGAAGGAAAAAATTCTAAGGTACCCATGGGTAACTTTAATCCCGGCCAAAAGGTGGCTATAAACCAACAACTGCATAATAGGCTACATATACACCATTCAGGGGAAAAAGCCACACCTGCCCCTCCAGCCCTAAAAATAGAAAACAAAACCTGCCATCTTTATATGCATACACATACACAGTAATACATTAACTCCTTACTCTAAAACTGGTAATTAAAGGGCAAGAACTAAGCCTTTTTCCTGTATGTTCTTTACAACTGTATTTCAGCATAACTAAAATACCTCAGTTGATGAAGGAAAGTGCTTCAGCAGTCCTTCTATTGCCAAATAGTATTCCATCCCATGGATATACCACCTCGTGTATCCATTCATCCATCGACGAACGTGTGTCTGTCTGTTCGTTCAGCCTACTGAGAGTAATGCTGCCACGAACTTATGTGCACAAGCGCAGTCAATCCTCATCACTTACGGAGGCCGTATTTGCTAATTCACCTACTGGCCAAAATGTATTTGTAATCCTAAAATCAACACTCGCAGTGCTTTCATGGTCATTCACAGACACACAAAGTGGAGAAAACTTCGAGTCACCCGACGCGCACATCCCCAGCTAAGATCGAACAAGGTGACACCCTGCTTTCTTGTTTCACCTTATACTGTAAACAAGCATCCTCCCTCCCCCAGTCTAAATCATCTGGTGCCATGTTTTCCGCATTTCGGTCAGTGATTTCACTGTTTAAAACGGCCCCCGAGAGCAGTGCTAAAGTGTCCTCTGGTGTTCCTAAGCGCAAGAAGGCTGGGGTGTGCCTTATGGAGAAAGATAAGCTCTCTCCAGGCACAAGTTACAGTGCTGCTGGCCATGAATCCGATGCTAATGAATCAACAACATATACTAAATAAGGTGTCTTTAAACAGAAGCAGACCTAAAACAAGGTTATGTATTGATCGGTTGAAGTAAATGTGACCAGAGGCTCCCAGGAACATAACTCTGTATCTCCCTAGGAACAATGGTTCAGTATTTGCTAATTCAGTGTTCAGAGCAACTTTATAGAACAGAAGTACCATGAATAACGAGAACTGGCTGTATTTGTTTTGAGTACCTGTGTTCCATTCTCTCCAGTGTATACCTAGGAGTGGACTTGCAGGGTCAGATAGGAACTCTATGCTTCACTTTTGGATGAACCTCCAAACTGTTCTCTACAGAAGCTGCTCCATTCTACGTCCCCACCAGCAGTGCACAAGGGTTCCAATCTCTGCACCTCCTCCTCAACACTTGTTATTTCTGTTTTGTTTTTGAATTCTAGCCATCCCAGTGGGTGTGAAGTGGTACCTCACTGTGGTTTTCACCCGCATTCCCCTGACGACTAGTGATGTTGAGCATCCTTCCACGTGCTTGTTGGCAGTTGTGTAGCATCTTCAGAGAAATGTCTATTCAGGTCCTGTGCTCGTTTTTTAATTAGGTGGTCCTTGTGTCTTTATACATTCTGGACACTAGACCTCCTCAGAGATGTGATTTGCAAATATGTCCACCCATTCTGTGAGTCTTTTCATTTTCTTGATAGTGTCCTTGAATGCACAAATGTTTCTAATTTTGGTGAATCTAATTGACTGACTTTTGCTTTTGTTGCTCGTGCTTTTGGTGTCATATTTACCATATATTTACATTATATTGTCCCTTGAACAATATAATTTTATTTGTACAAACTAGAACAGTAAACATTTTCTATTTCTAAATCAAGGTTTCAATAAGTCTCGTAAAAGAGAATCATTAAACTCAAAGTTAAAAACGGAAGGCTAAGTTAAAAACAGAAGGTTTTTGACTGACCTGTTTACGTGACCTCATGGCTGCTTCTTCCAATGTTTCTGCAGCTTCAAATTTGCCTTGACGTCTGTAAAGTGCCCCAAGGTTTTTTAAAGTAGTTGTAACAGTTGGACTGTAAGAAAGCATATGATATACAAAACTATAAAATATAAGTTTTAGAGCAACCACTATCAACAGCACATAATCTAAAGGACAAACAGACTTATGTTTGGCTAAAATTATTTAAATTTCTATGGTATTTTTTTTTAACTGTAAAACTCTAACAGGCTCTTCTATGTCAAGCATCCCCTGCCTACTGCACTGAGCCCTGTGGCTGATGGGACATGCCCCTGTATTCTTTCCAGTCTGTGGCTGCTCCCACAGACCACCAAGCAGTCTCAACAGAAATGTCTATTCTGGGTCTGTCCAGTGACCATCAGGCTTCCCACCCCCGGGTCAGAGCTGACTGTGCCAGGCAGTAAAGAGGACACATGTTTTAATGCTGCTATCTACCTTCTCCCCTCCCTCTACAAGTAGAGGGGAAGCAAAGTGAATCCAAAACTCATCACCAATGAGATCTGAGTCACAGAATGACGGTTGTGTGTGCGAAAGGATGAACAGTGTGGACACAGACAGTGTTTCTGCACTCCTCACAGAGCACTCTTACTAAGAAACGAGAAATAAATCTAGTTCATTTTAGTATAGATATACTTCAAGAGATTTCTTTCTTACTGATAATAGGCGCTTTAGAAATAAAGAAGCTATACTCCATGTCTTTGAGACAATTTACAGAATACTGGGAGAAACAAAGCACATGCAACTCAGAAGTTATGCTAAGTGCTATGCGGAACCCAAATAAGGAGTACTTGTTCCAAACTAGGGGTTCAGAGAGTTTTTCTGAAATAGAAGACTGGTAAACTAAGTCTTAAAGGGAGAGCAAAAGTTAAAATAGGAAAAAGACTGCAGGAAAGGTGTTGCAGTCAGAAGAGGAAATGGGCATCTACACAGGCTCATGGGCTGCTGGTGAAGGAGCTCACACAACCCTCTGCAGACACGGAGGCCCTGAGGGCTGCGGGAGAGACTGGGGTGTGCACCCGGACACACCTGCAAAGTGCTGGCTTTTGCACGTCTGCTGGCCTGTTTCCCGTGAGTTTGCTCTATGGCCACCTTAAATGTTGTGTCTCTATTTAGTCATCTTTTCTCCTGCGATTTGGTAGTTAGCCTTAGACACAGCATTAATGGACAGAACCAATATTTTACCCATGTGACCCATATTACAGTGGGTTTTGTGCACATGAATTACCTCATTTAAAAAGTTATGGAGTTTTTATTGGAATTTGGGGAAAATCAGGGACTGTGCAACCACACCACTTTAAGGAACTTACACACTCGGTCGTTTACAAGCTACCTTTGAAGCATTAGCACCTTCCACAGCTGTGTCTTTGTTTTTCAGTTAAGCAGACGTACCTGTCAACTTTGCAGGCTTTGTACCAGCCACCATACTCTCCAAAAGAAGTCCCATCCTTTTGCTTTCCCTAAATTATAGCAAATAATTTCAAGTGAATAATTATCTTAAGCAATATATTCAATTTAGAATCTCTCGAAATAGTATGTCCTTACTTTGCATTCTTCTCTTTCCTCAGCATGCATCCAAATGGGTTTATTTTCATCTAGGGAAGAAAAAATAACATACTATAAACTGAAGCATAACAGAGCCCACAAAGTGGAAGTTGTCAATTTCAGCAACTGCAAGGTTTCTGTTTTGTTTTCCGTATGATCCTTCTCAGATATTACTTTTCACATCATGGACAGACAAGGTTTCACAATGGAGAATAAAGACTATGAAGACAGAACCAGACCACAAGAAACCAGCAGGAAATGGCCATTCACATGCAGCTCTGTGAACAGAAGACATGGAATCAAAGGTACCTACCTAGACAGGGTAGGCAATGATCAAAAACATGGACAAATGCTAGGGTCCCTATAAGGAAACTTTTAATGCTAGAACCCTCACGTAACACTTGGGACTATTTAGAATTTGAACAACTAACATTAAACAAAAGTCTAAGAAATAGTAGTAAGATGTTGGGAGCAAAAATGGAAAAACTACAAATCAATATTCCTTTAAAATTTTCTTCACTTTTGAGAGCACTGACACATAGCACTCATCCAAAGCTTCCAGACAACTAATGCACCCACATCATGGAGGATAAGCAGTCTTAAAAGTGAAGGTTATGGGCTTCCCTGGTGGCGCAGTGGTTAAGAATCTGCCTGTCAATGCAAGGGACACGGGTTTGAGCCCTGGCCTGGGAAGATCCCACATGCTGCGGAGCAACTAAGCCCGGGTGCCACAACTACTGAGGCTGCGCTCTAGAGCCCGCGAGCCATAACTGCTGAGCCCGTGTGCCACAACTACTGAGCCCGTGTGCCACAACTGCTGAAGCCCACACGCCTAGAGCCTGTGCTCCGCAACAAGAGAAGCCACGACAATGAGAAGCCTGCACACTGCAACGAAGAGTAGCCCCTGCTCACCGCAACCAGAGAAAGCTGAAGCACAGCAAAGACCCAATGCAGCCAAAAATAAAAACAAATAAATAAATAAATTTTTTTTAAAAAGTGAAGGTTATGAAAATACTTTTATGACATGAAAAATGCTTAAGCTACAAGTATAAAGGAAAATAAGCAGTATACATGATTATATATAAAGTGTGGTTTCAATTATGCAAATCAATAGGCAGAAAAGGACAGAAAGACACTAAAAAAATTAAAAGACATATTTGGGTGATGAAATTACAGGTGATTTTCATGTTCCCATCTCTTCACTTATTTTTGAGGTTTCTGGAGAATAAAACCTGTGCTCCCACCCAATCCAACCACTCATCAGCTACCCATCCTGGGCGAGTCACTTAGCCTGCAGTGTCCTCGCTCCTAAAATGGAGTAATGTGTGACCCACTTCACAGGACTGTTGAGAAAATTAAATAAGATTACACATTTAAACTGTTTTTAACTAAAAGACTAGTATGTGGTTAACTATTCTTAGGATTATTTGGCATGTCATAGGAGAAGAATGAAACTAGTTTTAAATACTGGTTTTAAAAGAGTGAACATTTGCATAGCAAAGGAAACCATAAACAAAATGAAAAGACAACTTACGGAATGGGAGAAAATATTTGCAAATGATGCAACTGACAAGGGCTTAATTTCCAAAATATACAAACAGCTCCCACAACTCAACAACAAAAAAACAAACAACCCAATCAAAAAATGGGCAGAAGACCTAAATAGACATTTCTCCAAAGAAGACATACAGATGGCCAACAGTCACAAGAAAAGATGCTCAACATAACTAATTATTACAGAAATGCAAATCAAAACTACAATGAGGTTATCACCTCACATCAGTCAGAATGGCCATCATTAAAAAGTCTACAAATAACAAATGCTGGAGAAGGTATAGAAAAAGGGACCCTCCTACACTGTTGGTGGGAATGTAAATTGGTGCAGCCACTATAGAAAACAGTATGGAGGTTCCTCAGAAAACTAAAAATAGAATTACCGTAGGATCCAGCAATCCCACTCCTGGGCATATATCCAGACAAAACTGTAACTCAAAAAGATACAATGCATCCCTATGTTCATAGCAGCACTATTCACAATAGCCAAGACATGGAAACAACCTAAATGGATAAAGAAGATGTGGTACATATATACAATGGAATACTACTCAGCCATAAAAAAGAACGAAATAATGCCATGTGCAGCAACATGGATGCAACTAGAGCTTATCATACTAAGTGAAGTAAGTCAGAAAAAGACAAATACCATATGATACCACTCATATGTGGAATCTAAAATATGACTCAAATGAACCTATCTATGAAACAGAAACAGACTCACAGACATAGAGAACAGACTGGTGGTTGCCAAAGGGAAGGGGGGTGGGGGAGGAGTGGAGTGGGAGTTTGGGGTTAGCAGATGCAAGCTATTATATACAGAATGAATAAACAACAAGGTCCTCCCGTACAGCACAGGGAACTATATCAGGTATCCTATGATAAACCATAATGGAAAAGAATATAAAAAAAAAAGAATGTAAATATATAACTGAATCACTTTGTTGTACAGCAGTAATTAACAACATTGTAAATCAACTATACTTCAATTAAAAAAAAAACAACAGTGAGACTAACCGGGGAAGTTTTGAAAAGGAAGAGTAATTACAGACTTTGTCACATCACATATCTAACTTCACCCCCACCCGCCTCACTGCAAACCTCAGCAGCCAAGAAGATGTGCAACTGGTACAAGAATCAATACCTGCATAAATGGAGAGGAATGGTCCAGCAGAAAAACAACCGCCACCATTACCACTACCACTACCACCAGCAACAAAATCCTTGACTTGATAAAGAATTTAGAATAGGACCTTACAAATGAGTGGGGGGAATGGAAGGATTATTCAGTTAGTGGTGCTGGTACAATTGTTTAAATACTTGAAAAATAATTGTGTATCACAATTATTAAAAAAAAAAAGAGTGAACAGTATTTAAAGCTTAATAACACTGTTATTTACTGCAGTTTTAGCTTTATGCACTAATCTAAGCCTATTGTTAGAACAGACAAGAATCCACCACAGTTAAGAGAACTAGGTTTCCTGACAACAAACCAGGTCATGGGTTTCAATGCTGCACTGTAGCCAAGAAGGCCCTGTGACCTGAAAGCCATGCCCCGACAGCAAACCAGGACACATGTGCATCTTGCCTAAAGAAAAAATGCCTTTCTGTCCTACGTTTTAACATTTGTGTGGAGGATAAATCCGAGTACAGAAAAACTGCTTTTAACTAGAACCCAATTAACTGGACTTCATGCTACTATTTTTAGTAGAAAGAAGCTAGCAAATCGCAAGGAAACAAGTCTTCCCCAAGAGTAAATTTTTTTAAAGAAGCACTAAGGAGATGGCCTGGAATCAACACAAAACCAGCAAGGCCTCTACAGTTAGACGAGGACATGAAAGGTCCCTGTGAACTGTACAGGTCCAGGGAGGTGGGCTGTTTTCCAATCCCGGCACAACTGCAAACGGAATCCATCTTCAAAATGATGAGCCTGAGGCATTACGATCTTCTGATAGTAAGAGATTTACTGCTCCACTTGTTAACAGAAAAAAACTAATACACTTTTCCAAGATTTTTCAAAAGTGGTTTCTAGAAACTCTCTATAGAAGAAAATATTTATTAATCAAAACCTCTTTTTCCCCACGAATTCTAAGGTTTCCCACACGCTAGTAACAACTGCCTACATTCTGAAATCCTTATGTAATAGGTAGTAAAGGGGGAAGACGCCTTATGTAACACACAAACATTGTTTTACTGAGCAATTAAAATCTTATAAAATATTAAGCACCTACAATACTTTAAGGGATACAAAGGAGACAGGCCTTAGCTCTTTAAGGCCGTCAAACAATCCAGCAGGCCTGGGATGGGTCAAGAATTTGCATTTCTGACAGGTCCCAACTGGTGCTGAAATTGCTGGTTCCTGCCGGCACTTTGAGAACCACTGTACTACAGAGCAATTGTAGAAAGCATTAATGACTCCAGGAAGGCTTTCTGGAGTCAGTGCATCTAGGTTGTGCCTAAAGTACGTGTGGACTCCGGTGAGGGTAGCGTGGCCCATCACCCTGACCACAGGCTGCATGACTCCATTATCGGTAATGCCAGGGCAGGCATGCAGGGTTCACCATGGTCACTGGATGATGAATGATGAGCCAATGGGCACTCACTCAGACTGGGTCACGTCCTCTCCAATAAGCGCTCCATGGAAAATCATTTCTAAAATTCAAATTAAATTCTATCTTGAAAATACTGTGATGACTTGGGTATTACCAAGTTCAAGCTGGAAATCACTATTTTTTTTATCCTTTTGCTTCATGGAAATCACTATGTTTAATGCATCCTACAACTGCATCTGCTTAGAAACAAAAGTGTATTTCTTACCATCTACAGAACCAAACTCCCTTTCATGTGCGCGAGTGAGAATCTCTTTGTACAGTGTTTCTGCTTGCTTGAATTTTCCTTGCTTCAGATAGCAGGATGCCTTAAAATAAAACAAAGTACTTACTATTCTTCATACGTAAGTGAAGCATACGTTCTTATTTATAGGTTAAACTATGAAACAGAGTCCAGGTTTCAGGAAGAAAGTAATCTGACTCTATCTATAAGGTTGTACCTCTGTCAACGTACCAGGTTATTTTTCGTTTTGGCCACATTGGGGTCATCAGGCCCCAGTTTTGTTTGGTAGATCTCGAGGGCTCTTTGATAATAATATTCTACTTCCTCGTACTTGCCCTGGTTCTGGCACAGTAAGGCCAAGTTATTTAACTGCTTGGCAACATCGGGGTGATCCTTTCCCAAAACCTGGGAATAAAAAATAGTGTATTAGAAACACTTATTATTTGTTTCACATGGTACCATCCGATCCATTCTCTACCCTATCATGAGAAGGCGCTTTCTAAACAGAAATACGACTGTGCCTTGCTTCCAGGCTTATGATGTATAAATGGTTCCCCATGCAATAATAAAAATAACTTAACCAGAATTTGTTGAACTCCTTAATCTTGGGGGGAGGGGACTATGCTGATTTCTTTCACGTGCTTTAGTGTCTTTAATTCTTATAACAATCCTACCTGGTAGGTAATACTATGCACAGTCTGAAGACGAGGAAACTGGGTTTTATAAAGGCTGTTTAATGTGGCCGCCCAGTCCTTGAAGTACCTGAACTTACACCTGGCCCTTCTGAGTCTAACGACATTACACTTATTCCTGCACAGAACAGCCTTCAAAGGAAACTTCCAATTCTTCAATTCACATCCTACGTATCCGTTCACAAACAGACCCAGATTCTCTGAGCATCCCAAACCACTTCCCTCGCATTTCAAACTTCACCCCTCAGGGCTCTTCGAACTTGAACTTACTGTCCCAGATGCCCGACGCTCTTCTCCCAGCACTGCCCTGCTCCCCACCCCCCACTAAACAACTCATCTTTCAGGTTTCTTTTCAGGTCCCCTCAGAGAGGACCTCCTTATATCCAATTTAAGGGAGCCCTCAGCCCATCCCTACCCAGTTTATTCACAAGCACATCACCTGGTTTTTTTCTTTCTTTGCAAGTATCACTACCCAAAACTATCTTATTTATCTATTTAGTCCTTTGTCGCCTGACTCTCACCCGTTAAGATGTAAGCCTCAGAGTGCAAATGCCTTGTCTCAATGTCTGGAGGTAATGTCCTCTCAGCACCTCGGACGGTGCTGGCACGCAGATGGACGACTAAACACGACAGTGCTTCCTCAGGACCTGAGCCAGCCGTCCAGTCTCTCACCTTGCGCCTTCACCTACACAGCCCCCAGTGAGGCATGCTGCCTCTCCATCCCCTCTGCATTCCCCACCTCTCCCTGCCCCAGAAGCTCTGACCTCGGTTTTTGAGACTCAGCTCCAATGCTGGCTGTTTGTGGGAGGCCATGCCCAGCGCAGTCCCAGCCCTGTACCTGGAGAAGCCCCTGCTCTATGTGTTCCCTGAGCTCTAGGCTAGAAGCCAAAGCACCTGCCTTCCCAAGGTCTGCCTGCTGCACTGTGTCCCCAGGGAAGGGACTGTGTCTAATTTGAAATCACCAACTCTAACCAAGCAGGGAGCCCCCAAGTCCTCAATAAATGTCTGCTACACAACTGAATGAAAGAGCAAATATATATGAATGAATCTGATATATCATCATCTACAGTTCATAATCCTTAATTTGATACATTTGTGGTTCTCCCTGATTTTAACCCCAGTCCACTCAAAATCTCAGTGGATAAATAAAAAATAAAATAAAAACTATTTTATTTTGTAAATATTATGCAGATGGCAACATGGACAAAACTTTACCTGCATAATGTGATAATCAGCCCCTTTTCAACCTCCCTTTCCCAAGTCCTTGCCATATGACTCAAAATTAAATGACTGATTGCTCAGTATCAATGGTAAACAATGACACAAAAAGTCAAATTAAAATATCATGGCATTGGACTTCCCTGGTGGCACAGTGGTTGGGAATCCGCCTGCCAATGCAGGGGACACGGGTTCGATCCCTGGTCCGGGAAGATCTCACATGCCACAGAGCAACTAAGTCCATGCGCCACAACTACTGAGCCTGCGCTCTAGAGCCCGCGAGCCACAACTGCTGAGCCCACATGCTGCAACTACTGAAGCCCGCACGCCAACAGCCTGCGCTCCGCGACAAGAGAAGCCACCGCAACAAGAAACCTGCATACCACAACGAAGAGTAGCCCCTGCTCGCCGCAACTAGAGAAAGCCCACACGCAGCAACAAGACCTAACGCAGCCAAAAATAAACAAATAAATAAACAAACAAACCTATATGTCATAAAATAACCTTTAAAAAAAAAAAATCATGGCATGGACCTGCCAAGTCTCTAACATTTGAATACACAGTCATACAGAGCACTGCTGAAATTAACAAGTTACATTTAAAAAATACCTAATTACTATAAACTGTATTAGCTGATATTAAATATCCATGACATTGACTTACTCTATAGCTCTGAGTTATTCTTTAGTTCTCAAAAACAATTATTCATTTTCTTCAGTTTCATAAGCATATTTGTTGACCTCATTTTTTAAATTTTAATGTTTTTCTTCTTGACAGGCACGTGCCCCACTGTCAATGAAATGCCCCCGTGCCTTCCACCTACAGGCCTGAGAAATTCCTTCTTCAGGTGAGTCATTTCTAGGCCTCAGGCTGGGAGGGCATGCAGACTCAGGGCTCCACCCTCTGCACACCCACTCCTCCTAAACTCCCATGTGTATGGGCCCATCTGGCTGCGTTTGGGGCTGCCCACCTGACTGAAGGGCTTATTTTCAGTAAATGGTCAGTGATGATATATCACAGTGGCCCTACCTTAAAGCTTAAAAGCGAGTTATTTTTTTAAAAAAAGTGAGTTATTTAAAAGCATAAAACATAGCATCTCAAGGAGAACCGCCCTCAGTCGCACCTTTTCTCTGATCTCCAGAGCTCTTTTACACAGCGGCTCAGCTTCTTTGTACTTTCCTCTTTTGCCGTAAAGCACTGCGAGGTTATTCAGAGTTGCGGCCACCTACCAACACAGGGAACCGCGAAGAACGGTAAACGACAGCAGTGGAGGGGATGTGAGACATCACACACTCATCACGCCCAGTATGTGCAGGGAAGAGCTCTCAGCTGGATGAAGGAACAGGACTCCACTTGAGGAGAAAGAGCAGTCTCACTGTCTACAGACAGACTGCATAAAGTAACACTGCCGAATATTAAAATTAAACAAATCAACATCAACAGGATCTTGATTTTTTTTTAAATTTCACTGAAAGCCACAAAGCCAACCAAAATAGATCTATATGCAAATCTGACCAGATTTTAATAAAAAGACAATACAAAATCTTTAGGAAAAAATTTACAGAAGTACATGCAATTTGATTTAGGATCAAAAAACACAGTACGTGATCCATTTGAGGTGGGGTGATCAACAACTTAAGTGCACACTGACACCTGCTAAATGGGAGTCACCAGCACTGAAGCTCATCACTTGCACTAAGTGAGGGAAGTCCTACCTGTGCCGTCCAGTGAAAAGGCAGCTCTTAAATCTTCCCTGTTGAGTTTAATATTAAAATGAGATGGGTATAAAAATACATGAGAGAAAATAATATATAAAAAGAATGAAAGAACCAGTATACAAACCGCAGGATGATCTTTGCCCAGAGTTTTTTCACGGATGGCCAAGGCATCATTCAGTAGATTAGCTGCATCTTTGTATTTATTCTGGTCTCTAAATTGAAAAACATACAATTAAGTGTTATAGACACAGCTTACTACATCTCTTTAAAATGTAATTTTGGAACTAAAGAAATAAAAGTTAAGCTTCAGTTATTAAAAAATAGACATTAACTATTAAAACTATTAAAAACACTCCTAATGTAGGAGAAAAAGACTCCATCAATAAACGTACTGGCAAGGTGAGCTGGGTGTTGGGCCTGATTAGCTTTTGAACCTGGCCCTCCCATCTAGATCAATGGGACAATACTACCGCCATAACCCCGCACACAGTAAGCGAGGCCGTCCAGAACAGTGAGGCAGACGGAACGGATTCCAGTGTCTGCACCCAGCTCTGCCAGCTACCGGCTGCGTGGCTCTGGCACGTCATGTGGGCTCCACAGTCACAGTCGGCCCACCTAAAAAGGAAGGATGTGACTCACAGAGCTGCTCTAAGAAGTTAACGATTCGCCACGTGCCATGGAAAAGCCTGTGAAACAGAAGCCCAGGACGCACCCCGCAGTGTCTGCTGGAGCAGGGCAGGGCAAAGGGTCCTGCTGACAGTGGGGAGACAGAAGCACCTCCAGCCCCAGCCCCCTTGGTTTAAGTGCTACCTGATGATGGGGCTGCAAACCAGTTATTTACTTTGTGAGACTGAGTACACATACTTCCCAACTGAGTAAGAACGGCTGCCCAGCAAGGCTTTGCCCTGCAGAAGCCAGCCTGTCCTGCAGAACCGGAAGGGCTGATAAGGCTGCCAGATCCTCCGAAGCACACCAATTCTGGCCAAGCATATAGGTTTTGGACTTCCCTGGTGGTGCAGTGGTTAAGAATCCGCCTGCCAAGGCAGGGCACACAGGCTCGAGCCCTGGTCCGGGAAGATCCCACATGCCATGGAGCAACTAAGCCTGTGGGCCACAACTACTGAACCTGCGCGCCACAGCTACTGAAGCACGCACGCCTAGAGCCCGTGCTCCGCAACAAGAGAAGCCACTGCAATGAGAAGCCCACACACCACAACGAAGAGTAGCCCCCGCTCGCCTCAACTAGAGAAAGCCAACGAAGACCCAACACAGCCAAAACATAGATGAATAAATATATATTAAAAAAAAAGGTAACAGAACATTCACAGAAGGACACAAATGACTAAAAACACATAATCACAGAATACAAATTAATACACAATGCTGCACTTCTCCATTAATAAAGAGTAAGAGACAACTAGCCCAGCCCCAGGCTGGTGATGGAGGAGGAGCGTGAACTGGCACCACCTTCCTGAAAGCAGCTGGGCAACATGTACCAAGAAGCGTATCATGTTTTTGTTTGTTTTTTTAAATTTATTTATTTTATTTATTTATTTTTGGCTGTGTTGGGTCTTCATTGCTGCTTGCAGGCTTTCTCTAGTTGCAGCGAGCAGGGGCTACTCTTCGTCGCGGTGCACGGGCTTCTCCTTGCAGTGGCTTCTCTTGCTGCAGAGCACAGGCCCTAGGTGTGGGGGCTTCAGGAGTTGTGGCACGTGGGCTCAGTAGTTGTGGCACGTGGGCTCAGCAGTTGCGGCTCGCGGACCCTAGAGCACAGGCTCAGCAGCTGTGGCGCACGGGCTTAGTTGCTCTGCTGCATGTGGGATCTTCCCAGACCAGGGATCGAACCCGTGTCCCCTGCATTGGTAGGCAGATTGTCAACCACTGCGCCACCAGGGAAGCCCACGTATCATGTTTATACTCTAATCCGGTTTAGGAATTGACACTGAAACAAAATACAAAATCCTGAGCAAAAGATGTTCATCAGTAGATTAATGCCGCCCCCCAAAAAAGCTTACAATTAAATGTCCCTTAATAGAAAAATGTTGAAATAGAGTTATGGTACAGCTCTAGGACACAATATTGAATATGAATATATACGTAGCTGCTAACTTTTTTCAAATGTTCTGCTGACATGAGTAAACTCTCACACTATAGTGCGAAGGAAAAACACAAGACTGAGGAGAGGCCACCGAATTCCCAGCACCCAGCACAATGACATCTGTGTGACCACGCACCCTAAGTACAACAAATTCCAGTGGCATTCTACGCATATTTTTTATTTAACTCGTTTACAATAAAAATATCTACCATCAGTCAGAAACTCTCATGTCCTTCGTAGGCATGTAAATTTTTTAAAGACCTTTCTGGAATGAAATTTAGCATAATCTACCAAGATTTTAAATGCAAATACCTGTGACTAAGGAATTCTTACAGTAATGCATAACAGTAAAAATCTGCAAACCTAAATGTCCATCAGCATGAAACCTGTCAAAAACTGTCAGGACTACCTGTAAACCAGAGTGCTATGCAGCACGGAAAAGGCTACGCTGCTCTCGAAGCCGAGCCGCGGCGGTGGCGTGGCGGTGCTCAGTTTCCTTCCGGTGCTCTTTAAGGCGATCAGCTCCCTCTCGGGACAGTCTACTCCTCTTCTCTTCATGGAGCCCTCCCCCTCCTTTCCCCCTCCCTGCTCAGGTTCCCAGCTCCACCCCCGCCAGCCCCTCGCAGCTGGGCTGCCCTGCCTCCAGGCTCCAGCCCCCTCGGGTCCTGTGCACTCCCCACAGCCACTCTCCTAAGACCTGGCACCTGCAGAGTGCCCAGCCCTTCCAGCCCCATCCCTTACTACTGCCAAACAGGATGCAGGAGTCTGCCCCAAACACACCCTTCAAGGCCGCAGAAAGCGCTCGCACCCCTCCATTAGGCCTTCCCTAATCCTCTCAGCTGGAAGGCATCTTTTCTGTTCCATGAACACTTCTGGGTTACTTTCTTTCTTTATTGGCCATACCAAGCGGCTTATGGGATCATAGTTCCCCAACCACGGACTGAACCCGGGCCCCAGCAGTGAAAGCGCAGAGTCCTAATTCCTGGACCGCCAGGGAATTCCTGCTTCTGTGTTATTTTATTAACAACAATCTCCCTGCTTCTATAATTACACATGAACACAGCCAGCCTATTCTCTAAACAAGGTCCTCAGTTCCTTTAGAAACAGGTTTAGATGATGCTGTTTGACTATTTCACAGTGCCAGGTAAACACCATGTCTCACATCCCCTGCAACCCTTCAGAGGCTCGGAAAAGCTAAGGGCTCTGGACAACATCCTCTGTCTAGGGGCCACTTAGCAGAGATACAAACTGAACTCTCCTGACTTCAAATTCCACGTTCTGGTTTCTCCTTGAGAACAGGTATTATGTATTCATCTTTAGGGACTCACAGGAACCAGCCCAAAGTCTTACATACGTCTGGATCTCAAAACTGTTGGCTAAATTGAAACAACCAAACTAATAAAGAAAAACGGAGCAGTTCACTGAAACCCACTACACTGGAGTGGCCACAGCAAACCAGTCCTGCGTGTGAGTAACACCCCGACCTGCTCGATTTCAGGTCAGTTCGGCTAAAAGACAGAAGCAGACAAAGGGCTCCCACGTACCACTGCCCAGTGCCTAGGCAAACTATTTAATTCCATTCAGGAAGTTCACCAAAGGCTTCTGAGTTAGCAAACATGTTCGAGTGACTCAAGGTGGAGACAAGAAGACAACCTGGTCCTCAACTTCAAGGAGCCAGGATCCCGGGAGAAGAGATGACAAAATTCAAATCACCCGGAGGCCAAGTACAGGGCAAGTGCTGCGAGAGAGGCAGGGACAGGGTTATGGGGCACAACTTGGGAAGGGGCACGTGGAGCCCTGGATTCAGAAAGGAGAGAGAGCTGACAAGGCCTCAGAAAGGCAGGGGGTACGGGCAGGCAGGGTGGGCAGAAGCAGCCTGGTATACCAAGTACTGTGGGGAAAAAAATCAAAAGAGCTTAGCTTGGCCAGAGCGAAGGGTGCTGTGGGCTAGTCCCGGAAGCCTGCCTGGGAGCCCCAGGCAGCGTCCGTTCTTCAGGGTCACACTCTTGCCAGAGAGCTTGCTAAATGTTTGCACTGAACCCCTGGCTGTCTGAAGACAAATGGATGATAAGGCTGGAAAAGTAGCTCGTAACAGTTTACAGACATGTATTTTTAGGGCAAGCTCGTTAAAAACGTCGTCTCTAGGTAAAATCAAGAGAATAAAATGAGGACTACTAGCCTGTACACCAAGGCCAGGATGTTGAGCATAGTGGCCACGTCCGGGTGGTCGTGGCCAGAGGTCTTCTCCAGGTCCTCCAGGGCCTGCTTGCAGAGGGGCACGGCGACCTCGTAGCGCCCCTGCGAGGCGTACTGGATGACCAGGTTGTGCAGGGTGCGCAGCCGCGCGGGGATCTCGTAGCCGCCCTGCTGGGCGGCCGCCGCTGCGCTGCTCTGCTGCTGCTGCACTACACAGAGAAGGGCTCACTTCAGGCGACAGAGAAAATCACCCGGTGACACCAGCTGATTAGCACTCCCTGCTCTGGCTCTGGTCCAGGTCAGCACGTGGTCCCCACTGTACCAAACCTGTCCAGCGTTCCCCACGCAGGCGAGGCAACACCAGCAACTTGTCGGGGGTGCCGCGCGCGCCCCAACAGTGTGGTGAGACTGCTCTTGGCACCAGGAAAACTCCTTTGCCCTTTCGCTCTGTGAGAATCCACAGATCGCGTCGGAACTGCTGGTGCATGCCCCTGTTTACGAGGGCTGGCTTAACACGCTACTCTAGCCCAGCGAGAAAATGACTCGCAATTCTCTGGGGAACCACGAGGCAGCCCGAGTGTGCAAGGGCTCCTGAGAGGCAGGCTGCAGGCACGCCACCGCCTGCTAATGACGGCAATTACACCCCAAGAGGACCCGCCACCTCGGTCTGCATGCTGCCATTTAACCACCACTCCCAACTTACTTCCTTGACCGGGGTCGTCATCGTCATTGGGGAAGAGGTCATCCAGAGGTTCTTTGGTGGAATCAGTGTCTTTGTCCTCCTATAAAACCAACCCAGGACAATATTAGTCTTACAAATACTATAAATCCTGCACTGGAAATCTTTGATACAAATTTCATTTAAACTAAAAATAGAAAAGATGGTTTGTTTTTCAGATCAAATATAGGACTAGCCACAATTTGGTCTATCCATCAGTTTAGTAAAGAGTAATAAAAAGCCTGCTAGACTGAACTCAAAGTACTTGTGCAGTCAGGAGTGGCAGAACAGATCACGATGGCATCTCTGTGCCTTAGTCGTCACCCGTGTCCTACAGAAGTTCAAAGAGCAGGGAAGCCCTTACTTGAAATAAATTTTATTTGGAAACCAAATGATTAAAATGGCAAATCTCTGAACACCACAGAACTGGCAGACTGGACACACCCCTCCCCACCCAGCATCTCCACCGCAGGACCCCTAAGAGCAGTGTGACAGCCTATGACTCGTGTCCCCCACAGATGAGCCTTCGGGTAAAATGAGTGACCACACGATGGAGAGAACAGACAGCAGCTTGACCAGGTGAGAACTCAGCATCGCCCTGGCACAGACGGACACCATCTGCCTCTGGAAGGGACCTGAGAGGCACACGTCACTTTTATAACATTCCCATCTGGGACACACAGTCCAAACACACTCATGAGGAAACACTAGACAAACCCAAACTGAGGAACAATCTATGAAGTAACTGGCCTGTATTCTTCAAGAATACCAGTGTCATGAAAGACAAAGACAGGCTTTCTTCTTTCTGTGAAAGGACCTGTTCCAGATGAAAGATGACTAAAGGAACGTGACCACTATGTCCAACGTGTGGTCCTGAACTGGATCCTGGAATGAGCGAAAAACGTCATCAAGGACTCTGCTGAGACAATCGGCAAAAATGGAATCTGGGCTGCAGAGGAGAGAGGAAGCACTGCGCCTGGGTTCAACCTCCTGAATCTAACCCCGGCCCTGGGTCCCACAGGAGAACTCCTCATGCTAAGGAAATGCACCAGCAGCGGTAGGAGGAACAGGGCAGAAAAATTCTCATGCGAACCCCCTAAAAGGGGAGGCAGGGTTAGCTCATTGTATCTCTTCTCCAAGCTAGACACGTTTTCCAAATTAAAAGTTTTAAATGTCTCTGATTCTATGAGACCAGCTTTCCCCTGCTCAATGTTATCCAGTTTTCCAGGTGAATCAACTTCTCTATTCTTATTCCCACAGCAACCTACAGGAGTTATGTCTTTTAAATCAAAACATTCAGTTGCTCCTGACCTAGAGATGCAAGGGAGAAATACAGTATGCCTCATAAAACAGGGTGCTATGGACTAATTGTGCCCAAAATCATGTTGAAGTCCTAACCCCCAGTGTGATGGTATTTGGAGGGAATTAGGTTAGATAAAATCACGAGGGTGAGGCCCTCACGATGGGATTGGTACCCTAATAATAAGAGACATCAGAGAGCTAGCTCTCCCTCCCCCCACACCCACACCCTGCCATGTGCAAACATAGTAAGAAGACAGCTGTCTGCAAGCTGGGAAAAGGGTCCTCACCAGAAACCAGCCATGCTGGCACCCTGATATCTGACTTCCAGCCTCCAGATCTATGAGAAAGTAAATGATCTGCTGTTTAAGCCACCTAGTCTATGGTATTTGGTTATGGTAGCCTAAGCTAAGACACAAGGCAAGTGTAGGTCTGCTGGCACAATACACAAAACCATTCCTACAGTCTTAGGATGAGGGCTCAGACTGCAGACACAAATGTGGAACTCAATGGTAGAAAGATTATGTAGTGAACATACCTAGAACTATGTAGGCATTAAAAAAATGTTAGCTCAAAATACCATGTGAAATCCTGGATTGGATTCTAGAGCAGAAAAGGGACACTAATGGAAGGACTGTTGAAATCCAAAGAAAGGCTGTAGTTTCGTTAATAGTAATGTAGCAACGTTAATTTCTTACTTTTAACAAACGTACTGCTAGGGACTGAATGTTTGTCCTCCCCACCCACAAATTCATATGTTGAAGCCCTAATCGTCAATGTGATGGTATCTGGAGGTGGGGCCTCTGGGAGGCAGTGTGGATTAGATGCGGTCATGAGGATGGGGCCACCATGACAACATTAGTTACACAAAGAGGAAGAGACCCTAGGTCTCTCTCTCTCTCTTTGCACACATGCACCAGGGAGGCCACATGAAGACACACCAGGAAGAAGGCCCTCACCAAGAAACCGACCAAGCTGTCACCCTGATCTCAGACTTGCAGCTTCCAGAACCAGGAGAAATTAAGTGTCTACTGTTTAAGCCATGCAGCCTACGGTATTCTGGAGACAGACAGTGCCCCAAGTTAACTCAGATACGTAACGTGGTGATACAAGATGTTAACACTAGGGGAACCTGGGTGAAGGGCATGTGGGAATTCTCTTTACAGTATCACGTCAAGAGACCTAGGGTCTCTTCCTCTTTGTGTAACTAATGTCATCATGGTGGCCCCATCCTCATGACCGCATCTAATCCACACTACCTCCCAGAGGCCTCACCTCCGACTTTTCTGTGAATCTAAAATTATTCCAAAATAAAGAAGGTTACTTTAAAAAAAAGTTAACTGAATCAGAAATAAACAGTAAACGAAAAATAGTAATCGAGATTGGGATGAACATCCAGAGAGAGCCAACAGATGAAGGAAAAGACCAAGATCCTTGGGGAACCCTAACATCCAGGAACCACAGGAGAGGCCAAGAAGGAGGCATGAGCGAGGGACCAGGAGAACCAAGTGGTGTCCTGGGAGCAGGGGAGAGGGTTTCAAAGAGAAAGTGAAGCTCCACCATAAACTACAGAGGTAGTCCCGAGTCTGGATTACAGGCGACTGGATCAGGGCACTGTTAAAGGAAAAGCATCCCCGCAGCGTGATGGGCACGGAAGCCAGACTGCAAAGGGTGAGGATGTTCAGGGGATCTCAAGCTGCGACAGGCCTCGTTGAAGGCAATGGCGCCTCTTTGCATTTATTTTATATTTACAAAGTATTTTTACATTTTCTGACCATCGTTCAAAAAAAAAACATACGAAAAAACTACTCCAGAGAGACTTATATGACTTGCCCAGGGACTCAGTCCCAAGACCCTTAATCCTTGGTCTTGTTAAACACAATCGCTGGAGGGGAGAGGAAAACACTGCCGGCTTTACTGAAACAATCTACCGCCGATAACGTGGTAACTGTCAATACTGCATTCCTACAGAACCACTTACTGATGGAGAAATGTCATCATCGTATTTTTTTAGCTGATTCATGAATTCCAGATGCTTCTTTTCTTCCTCCAGTTGAGCCACAGACTGCTCACTCTTCTGCAATTTCTGCTGCGTGTTGGCCAATTCATCCCGCAGCCACTGATTCTCCTGGCACAGACGACGAACCTGTGCACGCAGCTTCTGCTTCTCCGACTCGACGGCATTCAGGTGATTTGACAGAGCCATCATAACCTAGACAGACAGAAACGCTGACAGCACTGCACTACTCAGTCCAACAAACGCCACCTCCCGTCTCCACAAGCATCCTGGGGTTGTAGCTCTAGCTGACACCTGCAGACATGTGCTCCGAAGTACATACAAGTACAATTTGCCATTACTTCTATTTCCACACTTTAGTCACAGGCTACATTCAGGGCGTGATCAAGAATATCACATGCTCAGAACATCTATGAAAAATGCATTTTTTTTCTGTTTAGAAAGCATCTCGAATGGACTAGCAATGGACAGGCAGCTACTGTACTGATGAAGCTGTGTTTTTTTTACTTTTTATGTAGATGGCGCCAACAGAATTTCTCAGAGACCCTTTGCCACGGGTGAGAGCACATGCACACACCTGCACACGTGTGCAGAGTGCAGGTCACTCTGTGAGGGGCTGGTGGTGGAGCTGGGGCGGGGCGCACAGACAAGTCTTCCTCGCCACTGCAGGGGAAGGGACAAAGGCTCTGTGGTGTGGCCAGCACCAAGAGTCAGGACGCCCTGACGCACTCATAAGCGGAGGTCCCTACTGGGCTCTGCCTGGGGTGCACTGATGGGTCTCAGGGACGGGCCTGCCTGGGAGGATAAGGGCTGAAAGAGTTGGGGAGGAAAGCCGGCTTCGGTCTGTTCTCTCTGCAGACCGTGCACCTGCCCCTCCCTCTTTATTATCCTCCTAGGTCTAAAACCTGAAACTCTAGAAGGTGGGGCTCTTTCCTCCTTCTTCTTTTAACCCCAATATCTGCCAAACTAAAAAAGGAGGTTCACCCCTATATCGCTTTTCAACACAGCTTGCAAAATAAGAGATTTACAATAGACAAAGTCCTACAATTAGAATCTGTAACATGCTTAGGATGAAGAATTCTAAAATCAGGGTATGGCCATCACTTTGGTACAGAATGATTTCCTCTGGGAAAGCAGGAACTGGTAAACCAGAAGCCCCACTTCTGCCTCATTCATTCACTATACAAGAAGAAAGCTAAGAAAGAAAGAAGCCAATTTTTAGTGTATTTAATTTTACCTAAAATATGTTGGCAAAGCTGAAAGTTATGGCCGGGGGGCAGGGGGCACACCTAAATGTTTCCAATTTTTTCATCTCTATGTCTAGCAGGATAGAAACAAAGGTTTAGTCAAGTGCATTAGACAATCTTGTCTTGGGGTACTGCAGAGACTATGAGCTGTTGGCCAACATTCACCCTTCTTCCTCAGGCTTAAGAACCTGGAACTCTAAGGGGCAAGACAAAATTCCCCAGTGTCTCTCACAACTAGGTGTGCCCACGGAACCAAGTTCTGTCCAATGAGATGTAAGCAGAGTGCCACGCACACTTCAAGGAGGTAAAGGGAGGAGGCACACCCTTCCTGCCCCTTCGCAGTCCTAGAGTGGGGTCACGTGGCTGCAGCTGGGACTCTGTCTTAGCCCACGAGACAGGCTGGCTGGGGTGTAGTGCAGCAGGTGGCAGGGGCCTGGGTACCCTTGACAACCATACAGCTATAGTACCTATCTGGGACAGCCCACCTCAATATGTGCTTTACATATGACTATGATATTTAAGCCACTGTTTTTGTTTTTTGATATATGCAGCCAAATCAAATCCTAACTGACAGAGTTACCTCTATTTTCGCTCTACTTTTTAAAATTTAGACATGCCCAAATCATCATTTGTATAACATACATAACCCACATATAAGCTGATTTCTATTATTCTATAAGTATCTGCCCTCTAGTTTAGTTAAACCTCATATGTCAAACAAAATCTCCACTTTTCCAGACTGGCAAGTTCATGTTCATAGCTGAGACTTATACCTGTGCCTCACTCAGGCCAAGCTCCAACATTTCCAGTGACTTTCGGATCATGTTTGATTTCTCTTCCACCAGATTACTTTCGTCATCTTTCTTCAAACACTTCAGTGTCTCCAGTAAACTTTGTAAAATGGAATTGTGCTCATTCTTCAGAGCCTCCAGGCCCTGAATTACTTGCTTTGTCTTAGAAATAATTTCATCCTGCGTAAGCTTCTCCAACTTGTCTTCCTTTATGTACACCATTGTGGACATGTTGTCATACATTCTAGGATGGATAAAGAAAAAAAAGATAGACATCTCATTAGAGGCTTAATTTATGTTACACCTTTAATGAAATGCATGTGTGAAGACTTCTGAATTAACATTTTTATAGGTGAATAATAAATATGTGTATTGTGATTTATTACCTGGAAGTACTATATTCTGTACTGTTTCTGTTTTTCCTTTGCAGACCAAATTAATTACTTTTCTGGCTTATGTCTGAATTTTTTTTTTTTTTTTTTTTTTTAAATAAAAGTCTCTCCTGGGGCTTCCCTGGTGGCGCAGTGGTTGAGAATCTGCCTGCCAATGCAGGAGACACGGGTTCGGGCCCTGGTCTGGGAAGATCCCACATGCCGCGGGGCAAATGGGCCCGTGAGCCACAACTACTGAGCCTGCGCGTCTGGAGCCTGTGCTCCGCAACAAGGAAGGCCACGATAGTGAGAGGCCCGCGCACCACGATGAAGAGTGGCCCCCGCTTGCCACAACTAGAGAAAGCCCTCCCACAGAAACAAAGATCCAACACAGCCATAAATAAATAAATAAATAAATAAAGCACACCTAGTATAGTGTAATTTAAAAAAAAAAAAAAAAAGTCTCTCCTGCTGGACTGTAAGGAACAGGAAGGTAGAGACTGTAAGTGTTTTTTGGGTTTTTTTAAATTTTATTTATCTATTTATTTAGGGAAGGGAAGCAGTGGTTGGTTTTTTTTTTTTTTTTTTTTGGGCCACGCTGCGTGGCTTGTGGGATCTTAGTTCCCCGACCAGGGGTTGAACCTGGGCCACGGCAGTGAAAGCGCCGAGTCCTAACCACCAGGCCACCAGGGGACTCTGGGGGAGCAGTGCTGAAGCAGTGACTACAGACCCCACATTCTAGGACTTGGGAGTAAAGGCTGCGAGTAGCTGATAACAGGGTCACATCTGTCCTTGCACCCCCCGTTTCATACTGGAAAACTGATTTTTTTGCATAACACAAAGACTAAACTTTGGAAGTTTAGAAGCTGTCTGTAGGACTATTCAGAAATCCACCTCCATAACACAAAGAGCCCAGAAAACAACAAAAGAACAGAGGCGACTCCTCTACCTGACAGTGTAATATTATTAGATTTGTTACATACTTATTTATCTCATAGCTCTCCAACTGCACTGCAAACTCCAGGAGAGCAGGGACCTCATTTGTCTTGTTCAGCACTATATTCCCAGCCCGTCACACAGTAAACGCTAAATATATGTTTGCTGAATGAATGAAGGAAACATTTTAGAACCAGCTTCCAATGAACAGGACTCAATACCACTAGGTTAAGGTGTGGATCTGAGCACTGCCTAAGGTTCACTTCCCAGAACTGGTGTCCCTAGAGAAAGAAAAAAAACCAAAAATGAAGAACTCCTTCTCCACTTTCGGCAGCAACACATTTATGTATTACTTCCTAACGATGCAACGTTTATGCTCTTCTTCCCCAACCTAGACCATAAAAGTGTTTTACTACAACATACTCTGAGCGAGGCCCTGGCTTATACAGGGTGACAAGGGCCTCACCCTCAGGGACATGCAGGTAAAGAGAAGACAAGTAAATGAACACACCCACCCAGAGCTAAGGACACTTTACAGGTGACAGGACTTACGGGGGGGGCATGGGGGGTGAGGGGGCAGCAGCACTTCCACGGGAAAGGGGAGGCCAGATACCCGAAAGAAACGACCCCCGACCGCCACCCCCAGGAGAGCTGTCCTTAGCAAATGAGCACATCTTCTCTAGACGAAGTGCGGGGCACTCCTGGCAACGGGTGAGGCAGAGATGTGCACGCTCCTGCTGCCTGCGAGCAGCTGCACCGGGCTGCAGGTCGCTGTGAGCCAGGCACGCTCACGGTGATAAGACTAGAGCCGCACAGGAGTGAGGCCACAGCACACCTGCGTTCTGAAGGCAAGAGCCAGGGCGAGGGGGCCACGGCAGCAGTCAGGAGAGTGAGGAGGGCATCAGTGACCATGCCACGGAGCCATCCATCAAGACCCACGGCACTTACTTCCCAGCCCTCTGCTGGCCCAAGGTTCGATGCCTCTGCTCAGAAAGCCAAACACCTCGCCAGCAACTTCTCAGTCTTTCCCAGCAATGTTAAACCCAAAGGGACGCAGAGGAGAGTCTCTAGACCTAGTAATAAATGGCGCGACTTCACTGCTCAAATCACCTCCGGAAAACCAAGGCTCTTGGGGCATGAATGGGCAGTAAGTCATAGCTCTGCAGGTTAAATTCTGTCCAGCCATAAAGATGGTCAGTGTCACACCTCTACAGGTTACAGCAGTGGCTGAAAAGGGAAGAGAGGGCACTTTTGTTGACGTAAAAGAGAAAGGGGGACAGTGTTTATACAAAAGTATGAAAACCACAAAAGGCAGGACTTAGGTAGGTAAAAAAGAAAACAAAATGAGAAAGACTTACCACTTTAATTGAGGGAATGCCTCAATTAAGTAAATACATTTAGAGAAACCCAATTTTAATTCCTTAAGGAACATGTAACAAAACTGGCCCCAGGGCACTGCATGCTCACACACTCTCGTAATGGCTTTAACCATACACAAGAGTAATGAATACAAACGTTATCTGGACGCATGTGTATACACACATACATACACACACACACACACACACACACACACACACACACACACATCAAAAAAAGAGTCGCTTAAGGCAGTTTTTTTTCAAACTTACTCTTAAAAGAAAATGAGAATCCAAATGCTTTTGGGGGGCACTTAGCTCTCCTGAGAAATGAGATGACAGGTGTTGTGGACAGGAAGGAGCCTGGCTCCGCCACCAGCCATCACCGCAGCATGGGCGAAGTCCCCAAACCTCCTGGGGTCTCAGTGGTTAGCAGACCTCCCTCTCCAGGCTTTTATGAACATGGGCGAGTGTAGATGGGGCACTAAGCACAGCAGCTGACAGACACATAGGAACCACTCAGTAATCAATGCAATCTCCCACCCAGGAGCTGAGGAATCAGGAACTTCCCTAATAAATGACTGCTCAAGGTCTGCAGACACACTTCCTATAACTAACTCAGTACTCTGCAAGATAGTCAGTTCCTTGTTAGATTGTTCCAGTATTTAGTTAGAAAGTTATTCCTTTTGCTGAGTTGATATCTCCCTCCTTGTAACTTCTACCCACTGAGCCAACTTCTTCCCTCT
This sequence comes from Balaenoptera ricei, assembly GCF_028023285.1. NCBI lineage: Eukaryota > Metazoa > Chordata > Mammalia > Artiodactyla > Balaenopteridae > Balaenoptera > Balaenoptera ricei. The sequence continues at coordinate 186,343,837 of NC_082640.1, read as the reverse complement.
AAAATAAACACAAAATACATTTACTATCTCATCCACAAGATAACGTTTCAAATATTGTGTGACAGGCATAGGACTCTCCAAATCTTCCATCTCCCCGGCTCACACCTCACACTACTCCTCTGGCACTCCTCAATCGTGACAGTTTCTTCATCTCCCATCCAAGCCACCATCACATGGATTCAACTGTGCACGCTGCTTCTTCAGAGGGAAGCACACAATGGCACATATATTTATACTGCTCCATAGCTCTCTTATTTCTAAGCTAAGCCATTATAACCAAAGGTGGGTTATATAAAAAACAGCGCTAAGACAACTGGCTATTTGGGGGGCGGGGGGGGGGGGGGGAGATGCATTCCTACCCTCACTATACACTAAAATAAATTCCATATTGCATAAAGAATTAAAGGTTAAAAAACCCACGAGAAACTAAAATAAAATTTAGGCAAAGGTCTATATGCATACAGGTGAAGGTAAAGAGCGTTCTATGAATAAAATGGCAGAGAACTAAAAGAAAAGACTGATAAGAGTTTATTTAAAATAAGAGGGCTTCCCTGGTGGCACAGTGGTTGGGAATCCGCCTGCCAGTGCAGGGGACACGGGTTCAAGCCCTGGTCCAGGAAGATCCCACATGCTGTGGAGCAACTAAGCCCATGCACCACAACTACTGAGCCTGAGCTCTAGAGCCCGCGAGCCACAACTACTGAGCCTGTGTGCCACAACTACTGAAGCCTACGCACCTAGAGCCTGTGCTCCGCAACAAGAGAAGCCACCGCAACTAGAGAAAGCCCGCGCGCAGCAACAAAGACCCAACACAGCCAAAAATAAATAAATAAATATAAATAAATTTATTTTTAAAAAAAGGTATGTTTAAAATAAGAAACTGCTAGGGAGTTCCCTGGTGGTCTAGTGGTTAGGATTCTGGGCTTTCACTCTCGTGGCCCGGGTTCAATCCCTGGTCGGGGAACTGAGATTCCACAAGCCGCAGGACACTGCCAAAAAAAAAACCTCCTACTAAAGTTTGATCTAGAAACTACCTTTCTGAGGAAACACTATTCTGCAGCCCATCACAGTAGAGAGCTGAGAGGGTTAAGGCAGAGGTCACGCTGATTTCTAATGTCAGCCATCCCAGTTTGTCAGCCCTCAGCCTCCCTCCACCCCTGCTGCTGAGTGCGCCTCCAGGCGGCTCCGCTGACGGCATCAGCCAGCACAGCCCTGGCAGGCACACAACAAACAGACACGCTAGTTATTCTGTTGCTCAAACTGTTCCAGCTCTGGCCATGGGAGCGCTTTCCATTTCTTTTGTGCCCCACTGACATGCCCATCCTTTTATTTTTCAAGCACTTTCTGGCACTACAAGATATTCCAGGCCCATCTTGTATTCTCCCTAGCCCAGCCCTAGAATCAGCCATTAGTCCAAAACTGGGCTCAGGGGTCTCCCTCCCAAAACCCATAAACCAGGCTTCCCTGGTGGCACAGTGGTTGAGAGCCTGCCTGCCAGTGTTCGAGCCCTGGTCCGGGAAGATCCCACATGCCGTGGAGCAACTTAGCCCGTGCGCCACAACTACTAAGCTCGCAGACCACAACTACTGAGCCCACGAACTGCAGCTACTGAAGCCCGCACGCTCTAGGGCCCGCGTGACACAACTACTGAGCCCACGCGCCTAGAGCCTGTGCTCCGCAACGAGAGAAGCCACCGCAACGAGAAGCCCGCACACCACAACGAAGAGTAGCCCCCGCTCGCCACAGCTAGGGAAAGCCCGTGCGTAACAACGAAGACCCAACACAGCCAACAATTAAAAAAATAAATTAAAAAAAGAAACGTGGGGGAAAAAAAGTAGCAGATCTGTATGCAGAGTGAATAACAGCCAAGAAAGAAATGTGAGTTATTCTGACAGTTCTTGAGTGCGAAATGAAGTTCCTATAAACACAGCAGAGTATGGCACAGAAAAATAAGATGGAGGGAAGAACACGGAGGTCTTTACCTAGCAAAGATTGGTAGCAGAAAATCACATTTGAGATGTTTTTCCAAGAGATATCTGAGCTGATCCAATGGGAAACTCTGGCAGCCAGCCAGACCCACGGCCCATCTCTCCACACAAGCCCTGATGAGCACCAGGCCCGGGGAAGCTCCTGATGTAGAGGGCAGGAGTGAGGAGAGGCAGGTAGAGAGTCTCTAATGAGTCTGTAGAAAACAACCCAAGTTGTATTCAGGGAAATATTCAGTGCTATGATCTGAATGTCTGTATCCCCCCAAATTCATATGTTGAAACCTAGCCCCTAAGGTGATGGTACCTGGAGGTAGGGCTTCTGGGAAGGTCATGAGGGTGGAGCCCTCATGAATGGGATTAGTGCTCTTATAAAAAAGACCCCAGAGACCTCCCTCACCCCTTCCCCCAGTGAGGACACAGGGAGACACCATCTATAAAACAAAAGCAGGCTCTCACCAGACACCGAATCTCCTGTCACCATGACCTTGGACTTCCCAGCCTTCAGAACTATGAGAAATAAATTTCTGTTGTTTACAAGCCACCCAGTTCATGGCATTCTGTTACAGCAGCCTGAATGGACTAAGACATTCAGTACCCTGGAACCCAAGATGACAGTGTGTTGTGGGTAAAATGACACAAGTGTCAAAACTTAAAAAATTAAATGAATGAGCCATCAATTCCACTCCTGGGTATATACCCAAGAAAATTGAAAACATGTTTATGTAAAAACTTACACATGAATGGTCCAAAAAATAAAATGCTGGACAAATGTAAAACTTGTACACAAATATTTTGGCATTAATCATAATACTAAAAATGTGGGAATAACCCAAATGTCCATCAACTAATGAATGGATAAACAAAATGGGGTATATCCAGACAGTGGAATATTATTTGGCAATAAAAAGGAACGCGATACTGATACATGCTACAACATAGCTAACCGTGTGCTAACTGAAGGAAGCCAGACACAAAAGGCCACGTGTTGCATAATTCCATTTATATGAAGTGTCCATGGAGACGGAAAGTAGATTAGTAGTTGCCAAAGGGATAGGAGTATGGGGAGTAACAGCTAATAGGTACAGGATTTCTTTTTGGGGTGATGAAAATGTTCTGGAATCAGATGGTTGCAAAACCCTGTGAATTTTTTCATACATGAATCATATCTCAGTAAAATACAACCAGAATTTTTTTTAATTAAATGATGCAGATCAAAGAAAACAAAAACACAAAACCCCACTTTGGGACCTAATCTATTTTAGCTTTGTCAAAGAGTCACAGAAAGCTTCATTTCTCAATCTTTTTATCCTGTGCTCCCCTTTTGATAAACAAAAATCTCAAGCCCTTCTCAAGGTATTTAAAAATGTCTAAATACACGTCATCTATTGCAACTAAACAGGTAATCAATGGTAATATTAGAAGTAAAAATATACATACTTTTTGGTTCTGAAATTTCAGAACAAAAATTATACAGTGTAGAGTCAAAGGGAAATACAATTCGAGAATTTCCAGGGGATGGTTCATTTTTTGTTTTGGTGGGGGCAGGAGAGGGTAAGCAGGGAGGTGTGTCACTCCCCCAGTTTACATAACAAAGTTAAGGTTCACATTTGAGCAAAATCCAAAAAGGTCTCCTGCAGGGTCTCAATCTTGTTCAAACCATGACATTTTGAATAAAAATGCAAATGTCACACCCCTTCGTGGTTTGTATTACAATAGTTTGTTTTCTAAATATAATATAGTATTATAATAATAAATATATTTTATCCAGCTCTACATGGCCTGCCCTTACCCACTGAGAATCACTATAATCTACTCGAGGGAGGATGTGCTCTATCAGGTACCTCCTGACCAGAAATTTCATCTCTGGGCTATGAACTGACAAGAGACAACTGAGAGATACAACTCCAGAGCCTGCCAATGGAAACTACTAACTGCATCATTTTCTGCTAGAACCATGGTATCTCCTCTGATCTAATCTAACTTTATCTAATCCTTTTATTTCCTCTTCTAAACTTGGGTCACAAGAATGAACTTGAATGAACAAATCCTGCTGGCCTAAAAATCAGAAAAATCTATAAAGTGAAATGTTTTAAAATTAAAGATTCCATAATTACAGTATCTATTCTGAATTTGTTTCCATCCTAAAACTATAAACCACTGGATAAAACAGAAGCTTGTATTTGCCTCTTGGGTGAGTCTACTGTAGATGCCCTTGCAGAATTAGAAATAAAGGCAGTCAGAACTCCGGGTACTTTTCCCCACAGCCCTGCTCAGGAAGTTGAGGCTGAGTGTGCTTCTGTTTTGCACTGGGCCGCCTCTGCGTACAGAGATCCTCTAACTCTATGATAACCTAACCACACCACCTGTGGAAAGAACTTTACAAGAAGGCCAGGTCCCCCACCAGCTGGTGAAGTGTCTACCTCTCCACGAGCAGCGCTCCAGGCCAGGGCCAGGAGTGTACTGAGGTCTTTTAATCTGCTGTGGGACCACAGGTCCATCTCTCCACATACAAATTTTAAGTATGAGAAGCTACAGGGAAGGGTACTACATGAAAATATGGGAGAACATGCGTTTTCCTGAAACAAGGATGACTGAGCCCAAATGATGCAGATGTCTCTATTACAAGTCCTTGGTTGAGCAAGCGAAAAGGAAAAACAGCTTCATCAGACGCGACTAAGAGAATACATAAGAGGGTGTTATGGGTGACTGGGGCAAAAGAATATAGAGTACTCATTCTGTGGTTTAAAAAAAATCCATTTTTATTTCAAAATGAAAAATGTCAGCAGATTAACATAATACCATAAGACTAAGTTCATGTATTTAAATGCTAATCAATAACACATACATGAAATAATTTTCTTTCCTAAAGAAAAAAAATTTTAAAAATTTTTTAAATGAGTTCTCTCAGGAGAAAGGAAATGGGAAAAGAGAAAGAGGCAACTCACACCTTTACATCTTTCTGTATCATGAGTTTTCCTTAATGAGCACACATTTTTAATAATTTAAAAACAGAGAGGGGGACGTCCCTGGTGGTCCAGTGGCTAAGACTCTGCGTTCCCAAGGCAGTGGGCCCGGGTTCAATCCTTGGTCAGGGAACTAGATCCCACATGCCGCAACTAAAGATCCCTCACACCACAATGCAGATCTGGTGTAAATAATAATAATAATTAGTAAAACTACTAATTATTAAAAGGCACAGCCAAAGAACACTTAAGCCCCAGATTCGGAAAAAATATTTCCAACATATGGCAAAAGACATGTACCCAAATACATAAAGAACTCCTAAAATCAATAACAAAAAGACAACACAATTTTTTTAATGGGCAAAAGACTTTAACAGACACTTCACAACAGCAGGTATACAAAAGGCCAATAATTATGTGAATAAGTGCTCATCATTAGTCATCAGGGAAACGCTCACTAAACCCATCACAAGACGCTACGGCCTTGCAGTCCCTAAGATGAAGCAGACAACACCAAAAGCTGGAGAGGACATGGAGCAACTGGAACACTCACACACTGCTGGTGGGAGTGTAAAATGCACAACCACTTTAGAAAACTAGCAGTGTCTTTAAAAGTTAATCCTACATCTAACCTATGAACAATTCCACTCCTAGGTATTTATGCAAAAGAAATGAAAATGTGGGACTTCCCTGGCGGTCCAGTGTTTATGACCCCATGCTTCCACTGCAGGGGCGGGTACAGGAGGCACAGGTTCTATCCCTGGTTGGGGAACTAAGATCCTGCATGCCTCGGGGTGAGGCCAAAAAAAAAAGAAGATGTATGTCCACACAGTCCTGTAGAAGAATGAGTGCTCCCCACCCCAGATGCGCAACAAAAGGAGAATGGCTAGACTGTGGTAGATCCATACAAGAGAACAATACTCAGGAACAGAAAGGAACAAATCACTGACACATGCTATCGTATGTGAATTTTTTTTTTAATTTATTTTATTTATTTATTATTTTTGGCTGCGTTGGGTCTTCGTTGCTTCACGCAGGCTTCCTCTAGTTGCGGTGAGCGGGGGCTACTCTTCGTTGCGGTGTGCGGGCTTCTCATTGCAGTGGCTTCTCCTGTTGTGGAACACGGGCTCTAGGCATGCAGGCTTCAGTATTTGTGGCATGCGGGCTCAGTAGTTGCGGCTCGTGGGCTCTAGAGCACAGGCTCAGTAGCTGTGGCGCACGGGCTTAATTGCTCCGCAGGCATGTGGGATCTTCCCGGACCAGGGATCGAACCCGTGTCCCCTGCATTGGCAGGCAGATTCTTAACCACCGCGCCACCAGGGAAGTCCCGCAGGTGTTGAATTTTAAATGGTTACGCTGAGTTACAGAGGATGGATGCAAAAATACATATATTGTTTAATCTCATTTGCATGAAATTCTAGAATAGATAGAACTAACCTATGGTTATGGAAGTAAGTCAGTATTGTTGGTAGGGGATTGCAGGCCACCTCTAGGAGCTACGGGAGGCAGCCCTCAGCTGACAGCCAGCCAGCAAGAAAACCAGGACATCAGTCCTACAACCAAAAGAACTGAATTCTGCCACAACCGCAAGAGCTTGCAAGAGCACCCTGAGCTCTGGAAGAGAACAACAGCCCAACACACGACTGTAGCCACGTGAGCCCTGAGCAGAGGATCCAGCCAAGCCATGCCTGGACCCCTCACCCACGGAAACCGTGAGATAACAAACGTTACTGTTCTAAACCACTAATTTGCAGTAATTTGTTATATGGTAAATAGAAAACTAACATAAACGTCACACAAAAAAAGCTTTAGAACTTAATGATATTTTAGTTAAAAAAAATAGAAATTATGGATGAATCTTGAGGACATTATGCTAAGTAAAATTAGCCAGTCACAAAAAGACAAATACCGTATGACTCCAGTTATATGAGGTATCTAAAGTAGTTAAATCTATAGAAACAGGAAGTAGAATGGTGGTTGCCAGGGGCTTAGGGGATGGGGGGAAATAGGGAGTTGTTATTTAATGGATACAGAGTTTTAGTTTTGGAAGATGAAAAAGTTCTAGAGATCTACTGCACAACAATGTAAATATATTTAAGACTACCGAACTACACTCTTAAAAATGGTTAAGATAGTAAATTTGGGGGATTTTTAAACCACAATCTAAAAAGAATAGAAATTAACATATTTCCCCATTTGGTCAATAATACAAATAATTTTTAAACAGACAGAATAAATGAATTTAAGAGAAAACACACCACCATATTCACCATAAGAATGAGGATTCAGTCAGCTTTTACTGACCACGGAGCCTGCGCCAGCTTCTCTGAAGGACACAAGTACTACAATACCAACATGGTGACCCGAAACACTATACTTTAGACAGCAACCCCAAGGAGTGACCATGACCACCCTGCATCACCTGGGCTTTATGAAACGGAAGAAATGGGGCAAGGGTGTCCCAGGTGCAGGCAACTGGAAGACTGAGCTTAGCGTTGCTGTGACTCATGATAGCAAGGTGGTTCAAAGCTTTAAGTGCACAAGCAAAAGCCTTGAAATAGAAGGCTGGCTTCACAGCTGTATACCTCTGGTTCACATAACTTGCCCTCTCTAATCCTCAATTTCCTCAACAGCAGGATAGAGGTGATTGCTATACCAATTTTACCTGGTACAGTGCTAAATTCACTATTATCAGTTTTATCAGTAGTAGTATAATAACTTCAAAGAGGCTGGAGCATAAATTTCCACATTATGCCATCGAACTCAGGGAACAATCTAAGGTTTGAGTTGAGTTAGGTATTTCCCTGGCAGTCCAGTGGTTAAGACTTCGCCTTCCAATGCAGGGGGTGCGTGTTCGATCCCTGGTCAGGGAGCTAAGATCCCACATGCCTCGTGGCCAAAAAACCAAAACATAAAAAACAGAAGCAATATTGTAACAAACTCAGTAAAGACTTTAAAAATGGTCCACATCAAAAAAAAACAAAAAACCTCTAAAAAAAAAAAAAAAGAAAAAAAAGTTGAGGTAACTGGGATATTTTAGAACCAAGGAAATAATTTCTACTTTACACATGCACTTAGCTTAAATTGTTTGTTCTAGTGATATTCACTTATATCTGCTTTATTAAGTATCAACGACATACCAAGCATATTTAAAAGCATAGACTGAGATTGCTTTCATCTGCCTCCAAAAATTAGTTAAAAATAAAAACATAATTCATGATTGATCTAAGAGTATGTTAACCAGCAGGCTACAGGGCAGAATGACACAAGGATACTTTGGGAGAAAAAAATGCAGGTCATCTCTGAATTAGCCCTCCAGTCTTGGAAAGCAATATTCTCAGGAAAAGTTTAAAAGGTCACAAATAGCCCTCCAGAACCAAATCCAATAGACTTTTCTGTCCAAATCTTTCCTTACCTCTTAGCCCATTTGATACTGCCCTCCTCCTCTTCCCTGTGCCCCAGGGCTTTCCTACCCTTAGGGCCACTCCGCAATCTCTACCAAGTGTCAGAAGCTCTCAAATCTTTATCTCCAGCCTAAATCTTGTCTTGAGCTCCAGACCTGAATCTCCAACTGACCACTAATCCACTTGGCCGCCCCATGAGCATCGTGGATTTAACCTACCCAAACCCAAACTCGCCATCTCCTCCTCCCATCTTCCCCATCGTGGTGGGTGTCACCAGCCAGTGAGTCACCCAAGTTAGAGACAAGGAAGTGACTCTAGATGCATTCCTTCACATTATGTGCCAAGCACTGACACTGAATACACCAGATAAAAATCCCCACCCTGCCCTTGTGGAGACTGAATGTAAGTGGAGGAGACAGATAAACTATATAAGAAAATAATTAAGTAGGGAATTCCCTGGCAGTCCAGTGGTTAGGACTCCAAGCTCTCACTGCCGAGGGCCTAGGTTCAATCCCTGGTCGGGGAACTAAAATCCCACAATCCTCGAAATGTGGCCAAAAAAAAAAAAAATATATATATATATATATATAATACTGTACAGATAGTGATAAGTAGTAAGGAGTGTGTGGGGAAGTGAGGACACACTGATATCCAGAAGAGCAGACTCGGAATGCGACGGGGCGTACTTGAATGAGGGCAAGAGTAGGAAGACAAGGGGAAAAGATGGGGTGGGGTGCTTACGGGACACTGGCAAGAACTTCAGCAGAGGAGTGACATGATCCCACTTAGGTTTTAGCAGCTGGCTCGGGTTTGAAAACTGCCTATAGTCTCCTTCTGCCTACAGCCCCACCCTTCCCCCACTCCACTCGGTCCCAAGTCAGGACCACCCTAACCCATCAATCCCTCTCTAATTCATCAGTTCCTCTGTTCCTACTGCCCTGCCCTAACCCAGAAGCTCCGTCCTCCGGAATTCCCTGTCCTCCCTAGACACACTGTACATCGCCCTTCCTGATCTCATCCTTCCATTCTCACCCATTCCCAATCTGCAGCACCACCACTCCCAGTCCCACCCCCACTTTTCTCCAAGTCTCCCAGGCGGAATCACCTCCTCAGAGCACTGGGCACAGCATTCCATCTAATCTGTCGTACCAGACTGTGAGCTCCTCCAGGACAGCGACTGTCCCCGTATCCCCGACTACTCAGCACAGCACCTGCCATTCAGCTGGTTCCCAACAGACATTTAAGACCTTGCTTTCACATCTTAATAGGCGAGTCATTTTTATCCTATACCACGAAACTGACACTTAAAACTTCCCTGTGCTTTTTGATCAGTACTTTTGTACTGATCACTTCTTTGTTAATAAAGTTCTGGTTTATTATCATATTTCACTTAGGTTTCCAAGTTACACGAATCCTACACTTTATTTAAATTCTGACTTTTCCACTTCTAGTTTTCTTTTTGTACAATTATATTTTGAAATAGTTTATAGCCCTACATGGAAAGCTACACATTGACTTATCTATTTTTCAACATTATGAAACATGCTTAAGAAGGTATAATTTTTTAAAAGAATATATAATTTAAGTAACTGCAGCTGAGTTTTTACTTACTATGCAATATTTAGGATACTATGTGCCTCTCCCCAGTGGCATTTCCTCCCTCCTCCTTGCTGGCGATTCCCATGCATGTCTTTCTTCCTTTATTACGTACTGTCTACAGTACTGTTAGAAGACACTGCCAAGCTAGGTGAACCTGCAAGGCTGCCGGGAGGTTACCACCCTAGGTCCTCCACGCCCCTCAGTGACAACAGGGCTGCCAGGCTCCACTGGAACATGAGGCTGCATTCTCGGATGACCTGGAGAAACTGGCTCGTAAGAGAGGGTCCTCCCGCGCCACATATAATTCCCACGCAATCTGAAATTTTTAGTATTTAATATCACTGTACTCTTACAGGTACTTAGGAAACAGAACAATGAATCAAATTTCCCACCTTAACTGAGGCTTGTTGCCAGTCCCTAAAAGAGGGTCATCCTAAATAAGAATATGAGATTTAAGGAGGTTGTTCCAATTTCTAATGGAACTATTCACTGAACTATTACAGTGTATTCTGAGCTAATGATTCTGATCAATGGCTTAGTCACGCTCTACCAAAAAAGCCTTTACATTTAACTAATGCAAAGGCTCAAAGAACCAACTGCCCCTTCACACAGCAGTTTAAATGGTGTATCACAAATTTTCTGCTCTCACACTTCTAAAGAACATCATTTTTTCAAGTTCTCCCTAACAAACGCTTAATATGTAAACTCTGAATGTGCTGTTTAACAAAACAGTAAAAAGCAGCAACAGTACAAAATCTCTAACACCAAATTGCCTGGATCTACAAACCTTAAGTTATAAAACCATCCAATTCACCAGGCATTCACTTTTTTAATATCTTACTTTAAATTTTTAAGGAAAGAAGTGCATCAAATTTGACAACCGAGTAGGTATTCCAGGACCGGAATGCTACAAGTTTAGTGGGAGCAACTCCAGCCTAAGCGAACACTGGGGATGAGGCGTTTCGGGTCTCGCCGCTAGAAGAAAGGGGCCGCGGGGCAGGCGTGGTCCAGCCGGACTCTCGGGAAGGAGCCCGCACGCTTCCGACCCGCCGATCGCCCGCGAGCGTGACAGGCGCGCCCGCCCTGGGCGGTGCCGCGGGAAAGGGCGGGGGCCGGAAGGAAGGGGAAGGACTCGGACAAAGCGAGCCGGGCCGGCCGCCCCCTCCCCGCGCGCCGCGTCCTCCCTCCCGTCCCCCGCCGCGCGGCTCCCGGGGCCACAGCTGTTCCCACGGCGGCCGCCCCCGCCCGCAGCAGGGCCGAGCCTGCGACGCGGGGTCGGACGGGGGGCCGGAGCCAGATGGGCACGCTGAGGGGACCCGAACCTGAAGGGGCCGTGACGGGAATGGGCCGGCGTCCTGGGTCCTGGGCGGCGGCCGGGACCGGGGGAGAAAGGGGATGGACCTGCTGGAAGCCCGAGGGCCGGAGAGGGGCCGGGAGGGGCCAGGGGCGGGAAGTGACACGGGTGCGGCCGGAGGACCCGGGCCCGCCGCCGACTCACCGTGCTGCTCCCGCGGGGCCGCGCGCTCGCGCTGTCAGCACCAGGAGGCCGCGGGCGCGTGCGCCGAGCGGGACCGCCGGGGCTGTCGCCTCGGCCGCCTCAGGTGCGGCGCCGCGGTCACAAGCGAGGGGCGCCGGCGCGGCCGCCCCGCAGCATCCTCGGCCGCCCACGCGCGCTGTGCCCCGCGGCTCCTTCTCACAGCCGCCGCCCCGCCGGCTCCAGCTCCACTGCTCCCGCCGCCGAAAATGGCGTCTCTGCGTCCCTCCCCCGGCTCGGCGTCCCCGCCCCACAATGCCGCGCGCCACCGTGACGTCACCCTGCCCCACCGCCTGGGGGCGGAGCGGCCCGGGAACCGGGGGCCCGGTGGAGCGGGCCACCTGGACCCAGACGCGGTCCCAGGCTGGCTGCCGCGGGCCACACTGGGGGGCGGGGAGCGGGGTGGGGGGGGCCCTCCGTGGGCGGCCCCGCGCGGGCAGGGCCAGAAGGTGGCCTGAGGAGGGCGCTGGCCCAACGCTGCCGGTCAGCACCGCGTCCGGGCCCTTCCCTCCCGGGCGCGGCCGTCTCGTGCTCTCATGTATCAGGAATAATATTTATTCACGTAATATTTATGTGCTCGTTTAAATCTTTCCAGAACCCACTAGGGGGGCTTTCACCAGCCCCTCCAAAGGAAAGGCTCCTGAGGCGCTAGCCTAAGCCAGGAGGCCTTTCTCCAGGACAATCTGGAGTTTTCGGTCGAGACCCTGACCCCCCAGTCCCCACGCCTTGCCTATCTCGTTCCCTCGCCCCTGGGCCATCGGATCTTCAAGGATCAGAGTCCAAGGGCACTTTTCAAGCCCTCCCTTCAGCCACAAAGGCCTCGCAGGAACCGCACCTCAGGCTCATAAGCGGGGTGGGATGCTTAACCTCTACTGCCTGGCAAGAGCAGAGGTGCTGTCGCCCCCCCACCCACAGGCAGCCATCACCAGGGCACACCCCTGGGCGCAGTGCCACGACCTCCAGCCCAACCCAAAGGTCAGTACTTCCAGGTCAGAGAATGCTCCTGGGCCCCATCCTGCTGCATCGGGGCTCTGCAGGCCTGACTCAGCAGCCAGCTGCGAGGATGCCTGCTGATTCAGTGGGCAAGGCTCAGCTTTCTTCGCCTGCCACCAGCTTGGGAGACCCACCCCCTCCCCCAGGTGTCTGCAGATGCCCCAAGTGGCATTACTAACCAGGAGGGGTTCCTGTGCCATTCCCCACCACACTTGCTTTTAAACTGCTGTGTTTTTCAGATGCTACCACCCCAGCACCAGCAGCCGTTTTAACCCTGCGATGACCCAGTCACCTGGGAAATAAATGCTCCTAGATTTTCAGAGGGTGGTCCAGTTACTTTGCTTTCATTTGTAAATGCAAAGTTGAGCTAAAAGTGGGGAAGATCCTTGGTGACACAGCAATTACTGGGCAGAGAGAGAGAGAGAGAGGCAGTCAATCAGAGTCAAACAACCCCTCCACATTCCCTTAGTGACTGGGCCGCACTGCAGCTTGGATGTCACCTGCTCCCCAGCAACCACCCTGGGGCTGGGCGTGGCAGGCAGCTGTAACTGAAGTGCTCTGGAGAGGGGAGGAGTGGGCTGAGCTCTGGGCTCAGTGACTGTTCCTTCCACTCACTCATCACGCCAGCAAGCGAGGAACCTGAGATGCTCATGCCCTCTTCCGATGGGTCATGCAGTGCTCGGCAGAGAATTGAAGTAAGATGATGCGACAGGCAGAGGCAAGGTGGTGGGGTGAGCTGAGACCTAAATAATAGGAAGCAGCCAACTGCAAAGCCGGCGGGGCTGGCGGGGGGTGGGGGGGGGACACTCCATGCAAAAGTTCTCAGGCAGCGATGAATCTGAAGTGATGAGGGAAACAGAGAAAAGGCCGATCATCCACCACATCCAGGGACCCTCCTGGAAGCACTGCGATGCACCCTCATTCTCAAGGCGGCAGGATGGAGCGCCTGTCCTCACCCAGGGTCTCACGCTGAGACTAACAAGCGTCCGTCCTCCCTGAGAACCCCTGAGCAGCCTCAGTCTCTTGCAGTCCTCTGAATCTCACTGTAACTCCCAAGAGAAGCACTGCTCTCTCCGTTTTACAGATGTTGCAGCTGAGGTCCTGCTAGTTCCCAGGTTTGCTTGCTGCTTCCCGAAGAGGGGTTAACTCGGCTTTAGGAATCAAATGGGAGCCCTGGGCCTCTCTGTGCAGGCACTGGCAGAGCCAGGAGTTGATGCCTTTGTGGTGGGGAACCCTCAGCAGGGCTACTCAGGGGCCGCACATTCATTCGTTATCTGTCCTTCCCCAGAAACCTGGAGGCAGCAAACACGCTTGCACATCCCTGTAGCCAACAGCCTGCTGGGCCAGCCAGGGTCCTGGAGGGGTGGGGCTGTGCCTGGGGGGCAGCAGGGATCTTTGGCCAGAGCTGGGCCCTGCACCCGACCCCTTAGGGCAGGACTAGGGGTTCCTCCCACAGACACAAGAGACATGAGCGGCCTCCCGCCTCACTCCCATGTACGTGCTCTTCCATTTGGAAAGGCAGCCCACGTGGCTTGAGCCGCCGCCGCCTGCTCGTTCTCTCTGCCTGTCCCTGTCTCTCCATCCTCCTGCCGTGCTCTCTGCCCTCATCCACTTCTGTCTGCTTCCCACCTTTCACTCCCCTGTTCCAAAACCTGAGAAATCAACAGGCAGCCTATAGGTCGAAACAGAGGTTAGGGCTGCAGTACAGCCTACGGGGCCCAGATGAAGCTGTGACTGAGGTCCCCGGTCGAGGAACAGCGGAACATCCACAAGCCAACCTCCTGCAGTTCGCAGGCACCAGGGCAGAGGAGATAAGCTAGGAGGGTGGCCCACGCTCATTCCACTCCCAGTATTTATTGAGAACCAATACTATCTGGTGCGAGGCTGGGCAATGGGAGAATGAGGGGCCCCTGCACAGGTGAGCCCAGGGCAGGAGCTGAGACAGGAGGCTGGGCCAGGTGCGGCAGGGATCAGGGGACCCCATGCAAGAGGGACGTTCACTCGGCAGGTGGGAAGGACCCAGCAGATGATGGTCCCAGTGGAGGAAGTGCCGGAAGAAAAGCCCAGCGCCCAACAAACCACACAATCCTCTGTCTCCAGTGGAGAATGGGGCGGGATGTCACCACGGTTATAAAGCATCCATCTTCTTACTGTAAATGTCTGTGGATGTCTGTGTCCAGGCGCAGCCCTTTGGGGGAGACTGGGATCTGGGGATTTCCCTTTGATCCTGAGAGGTCTGCACTCGGGGAGCCGGGGCCGGCCCCAGTCTGGGAGTGCCTGAGAGGGAGGGCAGGCAGGGAGAAGGAAGGGAAGGAAGCCTGCTTGCTCACGGCAGTGGGGAGGGGCCAGGAAGCGGTACTTGGGTGGCGTCCTCGGTCCGGAGGGGCGACCCATCTGGTCGGCCCAGGCCAGAGAGGGGCCTGCGCACCCGCAGAGGGACAGGGAGGGGGGAGGGTAAACACAGGCTCTACGGCCAGGACGCCCCAATTCCCTGCTGGCCCCACTGCGCACCCCGCACCTCATCCAGCGCCCACAGCCCGCACTCCTCCCCGCCCCCTCCCCCAGCCTGGGCGTCACACCCAGCCTGGACCCCGCCCCCCAGCCTGGGCCCAGAGGAGCCTGGGCATCCGCGGGTCTTCTCCAGGCTCAGGAACAAGTGGCCAGCGCAGCCGCTGGGAGGAGCAGCCTGGCAGCCAGCCCTGGGCCGGCAGTGCTCTCAGCTTGCCCGCCTTGCTCTCCGTGGCAGGTCACACCCTCTCTGGTCTCTGGCTTCGATTCTGAAAATGTCATTTATCAGATTTCCAGGTGCTTTTCCTCTAAAGAGCTCGAGCTGTTAGCATTAATTAAGCTCCAGGAACTGCTCCCTCAGACAAATGGGAAACAGCAGCGCCTTGGGTGGGGAGGAGGTGGGCGAGGGCGGGGGAGCTGCAGGGAGAAGCCCTGCCCCCTCCTTCAGCCTCCCTCATACACATTTTTTTTTCTGATGCAGAGGAATTGAAGCCTGGGTCCTGCTGGGGAATTTTGACCCTGCAGGAGTGCCCAGGGCCCCCAGCATTCCTGAATGTTGAATGGAGTTCATTATTTGCTTGTTTTTTAGGGAAAACTTACACAACGTAAAATGCACGCATCTTAAGGAGACCATCTGATGGGTTCTGATAAAGGCTCATACCTGCGTAACCGAAAGCCCCATCAGTAAATGGAAAGCTCCCATCACCCCACAAAATTCCCTCATGTGCCTTGTCAGGTAATCCCCCAGCCATTGTTGTATATTGTTGTTTCCTTTGGTTTTTTTTTTTTTTTAATTTTAGCAATTTCATGTATCTTTATTTATTTTATTTATTTATGGCTGTGTTGGGTCTTCGTTTCTGTGTGAGGGCTTTCTCTAGTTGTGGCAAGCGGGGGCCACTCTTCATCGCGGTGCGCGGGCCTCTCACTATCGCGGCCTCTCTTGTTGCGGAGCACAGGCTCCAGACGCGCAGGCTCAGTAATTGTGGCTCACGGGCCTAGTTGCTCCGCGGCATGTGGGATCTTCCCAGACCAGGACTCGAACCCGTGTCTCCTGCATTGGCAGGCAGATTCTCAACCACTGCGCCACCAGGGAAGCCCCGTTTCCTTTGGTTTTACTGTGGATTAGTTTTGCATGTTCTAGCGTTTTACATAAATGGAACCATACAGGAGCTACCTTTTTGTGTGGCACCTTTCCCACAACTAGTAGATTTGCACTCATCCGTGTTGTTGCATGTTAGTTTGACCCCGTTGATGAGAACTTGGGCTGCTTCCGTTTTGGTTAGCATGAATAAAGCTGATCTAAACGTTCTCATACAAATCTTTGGGGAACCTATATTTTCATTTCTCCGGTGAATACCTAGGAATGGAACTGCCAGGCTATAGGGCAGGGGCATGTTTAGTTTTATAAGAAACTTCCAGACCTGTTTCCTACATGACTGACCATTTCACACCCCACTAGTGTTGTATGAGCATTCCACACGTGGCAATTTGCTATACTAGAATCCTTGAAGAGCCGGTCTGGAACAAAGGCCAGCCAGTACCTCCCAGCAGGTACCACCAGGGGTGCCACACTTGGATGATGGCGGAGGGTGGTGCTGGCTGAGCAGAGGTGGTTGCTGGGAGGCATCAAGCCTCCTGCAGGGAAGGGACAGAGTTCCTCAGTGACAGCCCAGCCGCCAGGTGCAAAGTCCCTTCACAAGACATCCTGTAGGCCAATGATTCTGCTGTTCAAAAAGTAATGATTAAAAACACTGGGATATGCGCTCCAAATGTGCAGGAACTGGAGGTGGGGTGAAGAGTGAGGAGGGGACACCAGCTGTCATCTCTGGGGAGAAGGCAGGTAACAGGTAGGGTAGGTGGCCTTAGGACCGGCCCCCCCTGCAGAGCCAGCTTACAGTTTCCAAAGATGGCAGCATCGGTATGTCCCTCCCACACATTCTTCTTACAAAGTGACTTTGACACTCCTCCCAACAAAAGGTGACGCCTCTGTCCCCTCCCTTTGAATCTGGGCAGGTCTGTGATACAGTGGAAGGGACACTGTGTGACACTACGAGCAGCTAGTTCCTAAGAGATGATTCTGCCTCTACCCGGCTCTCTTGGGAAGCTCCCTCTTGGCACCCGGCCGCCATGCTGCTGGGAGACCCAAGCAGCCTCGTGGGGAGACCACGCAGAGAAGCCTGTGTAGACGGTCAGCTGGCAGCCAGCGTCACCGCCAGACATGTGCCAGCCCCCAGCCCTGGGGTCACCCCAGCCTCTGAGACATGGAGGAGCACAGATGAGCCACCCTGGATGTGCCCAGGCCACAGCCTTGACCCACCCTTGACCCCACGAGCACAGAACACCGTGTTGTGCCGCTGAGTTCTGAGGTGGTTTGTTCCCTGACGTTATGTCGGTTCCCCCAACGTGGCCCCATTCCTCTAGTGCTCGTGGCCCTTTGGGAGGCCCTGACACCTGGGGGAGGAGGGGCATAAATTAAGAGTGCAGCCCCCGCAGGACCCTCCCTCCCCACAGCTGAGGTGAGGTCATCCTCGCGGCGCACCCATCCTGACACGCGTGCAGCACGAGGTTGGCACAGAAAGCGTTAGAGGGGGAGGGAAGGAGGGAAAGAGGAGAAACTGAGTTCAGTCCTGAACTATGGCCTGTGAGGAGCCACACTTTCCTGCAATCAGGAGAGCCCTGCTGGGATCCTGCTGGAATCAGGACAGCAGGACCCAGCCCCGTTCCACTCCTGCGCCGGCTCAGTCTATCCACCTGTAAAGTGGGAATAATCACGCTGTCCATCTGGCCCCAGAACCTTGTGAGGAGCTGGTGGGTGAGAAGGGGGCTCAGGAGTGCCAGTCCCATGTTTCACCCCAATCCCTGGGGGGGCAGCTGACCGACGGCAGAGCCTGGGGGCATCTCCACCTCCAGGGGAAACGGCTCAGGCAGAGTCTCCCACGGCGACCACTGCTCCTCTCTCCTTCTGGGGGGCGTCTACAGCAGTACCCAGAGCCTGAAGGGCTTCAGGAGGTTCCAAGGCTGGGCTGCTGTCCCGGCTGCCCTGTGCCCCCGGCCCCCAAGGTCACAGGTGGGTTCACGGCCTCCACTGACCATGTCGTGTTCTCTCGCGTCCCTGCCCCTGTCCACCTGTCTCCACATTCTATGGCCCAGCGCAATTGGCCTCCTCCAGGCAGTCCTCCCGGTCCTTCTCTCTCCCAGGGACTCTGCTGCTTCAGCTCTGCACTCCCCACGCAGGAGCGCCCTGGAGGCAGGTCGCCGGGCCCTTCCAGGGGGAGAGTCTCTTGACCCTCCCCATAAGGCCCCGCTCGTGCAGAATGCTGACGGCCCAGGAGCCCACATCTTGGCCACCCCCTCTTTTCACCTGACACGGCTGCAATCCCGGGGGTGGGGGTGGACCCGCTCAAGGACACAAATCTGGGGCTCCTCAGACGGCCAGATGGGTAGCTTATTCGTTTTTAGACAAAAATAGCCACGCAGGTGCCAAGTCTGTCCTGGAATCGGCACAGGCTGCAGCCCCCCTCCACGAACAGGAGTCTGTTTGGGGACTTTAACCTCTGGATGCCCGATGGCGCCGGCCTCGTGCGTGTGCCCAGACGCGCCCCCCAGGACTCAGCCTCCTCCCGCCCTCTCCACGGCGTCAGCCTCGTCCAGTTAAGACCAGGCTGTCTCCAAGCTGTTATGGGTGCTCTGGGAGCACAGACCCCACCTTGATCTCTTTCCAGCCCCTCCTCCTTCCCACACGCCCCAGGCCTAACTCAGGTTCTTGAATATAGTGATTCTCAGTCAGTGGGGCTGAATGAATGAACAAGTGAATGAACAAATGAACAAACGAGGAAACAATCAACACCCCAGGTGCTGATTTCACACGTCCCAGATGGGAATCCTAGTCGGCTTCGCCCTTCCCCTGCTCCACCTGTGGGTGCCCTTGGACTTCTGGATCCCACCATCAGGCAGGGAGCTCTGTGTCCTGTGGCTTTCTTCCCTCTGCCTCTGTTCGGGTTGTGATCAAGCCTCAGCTTGGCTCTCTTTGTAGGAGCAGAAATGGCTGCAGCAGTTCCAGACATCACATCTTTGAACCTCACAGTTCAGAAGGGAAGAGACCCTCACCTTCCATCCATCAGCAATGCCCTGGGCTTCACTGGGATTCCACCTCCCAGGTCCCAAGGCCCCCAGGACCCACCCCTAGCCGGGAGAACACCTCACACTGCTTTGCTTTGCCTATGGGGGCTGCCCTGGGAACATGCTGCCGCAGGATGGGGGATGGGGACTGGAGGCCGGGGGCAGCTGGTCCCCTCTACGGGGCTCTCTGAGCTCACACAGGCCTGTTTCCCCGGGGTGAGGGTGGGGGTAGGGTGCAGTGGGGAACCTCCAAGCAGACCTTCTGCACGCACGCCGGTTTGGCTCAGCCAGTCAGGCTGGTTGAACCTCCCAGGCCCCATGAATCACCCTCCAAACTGACTTCCCCCTTTCCTCCCCCAAACCCCCGGCTGCCAGACAAGCCTGTCTATATATGAAGTGCAGTTGTGGGCACTGTTCACGCTGGTTTTCCCTCTCTTAGTAGACTTCTTGGTCCCCACGTGATCTGGTGGATTCACAGCCACTTTGGGAGAAGAGGGTCAATTATTTCCTCCCACCAGAATCACCTGCATGTTGGCCCAGCTGGGACCACGTGACTTGAGAAAGGGAGCTGGGGGCGGAGGCGGGCCAAAGCTGGGCTTAGAGTGTCTCCCCCAGGGGCAGGAACAACACACTCCCACCCTGCCGGCACGTCTGCTGCGCTGGTCACCTGTGCAGAGGGCAAGGCCAGGCCTGAGGGAACCTGCGAGCACGGCAGACCCAGGCCGCCCACACCCGGGGAGGGTTCTCAGCCCTGCCTGCGTTCGGTGCCCTGGGAGGGGCCTCTGAAGGTGTCAGGCCCCACGCAGCTCTGCGGGACAGAGCGGAGAGGGGACAGGTGCTGAACAAGGAAATGTGCAAGTGGATACATCACGGCAACGGGCTAAAAAGGAAAACACCCGGCCTTCAGAAGATCCGGGGTGGGCCCGCCTGGGCTGGGCTGACCTGGTCCATCTATGCTGCACCCTTGGCCTCCACCTTCGTCCAGCACCCGTGACCCCCATCTGTAGAGAAGCTTGGCAACCACAGACCACCCTTATCCCACGTGCTGGCACACCCTTTCCCCAAGAGCCAGCCGGGACAGGGAGCACCATCCCACCCTGCAGATGGAGACACTGAGGCTCGAGTGTGGAAATTGGCTGCGAGGCCTCAACTCAGGTCTAGTCCTTGGACCCAAGTCGAGTGCCCACTTGGGTGCTGCAGTAAGTAAGACTGAAGCCTTTACCCACATTCTCGCCTCTGGAGAATAGATTCAGGAAGAGGCTTTTAGCAGGGCCTCTGGAAATTTTCACCTACTGGTTCATTGTAGAAGCTGCTGATCCAACAGACGTAAATCTCGTTCTCCTTTTCCAGGGCTGCACACCGACCCAATCTCATCCAAAGTGCCATGAGTCCCTCCTGCTGTTCTCCTCGCTAACCCTAAGTCTGGAGCCTGTCAGCGTGCGACTCCTATAGCTGCCGGAACAAGAGACCACAAAGCTGGGCCTTAAAACAACAGAACTGTATTCTCTGGAGGCCGGAAATGGAAGCCAAGGTGTGGGCAGGGCTGGTTCCCTCTGGAGGCTGTCGCAGGCCTCACTCCAGCCTCTGATGTCTCCCGAGGTCCTTGGCTTGAAGACACATCACTTCAACTTTTGTGTTTGTCTGTGCGTGGCTTTCCCCTTTGGGTGTCTCTGTCTCAAGTATCCCTCTCCTTTCTAAGGACACTTATCAAGGGATTGAGGGCCCACCCTAAATCCAGGATGATCTCATCCTGACATCCTTATCTTAATTACTTCTGCAAAGCCTCTGCTTCCAAATCAGGTCACAATTCCAGGTACGAAGGGTTAGGATGTGGACACATCTATTGGGGGCCACCAGGACGGTCAGGCTCTTCACAGAACCAGGAAGCTAACATGAGCCACAATGTTATTTAAAGTTGTCCGGTAGCCACAGTAAAAAAGAGGAAAAGAAGCAGAGGAAATTTACTTTAATAAGATATATACAGGGACTGCCCTGGTGGCACAGTGGATAGGAATCCACTTGTCAATGCAGGGGACACGGGTTCGAGCCCTGGTCCGGGAGGATCCCACATGCCGCGGAGCAACTAAGCCCGTGTGCCACAACTACTGAGCCTGCGCTCTAGAGCCCTGGAGCCACAACTACTGAAGCCCGTGCGCCTAGAGGCCGTGCTCCACAACAAGAGAAGCCACTGCAATAGGAAGCCTGCGCACCGCAACGAAGACCCAACACAGCCAAAATTAAAGTTAAATCTTAAAAAAAAAAAAGAAAAAGATATATACATATATTGTTGTTGTTTCTTCAGCAAATTTTATCAGAAAATTTAAAAAATTATTTTTAATTGTGGCAAAATATACATAAAATTTACTGCTAGCTACTCTAAGTGTACAGTTCAGGAACATGAAGTACATTCACACTATTGTACAACCATCACCACAGAACTTTTCATCTTCCCGAACTGAAATTCTATACCCATTAAACAATAACCTCTCCTCCTCCAGGCCCTGGCAGCTACCGTTCAACTTCCTGTCTCTATGAGTTTGACTACTCCAGGTACCTCATGTAAGTGGGATCATACAGGATGTGTCCTTTGGTGTCTGGCTTATTTTACTTTATACACTGTCCTCGAGGTTCATCCATGTTACAGCATGGGCCAGAATTTCCTTTCTTTTCTTTTTTTATAAATTTATTTATTTTTATTTATTTTTGGCTGCTTTGGTTCTTCGTTGCTGTGTGCGGCTTTCTCTAGTTGCGGCGAGCGGGGGCTACTCTTCGGTGCGGTGTGCAGGATTCTCATTGCAGTGGCTTCTCTTATTGCGGAGCACAGGCTCTAGGCACGCAGGCTTCAGTAGTTCTGGCACATGGGCTCAGTAGTTGTGGCACGCAGGCTCTAGAGCCCAGGCTCAGTAGTTGTGGTGCACGGGCTTAGTTGCTCTGCAGCATGTGGGATCTTCCCGGGCCAGGGCTCGAACCTGTGTCCCCTGCATTGGCAGGCGGATTCTTAACCACTGCGCCACCAGGGAAGTCCTCTTTTTTTTTTTAATTTATTTATTTTTGGTTACATTGGGTCTTTGTTGCTGCACACGGGCTTTCTCTAGTTGAGGCGAGTGGGGGCTACTCTTCGATGCGGTGCATGGGCTTCTCATTGCAGTGGCTTCTCTTGTTGCAGAGCATGGGCTCTAGGCGCGCGGGCTTCAGTAGTTGTGGCACGTGGGCTCAGTAGTTGTGGCTCGTGGGCTCTAGAGCACGGGCTCAGTAGTTGTGGTGCACAGGCTTAGTTGCTCCACGTCATGTGGGATCTTCCCGGGCCAGGGATCGAACCCATGTTCCCTACATTGGCAGGCGGATTCTTTTTTTTTTTTAATTAATTAATTTATTTATTTACTTATTTATTTTTTGGCTGTGTTGGTTCTTCATTGCTGTGTGCAGGCTTTCTCTAGTTGTGAGCAGGGGCTACTCTTCTTTGTGGTATGCGGGCTTCTCACTGTGGTGGCTTCTGTTGTTGTGGAGCACAGGCTCTAGGTGCGCAGGCTTCAGTATTGTGGCATGCAGGCTCAGTAGTTGTGGCACACAGGCTCAGTTGCTCCGTGGCATGTGGGATCTTCCCGGCCCAGGGCTTGAACCCGTGTCCCCTGCATTGGCAGGCGGATTCCCAACCACTGCGCCACCAGGGAAGTCCTGGCAGGCGGATTCTTAACCACTGCGCCACCAGGGAAGCCCCTCTTTTCTTCTTAAGGCTGTTTAATATATCTTACTGAACCCAATATATCTAAATTTTATTTCAGCATGTATCTGCGTAAGAAATTATGAGGTATTTTGCATTCCTTTTCTCACACTAAGTCTTTGGAATCTGGGGTGCAGCTTATGCTTACAGATAGCTCAGCTCAGACAGGCCACATCTCCAGTGCTTGCTACCATGTGGCCTTGGCTGCAGTACTTCTTGCCAGACATCCTGGGAAAAGCCGGAGTGGCCGTGCCTGGCTTGGAGCATCTTCTGGATCCCCTCCCTGCTCAGTCAGGTACTGACTCACCTGGATGGCCCACCTGTCCTCCTGCGGACACAGCCTTTTGCATCCCCCTCCTCAGTTCTCAGCTCTGTCCTGCCCCACCTGCTGCCCAGCCTACACTCACACATTCCAAGCTCCCCTCTGGGACCAAAGAAGGAAGAACATGCCTTACGGCACCTCCTAGGCCAGCACTAGCAGAACTTGCTGCAACAATGGAAATGTTGCACATCTGTGATGCCCAATACAGTAGCCACGAGCCACACGTGGCTACCGGGCATTTGACAGGGGCTAGTGCAACTGAGGGGCTGAGCTTTTAACTTCACTTTATATTTACTGAAATGTCAATAACCACACATGGCTAGTGGTTCCTGTACTGGACAGGCTACTTCTCACCGCCTTCCTGGCTACCCCCTGGTCGGAGCCACCCGAGTCCTGGCAGTAGCCTACGTGGGGCTCCGCCCCTGCCCTGGCCCCCTGGCAGGGTGACGAGGCCATGGCCTCCCTTGCACAGGGTCCTCGGTGGCTCCCCAGAGCACTCAGGGGAAAAGCCAGCGTCTGCGCGGTGGCCTGCCAGGCCCTGGCCTGTCTCCTCCCACCCTCCTCCTCCGTGGCTCCCGCCGTGCCCCCACGCTGGCCGCCCTGCTGCTCCTGGCTCTGCCAGGCACACTGCAGCCCCAGGGCCTTAGGCACTCCCGCCCAGATCTGGGTCAGGTGCCCCTGCCACCTGCTCCTTCCCAAACTCCCTAGTCTGCTTGCTATTTCCCCACAGCACCGAGCATCTGGCATGATTTACTCTTTACTGCATACATGTCTGCCCCCTCTAGGATTTCCGCCAGTTTTGTTCGCGGATGACCCCCCAGCGCTGCAGCAGTGACTGCAAGCCTCCAAGCATTGTTGACCGAACGGGACACCTGGGAACACGGGCTCCGCGGCATCCATCCTCCCTGCCAGCGTCTGATAGGCCAGGGGGCAGGCCCAGGACCTGGCCGGGCCAATCAGAGCAGATCTGATTCCAGATTGCCCCTGGATGCAGGGGCATGTGTGCTGGCCTGACCCGCCTGGCCCTGTGCTCTGAGGGGCCCCAGAACCCTCCAAGGGCTGTTCTGAGGACACCAGGAAGCCACCTGAATAAAGCTGCAAGAGCCGTGCCTGGCAGACAATAACACTTGCTCACTATTACTGTTATTACTATTATTCGGTAAAGGGGTCCAGGGGCGCTACAAGTGCAATTATTAGCACACTTGTGTCCAAGGCCTACTCTGCACCAGGCAGCATGGCGAGCACCGGGCGGGGCGGGGGCGCGACCACAGGGATGAAGGTCACCTCCCCGGGCCGGGCAGTCACGTCCCTTGGTGACCTCTGGGCCCCATGTCTGCATGACCAGATGTTGAGATTCTGGAGTTCGTGGCCAGATGCAGCAGGACCCTAGCTGATGGGAGGTCTTGCTTTCTACGGAAAAGGCCCCCAGCCATGGCAGGGGAGCTGGGTCTCTGCAGGTGGCCCTGCCAGGTGTCCTGCTACGTCCTTACCAGAGTGGGTGCTCCCCAGGCCAGGGCCATGCTTGACATATGACCACTGTGGCCAGGCCTGGGGAGGCACCAAGGACACATTAGGATGCTGCTTTCTTTCTTTTTTTTTAATAAATTTATTTATTTATTTTTGGTTGCGTTGGGTCTTCGTTGCTGCACGTGGGCTTTCTCTACTTGCGGAGAGCGGGGTTACACTTCATTGCGGTGCGCGTGCTTCTCACTGCGGTGGCTTCTCTTGTTATGGAGCACGGGCTCCAGGCGCGCGGGCTTCAGTAGTTGTGGCACATGGGCTCAGTAGTTGTCGCTTGCGAGTTCTAGAGCACAGGCTCAGTAGTTGTGGCGCACGGGCTTAAGTTTCTCCGCAGCATGTGGGATCTTCCCAGACCAGGGCTTGAAGCCATGTCCCCTGCATTGGCAGGCAGATTCTTAACCACTGCGCCACCAGGGAAGTCCCTGCTTTCTTTTTAAAATAAAAATCTTGTTTGCCTACTGGTTTTCCTGGCAGATGGGCCAAATCTTCACAAGCCAGTGCGCACAGCTGTTTGCTCCTTCGTCTGGCTGTGGCTGGTGGACCCCGGGTGTGTGTGCCTGCGTGTGCACAGAGACAAACAAGCAAGCAAGCACCGCCTCTCAAGGGCCTCTCCACCACAGCTCTGGCTACCTTTGTGTTAATCTTCCCACCCTGCACCACACTGTGGATCTGTTTGGACGGCAAACTCAAGTCTTCAGGTGTGTGTGCTGGGGTGAGGGGAAGGGGGGATGGGCCTGGGGGAGCTTAAAGCCCCCAGTTACCTGGAGAGAAACCACCTCGAGACACCTACCAACCTCGTCCATCCATCTCATCCCCTCCTCTGGCAGCTCTTCCTGTACTTTTTCCACCCAAGGACCGACTCAGGACTCAGTGAAGACAATCATCACCGCAAATCAATAGCCAAGCAGCTCCAAATGCAGCCTGAACATTTTTGGAAGATTGACCAATTCATTTTCAATGGCATGAAAAGAAAGAAATGACTTTCCTGGAAGACCAGTGAGGTGAGCTGAGTGTCTGAGCAGGGGCACTGCCCAGCAACGAGGGTGGCTGTCCTCACCCTGTGGGCACAGGGCACTGGGGCCACAAGATGGGCAGGGCGGCCCATGAGGGCTGCTCCATTCCCAGCGCTGAGAGCAGGGCCTGGTGTGCAGCAGGTGCTTCTGAGCATTTGTTGAATGAATGAATAAGCAAGGACCCCGCTGTCTTCACAGGACCCCAAACGGAACACCATCACGTGCCCTTTGCTGGAGGGCACACCATTCTCGGTCTACAGTGCATTTGAGGCTCAGAGGGCTTAGATGCCAGAGCTGAGACGGCAAACAAAACCGTCTTCACTTGCTACAACATGGATGAGCCTTAAGGATGCCACGCTAAGGGAAATAAGCCAATCGCAAAAGGTCAAGTATGGATGAGGCCCCCCGGGGCAGTCAGACTCACAGACTGTTGGGGGCCAGGGGCTGGGGGTGGAGGCGGAGAGTCAGTGTTTCACGGAGACAGAGTTTCAGATGAAAAAGTCCTGGAGACGGATGGTGGTGACGTGAATGTACTGTATGCCACTGAACTGTTCACTTAAAAATGGTAAACTTAACGTTATGTGTATTTTACCACACATACTCACACAAAATTACTCTTCTTTCCGTTTGGCCTCTGGAACTTGCGGTATCTCTGAGGTGAGGCTCGTCCACTCCGAGAGGAGGGCGCCCTGCACAGGGACCAGGCTTCCTAAGAGGGATGCCACAGAGATCCGCCTCCCAGCAAGGGGTAGCGGGCACGCCCCGAGTCACCAGCACCCCAGCCTGACCCAACTCGCCTCTGCTCAGGTACAAGGGTTGCTTCCACGGAAGGTGAGTGAGTGACAGGCCCTCTCTGGGCCTGGCCTGTAAACCCTTTGCTGCTCCTCCAGCCTCCCTCCTTTCCTGCAGGCTCGGGGGGCAGTGCCCTGGGCCACTCACCAGCCATGGACACGGCAAAGCTCCGTTCAGGTGGGCAAGTCTCCTGAGCAAAGCTGAGGGGCAGGCCCCCTGGGAACTTTTTCTGGGGAGCCAAGTCTTGTAACACAAGCAAGTCTGCCAGCCAATCAGGGGGTGAGGGCACTGTAGGCTGCACGCGAGGCCCCTGAGGTCAGGACAGGGACCGGGCATGAGAGGTGCCCTCTTCGGCGAGCAGGTGGAAGGTGTGGAGGGGGACGGTGCCCTAGAAGGGCTCACGTAGTTGTCTGTACGTCCCCATTTGAAGTTCCGTGTTTTAAAATTTGGCTATCCACTTTGCTGTACACTTGAAACTAACACAGTGTTGTTTATCAACGGTACTCCAACATAAAACAAAAGTTAAAAAATAAAAAAATAAAATTTGGCTATAAACTTTACGATGCTATTTCTTTTCTTCGTGATACTAGCGAGAAAATAATGTTAATTAACTAGCACTTAGATATAATTGTAGTACATTTTAAGTAGAGATGCTTCTGCAATTGAAGGAATGTAATTAAAATCTATGGTTAACCTGGAATATAAACATGCAAATCAGATCAGGTGATTCCATAAAATATTCTTCATGGGTTCTTCATCACGTGACTAATTTTTTCTCCTACCTTAAATCCTGTTAGTCTGTAAGCGCTGCAGCGGAAGCAGCAACAAGCCCTCACCATCACAGCCCCTGTGCCTGGCACGGACAGGCACTCAGCATCTGTGGGAGGAACGAACGCTCCCACTCACCCACAGCCTTCACGGGCGGGCAGCGTGCAGCTGGCCAAGAGCAGGCGGCGTACGCCCGGGGCCCATGGGAAGCGCTGGGCTTTCCCAGCTGTGGCAGATGAGACACCAGGATGCAAACACCTTGGGAAGAAACGGAGGCGCCAGAGCACATATTCAGAAGGCCTGGAAGTTGTTAAAAGGCAATTACTTTGAAATAAAAATAACACGCGTGCACTGGAGTCTGAGAGGGAACCTAACAGGACTGAGGCCTCCCCAGTGGGCTTGGCCGCCCCCCAGAGGAGGGGAAAGCACGGCCGGCGCCAAAACCCCAGCTCTCACCGGCCCCCCAGTCAGGCGGGCTTGCTGAGCAAGAACGCACAGCCTCCCCTTTGGGAAACTGATTCCCCGTAAAGGAAGGCTGTTCCTTTGCTGTCTGCTCCTCCCTGCACTGTCCCAACTTCCTAACCAGAGGCATTCTTAAATTTTTAACGTAAAAATTGTCAACAGAATATGCCTATTTGTTGTTCTGTTCTCAGAAGCAAAAAAAAAAAACAATGTTAGTAGGGGGAAAAAAATCAACACACACAAAACTTTATCATACAATTTCCCATGACTTCTATGATCTCCCCACTAATCAGAAGTGTAAAATAGTCTTTGCAAATGTGCAGAACAAGAGGCCTGTTGTGCAGGCGCCTCCATGGCTGTGCGCCCTCCTCCGGCGTGGAAGCCCCGCACCATGGAAGTGGCCTGAAGGGCTGGCTGGAAAAGGGCCCGCCAAGCCTGTGTCCTCGGGGGAGGGACGGAGGATCAGAACACAGCACAAAGCTTCTTTGCAGCGATGCTGCGATGTTTCCTCCAGAGCCCGTGTGAGGCTGCCGGCCACAGGAGCGGTACGCGGGCTCATTCGGGGAGAGGCAATCCCCGAGGACCCCGTGTGCCAAGATCTACCTACAGCACCTCCTGCTTAAACTCCCGCTGGTGCAGATGCTTGGCTCCCACTCACGACAGGGGCTGGCTTCCAGTCACCCTTCCCCCACAGAGGCCCGGAGGTGCTTGGGAACCAGACCCTTTGAATGTTATTAGTCACTAATTTCCCCATTTGTGAGCAGCCTGTTAAGTGCCGGACACCATCCCCAACAGGCACGTGGGATGCGCCCAGGGGTTCTGTCAGGTGAGTGTCATTGCGGCCAAGGAAGCTGAGGCCAGGAGATGGGCTTGGGCAGATTGGTCTGCTCTGGAAGGCTCCTCTGTGCAGGTCTGTCATAAAGACGCTCCCCTGGACCTCCCAGAGGCAGACTTTCCAATATGCTATTATGGTTAAACAGGGAAAGAGGACTTCCCTGGTGGCATGGCGGTTAAGAATCCACCTGCCAGCGCAGGGGACACAGGTTTAAGCCCTGGTCTGGGAAGATCCCACAGACCGCGGAGCAACTAAGCCCGTGCGCCACAACTACTGAGCCTGCGCTCTAGAGCCCACGAGCCACAACTACTGAGCCCGTGTGCCACAACTACTGAAGCCTGCGCATCTAGAGCCCATGCTCCACAACGAGAAGCCACCGCAATGAGAAGCCCACGCACTGCAACGAAGAGTAGCCCCCGCTCGCCGCCAACTAAAGAAAGCCCGCTCGCTGCAACTAGAGAAAGCCCGCATGCAGCAACGAAGACCCAAAGCAGCCAAAAATAAATAAATAAAATAAATAAATTTATTTTTTAAAAAAAGGGAGGGCTTTCCTGGTGGCACAGTGGTTAAGAATCCGCCTGCCAATGCAGGGGACACAGGTTCGATCCCTGGTCCAGGAAGATCCCGCATGCCGTGGAGCAACTAAGCCTGTGCGCCACAACTACTGAGCCTGTGCTCTAGAGCCCAGGAGCCACAACTACTGAGCCCACGTGCCACAACTACTGAAGCCTGTGTGCCTAGAGCCCGTGCTCCACAACAAGAGAAGCAACCGCAATGAGAAGCCCGCACACCGCAACAAAGAGTAACCCCTGCTCACCACAACTAGAGAAAGCCCGTGCGCAGCAATGAAGACCCAACGCAGCCAGAAATAATAAATAAATTAAATAAATAAGTTTTTTAAAAAAAGAGCTAGAAGGACTTCCCCGGTGATCCAGTGGTAAAGAATCCGCCTTACAATGCAGGAAACGCGGGTTCGATCCCTGGTCGGGGAACTAAGATCCCACATGCTGCAGGGCAACTGAGCTCTTGAGCCTCAACTAGAGCCCGCATGTTGCAAACTACAGAGCCCACGTGCTCTGGAACCCATGCGCCATAACTAGAGAGAGAAAACCCACACGCCACAACTAGAGAGAAGCCCGTGCACCACAACAAAGAGCCCACGTGCCGCATCTAAGACCCGATGCAGCCAAAAATAAAATAATTAATTAATTTAAAAAAAAAAGAATTAAAAGCTAGAGAACAGTTCATGCCTCCGGGCTCACTCATATGGAACCGGGGCCCGACCTGGTCCCCTAACTGTGCTGGCGTTCCTTTGCAGACACACACAGTGTCACATGGGCTGGTGACAGGTTGTGTTTAGCAAAGGCAGTGGCGTGACGCGTGAGATGGGGTTATTTCTGTGAAGCCTCGTGTCCCACGCTGCTTGGTGCACGCACTCCACTCCCCGGGGACCTCCATGGACACCTGGGTTAACAGCCCACAGAGCTGATGGAGTGCACAGCGTTCGCCAGGAACCACAGCGCCCAGCGCTGGCTTTCCTCTTCAGCAGCACCCTCGTCCATCCGCGTGGCCCTTAAAAGCCTGGGGTGGGGTGGGGGTGGGATGATGTGCTTCCTCTGGTCTCTGAAATTTCTCCTTGGAAATCACCTTCGGTGGCAGCAGTTTATAAGCCACGGAAGAAATCCAGCCTTTCGACTCTACTGTCACATCCCGTTTTGGAATAAAAACTGCTTGCCAAGTGGCTTTTGGTAAAATCCAGATGTCTCATCTGTCCTCAGAGGACACCTTATGCCCTGGCTCTGAAGGGCACTTGCCCGCTGCTGAGGCAGGTCCCTCCACCCCTTCCCCGCCACGGCTCCAGGACACAGTACAAAGAGAGCCTCATCATTTTATAACCACATAATCCTATTTCAAACAATGCTGATTTTATAAGAACTGAAGCAGAGGGACATGAGCCACAGAAAGCTGTTCCGGAAAACCTTGGAAACAGGCTCTGCCCCCCTGGAATAAATGTAGCAAAGTCCCCTGGGCTCTGGTGGAGGAGCCGCACCTGCTTCCGGGTCTGTGTGTGGACGCCTCCCCGGACAGCTGCACTTCACCAGGGCCGGGACCCGGGGCCTCCAATAACCAGGGCTCGCTGGTCAGGTGAGGCCGTGGTGACACTGCAGCCAGCCTCCAAAACATTCCTATCAGTAGAGGCAAATTTTTCAAGTGAAATTTTATTAATATCTTTATATTGTTCTCTTTCAAATTGGTATAATTCAAAAACACAGAAAACAGGCACACAGTGCTTGGGTTTTATTTAACATCACTTCCATGACCAAGAGCCAGCCTGGAATCCACAGTCAGGACGGAGCCACCTGGGCCACAGCGCAACAGGACCCGCGTCCTCCCAGCCTGCCCTGCACACAGGTCTTCGAGCTCTCGTAAAACAAGCTCCTATAAGCAGCTGCTTCTCGTGGCAACTTAGACGCTGGGAGGGTGGGTCAGGGTGGGCTCCTAGTTGATGGTCTTCTTTCGTTTCAGTCTAAGCTTGTTCCAAATCCTCTCCAGGGCCACTTTTCCCATGAAGAAGGTGATGGCAAAATTACGCCTGTACCAGTCCCTAAAGAGGAACAGGACAAGCACACGTGACCGACGCTCAGGCCTCCCAACTGTCTCCTCTTCCACCCTTCCTCACCATCTCTGCCATCTCCCGCCCTCTTTAAAGCTAGACTGCCCACAACAGCCTGCCTTCCTTCCACCTGGATTTTCATCAGGCTGATGTGCCCAGTGCACCCCGACCCCGCTTTTCCCACTCCTGGAGGCTGCTGCAGCCTTCCTCAGATTTTGCTAGAAGACACAGAAAGAGCTCTCAGAAGCCCTGGGGCCCCCAGAGCCCAGTGGCATTCTCTCAGAGACACAACTGTAGAGCGATGGGGGCGTAACCTCTCAGAAAAGGACTGGAGGCTCTGCCGGAACTCGGTGGGGACCCTCCAGGCTTTGGCACCTTAACTGCATAAGAAGCACATGACAGAAGTACTCCATCTTGAGAAGCTAACTTGTCCAAATGCCAACATCATCAAGTTTCATATCTTCTTTTTCTAGATGATCTGAACTTTTGGGTAACCTGTGTCTCAAAAGAGATCATTCCAGAACTTCTCATACAAATACTGGGATGGAGTTACATGCTGTCATAGGCTCACTTGCCTGTGAATTACTCTACAGAACATGTCAGAGCTTGCAAATTCACCACATTGTCAGCAGCTGAATGGGCAAAACTTGGCAAGTTTCCACAATGGAAAGCACACATTCCAGACTCTCAGTGCTGAGCCCTCGGAAGCTGAAATGCCAACAAGTGCCAATGCTTTTTGTCCAAATGAGCTAATGAGGGAACGTGGAGCTGCTATTCCAGACTGGACTCAAATGGTTGACTGGATCTCAGCATAGAAGAATGGAGAATAACCAAGGGCTTAAGTGAAGTACTAGCAAGAGGTAAAAATACCAGTTTTCTGGAGCCTTTGCATGGCTAGATAGAAAACCCCTCTCCACACGAGAACGATCTTTACACTTCTATCCACTTCAATGATGCTATAAATGGGAAGCAATGCCCTAATAAAAAAGGCTTCCAGAAAAAAGAAAACTGGTATCCCACCGAGATTAAAGTTCTTAGGTTATTAAGGAAAAGCCAGATTCCACTCCACCGATACAGACAACCTGAATTGATAAAGTGTAGTGGAAAAGACAAACTAAGCTTTTCCTGTTTCCATAAGGAAAGCAGGGGCAGGAGGTGGTGCGGGCACAGAGCGGGAGCGCTCAGGCTCCACTACTGCCCGACCCTCTCTCTCCTCTGAGTGCCACACGGAAAACATCAAGCTTACCGGAGAGGAAGCAAGATGCAAACATGCTGTGTCCACACCAGAAATCAAAGGTCCAGGGAAACCTAACTAATACTGGCTTGACTGAATAACTCAGCTAGATCAGAGGGACACATGACAGCATTAGCAACAGAACCTGGACGCTGCAGGACTGGGCTTTATGCCTGAGTGTCACTCAAGAGCTCCTCCAGACTCGACGATCACCTCACTGTCTAGACCCTGCCCCACCTGCCCATCCGGCGTGGCCACTGCCCTACGAACGTCACAGCAAATCTCAAACGCCACGTCCTATCATCACACCTGGGAATACACATCACTATGTACCGTCAAAACCTTTTTTAAAAACACCTAACCGGGGCTTCCCTGGTGGCGCGGTGGTTGGGCGTCTGCCTGCCAGTGCAGGGGACACAGGTTCGGGCCCTGGTCTGGGAAGATCCCACATGCCGCGGAGCAGCTGGGCCCGTGAGCCACAGCTACTGAGCCTGTGCGTCTGGAGCCTGTGCTCCGCAACAGGGGAGGCCGCAATGGTGAGAGGCCTGCGCGCCGTGATGGGGAGTGGCCCCCGCTTGCCGCGGCTGGAGAAGGCCCTCGCACAGAAATGAAGACCTAACGCAGCCATAAATAAATAAATATATAAATTAAAAAAAAAAAAACAAAACACCTAACCACAATACTATCATTGCATCTGATAAAATGAACAATGACTTATCTATACAACCTAATATACAGTCACTGTTCAGTTTCCTTTGACTGACTGTCAAAAATAAATACCTTTTTTTAGGTGGTTTGTCTGTATTAGGATCCAAACAATGTCTACACACTGCATGAAGCCTCTTTTATTCTATTAGTTCCCCCTCCTTTTTTTTTTTTAATCCTAGTTACTGGTTGAAACTGGATCGTGTCTGTCTTGTAGAACTTCCAACTTCTGGGACTGTATCTTCAGGCTATGATTTAAGCATGGTCTGTGAACCGCTCTCTCCACACCCCCCCCAACACACCCTTTTATCTTTTTCCTGTAACCTGGTATGAGATCCGGAGGCCTGCTAGACTGCAGTTCCCTTGTTCTGGTGAGGACACCTCACTGGCCATGCTCGGTACCTCCTGCCGCACCTCACAGAGATGCACGCAGGCCGCTGCCCCACTCTGCACAGTGTGAAGAGGTACCGGGGTTCAGGCGCAATCAGCCCGACCTATCCAATATGAAGTCCCCATCAGCCTTGCTGCCCAGCGGTTTAGCAGCTGTGGGGTGATCAGGCCCAGATCTAACTCCAGCACCCCTGCGTTAGCTGTCATTCTTCTACCAAGAAAAATGCTCCTTCGTTCGGCTGCCCTGGAATCCAGTCGGGGCAGGAAAGGCAGGAGAGGTGAGTGTCCTTCACGCCTCGAGTTTCAGAACACTGGGCTGGCTGCCTAGCCCTACCCCGCGGCGCCTGTGAGCCGCTCAGTGTCACTGTGATCGCACAGGTGTCGGCACGTGCGATAGACGTGCAATCCACAGCCGTCACTGTCTGTGTGTGGCTGCAACGGCTCCGTCCCTGGCCTACGGGAGCCCCTCGAGTCGCTGTGAGCCGCTCAGTGTCACTGTGATCGCACAGGTGTCGGCACGTGCGATAGACGTGCAATCCACAGCCGTCACTGTCTGTGTGTGGCTGCAACGGCTCCGTCCCTGGCCTACGGGAGCCCCTCGAGTTGCTGTGAGCCGCTCAGTGTCACTGTGATCGCACAGGTGTCGGCACGTGAGATAGACGTGCAATCCACAGCCGTCACTGTCTGTGTGTGGCTGCGACGGCTCCGTCTCTGGCCTACGAGTCACCTTCTGGGCTGTTCTCACATGACCCCGCTGGGCTC
Organism: Balaenoptera ricei; assembly: GCF_028023285.1. Lineage (NCBI taxonomy): Eukaryota > Metazoa > Chordata > Mammalia > Artiodactyla > Balaenopteridae > Balaenoptera > Balaenoptera ricei. The sequence continues at coordinate 186,309,590 of NC_082640.1, read as the reverse complement.
CGAGCTTCCTCACTTTCAAACACAAGACGTCTCGACTCCTCTTGTGCTGCCCCTGCCCCAGACTGTGCTTCTCAATGGAGTCCAGGTTCCTTTCAGTGGGAAGTGCTGTGTAGAACCCACTGTCTACGCACTAGGGGTGCAAGCTGCTTTAGGGATGCCATGCAAACAACTTTAAGCTGTCAATTTTATTTAAAAGTGCGAAAACTAAGTTGATAGCAACTTCTACCTTTAATATAAACACAAATGTTAAATTCAGATAGCAAAATAATCCTAGACAATATGGTTGTGATATTCAAATTTTCAGGAAAAAAGTAGACACCCACCTGTTGTAATACATGTGCTTCTGAAAATTTTTACTTAAAAATTGCTTGTAAAAGTCAGCCATTTCTTCTGCATTCAATGTTGCTTTTTGACCTGAAAATTAATTTCAACTTAAACATTAAGACTTAAGGGGAAGGGTTCTACAAACAATTATTAGAATTAACAAATGAGTTCAGCAGGATTGCAGGAGACAAGATCAATATACAAATATCAACTATTTCTATACACTTGCAATAAACAATCTGAAAACAAAATTAAGAAAACAATTCCATTTACAACAGCATCAAAAAGAATGAGGGGCTTCCCTGGTGGCGCAGTGGTTGAGAATCTGCCTGCCAATGCAGGGGACACGGGTTCGAGCCCTGGTCTGGGAGGATCCCACGTGCCGCGGAGCGGCTGGGCCCGTGAGCCACAGCTGCTGAGCCTGCGCGTCTGGAGCCTGTGCTCCGCAACAAGAGAGGCCGCGATAGTGAGAGGCCCGCGCACCGCGATGAAGAGTGGCCCCCACTTGCCGCAACTGGGGAAAGCCCTCGCACAGAAACGAAGACCCAACACAGCCATAAATAAAAAAAAAAAAAAAAAAAAGAATGAAAGACAGGATAAATTTAAGACAGGAAGTATAAGACTTACACATTTAAAAACTACAAAACATAGAAATGAAGGACCTAAATAAATGGAAAGACATCCCATGTTCATGGTTTCAAAGACCTAATACCGTTAAGGTGGCAACACTCCCCCGTAATGACATATAGATTCAAAACAAACCCTACCAAAACCCCAGCTGGCTTTTTTTTTTTTTTTTTGCCCCAGAAATTGACAGGGAATTCCCTGGCGGTCCAGTGGTTAGGACTTGCTTTCACTGCTGGGGTCCAGGTTCAATCCCTGGTCGGGGAACTAAAATCCCACACGCTGCGTGGTGCGGCCAAAAAAAAGACAAAAAACATAAAACAGAAGAAATTGGTAAGTGGATCCTAAAATTTATATAAAAATGCAAGGAAACCCAGTAGCCAAAGCAACCTTGGCAAAGAAAATCATAGTTGGAGGATTCACCCTTCTTATATTCAAAACTTACTACAAAGCTACAGTAATCAAGACAGTGTGATACCAGCAGAAGAACAGGCTTATAGATCAATAGAACAGAGCTAAACCCAAACATTTATGGGCAAGTGATTTTCGACAAGGGTGTCAAGACGATTCAATGGGGACAAATAGTCTTTTCAACAAACAATGCTTAGGACAACTCGATTATCTACATGTAAAAAAAAACCAAGCTGAATCCCATCTCACACCATAAACAAAAATAACCTCAAAATGAATCAAAGACCTAAATGTAAGAGATAAAACTATACAATTCTTGGAAGAAAACACGTGCAAATCTTCATCACCTTGAATTAGGCAATGCATTTTAGATATGACACCTAAAGCACAGGCAAACAAAGAAAAAAATAGATAAGTTGGATTCCATCCCCCCCAAAATTTTTTTTTAATTTAATTTATTTTATTTATTTATTTTTGGCTGTGTTGGGTCTTCACTGCCACGCACAGGCTTTCTATAGTTGTGGCGAGCGGGGGCTACTCTTTGCTGTGGTGCGTGGGCTTCTCATTGCAGTGGCTTCTCTTGTTGCAGAGCACGGGCTCTAGGCGCACAGGCTTCAGTAGTTGTGGCACATGGGCTCAGTAGTTGTGGCCCACGGGCTTAGTTGCTCCACGGCATGTGGGATCTTCCCAGACCAGGGATTGAACCCATGTCCTCTGTGTTGGCAGGCAGATTCTTAACCACTGCACCACGAGGGAAGTCCGGATTTCATCAAAATTTAAAATTTTTGTGCTTCGAAGGGCACTACTGAAAAAGTGAAAAGACAACCTACAGAATGGGAGAAAATATTTGCAAATCATCCTTCTAATACGGGTCTAATATCCAGAGTACGTAAAGAACTCTTACAACTCAACAATAAAAAGAGAAATAACCCAATTAAATCCTTTAAAATAACCCAATTTTAAAGGATTTGAATAAACATTTCTCCAAAGGAGATATAAAAATGGCAAATAAGAACATGAAAAGATATTCAACTAATGACTAATGAGTCATTAAGGAAATTCAACTTAAAAAGATAATAAGATCACTTCACACTCACTAGGATGACTACAATCAAAAAGACAAACAATAACAAGTGTTGATGAGGATATAGAGATATTGGAACTCTTACATATTGCTGGTTGGAATGTAAAATGATGCAGCCACTTTGAAAAACAGCTTGGCAGTTCCTCAGAAAGTTAAACATAGAGTTACCATATGACCCTGCATCCCACTTACAGGTATATACGTGACTGTTCACAGCAGTGTTATTGATAATTGTCAAAAAGTGGAAACAACCCAAATGTCCATCAACTGATGGATAAACAAAATGTGGTATGTCCATATAGTGGAATATTATTCAGCCATAGAAAAGAATCTTCAATGTAGTGATACATGCTACAACATGGATGAACCTTGAAAACACACACTTAAGTGAAAGAAGGCACACATAAAACACTACATATTACAGGCAGACCTTGGAGATATTGAGGGTTTGGTCCCAGACCACTACAATGAAGCAAGTATTGCAGTAAAGTGAGTCATGAATTTTTTGGTTTCCCAATGCATATAAAGTTATGTTTACACTATACTGAGGTCTATTAAGTGAGCAATAGCATTATGTCTAAAAAACCATACATACCTTAATTACAAAATCATGCTGTTGGAAAAATTGTGCCAATAGACTTGCTCTATACAGGGTTACCACAAACATTTAATTTGTAAAAAACACAGTATCTTCAAAGCACAAATGAGGTATGCCTGTATATGATGACATTTATCTGGAAATGTCCAGAATAGGCAAATTCATAGAGACAGAAAGTAGACTAGTGGCTGCCAGGAGCTGGTGGGAGGAGGAAATTGGGGAGAGAGCCCTCTGGCTTAGAAGCCCCAAGCTCCAAACAGGCGTCGCACCCAGGGTCCCTGCACTTGCAGAGCACCCCCATCCAGAGAGGCCCCCGCTCCGGCTCCCCCCGGGGTTAGTCCACTCGCCAGGACTCCAGACAGAGGCTGTGTTTCCTGGCTGCAAAGCTGATGCTGACACTTCAACCGCACCAGGATTTTTGGGAGACAGAGACAGAGCTGGGAAGGTGACCCCAGGGCACATTTCTACAGAAACAGGAGGGAAAGTGGCCAACCCTGAACTCACACAGCACAAAGGCAAACGCAGACCGCACAGTACAAGCGTGGCTGTCCCCCACAGAGGCAGAAGGGCCACCTCCCGGCCAGCCTGAGCAGGGGCCCACGCCACCTGGACCCCCGCGGGCTGAGCGAAGAGCAGTCGATTCCACGCGCCCTCGCTCCTCTGACCCAGCCTCCTGCTGCTCCTCAAAACCTGCATCTGGAAGACCCTCTCACAACCTCCCCAGACGCCGCCCCTCCGAGGGGGCTTCCCCGAGGCCCCCGTTAAAACGCCGGCTCCTGCGCTCACCCCGGCTTCGTCCTCCCCCGCGGTCAACAGCCCGGGAGTGCAGAGCGCGTTCGCCGAGCTGCTCGTCTGCTGGTCACCCGCCCGGCCCACGCAAGGAGCTCCGCTCCACAAAGGCGAGGCCGTGGCTCTGTCTCGTCCCCAGCTGGTCCCCAGGACTAGCCTGGGATGTGGCAGGTGTTCAGTAAATACCTGGAATCAATCAAGGGGTGGATGCTGATGGGGGAAAGAGAGGGACAACCAGCTGCCTGAGGAGGGGAGGGAAGCCGAAGGCTCCCAGGGAAGGGGACAGTCCAGCCAGGATCCCACAGGGCACAGAAGGGGAGCAGCACGGGCAGAGCAAGTGACGGGTGTGGCGAGGCAGAGACGTGGCTGAACACAGAGTGAGGGGCGGAGGGCAGGCAGGGCTGGAGCGCGATGCGGGGCCACACACGGAGCTCTCGCTCCGGGGAGCGGGGCGCGCACGCTGGCCGAGAGCAGCGGCGTCTCCTAAGCTGCAAGCGGGTCCCGCCGGTCCTCCAGGGAGAGGCGCCTGCGCACCCTCCAGCCAGCCTCCCCTGCCTCTCACACGATGACGAGAGGAGCTGAGGAGGTGGGACGTGTCCTCCCGGCCCCGCAGGCAGTGGCTCCACGGGCCGGGGCTTCGTCCCTCGCCGGCCCTGTGGCTTCTCCGGGCTCCACGACGCGGATCACAGCAGCTCACCTCATAAGGCTGCTCTGAGACAAACTGAGTCGCGGTCAGTGTGGCAGGTGGGACGGGCCTGGCACAGAGGGGCGCGCTCATCACCGCTGCCGGCAGCACCGCAGGCGCCCCAGGGTTCTAAGGACAGGTGGGGGTGCCACCTTCAGCTACTGGTCTAGTTTGGTGTCCTGCCCAAACATTCCCAGGTGACGCACAGCATAAAGCAGAAGCACCATAAACGTTTGCTGAGTAATTCAGATTCCACACCTGTCAACACTGCAATGTGATACTGAACTTTAGTAATACTAAGAATGACAGGCAGAACAATCTAATTTATTACACATTTACCGAAAACCGAGTGGGTGTTTCTTAAATACCAGCTGACTTAAAGTAAATCCATCCTGATGGCACCCGGCTCCAGCTGCATAAACACTTCAGCAGTAAAAGAAACTAGAGGCAAGAACCCTCCCACAGCACTGCCTGCCTTACACTAGATTTAATCTGGGGGCAGGCAGAGTTGACGTCATGGTATTCTACTTTTCGCACTTGAAATGAAGTCAATAATGTTCCTAGACTGCTGCAGAATATTCCAGTGAACATCCAGTGCGCAGTGGGCCACCACAGCCTTATCTAATCTGAAATGACTGGATATTTAGATACTTCCCATTGTTTGGCAATGAAAGACAATGCTTCAAGGAACAGAGTGAAGTCTTCCCATGTTTTCCTATAGGATGAATTCTTAGATATTCAGTGGTCATAATTTCCCCGCTTCTTGGCATATGCGTACTTCATGCAACTAAATCCTTCTGGAAAAGGAGCTGGGAAAACATCTCCTTGAGTTCAGTAAGCATAAAACAAGGCCTAGGTGCTGTTTGTTTGTTTTTTGTTTTGTTTTGTTTTGTTTTTTTGGCTGCATTGGGTCTTCGCTGCTGCGCACGGGCTTTCTCTAGTTGCGGTGAGCGGGGGCTATTCTTTGTTGCAGTGCGCGGGCTTCTCATTGCGGTGGCTTCTCTTGTTGCGGAGCACGGGCTCTAGGTGCAGGGGCTTCAGTAGTTGCGGCACGTGGGCTCAGTAGTTGTGGCTTGCGGGCTCTGGAGCTCAGGCTCAGCAGGTGTGGCGCATGGGCTCAGGTGCTCCACGGCATGTGGGATCTTGCTGGACCAGGGTTCGAACCCGTGTCGCCTGCATTGGCAGGCGGATTCTTAACCACTGCGCCACCAGGGAAGTCCCTAGGTGCTGTTTTAATAGGCACTGTGAAATTTAGTTTGAGGAGTTTTTTTCTTGTAGTCACATTATTCATCTGCAGGTGTTTTGTTATTTCTACAAATTTGTTAAGGCTTTTCATAAAGTCCACACGCCTCTTCATCTCTGCCACAAACGCCTCCTGCCACCTGCCGTTCGCGTTTAATGTGTCTCCTGGACGTGGACCCCTTTGCCTGGCCCTCAGGTCTGCCGGGCACTGTCTGTGGAGCAGCCTCACTCCTTCAACAGAACCCCGCCTGGGCAGAGCCTCAGTCTGGCTACTTCCTTGGACCTGGGAGGTATAAACTGAGAGGTGGAAAAAGCCTGTTTACAGCAAGAGAAGGCTGAAGCAGTGGGGTAGACAGGAGGTGAAACGAGAGGAGGGGAGGATGTCCTGGGTTGCCTCTAGGGCCAGTGTCTGAGTGCAGGCCATGCCTGGGCCCGGCTCTCCCCTGGTCCTGTGTCTGAGCCACTTCGTGTCCCCTCAGCAAACTCTCCTTTCCAGGAGGACAGATCAAAGGGAGTCCTGACTAATCCAGACATTGTCAGTTTTCACGTTCTTGAATCTTTCTACCTTTACTGTCAAGCTCAGGGAATCATCACTCCTCCAGATAATGGAGGGTCACTTTTATTGTTAGACTTCCTACAACTAGGAGCGATGTATTTAACTTTTTACTCCATAAACAATTGATTTTTAATAATTAACTTTTTCATCCGTTTGGAATATATTTGTATTACAGGGAGCATGAATCTAAATTTATCTTTTTGGGTCAAAAATAATTAGTTTCTCCAACATCACTTATTAAACGAAACTCCTCTTACCTGGGTTCTGCGAGGCCCCTGCACTCAGGTGTCACACATGCGTGCTCTGGCCCACGGGGGTGACACACCTGTCCCCCCGCCCCCATTTCCATCCCTGCAGCCTGGTAACTGTTTAAACAGCTGACAGAGCAGCACCTCCCTTCATGAGTCCTTTCCTCAACATACTCTTTCCTGTTTTCTTACCAGACTAATCTGAAATCTAATTAAGGCCCGTCTTTCAACACTCAGTAACGCCATCAGTAGGAATCCATGATACTCATAGACGACAGTGGCCCGGGGGCCTCCCTGGGAACCCACTCTCCAGGTCAGGACCTAGGCCCCTCCACTTACTCACTCTGTGATTTTGGTCAAACAACTTGCCCTCGGGCTCCTCATCTACAAAATAGTAAAAGTAACAGTACCGACTTCATTGGGTCACCATGGGAAATAAAACAGAACATATGTGCAAAGGGCACAGTCCTGAAGTCGGGGCTCTCATTCTCTGCTTCGGGATGAGAGCCTGTCTTCGCCTCGATGCCCCCGCCCCCGGCCTCAGGACGGTGCTACCTAAGAAAGTCTTCCCCTCACCCCACACTTGCCTGCTCAGCGGTAAGCCAGTTGGAGGAGGATTCAATGGGAGTGTGTAAATGGGAGATAAAATGTCTTGGTTGTACCTGTTTGTGGTTTAGCTTTGTATTAAAAAAAAAAAAAGGAAATAAACTTGAAAATTGTCTGTCACCATAAAAATAAAACAAAAATTAAAATATTTATTGCCCCCCCAAAAAAACAACCAAAAAACAAACAAAAACTGATAGGACATAGCACCCTTTCCTGCTCACTCCTGCCCTCCCAGACCCTCAGTGGGGCCCGTGCAGCAGACAGCATACGACTGGGCCCAGCGTGGGGCTAACTCCATCCTCCCCAGACTTCTGTTCTAATGAGCCCAGGCAAGGCTACCACGAGCAGGGAGGGTCACGGTGCTTTAAGCCCAACACAGACCTGGCTTTGGGGGTCAACGATTTCAGATTTTCCATCAGAATGTTTTGACAGTAGACATCTGTTTAACCGACGGTACAAAATCTTATTCAGGCCTAACATCAACACCAAGAGAAAATGATTAAAGGTTATTTTGAGCACTAGATTCTCCATCCAAAAGAAAGGACAGCACGGTAGGCAGAGGGAACTGAATGCAGTCTGCACCCCTGACACATGAAGTGCGCAGCCTGGGGAACAAGACACGAAACAGGTAAAACGGGCAGGGGCCGGGCAGGCCTCCAATCCAGAAGGAGGAGCACAGCTGTCACTCTGTCGTCACAGGAAATCTAAAAACCTAAGCTGAGTGGCAACTATCAGAACTGCATTTTGGGTAGAACAGACTGGCTACACTGCAAAGAATGGATTTAAGGCATGAGTTGCTAAACTACAGCCTGCAGGCCAAATCTGGCCTACTAGCTGATTTTGTAAATACAGTTTTATTGGGACAAGTTCACGCCCATTAATCTATGTATTTTCTATGGCTGCTTTCACAGAACAACAGCAGAGCTGACCAGTTGAAGGAGAGACCCATATGGCCCAGAGAGACTAAACTATTTACTATCTAGCCCTTTACAGAAAGTCTGCTGACCCCTGATTCAAAGACTGGGGGCCAGGGAACCAATTAGGAAGATACTGCAATAGGCAGAGAATTAACAAGAGCCTGAATTAAAGCCATGTTTAAAGGAGAGGGAGTAAGGACTGCCCTGGTGGCGCAGTGGTTAAGAATCTGCCCGCCAATGCAGAGAACACGGGTTCAAGCCCTGGTCCGGGAAGATCCCACATGCCACTGAGCAACTAAGCCCGTGCGCCACAACTACTGAGCCTGCGCTCTAAAGCCGGTGAGCCACAACTAGAGGAAGCCTGTGCACAGCAACAAAGACCCAACGCAGCCAAAAATAAATAAATAAATTTATTAAAAAAAAAAAAAAAAGGACAGGGAGTAGCAAAGGTGCTGAGAAACACCTAAGAGGTAAATCTGGTGGAGAGATGAAAGATGAAGGGGTGGGGAGGGGCTTCCAGGATGACTCTGCAGTTTCCCGCTCATGGTCAGTGGGACCATGAACTGCCATCAGGAATCAGGGAAGAGAAGCCAGGGCAGAAGAGACAGAGGCTGCTGAAGCCATGGGACCTCGGATGTAAGTCCAAAGGTCAGAAAGAGGTCATCGATCAGAATGACCCAAAATGACGAGAGGGCTGACCTCACCCAAAGACAGAAGAGGGAGCAGGAGGAGGACAGACGTACGCAGCACTGAGGACACCCTCAGAGCGCCTGCCCCATGGAGCCATGACCTGCTCCCTGAGCTTTCTCTACTTCAGTCAACATCCTTTGTTTTTCTTTTCTTTTTTTTTTTTGTTTGTGCCGAGAGGCACATGGGATCTAGTTCCCTGGCCGGGGTGGAACCTGCGCCCCATGCAGTGGGAGTGTGGGTCTTAACCGCTGGACAGCCAGGGAGGCCTTAATACTCTGTCTTCACACCTTCTCATATAGTTACTCAAACAAAACCAGTGTTGGCAGAAAAAGAACTCACTCACCTGATTCAGCTCTCAGTTCCAGGACTTTGGCTTTTAGTCTTGAGTCAATAAATTTTTCTTTTTCCTAAAAGGAGACAGCTATCAGAATTCCCTTTCTTCGTCTTTCCGTTTTTCCTTGGCTAGGACACAGCTCTCAGCGCTCTGGAGAAGTCTGGATGTGGATTTTCTGAGAAGTGGCCCATCTCAAAGCCTGTTTTAAACCATCTGAACTTAGTTAAAAGTTTCATGCTTGAAATAGGATTTGAAAATGAGATGTTTAATAAACTTTGGGAGGCACTATTTGTTTATAAATCCACAGACTAAGATAAATGCAACTCCATTTGACTTAGCCTGCCCAAATGGATAAACAGGTATCGCCTAAGTCTTTCTTCTGGATTAGAATATTTATACTCCTTTCTCGTAGTTTACTGATGAGTATGCTGTTAAGAATCCTGAATTCTCAGGAAGAATGACAACACATCCCAGACACCCATGATTTCATAAACACACACACACAAGCGTATATACATGTGGAACCTGCAGTTCTGGTTCCGGCTCTGCTACTCCCTTTACTTCCTTGAACGTCTCAAGATCTGTGATGCTGTGAACGATCAATATTTCTTCTTTACAGTTACATACTGATTTTAAAATTCTACGCATATATACACACATACAGATGTATGGCAGGGAGGCAACGCGATGCTGCCAAATAACTGAAAGGCAAAGCGGATGCTAAAGATTTAGCGCCCCCAAGTGGCCAACTGTATTATTTCTCATTCTGACCCGAAACCTCAACTTACCTTAAGAAAAGTCAAATTCTGGTTTGCCCAGAACTGTTGGTTCCATTCTTGTGTTTCTTGTCTTAATTCTCTTAACTTTTGTTCCAATGGTGATTCATTTTCAGGGATGTAAAAGTGAACAGGTCGAAGGTTTGAATATTTATCTGGGGGTCCTATCCAATCATGGCAAGATTTTCTTGGAGGGCAGAATCTTGAGACCTTTAACAAAACGCATGGGGTTACTATACAACTTAATGAATCTCTAGTATTATAAAATGAACAGTCCAGATTTATTAAAGACCCTTGTTAGCTTCCTCTTTTTAAGACTATGTGCCAGGGAATATCCAAATTAAAAGAACTATAATAAATAGCATTCACATTAATACTACACCAAACATGTTCAACAATGGTGCTGGAATAATTCAACATCCTAAGGCGAAAAAAGAATGTCAACCTGTGCTTTGCATCATATACAAAAATTAACGCAAAATGGATCAAAGATGTAAAATGTAAAATCTAAAACTGTAAAACTTCTAAAACACGGTAAAAATTCTACAAGCTTGGATTAGGCAAAGATTTCTTACGTACAACACCAAAAGCACAATCCACAAAATAAAAAATAGATGAACTGGACTTCACCAAAGTTAAAATCTTCTGTTCTCCTAAAGACACTATTAAGAAAATGAAAAGACAAGCCACAGACTGGGAGAAAATACATGCAAATCTGTAAAAAGACTTGTTTCTAGAATATATAAAGACTTCTCAAAACTCCATAATAAGAAAACAGGACTTCCCTGGTGGCGCAGTTGTTGAGAATCTGCCTGCCAGTGCAGGGGACACGGGTTCGAGCCCTGGTCTGGGAAGATCCCACATGCCGCGGAGCAACTAGGCCCGTGAGCCACAACTACTGAGCATGCGCGTCTGGAGCCTGTGCTCTGCAACAAGAGAGGCCGCGACAGTGAGAGGCCCGCGCACCGCGATGAAGAGTGGCCCCCACTCGCCACAACTAGAGAAAGCCCTCGCACAGAAACGAAGACCCAGCACAGTCAAAAATAAATAAATAAAAATAAATAAATTTAAAAAGAAAAAGAGAAAACAGACAACCCAATTTAAAAATGGGCAAAATATTTAAATAAAAGTTTCCGAAGAAGATATATAGATGACAAATAAAAGCACATAAAAAATGTTCGACATCATTAGTCATTAGGGAAATGCAAATCAAAACCACAATGAGATATCACTATACACTATTAATATGGCTAAAAAAAAAAAATCTGCCAAAACAAGTGCTGTCAAGGACGTAAAACAATCATGTTCTTAAATATTGCTCATGGCAATGCAAAATGGTACAACCACCTGGGAAAAAAGTCAGCAGTCCATTATAAAATTAAACACACACCTAACATACAACCCAGCAACCCCTTCCCAGGTTATTTATCCAAGATACATGAGTACACATGTTTGCACAAAAACCTGGATATGACTGTTTAAAGTGGCTTTATGTATTAACTGCCAAAATCTGGAATTAGGGCTTCCCTGGTGGCGCAGTGGTTGAGAGTCTGCCTGCCAATGCAGGGGACACGGGTTCGAGCCCTGGTCTGGGAAGATCCCACATGCCGCGGAGCAACTGGGCCCGTGAGCCACAATTACTGAGCCTGCACGTCTGGAGCTTGTGCTCTGCAACAAGAGAGGCCGCGATAGTGAGAGGCCCGCGCACCGCGATGAAGAGTGGCCCCCGCTTGCCACAACTAGAGAAAGCCCTCGCACAGAAATGAAGACCTAAAACAGCCAAAAATAAATTAATTAATTAATTTTTAAAAAAAAATCTGGAATTAGCCGAAATACCCTTCCACTGATGAACAGAAAAACACAGCATGGCACATACATGTGACGGACACTACTCGACAACAGAGGAGACTACAGGTAACACAGATGAATCTCAAAGGCACTATGCTGAAGAGGCCACACCAAAGAGGCTGCACACTGGATGATTCTGTTCCCAAGACATCCTGGAAAAGACAGGTGCTGGGGTGGAGGAAGGGGGTGACTACAAAGGAATTTTCTGGGGTGGTGAAAGTGATCGACATCTTGAATTGTGGCGTACATGTCTGCCAGGAGTGAATTTTACTATATGTGAACTGGACTTCAATAAACCTGATATTAAAATAAAGAGATCAGCTGAGTAATCAAAAGACTAACTGTTCATTTGCCTGTTAAAAGATCAGTGTAACCATAATCCATGGGGGGAAATAATAATCAGTTTGGAAATCTCTTATACCCTACTTTTAAAAAAGCAAGCTCTACCTATAATGGAAAATGTATAACTAAATCACTTTGCTGTACACCCGAAGCTAACACAACACTGTAAATTAACTGTCCTCCAATTTTAAAAAAGCAAAAGCTCTACTGAGCACGACTTCTACCTCCGGAACATCGGAGTGCCTCCCGCCAGACCTCCCTCCAGAAACAACTAGAAAACTACTCAGCAGCGGAGAGGAGTGAGCTACTGACAGGTGGAACACGGACAGATCTCAAAACAACATACAGAGCGAAAGAGCCAGGCACCAAAGAGGACGTTCTATGTGATTCCACTTATGTGACATTCTAGAAAAAGTAATCAGATCAGTGGTAGCCCAGAGTGAGGGGTGGGGGGGATTGGAGTGATGTTCTGATCTTACTGGGGTGGTGATTGCACAGATTTACACATTTGTCACAACTCATCAAACTCGAAGTGGGTGCACTCATTTTACTATATATAAATTACACCTCAATAAAAATTAAGAGTGGTAAAACTTACAAAGACAAAAATTTACTATACTGAACATAATTAACAGTTCTTTTGCATTTAGAAGGCCCTTCATTTAGGATATTTCAGTACTTCACTATCACCATTATAAGCTGCAACTTCCAAGGAACTAAAAATAGAGATGCAGGGTTTGCAAAATTTAAGATAAAGCAGCTCTTTTTCTATCAGTAAGCAGCTTACTGATAATTGCATTTGAAAAACGTAGCTTTAGTAGCTAATACTTTCACGGATCAATGCAGATAACCAGGTGCAGCTGTGTGTTCTGTGGTGGCTCACGTGGCAGGCGCACCGTGGGAGGAAAGGAGAGGCCAGGCCGAAGCTCAGCTTGGTGCACAATCCTCAGCATTCCTCTCCCTAGTGGGGGTCTGACCATCTTCTGGTCCCTGGACTCAACCCTGGGCAATCAGAGTAAAGAACCAAGCGTAGACTGAGAAAGGAAACCAAGTCACTCTTTAGGAAACACAGTCAATTAGCTTTCGCTTTGACGGCTGCCACTAAGCACCACCAACCGACACCAAGCATCCCAAGAACTTGGCATTAACCAAAGGAGACTGCTAAATGCAGCACTGCCCGTTGGCCCTCTCCTTGTCTTGGATGCTACGACCTTCCTAAATCTTCTGAATTCCCAGGCAGTCTAAAAATAGGAAGAATTTAAAACATGACAAGGATAGCAGTGGGTTTGGTCGGGAAGTGGGTTACAAAGCTTGGTGTGGCCACCTAGCGTGGATTGTTCAGGCCACAGAGAACCCCTGAGGAGGTTACATCGGCTCTGCCATCACCGCTCAGAGTTCAGCAGGTCAAGTTATATTACAAAATACGCAGGGACATCCACTCATGCAGAAAGCTTTTCCTTACATCTGAGAACACAGAGTTACTGAGTTATAACACATTATAGCTCTGCCTTTAGGACAACACTGGCATTTATAATATTCTATTAAAAATCTGTGGCATGTTCAGCTCAGCATTAGAATGCCTACTATTTTGGGACTTCCCTGGTGGTCCAGTGGTTAAGACTCCACGCTCCCAATGCAGGGGGCCTGGGTTCGATCCCAGGTTCAATCCCTGGAACTAAGATTCCACATACCCCAACTAAGCGCCACAACCAGAGGAGCCCGAGAGCCGCAACAAAGACCCAGAGCAGCCAAAATAAATAAATAAATAAATAAATAAAAAATTTTTAAAAAGAATGCTTACTATTTAGAAAATTATTTTGAGTCTAGAATAAGTGAATGAGCAGGAAATGCTGAAAAGTACATATGATTCCCTCAGACTCTCAAAACATTTCTAGAAAAGTATCTTTTAAAAAAAATTTCAAAATTTTAAGGACCCTTGACAGATTAGGTAAAAGAATACAGCATTTGAGTGGGGAAAAAAAAGATTGATAGAGGACTTCCCTGGTGGCGCAGTGGTTAAGAATCGGCCTGCCAAAGCAGGGGACACGGGTTCGACCCTGTTCCAGGAAGATCCCACATGCCGTGGAGCAACTAAGCCCATGAGCCACAACTACTGAGCCTGGGCTCTAGAGCCTGTGAGCCACAACTACTGAGCCCACGAGCCACAACTACTGAAGCCCGCACGCCTAGAGCCCGTGCTCCACAACAAGAGAAGCCACCAAAATGAGAAGCCCGCACACCACAACAAAGAGTAGCCCCTGCTCGCTGCAACTAGAGAAAGCCTGCGTGCAGCAACGAAGACCCAACGCAGCCAAAAATCAAAAAAAAAAAAAAAAAAAAAAGTAGGGTGAACAAGACCTACTGACCTCACCTGTTTGTCAATGACACAAATGATTGTTTTTGTTATTTATTTATTTATTTACTTACTTACTTACTTACTTATTTATTTATTTATTTATTTATTTATTTATGGCTGCGTTGGGTCTCCGTTGCTGCACGTGGGCTTTCTCTAGTTGTGGTGAGCGGGGGCTACTGCGCCACCAGGGAAGTCCACAAATGATTTCTTTGATGAAATGGATAACGGCTTCCAAATACTGGAAGAACATTTTCTCAATTTGGTTTATTCACAATATGATGTCAACCAACAAGATACACTACTTCTTTTTTTTTTTTTTTTACTATTTATTTATTTATTTGGCTGTGCCAGGTCTTAGTTGCGGCACACGGGATCTAGTTCCCTGACGAGGGATCGAACCCAGGCCCCTGCATTGGGAGCATGGAGTCTTAACCACTTGACCATCAGGAAAGTCCCAAGATATACTTCTTAATTTAATCCACATTACAGTTGACCCTCAAACAATGCAGGGGTCAGGGGTGCCGACCCTCCCTACAGTCAAAAATCTGCATACAACTTTACAGTCGGCCCTCCCTATCAGAGGTGCCACATCTGCAGACGGAACCAACCTGAGAGTGTATAGTACTACAGAAAAAAATCTGAGCATAAGTGGATCCGCGAAGTTCAAATACGCATTGTTCAAGGGTCAAGTGTACTAACTAACATTTTATCCTTCACTTTCCTAAGTCTGGACAATCAACAAAACAGTAAGTTAAGCCCTGATCTGGAGAATTTGCCAGTTTCCATAGTGCAATGACTCCCACCATGGACAACTTCAAGCTAGCAATGTGATGTTACTGAACGAGGAACTGGGAAGAGATGTGCAGAAATGCCATTATATGTTACTTCTGCCACATAGGTATGGTAGAAATAGATGCAAATAACCTCAGAAGCAGAGATAATTATAATCCAACTTTTAGTAAGGGAGGCAAACTCTCCGTCTCCTCTCTGAGAGTCTCTAAACGGGCCTGAGAGTCAAACTAACATAAAACAGATTAACAGAAGAAAACCATATAGATTTTTTTTATGTACACATGGGAGCACCCATAGGAAAATGAAGACCCCAAAAAGCAGATAGGCCCAACTGCCTATATACCAGGCTGAACAAAAAGTAGCCACTGTGGAAGAGGGACTAAAGTCTATGGGGAGACTAAAGGAAGGTGAGAGTTACTTTACCAAGGTCCGTTTGCACAGATCTCTTTCACTCTCTGGTGATAAGAACACAGTTTTGCTCCTGATTTAGGAAGGGCAGTTTTCACGTGAGAGGTTTATCTCCTGCCTAAAGGAAGACAAGGGGGAGGTCACAGTGCCCTTCTTGCACCTGCTGTCTTTCAAGTGCTTTTGGCTCAAAATAATCTTTATGCCAAAGTGGCCTATTTCGGGGTGGCTTATTTTGTTACCCTTTAGTACTATTTATTTATTTATTTATATTATTTTTAAAAATATTTATTTGGTTGTGCTGGCTCTTAGTTGCAGCGTGAGAGATCTGGTTCCCTGACCAGGGATCGAAGCCGGGCCCCCTGCATGGGGAGCTCGTTGCCTTAGCCACTGGACCACCAGGGAAGTCCCCAGCACAGTTTAACTAGATATGGCAATCACCGATAACTCGCAGCAGCATGTTGAGAAGATCTGAGGGAGCCGGACGCCAACACCGCCAAGAGTGTTCCTTACGTAACTGCTAATTCTTGATGAGTTCCTAGGTTTTCCAGGAAACTCTCAAAGGCTGTATAGTCAGAGAAGCAGAGCACGTTGAGTGGCTGAGTGTTCTGGAGTACGACTCACACGTGGTGGAAGAACGGGGAGGCACTGTCGCAGGTGGACACGTCAGAGCTGCAGGGGAAGTGGAAAGCCAGGCTGACCGGCTGCTGGAGAGGGACTGGGGGAGGCGGGGAGAAGCCTAGGCGTAGCTGTCACCTCTGCGTGGCCAGTTCACACTCCACACCGGACTACTACACCCTACTGACTAGTTCAGCATGGCTATTTCGTTTCTTCTTGCAGATTCAAACATCTTTATCTCTGACCATTTTTACTTTTGTCTGGTTCTTCTAAAGAGTGTCTCTCTTGGTGTCACTGGGAAGCAAAGTTGAGCCGTAAGAGGCACAGCCAGAGTGGAAAGTTCTAAATGAAGGGCCAGCAAGTCCCCAAGAAGGGACTGAACTCATCCTTCATGTGTGAAAGTGATAGGGCCCCACTAGCAGAAAGGCATCCTGATCTGCTACCTAAGACCTGAAACTGTGCTCCTCACCATCAGGGTTGAAATACACTGACTTGATACTAGACTGACTTAAAACTCCTTTTTAGAAAGTAAAGGCAGGACCGTAACACATAGATCTTTAATGTTTTATCCATCATTCTAAGAATAATATATGGTTACCACATTTTCCCTTTCTTTTAAAAAAGTTTTTAAGAAAAAAACCCGACTTTTCTGCACATATTTCTGGACTTTTCCCACACAGCCTCTGCCTCTGTGATATCCGGATATTCTCAGAAACTGACGGTGATTCACACAAAGGGATGCAGTGAGTGGACACAGAAAGGGAGCCAGCCTGGGTCCCCTGCTGTGACCTTCCGCCGCACGATGGGTTCCTTGCCCTCCTCCAAGCTGGGGAGGCTGCGCAACACCCCTTGGAGACGTCAGCTCTGCCAGCAGCAGGGAGACAAAGGGGCAGGTTCCACCCCAACTGCACCTGTTTACCTGCGTCACTATCTTCCAGAACTGTACCCCATCTGTTCTTACAGGTTCCCTATCCCTACCCCAGCTGCCCACACATAACAAAGCAAGCTCAAAGAGGAGCTGGGGTATTCAGTTACTTTCCCATACGCATCTTTTAGTTGTTGCTTATAAACTACTTTACAGTTTATATGTGAACTCTGTGAACCAACTCCTTCAATCATCCTCAGTTTTCCACTATAATTTGAGAGACTGTATCTTCAATTATGGCAGAAGTGGTCCTTCTACTCTCCCCTATAAACATATTCTGTCTTTGTTCACCCAAGAACTGCTATTTAAAAGGGAGAAGAAGGGGCTTGGGGGAGGAAAAGAAAGAATCCCTTTGAGGTTTGAGTAATTACCATAATTTATGGTTCTTACAGCAAAAGCATACAGTGCACAGCTTCTGAGGCCTGGAGTGGCAGGGGTGTGCGTGGAAAGGCGTGCTAGACCTAACAGTTCCGCGGAGGACCACACATGTTCTTACTGGTCACACCGAGTTTTCATTACTGGGGGGTGGGGTGGTGATGAACCTTCCAGTTTTTTCTCTTTAACTGTAAACTGCCAGGCTGAGCAGCCCCACACCAGGCCTCTCCTTGTTCAGCTCTGCAGGCCCAGCCTGGCTCTCCATCCCTTCTGCCTTTCAGCAGGCTCCAGAGCTTTGCCAGCACACTCCCACCCTGGGGCCTGTCCTTCTAGAAGCCAGGATTTGGAGTGGGAGACCTTTTTCTCCAGCGCCTTCCTTCCCAGAAGTGCCTGTACACAACACAAAGCTCCTCTCTGAGTTAAAGTTTCACTGCCAGCCACTGGGAAAACCAACGGGTAACAATGAAAGGAACAAACGTTGGCCAGATTCAGTGTTCTCGGCGTGTTTCCTGGTCTAGAGTCCTAACCCTCCTGGGATGGGAACTGAAAGCCTTTCCCTTCTGGAGGGTTGGAGCCCCCAGCCTCTCATTCTAGACGGATGCTAGACAAATCAGCACACCAAATTCAGCAGTACACAAAAGGGCCATTGCATCAGGACCAAGCTGGGTTTATACTGGGAGTGCAAGGTTGCTTTAACATCAGAAAATCAATAACCAGTGAAGTAGCCTTCTCAAAAATAAAAAAGTCAAATCCACATGAAGTCAAGGCTCTAGAGTGCAGCTGTCTGTTTACAGGAAACACACAGGTCAGAGGAACATGTTAAATTACACCATGGGAATGCAATCAGCAAAATCCAGACTGTGTGAAACTCTAAAGGATACACTCCCCTCAGCAGCCCCAGATAAATTGCTTTAAAAAAAGGAAGGGGACCAGAATCACAACTAACTGCTGAACAATCATCAACAGGGAGACACTGGAATTCACCAAAAAAGATACCCCACATCCAAAGACAAAGGAGAAGCCACAATGAGATGCTAGGAGGGGTGCAATCACAATAAAATCAAATCCCGTAAGTGCTGGATGGGTGACTCACAAACTGGAGAACACTTATACCACAGAAGTCCACCCACTGGAGTGAAGGTTCTGAGCCCCACGTCAGGCTTCCCAACCTGGGGGTCTGGCAACAGGAGGAGGAATTCCCAGAGAATCAGACTCTCAAGGCTAGCGGGATTTGATTGCAGGACTTCGACAGGACTGGGGGAAACAGAGACTCCACTCTCGGAGGGCACACACAAAGCAGTGTGCGCATCAGGACCCAGGGGAAGGAGCAGTGACCCCAGGGGAGACTGAACCAGACCTACTTGCTGGTGTTGGTGGGGTCTCCTGCGGAGTCGGGGGTGGGTGGCTGTGGCTCACCGTGGGGACAAGGACACTGGCAGCAGAAGTTCTGGGAAGTACTCCCTGGTGTGAGCCCTCCCAGAGTCTGCCATTAGCCTCACCAAAGAGCCTGTAGCCTCCAGTGCTGGGTCGCCTCAGGCCAAACAACCAACAGGGAGGGAACCCAGACCTACCCATCAGCAAACAAGCGGATTAAAGTTTTACTGAGCTCTGCCCACCAGAGCAACAGCCAGCTCTACCCACCACCAGTCCCTCCCATCAGGAAGCTTGCACAAGCCTCTTAGATAGCCTCATCCACCAGAGGGCAGACAGCAGAAGCAAGAAAAACTACAATTCTGCAGCCTGTGGAAGGAAAACCACATTCACAGAAAGACAGACAAAATGAAAAGGCAGTGGACTTTGTACCAAATGAAGGAACAAGATAAAACCCCAGAAAAAACAACTAAACAAAGTGGAGATAGGCAACCTTCCAAAAAGAATTCAGAATAATGATCATGAAGATGATCCAGGACCTCAGAAAAAGAATGGAGGCAAAGATCGAGAAGATGCAAGAAGCGTTTAACAAAGACCTAGAAGAATTAAAGAACAAACAGCTAGAAGAATTAACAAACAGAGATAAACAATACAATAACTGAAATGAAAAATACACTAGAAAGAATCAATAGCAGAATAACTGAGGCAGAAGAACGGATAAGTGACCTGGAAGACAGAATGGTGGAATTCACTGCTGCGGAACAGAATAAAGAAAAAAGAATGAAAAGAAATGAAGACAGCCTAAGAGACCTTTGGGACAACATTAAACACAACAACATTCGCATTACAGGGGTCCCAGAAGGAGAAGAGACAGAGAAAGGACCTGAGAAAATATTTGAAGAGATTATAGTTGAAAACTTCCCTAACATGGGAAAGGAAATAGCCAGCCAAGTCCAGGAAGTGCAGAGAGTCCCATACAGGATAAGCCCAAGGAGAAACACGCCGAGACACATAGTAATCAAAGTGGCAAAAATTAAAGACAAAGAAAAATTACTGAAAGCAACGAAGGAAAAACGACAAATAACATACAAGGGAACTCCCATAAGGTGAACAGCTGATTTCTCAGCAGAAACTCTGCAAGCCAGAAGGGAGTGGCATGATATATTTAAAGTGATGAAAGGGAAGAACCTACAACCAAGATTACTCTACCCGGCAAGGATTTCATTCAGATTTGATGGAGAAATCAAAAGCTTTACAGACAAGCAAAAGCTAAGAGAATTCAGCACCACCAAACCAGCTCTACAACAAATGCTAAAGGAACTTCTCTAAGTGGGAAACACAAGAGAAGAAAAGGACCTACAAAAACAAACCCAAAACAATTAAGAAAATGGTCATAGGAACATACATATGGATAATTACCTTAAACGTGAATGGATTAAATGCTCCAACCAAAAGACACAGGCTCGCTGAATGGATACAAAAACAAGACCCATATATATGCTGTCTACAAGAGACACACTTCAGACCTAGGGACACATACAGACTGAAAGTGAGGGGATGGAAAAAGATATTCCATGCAAATGGAAATCAAAAGATAACTGGAGTAGCTACACTCATATCAGATAAAATAGACTTTAAAATAAAGAATGTTACAAGAGACAAGGAAGGACAATACATAATGATCAAGGGATCAATCCAAGAAGAAGATATAACAATTATAAATATATATGCACCCAACATAGGAGCACCTCAATACATAAGGCAACTGCTAACAGCTATAAAAGAGGAAATCGACAGTAACACAATAATAGTGGGGGACTTTAACACCTCACTTACACCAATGGACAGATCACCCAGACAGAAAATTAATAAGGAAACACAAGCTTTAAATGACACAACAGACCAGAGAGATTTAATTGATATTTATAGGACATTCCATCCAAAAACAGATTACACTTTCTTCTCAAATGCACATGGAACATTCTCCAGGATAGATCACATTTTGGGTCACAAATCAAGCCTCAGTAAATTTAAGAAAATTGAAATCATACCAAGCATCTTTTCCGACCACAATGCTATGAGATTAGAAATCAATTACAGGGAAAAAAACGTAAAAAACACAAACACACGGAGGCTAAACAATACGTTACTAAATAACCAAGAGATCACTGAAGAAATCAAAGAGAAAATAAAAAAATACCTAGAGACAAATTACAAGGAAAACACGACGATCCAAAACCTATGGGATGCAGCAAAAACAGTTCTAAGAGGGAAGTTTATAGCAATATAACCCTACCTCAAAAAACAAGAAAAATCTCAAATAAACAATCTAACCTTACACCTAACGGAACTAGAGAAAGAAGAACAAACCAAACCCAAAGTTAGTAGAAGGAAAGAAATCATAGAGATCAGAGCAAAAATATATGAAATAGAAACAAAACAGCAGCAAAGATCAATAAAATTAAAAGATGGTTCTTTGCGAAGATAAACAAAATCGATAAATCTTTAGCCAGACTCATCAAGAAAAAGAGGGAGAGGACTCAAATCAATAAAATTAGGAATGAAAAAGAAGTTAGGGCTTCCCTGGTGGCACAGTGGTTCAGAATCTGCCTGCCAATGCAGGGGACACGGGTTTGAGCCCTGGTCCGGGAAGATCCCACATGCTGCGGAGAAACTAAGCCCGTGAGCCACAACTACTGAGCCTGCACTCTAGAGCCCACGGACCACAACTACTAAAGCCTGCGCACCTAGAGCCCATGCTCCGCAGCAAGAGCAGCCACCATGATGAGAAGCCTGCGCACCGCAACAGAGTAGCCCCCGCTCACCACAACTAGACAAAGTCCGCGCGCAGTAACAAAGACCCAACATAGCCAAAAAAAAAAAAAAAAAGGAGAAGTTACAACGGACACCGCAGAAATACAAAGCATCATAAGAGACTACTACAAGCAACTCTATGCCAATAAAATGGACAACCTGGAAGAAATGGACAAATTCTTAGAAAGGTATAATCTTCCAAGACTAAACCAGGAAGAAATAGAAAATATAAACAGACCAATCACAAGTAATGAAATTGAACTGTGATTAAAAATCTTCCAACAAACAAAAATCCAGGACCAGATGGCTTCACAGGTGAATTCTACCAAACATTTAGAGAAGAGCTAACACCCATCCTTCTCAAACTCTTCCAAAAAATTGCAGAGGAAGGAACACTCCCGAACTCATTCTATGAGGCCACCATCACCCTGATACCAAAACCAGACAAAGATACTACAAAAAAAGAAAATTACACACCAATATCACTGATGAATATAGATGCAAAAATCCTCAACAAAATACTAGCAAACAGAATCCAACAACACATTAAAAGGATCATACACCACGATCAAGTGGGATTTATCCCAGAGGTGCAAGGATTCTTCAATATACGCAAATCAATCAATGTGGTACACCATATTAACAAATTGAAGAAAAAAAACATATGATCATCTCAATAGATGCAGAAAAAGCTTTTGACAAAATTCAACACCCATTTATGATGAAAACTCTCCAGAAAGTGGGCATAGAGGGAACCTACCTCAACATAATAAAGGCCATATACGACAAACCCACAGCAAACGTCATTCTCAATGGTGAAAAACTGAAAGCATTTCCTCTAAGATCAGGAACAAGACAAGGATGTCCACTCTCGCCACTCTTATTCAACATAGTTTTGGAAGTCCTAGCCACGGCAATCAGAGAAGAAAAAGAAATAAAAGGAATACAAATTGGAAAAGAAGAAGTACAACTGTCACTTTTTGCAGATGACATGATACTATACATAGGGAATCCTAAAGATGTCACCAGAAAACTACTAGAGCTAATCAATGAATTTGGTAAAGTTGCAGGATACAAAATTAATGCACAGAAATCTCTTGCATTCCTATACACTAACAATAAAAGATCAGAAAGAGAAATTAAGGAAATAATCCCATTCACCACTGCAACAAAAAGAATAAAATACCTAGGAATAAACCTACCTAAGGAGGTAAAAGACCTGTACTCAGAAAACTATAAGACACTGATGAAAGAAATCAAAGATGACACAAAGAGATGGAGAGATAGACCATGTTCTTGGATTGGAAGAATCAATATTGTGAAAATGACTATACTACCCAAAGCAATCTACAGACTCAATGCAATCCCTATCAAATTACCAATGGCATTTTTTACAGAACTAGAACAAAAAAATCTTAAAATTTGTGTGGAGACACAAAAGACCCTGAATAGTCAAAGCAGTCTTGAGGGAAAAAAACGGAGCTGGAGGAATCAGACTCCCTGACTTCAGACTATACTACAAAGCTACAGCAATGAAGACAATATGGTACTGGCACAAAAACAGAAATATACATAAATGGAACAGGATAGAAAGCCCAGAGATAAACCCACGCACCTATAGTCAACTAATCTATGACAAAGGAGGCAAGGATATACAATGGGGAAAAGACAGTCTCTTCAATAAGTGGTGCTGGGAAAACTGCACAGCTACATGTAGAAGAATGAAATTAGAACACTCCCTAACACCATACACAAAAATAAACTCAAAATGGATTACAGACCTAAATGTAGGGTCAGACACTATAAAACTCTTAGAGGAAAACATAGGAAGGATACTCTTTGACATAAATCACAGCAAGATCTTTTTTGATCCACCTCCTAGAGTAATGGAAATAAAAACAAAAATAAACAAATGGGACCTAATGAAACTTAAAAGCTTTTGCAAAGCAAACTACAAACAAGACGAAAAGACAACCCTCAGAATGGGAGAAAATATTTGCAAACGAATCAATGGACAAAGGATTAATCTCCAAAATATATAAACAGCTCATGCAGCTCAATATTAAAAAAACAAACAAGCCAAACGAAAAATGGGCAGAAGACCTAAATAGACATTTCTCCAAAGAAGACAATACAGATGGCCAAGAAGCACATGAAAAGTTGCTCAAAGTCACTAATTATTAGAGAAATGCAAATCAAAACTACAATGAGGTATCACCTCACATCAGTTAGAATGGGCATCATCAGAAAATCTACAAACAACAAATGCTGGAGAGGGTGTGGAGAAAAGGGAACCCTCTTGCCCTGTTGGTAGGAATGTAAATTGATACAGCCACTATGGAGAACAGTATGGAGGGTCCTTAAAAAACTAAAAATAGAATTACCATATGACCCAGCAATCCCACTACTGGGCATATACCCAGAGAAAACCATAATTCAAAAAGACACATGCACCCCAATGTTCATTGCAGCACTATTTACAATAGCCAGGACATGGAAGCAACCTAAATGCCCATCGACAGACGAATGGATAAAGAAGATGTGGTACATATATTCAATGGAATATTACTCAGCCATAAAAAGGAACAAAACTGGGTCATTTGTAGAGACGTGGTTGGATCTAGAGACTGTCATACAAAGTAAGTCAGAAAGAGAAAAACAAATATCATATATTAACGCATATATGTGGAACCTAGAAAAATGGTACAGATTAACCGGTTTGCAGGGCAGAAATAGATACACAGATGTAGAGAACAAACGTATGGACACCAAGGGGGGAAAGTGGGGGGGTGGTGGTGGGATGAATTGGGAGATTGGGATTGACATATATACACTAATATGTATAAAACAGATAACTAATAAGAACCTGCTGTATAAAAAATAAATAAAATACAAAAATTCAAAAATTCAAAAAAAAAAAGGAAGGGGATAGAGCCAAACCCTATAGGTTGAAAGAAAACTAAAAGAATATTAATCAGTTGCAATGTGTAGACCTTATTTGGATGCTGATACAAGCAAATTGTAAAAGAAAACATTTATGACATTTCTAAGACAACTGAAGAAATTTGAACATTGGAAATTTGCTGGGATTAAGGAATTATAATATTTTTAGGTGTGACGATGGTATTATGTTTTATATATATATATGCACACACAGGTATATGTATATATATTTAAGTCTGTATCTTTTAAAGATACATACTGAAATACTTACAAATGAAATATGATGTCTGCTATTTGGCATAAAATTATCTGGGAAGGGGGACTGGATTGGGGTAAGGATGAAATAAACAGCCATGAGCGGATAACTGTAGAAGCAGGGTACTGGATACACAGCAATTCTTTATATTCTTCGATCCTTGTACGTGTTTTAAATTTCCCATAAGTAACAAAAAAAGAAAATCAATAAATCAAAGTAATTCTCCACATTAACAGAACAAGGGGAAATCATGTAATTGTTTCGATAGGTGAAGAAAAAGCATTTGGTAGCGTTAGAACACTGGACTGAGAGTGGGAAAACATCGATTTCAATCCTGACTCTGCTGTGTGATAGCAGGCAAGTCACTTTACATCTCTGGGTCCCAATTTCCTCACCTTTATGATAATAGAGTTAAATTGCATGGTTTTTAAAGTCCTCCCACCCCAGCTTTGTTTTCCAACTATTTATTGAAAGCCTTTTAAATACTAGAAATATCCATGTTAACCTTAAAATTCAATGACTAGCTCTCTCACCAGTTTCTCATTTATCCTGAGTTTCAATTTCTTCCTACGAGGTTTATTCCAAATCTAAACTTGGGGATTTTGGAGATCATTCTCCTTAATGAAAATTTAAGCAAAACGTGACACCAGTAGTTCCATTATCTGTTATCTGCGAATACTACCTTTCTATGCTGAGGGCCTGTTTCTCTGTTTTGTTCATCTAGAAATTACTAGAAGAAAATTTTTAATTCATTATCCTTTGGATAAAGGAACTATAACATGTATATTCCTTATGTGCAAGCATTATGATCTTGAAATTGTTTAATCTTACTGTAAAAGTAAGTAATTATTGAAAAGTAATTATTCAATCTCATCTGTAAAATGGGGATGATAAAAGCACCTTCTGGACAGAATTTTAGGCTTAAATAAGTTAAAATATGTAAAGTTTTCAGAACAGTGCATGCAAGTGCTTCATAAATGTTTACTATCAGTATAAACGTGAATGGAATTCAGGACTATAAGCAAATATTAATGCATATAATATAACCGTGGTTCCCTAACTTGTGAACTTATTGGACTTGCCCTTAAGAATCCTGATGTTTGGGGCTTCCCTGGTGGCACAGTGGTTAAGAACCTACCTGCCAACGCAGGGGACACAGGTTGGAGCCCTGGTCCGGGAAGATCTCACATGCCGCGGAGCAACTAAGCCCGTGAGCCACAACTACTGAGCCTGCGCTCCAGAGCCCGCGAGCCCCAGCTACTGAAGCCCGCGCGCCTACAGCCTGTGCTCTGCAACAAGAGAAGCCACCGCAATGAGAAGCCCGCGCACTGCAACCAAGAGTAGCCCCCGCTCGCCACAACTAGAGAAAGCCCGCGCGCAGCAATGAAGACCCAATGTAGCCAAAAATTAAAAAATTAAAAAAAAAAAAAAGAATCCTGATGTTTGGACTTCCCTGGTGGCACAGTGGTTAAGAATCCGCCTGCCAATGCAGGGGTCACGGGTTTGAGCCCTGGTCTGGGAAGATCCCACATGCTGCGGAACAACTAAGTCTGTGTGCCACAACTACTGAGCCCGTGTGCCACAATTACTGAAGCCCGCAGTCCTAGAGCCCGTGCTCCACAATAAGAGAAGCCACCACAATGAGAAGCCCGCGCACCGCAACAAACAGTAGCCCCCGCTCGCTGCAACTAGAGAAAGCCCACGCGCAGCAACAAAGACCCAACACAGCCAGAAATAAATAAATAATTAAAAACAAAAACAAAAACAAAACAGTAGCCAGGGAATTCCCTGGCCGTCCAGTGGTTAGGACTCTGCGCTTTCACTGCTGAGGGCCCAGGTTTAATCCCTGGTCAAGGAACTAATATCCCGCAAGCTGTACAGCACGGCCAAAAAATAAATAAATAATAATAATAATAATAAACTGGTAGCCAGAGGTTAGAGAGGGAAATAAATTGTGTAGGTCCTAAAAGCAGGTCTCCTTAACGCAAGTGAAGAACAAAGAATGAGAAAATACATAGGGTGAACTAGAAATACAGGATTAAAATATATCTCTTTAAAGAAAACAAAAGGTTTAGGACCTGTGACTTTTAAGAAGACCTTAAAGAATATTTAAAATCACAGCCTGAAAGACAACAATCTCTCTCTGCTGCAGGAATTTAATTACCTGGAGAACCGGCTGTGTGCTCAGGAAGCATACAAAGATGGGGCCAAACACATAGAAACACAAATTGCCCTGAGGAAAGAACTGTTCTTTCACGCCGCATCCAAAACCTAGCATAATGGGGAACACATTCTAAAAAACAACAACAGCAGCACAAGTCGTAAGGCTAGAACGGGGAAGGTCTGACTCATGGGTCAGCTGCTCCACTTTCAGCCTCATCAGAGTCATTGCCTTCACAGGTGTAGGCAGTCCAACAGCTACGCAGCACCGGCTTCCTTGTCACTTGGACTGCAAAAGGCAGAGAGGTCTCATCTCGAGGATCAGACCCACAGTAAGACTTACTTTAACAAAAGGCTGTATGTCAACAGAGAAAGCCCTGTGTGGGTGCTGTTCTTTTTTCCAGCACTTGTTCACAAAAGAAGTTGGACTAAGTCCTCACCCTGGGGGCAGTTGTTGGCTGATGTTGTTTGCCCTCCCAGAGCATTTTCAGATACCTGTTGAGTATCTTTCTGCCCAAACACTGAGATGCTGGTGGGTTTCTATGTTCTAGGAATAGAAGTCAGGGCTGTGGCCACTGTATGAGGGAACTGAGCCAGAGGCTTGGGGTCTAGGTGCCCAGTTGCCCTGGTAACTCCCTGTTTAAACTGTAAACCAGACAGAACTTCAAAGCTTCATTTATAAAAGCATGCTAATAGCAACAGACCAAAATAAATGAAAATTTACAGGCAGGCACGTTTTGGAATTCTTAATAGGCTCTTTTTATCCTTCTTTAATTATCGTTTAAAGGATGCTTGCCAGCCTCGCTCCTTAGCCTGTTGGCAAATGAAACGTTAGTTTTTGTATGCTTTTTTTTTCGCGGGTGGGGGGGCGGGCTGCACCGCGCGGCATGCGGAACTTCCCCGACCAGGGATAGAACTCGCATCCTCTGCAGTGGAAGCGCGGAGTCTTACTCACTGGACCGCCAGGGAGGTCCAGTATTCTTAGGCTTCGTTTAAATATTCTATCTGCAGCCTATTCCACACCGTTAGTCCATATTTTCATGTGACAGTTGGAATGAAGGCCTACGGCTCCCTCAAACAAAACATCCTTCCCCAAAGCAGTGCAATTTATAAAAACTGCTCGCCGCTTTGCTGCTAAAGATATTCATCTTTGTGCATCTTTGGTCAATAAAATGCATATATGCACACACAGTTTCCAAACCAGAAAAAGCGTTCAACGTGAAGTCCTACAAAATATGATGACAGTTTGTCATCACTTGACGAAAAGCACTAATAATTTGAACGAAGCCAAGCGCGCGCGAAAACACACACACACACACACACACGCTGTGCTTATCAACAGCCCTTTAAATGTAAAGACTAATTATCCTCGACAAGAAATAAGGTACGTATAAACTTCCTAGCTGACTCTGCTCTACTTAACAGAAGTTTTGTCAACAGCCCCGGGGTGGGGGCGACGCAGGACACTTGGCGACTCCGGGGCCTCCCCACTCTCCACCCGCCCGTCCCCCCACGCCGCGTACGCTGCTCCGCGCCAGGCCCGGGCCAGCTCGGGGACCCTGCTCCCGGGTAGCTCAGCCGAGGCCGCCAGTGCGGCAACGCAGGTGAGCGCCCACGTGTGTCCCTGAGGGGCGCGGCTCGGGTCTGTCGCCCCTCGCGGTCACTCCCGGCCCAACCTCTCCGGGAACCACACTCACCCGGCTCGGCGCGGCATCCCTGCGCTCACCGCCGAGCTCGGGGGCGAGCTGGCAGCCGCCGCTGGAGAAGGCGCGGCAGAGACAAAGCAGGGCCCTCCTCGCGGGTCGCAAGGCCGCCATGGCTGCCGTCCGGCGGCCCCCGCGACGCACAGCGGAGTCGCGACGGCGCGAGGGGCTGCCTTACGGCACGGTCGCAAAGCCCGCGGGAGGGGACGACTCGGCCGACCGTGAGCTTGCCCGGCATGTGACAGGCTGCGTGGGCGGCCGAACGGCGCGAGCGCGCCCGGGTGGCAGCTCCTCGGGCGCGGGCATTCCAGGGGACTGCGCTAGGCGGCTAGCGGCGGGCTCAGCAAGGGTCGAGGTGCAGCGCGGACGCCGGAGGACTTTTTCCCAGGGCGGGGAGTGTTCGGCCCGGGGGCGGGGCTGCCGGGCCCGGCGACGGCAAGACTGCGGGGCGTTGGTGGCAAAGCGTGCGATGGCGCGGGCGGCGCAGGTGAGCGAGGGCGGAGGCCTCCGCGGGGCGGGTGGGGGCGCGCGGCCTCACCTCGGCGCGGGCTGCCAGCGGAAGACCCCTGTCCCGGGGCGCCGCCCCGCTCCGGCCGGGCCGGAGTTGGCGCCACCCCCGCCCCGGGTCAGACGCGGCCGGGCCTGGTTTCGGAGCCGGGCTCCCCGCAGCCGGCCGGGCCCGAGTTCCCTCCCTTCTCGCCGGCTTCTCTGCCCGGCCGAGCACGGCCGTCCCCTCCCCCCACGGGCCATTGTGAGGTCAGGCCGGCGGGCGCGTCGTGGGGCCCGGGCGAGACGCCCGGAGCGGCCGCTGCGGCCAGTAGCTGCCGCTGCCACCGCCGGCCCCTTCACCGGCTGCCCACTTCAGACCTAGCCGGGAGGGGGAGAGAGATGCAGCTTGGGGCGCAGCTCCGGTGCCGCACCCCGTAAAGGGCCGATTTTCTATCTGGCCACTTCACCCACGGGAAGGCAAGACCAAACCAGCTTAGACCGCTGCTGGGTAAAGTGCTGGGAGGGCTGGGCGAGAGGGGAGGAAACAGTCGAGGCAGCCTGCTCTTCTGGGCTTCCAGAGGCGTGTTCTGGGCTCGGCCACCCACAGGGGATTAGTTTCGGTTGAGCATCCATCCCCCTCCCGTGAAAGAGCGTAAAAAAAAAAAAAAAAAAAAAAAATGCGTTAAACCCTTCTGGACCCTT
Organism: Balaenoptera ricei; assembly: GCF_028023285.1. NCBI lineage: Eukaryota > Metazoa > Chordata > Mammalia > Artiodactyla > Balaenopteridae > Balaenoptera > Balaenoptera ricei. The sequence continues at coordinate 186,279,607 of NC_082640.1, read as the reverse complement.
AACGGGAGGCTGGTGAATGAATTAGTCATAGTTGTCTCATTCTCGTGGGGTGTGTTTTGGAGGAGGAGAGGAGCACGATAGGACCTAGGGGGTACTAGGCCTCCGAAGCCCAAGGTGGTGCCTTTAACATAACCCAGTCGCCTTCCCTGTGGAATTTTATCCCTGTGCAGGGAGGATTTGTGAGGTATGAAAAGGGTGGGGCGAGAAACAGGGTGTTTTTACACAAGTGCTTAAAGGGTGGAGAGGAAGTAGAAGCGGGGACTCTTGGGAGTGTCTGCGAACCCCTGGTGTTGGTTTCAGTGGCTCAGCTCCTTTTGTTTATAGTTCCTTTTCCTGAAACTAGGCATAGCACTTTGGTCTGGTCGGGGTGCTTCAGTGTACCCATGACGTCTGGAAGGTTAGAAGAGCTGCTGTTGTACATTCCACAGAGGTGCCCTGCTCTTGCCAAAAACCAGCTTCCAGTGTTAAGACCTAAGGTACTTGTGCTTTCTCCAAGCTGATAGTTCAACCTCATGGCATACTTATGAAGGCATATGCCGTTTTCTTTGATGACTGAGGAAACTCTGAATTTCCCAGGCCCAGAGCTCCGGCTCATATTCCCCACTGCAGTAACCCCGGTCTCAATCACTGCCATGTTTAGGTTATTTTCAGGAGAGGGAGTTGATTAGTCACTCAAGTGTGGCTGTCCTTGGGATCGCAATAACAAGCCATATTTCTTAAGCATATCTTTTTAGAATGAATTAATATATGATTACCATTCTGCAGGCTTTGTGGTGTAATAAGTTATGTTTGTCATCTTTTAGTGCTTGTGAAACTGAACACAACCAAAGTATGGAGATGGGAAACCAACATCCTTCTATTAGTAGGCTTCAGGAAATCCAAAAGGAGGTAAAAAGCATAGAACAGCAAGTAATTGGTTTCAGTGGTCTGTCAGACGACAAGAATTACAAGAAACTGGAGAGGGTTCTAACAAAACAACTTTTTGAAATAGACTCGGTAGATACTGAAGGAAAAGGAGATATTCAGCAAGCTAGGAAGAGGGCAGCACAAGAAGCAGAGCATCTTCTCAAAGAGTTGGAGCAGAATGCAAACCACCCACGCCGGATCGAAATACAGAACATTTTTACAGAAGCCCAGTCCCTGGTGAAAGAGAAGGTTGTGCCGTTGTATCGTGGAGGCAACTGCGTAACTGATGAGTTTGAAGAAGGCATCCAGGATGTCATTTTGAGGCTGACACACGTTAAAACTGGAGGCAAGATCTCCTTGCGGAAAGCACGGTATCACACTTTAACCAAAATCTGTGCAGTGCAAGAGATTATTGAGGACTGCATGAAAAAGCAGCCTTCCCTGCCGCTTTCTGAGGACGCGCATCCCTCAGTTGCCAAAATTAACTCTGTGATGTGTGAAGTGAACAAGGCCAGAGGCACTCTGATTGCCCTTCTTATGGGAGTGAACAGTAATGAGACTTGCAAGCACTTATCTTGTGTGCTCTCGGGGCTGATGGCTGATCTGGATGCTTTAGACGTGTGCGGGCACACAGAAATCAGAAATTACCGGAAGGAGGTCGTGGAAGATATCAACCAGTTATTGAGGTACTTGGATTTAGAAGAGGAAGCAGATACCACTCATGCGTTTGACCTGGGGCAGAATCATTCCATTTTAAAAATAGAAAAGGTCCTCAAGAGAATGAGAGAAATAAAAAACGAACTTCTTCAAGCACCGAATCCTTCAGAATTGTACCTGAGCTCCAAAACAGAACTGCAGGGTTTGATTGGACAGTTGGATGAGGTAAGTCTTGAAAAAAACCCCTGCATCCGGGAAGCCAGGAGAAGAGCGGTGATTGAAGTTCAGACCCTCATCACTTACGTCGACTTGAAGGAAGCCCTTGAGAAAAGAAAGCTGTTTGTTTGTGAGGAGCACCCCTCACACAAAGCGGTCTGGAACGTCCTGGGAAACTTGTCAGAGATCCAGGGGGAAGTTCTCTCATTTGATGGCAGTCGAAATGATAAGAACTACATCCGGCTGGAAGAGCTGCTCACCAAGCAGCTGCTTGCCCTGGACGCCGTTGACCCGCAGGGAGAGGAGAAGTGTAAGTCTGCCCGGAAACAGGCAGTGAAGCTTGCACAGAATATTCTCAGCTATCTCGACTTGAAATCCGATGAGTGGGAGTACTAAAACGCCAGAGAGCCCATGGTTGATCATTCTTACTTTGCACTTTATATATGTGTCTGTGTATTTATAGAGAGCTTTCAGTTTGTTGAGCCTGCATGTGATTTATACATGCATACGTCAATCTCGGTATTTATGATTTAAGCAAATTATATTCAGTATCTCTGCTGCTTTTGATGTTGAAAAACAAATATTACAACATACTAACTTTTCCATTTGGATCACTATGTTGTGGTGTGGGTTTTTTTGTTTTTTTTTTTTAAATCAGAAAATGGAATAGGGGCAGCTTTTAAAACAGTTTTAATGGGTTGTTCAAGCATTAAAATGCAGATATTTCAGAATCTAGAAATAGACATAACCTTACATAATAAATACCAGGACAGTTATGAGGAAGGGGGAAATTTTTGGTTAAGTAGAAGTAAGGTCCAAGCACAAACGCAGTACAATGATATGTTTTATTATGCTAAATAAAGCAGAAGGATTTTTTTCATTTATAAAACCCAATTGGTCCCACCCAATTTAATAGGGTGGGAGTTTTTTTGTTTTTTTGGATGGTGGGTTCTTTCATAAACATTTTTTGTTTGAAATACAGTGTATTTTCTCCTGTACTCTGCATTTAGAGGGGGAGTCTTATTTTTGTGTGTGACAAGAAAATTATGAAAATGAATAGCAAAAACACCTTTGAGACTGCATTGAAGAAGGGATAAAACACCAGCTAATACCTTCAAGTTGTTTTTGTTTGTAAAATCTAAACTTACAATTTCCCTTAGAAATTACTAAGGATGGGAACATTTAAATGAAGTTAATGGACCTTTTATAAAAAAAGGAAACACCCACACCCATAGTAAGATAATGAAAAGTGGAAATTACCCATTATCAGGTTATGCTAAAATAAGCAAAAATGTCTGCATGTAGCACGTAATGGGCTTCTTCTGTCGTTCAAGGCATAAGGGACAAACTTGTTAAACATTCCCAATGCTGTTTTATAGTGTATGAGAGCAGAAGCTGTCGGCAGCCCTGCAGGACCAGCTCTTTGAAGCTTGTTCAGAGGAAGCGAGCGTCAGCTCCCTGCACCTGCAGACGTTGGGCACCAACCTGCTGCATTCCTTAGCTCATGTTATTGGCACATGGATGTTTCTCTAGTGCCTGAAAGGGCCAGTAAAGTCTGTCAGTGCAGGAAATTTTTTTCTTCTGCTAAAGGGTGTACATATTTCTGTACATACTTTTTGAGGATCCAAGTTTACCAGTTGCCTGTTAATGTGAACAGAAGAATTTCCCAAAGTTCTGAAGTGCCTTGATAACTTGCTGCCCCAGTATTATAACTAACAAACAGACTACTCTGTAGTCAGCTTTCACAAAATAATCGTATTAGAGTACATCTTTTGAGCTCTATAGTAATTTGTTATTTTCTTTCAGAGATAATAATTTGATAACTTTGGAAACAGCTAAAAATAAAATGGATAAAGGAATAGCCCTAAATACCTAAAAGATTATAAACGTGTAGCCCTAAAAAGTTTTCACTTTGTCTCAGTACTGCCCAATAATTAAAAGCCCTTGATATGTCTTTCCTACTAGAAATGTTCTAGATTCATTGGACAGTGGGGTCAAAGGGCAATCGGAGGTCTTTGGGCCGTGAGCCTTCCACCTGCACGTCCAGCGGGCTTTCAGTGCAGCTTATTGGTAGCTCATGCTGACCAAAGTCGTTTCAGGATTGCTATTCTGTATCATAATTTTAGGGTGCTCTTAAAAACTTGAGGAGTTTTTAAGTTCGAGCACTGTTGGCGTTATATCACTGGGCAATCAAGGCTGTACTCTATAACTCACTTCAGACGTCCTCACATCCTGCACCAGGCCCCACTACTTCACGTTAATTTCAGATTTGAAAGTTAAATGTTAACCTGTGCTTTTAGAGTATCCATTGTTGTTTGAAAGCAGGTCTTCCCCTAGCATTCATTTCCAGCAGTGTTTTCCATAACTCGCAGAGATGGCTCAAACTGCTAATCTTTGCACATCGGGGGTGAGTATAGGATAGTGAGCCCATCCACTGTCATGTTGGATTTCTCACGGGGATTATTTTGGTCATTGAAATAATCAAATCAGCCTTGAGTGCTGAGGAGTGACGCTCCCTGTCTTCAGTCTGTTCTAGTTCCTTGTACCTGATGATTCGGTTCCCATAATGAGCCCTAGTGATACTGGCTTTAGCTGCTACTGTCCCTCGTTGGGAGGCATGTGTGTTAATGTGGGCTGCTGCATGTATTTTGGGTTCATCACTTTGTATTGTATTTTTATGATCTTACATGAAGAGAATCTGTACTGGAAGTAAAACCTACCCCCTAAAAATGTTTGGCCTTGGGTCTGCATTAAACTGTATAATCCATGTTCACGAAAACTTGGCTGGGAATGTTTGCTTTCTTTACCTTCCATTCAGTCAGCATTGCTTTCAGGTCATTCTTTATCCAAACAGATTAATCAGCCTACTGTGAAGTAGTCATGAAAATAAACATGATGACTGTGTCTACTAAATACAATTTAACGCTTTATTTTGCTAAACTGCCTGGGTATAATATATTTGACATAATTTAGTATATTTGAAAAGTTTAACCAGTTTTTCTCATTTGTTTTACTTGGCCAGTTTTTAATCTGGTTTTGGAGGGTCGAAGCTTATCCTGTTCACACAGGTTTTTTTAAGCAAAGCGTTTTAGCTTTAAACTCATGCAGTGTTTTTCTCAAGAATCATTGGAGAACAATTTGCCACACTGATTTTCATGTGTAATTCAGGTGTGTCATCCCAGCGTGTTGGTTCCCGTCCCCGCCCCGTGAACTGTGTGACTACTGTAATACCGTGTCTTAAATAATTCAGTATTATTTTGAGATAGACACACTAGTATACCCTTAATTATTGGTGAAATAAAAAATCTCTTAGCTTCTCTTTGTGGTGGAGAAAGGACGTGAGTCTGAGGTGTGAGTCCTGTTGTCATGTTTTCACCTTTGGGTACTGTCTGACTTGGGTGCCCCTGAGCAGGCCAGGCCCGGGGGAGGGCTCCTTGGCTCCAGTCGGGGGCAGTGACGAGCACAGACGGGGATCCAGTGGTGGGGGAAGGGGTAACTGTTGCCCCGTAAACAACCCAGGCAGTGGGGGGCCAGGGAACCTGGAGCAGATGTGGCCTCACGCGCTGCTTCCCTGGGGAGGGTGCCCGCGGGCCAATCGCACAGGAGCTGCCCTTACTCGCAGGAGGGGAAACTCGAGGCGTTCTGGAAAGGTCCTCTCCCCGGAGGAAAGGTTTGAGGTAAGGTGTTGTGCTGTTGAAGCTCATCTTCCTAACGGAGATGTTTTTCTGGCCATTTGAGAGTCTCGTGCTCTGCACCTGAGCTAGCCGGGCGGCCGTGCATCTCTGACCATCTAGCCCTTCCAGCGTTCGCAAAATGCTCTGCTCTGCCTCGGGCTCCCTCACCCACCTCGCAGCTCACCCTCGCTTTGGCAGCTGTCTGTCGTAAACCCATTACAACCCATTACGTGGTGGCAGCAACTGGTTTTGCCTTTTCCCCGCCTCCTCCTACAGGCCCTCTTCTGTCTTCTCTGCCTGCGTGTTCCTCCCGGTGATCCAAGTGGAGAAGCAGCGCGGCCAGCCCCGCCGTGCAGGTGTGTGATATGTAATAGGCCAGACGCCAGGAGAAACAAATCGTACAGGTTAAAAAGACAGGAAATTTGACATTTTTAATTCTCTGCCACCCGCCAAGATGCGCTCTGCCCCGTTAGGCTTGGGTTACTTACGCACGTTAGAAACTGTTCTCAAGGACTTCCCTGGTGGTGCAGTGGTTAAGAATCCGCCTGCCAATGGAGGGGACACGGGTTTGAGCCCTGATCCGGGAAGATCCCACATGCCGCGGAGCAACTAAGCCCGTGAGCCACAACTACTGAAGCCCATGCGCCTAGAGCCTGTGCTCCGCAACGAGAAGCCACCGCAATGAGAAGCCCGTGCACCGCAACGAAGAGTAGCCCCCGCTCGACACAACTAGAGAAAGCCCGCGCGCAGCAACAAAGACCCAACGCAGCCAAAAATAAATAAATAAATAAATAAATAAAATTTAAAAAAAACTGTTCTCAAGCTCTTGCTGTGTGTGCTCGGTGCTCGGGTTGGGAAATGTCCATCCTATTGTGTCTCAACCAGCGTGGAGGTGGTAAAGGACACGGTTGTCCCACATCTGTCTCAGGCATAAACTCCAGGATGTCAGGAGAGCAGGGCAGGTGCTCCGTGAGCGCCGGAGAGAGACCGTGGGTGCCATGGGCCAGGGAGGCTGAGGGACAGGGCTCAGGGACCCCCCGAGGCTGGTCAGGAACAAGACAGGAGAAACCCCAGCGCAGGGCAGCGATGTCGCACAGGGGCTGAGCAGCACAGCACTGGCAAACTTGGTTCTTACTTCCAGGGCGCAGAAGCGCTAACTGGAGGGCGAGCGAGGCCCGCATCGGGGCCCGGATGCAGGTCAGCGGGTGCCCGGCTGTCAGAGTGTGTCTGATGCAGGGCGGGGGGGTGTCCTACGTTGCTTCCGCTATCATTTAAACATTTTTCAAGCCGTCGTTGAGTGAACCTTCCTGCGTGCCAGGCCCTGGGCGAAACGTCTCATGTGCATGTTAAACTCTGGGAACCATTCCACGGCAGGTTTTGGTAAGTGTATTTCACAGATTTGGACTCTACAGCAATCACTTGCCCAAGGCACTGCCCGAGGCCGCATGGCGAACCGGGAGGGCAGGACAGCCCAGTAGGGTACATGCAAACACAGGGTTTACCTGGAGGGTCCCACCCCAGGGGCTCTGGTTTTATCAGTGTGGGTGCAGGCTGGACGGCAGGAAGGCGTCCGGAGCACTGAGTGTTCGAGAACTCGGCCAGTTAAAGTGTAGTTGGCATTTCCCCCCCTTAGGATTCACAGACCTTCGGAGCTCCAGGCACCCATGACTCCCAGTTGGACAAACACTGGAGAAACACCAAACCGGTCACAGCAAATGGCTGATGTTGTTTGTATAATAATCCTTTAAACTCCTGCACCATTTCCCTGTAGCCTCCCGTCTCCTGGGCCTCACACCCACGTGATTGTCCCACCTCATCCTCCGGCAGACTCAGGATGTGGAGTTGGGTGGAGGGGCGAGCCACCTGTGGGGACCACTGGTGGGTTCTGTCACCTCAACCCCATCCCTGAGACAGCGGGCGTGGCCTGGTACTGGCCCCCGCTCCCCTGCCGCATCCCTCGGGGCCCACGGGCTTGTCACTCCCACGCCAGGCTGCGGTGCCTTCCGAGGCAGAACCTTCTCTTCATCCTTGCAGCCTCAGGCCCAGGCAACAGTAGGCGCTCAGATACCCTTTGGCTGAACTTCTCTTTAGAAACAGTGTCCTTGGCTCCTGGCACATAATACATATTCCCCAAAAAACTTGCTGCATAAGTAAATGGAAAATCTCAGACCTTCAGATGGCTTCATAAAGTGTTTAGAATCAGGGGGATTCCCTGGAGGTCCAGTGGTTAGGACTTGGCACCTTCACTGATGACGACATGGGTTCAGTCCCCGGTCGGGGAACTAAGATCCGTGTGGCGCGGCCAAATAGTTAATTAAATAAAATCAACGGCCCTTTTGCTCATCTGGATCCAAAGAAGCTTGGTCTACTGCACCTGCAGCCAAAACCCTGGTGTCACCATCAGGAGCTCACCTCACGCCCACCTCGCCCGCTTGGTGGGTTCAGCAGCGGCCGTGCCCAAGACCCACGTGGCAGGAAGGCCAGCCAGGCTGGCACGTTGCCACCCTCACCTCTGACTGACTGCACTTGGCCGAGCGCCCAGCTGGGTGAGAAGCCCAAGGGACACGTCAGTCCCCACGTAAGGGGCCCTCAGGGGCGCGCACTGCGGCCTCCTCGGTCACCTCGTCTTGCCGGCCAGGCTGGCGGACGAGTCCAAGGGAGAGGGTGCGCATGGGCCCTGAGCCCCTGTGCGGGGGAGTCAGAGGACGCTCTAGGGGCACACCCTTTACAGGGAGACCCCCGGGGTGGGAGGACCTCCCAGGAGAGGGGGCATCGGGCGTAGAGGCCCAGAGTCTGGTGCCAGGCGTACCTGAGGGCCTGGGAGAACCTCGGCAGGGAGCAGGGGGCAGAGCACGGGTGCCGGGGGCCCTGGTGAGCCAGGGGAGGATTTGGGTCTTTGGAGACGAGGAGTTTTGTTGAAGGCTCACCCCGGTGGCAGACGTAGGGACTGAACTGGGAGCAATGGGGCCAGGGCAGCAGGGCCCGGAGGGAGGGTGGGGCAAGAGAAGCAGACAGAGGGAGGGACCCAGGGGGAGGGTTTACAAGGGTGGTGAGGGTGGCGCCAGGGGATGGGGGCTACCAGGGGTCTAACAGCAGGAGGGTCTACTCAAGGGGACAGGGTCACATAAGCAGTGTAAGTGACAGAACCCCCTGGGTCTAGCTGAATAACAAAATGAGCTGGTTATTAAAGGTGCAAAGAGGGACTTGCCTGGTGGTCCAGTGGTTAGGGCTCCACGCGCTCACTGCCGAGTGCCTGAGTTCGTTCAATCCCTGGTCGGGGAACTAAGATCCCACAAGCTGCACGGTGCGGCCAAAAAAAAAAAAAAAAGAAGAAAAGAAAGATGCAGAGAATTTAACAGGCAGGCACAGAAGCCAGCCATGTCCCATGGGCCTGGCTCTTAAGCCTGAGGTCTCGTCAGCACCGTCTACAGCCTCATCATGCTGCCCTACCCCACAGGCCAGCTTAGGCAGGCCCAGGCCACTCTCAGGGTCCCATATGCCAGATTTTCTCTGGGAGGTCCAGGTTCCATCTTTTCAGAAAAAGGCATCTTTTGGCACTTTTAACCAACAGGGTTATCGGGGTGGCCCAGGAGGTAGGGGCCATGCAAGGGCCTGGGGAAGAGTGTGAAGGCAGACCAACAGCAGTGCAAAGGCCCTGAGGTGCAGCAGCTCCTGTGGTTGAAGCCAGGTGAGAAGTTAGGTGAGAGTCTGCAGGGCTGGATCCCACAGGGCCTTGCTGGCTATGGGGGCAGCCACGGGTGCCTGGCAGGGCAGGGTTTCATCCTAGACCAGAGGCTCCCCAAGAACAGGAGAGCCAGGTTCAGCTGGCCTTCCGGGACTGGGTGCTTCTGGGGAGACCCGGCCAGGCCCAGCCACGGCAGCTCCACCAAGCCAGGCCTCGTGACTTTTGCCGTGGATGGCCGTCCAGGTGCTAGGCCTGTGCTTGGGCCAGCTTGAGAGAGCGCCCCTGGAGGGGGTCCCTCCAGATGAGATCCCTAGAGGCCTGTGTGAGCCCCACAGTGCGCGGGGCCTGCCCGGCTGGGTGGAAAATGATGACCTAGGTAGACCCACCCCACAGCCCGGCCCTCCGCACGGCCCTGCCCGCACCGCGGCGCACCTGCTCCCACGTTGGGCCCCTGACCTTGTAGGGCGGTCTTCCCCTCCGCGGCCCGCCCTCTAGTCTTGTTTTGCTGTGCGGCCGCCAGGCGGCGCCCGCGGCCCAGTTTCACGGAGCCCAGGACCCGCCCGGGTGGAGGGAGCAGCAGGCAGCGGGCGGGGGCGCCGGCCGCGCAGCTGCCCTCGGGACGCTGGACAGGTGGCCGCGGCGCCGCTTGGCTGCGGCTTCTGTCCCCGAGCTGTGCGTGGTGCTCGTGCTGGGTTCCATGACCCGTCACGCCGCGACCACGCGCTCTGATGGGTCCTCGTGGAGGCCTGTGGATCTCGCAGCTTCTGACTCACCCCTCGGAGTTGGGGGTCCAGCAGGACCGTCTCAGGCCGGGTCGGCCCACCTGCCCACAGCTCACGTGGCACCGCGCCATCAGGGTGGAGCTGGTGGCCTGGCTGGCAAGGCAGCCCTGCAGTCCGCCCCCATCTCTACGCAGGCTGGTCCCTCCCTCCTGGGCAGTTGAGCTCAACCTTCACGTCCAAGCCAAATGCCACTTCCTGCCCCCTGCCCCGTGTGCTGACCCTCCGGGCCCCAAGGCGCTCCGGCCTGGGACAGATGCCCCCGCCCCTCCGCTGAACTGCCTGATCCCAGTCTCATCCTCTGTTCCCGGGCCCCACTAGGGCTCCTGTGTTTTGAGGTCTAGGGCAGGAGTGCCGAGGAAGTCAGTGGAAACCGAAGAGAAGGCAGGAACTGGAAATCAGTAGCAGGTGGGCGAGCCCGGGCCGGGGGTCTGGGCCCTCGGGGTCAGGAAACGCTGCTGTGGGCAGTGGGAAGGGAGGGCTGGTCCTCGCCCTGCCTGGGCCTCCCCCGGTGCTCCCAGGGCTCAAGGAGCCCTGTCCTTCTCCAGGCCTCCGCTCCCCCCTGCGGGCCTCCCAGGGCAGCTCAGGTGACGTGCGCCAGGCAAAGGTCTCTGCCGCCGTGTGAAGCAGGCCTCTGGCCCCATGCCGCCTGCAGCAGCAAGGGGGGCAGGTGTGAGGGCGACCGCAGCAGCTCCAGCCATGGGGCCTGGTGGGTGGCCCAGGGTGCAGGGGTCCCTCCCGGCCTCCAGCCTGGCCTGTGCCCAAGGCAAGCCTCTGTGCCACTGTCACCTCAGCGCCAGGAGCAAGATCCTTTCCCCCGCCCCCGCCCCTGATGTCGGACGCCTCCTGCCCTTTCTCCCTTAGGACCCCCAGCATGCTCCCAGCTCCGGCCCACCCACTCGCCCCTCCACGAAGCCCCCTCTCCCCCCGCTGCCCCTCCACCACGCCCCTGCCCACGGAAGCTTTTGGGGGCCTCTCAAGAGCCCCTCTCCTCTGCCCTGAGCCAGCTCTGCCTTTCGAGCGCTCCCTGGGCGCCTCACACAGCTTCACGCGCTGCTGGCCGCTGGGCTGGGGAGGCTGCAGGGGGCGCAGAGGTAGGATCCCCACCGGGGAGCCTCGGCCTCCTGGGCCCGCAGGCCTTTGTGCTGAAGGGCCGCCGTTGCTAACAGCTCAGGGCCTTTCCCCGGGCCCTTGGGATTCTGACAGACAAAGCGCTCACCCCAAAGGACGCGGGTGCCCACGGGGCCACCGCCACCGCGGGACGCAGGTCGGAAGGACGCAGGCCCTCCTGTTGGCGACGAGCCAGCGCCTGCACAGACAGCGGGCGGGCGTGAGGACCCCTGGCGTCACACTGGGAGGGGGGCGCTCACAGGGCCCAGCTGTGACCCTGAAGGGGGGCCTGGGAGTCCCCCCGGCCCCTCCCACCTGGCCCTCCCCAGGGAACTCGGCTCCCGCGGGCCCTCCCTGCCCGCCCTCGCAGGGGTCCTTGCCGGCAGGGCTTCCGGGACCCTGGGGTCAGCCCCCTCACCGACGCCTTGACGTCAGCTGACGTCGGGAGCGAGGCGGGCGGGGCCCCGGCCAAGGCAGCTGCCCGCCAGGGCCTCCCTGGGCCACTTCCTGTGCAGCGGGCGGTGAAAGCCACTTCATCGCGGGGCTGAGTCCAGCGAGGCACACGCGGGGCCCGGGGTGGGCACGGCAGCCGCCGTGGTGTGTGGAGGAGCCCAGCGGCGCCCAGAGGCGGCCCGAGCGAACGCGCTGCTGCTCGGCTCAGTCTGCCCCTTAGGCCCAAAGAGCCGCTCCCGTCCCCGCTCCCTGAGCAGGGCAACCAGGCTAGAGGAGGCCCCTCGCCAAGGCCGCCGAGGCCCAGCTCCGGGCTTCGCAGCCCCTCGGAGTCCGGGGGCGTCTTGGAGCCGAAGCTCTGCCCTGCAGCCCACCTCCCACTGTGAGGCGGAGCTCCTGCAGCTTCACCTTCACCGAGTGCCGCGCGTGTGCTGTGAGTGTGTGCACAGGCTGTGTGTGCTGTGTGTGCAGGCATGTGTGTGTGACGAGGTGAGACAGACACTCTGCCACGGCCCCCCCCCACCCCCGCCCCGGCAGCCTGCGGGTGGGCAAGGGGCCCGGGGGTAGAGGAGGGCTCGGAGACTGGGAGCAGCCCCAGCGTGGCGAGGGGGCCTGGCCGGGCTGGGGAGGGACGCCTGGCAGCTAGCTCGAGGTGTCCTGGGAACAGGGCCCAGAAGGAAGCCTGCACAGCAGCAACGGCGGCGCCATAGCAACGCTGCACAGAGCGCTGGCCTACTTACACCCCGCCCCCGCCCTGCTCGCTCTCTGTTCCAGGGAGGGGGTGAGGGGCTCCTGCGGGCTGCGCCCCAGCCTTTGGGGGCTCAGTGTCCTGGAAGCCTCAGGCCTCCTCCTGGTCTCCTCCCCAGCCACAGAGACTCAGTCTCCTCATCCATAAATGGGGGTGATGGGAGGACAGAAGTGTCCAGCACCCAGTCGGTGCTCCGTTGCGTAAGTTTCCTCCCTGTCTCCCGCTGGGCTCTGGCCCCAGTGGTTGCAATAGGGCTTTGGGCGTTTCCGGACCAGGAATCTCAGAGCTCTCTGTGCTGCTGGAGTGACTGCAAGCCCCGAAGTTCTCGGACCCCAACCAAACAACTCAGGCCAAGTCCCCCAAGTCAGGACAGCATCTGGGTGGGAGGCGGGGCCGGGAGCCCTGGGGACAGAACCCGGAGCTGGTGCCCTCCACACGCTCAGACACCCTCTCGGCCTCTGTGCTCAGTGTGGACAGGACGCAGGGCCAGATCCTACTCATGGCTGGTGGGGCAGGTGGGGAGGGCTGTCACTCTTTGAAGGAGACCCCCTGGGCCTGACATAAGCCCTGCTGACAGTACCAGGTCTCCTGTGCCTGCCTCCTGGACCCGGCCTGACATTCAGGGCCATCTGCCCTGTTGCCTCCGCCTGCAGGAAGCCCGCCCGGCCTGGGGCCCTGGTGCACTCAGAGCCTCGGGGATGGGGGCAGATGTCTCCGGTGCCCAGCAGGGCTCAGTAGGCCACAGAGGAGAGCTGGGGCATCCATGGGACAGCCCAAGGGGCTCTCTGGGTGACTTGTGCTGGCCGGGCACTATCTGTGATGTCCACATGCCCTGCCACCACTGGCCACCCTGGGCCATCTGACCCAGCAGGGCCTCACCCAGGGGTCATCTCTGGTGCAGGGGAGGTGCCCTGAAGAGGGAGGGCCGCGGGCCAGCAAGGCAGTGAGGATGCTTGTGGAGCCCTGGGCCCCACAGGGGGCGGATGTCACCCGACACCACTGATCTCATTGAAAACCAGATGTCTTCCTGACCTCACCTGGGGAGCTGGCCAGGCTGAGAGGCTGCTCTGTGACCTCAGACCTGGCCACCTGCTGGGGCTTGGTTTCCCCACAGGGACAGACATGTGGCTGTGGGTGTCCGAGCACCTGCTTGGATGGACTAGCTCCCTGCCCAGCCCTGGAGCCTGGGGACCACGGTGACTGGCTGTCCCAATTCCCCCTCCAGAATGGGAGCCCCACCCATCACCCGTCCATTCACTCCTTCCTCCTCCAGATGCTCTTCTGTGTCCCCAGGGCCTGTGCCCAGTGGCCATGTGTGGAATGAATGAAGGAGTAGAGATGAATGAATGAGCCTCGGAGGGGGGCAGCTCGTGCACCGGTGTGGGAGGGGGGTTCGGTGGCCGTCTGTGCGTGCCTTCCTCTGGGCACCAGCTGCAGCCGCCCTGCTCTCCCCTCCCCCACTTCAGCCCCCCTAATTTATGCCATGGGGGGGCCAGCCCCTCACTGGTCCCCTGCCGGGCAGCCGCTTTGTCCCCAGGCAGATTCCCAACTGCCGCCTTTGGGAAGAAAGGGCCCTTCTCTGGCCGGTGGTGAGGTCACCAGGAGGGGCCCTGTGCTCACAAAGGCCGAGGCCCCCCAACCCGCCCTGCTGGCAGCTGCCTCTTTGTCCTCAGCTCTGGCCTAGAAGAGACCCCGAGGGGCCCCTGCTCGGCCTTGGAGAGGCCCAGGCTGCCTCCCTGGGAAGTGGACGGAGTGGGGGAGGAGATGGGAGCAGTCCCCTGGCTTTGCTCCTGATAAGTGACAGCACCTGTTGAGGTGCAGACCCCACCCCAGATGCCTTGCTGGGCCCAGGCAGCTCTTGGTGGGGGGGGTCTTGGCCTGGTGTGGGAGGGTCTGTGTCCAGCTGTCTGTCTGGGTCCCAGGACAGGCAGGCAAGCTTCAAGGATGAGGGCTGCAGGAGGGGGAGGGGAACCATGAGGCCGGCATAAGGAAGCATCCTGGGGTGGGCTCGGGCATGGGGGGCTCTGAAACTACTATCTCCCTGGATCCCACGACGCCTGGCACGTGCACCTGTGCATTCATCTCTGTGCATGTGTGTGCATACACGTGTGTGCGTGTGTATGTGGTGGGGTGAGGGGCTTGCAGGCCTGGGCACGTCCCCATGCGGGAAACCCCCTAAGCCCAGCCAGGGAGCTGCTGGGCGTACCCTGTTGCACAGGGGGTGGGGGGCTGAGGCTCAGAGAGGGCAAGTCTTTTGCCGCAAACCACCCAGCCCCCCGCCGGTGGGGCTGGGAGAAACTCTCACCCTTCTGCCAAGCGTGCACAGTGAGGGCGAGTCACCCCCCTCCAGACTGCACTGGGCACCTCCTCGGGCAGGGGCCGGGAGGCCAGCCCGGTGGCAGGGTCAGCAAAGACAGGGTAGCAGAGAACAGAGACAAAAGCTGAGAAAGTGCAGAGACGGTGCCTGGTGGGCTCCAACGCCGTACCTGTGGACGCAGAGCTTGGACACGGTCGGGCCCGCAAGGACTGCGCAGTTCAGCTGGGGCCCCGGCACTGTGCAGTGGGAGACAGGCCTGGGTGGGCTCCTGGGATGTCTGTCTCTCGGGGCTGCGGGGGACGTGGCGGCTCGGCCACCCTGGTGGAGGGGGCCCTGGGCCGCTGGATGCGGGAACTGCGAGGGCCAAGGCCCGGTGGCCGGACCAGGAGCTTGATGACCGTTAGCGGGGTGAGAAGGGCCGCCAAGCCCCCCCCACCCCCGCCGGGCACCAGCTGGTGGCCCTGGGCCCAGAGCTCCTTAGCAGTCTCTCCACGGAGGGAGGAAGTGGAGCCCGAAGGGAGCCGACCTACCCCTTGTCTTGTCCCAGACAAACAGAGGCCGCGCTGGACACTGGGGCCAGCCGCCGAGGGCCTAGGGCCCTGCCGGGCGTGGCCACCAGCAGAGCCAGCCCCGGCCAGGTGCGGCCAAAAGCGGAGGTGCTGAGCCTAAGGGCTGGGGAGGGGGCGGAGGACTGGAGGCCCACCAAAACCTCTAAGCTCTGCCCGGGACCCTGTGAGAGCCCTGCGCTTGAACCTTGGGGGGACCGGCCAGGAAGCACGGTCAGAGGAGACAGAGGCCCAGAGGAGGTGGCCGGCACGGAGGGCTGGGTCAGCCTGAGCTGCAGAAGCACGCGCTGGCCACCCTCCCCACTGGGTGCCCGGCTAGTGGGCCTGGGTGTCGGAGGCCCCGAGGGGCCAGGCAGCGTGTGCCTCACGTCCTGGGGGACAGCAGAGCTGGGGGTGGGGGTGGGGGTGGCCTGGGCCCCCATGCCTCCTCCCACCGAGAAAGGTCTCTGTCCCAGTTGCCTGGTGCCTGGAATGTCCATTGTGCCCGTAGCTTAGCAACAAGCCTCTGTCTGTTGCCCCCGCAGCCCCTGCCCCACAGGCGGCCACCCGCATTCCTCGGCAGGGCCCTCGCCTCCACAGGCCCGGGCCTTGCTCACCCGAGTGCGTCCAGCGGCTCAGAGCCTTCCCATCGGCGTGCCCAGCAGCCTGGGTCCTGCGGAGCCGTGTGTCCGCTGCTGGCCCTGTAGGTGCTCCCTGACACCACGGAAAGAGGCTGTGTTCAGACCTCGTCCCACCCCCCGGTTCACTCGCCCGTTTAGATTCATTTTATCGGCAAATGTAATGACAGTGACAGAAGGCGGCCGAGTGTCCGTCTGGGATGGGCGCGGAGACAGACTAGGGAGGGACAGCGGGGGCCCAGGGGTGCATACGTGGGTCCAGCACTCCTGGAGCTGGACTGTTAAACGGGTCCATCCTTGTATGGGAATTACACTGCAATCGAATGAGTCCCTTAGCTATCTTCTGGGGGCATGGCATGAGGTCAGGCCTATTGGTGGCAGCAGGGTGGACGAAGGGGGTACAGGGCTACGGGGAGGGTCTGGAAGCCAATACAGGGTGGTTGTCTGGAGCTGGAGAGGCCAGAAGAGGGGCCGTCTCCTGGAGCTGGGGCAGCACCCCCTCCGAGGCAGGAGGTGAGGGCGTCCTGCAGCCCTCCCCCCCCACCCGCGAGGCTGGGAGCCGCTCCCAAGGCCCACGCTCCACCACAGCAAGCTGGCTCCTGGGTCTGTGGCCCCTGGATCCACGCTGAGGGGAGCAGAGAGTGGACAGCTCACCGTTTCCCCTGCCGGGGACCAACCCTCTGTGTCTCTCTCCTGCCCCACAGCGTGTGACCTGCTGCCCCCGCCCCCAGTGCTGGAGAACCTGAGGGACACACCCCCACCCTCGACTTAGGAGGAGCCTGGTGGCCCTGGGAGGGGAGGCTGGGACCAGTGACCCTGGGCATTGATCTGGCTGACCTCCTCCAGGGCTGGGGAGCCAAGAGCAAAGAAATGGTTAAGTGGCCTGGAGCATTTCTCCTTTAAAACAAAACAAAACAAAACTCTTTATCATGGAAAATGTCAAAGAAAGGTGAAAGTAGAGAGAATCCCAAAGGCTTCCTGGTCCCAGGGGACCAGGGTTTCAGATCTCTCTCCCCTCCCCCCACCCAGGTTATTTTGAGGCAGATGCCAGCCACCCTATCATTTCGTAGTATCGTTAGCACACCTAAAAAAGCTGTCATTCCTAAACCCATGAAACATCCACTCAGCCTTCAAATGTCCCAGCTGTCTTATTTTGTAAAATAAAACATTTGGTTTGTCCGAATCAGAACCAAAAGAAGTGCCCGCACCGCGTTGCCCTGTTGTCCCCTGCTGCTCTCAATCTGGGAGCCCAGGGGCCTCTGCGATGGATCCACTGGGAGACACAGTGATCCCAGAAGGGCCTGGGGCGTCGGCACAAATATTCCAACCAAAGGGAGGGAAAACTAAGCTCTTGTTGACAAAAGCGCAGCCTTGAAAAGAGCCAGGTAGCTGGTGCTGGAAGCTTCCATAGTTGTGACCATGCCACTTAAGTTCATCAAGGCGTGTTTTTGTTTTAAGAAAGAAAAGAAAGAAAAGAGCAGTTTGAGAGATTCCAGTTCCTCTGGCAGGCCAAGGGGCTGCACTCCACGTTGGGCCCAAGTGGCGAGCAGGACGTCAGAGCCTGAAGGCTGGAGAGACCTGAGCCTCCTGAATCCTCGGAGAGGGGCGTCGCCCACTCCCCACCATCACCTTTACCCAGGACAGAAGGAAAGAGAGCCCAGGAAGGAGTCAGGGCAGGAGGGTGGGGGCACCCTCGGAGCTTTCTCACATGACCTGGCCCTGGGCAGGGGTTGATGGGTCCCAGGGAGTGGGGTAAGTGGCAGGGTGGGCAGGAAGGGTGGAAGTGGCCTGCCAGGCAGGGGACATGAATGGAGCGGGGACAGCAAAGGAAGCGGGGGAGGGACGGAAGGGGCCAGCCACTAACAGACTCCCCGCCTCGTCCCGATCCCCTCCGCTTCTTCTAAAAATGTGCCTGCACCCGGTCGGTCTGCCCTCCTCTTTGAAGGGACAGATGTTGGGGAGAAAGCTGATTATCCTCAAAGGCTGGAGGCTGTGACCGGAGCTCTCGGGGAGCGTGACCCAATTCTGAGCTATTCTCAGCCTGGTGGGAGCGGAGTTATTCCCTCCCGCCAACGCTGCTGCTTCGGAGGCAGGCTGACTTTGAAATGCCCTCATCCTGCGGCTGGGCCCAGACACAGACACACACACACACACACACACACACACACACACACACACACACACACACACGAGGAAATGCCCTATCCTGCGGCCGGGCCCAGACAAACAGACACACACACACACACACACACACACACACACACACACACACAAGGAAATGCCCTCATCCTGTGGCCAGGCCCAGACACACACACACACACACACACACGAAGAAATGCCCTATCCTGCGGCCGGGCCCAGACACACATACACACACACACACACACACACACAAGGAAATGCCCTAGCCTGCGGCCGGGCCCAGACACACACACACACACACACACACACACACAAGGAAATGCCCTCATCCTGTGGCCGGGCCCAGACACACACACACACACACACAAGAGAATGCCCTATCCTGCGGCCGGGCCCAGACACACACACACACACACACACACACGAGAATGCCCTATCCTGCGGCCGGGCCCAGACACACACACACACACACACACACACACACACACGAGAATGCCCTATCCTGCGGCCAGGCCCAGACACACACACACACACACACACACAAGGAAATGCCCTATCCTGCGGCCGGGCCCAGACAGACAGACAGACAGACACACACACACACACACACACACACACAAGGAAATGCCCTCATCCTGCGGCCGGGCCCAGACACACACACACACACACACACACAAGGAAATGCCCTCATCCTGTGGCCAGGCCGACACACACACACACACACGAGGAAATGCCCTCATCCTGTGGCTGGGGGCACACACACACACACACACACACACACAGAGGAGGGCAAGAAAGGCTGGCGAGCCTGGCTGTCTCAACCCCCCTGGCTGAGGACCTGCAAGCCCCAGCCCCCATGCCCTGTGCCGGCGGCCCTGCAGCTCCTCCCCTAAAATCACAGGGTCTCTCTCTCCACCAGGATCTGAGTTTAGGCCATGTGACCAAAGGCTTGAAAAGCGCCTGCATGACCAGGCTCGCCCCTACTGCGCCTGAGCCACAGGACGTGAGAAGAGCCATGGTCCCAGGAGGAAAGGGTGGAGCAGAGCAGAGTTTACATCAGCTCAGCCCCCACACACGGACGAGCCTGGCAGAGGTTGGCCAAGAGCAGTCAAGCCACAGACCCAAGGGAGGAACTGGCTACTGCTTTAAGACTCTGAGTATTGGGGGGGGGGGGGATTATTTGTTATGCAGCATGTCTGTGGTGACAGCTAACTAGTACACCTACCGCAAAAACTGTGGAGGTCAGTTGAGTGCCATCTGCCTGTGCACAGCCCAATGTTCTCAGTTTTTAGTTTAATTATACAACTAACTATAAGCACAGTGACTGGATGACCTGGATTTTCCCGAAAAGTCTCAATGTCAAGTCTTCTGACAAACTATTCAAGTGCCCCTGAAGGTGCAAAAAGCTATTCAAGTGTCACAAAGTGCAGAGGACGTTTCTCAGATTCATAAGTGGCCCCCAAATTCTGGCCTTGGAATCTGAAAGAGAGACCAGGGGTCTTCCTGGAAAGGGTGGTGTTTCCCACTAGCGCTAGTAATCATTGAGACATTCTGTGGACGCCGACAGTCCAAACGTTGACGCGACACTTAATCTCACGGCGGCAGCTTCCCCCACCCCCATCCCCCCACTGGGCAGGCACTGTGTTCACCTCTGCACGAAGGAAGGAGGGACTCATCAACGTGGCACCAGAAGGAGGATGTGACCCCGGCAGACCTGGAGCCTGAGCCCGTAAGTGGCTCCTCCAGAGGGCAGAGCAGGGTCTGGTTATCCCTGCTGAGGACAGGCTGACGGCCGGGCCCAGTCCTAACTCCGTGTTCCCCTGTGATTGCAGAGGCCACATCCTGGTGAGGCCTTCCTGTCCCACCCCACCCCCTTCCCTGCTTTGCTCCAGCCGTGCACTTCTCACCTGCAGTCTGTGCCTGGTTCCCGGGAGCCCTTGAGGGCAGGCCAGGCTGCCCTGAAGGTCAGGGTCCTCAGCACCAGCGGGGTGCTGGCAGGTGCTCAGCCCCCATTTGCGGCGTGAGAGCGCCCGAGGCTGGTGAAGAGGATCGTCCTGAGGATTGGGCCCCCATCTACACGCTCCCTCCTGGGGGCATCGGGAGCCAAGACCTCCAGCAGGGCCAACCCAGGGATGCTCTCACCTGAGCCCCACTAGGAGGAAGGGACACCCCCAGGCTGGCATGTGAGCCCAAGAGCCCCTGGGCAGAGTGGAGCACTGGGTCCCATGACTGGCCTTTACTCAGAGCAGCCTTGCAAACAGCAGGCATTACCAGCCTGGGGCTCCAAAGCAGCCTCTCCTGACGCTTTCCATTTCATTCTCCTGGGCCTGCAGGAAGCTGTCCTGCCTGGGGCCTCCTGCTCCCACCTGGGGGGGCCTCCTGCTCACCCGCCTCCAATTTCCACCAGCCCTTCCACACCCTGCAGACCGTCGCCTCTTCCAAGGAGCCTTCCATGACTGCAGAAGTCTCCTTTGGCCTCCGTGGTCACACCCTAGACAACCACACGGGTGGGAGAGTGTCAGATATAGGAGGTCCTGGGTGGGTGGGTGGAGGCCTGGATCTGCCTCATCTCTGCTGGGCCTCAGTTTCTCCCCCTGTGCAGTGGGCTGGGATGGGGTAGGAGCTGCATCATTCCCCTGGGCCAGGGTCCCACGCAGCCCACCCGGCCTCCAGCATGCAGGCTAGAGGCTGGAGAGCCGGCAGCCCTAGGAGAACAGAGGCCATGGAGGCAGAAAGAAGGGGACGGGAAGGGGGGCCTTCCTGCAGACTGCAGGGTTGAGGGGGGCAGGTGTGGGGAAGCCCATCCCCTGACTTGTCCTCATGCGGAAGATGACCTTCCTTGTCACCCTCTGCTAGACAGGGTACAGCCTCCAGGGGCCTGGCATCCCTTGAACCAACACCCATCCAACAACCGCCCCGAGCCCCCAACCCACACTGCCCCAGGTTGGGCGCAGGGCACAAGCCCCTCCAAGGCAGGTGACGGTGAAGCACAGGGAGGACAGGAGCAGCTCACGCTGGGGCTGTGGGGGCAAAGCCCGGGGGGCTTCCAGGGGGAGGTGGCTGGAGCTGTGGAGGTGGCTGGAGACAGCTCCAGAGGCAGGCCCTGAACCTGGCCCGAAGGTGGGATCCTGGCCCGGGGCCCTCAGGGCAGGTGAGTGAGTCTGAGTGGCCATCTGTTTCCCGGGCTCAGGCCTGGGAGCGGGGGCTGCAGCGGAGGAAGCTGATGTGTCACGTCTCAGCCACTCAGACCAGGGCTGGGCAGGCGCAGGAATTTCCGAGGAAAAACTGAAGGCCAGAGGTGCTCGTCTGGGGCTGGACGGGGACTTTCCGGGTGAATCCTTGTCCTGTGACCAGCCCTAGGCTCCTGCCTCGAGGAGGTGACCAAGTGACCTGCTGATCAGTCACTCACCACGGGCCCTGGCCCTGACTCTCCGGGCATCAAGCTCCCCATCTGCAGAATTTGTGGGGCCGCTTGGCTTCCGCTTGTCTGCCTGAAGGGGCTCCCGGGCTAGGGGCAGCCCTACAGGGGTGATCACCAGCATGGGATGTGTGGGAGCAGAAGACGTGCTTGAGC
The DNA here is from genome assembly GCF_028023285.1 of Balaenoptera ricei. NCBI lineage: Eukaryota > Metazoa > Chordata > Mammalia > Artiodactyla > Balaenopteridae > Balaenoptera > Balaenoptera ricei. Next base: position 186,258,166 of record NC_082640.1, on the reverse strand, counting down.
AAGACGCTCTTGCCTCGGTTGGGTGGGGGAGGGTGGGAAGCACTGAGAGACACTTGAGGGGTTTTGAAGGATGCGCAGGAGTTCACTGCTGGCTTGGGGCCAGGTGGGGCTCCAGGCTGAGGCCCCTGGCATGGGACAGAGGCCCAGTGGGGCCCTGGGGGCTCGTGTGCAGGGCCTGGCAGACAGTCAAGGGGCTGGAGGGCCCCATACTTGAGAGCAGCTCTGTGCCAAGTGCAACTGCAAGCGTGGACAGGGATCCAGGTCGCCTGACCCCTACCTGGTGGCCCTGCGCCTTCATCCATCCTGGGCTTTCCCTTCCAGCTCACACGGACCCAAGTGCAGGCTCCAGTGACTCACCCAGGGCCACAGTGTAGCCTGCCAGCCGAAGCCCCGCCTGGAGAACAGGCAGAGCCAGGCCTGCAGAGGAGGCCTATGCCCTACATCAGACACCTCACAGGCCTTTCCTGAAGGCCAAGGAAAGCCCAGGTCCCTCCTGTGTCCCCAGACTAGGCATTTGGTCAGAGGTCAGGACAGGTCCTTGAAGGGGGGACATGATCCCCGGAGTAGGGCAAGGGCTTCCAGGGACCCTAGGGTCTCTGAGGGGACACAGGTCTTACAAGGAGACACAAGGCGCCCCTGGCCCTGTGATGCTGCCACCAAGAGACTGGTCCTCTTGCAGGCCCACCTCACTTGGCATCCCTCCAAGGACCCCCAAAGCCTGGGTGGTGGCCTGGGGCCAGGACAGCAGGCCTGGGAGGTCCTTCTTGAGTTCTGGGCCCTTCAGGCAACAAGAGAGGCAACCCAGGTGCCCAGGCCGGGCTATGGACGGAAGGCCCAGCCGGACATGGACGGACGGACACACACACACACACACACACACACACACACACACACACAGCCAGGGACTCTCTCCCTCCCCCGCCCCCACCCTTCCCAGGAACAAGTGGCCCTTTCTGCAGCTGGGTGGGGGTGGCCACACACTTGCCCCTTTGTCCACCATGTCCCAGGCCATTGTCCTGGAGTCCAGAGCCCCTGTGGTGTCTGCCCTGGGAGAGGAAGGAGCAGGGGCCGGGGGGGCCACGTGCAGGGAGGTCCAGCATGGATGCTGGTGTGGGGAGTGGAGGTCTGGCCTCGTGGGGCACCAGGGGGACCAGTCAGCAGAGCAGGGGCAACAGTGTTTTATTTCTCTGCCAGGGGTGGTCGGGGACCAGCCTCAGGCCAGCCCGGGACCCTGGGGCTCTTGTGCCGACCTGGGGTCACCGAGGCTCCTGACGGCTGGCTGAGGCCAAGGGCAGGCACCCAGAGCCTTCAAGCAGCAGGGCGGGAGGGACGCCAGCCGTGCACCAGAGCTGGAGAGCAGGCCAGGGCAGGGCTGGCGCCCCCCACTCCGTCCTGGGTGCACGCCCCCATCCCCACATCCCTGCGGCTCCTGTGAGCGGCAGGGGCACCGAGTGGGCCCGACCCGACTGGCCAGCCACCGGACGCGTGTTCCCGCCCTGCCCAGCTCTTCCCTACGTGACACTGTGTGTTCGCACGCATCGACACGTGAGGGCTCTGGCTGGGCCAGGGCCGCAGAGGTACTTCCCAGAGGCAGAAGCGAAGCAGCGGGGCTGCCCCGGCCCTGCGCCAGCGGGAATCTAGGGACATGCCCACACGGCCTGTGCACTGCCCAGAGGGGTGGGGTCAGGCCTGAGGCCACACAGCGGGGTCGCCTCAGATGCCGGGCAGCTGGACCGTGGGGGTCCCTGGCCCTCCTCCTCCGGGTCTTTGCTCCCCGTTTCCTCCCTCCTCGTTTGGGGCCACCTGGGAAGGGTCAGACCTGCGCCCCGCCACCTGCACTCTTGGGCCTCAACATCCAGAAGAGCCTACGGCAGTGGAGACGCTGAGTGGCAACAAAGAGCCGCAGGACGGGGACGCTGACCACAGCGGTGACGTGGGCGGGAGGCCTCCCTCCCCAGGGGCCGGACACTGCTCCACCGTGGCAGCCCCACTCAGCCACCCGGGAGGCCCCCAGCCCCGCCCCACCCTGCGTCCGTAGGTTTCTAAACACAGGCCCCGGCAGGCATCCGCCGACCATATAAGGCAGCCTCTGGCCGAGCTTCGCCTCCCCGTCCGGCCCCGCGGTGCTCCCAGCTCCCTGGAGCTCCTGGCGGGCGGCTCGCTAGCCCGGGGTCTTGGTGGCGAAGGTCAGGTAGCCGGTGTGGCCCACGGTCTCCTTCATGGGCATGCCGCTGCGGAAGGGGCCAGCGTCGGGGCCCGGACTGGCCCCCAGGTCAGGCGCGGGCAGGCTGATGGTGCGCACGTTGTAGACCTGGGGCAACACCTCCAGGGTGCTCAGCTCCGAGAAGCCACAGGCCGCCAGTGCCTGGCACGTGCGCTGCACCTGCTCGATGCACGGGGAGAACGAGCAGAAGCGCCCGCCTGCACGGGAGGAGGAGGCGGGGTCAGAGGGCAGGGGGCCGCCCCCAGAGCCCGCCCACCCGCCTGCCCGCCTCCTCTGGCCCGGGGGTCTGCGGGCTGGGACTGCAGGGCAGAGGCAATGCACCCCCAATCCCTTCGGGAGTGGGCGCTGCGAGACCCCACTGTGTGAGCTGAGGAGGGTGGGTGCCCCGACCCCTGTCCTGCGGTCCGAGGCCATGAAGCCCCCACCAAGCCCTCTGGCCACGAAGAGCTGCGGCCCCAGAGTAGAGGAGCCGGGCTGGGGCCCGGGGGCAGAAGCTCTTCTGCAGCCACGGGGCAGGGCCCCCCTGAACCAAGCCCTCTCACGTGCCGGCACGGACCCAGCCCACCACCCTGATCCCCCTGGGCTTCCAGAGGGCACCGCCACCCCTGATTCCCACCAGGCAGCTGAGAGCCGGGCAGAACCTTGGCATGGCAGCTGCCAGAGTGCTGGGCCTGAACAGCTTTAACCATACAGAGCAGCCCCGGGGACGGGGGCTGCGGCTGTCACAGAAAATTAGAGGCTGTGGCCCGCTCCTGGGAACACGAGGCGCCTACTCTGAGCGGAGCCCCACGGACCGAGGGAGAGGGAGAGGGGGCAGGAGCTGCAACCCCTTCCTGCCGCCTCCCACCGGGGCTCGCCCACGCATCCTGCAGGCTGGCTAGGGGAACGGACGTGGCCCAGGCCAGCCCCCAGAGGTCCCTGAGGCCTGGTCACCTCAGCCACACCTGGGACACAGACCCCCAGGTGGTCCACTGGGAGGCCTGGGCTTGGAGGCAGTGTGCGGTTGACGTGAACCCAGAGGGCACAGGGTCACCCCCGAGAGGGGCCCCAACCCCTGTGCACACAGCCGAGGAAACAGGCCCCATTAGACGGGGCCTGAGCCTGCTGATCAGCCAGAGGCCCAGAGAGCCCGGGGCCGCACCTCGCCGGGCCAAGCTGGAGAAGCGCCAGACCCACGAGGAAGTCGGGAGCCTCTGGGCCAGATCAAGCAGATCCAGAGAACAGGGCTTAGCGGGGCAGGGGGGACGGGACAGCACACAGCATGGCTCCCTCGGGGACCGAGGCCTGGGCCCGCTGGTGTCCCTGGAGCGGCGAGGACCTGCAGGTGTCCAGGGGGCAAAGCCGGAGGGGGCGGAGGTGTGGGGAAGCCGGCGCTGCCCCTCTCCCCAGCCCCAGGCCACCTCGGGAGTCCAGGGCTGAGCTTGAGCCAGCGGGCAGGGGCCCCACTGGGACCCTGTGGCCGCCTTGCTGCCGGAGCTGGGCCTCGGCGTCTGTCTTTCCAAGGGGCAGGCCTTCCCTGGGGCGCCCCGGCTTGCCTCTCCCGCCCCCCCGTGCTGCACCGCTCAGCGGGCAGGAGGACGGGCCCGGCTGCTCGAGCCAGCAACTTCTCCAGAAAAGGGAAAAACCCAGGGCCTCGCCAGCACCTCCCTGGCTCGGAGCCGACCTTCCCGCCTCTGCACCCAGCATCTTCCCTAAAAGGGGCACATTAGCCTGCCTGTGGCGGGTGGGGAAGGGAGACTCTGCAGGCACCGGCTGGGGTGAGGGGCTGCCCTCTGACCTCTGGCATGCCCAGGGGTGCAGGCCCCGCCTCTCACTCAGGCAGGGCTGCCACATTCCCCAGGGACCCGAGACACCTCCCACCTTGGGGTGGGAGCGGGGCCAGGCCAAGGGGCAGGGGCCCAGGTGGAGCCCCACTCTCCCCAGCCCTGACCCCTCTCACCCTCACCCTCTCCCTGGGCGACCTCCCCACGACTCCCCCGCTGCCCTGACCTACCCCCCCGCTCAGGCCGAAAGGGGCCCCGGCCTGGCCACACCCCTCCCAGACCCCCCGGCTCACCTTCGACCTTCAGGGCGTCCCAGGCATGGCCCACGGCCTCCCAAGGCGAGGGGATGTCCAGGAAGACAGCGTCCGCCACGCGGCTCACGCCGAAGCCGCTGCGGCACACGTCCTGGTTGCGCACGGTCACCCATCGGCCCACGCGGTGCTCCTGGAACTCCTCCCGAGCCTTCTCCGCCCGCTGCTGGTGGAACTCCACCGTGTGCAGGTGGCCCGTGGGTGCGATGGTGCGGATGATGGCGTGGGACACGGAGCCGCTGCCGGTGCCTAGCGGGACCGGACGGGTGTCAGATGGGAAACGACCCCACCCTCACCCTGAGGGACCCACCAAGGGCCCATGAGGTCAGCCGACCCCGGGTTACCAGCGGGCACCAGTCTGGAGCTCCCTGAGCGGTCCTGGGACACGAAGGCTGCATGTGTGGCGGGGGCAGTGGAGGGAGCTGACTGATCATCTATGTCTGCCGTGGGTCCAGCGGGGAGGGTGGCAGCCCTGCCCACCCCCAGCTCTGGAGAGACTCTGCTGCACAGACCTGGAGCCCCGAAGATGGGTCCCGAGAGGGGCCGGGACCGGCCCGCGGCCCTGCAGGCTCTGTGTGGAGCAGATCAAGAGGATTGGAACCGTCCCACGTGGTGGCTGGGCCCAAGCTCCCCGAGGGACTCAGGTCAGTCCATCTTCCTGCCCCCCACTCCGATCCGCTCCCGCCACACGGGGTGCAGCTCTGCCCTCACCCTGCGCGACCAGAGACACGGTGACCAACGTGCCCCCCACGTCATCGTCTCTCAGTTTTCCCCCAGCCTCACGGGCCGCCCCTCTACCGGCCTTCCTGCCCTGCAGCGCCCGGCCGGGCCTGCGTCCTCCTGTCACCCCCCCGTGACCTTCCCCCACCTCGCCGCTCCAGGCGCCAGGCCTCACAAAGACGCCCGGGCGTCCACTGCACACCGATCACCTCCCCCGCGACCGCAAACAGCGCCCAGCATTTACAGGTGCAGAGCTGGAGCCGATCCAACCCAAATCCACTCCCTGCCAAGCCTCCCGAACCAGTTGGTGACAAGACTGCCCAGCCAGACGCCACGGAGGAGCCCTCCCCTCCCCCACAGGTAACTCCTGCACCTCCTTCTCCATCTCTCCAGGAGCCGCTCCTTCTCCCCACCTGCCTGCCGGCTCCCCGTAACAGCCCCTGACCCCCGCCTTCAGTCCGCCTCAACACAGCCGCGGATCCTCTCCCCCCTCGGTCAGACCAGGCCTCTGCCCTTCCCACACACGGCTGAGTCGGACTCCTCGTGACGCCCGAGCAGCGCCCACTTCCTCCCTGACCTCATCCCTGCTCCTGCCACGCTGGTCTCCTTGATGGCCCCTCGCGCAGGGTCTCTGCAAGGCTCTCCCTTGGGGTGACCCTCCCCTTTGGCTCTTGGTACCGCCTTCCCATCATAGTCAACCACATTCAACTCACTGCTCCCGCCTCAGAGAGGTCTTCCCTGACACCCCTAGCTGGAGGGACCCCTCTCTGAGTCACCCTCAAACACGCAGCCCTGTCTCCCAAGCCCCCCAGCAATCAACAGCACCGAAACCGTCACAGTGGGCTTCCTGTCTGTCCCCTGTGAGAAGCAGAAACTTGGTCTGCCTTGTCACGGCTGTACCCACAGTTCCTAGAAGGGAAGCTGGCACATCAGAGGAGCCCAGAAGCATGCTCGCTGACAGCACTTTTCAGCCGAGTGGAGCGAGGCCCTGGCTGTGGATGCACGGGGGGAAGCAGAGGATGAGCTGGCCCTGAACCCTGTCCACCCCCCCAGCTGCCCTGGTGCTGCGCAGCCTCTGCCCAGGCCCCACCCACTCTCTGACCCACTCACTGCCCAGGTTCTGCATCTGACTCTCCCCAGTTCAAAGTGCTTGGCTGGGCAAAAAGAACCATCTGATTGTCCACATGGAGAAACTGAGGCCCTCCATGTGGACAAAGAGAGGGATGGAGATGGCTTGAAGCCTCCAAAAGTTGGCAGCAGTGCTACTGGGAACTCTTCGTGACTCTGGAACCCAGATGCCCGGCCCACGAAAAACATGCTGGAAATCTAGGCACACCTGGGCCTGGGCTGTTCTTGGCTAGGTTGCATGCTTCAATCCCCAACACCTGCGTGTGTGTGTACACGCGCACGCGCGCGCACACGTGTGCAGAGGCTGGGAACAGCTGCCTTCAGGCACTTCCATCTGCACTCCAGGCTCTGGGCTCAGTGACAATGGTGCTGGCCTGGGATGAGCACGGGGCCGGCTCCTCACCCACAGTGAGCACCCTGAAGCAGCCCTGGCCTCCCTCCAGGAAGGGGCACTCTCAGCCCTGGGCCTGGGGCTCCCATTCGCAGCAGTCAGGGACTGCCAGGCCAGGCACCCTCTGCCCTTCTGTCAGCACCTTGGTCAGCGCCGAGCAGCGCTCACACCCCCCACCCCACCTAGACAAGTAGGATCCCCCCGGGGCACCAGCTCCTCCAGCGGGCTAGCCTTGGTCCAGTCCCATCAACTCACACGCAGAGTACAGCACCAGCCTCCTAACTGGCTTCCTTGCTTCTGCCCTCACTCCCTGCAGTCAGCCCCCCCAGAAAGACCCTGTTAAAACAGAAGTTGAGTAATAATGCCTGTGTTCAGGAAGGGCAGGCTGGAGGCTGTCTGGACAGTGGGTCTGACCTCCACCTTCATGAACTGAGGTAACCTGAAGAACTCACCCGATTCACAGACCACAGAGCCAGGCCGAAGCTCCAGCATCATGGTGAGCAGGGCAATGTCGGTGGAGTAGAGGATCTGGGTGCGGTGTGGCAGGTTCAGTGTCCAGAGCTCAGGTGTGGGGTGCAGCACATACACCCAGCCACCTCGGCCGCAGGTCACCTTGGAGCCGAAGGGGCGGCCAATGAGGTCTACTGAATGCCGAAGGACGCCGTGCCGGGTCTGGGTCTGGGCCCCACGCTGCACACGCACTGCCACCATCGCACCATGGCCCAGTGACAGGATGGCTGTGTCACCCTCTTTGATCAGCTCCTCGTACGCCACGAAGCTCATGGTGTTGCTGTCTGGCAGGTGCCAGGGACCTGGGAGGTGTGTCAGCATGAACATGTAAGGGGGCCAGGAGGCAGGATATGCACCTGGGGTCCAGAGAGAAGGCTGTGAGGCCCAGATCCTGAGCAATGGGGGTGCAGTAGCTGGCTCAGTCCCTGGCACTGCCCATTAGGACAGCCCAATAGGGCTGCACCCTGGCCTGACATTTGAAGCCCTTCTTGGTGTGGTCTTAAGAAAAAAGCCATCAGCCCAAATCACAGATGGAGAAACTGAGGCCCTACACTGGCAGAGGAGGGGCCCAAGGATTCCCACAAAGTAAGAGCCTGACCCTCTCTCTCTCTCTCATCACCCTTCTCAAGGAGCTTGGCTTCCATTCTCCAGCTGTAGGATGAGAGAGCGACTACCTAGGGAAGAGCTGCAAATGGCCCGTGAGGTCACCTCCAGGCCAGGCAGAACCCCCGACCCCTCCCCAGTTTCCCCTATGGCGGGCTCCTGGGCAGACAAGTGGCAGGGGGATGCAGATGTAAGAGCTCCCAAGCAGAGCTTGGGGACGTGCAGGGGGCAGTAAACAGCAACACTGGCCTGGCCTGTGTAGAGGCAGGGGGCGGCTTAGGCCAGGCTGGCACAGGGCTGGGGGCGGCCATGGGAGGCTGCAGGGAAGTGCAGGGCGACCCCCACCCGCGCACTGCCACCCTGGCCCTGCGGAGTCTCACCGGCGACGCTCGTCGGCCTCCGACTCCCGGAGGGTCTGCACGTGGCCCCGCGCCGCCGCCACAGCACTTCCGGCTCTGGCCTGGTGCGCGGCGCCCGCCGATGACGTCATGGCGTACCGCCCCGCGCGCGCGGGCTCCCGGGACTCACGGGCCGTCCCTCCCGGCCACCGGAGCGCGCCTCGTGCTCGGACTCTCTGCCTTTATTTCTACTCGTGCAAAAGACAAACTGAAAGTCCCACTGTCCCGCCGCCGAGCTGCTGCAGTCCTTCCAGACTCCTCCCACGGGCGCTATTGATAAAGGCTGGGAACAGGGCAGGGCCCCGTTCCGCAGCCTTTTGACAGCCCCGGAGTCCCCGGAAGGGCGGCCCAGGCGAGCTGCGCAGTCCCCTCCGAGGACACTTTGCCATGGACATTTTGTCACTGCAAACCGCTCTGGGAACACCTCTGACGGGCCCCAGGATAAATTCCAGAAAATGGAATCGCTGATGAGAGGGTCGACCCAGAAGGCTTTGGCTAGGGTCAGCCAGAGGAGCAGGAGATGGTGGCCTGGAAGGGTCTGCAGAAGTGGCCTTAGGCCCAGGCCTTGCCTCTTCTTGGCCTGCCTCCTCTTCAGGGGCACATTCTCCGGAGTGCAGGAGCTGCTTCAAGGAGGGAGGGGGTCCTCTGTCCCCTCCTGGAACCCAGGGTGCAATGAGCAGTGGTTGAACTGTGCTCCCTTTGGGGCCGGTCAGTGAGGACAGGGCCAGTGGCCTGAGCAGGGGACAGGGGGAGGGGCAGCTGGAGGACGCGGGCAGAAAAGGGAAGCAGCAGCCCTGCTCTGTCTCAGCAGAGCTGATTCAGAGCCGGTTCCTCTGGAGAGTGTGTGCGGGGGAGGGGGACAGGGGACATGGACTGCTTTCCTCCAGCACACAGGTCCCTGTGGGCCAGGGCTTATCCTGTTAGCCTCGGGTACTGGAGAGGGATAGAGACCCCAGCCCACCCAGCCACCCTGAGGCCTGAGCCCTAACCCAGGGCCAGCTAGCAATGACCCTAGGCCACACTTCCCAGGCCCAGGCTGCTCCATCCTGGGCAAATGGGAGTAGCCAGGCCCTGCAGAGCCAGTCCCTTCCCAGAGCCCTGCCAATCTGTGAGGCACTCTGAACTCTCCCTCCTCTGGGGCCAGGACTGGCGAGGGTGTCAGGACCACAGAGCCCATGATGGAGACCCAGGTGCCTAGCCTCAGCCCCTCCGTGCCCCTGCCCTGACTGGGCCTGGGCCTTGGAGCCCCAGAGGGAGAAGGTGAGGGGCCTTGGTGGCCTCCCATTCTCTGTGGGTTCTTGTCCCTGTGGGGCCAGTGCTCTGGCCACCAGCTGCCTGTGTGGCTTCATCACTGTCCCCTTGCCTCTTGCTCTCGACACTGAGACAACCCAGCACCATCCACGGCTCGCCAACCTTTGTTCCAGGTGACTTTGCACCAGCCTGAATCACCCCTTAATTGCTCTCCTGGGAGATCTCAACTTTCCACTTCTCGTGGGGGTTCCTTTTCCCCAGGCTTGCAGCTCCTCAGCGGCTGAGTGCCTACTAAGAGCCTAAATTAGGACTCCCAACTTCCCACTCGCCTCTCTGTGACTGGCTGGCCAGCTCCTCCATTGCCCCCTCCTCCAAGCAGCCTTCCCAGGGCTGTCCATCTGAGCCTGCCCCATCAGCCTGAGTCCTCAAGCACCAACTGATTAGCCAGGTCAGGTGGGTACTTTGCCCAGGGCAGAGTTTATATATTGGGCCCCCCCCTAAAAAGAACTGATACTGTATGAGCCCAGCTAAGTGTCATCACATTGAGTCTTCCCCACAATCCTGTGAGAGAGGGACCACCACTTTACAGATGGGGAAACTGAGGCTCAGGGAGGTCAAGTAACTTGCATAAGATCACACAGCCAACGTGGCCAAAGCGGGATTGGGATTTAAAGCCAGTAAACTTGGCTTCAGAGAACTAGTGGCAGATTTGAAGAAAGCTGGGAACTGGCAGGAAGTAGGCCCTGGAGGAAAGGGAGACCCTGAGGATGCCCACTGGGGGAGGCTTCTCTGCTCTCATCTCAGGCAGGGATCAGGTGACCCAAGGTCTCCTCTTCCCTGACCAGCTCAGTCTCCTGCCCCACCATGCTCTGTGACCACAAGGCAGCCCCTGCTCCTTTTCTGACCCTAACTAACTTCCCTTTTGGGTTTTGTGGAGCTCAGGGACAGGGGACCAGGAGGAAGCAATGCCCACCCTGGCTGCACTCTGAGCACAGACTCTGAGGATGGCCTCGCGTCCCCTGCTTGGATCCTGGCCCTGCCCTCCTACGTGGCTCACCTCCACCTGCCCAGCTCTGTGCCTGCCCCGCTGAGCAGGGTCATGTTCTGTGGATGAAAGGCCGGGGACTCCTTTGAGGCTCCCCACCCCCTCCAGGGCCAGGTGGTTAATGTATAACCGGGTGTGATTTCCAAGGAACCTGGACCATAAATGGGCCCGGTGATGTCACCCAGCTTCTTGCCCGGACGCGGCCAAACCGGCTCCTGTGGGCCCTAGGGAGAGTGGAGGGTCCACAGACGAGGGCAAGTGTAGCTGGGGGCAGTGTTCTTCCTGCTGAGGTGGAGACCGGTACCCTCCTGGCCCCCTTCCTGCTCCCCTGCTTGGGACCACCCAGGCTCCCAAGCAGCCCCTGCCTGGTGGGGGGGCCTCACCCTGACTTTTGGGTCTAAAGGCCTCAAAGGCCCCCTCCCCCCTTCCCCCATCACAGCTGCTGACCATGTGTGCTATCAGACTGAGTCCAGCCCAGGCTTGGCCAGCCGTGAGTCCCCAGGGTGGGCCCCAGTTCAGGTTAGCACAGGGCCAGTCACTCCAGGACCGCTGAGGGACTGCCGACCTCCGACCCGGTACCCCATCATGCACCTTCCGACCTTCCCTTTGCTCATCTGCAAAACTAGGACAAAACACTCATCTCCGAAGGCTGAGGATTGCTGGAGCCCCAGGCAGCAGCATCGCTAGGGCCCGGCCCTGCGCAAGACCCCAAGCCTCTGGACTTCACCTCTCCAGTGTGGACCTTGCTTGTGGAGAGAAAGGGGGGCAGGGGTCCTTTCCTGCCCTCATCCTCCCAAGTTGGTCAGGCCCTTGGTGGCCTGAGCATGGGGGAGGGGGGCCTTCTGGGAAGCTGCAGAGGTTACAGACAAAGAGGAAGCCCTGAGTGCCACCCCTCCACCCGCTGGGGTCTGAAAGCCAAATAGGCCTCTAGGACCAGCAGCTCTGTTTCTAGAAACAGAAACTTGAGCCCATCAGGCCTTTGGGGTGGAGAGTTGGGAAAGGCAGCTGCAGATATTTCTAAAATTAGGGGAAGGGGTTGCAGGGGGCACAGAACACAGGAATTTCAGGCTTAAGGGACACCTGCTGTCTGGCCAGTCCAGACTCATTTGCCTTTTTTACCTTGGCTTGTTTCATGGGTCTAAAAAATGCTGACTGCGAGCAGGTCAAAACACGCCAAGGTGAGCAAGAGAAGAGGCAGAAGTCTCTCCGCAGTAACCACGGGGGACAGAGCACAGAGGCAGAGGCAAAGGGACTTGCTCGCCCTTTGCTCCAGTGCCCATTCCTCAGAGGCACAAAATACGCTGGAATGCCCGCTCTGCCCCAGCCTCCGCACGACCCATCTCCTCGCATCTCCAGATGATATTTTGTTCACGTAGCTGCTTGCTCACAGCCAGTCTTCCTGCAGCAGCAGCAGCGTTCACCTTGCTGCCCACAGAGCACACTGTGCAGTCCTGGAGGGATTTTGTTAAATATACACATAGATAAGGGTCTTCCCCCTTCCTTGCTTCATTCACAAAGCAACGTATGATGGACATCAACCACACAAGCTCCAATTCACGCTTTTTAATAGCTGTATAATATTCCACACTGGGGAGATGCCTTCCCTACCCCCGGCCAGTCCCCAAGTGATGGGCATCGAGTTATATCCGGGTTTGTTTGTGTTTGTTTCTCCTACTACACATCTCTTGGTCTATCTGCAAAGAGAAATGAGACTGTCTATAGGCTGAATTCCTAGAAGTGTGATTGCTGGGTCATGGAGTATGAACATTTTAAATTTTAATAGATACTGCCAAATTACTTTCCTAAAACGATGTAGCAATTCACAGTTGCAGGCAGCATGTGAATGCTTGTCTCCCCACATTCCAACCCATAGCCAACACTGGCTGGTATCAATTTTTTCTTTTTTTGCCAGTCTGGGTGTGTTGGGGCTAGTGGAAGGCATAGTCGTTATTTTAACTTGCGTGATTCTGATTTTTAGTGTCTTTTTTTTTTTTTTAAATCTCACATGTGCTTATTGTTTGTTAGCATTTCCTCCAGTCTTTGCCAAAAGTCTCTGAGGACTGCCTTTGCGGGTGGGGTAGGGAGATGAACCTGTCCCCTGCAGAGAGGGCACAGGCCTGGGGTCTGGGGACTCTGAGACTGTGCACTCCGCAGCAGAGCCAGAGTATTTCCGCATCAACCAGGAGGGGCTGGGCCCGGGGGTCTCTGGCTCAGACGCCCCAAAGCCCGGGGACTTGCCCAAGGTCAAGGCACAAAGGGTGCCGCCGGGCTGGGCCGCAGCCAGGCTGCGCCTCCGGAGCGCCTTCGCTCTGCACCAAGAGCGCCCGGGAGATGCCTGCGGGCACCTTGGAGAAGGTCGGCGGCTCGGGGCCAGCTCGGACGGGGCGGGAGAAGGGGGGGCGGCGGGGGTTTGGCAGTACCTGCTGTGGAAGCCCTGGACGCCCTCGCCTGGCTCCTCGCCGCGACCACCGCGGGGACTGGCAAGACGAGGGAGGGCAGGAGCCATGGTGCAGACAAGCCCGAGCGTCCTCAAGTGCCTGGTGGCCCTCCTGCCTCGGTTTCCCGCTCGGAGGCAGGCGGGGGGTGGGGGAATCCAGAATGTCCAAGGCCCTGAGGTTCCGGCTTCGGGATCCTGGGCGGGCGTGGGGTGGGGTAGGCGGGCTGCGCGGGGTCCCAGCGAGGGGATAGTCGGGGTGGGCTGCCTGGGGTGGGGGGGCTCCGGGGGGCTGCGGGCGGCGGACAAAGCGACGGCACCACCCCGTAGCGTGGTCCAATGGAATGAATGGGCTATAAATAGCGGCCAATGGGAGGCCCGCGTCGCGCCCCTTAAGAGCCGCGGGAGCGCGGAGCGGCCGCTGTTCGCCTGCGCCGCGCCCTGAGCTGCCGACCAACCGAGAGCCCCCGCCCCCGCCCGGCTGCTCAGTGAGTGGGCCCGAGGGCGGGGGTGTGGGGGTGGGTCGCGGGGCACCGGGGCAGGGGCGCTGCGCACGGAGGGGGCTCGGGGGCCGCGGCGTCGCGCGCTCCCGGCACGCCGGGGCCCGCCGCCTGGAGCGGGCGCGCCAGCTAGGCCGGGGGTCCTGGGCGATGTGGCAGCCCCCTGCGCGCAGTGCCGACCCTGCTGACCTTGGCCGCGTCCCGGGCGACCGGTGCCCGGGGCCCTGGGTGGTTAGCAGGTCCCCAGGAGGCCCGGAGCCTCGGGTGCCCGCTGACCCTCGCGTCTCCCCGCAGCCCGCCGCCGCCATGCCCTTCTCCAACAGCCACAACACGCTGAAGCTGCGCTTCCCGGCCGAGGACGAGTACCCCGACCTCAGCGGCCACAACAATCACATGGCCAAGGTACTGACCCCCGAGCTGTACGCCGAGCTGCGCGCTAAGAGCACGCCGAGCGGCTTCACGCTGGACGACGTCATCCAGACCGGCGTGGACAACCCAGGTACACGCACACCAGTCCCGGGGTCAGGGTGCCAGCGCCGTATCCGCGGGACACCCCCCCGGCTAGGGCCCAGAGGCGCCCCCCCCCAATGCCAGTCCCCCTCGGGCCAAAGTCCGGGCGCCCTCTTCCCGCGCACAGCCGCAGGGTCCTCAGCGGCTCGCTGAGGCCTGGCAGTGACGTCACTGTCCTCATTCCGCGGCCCCCCCACAGGCCACCCCTATATCATGACCGTGGGCTGCGTGGCTGGCGACGAGGAGTCGTACGACGTGTTCAAGGAGCTCTTTGACCCCATCATTGAGGATCGCCACGGCGGCTATAAGCCCACAGACGAGCACAAGACCGACCTCAACCCCGACAACCTGCAGGTGCCGGGCGGCCCGGGGCGGCGGGGCGGCCTGGGGAGGGGTCTCCCGGAGCTCACCTCTGCTTGGCCCCCAGGGCGGCGACGACCTGGACCCCAACTACGTGCTGAGCTCGCGGGTGCGCACGGGCCGCAGCATCCGCGGCTTCTGCCTCCCCCCGCACTGCAGCCGCGGGGAGCGCCGCGCCATCGAGAAGCTCGCCATCGAAGGTAAGGGTCGGGCCGGCCGGGCCACACTCCCGGTCCCGGTCCCGGCCCCTGCCGGCTTGTTTACTAGTCATCCGAGCCGCCGCCGACGCCGCACTCTTATCTGCGCTCTGGCTCCGGTTTCCCGGAGGGACCGAGGCCCAGCCCCGCGCCTACAGCGTCCCGGGGCCCGGCGAGGGTCGGCTTGGGCCGGGTCACCGGCTCGGCCCGCCGCCCGGACCGAGAGGACTGGACTCCAGCCAAGCCGAGCGGGCACGGGGAGGTGGGGCGGACCCGTGTCGCTAGGGGTGGTGGCGGTGCGGGACAGGAGCCCACCCTCTCGTCCTCCTGAGCGCGCCCCTCCGCAGCCCTGTCGAGCCTGGACGGTGACCTGGCGGGGAGGTACTACGCGCTCAGAAGCATGACCGAGGCGGAACAGCAGCAGCTCATCGACGACCACTTCCTTTTCGATAAGCCCGTGTCGCCCCTGCTGCTGGCCTCGGGCATGGCCCGCGACTGGCCGGATGCCCGCGGCATCTGGTGCGTGCTCCCCAACCCCCCTCCCGCGGGTCCCCACTCCCCGCCTTCGTCCTCTCCCTGGCGAGGCCGAGGAGGAAGAGGGAGGGGCCGGGCTCCTGGGATGGGTTTGGTGCCACCCAGGCCTCCTCGCAGGTGACCTTGACCGCGCAGGTAAGTGAAGGACCCCGGCTAGTAGAGGCCTCAGCCTCTCAGGATCTAGGAGGTGGGGGACCAGTCGTGTTGGCTTTTCTCCTCCACCCCCCTCTGGGGAGCTGGAGCTACTTGTTTTCTCTCCTTTCCCACCCGCTTCCCCGCGGGGAGTCAGTCAGGTGCTGGGTGACGCAGACGCTTCCTCGAGTGGGCGGCGGGGGAGGAGGGCTTACAAGCGCCTGTTCACACTGTGCGTGTATCGTGGGGCTTCCGCGCCCAGCTACGGCGCATCCCCCTGCGGGGGGCTGTGCTGGCTGCCTCTGTCCCTTGTCCCCTTGGTGGGGACCGCACAGTACCTGATGGGCAAGCTGCGGAAGCGGCTCAGGCCTCTCTTTCCGTCCCCTCTCTGAGCTGTCCTGGCCTCCCTCCGTGCCCCCAGGCTGTTGACGGGGCTGGAGTCCGGGCAGCGGCCCCCGCTCCTGGGTACAGCTGGGATGAGCACCCCAGGGACCTGGGAAGTGCCCCCGGTCTGGGGACCCCCTAGAGTTTTTTTTCTGGATGTGCCCTGAGACCACAGTCCAGGGAGGAGGCTTGACTGTGCCCCTCCCCCAGGCACAATGACAATAAGACCTTCCTGGTGTGGATCAACGAGGAGGACCACCTGCGGGTCATCTCCATGCAGAAGGGGGGCAACATGAAGGAGGTGTTCACCCGCTTCTGCAATGGCCTCACCCAGGTCAGGCCTGGCCCCCCGGGCAACCTGGGCTGGCACAGTGGGGGTTGGGTGCCAGGGAGGGGGCAGGGCCAGGCCCCCCGGTTCAGGCAGAGATGTAGGTGCCCCACTAACCTCCTGGGGAGTCCAGGTCTCAGTTGCCTCAGGGTCCTGCTGGGGGGCTCCCGGGTCTCAGCTTGTCCCCTGGGGGATGTCTCAGCCAGGCCTCCCCTCTCACACCTCCACCTCCAGATTGAAACGCTCTTCAAGTCTAAGAACTACGAATTCATGTGGAACCCTCACCTGGGCTACATCCTCACCTGCCCGTCTAACCTGGGCACAGGGCTGCGGGCAGGGGTGCACATCAAGTTGCCCCACCTGGGCAAGCACGAAAAGTTCCCGGAGGTGCTCAAGCGGCTGCGGCTTCAGAAGCGAGGCACAGGTGAGTGGGGTGGGGGGCCTCCAGGCACCCCTCTCTGCCGGGGCAGCCCCCTCCTCACCAGCCCTGCTGACCTGGCTGTTTCCCCAGGCGGTGTGGACACGGCTGCCGTGGGCGGGATCTTTGACGTCTCCAACGCAGACCGCTTGGGCTTCTCGGAGGTGGAGCTGGTGCAGATGGTGGTGGATGGCGTGAAGCTGCTCATTGAGATGGAGCAGCGGCTGGAGCAGGGCCAGGCCATCGATGACCTCGTGCCCGCCCAGAAGTGAAGCCCTGGCCTGCATCTGCCACCACCTCCAGCCCTGCTGCTTCCTAACTTATTGTCCGGGCAGCGCCCACCATGCACCCCTGAGGCTCGCCGTTTGGCGGCTGAGCCCTTAGCCTTGCTGTAGAGACTTCTGTCGCCCTTGGTAGAGTTTATTTTTGTGATGGCTGAGATGTTGCTGATGCTGAAATAAACTAGGGTTTTGGCCCCAAGTCTGAGTGGTGCCTCCCCTTTCCAGGGGCAGCCCAGGGCTCAGCAGCCAGGCTCTGGGGCCTGAGTCTTGGGTCTGCCCTTTGTGCTTCACTGTAAGCTGGGACAGTAGTAAGAGGCAGGCACCCTGCTGTACCCACCTAGTCCTGTTCCACGAGCCTCTCCGCCATCCTGTCTACTCGGCTTCCCTGCAGGCCTGGGGTGGGCTGGTGGGGGAGGGACAAGAAGGGGGAGGAACTCCAGGGTGGCAAAGCCCCAGCCTGAGCATCCAAAGGATTTTTGGGCCTGGGGCGTGGAGCCTGGCACTTTGCTTAGCCCCATCCTGTAGCCTGGGGGAGCTGTGGACGCTGGGGGGAGGGCAGGAGCCCAGAAACTTGATACCTTTTCCTCTTCTTCTTGCAGGCAGCTGCTCCCTCTCCCACCTCAACACCTACTCTATCTCCTAAATAACGTGTCTCCTCCCCTTCCTTCCCTCCCAGCCTCCCATTAGGCTGAACTGTCCCCTCGCTCGCCCCTAGCCTAGCCCTCCAGCCCCTTCCAGGAAGCCCCAGGGCCCCGTCAGTCCCCCTCCTCCCTGCAGCCTCTTCTCCAGGACCCTCAGGTGTCCCAGTCCCTGGGCCTCCCATGGCAGGTCCCCACCAGAGGGTCCCTGAGCAGGAAGGAGGTTGGGGCTGTTCGGGACATGGCCTCCTGGTCTGTTTCTCAGCCACCTCCCGGCTGCTGCTGTCCCCATCTGGTCTCACTCGGGGGTCCCACCATGGGTGGGCACCCTAGGTGGGACGGGTGAGCCAGCCGGGGTCCTAGGCTCTTCCTTCGCCAGCTCCTCAGCTCTGCGGACAGCCTGTGCTGCCACCTGCTGGCCAGGGCCGCCTCTGTCCTCCCGTTCCTCAACCCCAGCAGGGTCTGCGATGCCCACCTCCCCACGCATCAGCCACACAGTCCTCCTGAGGTTATCCTGCAAGTGGGAGAAGCCAGGTGTGGCCTCTGTGCCCTGGACTGGGCAGTCTTGCCCACTAAGGATTGTGGGCGCTCACGTCCCAGGGGCAGCTTGTCAAGCCAGACCCCGAGGCCCAGGACAAGCAGGTTGGTGGGGCAGCAGTGGAGTAGGAGGTGCGCCCTGGCATCTGCCTCGGTGGCCAGGCTTGGTCTGAGGGGCCCATCCAGGCGGTGTCCAGGCTGGGGAGGGCTCTCAGGAGCCTTTGCCAGGGAAGGGGGCATGGGCCCAGAGGTTGGGTGAGTGAACACCTGGATAGGCTGAGCATAAGAGGGGATAGGCCCCCAGGTGCAGAAGACTGGCAGGGAAGGGGTCTCTGCACCCACTCTTGGGGTCCCTGACTGGCCTGGGGGCCAGAGGCCAGTTCTGGGCTGGCCCTGTTGCCATGAAGGTCCAGGTCAGGGGCACACATCAGGCAGGGGGCCCCTTTTCTCAGCCTCCTCCTCCAGCCACCGTCCCCCCACCGCCCCGCTCCAGCCAGTGTGGGCTGGGCCAGGCCAGACAGTACTTAGTAGACGGTAGAGTCTGGAGACTCAGGGTAAAAAGGGCTGCAGGAGCCCAGGAGGCGTGCGCCTCCTCTGTGAAGGCCTCGCCCTGCAGAGAAGGGAGGCTGCGGGCAGCTCAGGAGAGAGCGGGAGCAGTGGGAGGCCTCCCCCAGCTGGTCCAGGAGCTGCCCAGTCTGGCTGTGTCACTACCATCCGAGGGGCCAGCAGGGTTCCTGGCCCGTCTGCCTGCGCCCACCCCGGGGCCCTTGCCCGTGCTCCCTCCAGCTGAAGGACCTCCTGCTTGCTCAGGCCCCCTCACCACCGCCTGGACTGAGCCCGGGGTGCAGGCTCAGGAATGACTGTCCCGGAGCCACCCTCCCGTGTGCACGGGTACCTGAGGTCCCTGGTCAGGCAGGCATGTCACTTCCTGATACAGAGAATGTTCCAACACTTCCCTTTCACCACCTGCGCAGGCCTCTCAGGGCTTGGCGCAGGGAAGCTAGCTCCCTCAGACTGGCCTAAGCCTCGCCCTCCTGCCCTTGCCCGCAGCTGGGGTGGGGCACACCCAGCACCGGGGCTCTCGGAAACCTGGTCAAGCGAGCAGGGCGGGCACAGCTCGCCGGGACCCTGGGGGGAAGCGTCTTCCACAGGCTCAGAGCTACGCCGTCTCAAACCGACTGCTGCTCCCCTAGGCCGCTTGTTTTCCTCCCCACCGTTTTCCCTCTGCCTCACTTTTACTTCTCACTTTCTCATTTATCTTACCTGGCTGTATCGAATGCACGCTTGTAAGCTGTAAGCTGCATTAATTCTTTTTTAGGACAAGACAGAGCTGACTATACACTCAGCAAGGGCACCTCTGCTCAGCAGTCCATGGACCCTTCAGCCACAGTCCCTACAACCTCTCCCCCTTTCCTCTGGATTCAAGAGACCTCTAAACAGGGTGGTTTTAATTTTCCTGAAACCATGGTCAAACATGGAAGGTCTAAGAAATGCCCCACCACACACTCGTATTCGCTCGCTGTCTCGGCGGAGGGCACCGATCAGCGCCAATGAGAGCATCACACCTGCGGCGCAGCCAGGGCCCAGCCAAGAAACTTCTCCACCGACAGCCGGTCCGCGGGAGGAGGGGGAGCGGTCCCTGGGTACTGCCGGGCGCTCAGCACTGTCACCAGCCTCCAACCTCTAGATGCCAGCAGTATTACCCACCCCGACTGCGACAATGGAAAGAAAATGTCTCTAGCATTGCCAAATATCCCCGGGGGGGGCCAAATTGGCCCTCAGCTGCTTCAAGAACCATTGCCTTACAGAGATAATGAAGAGATGCAGTCACTTAGAACAGGGAAGAGCTGGTCAGGACTCCAACAATAAAGGGTTGTTAAAAAACCAGGCCACCTCCCTCCCTCGATGTGGTGCCACGCAGGCATCGACAGCAACGTGGAGAGCTCAGTGAGACGGTGGTGACATGATTAAAAAAAGCAGAAGCGTAAAAGCAGATTATAAAACAGCTTGTACTCTTGGGATCCCACACAGAACACGTATGGAAAAATCCTGAGCAGCAGTAGTCAGCTGTGGGTGGTGGGGTAACAGGTGATTTCCTTCTTTATACTTTATTTTCCAAATTTCCTACAGTGAACACATATTACTTACATAAATAGCTGAAACAAATTCTTTTTTTGAGTGGTTTAAAAAAAACACTGTAATGTGTCCCAGTTGGTAGGAGACCACTGAGGCTGCAGGGCTTCACCGCCACCACCCCCATTTGCTCTGGGCGAGCCTCTCCCCACCCCTGGGGCGGAAACAGAACTGGCTCAGGGGTCAGCACCAGTGAGCCCACCCAGTTCCAAGTCCTGGGCTCTTTTCACTGCTCTTTGACTTTTCAGAACATCTTCGACGTCCAGTGTGCAGGACCTGCTGCTCTTATTGGTAGCTGAACTGGTGGCAGTTGCCTGGAAGGTCCTTCATGCTGCATTTCTACTTGGAGCGGCTTGGTGCCTACACCAAAGCCCCATAAAGCACCCTTGGGGGCACACATGTACTCACTCCACAGGTAACAAAGGAAAACGATCTTTTCATTGGCAAGAAGTCATCTTGCTGCCTGTGAGGTTTCCAATGAACAGGGGACAGAATTTCAGCTTGGAGAAGCAAGGCTTTTTGACACTGCTAAGGGTTGAGGCTTTTCACATGTGAACTGGATGACAAAAATCCCAGTTCCGGGCTTCCCTGGTGGCGCAGTGGTTGAGAATCCGCCTGCCAATGCAGGGGACACGGGTTCGAGCCCTGGTCTGGGAAGATCCCACATGCCGCGGAGCAACTGGGCCCGTGAGCCACAACTACTGAGCCTGCGCATCTGGAGCCCGTGCTCTGCAACAAGAGAGGCCCGCGCATCGCCATGAAGAGTGGCCCCTGCTTGCCGCAACTAGAGAAAGCCCTCGCACGGAAACGAAGACCCAACACAGCCAAAAATAAATAATAAATAAATAATTAAAAAAAAAAATCCCAGTTCCCAAGTCTGGCTAGAGGCTTTCTGCAGGGATCCATTGCCAGCATCTGGACTCTCTCTACCTTTCTCCCCAAATCTGTCTTTGTATAGCTGGTTCTGCTTTGCTAAAGACACAGAGAAGTGAAGATGTTCTGCTTGGTTTCAGAAGTTCTAACTTTCACACCTTTCTCAGAGTTGGGGTCTTGTCAAAATCTAAGGCTCAACCTAAAGAATTAAGCTTAACACCCAGAAAAGTTAAGAGTACTCCTTCCAGCCCCTCCTGTTGCTGATAAATCTCTGCATTCTCCTCTTCTGCTTTCGTAGCAAAACCCTGGCTTTGAGCCTGGCATGCAACTGCCCAGCTAGAGGAGCACATTTCCAAGACGCTCTTGCAGCATCCGTGGCTGCAGGGAAAACGCTTCAGAGGTCACCTCGGACAAGGGGCACCCAAGCCCGGCGGGTGGAACACCCTCGCGTATTTAACCTGGTGCACACGGGTGACAGCCAGTATCACTCCTGACCTGGCAATGGGGACTGGGGCGGGGTCCTGCCTGGCCACACACTCATCCCACTGCAATGCCAGGCCTGGCTTGGTGCCTGCTGGTCCAGGAATTCAGTTGGAACTGAGACCAATGGCTCTAGAAACAGCCTGGCTTTGGGCCCCTCCCAGCCAGCGTGCACTCAGTCAAGATGGGACACACATGACCAGAGACTGACGGCAGTGGCATCAACACCCCCAGACTTGTTCCCATCTGCCACCTCGGTCCAACCCGGGGCTCCCTTCTGCACGTCTGCACTCTGCCTGCGATGCACCTTCCTAGTCCCACTCAGTGTTCTCCTTATTTCAACCCCCTCGTCGAAGGATACCAAGCTGGGCGTCATGCTCGCTCTTAAGGGTCACATCTCGTGGGGGAGCCCAGACACCCCTGAGCAGAAGTGTGGGAGAGCACTTCTCTCATGGGGTTCACAGGCGGACTTTATCAATCCCTGAACAGAGGTAGCGGGCGAGCACCTTTCTCAGTGGGCTTACGAATCTCTCTCAGGAAGTGTTGGGGCTGCACACCTTCCTTCCTATCCTGGATTCCTCTTATATCCTCCTCTCCTGACTTCTTGGACTGTCTATTGGTCCTTGAGCCTCCTTGGAGGCCCCTGGCTCTATTTGTTTCTCTTTCTTTTGTTTCAGTGATAAAGTTAATCTGTTCAGTTGGCTCAGGGCCTAGGTCTCCTCCCTCCATCTCTGAAGGATTTAGGCCCTGGGACTCTTGTTCCTTTCCTTGACTAATCCAAGGGGCATCCTCAGGCTAACCAACCTGGCAGATTTCAGGTTGGCTGGTGGCTCTCAGGGACCCCACTGTCGACACTGGGAGAATGCCAGGACAAATAACTACCATCTGGCCAGGATCAATCAGACCCCCGTCATGTCAAGACATCCCAATAAAAAATGGGGGCAACTACAAGCATCCCGAAGGACTCCCCGCTAGGATGCATATTAGCTAATTGGGGAGAACTTAGGATGGTTTAAGAAAAAAACAAATTAATTTTCTTTTGCAATACTGCATGGCCCCAGTACGAACTAGGGGACCAAGAGATCTGGCAAAAAAAATTGGGTCATTAAATTATAATCCATCTTGCAGCTGGACTTATTTTGCAAAAGGAAAGGGACTTCCCTGGTGGCGCAGTGGTTAAGAATCTGCTTGCCAGTGCAGGGAACACAGGTTCGAGCCCTGGTCCGGGAAGATCCCACATGCTGCGGAGCAAGTAAGCCCGTGCGCCCCAACTACTGAGCCTGAGCTCTAGAGCCTGCAAGCTGCAAGTACTGAAGCCCATGCGCCTAGAGCCTGAGCTCCACAACAAGCCAAGCCACTGCAATGAGAAGCCTGCGCACTGCAACGAAGAGTAGCCCCCGCTCACCGCAACTAGAGAAAAGCCCACACGCAGCAACGAAGACCCAACGCAGCCAAAAATAATAAAATAAAAATTTATTAAAAAAAAAAAAAAAGAAAGGTAAATGGAGGGGAAGTGCCATCCATCCAAACGTTCTTGACCCTTTTCCATAATCCAGGTCTGAAGAACTCCTGCTGGGTGCGCCTGGCTCACACCCCTTTCCAAGTGCCTTCTTCCCCCACGGGAGCCCGATGTTTTAGATGATCCCTTATGAGTCCACTTCCCTGGGGTCCACAACCAGGAACTCCTACCTCCCCCAATTCTGAGAGGCCACAGTCTTCCAGACCATTTACCCCTAATGCCCCATCTGGGGAGCTGGAGACCCCAGACCCCCATAAATCAGGCTCATGGATTTGGCGTTTGGAATATTTAACAATACAGATAGGGTTGAAGAGACAAAAAGGATTCAGGGACAACAGCAAAAAGCACAGTTACTGGCAGAGGCCCTAACCCCTGCACCATCTCAGGGTTTCCCACCCTTGCGAAGATCCGTGGTGAGGACAGGATCCAGGAAGCCTGGATCAGAGCCACTGTCTCACTGAGAAAGGATCTGTTTTAAGTGTGGACAAGAGGGCCACTGGAAGAACGAATGCTCCCTGTATGGGAAAAGTCCACCAGGACCCTGCACAATAGATCAAGAGGGCCACTGGAAGTGGGACTGCCCCCAGTCCCGAAGGGGACTACGGGCTCTCAAACCAATGATGGCTGAGAGGACCAAAGACTGACAGGGCCGGGGACCCGGGGCCCTCCCCAGCTCCCCACTGACACATGGTCATTTCTCCGGAGGAGCTTTGGGTAACCCTTGGCGTGGCAGGTAGGAAAGGTATTTTCTTAGTAGATATGGAGACTGCCTACTCCGTGCTGATTTCCCTGGACCCCAGTCCTCCTAACCCTGTAAGACAACGGGGGTTGACGGAAAGCCCAAAACGAAGTGCTGCTCGTGCCTGAGCGCCCCATTCCCTTGTTGGGAAATGGACTTGCTCACTAAATTCCAGGCATCCACCAAGAAAAACAATTACTCTTGGCCAGGGGAGCATGCTTCAGTCCCAAGTGAGAGGAGGTCTCCATTCCACCCCATCTAAGTTTTAAAACTATGGGCTGTTAAACTCGTTCACAGTGCTAGAACTAAAGGTTGCTTTCTTCTGCATTCCCCCGCTCCCAGACTCCCAATATCACTTTTCCTTTGAGTGGGTAAATCCGGACACTGTAATGCCATGAATGCCTCCTCTGTGTGTGCTTATAAAATTCAAGCCGAGGGTGCCTACAGAAGAGGAATGGAATGAGTGAAAAAATTGGGCTAAAAACTGTCCAGCTATCTTTAAAAATGGGATCACATGAGGTTACAGGAAAGCCTCCTCAAAGGCCGGACTGAGAGCCATAATTAAAAAATTTCTTAAACCCAGGGAGGATCCCCAAAATTGTGTGTGAACAGATTACCAAAATGTGAGGCCACTGGTCTGACTAAACTAACCATACCTGATAGGAATTTCGGGGGAGGGCTTCTCCCCTAAGCTAAATAAGGAAAAGTAAAACATTCCAACATAGGTGAATGGGTATATCAGCCCTTCAATATCACTGAGGTAGCCACCCAATTCTTTAAAAGAACAAACAAAAAAATGTCCTTGTCTTACAAATCAAGTCTTTACAGGAACAGAGGTGTGGCTCCAAAAATAATCCAAAATCCACCAATCCTTTTACCACTCCCAAAACCTTCCCTATTTATCTTAAGAGGCTTGTAAGTATTAAACAAAGGGGAAACCTAGGAGGAACTTGCCTATGCCTGTGAGATGCAAATGTCCTACTAGGAACCCTCGTCTCTGCCATCTTTTTTTTTAAAGGAGTTTTCGATGTTTTTAAAGTCTTTATTGAATTTGTTACAATATCGCTTCTGTTTTTTATGTTTTCATTTTTTGGCCGCAAGGCATATGGGATCTTAGCTCCCCGACCAGGGATCGAACCCGCACCCTCTGCGTTGGAAGGTGAAGTCATGACCACTGGACAACCAGGGAAGTCCCTCTGCCATCTTTTTAAAATGCAAATTTTGAAAAGGGGCATAAATAATTTGGAACTTGCCAAGCACAAATAAAAATCTTAAACACCTTCCATAAATATTAGTAGAAAGGGTTTAGCCATCTAGATAAGTGAGCTTGATTTGTTCCATATACTAGAAACCCAATTTTAATCCAACCTCTTTGCAGACTGATGGATTTTACATTGCTGTACCTGACTCATGGCTGAAATTTGGAATGGGAACTACGAGGCCTCTGTGTTTGTTTGTGTTCATTTGTATTTGTATGTGTGTTGTAGATGTATGGTATTGCCAAAAATTAATTCATAAAAGAGCTCTATTTAATTGACTTAAAGGAAATTACGCATTTATATAAATGCTCAGAAATAGAAAATAATCTGGCCAGGATGAATTTCAGGTTCATGTCATCTGGAAAATATTTAGTACTAAACTGATATCTGGTATTGAAGGTGGCTTAAGCTTGTTGGTTTAGTATAGACATGTCTTTAGAGTCATCAATGTTAAGTATAATACTTCTGTTGACCCTAGGTTTACTAGACCTTATATCTATTGCAAATTTGTCAGCAAGAAAAATAACTCAATGTGGAGAAAACAAAACTTAAGATACGTGTTTTCAGTAAAAGGTGTGAGGAATGAAAAAAATACTGAAAAGAGTTATGCACGAGGGTTTTCTAAGATTGGATTTAATTTAGTTGGGTAAATGGATTTTGTTGGGAGTAAGCTAAGGTAAGACTTGAATTTGGTTTTTCTTTCTGTTAAGAGAACAAAGTTTTCTTGGAATGCCGTTTTTGATAACAGATTGTCTTTAAGTGATCTGTATTTGTTTTTGAGACCTCTTGTAACTTTGGTTAAGACATTAGTATTGTCTCACAGAGACCGATGATCTTACTTGATCAAGTGTTTTAATTAAAACTTTTTGACAAACTCCCCAGATTCAAATTTTAATCAAAGTTCTTTTGACTTTCAGCTAACTTTGGGATGCTTTAGAGGGCTCCTGAGGCATCTCAGAGAGAAATATTTAACTAGTATTATTTATTTTATTTAAAAAAAAATATTTATTGATTTATTTGGCTGCGTTGGGTCTTAGTTGAGGTATGTGGGATCTTTCGTTGTAGCACAGGCTTCTTTCTAGTTGTGTTGGGTGGGCTCCAGGGTGCACAGGCTCAGTAGGTGCAATGTGCAGGCTTAGTTGCCCCGCGGCATGTGGGATCTTAGTTCCCCGACCAGGGATCGAACCCACGTCCCTTGCATTGGAAGGCAGATTCTTAACCGCTGGACCACCAGGGAAGTCCCAAACTAGTATTATTTAGTATGCTGAATTACATAGAAAGCATTCTCACACGAGCCATAAAGCTACTTAAAATACACTGTATGGATGAATGTTATTAATATAGACATTCTAAAAATTACATAAAGTTTCTAAAATTTGGGTATGTCCTGGAATAAGGCTAGAGTTCTAGTTGTTACCTTAAAATGTTGTTATGTCACAACAGTAACCAAGCTTCTTTATCAATTACACTGTAATCAGATGCTTAACCATGCCTTTTAAGTCTTTTGTTGTTGTTGTTGTTAATATTTATTTATTTATTTGGTTGCGCCGGGTCTTTGTTGTGGCAGGCGGGCTCCTTAGTTGCGGCATGTGTGCGGGATGTAGTTCCCTGACCAGGGATCGAACCTGGGTCCCCTGCATTGGGAGCACAGAGTCTTAACCACTGCGTCACCAGGGAAGTCCCGCCTTTTAAGTCTTTTGTCATTTACAGAGTTATTGTACTCTGATGCTGTTACAAAAGTGCTTCATCTTCAAAAAGATTCATAGCAAGGCTAGGGAAGCAGTTACCACAGTTCCACATCAAGATGATGGCTATGCGAGGATTCCTGCCCATACCAACTCAAAGCAAGAAGCTGTCCCCCACCCCCCCACCCCTGGGACCCCCTAGATCAGGCATCTAGAGATTTTTACTCCCTGACAGGCAGGGTCAATGACCCTACTCAGCCCTGAAGCAGCTACAGAAGGCAGACCATCGCCCCTCTGCTTCCCATAAGATTATGGGAGTAAAATCTCTGAGGGGGGAATGAGACAGGAAGGGGGCCAGACACAACCTTTAAAAGAATGACACAGCCCGAGGACACGACATAAACTGATTAGAACCAAATTGGTCCAAGATGGCGGAAGAGTCAACTTCCACTAGACCCTGAGCTTCAGTATACACTCATTGGAACACATAAGGAAGCTAAATGACACACCTACAGGTGCCATGACAGTTCCATAAAGGTAAAAAAGTGGGCAGTGGCCCAATTCCTGGAAATCCCCACCCCTTCCCACAAATAGCTGGAATACTCCTCCCACTCGTTAGCCTATGAAATTACCCACCACTATAAAAACTGACAACCCCATATCCTGGTGCCTCTTTCATCTTTCGAGATGGCTCACACTCTGTCTATGGAGTACTTATCTCCCTGAATAAACCTTTCTCTCTTTTAAACAAACAAGCAAAACCAGGAAGGACCTCAGCCCTCACCCGTCCTTCTCCTTGTCCCCATCATGCAATGGTTTCACTGTGAATCTCCAGAGAACACTGGCTATGGGGTCAGGCTTTGGGTTTTTCCCCATTCATCCCATCTCACCCAAACTGGGCTGCTCCTATTTCTCGTTAGGGTGGTCTGTGTTAATATCAATACACGCCCAGGTTACTACACCATTTAGCAAATAAACAAAACTATCAAATTTTCACTGGAGTGAAAAGTCTAGTTTTGTCAATACTTTTGACCCACCAACTGCCCAACACATTAAGTAGCGCTACAATTTCAAAAAAGAATAAAGGTGGTCCGTGCTCATCCATACTTGAAATTGTCGACTCTGCTTGACAGGGACCACCTGGGCTGCGCACCAGCAGTCACGGCGCCAGTGCCTGTCTTGGAGAGGAGATGCTGTGAGCAGAAGTCGGGACCAGAGGTCCCGCCTCCTCCTCCTTCCTCGAGACCAGACCAGAAAGGAGGATCCAGATGCTGATGGCTTTCCTCTATTCTCCAGCATCAAAGACATAGGATAACATGCCTTTGCTTTTCCAGTCCCATTCCAGTGTTTTGGTTCAATTCATTAATGCTATGATACTGGGAAACTCAACCCAGCAAAACGTGCCCTACACACCAAGCGAGGTCAAGACAAGAGGATGTCCTGCACAGCCTTTCAGGGTAACAGGAACTCCCACCCTCTACCCACAGGCTAAGTCGGTATGTGACAAGCCATGAGACAAGCCCATGCCAAGCCTCCAGAGCTCTAAGAAGGAGGGGAGAGGACCAGAGACACAAAGAGAAGCCAGGTGGGCTGAGGGTGAGAACGCTGAAGACTGGGGGCAGCAGGTGACAGCTGAGCTGGGTGCTGAAGGACAAGCAGAGACTGGCCTGGGGACCCGAGCCAAGTAGGGACCAGCACAGCAGCCCCCAGGCTGCACAGTGCATGCAGGGAATGGGGTGCGTCTGGGGCTGGAGGAGCAGCCCACAGCTCTGGTGTTGGGACATGGCTCTCAGGGGCACCCTCTACCAGAGGACTCCTGGTGCCACGCTAATGAACACAACCGCATATGCTCCTACTTCCCAGCTTATCTCCATGCAGAACACGCCTGCTCTGAGAAAGTATTCACACCTCCCCACGCCTGCTGGCAGTTCCCTCCCGAGAGAGGGAGGGCAAATCAGTGCAGACCTCGCTCTGGAAAGAGGTGGTGAGCCAGGTGCCCCACACTAGGATGCTTCCTTTCTGGTCCCCAGGACCTGGCTTCCCAGGGCAGCAGGGTCTCATTTGGTCTGGCAGCAGAACTCTCCCCCGAAGCCTGCCACATCACTGCCTAAGGAAGTGTTGGCCCTAAGTCCCCTTAACAGAACAGAGGTGCATTGTCTGAGACGTGCTTTATTGGGATGGCGACAAGAAAGCCTGTCCAGCAGCATGCCAGGCCCACCGCTGCCCTTACACGTCCCGAGCTGGAGATGGGATGGGCCCTCCGTGCCTGCCTTTGTACACACTACGCCCTCCTCTTCCACTGAGCAGACTTGTGGGGCTTCAGGCCATACCTGTCATCTCTACGTGCCTCCTCCACCCAGACTGGGCTTCCTGCTTGGCCCCGAGCCCTGGTGTTCCTTCATGCAGCGCTGGCCATACCAGGTTTCAAGGCTGTGTCTTTGTACTTCTTCCTGTGAGAACGTGCTTCTAGAGGACACGGGTTTTGCCTTATTTTTGGATCCCCAGAGCTCAGCACAGGGCCCTCCAGAGTAGCTGTCCCACCTTAAACCCCCCCAAGTATCAATGTCAATGAAGGAATATATGAACATAAAAACAATGATAGAAAGTCTTCACATCTTGTCCTGAAACATCTGAAAAGAACTGGGGCAGTTTAACTTAGAGAAGCAAAATTCAGGGATGGAATACAATTTTTATCTTCAAATACTTGAGCCTTGACTAGTTAAAGGCTAGTCAAGGAGAGCAGGAGAGATTCCCAGGGTGGTGCAGGAAGCTGCTGTGCATCTGGAAAACGCAGAACCAGCCCGAACTCCTTGCAGCCCTCTGGCACTGGAGGCACCCAGCAGAAACCAGAGAAGTTCCTGATGAGCAACTGCAGACTTCCCTTCTGTGTGAGGGACGATTCTGGCTTAAAATAACACTCAGAGATGGGTTAAGTGGGTGGGATGTAGAGGGAGCAGGAACGTACAAATGGCACAGGGGAAGAGCCGTGGTATGATCGGTCATCTCTTTTCTTGGTGACACCCCCAGGAAGGCCTCTACTCATCACCATAACTAGAAACCACAAGAATGAATATCCAGGGAGCTGGGAGAGGATGTGAGAACCTCAGAGTGTGCAACCACTCAGCCCCATCACACAAACAACCAAAAAAACAAAATAAATCAGCAAGGTGACCAAACCAACGCCGATGGCATCAGAAGTGCCCAACACGGCCCCCAGTCTCCCCTACCCTCACCCCAAGAGATCCAGGTCGTCTCGGCAAGCGTGGTCTGGCCTCCACCCCAAGGTGACCCTGCTCTGTAGGAGGCTCCTGCGCATGACAAAGAGTCAGAGAGGGGGCCACCGTTAACACACAAGCGAATCTGACGGACCACCTGATTGAACACAGCTCACACGCACTGCCGACCCTCAGGTCGCTACTCTTTCAGCAGTCTGAAATCCAAATGCTACACTGACCGAGCGATTCTTTGTGGCGTGGGACGGAGTACGGCACTAAGCCAAGTGTTTCAACTTGCAGTTTCACATCTGATGGCAAATGTCATGCGATGCGGGGCCTCCTCCTGTATGTCCCAGGAACTTGCACGGTCTGAGCCCCACTTGAGCTGAATGACACCATATGGGCATCGGTTATACAGGCAGCTGGGTGAAGAGTACAGTGCACCGGTCACCTGGACTGCGGGCTCCATTCTCAGCCCACCTCTGGGCCTCGTCTATAAAACACGAAAGGCTCGGAGAGCTGCCGGACACCAAGGAGGATGGGCCTTGTACAAACCAAACATGGCTTCCCACAGCTGCTGCCTGTTTCAGCCTGGGCCGTCGGGGGACAGGCAGCCACAGGGGAAACTCATGAACAGCTGCCTCGTGCTTTCCAGATCTCTCCTGCTTGCGCTCCATCATCATCCTGAGCCTCATCACTCAATGAATACTTATTTTGTGCTGTGTACCAGGCACTACTCTAGGTACTTGGGTTACATGAAAAAAAAGGGCTTACGTTCTAGTAAGGGCAGGAGACGAGAGACAGAATAAATCTGTAAATGAGGCTGACGGTCAGGGCGGCAGGAGCAGCAGACGGTGAGAGGACAGAGCTGGGCAAGCAGGCCCGGAGAGGCCAGGGCCGGCCTCGGTGGAGGCGGCGCTGTCGGCTTCCTGTCTGCACGCTCACACCAGGCCTGCTGCTTCTCCCCGTCCTCTGCGGACACTGGCAAAGGCTTGGGGCCAGCAAGGTGGTGGCACAGGCCCGTCAACTTTCCGAACAGCAGGCTCTGAGCCCAGAACTCTACACTTTAGACACTGGGGGAATGTCCTTATGAAGTCTCTGCTGGCAGGGCAGTGTCCCCCCGAGAGCCAGAGTGTGCAGTTCAAGGACTTCTGCGCCTTGGGCAAGCCGGGAGGGAAGGGAAGAGGACCGGCTGGTGTTCTTCTTTACAAAGACCTGCGCCTGTGCGCGCTGCCGTCTTCCAGACACCTGCCAGGCGCCCTGCTCTGCCCTGGCCGTCTGGTGGACCCTGCCAACAACCCAGAGTGAGATACTCTTACAACATGCTGACCTTCTGAGGAGGAAACCTGAGGTTCAGAAGCTGGAATCTGGACACCAGGCTGCCCAGGTCAAGTGCGTACACCTCTAGGCCACGCTGCCCAATTCACTTTTAAACAGGGCTCTGAGTCTGCCTGGAGGGAATCCCGAGGTCCTGCTTCAGCATCCGCCCTGCCCCGGCCTTCCTGGGCGCGCAGCCCCTGCTGCAGCAACTAGCAGGGACTGGCTCAGCGCCCCCGCTGTGGCCAGGGACTCCCCTACTGCCAGAGGACCTTGAGTTCACAAAGGCCTCCTCGCAATGCCCACCCTGCTATCTGTTCTGGGCCCTAAAGCCACCCCTGAGAGTCTGGCCCAAACACAAAGAAAGGTCTTGGACTCTCCCACCACAACCCACTCTCCACACACATCACATCTCCTCCTCACCAGGTGAGCTCCCTTCCCTGGGGACGTAAGTCTGGCCCAGATGTCCTGCTTGTGCTTTTTTTTTTTTTTTCCTGCCGTGCCACACAGCTTGTGGGATCTCAGTTCCCCAACCAGGGACCGAACCCGGGTCCTCGGCCGTGAGAGCGTGGAGTCCTAACCACGGGACCGCCAGGGACGTCCCCCTTTCTGACTGCTGAGGGCTGTGATGCTGCTCTGTCACATACCCCCCAACCTCACCAGTGGCCGGGCAGCCACCCTGGGACGCCGCCGCACCACGCAGCGAGCCCTGCCTGTGAGGAAGCGCCACCTCTGGCTGGCTTCTGGTCTCTCTGCGTGGCAAACCAAGACCAACTCACGAAGCTGCTGGATTCTGGCCTCCTCGATGACTGGCAAGGACACCCGGGGTCTGCGCTCGGGGAGAGTCACACCTGGACTCACCTGTGCACTGTCAGGACACCTGCAAGGCATGTCACCCTCTTTACGTCGCTCCCTTCAAAGGCAACCATTTCCCTCCCCATTCAAAAGTGGCTGCTGAGCTGTCTAAAGGATCCCATGGCAAGTTAGTAATAAAAACAAAAAACAACCCAACAACAAAAACCAAAAAAAGCAAAGTTCTGAACCCTCTGATCCAAGCCCTTCCTCATTGCTGCTGCCCCTCTTGCCTGAGCCCGACCAGAAGAGAGAGCACTTCACAGGCATGCCTCCCACGCCCGTGTCTCCCTGCTGCTGCTCGCGGAAGCCCCAGGTG
Source organism: Balaenoptera ricei (assembly GCF_028023285.1). Lineage (NCBI taxonomy): Eukaryota > Metazoa > Chordata > Mammalia > Artiodactyla > Balaenopteridae > Balaenoptera > Balaenoptera ricei. The sequence continues at coordinate 186,226,178 of NC_082640.1, read as the reverse complement.
CTCCGTGGAGCCCACGGTCACCAAGCGTCACTCACTGAGCAAGAACTGCTGGGAGAGGGTACTCCAGGGACAGTTTCCACGGCAACAGTAACTTGTTCATACCGCACATGGAGGGAGATTTTTCTTTTAAACATCGTTGTTCTCTAGACTTTTGGAGAAACATATGCTGTGGAAGCGATCACAGTTGTGCTTCTGAAAGTTAGTCATGTTTCTTAACAGTTTTCTGCACGGGTCTTCACTTTTAGAAACGGAAGGACAGCCTGAGAACAAGGCACGTCATTAAGAAACGTTGTCTTGGTTCCTCTGATTTGCCTGATCTAGATGAGAGGAAAGTCGACCTAACTGGAAGATAAGCCTTATTTTCAAGAGTAAGACAACACTCTGATTGTCAGGTAAATAAAACCAGTAGTACTGCCTCGCCAGGTACCTTACCTCACTTCTGAGGGATTCCAGGGAAGTAAATGAGGAAAAAAGTGTGGTTTTGTCTCAAGTAATCCAAGTACTCTAGAATATTCCCTTTCAAAATTCACCGTAGGGGACTTCCCTGGTGGTCCAGTGGTTAAGAACCTGCCTTCCAATGCAGGCGACGTGGGTTCGATCCCTGATTGGGGAACTAAGATCCCACGTGCCACGGGGCAACTAAGCCCACGTGCCACAACTACTGAGCCCATGAGCTCTGAAGCCCGCGTGCCACACTAGAGAGCCCGCGCTCTGGAGCATGTGCGCAGCTAGAGAGCCTGTGTGCCACAACTACTGAGCCTGTGTGTTTTGGAGCCCGTGTGCCACAACTGGAGAGAAGCCCACGTGCTGCAAAGAGCCTGTGTGCCGCAACAAAAGATCCCGCGTGCTGCAACTAAGACCCAATGCAGCCAAATAAAGTAAAAAAAATTCACTGTGTGAAGAATAAAAATGCCATATCCTGAGGACGTAGTATCTCAAGGAAGGACATGGGCCCCTCAGTAATGGATGAGATTTCATGTTTTAACCTCAGTAAAGGTAACACTACCTATGCTGCCACTAAACTCAAACCTTCATCAATAGAGCCTTTTACATACAACCAGTTCAGATGACTTCTGCAGGTGAATACTGGTACTACAAACACAGTTTCTCATTGGATCAGTAACATATTAAGATGCAGATATGGCTTATGACAAATAAGTAACCAAAAATAATATGAACATTTGTGTCTGTATAAAGAGTGGCCATTTCATTAGGGCATGTGGTAAACTAATTTCTCCTAAAGGAGTTTAACTTCTAGTATTCAATTTGTCCTTGAAAACATAAATATGGAAAACAATTTAAAACACGTCTAAGGCAAGAGGATCAGAAGAAACTCGGTGCAGCCACACCTTCGCTTGGCAGAGCTCCGCTTCACCCCCGCAGCTCCCGCAGGGCCATCTTGCACAGGAAGTCGTGCACACTGAGCTCTCGGAAAAGTGCATGCTGAAAGGGGATGGGTCTGGAGGAGAAAGAAAAATGCCTCAAGTGAAAAAAGGAGGGGACTTGTTTTGTTTTTTTTCCTGTAATCACAAAGGTTTGAAAGTACCAGTAAGGTGAAAATGACTGGCTCTATTGTTAGGTCAAAGGGCACTGACCGCTCCATCCTTCCCTGACCCTGGCTGGGGACCACAGGCCTGGCGCTCCTCCCACCACAAGGCTCTCCCGCCAGGCCCACCTCTTCTCCCCGTCCTCCCCAGGCACTGTCTCTGGGGCTCAGCACTGGTCCTCTCCTCTGCTCTGATGAGCTTCTCTCTCACTTGCTGAGGGTTCCTGGGGTCTCTCCTCAGTCTCCACCTGTGTGTAAAGGTACCTCAAACTCGATGTGTCCAAACCTGTTCTCCCACCCCCAAACTCTCCCACAACCCGTCCTGTTCCATGGGCAGCAACCCTCTCCTTTCTGCTGCTCCGACCAAAAACTAGACGGTCATCCTTGGCTTTTTCTCACTTACCCATTTCTAATCCAGGAGTAAATGCAGTTGACTCTTACTTCAAAACATACCCAGAATCCAACCACTGTCTCACCAGGGCAGCATCACCTCTGACCTAATTATGGCCGACAGCCTCCAAATGGCGTTTCTGGCTTCTCCTCACGCCCTGGGATGAATTCGCAACACAGCTGCCAGAACAAGCGTTTGAAAGCCTGAGGCCACTCTTCTTCTGTTTGAACCCCCCAGCTGCTCCCATCTCAGAGTAAAAACACATCTGCATCGCCTCCGTGGCCCAGTTGGCACCCTGACCAAACGCCCTCCACTCTGCTCCAGCTCGCTGGTGCGCTCCGGCCTTGGCCAGACGCTCTTCCGGGAGACGTGCGCGGATGCGTCCCTTGCAGCCACGCCGCTGCTCAAGCACCCCATCCCCACCCGAGCCCCAGGACCTCTGGAATGCCTGACCCTGCCCTGTGATGTTTTTCATGCCATTTACCACTTTGTTCCATACTAGATACTGTATATTGTTCACTGACTGCTCTCCTATTAGGACATATGCTTTAAGAGGCTAGGGATGTATCCCAAATACCCAAAACAGTGCTCTGCCTGTGGTAGACAGTAAGTATTTGTGACTGAGTGACTGTCCAGACTTTCATACTTGGACCACCACCGACAAACCCAGAACCCAAACAGCATACCAATTAATGTGATAATATCCCTGTGAGATTAAAGCATCAAACTGACTGATGAGTTCATTACCCTCTTTATGTAACCATGTAGGTGTTGGGAAAAGGCTGTTGAGTCTAATTCATGTACTGAACCACAAAGAACAGGAGAGGAAAATTACATACTTCATGGAGAACAAACCCAGAACTGCCAAGGCCTGGTGTTTCTCCACACGGGGGTGTGCCGGGGCTCCCGAGGCTGAGGCTGACGGCCACTCCCGACTCCCATCCTGCTCAGGTCACCAGGAGGGCCATCTTCTCCCTTTATTGCTTTTGGGGAAAAAATATGCTAGAAATCACAAAATGTTGGGATCCACACTAAGGAAAAAGTGGCCCAGCCTTCGTACACTTTCCATTTGCTTTTGTTCAACTTGGTGGTGGAGGCAGAAACACATACTTTCAAGTCACTGCCTTAATCTGAGTCTTAAATACAGTATTAGAAGACAATGCAAGATTTTACTGAGAAAAAGTGAATTTTTAATTATCTTGTGAATCTACTTAGAAAAACACACACAAGCAATGTTCACAACTATAAATTTAAACCTTTTGCACTAAAAAAAAACACGAAACAACAAACACAAAACCACAGGCATGAACTGTAAACCTGCATTAATCACCAACTAGTCTTAAAGTTAATTCTTAGTAGTAATTCAGTATTTTCCTCCTTGGCAATTTTAATGTTTTAGCACCAAATAATCTCCCACAGAGGTACTCGTAACAACTCTGGTTGCCAGTGTAAGGAGATGCTTCCGTAGCACTACTTCACACACACACCGTCCACTCTCACACCCGCACAGACAGGAGGCACGTGGAGATGGATGTCACACGCTGACTTTCAGGGCAATGGAAATAAGACAGAGGGCACACGTGTCACACGTCTTTAATGTAGTGCATTCGTAGAAAAAAGGCCAGCTTTCGCTCCCAGGCGTGCTCTCGTCCTTATATTTTAATATCATGATTTAGAAGATGCAGACGTTATTGCCTAAATATTATTCTATACATTTCCATCAGTGTTCAGGAAAACACTTTAAATTGCTACTTAATTTACACCATAATTACTGGGTTACAGCTTTAGCTCATTGGCAATTTTGGAAGCGATATTTTTGAAAGCTATGGACGTCCCTGATATCCGCTTAAACCGGACCCCGTTCAGAGACAGTCTTGGCAGCTTGCACACTTCCATCTCCCACTGCACGAGGCTCTCCGCGTGCCCGTCGCCGTGGACACAGAAGAGCAAGAAGCGCTCTCTCTGCTCGTAGTCACAGTTATTGGCGTCCAGCACTTTGCGGATTTCCCGCATCATGTCATTGGGATCCATGGAACTAGTGGTTTTCATGCTCCAGGTAAAGCGCAGGGAACGAGGTTTTGCTTCTTTGTTTTCCTCCTTTTGCTCAGCAGATACGTTGCGACTGAAAGGCACAGTGGCAGGTTTATTCTTAATTGCACAGGAAAACCCACCTTTTCTACTCTACCCAGCTCATGACCAACATCTTCGATACAGCATAATAAATGACTTCCACGCTTTTCCCGCATAGGCTCAAGGTTGGTAGTCTGTTCCTTTGCTAAGAAGTACTCACCTATTTCTCCACAACCCCCTTCCCGTCCCAATCATAAGCCACAGATGGAAAAAATCTACCAGGCCGAAAAATCTGCACCAGTCATCCGGTGAAAATTAAGAACGTAATTTGTTGAACAGAACCCTTGGGAGCAGGCAAAGCGGAGAGCGAGCGAGCACTTCTCCAGAGCCCAGCCCTCGCCATCCAGGCTGGCTGCCGGCGGCAAGGGGCCGCAGGGCCCTTCACAGCCCAGCTCAGGGGGGTGGCGGCGGCAGCCCAGCCAGCAGGTCCGCTTGGCCTGGCTGCTTCTCCTAGCACAACCTTTAAAGATCCGATTCATCATAACCTCCACTGTGACTGTTACTCAGGATAACCAGTGACTCAACGCAGCTGAAAATCGCTTTCCCGGCAAACGGCCCCAGATGCTGAGCACAGCTAGGGAAGGGGGTGGGCCGTTCTTAGTCCCCTACTACCACCTTAGCATTTTTCCTTCTACTTTGTTAATTTAAACTTCCAATTTCACAGTTAAAAAGAATTCTTAGATGACACTACCTTACTACTGAAATAGGAAAATGAAATGTTGAGGCTTACTCAAACTGTACAGATTCACAAGGTGTAGGCTGTGATCCCAGGCACGGCTCTCTCAGGAACTCCAACAGGCACCTACCATCTCACTGCTCTGCGGTACTTAATCATTACTGCCACAAACCGTTACTGACATTCTCAATTAGGAGGGTGAATACCTAACATGCTTGTGCATTAAAAACTCACAGTGTATATATGTTAAATACACTCAATCCTATGGCAAATTCATCAGAGCTGAGAGTGGGCCATAGGTTTTACTATGTATATAACTCTCCCTGTCATCCACCTGCTAACAGAATATTCAGTTTGGTTCACACCTACCAAAACTGTTTGAAAGCTTCCTAAGTATAAAATGCTGTTAAATACTAAATAGGTTACAAAAAAAAGCAAAAGCTCTCTAAGCTGGGGTCAGGGGAGGAAAGACTAAAACACAAGGAAACAGCAATAGCACAGGTAAGGCACGGGCAGTCAGCTAGAGTCCCAGAGAGGTGTAGCCCGCCTGACGGGAGGAGTGCAAGAGAAGGGAGGAGTGGAGCGCAGGGAAAGGCAGGGGGGAAGACGAGAAAACAGCTTCGGGGCGGGGCGGGGCGGGGCGGGGTGGGCAAGGGCATCTGAGAAGAGCTACGAAGAGCCCATGGGATTTCAACAACATGACTGAGGTGGGAGAAAGTGTGTGTCTAGAGCAGAGGAAATCTCTTAAGTGAAGGCAAGGAGGTATGGATAGCACAGAACATGTCGAGGGACCCACGGACTGGAGCTGAGGGCGCAGTTCCCCTCCCCACCCCCCTGCCGACAGCTGCTGCCCGTTTACTGAGCCCTTGATCCTCAGCACACCAGGAGGTGGGTTCTGTGAGTCCCTCCCAACTATGGCTGGGGAGACAAACTCAGGGCAGCTAGACTTGCTCAAGGGCAGGTTGGGGGATGCTGCCTGACTCTCACCCCGAACTTCTATATCAACTGAGGGATTTGTGTGGGGGGGAAACTGGGGCTGCTGAGGCCACACAGGGACTTGTATGGACATGGTCGGCCAGGCGATGGGGCCACTGCAGGTTTTCATTCAGGGTAGTCATATGATCAGAGCTGTGTTTTAGGAAGATCAGGAAGAGAGCAAATGGGCTAACAAGGACCTGAAACAGCAATGGTGGCAACTGGCATAAAAAAGGGCTTAAGTGGAAGAAATCTGGAGTCCTGAGACCATCTGGGACTCCCCCCGCCGCCATATCCATGCAATGACATGTACAGAAAATTTAAAAGCAAAACACTCAACTACATAATCATTCTTTTTTTTTGGCCGCACTGCACGGCTTGTGGGATCTTAGTTCCCTGATCAGGGGTTGAACCTGGGACCTAGTGAAAGCAGAGTCCTAACCACTGAATTCCCTACATAATCATTCTTAAAAAAAAAAAAAAAAAAAAAAAGACATCTAATTTGAAATATGAAAATTCTCCTAGGGAATTTCCTAGAGGTCCAGTGGTTAGGACTCGGCGCTTTCACTGCCAGGGCTGGGGTACAATCCCTGGTCTGGGAACTAAGATCCCACAAGCCACATGGCGCAGCCAAAAAAAAAAAATTCTCCTAAATATTCTGCTTTCATTCCTTGAGACTACAACTATGCCAAGAGTTCTCACCAGGTCGACAATGCTCCAGACTCCCAGACCTCACCTCGGGTCAGGAGAGCTCAGGCAGGAGGAATGCGTTTTTGTTTTTTTTTCTAATTACAAAAGGAAATTTATTTCAAAAGCATAAGGGAACATTTACATTTGAACAAAGGTATATACAGGTGTCTCGCAAAAGAAAACTAATCCATGGCATGAAGTTTTTTGTTCAAATTTTTGAAACAGAAATAACCTAAGTTGTGCACTATTGCCTTAGGAAAGGGAAGGGGAACAATGAGGTGGTAAAGGAAGGAACACAGTCAACTTAATATCAAACTTTAGAAAGTAAAGTCACTTCTGCTCAGCTTTGAGTTTACAAATATTAAAAAGAAAAAGAGAAAAAATTACACTTAATGTTCAAATTTATATAACTGTAGTCCCAAAACAGCATCTATACTTGAAATGGCTTTAGGCCACTGGCTGATCTGCCGCTGAGGTCCAGGCTACCTGGTCACAGTTTTCAAATGGCAATTCCACGTTCCTATGCCTAGGAATGCGTATTTTAATACCCAAACACCAGTGAGAACCCAGGTGGGGCTGGGACCCGAGGCTTCCACCAGCAGGTGGCTGCAGCACTCCAGCGCCCTCATGTGGCTGCCAGGTGCCGGCGGCAGCAGCAATGCTTCCTGACCACATACTGCTGGTGGCACTAAGCAATCCCACTTGGAGCAGGGATAGATGCAGAACGTTCAGAAAAGGGTGTTGCCTCTGCCGCAGAAATGAGGTAAATACCTATAAAATATTTTAAGTAAAAATCGTTTCCCTCACCTTGAGCCCTCATATCTCCCGTTCCTCTCATATTCAGTTGGAAGCCTCAATGAATAGAATGTAGAAGCACAGAGAAGTGGGAAAGAGAAAAGATATCTTACACACCAGTACATGACCAACCCAAATATAAACACAGACATCATAAAATGAACAGATCCAAAGCACTTTTTGGTCACCAGCTGAGCTTATTAAAACTCGTACTCTTGTAGGTGTGACTCTGCCAGAGGCCATCCCCATGTGTTCATGAAGGCCGTGCAGAAGGCTGGCTGCACACCTGCTTCACATACACAACAGGTATTCCTGCCCAGCTCTGGAATCTGCGCACACTCACGGCCTTCAACTGGAGGTATTCTTTTTAATCACTACCCAAACAAAGTATAGTGGGTTTCCAATTAAATAATCATGGAGTGGAGTTTCCCACAGGAAGAAAGCACTCTTCCCACGGTTTCTGATAAAGAGCTCACGTGAGCAAAGCCTCTCCGTGACCCACTGGTGGCCTCCACATAAACACCCACACCCTGGCCCTCCGGTGGGCTGAGAGGAGCAGGCACGGCGCGGCTGCAGCGGCAGCTCTTCCCCTCAAGCGTGTGTGCGTCCCGAGACAGCGAGCAACGCTTCTGGTCTCTTGAGCGTCACCACCAGAAAACTATCTACCTAGGAAGAATAACATTTACTACAGCGCTTTCAGTAAAAATGAGACATACTTTCTTCAGAGGTTGGTGGAAAGTGCCTTTTAGATACAATACTATTCACTCTTCAACTCTTGGAAAAGATTAAAACATTTCTGCTATACAGTTGCCCACGTCCGAATTTCTGAAAAACCCCAACAAATGAGGTTGTAGGTGCGAATTTTACATTTATTTCCAGTATCAGGATATTAGCTGATTTATCTGTCATTTTAAAGCCTTCTGCTAATGCAGTCCTTCATGAAATAAAAAACGACAGCTAACACAATTACCACTTACCGTTTGCATGCTTGAGGCTAATCATTAATTGCACATTGTTACTGAACATCTCATTCTTCAAACAGAAGCATGCTAAGTGTTATTAGTATGAAGACAGAATTATTTGGATGCTAAATAATTCTACCAAAGGAAGAAAATGCACAGAGCATGCGTAGGCCTCTTGTTACATGGGTGCCACAGTCCCTTTAAAAATGCCTGACAGAGTTAATCTCTTTCTTTCCAGCTTCCTTTCAAAGAAGTATTTAGTTCTCAGCAGAAAGTTTAGTGTTTAAGGAAAAAAAACAGGGCTAGAAAGCCAAACCTGATGTTAATTGCAGGAGCCATTTCAGGGTGAGGATTGAAAAAAAAATGTGTATATATAAATCCTACCTTTTGATAAACCTGAATGACATGTTTCTAAAAGAAATTAAGCCAAAAAAAAACATTAACAAAAATGAGTTGCACAAGTTAAATAGTCAATTACAGATAGAACAAAAAACAGCAAGTAAAACAGGGCTCCTCTCCTGTCCAATGAACAATGAAACAGCGACATTTGATGAAAAAGTAAAATTATCACAAATAATTGAGTATGTGATCTTTTAAACAGAAATATTAAAAAATCTGTACTTGTAAGAAAAAATTTAGCAGTAAACATTGACATTAACTATAATTAAATGTTTTAAGGTTCTTCAGATGGGTATACCTTAAGATAATAAAATTCAACATTTTGTGTTAAAGTCATTTGCAATGTACTAGAAATAAAATAACATTCCTCAACTTTCTTCAGAATATCTTATGAACAAAAATATCACCTTATACAGAAACATTAAAAATTTCATTATAAAAATATTTATCCATGAAGAGAATCATTACGTATTTCAGGAAGATGATTTAGACATTAACAGAATGTCTGTTACAGTGGTTTCGTATAAATCACTTTTTAAGAAAAAAAGTCATTGGAGGTTAGGTTTTTTTCCCTTCCAGTTTTTTTTTTTTTTTCCCTTCCAGTTTTGATATAACTGACATACAGCACTGTAATAAGTTATTGGGAGTTTAAAATGAAGTAGACTTTTCAGAGCTTTAGATATCAAAATGAATGAAAATTAAATGACAACAGTGGGGGGTTCATTTTTATGTTTTATGTAATAAACAGAAAGCTGTATTTAAAAGAAGTGACTCTGCTCGTTAAAAAAAAATTTAAGGAGATGCTTAGGTTGTGCTGAACAGAATTTGACAAAAGAAATTTCAAACTATGGCTCAGGCTTGTATGATCATGCAATAAGCATTCCTGGGTGAGTGTGAGCTGGGCTTGTCAAGCTATCTCTAAATCTCAGTTCTGAGACAGAGCAAGGAGGCACTCAAATGTACCTGAGGATTGACTGAATTAATAACTTCCTTCGTTGTTTTTTTCCCCTAATTTGGGATGACTTTTGCATTGCTTCAGATACCTACCAATTTTAAAAGTATCTAACTGCTGGAGATAACCGCCAATCACTCCATAATCAGATCAAAAGTAGCATACAGCAGGATTACACACAGTAGGAAAGATCATGCACGTGAAAATTGATTAAAAGGCCTTTAAAACGTATTTTCATTTCCGAATTTTCTACCTGAGAAAAGTCAAGGGGACTGCTCAGGTACCATAGGACTGACTTTCTTAACGTTTCCTCCCTTAAATCCCTTGAGGTATAAAGAGGAGGAAGCTGCGGGCTTAAGGCTCTCACACGCCGCCCGGGACCACGTGGATGACTGAGGAGCACAGGGGCACCTGCGTTTCCGCCCGGGCTGTCCCGCCTGCAGAGTATGGGCGACTCTGAGCGCCCTGAGCCCATAGCTCTCTAAAGCTCTCACAACATCCAGGGCACAGCCAGAAGCAGAGGGCGAGTTTTCTGATGCCAGTCCCACCACGTCACAGCAGGTCTCCTTGCGGCATCTATGTGCCAACACCTGAGCCTTTCCGGCACCAGAACTTTAACCCTCACAATTATTGTTAGGAGAGGATAAGAAGTGATGTTGCGGCAGCAAGAACTCTGACTGCGTTTAAGAATGAACCGACTACAGCTGAAGTACAGCACCAAGGGAGGCCACAGGTCTCAGTCTGCAAACTAACAAACAGAAGACTTTCTGTAAAAATTTTGGGGTGGAAATTATAAAATCATATGACCCCCTCTAGAATATTTTCAACAAGAAGGCTCAGCCTTCAATTTCAATTCAAATACATGAAATAAATTTAATTAGAAGATGTGGGAAAAGGACTCACGTCTGTAACAGTGCTTTACCGTTTTCTGCCAGGGACACTACATAGTGGGTTCAAGGCTCTTCTGGAAACACGGATCTGACTCAGCACTCTTCTGCTGTAGGATCTTGAACATGTGCCTTAATCTCTCTGAACCTTGCCTCCAGTTTCTTCTATGAAACTGGGACAATGTCTATTCCACAGGGTAGATTATGGAGATTAAATGAGTGTGTGAGACAGAATGCATGTGTGTGCATACACACATACTTATTTATGTATATAAAATGAGTATTCCTACATCTATAAATCTACAGACATCTCTTTAGCTTAGCACATAGGAAGCATTCAGTATATTGTGGCTGATGCTATTTTTATCAATGATAGTATTAAGATGACCAAAAAAAACCACGAAGGAGGCAAACAAATAAATTCAAGGATTTTAATGATGTGCAAGGCTTTAAAGAGCCCATTATTGACCAAAATGTAAGGACACAAAGCTGATTGTCCTGTGACTGAAGCTTAGACAGACCTGACTGCCACACATCCCTTCTGTGCTCGGGAATCAGAGGGCAAAATATCAGTTGACATTAAGCAGCCTAGGCTCCAAGGAAGGAGCTAAGGCACAGGGTGGCTGGGGATAGCACCTGGGATGACCCTGAAAGGAAACAATGCGTTATTTTGGGGGTCATCAGACTCTTCTTGGGTTGAACTCATTGCCTCTCTTGCTGGCCACAAATGGGTGCCCCAAATTTGGCAAGGCCCTTCAGACCATTCTGCTCTTCTGCCCAGCCCAGAATGGGATGTCTCAGCAAAGGGGCTAAGAGAATAATAGGGCAGACCAGAAACTCTGGACTCCTCTGACCTCTAGTCAATGCTAGTGGATATCAGAAGTCCTCCCTAATCTGGTATTTGACATCCTGACAACGAACAGATCATCTGGGGAAAGACAGTTTAATGTGACTTGTCTAAGTTTTAGATGACTGATTTAAGATAAAATTACTGGGGGAGACTGAAAAGTGATATTTAGCTGACAGGTTAAATAAAGAAGACGGCATGGAACAGATCAGTAGGCTAATGGGCCACAGGGAGTCAGAGAAGAGAGGAGGAGGACGTGTATCATTTTAGACTCTGGGAAGACCCCACTGTTGTTCTGTGAAGAAGACACAGGTGATGAACCAGAAGGTCTGTAACAGGCAAAGCCTGCAGGACACCTCAGACAGACTAATCCACAGAGAGGCTTAAGTTCAAAGAATTTCCTCTGGGTGTCCTGGAACTGCAGGGGCTCTCAGGTTTCCTGGCTAAAGGTGCCTTTGCTTATAATGCAGAGTGTTATCTTTTCTTTTTCCTCTTATAGCAGCCAATGTTTCTAGGCTTTGCAACTGCTAGACTAGATTCTGGAAATAAAGTTAAAAGTACCTCAAGGGACCTTTAGAGATTTCCCAAGGCCCCAACTGACAGTCTACAGGACATACAAAAGATTTTATACATGACCAGATACTAGCTTCTTCCTGAGAATAAGGCAAGGATTTTATCTCCAAAGCTATTCAATATAGAATGTTACCTTCTTCTCATTATAACTCAGGCCAACAGAGAGAACAACTTCAAGACTGAAGCTCTAAGAAACTTAGTGCTCCTCAACAACACTGGAATGCAACGAGAGAAGAGGAAATGTCTCTCTCCTCCGTGTCTAGGGACGATTACACCATACACGTCTTCCTCAGTGGCTACTTATGGGGCGCCAGCCCCCCGGACTACACTGGATCTGGGGTTTTGCTAAACTGAAGTGCACACACCGTGTAGAGAGATGTGAGATTAAAAGGAAAAGTAATTAAACAACAACAACCTCCCAAGTGCTAGAGAACTTTTAGTGTTGTGAAAAGACTCTGAGCTCTATAATTTCTCTTCTGAAAGGTTTTGAAAGTATAGCGTTAGATACGCAAACCAGAACAATGTGAGCTAAAGACAAAATGAAAAGCATCTGGGCAGTGGCTTCACACAACGAGGAAGACGACACTTCTCCTTTTGCCCTTGTGTTTGCTCCAACCAGCACCACCTAGGCACTTACCTCCTTGTGAGTTTGGAAGTTAATTTACTAAAAAGATTAGTGGAGCCTCGGCTTCGAGTCTGCGACAATGGTGTGGCTTCATGGGACAGGCTGGGTGAAGCAGGCGGGCCGTTATACGTGGCAGTGCGCCGCTCCCGGGGCTGGCCGTGGAAAGTGCTACGACTGGCAGTGCCTCTTGGGAAGCGGGTTCGATCTGGGGTGGTGGTGCTGCTAATACTGTGTGTTGAAGCAACTGGAGCTCTCTGGTCAGGAATAGTGCTTTGAGATCAGAAAATGACAGATTCTTAGATCTCTGTTCACAAAACCCTGGCTTTGTAGCAAACATGGCACACAAACATTTACAATCACAATATACCTTTGATATAGAGTGGAGAAAACCAGTTATATAAATCCAGATCCAAGGGGTATTTTATAGGACTTAGGAGCAAAAGGTAAGTTAAATGGCAAAGGGTACCAAAGGAATAGTACATAAACAAAACCTCATGGAATTTAAGGGAACAGTACACACATATTTTCAAGGACAAGATTAATGCAGGGAAATTCTAGAACAAAGAACAGCTAACTCAAGCTTTTTTTCCTTTGCTTCCCTCTCAAATTGCTTACATGCAGAGAACCTTGCCAATACAAAAGAAATAAAGGCTATGCAGGTGAAATTGAAGAATAGGCAACTAAAAAGTTTTGGAAGCACAAAAATGGCATAAGTACTGTAAAATTCCACATGCTGAAAGCAACTTGGAAAGAAGGGGGAATTTCTTACACCCTTTATAATATGCAAAGGCATGAAGACACAAAGATGACCAGGGACACCATGAGACAGGATGCGCTTAACTAAAACCACACATAGGAAGGACACTTTGTAGACAACTGGAACAAAATCTTGGACTATAAAATCCACAGCACAAAATTAAGAAGCAGTGGGTACACATTAGTTTCACAAGGAATGTGCATTTTTCTTACATAGCCTTGAAGTTATCTCCTTCACTGTCTATTGGAGGTAACATCATCTTGGGGCGCCCAGAGCCTGACATGGACATCGACTTGTGATGTCGCAGCCGACAGGTGGAAGATGTCTTACAAACAGAGGCAGGGCTAGCTGCGTAAGCGAACATTTCCATCAGGCTGGGAGGGGGTTTGGGTTCAGGCAGAGGCAGAAACAACAGTATGATGGACTAGTGACAAAAAGAGCAACTCTTGTTCAAAGCATATAACCTTCCTCCCCAAACCATCTCGTCTTTGTCAAGGAACAAAAATCTCTTAAACCTGTTTTGGGGATTCTGGAGCAATTGCTAATCTGTATCTGCTTTTTTTAAAACAGCAATTTAAAAAGTTTATTAGCTTTAAAGAAAAGAAAATAACATCATACATGTTTGAATATTTATGTGAGAGGGACGATCTCTTCTGAGCTATGTATAAAATTAAGCCTACCCTAAAAGAGATGCCTCCATTCAAATCAAAGTGAATCTATAATATGAGCACACTATGCTCTTGACCTGTTCCCAAAGCACACTGTCATATTTTAAATGGACTAGTAAAATCACAGGTATAGTAGTAACTAGTTGTATTTATCAAAGTATCCTATGTTGTTTAAATATCCTATGTTGTTTGTATTTATCAAAGTATCCTATGTTGGGCTTTCCTAGTGGCGCTAGTGGTTAGGAATCTGCCTGCCAATGCAGAGGACACGGGTTCGAGCCCTGGTCCAGGAAGATCCCACATGCTGCGGAGCAACTAAGCCCGTGTGTCACAACTACTGAGCCTGTGCTCTAGAGCCCGCGAGCCACAACTACTGAGCCCCCGCGCCACAAACTACTGAAGCCCAAGCGCCCAGAGCCTGTGCTCTGCAACAAGAGAAGCCACCACAGTGAGAAGCCCGTGCACTGCAACAAAGAGTAGCCCCCGCTCGCTGCAACTAGAGAAAGCCCGCGCGCAGCAACAAAGACCCAATGCAGCCAAAAATAAAATAAATAAATTTACTAAAAAAAAGTATCCTGTTGTTAAAACCTTCCTACTCAAAGGACTTTCAATTCTTTATAAACAACACTCAGAATTCCTAAGGGGTCAACAGAGCCCCATTTTTCAAGGTGGGAAAACTAATAAGAGCGCATTAACTGTTTATAGACAGAAAAAGAGGAACAGAAGTGGCTACGTGTCTGCAGTTTCACCTGGCACAGACAGCTATGGGACAAAACTACCTAAGGGAGTTTCCCCATCCTTAATTCCAGCTCAGTCATCGTGTCCTTGGAATTTCAAAGGGGCAGTTTCTTTCCTTTAAAAGATAATCAGGGATTTAGAATTCTGATCATACTCTTTCAGTGACTTTCTACAGAAATCCTTTCAAAGCCCAAAACCTAGAAACATCAGGTTCTTTCCCTCATGCCCCACATCCAGAGCAACTGGGACATCTTGTTGGTGTCAACTTCCTAACAGCACTTCAACGAGCCCGGGCCTCCCTACCTCTACTCTGAGGGTTTTCGTGCTGCGCTTCACCTCTCCCACAGGCCCAATCCTAACTCATCTGTCTTTACTGGTCTCCAATTTCACACTTTCCAATCTGTCTACCATACAGCTGTGAACTTTCTAAAGCACAAACCTGACCTTGTCACTCATTGCTTTTAACCATGCAAAAGCACACTGTGTCTTCAGGATAAAGTTCAAACTCCTCACCCTGGCATCCAAGTCGCATCCTCAGGTGCCCACAGCTCGGCCCCTGCCACCTCTCCAGGCTTGACCTTCCACTGTTACCTCCTGGAACTAGACTTTCGGGCCCACCTGATGATGTGCAGTCGCTTGGTCGTGCATCAGGTCAAAGAACTTTTGCAGGAGCTATTCTCCGTGTCTGGAGAGCTGGCATCTTTCTATTTGCATCAAATTTCAACCCAGAGGTCATCCCCTCCGTGAAGTCTCCACCGGTGCCCTCTCCCAGCAGGAGTGACTCATTCCACTCTATGTATTCAGTGCAGGCACCTGCTACTGCACACCACACTGTACCGCAGTGACTCCTGTCTGCTCATGCGCCCTGGAAGCACGGCCTGCAATCTCATCGTGTCCCCGGGGTCTCCTAACTGAAAAGGTACATTAATGGAATGAGCCACTGGAATTCTAACAGTCCCAATATGAAGGAGACAGGTCTTTGTAATAAACTGCTCAAGAAGATCTGCTTGTCCCTGCGTTTCTGTTTGACAATCCTGCCCTCTCACTTGGGGGAGTGGCTTATAAAGATTAAACATAGATTCACTTTTGTGTTTTCCACAGTCTTTTCCTTTGGCAAAAACACCTGAATTCTGTTTTGGTAGAAATAGGTTCTTGGTCTCTCGATGTCGTTGACTCCACCCCAGACTTTCCCAGCTACCCTGGCCAGTGACAGATTAAGAGATGGGCACATGGCCAGAGCCAGACCAACAGGGCCCCAGAAGACAGCCCCAGGGCTTCTGCTTGAGCAGAGCTGAGTGTGGGAAGATGTCAAGGTGGATGCTGCTGAGCCCATCAAGGAACTCCTGCAGAAGAAGCAGAACTATGAGATGAACCCTCACTCTATCCCTGGACTCTTTTAGTTATAGGAATTCATAGATGCCCTTTTTCATTTAAACTTGTTTGGACTGGGTTTCTGTCACCTGCAACACAGAGAGTCCTAAGTGATTCAACTATCTGAAGAAATGCTTTGTTGTTTCCAATATGCACGTACAGACATACATACACATAGATACATATAATTTTACTTTAATTAGTTACAGATAAATACAATTGTCTTTTGTGCTCTATTACCTGTTCCGAGCAGGTCAAGAGTTGTCAAACACACTTTATCCCCTTGCCCAGCTGTTGATGTTCTCTTGCCCAAATTAGGAGCTAAGATCAATAGATGTATTAAAAAAAAAGCAGGGGAAGAAGAGGAGGCAGGGGTTATTTGGCATCTTCCCTGGAGAATATAAATGGGCCCAAAGACTCTGGATAAGGAAATGGCTTTCCTCGTCCAGAGCAGGGAGATGCTCGGTCTTTTCCCCGTGAGGCCATTGCTCCCTGGCTGGACAGTGAAGGCAAGATTGTGTGGACCGATGCTTTGCAACAAAAAACTGACCCTCCTTAGAGTCAGAGGCCTTCTTAAAAAGGAAGTGTAAATTGATATATTCATTACAAATTATTAAATATTTACATAATCTTAAAGGCAATTTTAAATGAATTATTTCTTTAGAAATTTAATCATGTCACATTACGAGTTCCACAAAGCAAGCAACAAAACAGATATGGTTTTTTTGACTTCTAAAGTAGGCCTAGCACCTCAATTTAGGAAACAGTAAACTCAATAAATGTTTGCTGAGTGTCAAGTCTGTACAAACTCACAAAAATTCTCTTTACAACATATAACCCCAACATCACCATGGGCGGCATCAAGTTGGACAGAATTTCTCCCCCAGAAAAGTGGCAAAAACGATGGTTGTAGTTCATAGACCTCCCCACAAGAATCTACACAAACAAAACAGTAACTGCGTTATAGTTTTAGTAGTTCTGGGTCCAAGGAAAAATCATTTTTTAAACCTTAAACTTACAGAAATAGTATGATTTCTTAAAATTCACATTGTGTGAAGTTCCTGTTAATCTTCTGGTTTTATATCTATGCCTGATAATCTTTTTTTAATTCTAATCCACTTACCGTTATTAAAGGAAAGGTATTTTCAATTTGTTTGATATGACATCTATCCCATATCAGAATATTCTGATATGAAATACTTTGGTTGCTGACTCAAAGCATACTCAGTGATTGGGCAAAAGCAAAATTAAAAATACAATCCAAAGATACATGTGTTAACTGTGATAAAACCTTCTTTGCTCATTTAGTTTTCATTAGCCACGATCATTCTCTTGTTGGAATTCTGTAAAAACACTCACATGTATAAGAAAAGAGTCCAACATATTGAAGGCTAAAATGGGAATTAATGTCCTTCTTTCAGAAGTTAACATAGATCCAGGCGTCCTGTACCTCATTAGTATTGTAGTCAAGGAATAAGATATATATGGGAGAGGAAAAAGCAACATCTGCCAAAGAAGTCATCTGCGCACAAAGAAGGCTCAGTGCATAATTTATGACTCAAGCATCTATTTTAAGGGTGAGAAAGTTGTCGCATTTAATGCCTTCTTTAACTGGAAGTAAAAAATATGACCACCAATTTGGCACTCAAACCTCCAATATTTTCCCACAATTTTTCAATTCATTTGTAAGACAGAAAAAGAAAATCCAGATATTATTAAAATCATGGGCCCCAGCTTGGGTGGCTGGAGGCTCTGTCTGACTGAAGATAAAGACAACACTTGCAGAAGCAAAGCATTTAAAGAGCTGATGCTAACAGATGCCATAAGGCCCAGGTTGGGATAAGGAGGAGGCAGCCCCATTGAGGAAGGCGTCTGCAGGTAGAACACAGACAGGTTATGACTCCAAAGAAATCAGAGTATTCCTAAAACTATTTCCAAAGAGTGAACTGAATAACTGTAGGGAAGGAGAATTAGAGGAGTAGATGCACACACAGAAACACAAATCAAGGGAGCAGACCTAGATCTTGGTCTTAACAGCTTTTTAAATAAAAGTCTGACTCTGTACCTCAGAGAACTGTATATTCTAAAGTTCAAAAGGAATCTGATAGAATAATTCAACAATTTAGAAGAATCTGTAAAAAGAAGGGTCATGAAACAACATTTTTCTAGTTCTACAGACTAAAATCCGTAACATATTAGAAACTTTTCGGAATTCCCTGGCGGTCCAGTGGTTAGGACTCAGCACTTTCACTGTGGGGGACCTGGGTTCAATCCCTAGTCAGGGAACTAAGATCCCATGAGGCCAAAAAAAAAAAAAAAAGAAAGAAACTTCTAAGTCTTCTACTGATATCTCCTATTCAATCCCTTTGAACTAGAAGAAATTTGATTTGACAAAGTAACCGTAAGAAAAGAAAATTTACCAAAGAATAGACCACTATTAAAAAATAAATATACCAGTCACTAATTTATAAGCTATCTAGCCCAGTTGCTCTACTCAAATTATTAATAGTTCTTAATCATACGAAAAAGACAATGTTAAAACAAGCACACACATAGGAATCAGAATACCAGGATGTAAATATTTCTAAAAATTCACTGAAAAATGAATGTAATCTCACATAGTAAGCTTTTACCTTCATGTCAATTCAAACATAAGTGGTCTGTGGAAGAGGGGAATGATAAAATAGTCTGGTTTTAAGGATGAAAGAGGATAGAAGAATTTTTGCTTAGGTTGTTATAGAAGTTACTGATCAAACATTTCATTTGACTGATGAGATCTAAAGGAAACAGAAATCTTATAATGCAATTTCAGAAAGTAAATGTCAGAAAAAGAGGAAAAACAATTTTGATGCTACACATGAGAATGTGATATGACTAAGCAATGTTCAGAGAGGCCAGGGGACAATGAAAGATGATGTGAATTTATTTTATGGATTTCTACTCCAGAACTTTATCTGCTCACTTTGACCTTATCTCACCATTTTGAATTTAGTTTTATACTACTTTTCCAAAAAGAAAGAAGGAAAATCATGCCCATTTGGGAAATTTGTTCTATATAGAATATATTTAACTACTCTACCAATCCAACTCCCCCCACCCACTTTTCCCTCTGCCCAAACTTAGCTCTACTCCATGGTTTCTGGATGTACTTAATCCCACTTTTCTGACTCTATTTCTTATTTTGAAACCCCAAGAAAATTGTTTGCATGATCTAACTCCTTACTGATATATTACTTTGTTAGTATTTTAAATCATGCTTATCCAATGTATGATTGCCTCCCTACCAGATTAAAATCATTCAGAAGACTGCACTCTCCATTTCTCTGGGATACTCAAGTGTGTCTCTTTTAAGGTGAAGACTGTGTTACTACTCGTCCACCATGCCCCTCTGACACACTGCTGACCTATACCTGAAGGCTCACCCACCCCACCAGGTGCTCCGCATCTTCCTGAGGTGTGGCTCCCAGTCTCAGGTCCTCATCCTTCCCCCTTCCAGCCTTGGTTCAAGTTATTCATGTGCACAAAATAATCTCCATTTCCCTGTTCATAATTCTACAATTAAACCATAGCTCACCATCTATTTCCTCTGGGAAAGCTCCCTGTTTTAACTCAATCCTTCCAATCATCATACACAGCTGGCCAGGAGGATAAGCTCTGGACAATGAGAGGAATTTGGAATTCTAGGATCTCACTAAAACTCTGCGTTCAAATTTAACTTACCATTAGCAAATACTTACCACTATTATTTGAATTTTGATCATAAAAACTGAGAAGCAAATATCATTCTTCCATTTCTCTTGGGAAAAACAAATTTTCTTGCCAACAGGTAAAATTTCATACCTGTTTTCTTTGCCATTCTGAATTACTGAATGTCTATCAGCTGTAGTTCTTTCACTGCAAACATAAGTATTCCGCCGCGTCATTCCACCAGATGCTGTATTACTCTATTAAAAAAAAGGGCATTTTGGTCTTAAACTGTTTAGTAAGTATAGTACAATGGGAAAAAAAACCCACCTAATTTAAATAAACGTGAATACTCTTTAAATAAACCTACACTAAAATATCAACAGTACTGGCCACTAGATCAGAGAAGAGGATGAAGGCAGCAACCTCTACCCTCCTTCCTACCCTCCAACGTTTCTGCAATAATGAAAAATGACTATAGTAAAGTGACTTTGAAAAGCTGGCTATAATAATCTACAGATTAATAACTCATGGATTATTTAAAACAAAGCAGAGAGATCCACTATTTTTAAAAGGTACTACTTTCAAAGTAAAAAATTAAAAAGCAAGGATTATAAATATAAGGTAAATATACAAATAAAATAAAAATTAAAAAAATAAAAAATAAATATTAGGGTTAAAACTGTAAAACTATTAGAAAAAAATGGGTAAATCTACATGACCTTGGATTTGACGAGAGATTCAGATATGACACACACAAAAAAATATGAGTAACAAAAAGAAAAAAATAAATTGGACTTTATCAAAATTAGAAACTTTTGTGCATCAAAGAACACTATCAAGGATGTGAAAAGAGAACCTACAGAATAGGAGAAAATATCTGCAAATCCTGTATTTGGTAAAGGTTTAATATCCAGAATATATAACGAACCCTTGCAACTCAACCACAAGATGACAAACAACCCAATTTAAAAATGGGCAAAGGACTTGAATAGACATTTTTCCAAAGAAGGCATACAAATGGCCAATAAACACATGAAAAGATGCTGAACATCACTGGTCATTTAGGAAACGCAAATCAAAACCACAATGAGGTACCACTTCACACCCACCAGGATAGCTATAATTAAAAAAAACAGAAAATAACAAGTATTGGCAAGGATGTGGAGAAATAGGGACTCAAATACGGCAGGTGCGGTACACAAACTTGTACACAAATGTTTACAGCAACATTACTTATAATAACCAAAAGATAGGAACAATCTAAATGTCCATCAATGAATAAGTAGATAAACAAACTGTGGCATATAAAAAGGAATGAGTTCACCCAACAACTTGGATGAACCATGAAAATATTACGGTGAGTGAAAGAAGGCAGACACAAGAGGCTTGTGTCTAAGTATAAGGTACAAGTCCTTATATGTAAGGGGTAACAGGTCTAAGTAAGTATATATAAGCAAGAGGTATAAGTCCATTTATATGAAATCTCCAGAATAGGCAATCCTATTGGGAGAGAAAGCAGATTACTGGTTGCCGGGGGCTGAGGAAGAGAGGATTGGAGAGAGTGATTACTTAATGAGCACAGGGTGTTCTGAAGTGTTTCAGAACTAGAGAGAGGTAGAGGCTGCACAACACTGCGAATGTACTACATGCCACTGAATAGTATGCTTCAAATGGCTAATTATATGTCATGTGAATTTCACATCAATTTGTAAAAAGCTAATACTTTCAAAATTAAAAAGCAAGGAACAAAAGTCACAAGTAAAAACTTTTATCAGATAATTTTAAAACAAAGATAAAAGCAGTCACCTTTAATACAGCATGAGCAGTATAGGGAAGCTGAAGACAAATGGGAGAAAATTATAATAACATACTTCTTTCTTTTATAAATAATCATATATGAGTGGCTAATAATGCTTAGGATATACTTTCAAAAGGGGGGTGTGCAGATGAGTAGAGTGAAGGAATGGAAGTTATGAAGGCAGGGAACAAAGTCTTTTTCTTCCTCTGGTAACTGTCAACAAAAAGTGGAGGCTGAATTTAAATTGCAGGGCTATGGAATGACGATCCAATTTTACTGCATTAGGAAGCCAAACAAAAAACCTTTCCACACAGCGTTTACTCTGATAAAGCACAATATCAAAGGATGGAACACACAAAACCTTCTGGGTTCCTTTATAAGCCCCTCCCCAAGAACTGGCCAAAGGGAGCAGCACAGATTCCATGTGGGCTCCTCAGTTTGGGGTTTCTTTAGGGTAGAGGGAAGGCTTTGTCACCGCTAACTTTTAGGGAAAAATGTGGTTACAGAATATCCTTAAAATTGTTCATTCTCTGCAAATTCTTTTTTAAATTACTTTTTGAGTCTTCCAGTTATAAAATAAATAAGTTCTGGGGATGCAATGTGCAGCATGGTGACTCTAGTGAACAATACTGTAGTGCATATTTGGAAGTTGCCAAGAGGGTAAATCTAAGAAGTTCTCATCACAAGAAAAAAATTCTGTAACTGTGTATGGTGACGGATGTTAATTAGACTTAGAGATCATTTCACAATAAATACAAACATCAAATCATTAAAAAAATTACTTTTGGAGTGCTAAGAATAATAATCACTACGTTAGGTCAGAGAGAACACATTTCAATTCACGAAGAAGTTTCTGAAACTGAATAGATTCAATTTAACAAATACTACCTACTTCCTAGGGAGATTTTGTTCAGGGCAGGGATTAAGAGATGGATTCAGTTTAGCAGTATAATTTTAGACAATTACCTAACTTTTCTTCAATTTCTTCACCTTAACATTTAGCTAATAAATGAAAAAGCACTCAGCATGGTCCGTGGCACATGGTAAGGACTCAGTCAACACTCTGCATCGATAGAGCCCTTTGAGATGCAGGGCAAACACCAAATCCCTGGCAGTCAGAGCTCACAGTGCCCTGTACAGACTCCATCAGGTTTCTGTTTGCCATCACCTGTCTGTACTGTCCCCATTTGGTTTTATTCATTTCCTCTGTTAGATTATGATGTCTTTCCATATCTCAGCATCTGATACAGTCTAAAGTTTAGCAGATGTTTATGGAGTAACTAAAAACAGCCCTTGACATAAAGGATCTGATCACTCATCCAGTGGGATACGGCTCAACAAGAAATACATGCAACAGAGCAAGTGATCCTTACAGGCTGAGACTGTGCCTCGTGGCCCAGTGCGTAGGGCTTTGTAGGAGATGAACACACAGGAGCAAAATGTCTTATCATTTCAATCCTACAACCCTAGGCTGCCCTACAGTACGACCATACTTACACCGGGGACGGTGGAGCTCTTCTTGCGTTCAGGAATATCCGCCTTGTTGGGATTACTCGCGCTGCCAAGCATGGGGCTGGCTGGAGCAACTCCCTTTCCTCCAGCAGCACTGCCGCCTGGTTTCCGGGACGGAACTCCATCTTCTCTGAGGTCGCCGTCTGCAGTGCTGGTCTGACTCCTTTTCGGATACGCCACAACTGAAGGAATAGCTGGTCCAGCTAAAATACAGAGTTCACTTTTTAAAAGTCAGAATACAGTTTTATATTTTATCCTGTGAAAATGAACACTTTATAAGATGACCCAAGATTTCTATTCATCTAAGAAAATATAAGACAGTAAAAATCTTCTAAGATGCTTCCCATTCATGTATAATGTTTTCCCTATGCAATGAATTCAATTTTATTTTATTTTTTTAAAATTACCTAACCACTTTAAAAAAAAATAAATTTATTTATTTTTGGTTGCGTTGGATCTTCGTTGCTGCACGCGGGCTTCCTCTAGTTGCGGCGAGCGGGGGCTGCTCTTCCTTGCGGTGTGTGGGCTTCTCATTGCGGTGGCTTGTCTTGTTGCGGAGCACGGGCTCTAGATGCACGGGCTTCAGTAGTTGTGGCTTGCGAGCTCTAGAGCGCAGGCTCAGTACTTGTGCCGCACGGGCTTAGCTGCTCTGTGGCATGTGGGATCTTCCCAAACCCGTGTCCCCTGCATTGGCAGGTGGATTCTTAACTACTGTACCACCAGGGAAGTCCTGAATTCAATTTTAAAATTTCACTTATTAGTCCCTAACATTCTACTTTTTTAAAGTTGTTTTTTTTTTAACTAATAAGCTTATATAATTGTCTTTCTGAAACATGTTCACGGGGTGTTACTGGACAGATAAATAATCAAACTAACTTGATGCACACACATCATGCAGAATGAACTGGTTCACCTGGTATCTATACATCTGAGTGAATTTCATCCTTTTTGTATAAGAGATGCCGTCACCTTTTGGAAAAGAACAGTACAGATTTACAGGCTCTTTCTTTTGAAGTTTTATCTTGCATCTTTTTTAAAGCACTAATAATCTTCTAGGTAAACAGGAATTTGAGTAGACAAGGAGAGGCAGTATAAGCAAAAGAAAGCATGTTTCTCATGGAAGTGACAGGGAGGACATGGGTGGATGTTCCCAGTCAGACCCCCTCCCAGGAGGAGGATGCCTAGGGACATCTCAGGTGGGCAATTAACTGATGTCCTGCAGTAAATCACCTAGAGACTCTGATGACACAGGCGATTCGGAGTTCAAAGAATTTTGGAAATGAACGAGATAACTAGTATATTCATTATATATGACGTCCAGTGGTAATCTTAAGGAACAGCACCAAATGCTCATCATTTATGGTAGAAAAGCCTTTATATTTTAGGTCTATTAAAATATGGATGGGAGGAGGAAGAGGGAAGGGGAGGGAGGGACTGGGAGCTTGGGGTTAGTAGATGCAAACTATTACATATAGAATGGATAAACAACAAGGTCTCACTGTATAGTACAGGGAATTATACTCAATATCCTGAGATAAACCATAATGGAAAAGAATATGAAAAAGAATGTATATATGTGTATAACTGAGTCACTCTGCTGTATAGTAGAAATTAACACAACATTGTAAATCAACTATACTTCAACAGAAAAATAAATCATTAAAAAAAATGGATGGGGTGGGGTACAGTAAAGCTACTTCTAGGACAAAAATCCAAATGGTAAATCTAGGGAATTCCCTGGTGGTCCAATGGTTAGGACCCTGTGCTTTCACTGCTGAGGGCCCGGATTCAGTCCCTGGTTGGGGAGCTAAGATCCCACAAGCTGCGTGGTGTGGTAAATAAATAAGTAAATGATAACTTTATTTGGAACTGAATTAAAAGTAAACAAAGATTTGATTTATGGGAGAACAACAATCAAGTTCTCAATTTGGCAATTTTAACATATAAAACAAAGAATCAGCCAAGTATAGGGTGATACTACCCTTAATACTTCTCTTTCTTCTCAATATCATGATACATCTAATGACATTCTGAATCTTTAGGGTTACTACCAATTTGTTTTGAAACATTTATTATTGCTATTTAGAAAATTAAAAGATTTTTTTTTCATCTTAGGATTTGAGATTGTGCATGGAAACAGCTATTGATACAACCCAGTGACCTCATTCATTCAGACTGCTCCTGTTTTACTTGCACTGTGTGTTATGTGCGTGTGTATTCAGCTCTACACACTTTAATCACATGTGCAGATTCATGTGATCACCACCAGTCAAGACGAAGAACAGTTCTACCTCAAGGACCTTGTGGGCGATCCTATCACAGCCACAGCCACCTATCTTCCACCTCAAGTCCCTTCCCTAAATCCTGGCAACCGCCAATCTGTTCTCATCTCTGTAATTCCGTCATTTCAAGAATGTTATGTGAATGGAGTCAATGTAACCTTTTGAGATTGTCTCCCCCCACTCAGCATAATTCCCTTGAGATCCATCCAAATTGTTGTATTTATCAATAATTTGTTCCTTTTTATTGCTGAGTAGTGTTCCGTGGTGTGGATGTATCACACAAAAATGTGATTTTTCTTCTTCTTCTTCTTTTTTTATTTTTGGGCCGCACCGCACAGCTTGCAGGATCTTAGTTCCCTGACCAGGGAGTGAACCTGGGCCACAACAGTGAAAGTGCCTAGAGTCCTAATTAACCACTGGACCGCCAGGGAATTCCCCAAAATATGATTTTTTAAAAAATAATTTTTATTTAATTAATTTATTTATATATTTTGTATTTTATTTTAGGCTGCGTTGGGTCTTAGTTGTGGCTCGTGGGATCTTCGTTACAGCATGCAGGATCTTTTGCTGCGGCGTGCGGGCTCCAGAGCACGTGGGCACGCAGGCACACGGGCACTCTAGTTGAGGCACGCGGGCTCAGTAGTTGTAGCATGCGGGCTTAGTTGCCCTGCAGCATAGGGGATCTTAGTTCCCTGACCAGGGATCAAACCCGAGTCCCCTGCACTGGAAGGCAGATTCTTTACTGCTGGACCACCAGGGAAGTCCCAGTTTCTTTCTTTCTTTCTTTTTTTTTTTTTAATAGTAATCTTTTATTTATTTATTTACTTTTATATTTATTTTTGGCTGTGTTGGGTCTTCGTTTCTGTGCGAGGGCTTTCTCTAGTTGCGGCAAGCGGGGGCCACTCTTCATCGTGGTGCGCGGGCCTCTTCACTATCACGGCCTCTCTTGTTGCGGAGCACAGGCTCCAGACGCGCAGGCTCAGTAGTTGTGGCTCACGGGCCTAGTTGCTCCGCGGCATGTGGGATCTTCCCAGACCAGGGCTCGAACCCGTGTCCCCTGCATTAGCAGGCAGATGCTCAACCACTGCGCCACCAGGGAAGCCCTCTTTTTTTTAATATTTACACCTTTATTCCAATTGGAATCCAACGTTGTATAAGATGTGAGAAATGGATGCAAATTTATTTTTTTTTCTGATCACTACCAACCTCCCCAATACCACTGACTGGTTAATAGAACAGTGATTCTTCACTTTCTTTTCTTTTTTTTTTTTAAAAATAAAAGAACCCCTTGAAAATCTGATGAAGATCACCCTTCCTAGAAAAAAATGTACATACATACAGGGGGGTTCACACATGGGACCGAAATTAAGAAACACAAATAAAAATTAAGTTATGATTTTACAGAAGCAGGCAGATATAAATCATTGGCATCTAGAGGTAGGGAACAAGAGGAGAGATGAGATGGGGTGGGAGGGCAAGCTAAAAGTTGGTCTGTCTATGGGCTTGTCTGCCTTCACTTGGTACCAAGTGGATGTGCTTTACTAGATTTCATTATTTGGAACCTATCTCATTTTCAGCACTTAAATGAACAGTGCCAGAGGCATAATCAAATCTTTTTTTTTTTTTTTTTTTGCTGACCACCATCTTCATCCCCAAAGAATGTGGAATTGGGTCAGTGATTTTCTATATACAGAATTTCTGGAAGTATTCTTTTGTGAACTTCTTTTTAATATCAGAGGCTCCAAGAAAGAAGGATGATTATTATTATAAAAGCACTACTATAAGAGGTAATGGGCGGGTTAGTGGAGACAGCCATAGGACCAGGGGCCAGGAATCCTGGGTCTGTCTCAGGCGTTCCCACTTCTATTTAACCTCAGAAGACCTGGTGAACTCTCTTGCCCTATTTCCTTATTGCTAATATGGGGGTTTGGTGAGCTCTTTTTAGCTCTAAAATTTTCTGAGCTGGGGAAAGGGATATGAGAAAACTCCATCACCAGGTTTCTTCCAGGCTTTAGGAACAAGTCCCTTTAAACTGGTTGATTTAGAGCAACACGTAGGCATTTTGCTAATTGCTCTGCAGTACACAGAAAACCCCTCCTTGTAAGCAACTAATATGAGCACAAGAGACAGAGACCCAGATCAACACTTGGTTTACAAATGCCACCTGCACAAATCCTGGCATCAGACAGGTTCTGAGCTCTCAGTTATACCCTAGAAAACAGCAGACATATAGACAGTTTACTGACAATGTCAGTACCATGTGCTGCTTTGGCCCAAACCATATAGAGAGGCAGCAGCAGCAGGGAGAGAAATGGAAACCAAAGCGTCATCACTTTTGGTACAAAACCAAAGCTGCAGACACCTGGAATACTCTGCGCAATTCTAAGTGCCACATCTCAAGGTGAAAGAATGGAGGTGGACAAAGTCCAGAGAAGGGAAATGAACTGAACAAAGAGATGAATGGGTGTTTCATGTGAGGATGTATTTTTAAAAGTTAGGACCAGGCCAACATAAATTCGGTTCCTGCACGCTGGAATTAAAGGAAATAATAATATGTGAATAAACACACACCTACTAGAGTCTCTGAATTCCAACAAATGGGGCTGCCTTGAAGGTAGAATAACTGTCAAGTTTGGTAAGCATATCCTTTAGGGTCTTAAGTCTCATGAAATATTCACTTCTATGGTGAAAACTTTTAAGAGTGAGGGTGGTTAGACACACCAACAGCTAGAGTGTGGCTGAGAAAGACACATGTCAAAAATTTAAACCAATTAAGGCAAAACTGAGATACTATACATTTTCCAGGGCTGTGCTGTCCAATGTGGTAGCCACTGGCTGCACATGGCTTTATAAATTTAACTGAGACAAAACTGAAAATCATTTCCACAGTTCAAGTGCTCAACAGTCACATGTGGCTAAGGCTTCCACCCGGCCAGGCCTTACTCAATAAAAGCCTACTGAGGGACTTCCCTGGTGGCGCAGTGGGTTCGATCCCTGGTCCGGGAAGATCCCACATGCTGCGGAGCAACTAAGCCCGTGCGCCATAACTACTGAGCCTGCGCCCTACAGCCCGCGAGCCACAACTACAGAAGCTCGTGCTCCTAGAGCCCGTGCTCCGCAACAAAGAGAAGCCACCGCAATGAGAAGCCCGCGCACTGCAACGAAGAGTAGCCCCCACTCGCTACAACTAGACAAAGCTTGCGCGCAGCAACGAAGACCCAACGCAGCCAAAAATAAATAAATTAATTAATTAAAAAAAAAAGCTTACTGAGTGTACCAAGGAGATCAGAGCCTTGAGATAAATATGCCAGAACCTGCAGGACTGCTTTGAAAGAAACGTCAAGAAGGGAAATCAAGCAACTCCAACCCCAGTAGTCCATAAGCAAAAGGATGCTTCCAGTGTTAGGAGGCCTCCTGGTTAACAGGAGGCTCCGGGAGAACACACTGGAATGGCCTCAGACTTACCATGGTCACTGTACCGCCTCTGCTTCTGGCTTGAAGAAACACTTCTCTGTACTTTGTGGTGAGGAGACTGGCCAGTACTGTTGTTGAGGTCGCTGCTTGGCCTAACCTTAGCAAGTGAAAGATTGCTGCTAGAACTGGAATCACTAGCATCCAGCTAAGAGAAAATGAGAAAAACAGAGCAAACCACAACACGAGCCCAAATGGTTTATTATGAAACTAAACTTACAATACACAAACCTCTCATAAGTAGTTCATTTAGAGAGAAGAATCACAGTGTACAAAAATGACAACCCTAAACTCAGGCAAAAGTATTTTTCTGACTGCTGGAAAAACTCAACACAAGGATAAATATTTACGTTCTTCTTTCCAGGCTTTTTCAAAAAACTTAAAACGCTCTATTTATTTCATCTGATACTTTACATCATTTAAAAACTACTAATGACTATAGGTTAACTTAATGAAAGCCAAATTATTAAAGGTTATTATCTTAAAGTTAAAATAGTATCTCATAATAGTCATAGGAGTTAGATTAGTTATTTGAAGGTAAATTTTAAAATATTATCAAATGTTATACACACTAAAAAAAAACGAAGAGTTTACATGAGCTAATAATTCACAAAAAGGATATTGCAGGCTTTTATCTGATTATTCTTACCTCTGAAGATTTTCTCCCCAACAACAAGTATGTAGCTGTGATTTCATCATATTTCATCTTACTAAGAGATTCTTGAATTTCGTCTTGTGAATATCCCATTCCCACCATAATATCTAAAAGAAGGGTATAATATAGTTTATGTGTTTCGTTTGGTTAAGAAATCATTATGTTACAGGGTAAAATAATTTCCTTTATTTGACCCAAAAGATCACACATTTTCTAACATAAACGGGCAGTTGGCTTATTTCTGAGTTACTGAGTGCTATTACAGGAAACTGCAGATAAGTTCCTAAATATGACAAAACATATAAGCTGATTCATGTAACTTATGCTTAACTTCCCATTATCCCCATTTTAGGCATACACATATGAATCAAAACAGAAATATGTTACCTGTACACACACCAACATGCAGGCACAGAATAATTACCTATCCTTTTCTGGTCTGAGATGTCCAGTTCTGGTTCAACAAACGGTTTTAGTTCATCTTCCTCATGCCCTGCATTGATCCACCTGTCCTTCATGATTTGCTGAAAGGTGAACTGTTCATTAGCAGCATAAAATGAAACATTCTGATAATCACAATATTTAGGAAAGCTTATTTTCAACATTTCATCGATTATGGCTCAAAGGATAACTTTTAAAAAATGTCTCAATGTTACTTAAAAAACCCCAGGATAGTATTCAATACATCATACAAACCAAGCAAAGTTCTAAAATTACTTTAAAGACTCTCCAAAGTTGTTCCTTATTTCCAGTTATGTGATTACCTCTAGAGTGCCTCGTTTTATTGGATTTAGCACCAGGAAACGTTTGAGAAGGTTTTCACAGTCTGTGGACATGTAGAAAGGGATTCTGTATTTCCCTCTTAATACTCTCTCTCTCAGTTCCTTTGGGGAGGTAGAGAGGAAAGAAAACTAGTGAGTCAACTTTTAGGTTAAAAAAGAACTCAAAGAACCCCACTGAAACAACATTAACACATTAACTCTTATCATTTTATAAAATCCTTTTAGCTTTCTGAAGAACACGGATGCAACCACTTCTTATACCTTTAGGTTCTGTCCATCAAAGGGGAGCGACCCGCTGACTAAAGTGTAAAGAATGACGCCGAGGCTCCACACGTCCACTTCCGGCCCGTCGTACTTCTTGCCCTGGAAGAGCTCTGGGGCTGCATACGGAGGACTGCCACAAAACGTATCCAGTTTACTGCCAACAGTAAATTCATTGCTAAAACCAAAGTCAGCTATTTTAATGTTCATATCAGCATCTAACAATAGATTTTCAGCCTAGAGGGAAAACACCAAGACAAAAATGAAATTTAACCAAAATATAATCAGAACTGTGATAGAATCAGGCATTTCACAAAAGCTTTTTGTAATGATGTAAAGTTAATATATCCTAATGAATAAGAAAACATTCTTTCTAGAGAAAAAAAATAGGAGCTAAATCAGAATTCCTCATTTTTCAGCATTAATAACCAGTAACAGATATGAGGTGTAGTCATCCCTCAGTCTTCTTAGGGGACTGGTTCTAGGACCCCCTGTGGATACCATAATCCATCATCATACCAAACGGTATAGTACAGCCAGCCCTCCTTAGCCACAGATGCAGAACCCGGGGATATGGAGGCCCAACTGTAAAGATTGATTCTAGCACTAATTATACAGCAAATGTCCATGATCAATAAAATTTTTAAAGAGCTTTTTAAGAATAAGGGGCTTTTAAAAAATAGATACTTGCTTTAGGTGGATAGTCACATTTCAAAAACACTGCTAAGTAAGCTGTATAATGGCTATTATTGAGGAGGGAGCATCCTAAACTTCATTCAAGATAGAGATCACAGTCTTTTCCACTTGTTTCAACAAACATTTACCACGTGGCAATTACACACCAGATGTTATATTAGTGTCTGGATATATAGACAGACAGGGTCCTGCCCTCAAAAAGCTGACAATTTAGAAAAATAAGCAGCTACACTCTTGGGCCTAACTGCTGTGACAGATAAGTGGGGAGTCATGGGCCCAGCACTGAAAGATATGGTACGGCTTCCTAGAGGGGATGAAACTGAAACTGCTGCCTGGAAGATTAGTTGATAGTAGTGGGTGTGTTAACGGGAGGTATTTGAAGCAGAATAAACAGTGTGAAAACTCTGCTGAGACAGAACACGTTTTCCTCAAGAAACTGAAAGGCAGTGTGTGGTAGAGAGATGCAGAGAGACACAGCTGGGGACGGGGCCATGCCTGAATTACAAAGGGCCAGCCCAGTGACTTGTAGTCAGGAAGTTTGGGTTTGTAACCTAAGGGCAACAGGAAGCCACTGAAAAAGTCATTCAAGCGGGAAATGACAATCTTGTTTGTGTTTTTAAAGGACCATTCTGGTTACAATGTAGGAAACAGACATGGAAGAAAGAGGCAAAATTGGAAGCAGGGAAGACGAGGCAAGAGGCTAGTGTGGTAATCAGGTACGAGATATGCTGGTGGTCTGGACTAGGAGAGTGAGTGGGGACAGAAAAGAGTGAGCTCAAGTGATACTCAGGAAACAGCAGCAAAAAGACCTGGGGTCTGAGTGGACGGCAGAGTAAAGGAGAGAGGGGCACCTGAAGGACAGTCACCACAATGAGAAATAAAAATTCAAGTTTAGGAAGGAAGAGTTTAGGTGTTGAACTTGCTGAACCCGAGCTACCTGAGGGATGCTGAGGTGAAGGTGTCCTTTTGTCAGCTGGACACTAAATCCTAGAAGAGAGCTCCGGCTGCAGGAATGGATCTGGGGGTCATCAACATATAGGTGGCCACTGCAGCTACTGGAGTGGATGTGAATGCAGCAAGGGTGGGTGAGCAGAGAACAAGCAAATCGATAACAGTTATGTCAGGAGAAAGAATAAGTGAATATCAAGTTAAGAGAGAATCTAAACAATGTTTAGAGAAATACAGCTGCGAAGGTGAAGAGGAAAAAAAGGGTGTACCAGGAAGGGGAATCGGGGTGCGGAGGTTTTTCGGTAAAAGAGGGTATAAACTTGAGCATGTTTTTATACATGCTGCTAGTGACACGCCAGCAGAGAGAGAGGGCGGATGAAGAAGGGAAAGATGGGAGGAAACAGAGTGAAGCAGCCCCTGGAAGGACACAGGACCCAGAACACAGAGGCAGGGTCAGCAGAGGCACCCCGCTGTCCTGTAACAAGGGAAATCCTGGAAGGTTAAGGGTGGATGCAGGTGCAGGTGGGAAAGAGGGAGTTTCTGCCTGGTGTTTCTATTCTCTCTGTGAAATAGGAAACCTTATCCTATGCCAGGAGTGCGGGCAGAGGTGGAGAACCGTGAAGCAGGTCTCATTTAAATACCGCTGCTGTTAACAAGAGAGAATGCGGACTAGAAAAACAGAAAGGGATGCCAGGCAGCACTGAGGACACTGTCCAGGTGAGAGCGCGCATTTCTGGAGGCCCCCATCTGTTTGGTGGTAGGATGATTTTTCTCCAGAGACCAACTATGAGCTGCCTTAACTGAAATGTAAAATATATCTTAGGATTTTTAAAAAAATTTAATAACACATTCTAATCTATGCCTCCTTTATGTCATGA
Source organism: Balaenoptera ricei (assembly GCF_028023285.1). Lineage (NCBI taxonomy): Eukaryota > Metazoa > Chordata > Mammalia > Artiodactyla > Balaenopteridae > Balaenoptera > Balaenoptera ricei. Next base: position 186,193,226 of record NC_082640.1, on the reverse strand, counting down.
GCACTGGGAGAACTGAGCACACACAAGGCAAGTGTACACTAGTAAGGGCACTGTGACTCACCTTGAGGTCTCTGTGAACGATCCGCTTTTGGTGGCAGTACTGGACTGCAGACACTATCTGGACAGGAGAGATGCAAGGCTATTAGTCATCGCCGGTGCAGACTACTCAGTGAGCACTCACTTCAATGTCTGTGTGGATCTCTAAATATAATTTTCTCATGCTTTGAACTTTTCAATTTGGAGAGATTGAGTGCAAGAAGAGCGAAGTGAGGCTGTTCTTCCTGTTCTTTCTAATTTTAACTAGAAAGTCTCTTCTTGAGCCCTGCCCTCGATCAGAAGGCTCTGGTGCAACTTCTGCACGCCCACGTTGTCAACTCACAACCAAGCCGGCAGATACGGACTATTCGCACTGGGTGTTTATCCAGGTTGGTTCTCCCCAGCCAGTCCCTACAACACCCTCTTCCTTTTGGCTAATGTAGGTTCAAGGACAGCAAAAATGACTTAACTTCTCTGAGGACCAGTTTCCTCTTCCTTAAAATGGAAGGATGAATGTTGTAATGTATGTGAACTACAAACTATGAAAACTATTATGTGCTTTATCAATAAGAATCCCTCCTACTCTCAGCAAATGACATGCTTTCATTTAGCCAACTTTTGATTACTCCTGTGATTAGTGCTGTTATTATTATTATTTTTTTGGCTGCGCCGTGTGGCTTGTGGGATCTTAGTTCCCCGAGCAGGGATTGAATCTGGGCCCTCGGCAGTGAAAGTGCGGAGTCCCAAACACTGGACTGCCAGGGAATTCCCTGATTGGCACTGTTAAATAACTGCTCTACTGAAATTTCACACTTACTAGCAATTTTTAAGTCTCCTTGTCTAATTATAAAACTTTTATATCCTTATTATAAAAACTTTAGGAAATACAGAAAAGTACATACAAGAATATGCTTTTATAACCAGCAAATAGAGATGACATCTCCTGTTATTCTGGTGCATTTGCCTCTAGTCTCTACTTTGGTATTACATATGTGTATTTAAATATATATGATTACACATCTACAAAACTGGGGTTATAATGAAAATACTGCTTGTTTCTCCAAATCATCATCAACTTTGTTGTAAGCAACATGCACGTAACTACACTGGACACAAAAACTCAGAGAGGGCTGTTCTATTGGTTGCTATTTTGGTTCAGAATAAGCAGGAAGGATAAGCTGGGCTGGGGTTAAGGTGGGAATGATGCCAAAATCAAGGCTTCACTAAGCAGCTTCATACTTTATAAAGTGCATATGCAGAAGACCAGCCCACTCATAATCAACTAAAGGTACACAAATTCCAATGCCAAAATATTGGTTTTAGAGCATCTGTTAACAATTACACTGCTCTATTCTGTCAGCATGAAAACTGGGAAAGTGAAATATCGATAGATTTGTTTCCCTCAAAGTAACAGGTTTATTGCCTAGGAAGGACATAGGTAAATTTTATCTTACTTCTGCCTGATCAAATTTTCCCTGTTCCCCCCAACCCGGCCCCCATATTGAGATTTCTCTCATAGGTTATTTTCAAATTCTGCTTCCGAACCAGATTTGACAATGTCCTACCCTTTCTCAAAGAGAATTTCTCTTCTTTTACCTCCAAACAGCTCAAAGCTAACCTGATGCCACAATAACCTGAAAGTACTCAACTTTCAATTATTGCTTTTTTGCGTTCTGCTTTTAAGGCAAAAGCAGTTATTTCCAAAGAAGGCTGACAACCCAGATGTTTCCCAGGTGAAATAAGAATGCACGCCTAATTCACCTCCAGCCACACATGAAAGAACAGAGGCAGCAACACCAGCAACCCACCCAGAAAGAGCTAAGGAAAGAAGATGGAGCCAGGAACCTCTTCTCTCTCTTTGAAAAGAATGAGAGCTCAGCCAAAACATTAAAACAGCATAAACAGTAACAAGTATGAGAGTGGGGAAGAAAATGGGAAGAGGGAAAGCCATCTGCTGATGAATATGGAAAGAAGGGCCTATTTTTGACAGAAAACAGATCAAGCATAGTGTACTCTGTGTGTGGCATACCTTTCTCTTTGTAATAAATAGGAAAACTTTATATTTCATCAAACTAATAATGACATAAACTTTTGGAAGGCATGGCAATTAGAAACAGAGAAAAGTGGAAGCACCAATATGCCTGATCCTTCCAGGTTTAGTAAGTGGACTTAAGGAAATACTATGGCAGGAGAAAAGATTACATTAATTGTAAGCACTGTAAATCAAGCCAGTAATTGTACAAGTACATAAACTCTCTTTTCTGGACCAACTAACAGGTCCCTCAAATAATGCTTCAGAATTTCCGCAGGAAATTAAGATAAGAAGCTGCGTGATAAATGTCCAAGTATCCCTGACCAGTCAGACCCCACCTGGGGGATGGGCGGAGATGGAAGAAGAGAGGACAGGTCTAAGCACTGAACTGCTTCCCTGGAGAAGGTCCAGGCTCAAACCTGCTGCTGCCCGCTGGCAAGAGTCTTTTCCTCACAGTCAATAAATCATATTTGCATACACATTTGCAAGTCAGATAGATTCATCTGAGTGGGAAGGAATTTCAGTTTTATGAGGCAAAAAAATCTTGACTTTTAGGTGGTCAATTTATAAAAATTAAGAGTACAGTTATGGGGCTTCCCTGGTGGCACAGTGGTTAAGAATCCACCTGCCAATGCAGGGGACATGGGTTCGAACCCTGGTCCAGGAAGATCCCACATGCCGCAGAGCAAATAAGCCCGTGCGCCACAACTACTGAGCCCATGTGCCACAACTACTGAAGCCCACGTGCCACAACTACTGAAGCCCACGTGCCTAGAGGCTGTGCTCCACAACAAGAGAAGCCACCGCAATGAGAAGCCCGTGCACCACAATGAAGAGTAGCCCCCTGCTCACTGCAACTAGAGGAAGCCTGCGTGCAGCAATGAAGACCCAACGCACCCAAAAATAAAATAAATAAAATAAAAATTAAAAAAAAAAAAAAAGAGTACAGTTATGGAAAGGGCCAAACAGACTTGTTTTGTAATAAAGAGAAATTTGAGCTTCCTTCCATAGACCACAGGATAAAATGATATCAGAACTGGAAAGGATTTCAGAATTAATCAAGTATAACTTCCTCTTTATATAGCTAGAAAAACTGAGGATCAGAGAATTTAAATGATGGCCAAAGTCAATTTCAACTTTGATATTTAAGAGGTTTTAATTCAAAGTACCATTAGTACTTTTTTTTTTTTTTAATTTATTTATTTTTGGCTTCACTGGGTCTTCGTTGCTGCGTGCAGGCTTTCTCTAGCTGTGGCGGGCGGGGGCTACTCTTCATTGCCGTGTGCGGGCTTCTCATTGCGGTGGCTTCTCTTGTTGAGGAGCACGGGCTCTAGGTGTGTGGGTTTCAGTAGTTGTGGCTCACGGGTTCTAGAGCACAGGCTCAGTAGTTGTGGCACGTGGGCTCAGTAGTTGTGGCGCACGGGCTTAGTTGCTCTGCAGCATGTGGGATCTTCCTGGACCAGGGCTTGAACTTGTGTCCCCTGCATTGGCAGGCGGACTCCCAACCACTGCGCCACTAGGGAAGTCCCCCATTAGTACTTTTAAATCAAATTAAATTTAAGCAACAGCAAAAGTTAAGAAACTTATTTATAAGTCCTTAACTGTAAACACTAGACTAAGCAAATCAAGAGAGGCAACTGTTAAGAGAAATCTTGAAAATCGGTTAAACTTGCCTTTCTAAATATTGTGAAACCCTTAAAGACTCCTACCTATACTTCTACCTTAACAACCTTAAATGTTAATAAAACAAACATTTAAAGGTTCTGAGAGAAATGAGGTTATATTGCCATTTAAATACAGAACTTAAAACTATGGGAGGACAGCGTTAATTAAGAAGTAATAAAGTACCTGCTCCTTCCTTTAATCTAAAACAGGGGTGGGCAAATTATGGTCTGTAGGCTCAATCTGGCCCACCACTTGTTTTTGCAAATAAAGTATCGTTGGGACACAATCATATGAGTGTATTTATTCACATATTGTCTAAGCTGCTTCTGTGCTACTACAGCAGAGTTAAATAGTTGCAACAGACTGTATGGCCTACAAAGCCTAGAATATTTACTATCTGGCACTTTACAGAAAGAGTTTGCTGATTCCTAATCTAAGTAAGACCACATCATAATGATTAAGAATTTTAGTCCTGCAGTCAGAGGACCTGTCTCTGACTCAATGGTAGGTTTCCTACTTGCCAGGCATCAAATTTTGGGCAAATTATTTAGTCTTCCTGTGCCTCAGTTTCCTTATCTTTAGCAAATGGCCATAATACTCTTTACTCACAAGGCTGCTGCAAGATTTACATTAATGTAGGTAAAGCACTTATCCCAATACTTAGCAGGTAATGATCAATCAATAAATAGTAATCGTTATTAGAGAGTTAAGTCACCTTTATGTTTAAAACCTATTTATTAAAATGAGTGTCTCTTTAAGGCCATGGGGTAAAGAAAGCAAGAAGGTAAGCCATTAATTCACAGGTTAAGTTCTGTTTGGTTTTGGTTTATGTAAGACAAAACTAATGATGAATTTTGGGATTGTGACACTTCTTGGTAAAAACTTGGAAATGGTTTTCTTTAATGAAATCTCAAGTGTTTGCAAGGCTCTTGTTTTTTAAGGCTCAACTGTCAAAAAACTAAGGTTAAGAGTGGGACTGAAAAAAAAAAAAAAGAGTGGGACTAAAATTTCAATTACAAAGCTAGAACTAGAACCCATGGTTGCCTCTAGCACAGTGCCTTAGGCATGAAAGCACTTAATAAATTAATAAATTTTTGTTGTGTTGAACTGAACGGCCAAACCCTGATCCATTCTATGGGCCTTATGACATTTATAGAGGCAAACACTTGTTTGCTTTAGGGTTTAAGCAAGAAAACATATTAAATCAATAAATTAAAGGTGCAGCAATCCATACCTGTCTAAATTTAGCTCTTGCTTCTTTTTCCTTCATTCTTCCATGTGCAACCAGATAGTCAAACACTTCACCTATAATTGAGAGAAATAAAAGTAAGCAGAAGTCCTACTTCTGAGCGTTAACTTTCCCATAAACTGAAAATGTTTCACTTTTAGCAATGCTCTAATTTTAATTTTTAAAATACAGGTATGAAGATAAACAGAAATATGTGGAATCTGAACTAACTTAGCCTTAACTATAGGCAAAGTTTATAGACAAAATCTTTTAAGCCAAAGATAAGCCTTAACATTAAATTCTCATATGTTTAAATTATTACAACTTTTATTTTAAAGGTTATGTTTCCAGTATGCTTTAATAAAAACTTGGCAATGAAAAGTGAAAGTTAAAATGGTTAAGTTATTTGTGTTAAAAGAAGATGTCTTCACTATAGGACCATGACAAAAAAGCATTTCCTGAATATACTCATTCATTCAACAAATAATTACTGAGTGTCTACTAACTGCTGAGAACCGTTCTAGGCTCTGGGGAAACATAGCAGTGAACAAAGCAAAGTCCTTTTCCTCATGGAGTTTACACTCTAGGAGGGGGTAGACAGAAATAAACAAACAAATGAATATACAGTATATCAGATTATAAAAAGTACTGTGGAGAAAAGTCAGGGGAAAGAAACAGGAAGTGTGTTTGTGTGTGTAAGCACTGTGCTGACTACTATGAGGGAGTGGACACTAGTTATCTGGGAGAAAGATTCTAGACAGAGACAAGAGCAAGGAGGCCATGAGGCTGGAGAAGCGTGAACAAGGGAAAAGGGAGGTGCTGAACGAGCACAGAGATGGTAGGAGAAGCGAGATCAAGAAGAGTCCTGTGGGTGCTGTTCTAAGTGAGAGGAGAAGCAGAGGAGAACATGAAATGACTGGCTTCTTAAAGGATCACTCTGGCTGCTAGAGGGAGAAGAGGGTTAAGGCTGAGGAAGGGACCGGGAAACCAACTGGGAAGAGCGCAATATTCAGGACAAGAAAGAGGGTGGCCGGGCCTAGAGTGGGAAACGGCAGTGGTGGTGACAAGTGGGGAGATTCAGGACACAGTGCAAAGGAAAAGCCAATAGAACTCGCTGGTGGATGTCTAGGTGGTAGTTTTACACAGTATTAATTCCTCAGGGAAGAGAAGTGACATTTCAAGGAACCTATCAGTACTGCCAATTGCTTATCAATTTGGAATAAAGAAACACCTCTGAAATCAACCAAGAGTACTAATTTACCAAATTGGATATAAAATGTGTTTGGGAAAAAAAATCACATTTACTTCATACAAATAAAGAATATTTCCATCAGCTCAGTGACAACAGTTAACTAAAATATTTTGATACTTAAAAAACGCTTAGTTTCAGGACTTAAATATTTTTGAGGAAAAGGTTATTCTGAACTGTACATTAATATCTGACTTAAACTTTTAGCCCTAACTTTGAATAAATTTTAAAATAATAAATGGGTATAAATATTTTCAAGTTATCACTGACTGCCTAATGATCTTTTAAAAGGAATTACCTATTGTTAATTTATACTACGCAATTCATTTAACTATGATGAATTATAAAATTAAATGTCAGCTCAGTAAAATGTCAGTATTTTCTATGCGAATGACCTTTCTATTTGCAGAAAAATATACTATGTCAAAACAAGTAGTTAAAAAGTGAAAACAAAGATGCATGCATAACATACGTAACAGTTTTGACTTTTTAGAAAAACTTAATGGATTAAACCCAGTAGTTGTAGAGTCACACAGATAAAGTCCAAGTCTGTCAATATAATTTTAAAATATTTTAAAATTCAAACGCAATATAAACCTGTTAAGAGATTTTGGAACCATAAAGTCACAGTCACTAAGTTATAAACCAGGAATACAACCCAGATCTCTTACTTTTCCCCTTATTAAAAATGCATTAACACTCAGATTAAGCAGCTGAATTGAAAACCTCTAAAGGCTATTATTTATTAGGAGAGAAAATTACAAACAGGGGCTCTCCCTGCCCAGGTCACGGCCCATGTGGTTGATGAAAGGACACTGGACAGGACAGTTCAGAAAGCCCTTGGTTTTGGTTCAGGTCCTGCCACTATAACCCGTGATGAAACCACTGGCATAGAACAACCGTTCAGAGCTTTAGGTTCATCTGTAAAAATTAGGCAATTGCCCTGGATGATGTCTAAGATTCCTTCCAATTCGAAAATTTCACGATTGTTCCAAATTGAAAAATACGAGGCTGGGGAGGAGTAGATAGCCATTTTTTAAAAATTATTTATTTATTTAGGCTGCGTGGGGTCTTAGTTGCGGCATGCGGGCTTCTTGGTTGTGGCATGCAGACTCTTGGTTGTGGCATGCAGACTCTTAGTTGTGGCATGCGAACTCTCAGCTGCGGCATGCATGTGGGATCTAGTTCCCCGACCAGGGACGGAACCTGGGCCCCCTGTATTGGGAGCATGGAGTCTTACTCACTGGACCACCAGGGAAGTCCCTAGGGAGCCAATTTAATGAAATGTTTGTTGTTCAAAATGGCAAACGTATCAACAATAAAACAGCTGCCCTGGAGATGGTGCTTTGTTGAGCTGATTAAAACAAATGGCCCAAGCCAATAAACCACCACCACCACCCATCAGTGCTGTTATAATGCTGAGCAATGGCACCGAGTCCCCAAAGGAGGGCTGTGAGGGCTGTGCTCCCATGCCCAGTAAGAAGCTCAGAGACATGTAACTTATGAGGTCACACTGCCAATGAGAGGCACTGGCTGGCTGGACTCCATGTCTGTCTTTTCTGGAGTCCATCCTCCTCCTGGATGGACACTTCTCAGATGTTTTTGACTTCTCCTACACAGAGCAATCTCTAGGACCCTGGTACCTAAAACAGATGGGAACGGAAAGCCGTGACTCACTGACCAATCAGTAGAGGCTATATGGTGTCGGAAGGCTGGGCTCCAGGCCTGGCAACATGACCACAGTGAGATTTCCCAGCCTCCATTTCCTCAAGGGTAAAAGCCCATCGCTCACTGCCTGGCCACATCACTGAGGCATTGTGCAAGTCAAAGGAGACCAGCAAAGAGAAAAAAGCACTTGTCCACTGCAGTGGCTACACAAATGAAAAGACTATGAACCGTAAGATGAGTAGATAGCATTCGAACTCCGTACAGACTTATGGTTCTACCATTAACCTTCAGCTCTTCCTACTGCTCCTCAACTGCGAAAATCCCAACTAAACTCTCAAACCACACATTTAAAAGATGAAGCACACAACTAATAATGAATTAGGAGTATGAAAAAGTGGTGCCAGGGGTGTGCCTGCTCTGCCCACAACAGGTTTACAATCTTTTATTTAATGGTTAACTCACCACAGTGAGGCTGTGATTCAACTTTCTGTCTCCAGGTTCTGCATCCTGGATCAAAGTGCTAACAAAACAAAACTCTACTATAATCAAAACAATTTAATCTATACTGTAGAGTTAAATAGAGTATGTCTCCAGTAGTTTATAATTTCATTAATTCAGTTCAATTCTTATTTGCTGAGTATCTGCTATGTGCCAGGCACTGTGCTAGAGACAGGGAACACACAAAGACAAACAAGAAAGCTTCTGCCTTTCACAAACAATGAAAACTCACACACAGTCCAAAAACTACAAGCATAGCCCAAACATAACCCTAAAATAAGAATCTTTGTAAAAGATAACAGCGATATACATTCATTTCATAAAAATGCCTACATGTATACAACCTTATAGGCAAATAATTACCAGTCCTTAATCTTTATTTTAGGGAAGTCTAACCATAAACACGGTGACCACCATTTCTGGCCTTGGGAAATGATGGACACCAATGACATAAAAATCTGATAAAGACATCCATCCAACATGCAGTACAAATTTATTTCAAATAGGCTAATGCACTGATATTTTTGAAAATTCAAGTACTGGAACAAACAAAATGTGCTATATATACACAATGGAATATTATTCAACCTTGATAAGGAAAGAAATTCTGACACAGGCTACTAAATGGATGAACCTTAAGGACATTACGCTAAGTGAAACAGGAAGTCACAAAAGGACAAATATTGTATGATCCCACTCATATGAGGTCCCTAGAGTAGTCAAATTCATACAGAAAGAAAGCAGAATGGTGGCTGCCAGGGGCTGGGTGAAGGGAGGATGGGGAGTTACTGTTTAATGGAGACAGAGTTTCATTTTGGGAAAATGAGAAAGTTCTGAAGATGGATGATGATAATGGTTAACAATGTGAATGTATTTAATGCCACAGAACTATACACTTGAAATGGTTAAAACAGTAAATTTTACGTTATACCATAATTAAAAAAATCCAAGTATTTGCGTATTATCAATTAATGATGCTAATAATGAAACACTTAATAGCAACCCACAGAACTGCTAGGAATCAGCCTTCCTGATTCTCATCCTAGTGTATTATGATTCTGAATGTTAAATGAAACTTTAACAATTATCCGTGTGGGCTGTGTGGTTGTGTATTCTTCTAAAAGGGAAGAAAGAGAGAAAAACAATTTATAAATTTCTTACCTCCACTGGCATACTCCATGATTAGGTAGAGTGTTTTGTCAGTTTCAATGACTTCGAATAACTTCACTAGGGGAGGGGAGAAGATATAGGAGAAAAAGAAACAAATGTCCATATGCACAGTACTATGTACATATAAACTATAACTACAAAAAGTAACTTTTTCCTTGTTAAAGATTTTAATAGCTGGCCCTCTACAAAATTCTTTTAGGAAAATTTATAATATATTACAACAGCAGAAAAGATTTTATAAAAACAAGGAATTCTATAAAAATAAACATAGTTTCTGGGTGCTCAAACGGTGTAACTTCAGGATGCACTCAGCAGTCTAGTGAAGTGTATCTGCTCTCATTTCATCCTCCTGTATTACGTCTATATCTGTTCTATTCCTAAAAGTGCAAGTCCATTCACTTGTCATTATGGCTTTAAGGATACATATAATTCCTCTTGAGACTTCCGTTGCTTGGGAAACTTATCACAGTTCTCAGAGAACAAGGTCCCTTTGTTTCTGTTCTTTTTCTTAAAGATGTGTTTTATTTTATTTTTAATTTTTTTTTGGCTGCGCCATGCAGGATCTTAGTTCCCCAACCAGGGATCCAACTGGAGCCCCTGGCAGTGAGAGTGCGGAGTCCTAACCACTGGACTGCCAGGGAATTCCTAAGGAGGTTCCTTTGTTTCTATTCTAAAGCCAGAGATGGCAAAGTAGAAGGGATTATACTATAAATAATTGAAAATAACTTTTTTTTTTTAAATAAATTTATTTATTTATTTTTGGCTGTGTTGGGTCTTTGTTGCTGTGTGCGGGCTTTCTCTAGTTGCAGTGAGCGGGGGCTACTGTTCGTTGCGGTGCGCAGGCTTCTCACTGTTGTGGCTGCTCTTGTTGCGGAGCACGGGCTCTAGGCACATAGGCTTAAGTAGTTGTGGCACGTGGGCTCAGTTGTTGTGGCTCACGGGCTCTAGAGCGCAGGCTCAGTATTTGTGGCACACGGGCTTAGTTGCTCCGCAGCATGTGGGATCTTCCCGGGCCAGGGCTCAAACCCGTGCCCCTTGCATTGGCAGGCGGATTCTTAACCACTGCGCCACCAGGGAAGCCCTGAAAATAACTTTTTAAAAAGAATTATTTTCAATGGGTCAGTGTGACTACTATAGCAGTCTCCTGTTACAGATACAAATAATATTTCTATTACTGCTAATTCATAAAACCATAACAAAATCAGAAATATAAAATTTTTAAATGAAACTGAAGTTAATCTCTCAAGCTATCAAATCACTATCTCCTGTATCTACTTTGGTAATACATACTTTACAATTAAATTTAGCAAAAAAGGGAGCAGGGAGGGAGAATGCTAATCTCTTATATTGTGGGTTATTTTCTGATGCTTTAACACAGAGTATTAGATCAAATAAAGTACCTTACACAGTATTGGATGTGTTTGTCAAACTGGTGAATAAAAGTATCATATCATTTCTAAGATGATATATGTTCAGGCTGTTAAGAAAAATTTAAAGGAATTTAAGGCATATATGCTGGTAAACCATCAACATATAAATAATAGCTTTCTAAAATTCCAACGCAGGGGGAATTCCCTGGCAGTCCAGTGGTTAGGACTCCTAGCTTCCACTGCAGGGGGCTGGGGTTCGATCCCTGGTCAGGGAACTAAGATCCTACAAGCCACGTGGCCCGGCCAAAAAAATAATAATAATAAATAAAATAAAATAAAATTCCAATGCAAATATTGGCTCTTCTGTGTAAACTATTTTAATCCAATGGGAATTTAAATTTTTAGAAATTTATATTTTCAAAGATATGTCATTTAGTAGTAAGTATAGAGAACTCTAATCAGGGTACAACGTAAGTAATTAAAAAACAAAACAAAAAGGTTTAAAAGTTAGCTAGTTCTTGGCAGTTATTTTTTGGTGGGAAGTTGGAATTTGAAATCCAGAGTTGGCTAGCTAGTTCCCTATGTCTTTTAAAATATGATTCAATGTACCAGTATTTTCTTGGGAACACAGCTAGAGCAGAAAGTTTTACACCTTTGAAAATTGTAACTCTAACTTACTATAATTCCTTCTTCTTTATCCATAAATTAAGTACAATTATGACATTTTCTAATATATTAAAAATTAGAAAATTATAATCTGATTACGTATGTTTCTACTGAATTAAAGCTTTACATTAATCTTTTAACCTGCCTTTAGTAATTTCAAAAAGTTAACAGAAATGATCAATATATATATATACATATATATTCTAAAAGTGTACCTGGGCTGGGAGAACGGAAGAAATCTCCTGTCACTCCTGGAATATATGTTTAGCTTTATGACATACTTTCAAGAATGCATTTAGACCCAAAAGTATTTAAGAAAGCAGAAAGTACCTATGTTTGGATGATTTAAAATCTTCATTATTCTTACTTCTCTGAAGAGCTAAAAAACAAACACACACACAATTCCCCCAACACAGGTTATTAAACATTATATATATTTAATGAAGATATATTTATATTCCATGGTTGCAATATAAATTTAAATTTTCTCTTAGATAACTGATTCACTGATAATGTTTAGTAGTCCACATCTAAGAAATAGAAATCCAGGGTAATTATGAGGTAGTTTTGTTACCTAATACTAAATACTTTAATTTTATCTTACGAAAAAGCAGAGGTCCCAGAAGAGGATGATATTTTGCTATTGTGAATTATACTTTGAATTATATTTTGCTATCCTGAACACAGAAATCAGATTTAAGCAGGAATAGTTTGTGATTAGACTTAGTCTGATTCAATAACTACCTAGGGGCTCTAATTCTGCAAATCAAAACTTGTATAGTCACAATGAACTGCATCATGATAATTCCAAGTAATTCTGTAAGAAGATTTTGAATAAAACCACTTCAACCTGACTACCCATCACACAGAATAAGGGGAAATATTAAATTGTTGCACAAACACATGCTGTGAGTTCAGAGGCGGGTCACAGCATTAGGGCCTGGGCTAATATGAGATTGCAGAAAATAACAGAATTTTAGAGGTCATCTTATACAACCCTCCTGCAAACAAATGGGAACCAGAAAAAGAGAGGAAAAGATCTTCCAAGGTCCTCCTATCTTTCCATGGGGAATACGGCCAGAACTAGTCTCCCAGCACCCAGCGTACGACACAGCCTACAGGAGGCAAGGCTGGCAGGTGGTTTGGGCAGCGAGCAGCCGCCGGCTATGGGAAAAGGAAGCTGGGGCTCTCCCCGCGCTCGTCCTTGTCCACCAGGTCTGATGGAGAACTGAATCAGCAACTAACAGCTGAAAGCCATGGTATCTGACCTACAGACAGCTCAGAGCTTAAAAACATGTAATCAAGATGAAGAGCCTTCCTGTCTAGAATACTGGATCATCCCTAAAGGCAGGAGCACTTTTATCTCCAACATACATACTTCCTATTGCTGTTGTGGTCATTCCCACATTTTCTGTCCTGAGATGAGAAGATAGCCTCCCTGACAACCATTCAGGCTTGAGTTCTTAATTTCCCTCTGTCAAGCTAACACAGGAATCTCGTTTTCCAATCCATTATAGCTGGACTTGTAGCTATAATTTGAACCTCCCAGTTATTTCTACAAATGCTAAATTAGAAGAGCGCCAAGTTGGATACCATACGAACACAGCTTAGGGCACTGCATTTAGAATGAAACCCTGACCACGGCCATGGCAGCCTCTGCCTACCCTCCAACCTCAGCTCCAGCCACCCTGATTTCTCTCATATATTAGAACATACTAAGCTCTTTCCTTCCTTAGAGTCTTTTTCCTTTTCATCCTTCAAGACTCAGGCAGATTCTCTAAAAACCTCATCTAAATAGGTCTCCTTTGTTTTACATCATAGCAATCTGTTTACTTCCTTCCTAGACTGTCTTTCAAGTTGTGATAATACATTTCTGTTTACCAGTTCACTGTTGTGTCCTCATCCACAGGGAGCATGTCTGTCTCCCTTCACTAATGCATCCTTGAAACCAAGCCTGGCCCACAACAGGAACTCATTTGTTCGACAAATGCCTGCAGGAAAGTACTAACTACCAAGAAGTGTGGTCTGAGCCAGGATCCTTAGCATTCTAATGACCACACTGCTTTGAAATCCTGAGTAGCAGAATGCCTATTACAGGGTTGTCGTAGTTCTGCTGGCGAGAGAGTTCAAATGAAAGCGACTGTTTTTTAAATCCCTACTAGCAGTACAGCACTAAAACATCAGAACTAAAGTGATTAGAACCAAAGAGCAGGAAAAAAAAATGTAATACTATAGGGATTCAAGGGAGGGAGACCTCACTTATGTCTGGGGTAGTGGGCACCATGGAGGTAACTGGATTTATGCAGTTGAAAATGGGCTGGCTATGTGTGCTCCATATATGTGAGCAAAGACAGGGAGGTGCAACCAACTAAGACCATTTAAAGAAGACCAAGTGGGGCTTCCCTGGTGGCGCAGTCGTTGAGAATCTGCCTGCCAATGCAGGGGACACGGGTTCGAGCCCTGGTCTGGGAAGATCCCACATGCCGCGGAGCAACTAGACCCGTGCACCACACCTACTGAGCCTGAGCTCCGCAACAAGAGAGGCCGCGACAGTGAGAGGCCTGCGCACTGCGATGAGGAGTGGCTCCCAATCGCCGCAACTAGAGAAAGCCCTCGCACAGAAACGAAGACTCAACACAGCCAAAAATAATAAATAAATAAATAAAAATTAAAAAAAAAAAAAAAAAAAGAAGAAGAAGACCAAGTGATCCATCTGGCAGAGCAGTGGGTTTCCAAGTGTGGGCTTCTGGCCACCAGCATCAGAATCACTAGGGTGTTTGTGCAAACTGTAGGTTCCTGGGCTCTACCCATCACTAGATCTGAAATGGGCCTTGAGAATCTCACCTTTCAACCACCACCCCAGGTGTGGTGGTTTTCAAACAGGCCCACAAATCCTTTGATAATCCTACCCTCAGAAGGCAGAACTTAATACCCCTCCCTTTGCGTGGGGGCTGCACTGAGTGACCTGCTTCTAATGAACAGAGTACGGCAGAGGCAATGGTGAGGGGACTTCGGAGACTGGCTAGGTCCCAAAAGGCACTGGGACTCCCTCCTTGCTCTCACAGATCACTTCCTTGCATGTCATGAGCACATTGAGCACCTCAATGGACAGGCCCAGATGGCAAGGAAATGAGGACTCATACCCACAGCTGGTGAGGAACTGCAGGCCCTAGACAAGAGCCAGGTGAGAGGGTCTTTTGGAAGCGGATACACCAGACCAATCAAATCTTCGGATGCTGCATCTGTGGCTCTCACCCCAAATCTCTTGAGAGCACCTGAACCAGAACTATCCAACTAAGTCACTCCCTAACACATGACTCACAGAAACTGTGAGATGACACATGGTTCTAAGTTGCTAAGTTTTGGAGTAATTTTTAGAGAGCAGTAGTACACTACCAGTAACACACTGAAGTTTGAAACCCCCTGAGTTACATACAGCAGAGGTCACACCAAGGGCTGCGTTGTGAAAACAGAGGAAAGGTGAGTGGCACCAGATAGAAGGATGAATAGTACAAGCTTCTTTCTGTAGGCTGTAGAAAGAATAGCCAAAGGTTCCCTGGCAGGATAGTGTCAGGGTATTACCAAAATGACTTTACATATCTGCCTCTATCAGAATGATACATCAGGTAGAAATGAGTTCATAAACTCTATACCAAGTTAATCAAAGGGGGTGGGGAGAGGAAGCAAGAAGCTAACAGTGATCAAGTGTCATCTCTGTCCGAAGCTCAGCACTAGATGCTTCACGTCTATGATCCTATCTAACTTAATTTCCACACCTCTGTCAGGTGACTATGATCATCTCCAATGTACAGGAGAGGAGGACTAAGAAAGTTAAGAAACTCGCCCAAGTTCTCTCAGCTAACACGTGCCGGAGCTGACAGATTACAAGCTGGCAATACAGAAACTCCAGAGCAACAGGTGGGTACTGGCACAGAATTTTTTTAAAAGTTGACAACTTGCATATATGGTTAAGATGCCAGAGATTTCATTTATTTGTATCAACTGTGAACTTGATGGCTGAAGACAAATTTGGATATAAATAATTTACTGAAAAGAAAACATGAACTTTAAGCAAAGTCCCTACTAGGATTGTACAACATATTTTTAAAAGTTTTGCTACTATAAAAGGACATTTAAATAAGACGTTCACCTATTTCTACTACCTTATTTCTCTACATTCCCTTTCAACCTTATGCAGATGCTAGTTGTAAAAAATAAAATGAAATAACACAGAAATGTGTAAATTGAAAGAGTTCTCTCCTCATCAACTAATCTCCATCCTCTACACATCTTCTCAATTTTATGTCCTTTAGGAACTGGTAGATAGGAGGAGAACAAACATCTCTAAAGGCAAAGACTTGGACCCTGGTGACGAGAACACCGAACACACTAAGCCTACAGTACTACAGAGTAAAGAAATGCCCCCAAAGCCTGTACTGAGGATGTAAAGGAATTATCCTTGGGAAAAAAACAATTTTACCAATTGATATAAAAATAAAATGAGCATATAAGAGACAGCATAGGGTGGGGTGAGATGTTATCATAGTCATCAAACTGTGATCTAAATCATCATGACCAAAGTGTTCAGACTTGCTTCTCCAGATATATAGGTATGAGACAGAATGAACAGGCCAAAGGTTGAGAGCCTGTGCTTTTCATGGCAGCTGAGTGACACGCTGGGTGACAACTTATGTGTTAGAAATAATGGACAGGAATATAATTGCCAACCTTTTCTTTACTAGGAAAGAGCTGAACTGTAAATCCAAGATTATGAGTAATTATTAGCTGCCTTGGATGAAGAGAAGGAGATACAGGTAAGAAGCATTCAGGGGGTAAGGGAGAGGGAGGCAGAGTTGAAGCTGACACCCAAGTTTGTGAATCTGGGTGCCACTTTGAGACAGAGAAGACTCAAGCTGCAGTGAGGAAGGTGAGTCTGGCTTTGGATATGCCATGTGAGGGGCAGTTAAGTGAGGATACTGAAAGCATAGCATGGTACTTGGTATTTGGGTCTGAAGCTCAGGAAAGAAATCTGGGCTAGAGATAAATTTTGTAGAATTATTAGCATAGGGATAGTATCCTTGGAAGGAAATGACACCGCTTAACTGTAAAATTAAAAAACAGAAACATCAACGAACAAGCATTTCAGAGAGAAGAGAGCTGAGGCCCACAGTGGAGACTCAGAAAAGGCAGCCAGAGTGACAGAATGAAATCCAGACACTGGAATCTAATGCCTACCACAGACCTACAAGTGGGGTCACAAAGCTCTGTTTGTAAGCAGCTTCCCAGACCCTGGAACAGCTCTGGGGTCCTTCATGAAAGAAAGAGAGAAGGATGGTGTGCCTGCTCTTCCTCATTAGGTCCCTTTGTCTCACTCACCACACTGATCACAGCACCTCTGCTGAACGAAAGAACAAATCAAAGACCCTCTCAGACAAAACTGAGGGAGAGAGCCTGGCAAAAGCCCAAAGAGTTCATGGAGAAGGAACTGTCAAAATGCTCTGATGTGAAAAAGAAAAAAAAAAAAAAAAAAAAAATGTCTTGCTTCTCTATAGACAGAATACCTCTAGAAGGACAAATAGAAACTGATGCCACTGGTGGTCCCAGGGCAGGGACCTGGATGGATGGAAGTCAAGCAGTAGATGAAGACTTTGCCTTCTATACTTTTATCTGTCCTTTGAACTCTGAATCACAACTGTAGTATCTATCTCCTCTCCTCCAATTAATTTGAATTTTAAGAAAAAGGTGGAGAATGAACAAAGAAAAGTGTTTTTTGACAAAAGGGGAATTCCTGAAAAAGAAAACTGCTGTATTCTGAGGACTGTTAACAAGAAGAGAGTTTACTATTCCTTTCCATAGTGTGGGCCAAGGCTGCTGATGGGTGAAAGGCAAGCAAGTCTTCCAGGGAATATCTTTAAAGTCCAGCAAATATGACAGCCAGCACAGTAAGGCAAAACTTAAGGAGCTTAAAGAGAGTTTAGTTACTCTCAGAACCACCCTAACATTAAAATAAACAACAGAATAGGAAAGTTAACAAATAACAGAGAAGATAAGAGCACTATTAAAGACCATTTGTTTAACACTAGGCAAAGGCAGTGACCTATCTCCTACCCAGGAAGAGCTGTCTATAGATGGGGGGAGATATATGTGTGGGTGTACTACAGTGTAATTAACCAGAATTTTACTGATATCATGTAGGTTATCCCTAACTTTTTGCTGTTGTAACATTACAATGAGCATCCTTGTATATATACATCCTCGTACACTTATGCAAATATATTGGCAGAGTAGGTTGGGGGGCCAAAGGGCATACATGCTTTTAAAATTTTGTTAGTGCTATATTACTCTCTAAAAATATATTAATTTAAACTATGTCAGCAATAACAGAGTTCCTGATTCTCTACACTCTTGCCAACAATATGTATTACCAGTTTTTTGCAAATCTGGTGAAAAAATGTTACCTTTTCGGATGTTAAACATTTTTTACTTGAATATTGACCATCTGTCCTACTAACTGCCTGAGTGTATCTTTTGACTATTTTCTATTAGGTTATATACTCCTGTTTCTCCTCGATTTGCAAGACCTTTTATATAGTATGGAAATAAGACCTTTGTCTGCCATAGCAGACAATGTTGGGTCCTTACTCAAATTCACCCTGACTCCTTTGCTGACTATCATGAGCAATCCTTTCAACTTTTTTAGCTATTTCATCTATTGTTTACTGCATATTTCTAAAATGCCAGATTATATTGCTTCCTTGATTTTCCATTTTAGACACTGTTTTGTGACTCCCACTTTGGATTTAGCTTTCCTATACCCTTCCAAACACAGACTTTTGCTTCCCCTCTCCATCCTCTTCATGAGGTTCTATTACAGTTTTGGCTAAACAAATATTATGTTTAATTTTTATTGCTAAAAGTAGTACATATAGTTTTAAAAGTCGAACTGTGTAATGTAATATATCTCTCCACCCTCAACCCTTGTTCATAATGTCAAGCACTTTCAACTCAGGTATTTGCTGCCTTACTTCTTTTTCTTTTTTTATAAGATTTTTTTTTCTTTTTGACATGGACCATTTTAAAGTCTTTATTGAATTTGTTACAATATTGCTTCTGTTTCATGTTTTGGTGTTTTGGCCACAAGGCATGTGGGATCTTAGCTCCCCGACCAGGGATTGAACACGCACCCCCTGCATTGCAAGGCAAAGTCTTAACCACTGGACCGCCAGGGAAGTCCCTGCTACCTTACTTCTGAATAGCATGCTTGTGCTGTTATTCTATGATTTCTTAGCCACTCCCCCTGATATTAGCTATTTTCTTAGTATTGGCAGTGAAGATTTAGCTCTCTTACATCCTGTCCCCCACCCCACATCCCTTCCCGCCTTCCTCCTGATCAGTTATCATAATATTTGGCTAAAGTATTCAGTTTACATTAGATAAATATTCTTTATAGCCACACTAGGAATGCATTTCCATTCTTTTTATTTATCAAAAATGTTTCTGATTTCCTTTGAGCTAATGACTGTCTCGGTTATTTTGTTCACTTAGGTTTTCTATGTATCTCTCACTTTACTAATTCATCCTTAAACTTTGTAACAGAAGTGTATACCTCCTCTCAAATACTTTCAAATAGTCAAGTATTCTTTTTTCTCCCCCCCGGAATATGCATATTCTGGAGGCCTCTGTCCTGCTCTCAAGGCCTGCTGTGTTGGATTTCCTGTTCTAGACCCTATGCTCTTCTCTTTTTTAGTATTGTCCCCCGTTGTGGTGAAATATCCCACCAATAGCTCCTGAGGAAGGGTAAGTGTATGATTAAAACCTTGCAAGAATGTTCTGATTCTATCTTCACATCTGATTGACATTTTGGCTGGGTAAAGAATTCTAGGTCGGGTATTCCCTGGTGGCACAGTGGTTAAGAATCCGCTTGCCAACGCAGGGGACATGGGTTTGAGCCCTGGTCCGGGAAGATCCCACATGCCACGGAGCAACCAAGCCCGTGCACCACAACTACTGAGCCTTTACTCTAGAGCTCGCGAGCCACAACTACTGAGCCCACGTGCCACAACTACTGAGGCCCATGCGCCTAGAGCCTGTGCTCTGCAACAAGAGAAACCACCACAATGAGAAGCCCGCGCACCGCAACGAAGAGTAGCCCCCGCTCACCGCAAGCAGAGAAAGCCTGCGCACAGCAACAAAGACCCAAAAGCAGCCAAAAATAAATAAACAAATTAAAAAAAAAAAAAAAAAAGAATTCTAGGTCATAACTGTTTTCTCTCAGAAACGCCCCCCCCGTTTTAATGAGATATAATTGACATAGAATACTGTGTAAGTCTAAGGTTGTACAATGTGATGATTTGATACACATATATATTGTGAAATCTTTACCACAGTAAAGTTAGCTAACACATTCCTCACCTCACATAATTATCATTTTGTTGTTGTTTTCATTGTGGTGAGAACATTTAAGATCCACTCTCAGAGCAACTTTCAAGTACACAGTACTTGTTAACTATAGTCACCATGCTGTACATTAGATCCCTGGAACTTTCTAACTTGTAACTGGGTGTTTGTACCCTTTGACCAACAGCTCCCCATTTCCCTCAACACCCCCATCCCCTGGCAACCACCATCTACTCTCTGTTTTTATAAGTTCAATTTTTTTAAAGATTCCACATATAACTGATATCATAGAGTATTTGTCTGATTTAACTTAGCATAATGCCCTCAAGGCCCAAGCATGTTGTCACAAAGAGCAGGATTTCCATCTTTACAGCTGAATAATATTACTATTACTATAGGATAGAATATATAATAATAATACTCCTCACACGTTCTTTATCCATTCATCTGTCAATGAACGCTTAGGTTGTTTCCCTAGCTTGGCTATTGAGAATACAATGCAACGAACATGGGAGCTCAGATATCTCTCTGAGATAGTAACTGCATTTCCTGTGGATATACACCCAGAAGTGAAACTGCTGAATCATATGGTAGCTCTATTTTTAATTTTTTGAGAAACTTCCATACTGTTTTCCAAAGTAGTTGTACCAATCTACATTCCTACCAACAGTACACAAGGTATCCCATTTCTCTACACCTTTGTCAGCATTTATCTCGTCTTTTTGATAACAACCATTCTAACAGGTTGAGGTGATATCTCACTGCAGTTTCGATTTGCATTCCCTTGATGGTTAGTGATGTTGAACACCTCTTCATGCACTTGTTAGCTATTTGAATGTCTTCATTGGAAAAATGTCTATTCAGATCCTTTGTTGCTTTTTAAATTGGATTATTTGGGATTTTATTTGCTACTGGTTGTAGGGGTTCCTTTTCTCCCATTTTGTAGGCTGCCTTTTCATTTTGTTGACTTTTTTTTTTTGCTGTGAAGTTTTTTGTAGTCCCACTTTTTTGGCTTGTGATTTTGGTGTCATTAAAAAAAAATTCATTGCTAAGAACAATGTCAAGGAGCTTTTTCCCACTGTTTTCTTCCATGAGCTTTATGGTTTCATACCTTCCGTTTAAATCCTTAATCCATGAGTTAATTTTTGTGCATGGTATAAGACAGGGGTCCAGTTTCATTCTTTTACACATGAATATCCAGTTCTCTCAGAATTTTAAAGGCCTCGATCCATTTCCTTCCAGTTTACAGTGGTGTGGAATGGTATGATGACATTCTGTTACAATTCTTTGTGACCTATTTTTTCCTCTTCCTTCTCTTTAATTTTGATGTATTTAAATTTTAATGTACCACAGATTCAGTCTCTGTGGTACATTAGGATTCAGTCCAGATATATTGTGGGTCTTTTGTCATTTACTGCATTGGGCACTGAGCCTTTCAATCTGGAATTCAGGTCCTACAGTTCTGGGAAATCACCTTCTGTTAGTCTTTGATAATCTCCCTTCCTATCCCCAGTTCTTTTTACAACACCTCTTTACCAGAAACTAGACCTCCTAGATAGGTACCTCAATTTCACATGGTATCTCTCTTAATTTTCACCTCTATGAACTTCTGTAATACTTTCTGAGAGATTTCCTTGACTTTATTTTCCAACCCCTTTATTGAATTTCTTTCCAATACCATAAATTACCCTCTCCCCAACAGTCCTTTCTCAAT
Source organism: Balaenoptera ricei (assembly GCF_028023285.1). Taxonomy (NCBI): domain Eukaryota; kingdom Metazoa; phylum Chordata; class Mammalia; order Artiodactyla; family Balaenopteridae; genus Balaenoptera; species Balaenoptera ricei. The sequence continues at coordinate 186,171,533 of NC_082640.1, read as the reverse complement.
GCACCATGTTCTTCTTTCATGAATATAATGGCCGTTATTGCATTCCGTCTCCCTCTTTTTAAAATCTTTGAAAACATAATTATAGTGTTGTTTTTTAAAGTAGCTGAGTTTCCTCTTCCAGTGTTCCTTTCTCTTTCTTATTCCTGTTTGTTTTAGTTTCAGGTTATCCTCAAATATCTGGAGATTCTTGGCTGTCCTCCCATATTTAAGAGAGGCACCAAAATGCTGGACTAAACATCATATATATAAAAGCTGGACCATAGGATGACCGGGCAGAGATTAAGTAGATTTACTGAAAGACAATAAATGTCTCTACCTATATTTTCATTTAACTCAATTTTCCTGGAGAAGAATCCTCCAATCTCCTTTTCAGGCAACACATGAAGGGCTAAAGAGTTCTGGGAGGCACGCAAGGAGCGGGAAGACAGAAAGAGTGTCTCACCACTCAGTGGGCCCCTGTTTTTAGTATGAGGTCCCCAAGTCTAGATGCTCTTCAATTCCGCCTCTTCAGAAAATAAACTGCCCAATTTCTACTGGGGCAGAGAAGGGCGGGTTGCCTGAAGGTGATATGAGGCCCAGTTATACATTTTAAGCCAATCCTGTTTCCATTTCTATGTGTACCTCCACCCACAAAAGAAGCTAACAGAACTCATCCTTCAACTTTCTGAATTCTATGGCATGACTCAGCATGATTTTTGCTGGCACCAGCCTACCTATTCCCACCCCTAAGTGCTCCCCTTAGGGACTGGTTTCAGTTCACTATGATTTGCTAAGTCTATTACATGAAAAAATATATACAATAGTGTACACACACACACACACACACACACAACTATTCATCCATCTGTTTTCCATCTGGCAAACTCGGTTTAATTCTTTGTCTGCCAGTCTTCTCTATTTTTGACACTCCTTTTTAATTCCTTTACTACTATTTAGTGAGTGGGAGGAAGGAGCAAACATAAATGTACTAATGTTTAACTGGAAGTCCTATATGCTAATACTTTAATTCCCAATTTTTGAATGGATGTTATAAGTGGGATTGAACTATAGTTTTCTTCCCTGTTTCTAATACATTTTGATAGCCATGTATGTGAATTCCAGAGAAGAATTTGGAAGCTTCCCTTCAAGATCTATTCACTGAAGGTTTCAAAGAAGCCAATCATGAAATTCTGCATATGGCAATCTGAGGTGGCAGCTGGCCTTTTTACCACTATTCAATTTCTTCTGTAGTTACTGATGCATTTAGATTCTTTTGTAGACTTAATTTTGATAAGTTACGTTTTCCTAGAAAATTATCCATTTTTTAGGTGTTCTAGTTTATTTGCACAAAAGGTTCTCTCATAATAATTTTAATTCTTCTCTATCTGGTCTTTTCCCTGCCCCTCATTTCATACTCATACTTTGTGTTGTCTCTCCCTATCCCCTGGATTAAGTTAACTAGTGGTTTATCTATTTTACTGCCTCCCTTCTCATCGCCCTCTCAAAAAAAAAAAAAAAAAAAAGCTCTAGATCATTTTGATTGTTTTTCCAATTCACTAATTTCTGCCCTTTGTAAGTTCCTTACATTATTCTTCATTCCTGAGATTTATTTTGTTCCCTTCTCTAACTTATTAGTTGAATATTTAATGTATTGTCATTTTTTGTTTAATAATGTGTTCAAGGTTTCAAATTTTCTTGAACACCAAAAGCAGTATTCTATAGGTTCGGATACACAGTGTTACTTTCTAGATACACTGCAATTTTGGTTTGCATTTTCTCTTTGACCCCATGAATTCAAAGACTGTTTTCAAGTTCCACATGTTTGTACTTTTTGTTTGTTTCTATTTTTATTGCTTGTTCAGAAAATGTAGCCTGGAAAGATCTCTTAGTCAGGCTTATTAATCATATTAACTGTTTATAGCTGCGCAAGTTATGCATTGTCCAACGGTGAGGAAATCATTTACGCTGCAGTCATCATAGATTTGAATAGTTATCACAATAATTTCCTGGCACAGAGCTGTAAAGTCTCCTAAGAAAGGGGCACTTTTTAAAAAAAAATGCACAAATGTGTGGGACTTCCCTGGCAGACCAGTGGTTAAGACTCCGTGCTTCCACTGCAGGGGGCACGGGTTTGGTCCCTGGTCAGGGAACTAAGATCCAGCATGCCACACGGTGTGGCCAAAAATAAAAAATAAAATAAAAAATAAATTAATTAAATTAAAAATGCGCAATTTGTAATATGGGCTAGTAGAGGGGCTCTATATTAAGATCTGTATCTTTTTTTCCTCTACTTAATGTGTCATACATAGCCTGAGAGAGGATAAGTCTCCTTTGTCACTCTTGTGCTTCTATAAATTTAGCTCAGATTTTTCCTGTCATATATTTTGGGGTTCTGTTTATCATTTGCCATTCTACTATTTTTAAAATAAATTTATTTATTTTTGGCTGTGTTGGGTTTTTGTTGCCACGTGCGGGCTTTCTCTAGTTGCGGTGAGCGGGGTCTACTCTTCATTGCAGTGCGCAGGTTTCTCATTGCGGTGGCTTCTCCTGTTGCGGAGCACGGGCTCTAGGCGCACAGGCTTCAGTAGTTGTGGCTCGCGGGCTCTAGAGCACAGGCTCAGTAGCTGTGGTTCACAGGCTTAGTTGCTCCGCGGCATGTGGGATCTTCCTGGACCAGGGCTCGAACTGGTGTCCCCTGTGTTGGCAGGCAGATTCTTAACCAATGCGCCACGAGGGAAGCCCTGCCATTCTACTACTGAAAATAAAAATTTTAAATATGAAAATAAATGTAAAAAAACTGCCTTTAAAATAGCAATTGTGAAGTGAACCAGAATAACCACTTTGGAAGAACACAGTATGTGTGCGTAGAGGTAGATACGGAAACTCTGTATTGCAGAGGAGTGGGGAAAGGAGAGATGAGGCAATAAGTTGTAACATGTATGAAAAAACATAATTGGATTGCTACTTCACAATATGCACAACTTCAAGGTAGATTAAAGATTATAAACCTTTGAGACAACAGAGAAAAATATCTTTATGGCCCCAGGCAGGGAAGAATTTCTTAAAGAACACAGAAAAGGTACAAACCATATAAGAAAAGACTGACAAATTCAGGTGTGTTAAAATTAAGAAATTCTGCTATTCATCAGAAGACAACATCCAGATAATGAAAAGATATACCACCAAACAGAAGAAGATATGTGCCACATGTCAGTATCCAGAATACATAATCTCTAAAATGATTAAGAAAAAATGCACTAGAAACTGAAAAGGCTTGAACAGGCAATTCACAGAAGAAGAAACAAAAGCTAATAAAAATATGAATGATGTAATACTCATCAGCAATCATGGAATATAAATGATAACCACAATGACATAGTTTTATATCCATCAGATAGGCAAGAATTGAAAAATCAGACAAAATCAAATTTTGACAAGGATGTGACATTACTTCAGCTGTCTTATATGCTAATGGTGGGAATATAAATTAACAAAACTGCTTTGGAAACAAGTTGGCCTCCTCTAATGAATGAGGATGTACACACCCTGTGAACCAATAATTCTACTACTGGACACGTATCCTTAAGAAACATAAACAACTTCACCAGGACACATACGGGACAATCCGTAGCAGTGTCTGTGATACAAATAGCTATAAGCAATCCAAATGTCTCTGAATCAGACAGAAAATGGATAAATAAATCATGAAATATTCATATAATAGGATACTATATAACCATGAAAATAAGCATAGCAGTGAAAGTAAATTACATCTAAATACATCAACATGGAACACAATTTGGGCAAAAGAAAGCAAATAGGAGAAGGACACAAATAACATGATTCCATTTATATAATATTTAAAATCTTCACACTATACTGATGAGGGATCCTTATGTGGTAAAATTATACTACTGAGCCCACGTGCTACAACTACTGAAGCCCACATGCCTAAAGCCCGTGCTCCGCAGCAAGAGAAGCCACTGCAATGAGAATCCCACGCACTGCAACGAACAGTAGCCCCCGCTTGCTGCAACTAGAGAAAGCCTGCGCACAGCAACAAAGACCCAATGCAGCCAAAATAAATAAAAAATTAATATATAAAAATAAATTAATTTTAAAAAGAAAGAAAATAGTAACACAAAATTTTTGTTAGTGATTACCTTATAAGGTGGGAAACAAAGAAAGAGGTCAGGTTGGGGAAGGTTACAACGTGACTGATCCATTTCTTGAATCAAATACCCTAAACATATTTACATGGCAAATATGTAACATTCTTCTGTATGTAAAGCATTTAATTAATTAATTTATTCATTCATTCATTCATTTTTGGCTGCATTGGGTCTTCATTGCTGAGCGCAGGCTTTCTCTAGTTGCGGTGAGCGGGGGCTACTCTTCGTTGTGGTGTGTGGGCTTCTCATTGCAGTGGCTTCTCTTGTCGCGGAGCACGGGCTCTAGGTGCACAGGCTTTAGTAGTTGTGGCACGTGGGCTCAGTAGTTGTGGCTCACGGGCTCTAGAGCACAGGCTCAGTAGTTGTGGCGCACGGGTTTAGTTGCTCCATGGCATGTGGGATCTTCCCGGACCAGGGCTTGAACCCATGTCCCCTGCATTGGCAGGCGGATTCTTAACCACTGCGCCACCAGGGAAGCCCAATGTGCATTTTTATGATCAAGTATTTCAAAGACAAAGAAATTTTCCTACAGCCTCAAAACCTAAGGTTCTGGTGGTCAAGATTCCTGGAATTAGGGAAATATGAGAAAAATATTAATTTAGTATTAAAATAAATTTGGTACTTACAAAATAATGAACAGATATTATTGGGTATCTACCACACCACAAGGTGAAGGAGCTTCAGTAAGCTCCTTTGTATCCTTCCCATATGGAAGGTGCTGGGCCTGATTCCTTCCAAGGGGACATGTTGGGAAAAGGCTATTTGAAGTTAGGGCTTTAAGTTCTAATGTTAGTTCAGTCAGTGTGTCAGTTAGTGCACAGTCATTAAGAATTTGAACTCTGGAGCCCACTATCTGGCCCCACCTGGGGATCTACCACTCACTGACTGAATCTAGGTGGCTTGACCTCTCTGGGCCTCTGGTACCCCCAGGGATAAAGGAACCTGACATGTTGAGATCTTGGAACAGTGCGTAGCACACAATAAGCAACATGAGGCTGTGATTCTGGTTGTTGTTGCTAGGATTCTTTCCCAAAGGTCTAGTTTTTGCCCAACTTTCAATTTTCTACAAATGGGTCCATGCTAGGCTCTAAGTTTAACCCATTTAAAATACCTGGTTCTTGGGACTTCCCTGGTGGTCCAGGGGTTAAGAATCCGCCTCCCAATGCAGGGGACGCAGGTTTGATCCTTGGTCGGGGAACTAAGATCCCACATGCCACGGGACAACTAAGCCCATGTGCCACAACTACTGAGCTTGTGCGCTCTGGAGCCCTCACACCACAACTAGAGAGAGGCCCATGCGCTGCAACAAAGAGCCTGCATGCCACAACGAAAGATCCTGCATGCCGTGAGGAAGATCTGTGTGCCACAACTGAGACCCGATACAGCAAAATAAAATAAAATAAAATAAAATAAAATAGTTGGTTCTTCAGTGGCTTTTCTAAAATAGCACAATGAACAACTGGTACAATTAAAAATAAATTCTAATATTCTCAATTCACAATCTATATTCTAAATTTGCTGCCAAAGTGAAAATAAGTCTGGCAATAAATTAAAAATTTCCCCATAAAGCAGCAGCAACACTGAAGCTATATTTTTTTACACTCCTATTACCATTTTTGAAATGTAACAATATACATATATTTTTATTCTCAATATTTTAAACATGTAAAATGAAGAGGGTTTGACTTAGATTTCATTTACCATATCCTATTTGTAAAAGTTTACCTAATTCATTACACTGATCTGAATGCAGATGCTGGATTGTAATTAATAGTCAGGACTCTAGGTATTTTTTAATCTCCTCTTTGATTCCTTCAGTGATCCACTGGTCTAGTGATCCATATTGTTTAGCCTCCACATGTTTGTGTTTTTCGCAGCTCTTTTTCTTGTGGTTGATTTCTAGTCTCACAGTGTTGTAGTCAGAAAAGACACTTGATATGATTTACAGCTTCTTAAATTTGCCAAGGCTTGTTTTGTGGCCTAGCATGTGATCCTGGAGAACGTTCCATGTATACTTGAAGAAAATGTGTATTCTGCTGCTTTCAGATGGAATGCTCTAAAGAATCAATATCGTTAAAATGTCCATACTAATGAAGGCAATCTACAGATTCAATGCAATCTCTATTAAAATACCAATGGCATTTTTCACAGAACTAGAACAAATAATTTTAAAATTTGTATGGAGGGGCTTCCCTGGTGGCGCAGTGGTTGAGAATCCGCCTGCCAATGCAGGGGACACGGGTTCGAGCCCTGGTCTGGGAAGATCCCACATGCCACGGAGCAACTAGGCCCGTGAGCCACAATTACTGAGCCTGTGCGTCTGGAGCCTGTGCTCCGCAACAAGAGAGGCCGCGATAGTGAGAGGCCCGCGCACTGCGATGAAGAGTGGCCCACACTTGCCACAACTAGAGAAAGCCCTCGCACAGAAACGAAGACCCAACACAGCCATAAATAATTTAAAAAAATAAAAAAATAAAAAAAAAACAAGAACATCTTTAAAAAAAAAAAAGAAAATTTGTATGGAAACACAAAAGACCCCAAATAACCAAAACAATCTTGAGAAAGAAGAACAGAGATGGAGGAATCACATGCCCTGACTTCAGACTATACTACAAAGCTACAGTAGTCAACACAGTATGGTACTGGCACAAAAACAGACACATAGATAAATGGAACAAGATACAGAGCCCAGAAACAAACCCACACACTTATGGTCAATTAATGTATGACAAGGGGGGCAAGAATATACAATGAAGAAAAGACAGTCTCTTCAATAAGTGGTGTTGGGAAAACTGGACAGCTACATGTAAAAGAATGAAATTAGAACATTCTCTAACACTATATATAAAAATAAACTCAAAATGGATTAAAGACCTAAATGTAAGACTGGATACTATAAAACTCCTGGAGAAAAATATAGGCAGAACACTCTTTGACATAAATTGCAGCAATATTTTTTTGGATCCATCTCCTAAAGTAAAGGAAATAAAAGTAAAAATAAACAAATGGGACCTAATTAAACTTAAAAGCTTTTGCACAGCAAAGGCAACCACTGACAAAATGAAAAGGCAACCTACTGAATGGGAGAAAATATTTTCAAATGATATGACTGATAAGGAATTAGTATCCAACATATATGAAAGAAGCAGACTCCCAGATACAGAGAACAAACTAGTGGTTACCAGTGGGGAGAGGGAAGTGGGGAGGGGCAATATAGGGGTAGGGGAGTAAGAGAAACAAACTATTAGGTAATAAGCTGCAAGGATATACTGTACAACACAGGGAATATAACCAATATTTCATAATAACTATAAATGGAGTATAACCTTTAAAAACTGTGAATCACCACTATATTGTACACCTGTAACTTATATAACATTATACAACTATACTTCAATTTTTAAAAATTTTAAAAAAAGGATTCTAACAACTACTTTTGTTAATGGCCTGAGCTGTTTAGTCTCCTACAAGTCAATATGGAAAGAGGAAGGTATTAAGAGAGGAAAAGATGAACAGCGCTCATCAATGAAAAAGATCCCAACAATGATCTGTGCTTCACCAGATGGGCAATGAGAAGGAAAGAAGTCCAGAAATTGGGTCAGGAAGAGTTCGAGAGAGGGGGGAGATATTCGGCAGCTGTAGTGGCAGCAGTCTATAAGACTTAAAACACTGGAGGAGGGGGTCACCTTTAAAACAGGTTACCTTTAGAAAAAGAAGAGAAATTAAGAATTTTTTTAAAACTACACAGATGATTCTACTGCACAACAAGGGTTAAAAAAGACTGCCCTAAGGAGGCTGAAGCAAAAGTACCCCAAATAACTCAGTGGTGGTAACAGTAAGAGTAAATTACATTGTAGACCATAAGAAAAGCATGAACGGGCTCTCTCTGCTTCCAAATATACAGTTCCCTGGCTTGTCCCACGACTAAGATTCCCTGGGATGCCAAAAAAAGGTCACTGCTATTACAGAGCTCTAACCATTAACAGTGGCTCCAAAATAAACACCAACTTTAAAAAGCAACCAGACCTGAGTGGGTGTAGTAAAATTTCCCACAAAGACCCTGATAAAAGGAATCTATAGTCAATAATACTCCGATAATCATTCAGCAATCTGCTGTATATACTTTTTTTCTTTTTCTTTTGGCCGCAGTGCACGGCTATGTCGGATCTTAGTTCCCCGACCGGGGATCAAACCCGTGCCCCCTGCAGTGGAAGCGTGGAGTCCTAACCACTGGACCTCCAGGGAATTCCCGTATTTTGCACATACTTGAATTTATGCACATATTTGAATTTAAAATCATTCTTTTTTTTTTTTCTCAGTAATTTTGATTAATTTTCTCTGAACACAGGGATTTCCGTTTCTCTCTTACTAAAAGTCTGGATTTAAGAATGGTGCTTGAATATTACTCAAAAATTGCTTGATGAGTCAGCAGGACCAACTAAAGGGTGGTTTCTCCAATGAGGTGCCTTGTCCCTACCTTGTCGGATATTTTAATTGGATGAAAACATCCTTGTCCAAGGTATACAGCACCAAACTAGAAGTGATAGCTAATACAAAAGACTCATTTTTCAAAAATACCCTAAACAGACTGGAATTATGGTAGGAAACCATTTAAATGGTCTTCAGCAAGAATGAAATAAATTCAATTAAGAAAAAAATCAATTACAGATATGGAATAAACTAGCCCTGTGTTGAGGGCAAGTCCTGTAGCTGGCCCAAGAGGCTGAGTATTTACTCTGGAGAAGGGACCAAGAAGACCCAAGATAGATGGTTATGTTGGATTGGTAGAGTTTTTTTTTGTGGATTGGTAGATTTAACCTCCAAAGCTCCAAGTGAAAGAATAGAGAACAGTATTGTACATGTTTCTAGAAGACAGATGCTAGTGTAAACTATGAAAGAAAAAAACCTGTTTAGGGACTTCCCTGGTGGCGCAGTTGTTAAGAACCCACCTGCCAATGCAGGGGACACAGGTTCAATTCCTGGTCCGGGAGGATCCCACATGCTGCGGAGCAACTAAGCCCGTGCGCCACAACTACTGAGCCTGCGCTCTAGAGACCACCAGCCACAACTACTGAAGCCCGCGCGCCTAGAGCCCGTGCTCCGCAACAAGAGAAGCCATCGCAGTGAGAAGTCCGTGCACCACAACTAAGAATAGCCCCTGCTCGCCACAACTAGAGAAAGCCCGTGTGCAGCAATGAAGACCCAACACAGCCATAAATAAATAAATTAATTAAGAAAAAAAAAAACCTGTTTAATAACTAGAGTCGTCCAACACTGGAACAAGATAGCATAGGAAGGAGTGTGCCTCCATCCTTATACATGTTTAAAGCTGGCTAACCAGCTATCATAAACACATATTTTTAAAAATCAATTATTTCATTACATTCACACATTTGTTTTTAACTAATGGTTCCAGTTTAAGAAAAAGAGATTACTGTTTAAACTGATTATGTCACAGTATGGTGACAATCAAAGTTTCTGCCACCGAGAAGACTGAGTATTTCTAAGATAACAAAATCTTAGAAGAACCCAGGGGAAAGTTAGGGGATTACTGAAAAGTTTATTACACAGAGATGACTGTTCCTTAAAGAGCCGGGGCATTCAAGGCTCCCAGTTTGGCCTGATGTAACCGCCAGCTCAGGGCCTTGCACTGCCCTGCACACTCGCAGGCCTCGGCAGCCCACTGCTGCTGCAGGTGCTGCTCCTCAAGCTGTGTGTGCAATCCTCCCAGGAACACTTAGTGAGGACCGCCACGTCAACGCTGCAAGGAGGACTGCAAAGGTCTTTCCATTCTTTATTACTTGGTAAAAAACATTTAGATCCTAAAGGCCTAAGTAAACTTTTACTGCAAACCACATGGGTTCACCCAGAGTCTGTTGTACTTATCTGACTCTTCTTATCACAACGCTTGGTTCAGGAGAACAAGAATGTTTCTTAAACGAATTATTAAGAGGGCACCCCTACTTTTCACTTGAAATCTACACATTCCTCGCATACTATCTCCTCACCCTGTGTTTTTGGTTTTTTTAAAAATTTATTTATTTTTGGCTGCATTGGGTCTTCGTTGTTGCGCAGGCGGGCTTTCTCTAGTTGTGGTGAGCAGGGGCTACTCTTCATTGCGGTGCACAGGCTTCTCACTGCAGTGTCTTCTCTTGTTGCAGAGCATGGGCTCTAGGCATGCAGGCTTCAGTAGTTGTGGCATGCGGGCTCAGAAGTTGTGGCTCGTGGGCTCTAGAGCGCAGGCTCAGTAGTTGTGGCGTACGGGCTTAGTTGCTCTGCGGCATGTGGGATCTTCCCAGACCAGGGCTTGAACCCGTGTCCCCTGCATTGGCAGGCGGATTCTTAACCACTGTGCCACCAGGGAAGTCCCCACCCTGTGTTTTAAAATGTAGGTTCTATTATTATTCAGGTATGGTGGTTTGTTACTTATAGTTCCCAAAAGAAGGGGGCACACAGCGCCATGCAGGGCCATGTGAGGAAGCACCAGGATGGGTTAGAAGGCCGATGGAGCAAGGGGAAAGCACAAGGAAGAGTTTTTATTCTGGTTTCCACAGGAAGGGTAAGTCCAGGCAGGGTAAGCAGGCTGAGGACTGGTTCATTGGAATAATTTCAGCAGGTTCTTGGGTATAAGTACAGTCTCTAGGTGTCTGATACCGGCTCTGCAATGATTAGGGCAGAGAAATATTGCCTCTTGGAGTTTAACAGCCAGACAGGGGAGGTGGTTCAGAGTATGGGCTCTGCACTGGTTAGTTTGCATCTGAACAGTGTACCCACAGGGGAGTAGCTTACTATTTCCAGGAACTAGCTAGCCCTGGGGAGTAGTCTATCTCAGGTCAGCAAGGCCCCAGATGCCAGAGCAACAAGAATACAAAAAATAAGAAAATACAGTTCATACATCTTGCTTTATTTTTCTTCATGGCACTGACATGACATTGTATCATATATCTGTTTATTGCTGCTCTCCCACTATGATATCAATTCCATGAAAGTAGGAATTTCATTTGGTTCAATGTTGTACCCTCAGTGCTTAGAACAGTGCCTGGCACACAGCAGGTATTTACTAATAAGTGTTTGTTAAGTGAAGGAGTGAATAAACAAATTTGCATAAAAATATGACTTACGCAAAGTTTGGAAGCGGAGGTGGGGTACAAGGCCTACTTCTCTTTCATACTTGAAATATTGGGTTCGCCAAAAGGTTCGCTTGGTTTTTTCTGTAAGATGGCTCTAGTAGCACTTAGTTGTCTTTAACTTCATTTGAAACAATTTTGTTAGATTGTGTGTGACAGCTGTCATATCAGAGTGCATTTAAAAAAAGGCTTAACAAAATTGGTGAATTTTTGTGTAGCCATTTTAATATTGAAGATGGAAGAAAAAAAGCAACATTTTTGGCATATTATGCTTTATTATTTCAAGAAAGGTAAAAACTCAACTGAAATGCAAAAACAGATTTGCTCAGTGTATGGAGAAGGTGCTGTGACTGAACGTGTCAAAAGAGGTTTGTGAAGTTTCGTGCTGGAGATTTCTCGCTGGACAATGCTCCACGGTTGGGTAGACCAGTTGAAGTTGATAGTGATCAAATCGGGACATTAATTGAGAACACTCAACGTTATACCATGCGTGAGATAGCTGACATACTCAAAATATCCAAATCAAGCATTGAAAATCATTTGCACCAGCTTGCTTATGTTCATCGCTTTGATGTATGGGTTCCACGTAAGTTAAGCGAAAAAGACATTCTTGACCGTTATTTCCTCATGCGATTCTCTACTGAAACATAATGAAAACGTTCCGTTTTTAAAACAAATTGTGATGGGCGATGAAAAGTGGATACTGTACAATAATGTGGAACAGAAGAGATCGTGGGGCAAGCGAAATGAACCACCACCAACCACACCAAAGGCCGGTCTTCATCCAAAGAAGGTGATGTTCTGTATATGGTGGGATTGGAAGGGAGTCCTCTATTAAGAGCTCCTTCTGGAAAACCAAATGATTAATTCCAACAAGTACTGCTCCCAATTAGACCAGCTGAAAGCAGCACTTGACAAAAAGCGTTCAGAATTAGTCAACAGAGAACGCATAATCTTCCATCAGGATACTGCAAGACCGCATGTTTTTTTGATGACCAAGCAAAAACTGTTACAGCTTGGCTGGGAAGTTCTGATTCATCCGCCGTATTCACCAGACATTGCAACTTCAGATTTCCATTTATTTCGGTCTTTACAAAATTCTCTTAATGGAAAAAATGTCAATTCCCTGGGAGACTGTAAAAGGCACCTGGAACAGTTCTTTGCTCAAAAAGATAAAAAGTTTTGGGAAGATGGAATTACGAAGTTGCCTGAAAAATGGCAGAAGGTAGTGGAACAAAAGGGTGAATACATTATTCAATAAAGTTCTTCATGAAAATGAAAAATGTGTCTTTTATTTTTACTTTAAAACTGAAGGCACGGGCTTCCCTGGTGGCACGGTGGTTAAGAATCTGCCTGCCAATGCAGGGGACACGGGTTTGAGCCCTGGTCCGGGAAGATCCCACATGCTGCGGAGCAACTAAGCCCGTGCACCACAACTACTGAGCCTGCGCTCTAGAGCCTGTGAGCCACATCTACTGAGCCTGTGTGCCACAACTACTGAAGCCTGTGTGCCTAGAGCACATGCTCTGCAACAAGAGAAGCCACCGCAATGAGAAGACTGCGCACTGCAACGAAGAGTAGCCCCCTTTCGCTGCAGCTAGAGAAAGACCGTGCAGCTACGAAGACCCAGCACAGCCAAAAATAAATAAATTAAAATAAATAAATTTAAAAAAAAAACAAAAAAAAAACTGAAGGCACTTTTTGGCCAACCCAATATTTCCTCAACCTTGAAACTATTTACTAACTTCTTCATAGCTACTACAAAGAAAGCCTCAGGTTAGTTCCCATCTCAGTTAGGGAAATTTAATTACAGGAGGGGGGCATAATGAAATGGAAATAGTCCACGCTTTGGAGTCAGACTAAGATTTACATCTTTGCTCCATCACTTACGAACTGGAGAGTCTGACTATATCAACTTCTCAGAGTCTGTCTCCTCAATGGAAAATCAAGATGGTAGTAATACTCACCTAACAGAGTATGAAGGTGAAAAGATATCTATCAGACTAGCTACTGTGAGAAAGCCTATATGTGTAAGAACATGGGAAGCACATGCTCTAGTATCTAATGACAATGAATTCCTATCCAACTAATAAACCTGGGACATTGCTTACCGCAAATGCTCTATTGTCTAAACTGTGGTAAACATGTTTTCATTTAGAGTTCATTAATGCTCAACTCAATGATGACTACACCTATCATAAAATGACTGCCCGAGCATCTATCACTTATTGGTTAGGGGACTTTGGGCAGATTACTTTATCTCCCTGGCCTCTCTTTCCTGAATAACAGAACTTACCTCATGAAGTTGTCCCACACTGTGATATCTGGAGATGGGGCATTTGGGAATTAAGTTGGTTTAGATAAGGTCATGAGGGTGGGTCCTTATGATGGGATTAGTACCCTTATAAGTAGAGACATCAAACAGCATGCTCATGTACCTTCCCCCTACTTTGCCATGAAGACACAGTGAGATGGCAGCCCTCTGTAAGCCAAAAAGACAGCTCGCACCAGAACCCAACCATGCTGGCAACCCTGATTTTGGACTTCTACAGCCTCTACAACTGTGTAAAATAAATGTCTGTTGTTTAAGACACCCAGTCTACAGAATTTTGTTATAGCAGCTCAAGCAAACTAATACAGCACTCAATATATATACTACATGAGCAAATATTAGCCGTGATCAGAAGTAGTCTACTGCAAATAAGTCCTATGAGATCTAAGCCACAACCTACCATTCAATTCTTAAGCTTTACTTATTTCCTGTGAGGGTAAAATTTAAAAAACAAACAAAAAATATCTCCTGGGAAAAGAATCTTAAAAAAAAAAAGGAGTGGATATATGTATATGTATAACTGATTCACTCTGCTGTACAGCTGAAACTAACACAACATTGTAAATCAACTAGACGCCAATAAAAGTTTAAAGAAAGGGGCTTCCCTGGTGGCGCAGTGGTTGAGAATCTGCCTGCCAATGCAGGGGACACGGGTTCGAGCCCTGGTCTGGGAAGATCCCACATGCCGCAGAGCAACTAGGCCCGTGAGCCACAACTACTGAGCCTGCGCGTCTGGAGCCTGTGCTCCGCAACAAGAGAGGCTGCGATAGTGAGAGGCCCGCGCACCGCAATGAAGAGTGGCCCCCACTTGCCGCAACTAGAGAAAAGCCCTCGCACAGAAACAAAGACCCAACACAGCCAAAAATAAATAAATAAAAATTAAAAAAAAAAAAAATCTCCAACTCTCCCTCAAAACCAGTATTCAGCAGGACACACAATAACAGCAAACATTCGGTCCTTACCATGTGCTAGGAACTACACTCAGCTCTTCTACGGGCTTTTATTTTATTATTATTTTTTTAACATCTTTATTGGAGTATAATTGCTTTACAATGGTGTGTTAGTTTCTGCTTTATAACAAAGTGAATCAGCTATACATATACATATACATATATCCCCATATCTCCTCCCTCTTGCATCTCCCTCCCACCCTCCCTATCCCACCCAGGTGGTCACAAAGCACCAAGCTGATCTCCCTGTGCTAAAGGCTTTTAAATGTTAACTTATTTAATTCTCACCACAGCCCTAGAGGTACTGTTATTATTTCCATTTTACAAACAGGGAAACTAAGATCCAGGAAGGTGACTTGTCACACAGCTAGGTTGGGTTGAAGCCGAGATTTGAATCCATGTAGGCTGGCTTAACTGTGTTCCTAACCATTACTCTATACTCCCTCTTTACGTTAACACACTACTCCAAGATGAGAAAAGAAAATAACTTTAGATGAGTTACACTTAGTGTACTTGCATGTCTTTTCTTTTTTCTTTTATAAATTTATTTATTTATTTATTTTTGGCCGCGTTGGGTCTTCGTTGCTGTGCACGGGCTTCTCACTGCGGTGGCTTCTCTTGTTGCAGAGCACAGGCTCTAGGCATGCGGGCTTCAGTAGTTGTGGCTTGCGGGCTTCAGCAGTTGTGGCTCGCTGGCTTCAGTAGTTGTGGCTCACGGGCTCTAGAGCGCAGGCTCAGTAGTTGTGCCACATGGGCTTAGTTGCTCCGCAGCATGTGGGATCTTCCCGGACCAGGGATCGAACCCATGTCCCCTGCACTGGCAGGTGGGTTCTTACCCACTGGGCCACCAGGGAAGCCCTACCTGCATGTCTTAATAAAGTCATAACTTGCTTCTTAATGAGAGACTTGAATTTAATAAAACAAGATTATCTGTAACCAAATCAAAGCTAAAAATGACTTTGTAAAACCAGGAGGAAGACTAACATTTTTTTCTCTCCTGTTGTTTTCAAAACCATTAAAGGTACACAACATTACAGAGTTCTTTAAAGGCTGACCTAAAAGACATTTATGAACAGAAAATGTCTCAGGGATAGTACTAAGAAATTGAGATGTACAAAAACAATGGAGAAAAATATATCTTACTAGAATCTAACATTTATTCACTCAGTGGCTGGAAAAATTAAAAGGAAAAGTGAAGAACTTGTCAGTGAAAATAACATCAGTTTACTAATATGCAGTCAACTCAGGTTTGCTTAAATGCATTTATCAGATGTACATGATTCAATGTGTAAGCCAGAATATCGTGAACATTTTGAAATGACACTACTTTAACACCTGTGTTCAAACACTGCCTGAATGAGCCAGTCCACATTTTTTTTGGTAGTGGCAGTACAAAAAGATCACATATTGTTGATGGCAGAATGTTGCTTAATGTAAATGTTAGCTCCTAAGGCCATACACCAAGCTCCAGAGTTTAAAATTACAATATAAAGAGAACTGTTCCTGATGCAGGTGTGATACAACTGTGAGTGGTGCTGAGGAAGAAAACAAGCTGCAAGCACCACTATTCCAAGGGCAAAAGATGCCAGGTATACACCACTCTGCTGCCACTTTTCCATGGAAAAGGAACTCAGCGAAAAAGAATGTGAAGGAAATATTTATAGAATGCTTCTAATTTATAAGAATACAAACACATGATTTATGATTTAAAACAACACCTTACAAACTGAAAACATTACACTTATCAAATTATTTAACTTGGACAGATCTGCCTGTAGTATAAATCTTTTGTGGATGGTTCATACTTGAACTATACCAAACAAATCTTAAAAGTCTTATTATTTATATGCCAAAATTAATGCTGATGCAAATCTGCATCACACCATCAAGTTAAACAGACAACCTACCAGGTACTAAATTGATAATGATGTGACAAACAGTAATTTGGAATAATAACAAAAAAGAACAGTGGCAATTAAAAACTATGACCAAAAATAATGAAAAAAAGCAAGCAAGCAAGCAAGGAAAATCACAACCAACTCAAGACAATACTATAATAAAATTCTTCCTAGAAAACTGCTAGAATTCCAGTTATCTGCAAGTACACATGAATAGTGGAAGATCTGTAACATTAGAATACTGAATTAGAATCCTTAGCAAACTTCTCTACATGCTAATTTTAGTTCTGAATACCAAATTTTAGTAACCCCTAACTTATTAATTAGTACCAAGTCCTTAGATATATGAAGAAATGAGTTTAAGGAAATGGATACAATTTCATCTTCAGAACAAAGGACTGGAATTTTTGGATCCTTCCAGGGCCACCCTGAGAACTCTTTAGGCCCACTATGCCCTGCAGAACCACTTGTTTAAATAACATTTTCAGTGCAAGATAAAATCTGTCTCCCTCTCCACCTTAATCCCACCACCCCACACACACAGAGTTTCAAAATTATGATGATATAAATAGAAAATAATCATTAGAACTAGAACTACATTAGAAATGTACATAGGGCATTATCCTTAAAATATCTTACGCACTGCTTTGTAGTTTA
The DNA here is from genome assembly GCF_028023285.1 of Balaenoptera ricei. Classification (NCBI taxonomy): domain Eukaryota; kingdom Metazoa; phylum Chordata; class Mammalia; order Artiodactyla; family Balaenopteridae; genus Balaenoptera; species Balaenoptera ricei. The sequence goes on along the minus strand of NC_082640.1, from coordinate 186,154,418 downwards.
CAAAACTCTTTTATATGTATTATTTCATTAATATAATCCATCATGAGAAGATTAAATCTCCATTTAATTAGTTATTTTTATTATTATTTTCAACTGAAGTATAGTTGACATACAATATTACGTTAGTTTCAGGTGTACAACATAGTGATGTGACAATCAAATACATTATGAAATGATCACCATGATAAGTCCAATAACCATCTGTCACCCTACAAAATTATTACAGCATTACTGACTACATTCCTGATGCTGTGTATTATATCCCCATGATTTGTTTACTTTATAACTAAAAGTTTGTATCTGTTAATCCCCTTTACCTATTTCACTCAACTCCCCTCGGCAACCAACAGTTTCGCTCTCTGTAAGTCTGTTTCTGTTTTGTTTGTCTATTTGTTTTATTTTTTAGATTCCACATATAAATGAGATCATATGGTACCTGTCTTTCTGACTTATTTCACTTAGTGAAATTGTCTTCATTTTTAAAGATAAGAAACCCAACATCCAGAAAGTTAAGTGACTTGCTCAAGGTCAAGTTACACATTCAGCTAAGTGGCAGAAGACTTCCTGTTCTTATTTCTAGGTCTCTGTATCCCCCAGCTACCAAAGGCCAAGTCTAGAAATCAAATGAAGTATGTAAAAAGGCTCTGCAAAACCAAAAGGAACTAGAAGGATCTTATTATGAAGATCATTAATCATTCACTGATGCACCAGTGAAATACCTATGACCAGGCCCTACCTGAGCAATTAAATCTCCCCATGGGCCAGTCATCAGGATTTTGAAAAGAGGCCCAGGTGATTTTAACATGCACCGGGTTGAGAACTTCTGATCTACATTAGATAATACAAATGGCAATAGTGCATTAACAAACATGTTTTCAACTATCAGTTTAGTTTTACTTTTATATTTTCCTTTTATATCAATTAATCATCACTCCTTGATTAGACATATTGTGGTAGTTTAATAAAGCCAAAGTGCTGACTTTAGAGATCTCAGTATTAGCTGTAAGAAAGATGTGTAACTCTGCTTAAGACCAATTACATGAAACTATGTTGTTCTGTCTTTTTTATAACTCTATTCTAGTCAATATTTAGAATATTCAATTTAAAAGTACAGCCTTCAGTTTGTGCTATTAAGAACATTTAAAAATCATTATCTTCAACCGAAGGAAAAAAATCCAACAATACAACATTTAAACCATATTAAATTTAAGTTGCATTCATTTGAGGAAGAGGAAGCTTTACTGTGTACTAAACACAATAAATAAAAATAATAGTAGAGGTAATTAATGGACAAATTAGATGACAATTAGCACTGAAAATCATTAAAAAAAAAAATACTGGATACTGGACCAATCTTACCTTTTGTAGACTTGTTGGATTCAACTGAGTTTTGTCAATTATTTTTATTGCGACCTAGAAAAAAATTAATATTTATGGATTTTAAGAATTTGGTCATTACAGACTAATTAGTAATAGTTTTGTAAATGCCCAGACATCTAGCACTGTTAAATAGCAAGCAAGTAAACAAACCTCAAAAACCCAAAACTCAACCAGTTACAATTATATTTTACACCTTATAAATATTTTATAATTGACAAGAGGGGCTTCATGCAAATAAGGGTATTTTATAACATTTTAAGTTACCTATAGACACAGGGAAAAAAAGTCTCCCAGAAACCACCTCTTAACCCCTCCCAAAAGGGGAGAGAGATTATACAATGAAAATACTTCTAAAAACATGGCAGTGTAGTAGCAAATCTATTCATTATTTTCTGACAGTTTAATTTTATCTGACTCTGGGATACAAGGGCAGGAACTATAGCTTTTATAGGTTTATACAGCCCAAAATGCTTTCCAGAGTGTCCGGCACAAAGTGGGAGCTGGTTAATTGAGTAAATATACGAACAAATAAGTTGGTGTTGAATCTGAAAACTTTAAAAACATCTTATTTCAATAAAATAGAAAAGCTCTTTAGAGAAGAGGAAGAGGCACTAGCTCTTTGAGAAGGAAAAGGCACTCTTCCTTAAAGAAGGAAAAGACCCTAGCTTCAGATCAATCTACAGGCTAACCAAATGAGTATGTACAGAGGCAACAAATGGGTCACCTGGTAGCCTTTGTTCAAAAAGGGGTGGAGGCAGTCTAAAAATAAGCCACTAAGATATAGGAAGAAAGAGCTACAGCTTCTAATTATATGCACTTCTTATCTTAAAAAAAAAAGAAAAAAAAATTAAGTTGTACTAACCCTGCACTGACATCCTCACCTAGTCAGTCTGTCTTTTCTTGCTTAAAAATGAACTATGTGCACTGTGGTAACCTAAACGGGAGGGAAGTCCAAAAGGGAGGGGATATCTGTATGTGTACGGCTCATTCATTTTGTTGTGCAGTGGAGGCTAACACAACACTGTAAAGCAACCATACTCCAATAAAAATTAATTAAAAGAAAAAAGTGAACTATGGATAACCAGAACTAGGAATTATGGATCTCGAGAAGGGGGGATGGGGTGATAGGGGACAGAAGGAAACATAAGTGAAGAGAGAGGCTTTGCCATGAATTAGGGAACATAATTAACCCAGCTTTGCACCTGAGGTCCAGAACAACAAATGATCTCACCCCATGTCAATGAGGCTGTGTTCCTACTATGTGTCCCTCAGAACACAGATCCAATAAGAAGCACCAATGAAGAAAGGGACTATAGTCAAAGTCTGGGGAAAGTGTTCAAAGATTCTTTGTCAACGGTTCTCGCACTTTTTGGTCCCCTTTATATTCTTAAAGATTATGCTGGACTTCCCTGGTGGCGCAGTGGTTAAGAATCCGCCTGCCAATGCAGGGGACATGGGTTCGACCCTGGTCCAGGAAGATCCCACATGCCACGGAGCAACTAAGTCGGTGCGCCACAACTACTGAGCCTGAGCTCTAGAGCCTGTGAGCCACAACTACTGAAGCCCATGCGCCTAGAGCCCGTGTTCTGCAACAAGAGAAGCCACTGCAGTGAGAAGCCTGTGCACTGCAACAAACAGTAGCCCCCACTCGCCACAACTAGAGGAAGCCCGCACGCAGCAACAAAGACCAAACACAGCCAAACATAATAAACAAATAAAATTTAAAAATTAAAAAAAAATGGTGCTGGGGAAATGATATCCACATGCAAAAGAATGAAGTTATCAGACTCTTGACCTAACATCAAATACAAAAATTAGCTCAGCGTGGATCAAAGACCTAAATATACGACCTATGAAACTATCAAATTCTTAGAAGAAAACATAGGGCAAAGCTTCATGACATTTTAAATTTTATGCATCAAAAGACATTATCAACAGAGTAAAAAGGCAACCCACAGAATGGGAAATAATATTTGCAAATTACATATGTGATAAAGGATTAATATCCAGAATATACAGAGAACTCTGAAAACTCAACAAAAACCTGATTTAAAAATGGGCAAAGGACTTGAGATGTTTCTCCAAAGAAGATATACAAATGGTCAATAAGCACATAAAAAAGATGCTCAACATCCCTTATCATTAGAAAAATGCAAATCAAAACTAAGAAATACCACTTCACACCCATCAGGATGGCTTACTGCCAAAACCCCCCAAAAAATAATAAGCCTTTGTGAGGATGTGGAGAAACTGTAACCCTTGTGCACTGTTGGTAGGATTGTATAAAATGGTACAGCCACTGTAAAAAAAAAAAAAAAAAAAAAAGTACAGAGTTCCTCAAAAAATTAAAAATAGAATTACCAGATGATCCAGCAGCTCCACTTCCGCGTATGTACCCAGAACTGAAAGCAAGGATGGATGGACAGATGGATTGATTGACTGATTGATTTTTGGCTGTGTTGGGTCTTCGTTGCTGCACCGCAGGCCTTCTCTAGTTGTGGTGACTGGGGGCTACTCTTCGTTGTGGTGCATGGGCTTCTCATAGCGGTGGCTTCTCTTGTTGTGGAGCACAGGCTCTAGGCGTGTAGGCTTCAGTAGTTGTGGCACACAGGCTCAGTAGTTGTGGATCGCGGGCTCTAGAGCTCAGGCTCAGTAGTTGTGGCCCATGGGCTTAGTTGCTCCGCGGCATGTGGGATCTTCCCCAACCAGGGCTCAAACCTGTGTCCCCCCCTGCACCGGCAGGCGGATTCTTAACCACTGCGCCACCAGGTAAGCCCGAAAGCAAGGATTTAAAAAGCTATTTGTGCATCCATGTTCATAGCAGCATTATTCATAGTAGCTAAGATGTGGAAGCAACTCGAGATCATCAAGGGGGACCTCCCTGGAGGTCCAGTGGTTAGGACTCCACACTTCCACTGCAGGGGGCACAGGTTCAATCTCTGGTCAGGGAACTAAGATCCCACAAGCCACGTAGCATGGCCAAATAAAAAAGTTCATCAAGGGATTAATGGAAAAGCTTAACGTGGTACATCCATAAGATGGAATATTATTCGGTCTTATAAAGGAAGGAAATTCTGGCACCTGCTACAACATGGATGAACCTTGAGGACACTACGCTAAGTGAAATAAGCCAGTCACAAAAAGACAAATACTGCATGCTTCCACTCTTATGAGGTCCCTAGAGTATTCAAAAGCATAGCGACAGAAAGTAGAATGATGGTTGCCAGGGGCTGGGGGGAGGGGGGATGGGGAATTTAATGGGTGTAGAGTTTCAGTTTTATAAGATGTAGAGTTCTAGAGGTGAATGGTGGTGATGGCTGCACAGCATTATGGATGTATTTAATACCACTGAAATATACACTTTAAAACAGTTAAAACATTTTATGTTATATGTATTTTATCACAATAAAAAAAATTGGAGAAAAAAGTCTGTTAGTGTTAATATAAATAACATTTTAATGAAATTCTCATATGTCCTCCCATAGTCAATCTGTTATGATATCACACGTCACATACTTCTGGAAAATTCTACTGTACACTCGTGAGAAAGAATGGAAGAAGCAAATAATGTCTTAAATAGTATTACCAAAACAGTTTTGATTTTGCAGACCCCCTAAAATGGTCTCAGAAAACCTCCAGGGGTCCACGTCCCTACTTCAAGAACTGCTGCACTATTCATATTAATGCTTTTTTTTTTTTATAACTGATTAACTTGGTTTAAAGCCTCCATCTGCCCATGCCATCTGATTACTTCCTATGAACCTATTAACCTCCTAAGGAGCTAAAGAAAGGGAAACACTGCAGCAAGGCATCCAGTGAGTCTGACCCTGAAGTGCAAGGAACCCACCACCCCTTCACCCCTGACTGGAGGAGGAAACAAAAATCAGAATCGGTGGAGGAGGGGAGAGTTAATGAGTGTGTGTGCTTGCAAAAAGCAAAGTCAAAATTCTGATTCTATATTTGGAAAACATAAGTCTTGATGGAAACTACAGTAAATAAGTCTAAAGGAAATACTGGCTGCTGGAATATGCAAACAAGGACCACCTTGTGCATAATTCAATCGGGGAGAAGACATCCTGTTATAGCCCTAGAGCACTACCTGTACACAAGAAGCATTCAATGAACACTTACTGGGGTGATCTGAGGCCTCGAACACTCACATCAGTAACCACACACACATCAGAGATAGAGATAGAACAGTGAAGAAACATGGTTTCTGGTGTTTTAACAAATACCAATGTGGTTTTAAAATTCCGTTATTTTAAAGTTGAGGGAACTCCCTGGCAGTCCAGTGGTTAGGACTCTGCATTTCCACTGAACGGTGCACAGGTTCGATTCCTGGTCGGGGAACTAAGATCTTGCAAGCTGTGTGGCGTGGCCAAAAAAGAAAATAATAATTTAAAGTTGAATGAATGAATTTTCTTCAAACTTTACTTTCATAAGTAATTTTATGTGGTATACTTGGATCTCCCAAAGATCCAAGGGATTTCCATCTCCCAAAGGGATTTCCGAAGAAACCCCTTCAATAACACTGTTCTGGCCACGATTCTGTTTTCTTCCTCATTCTCATGGCCAAATCCATCAAAAATGCTGCCTTTCCACTTCCTCCTTCCTCTGATCTTCTGAGACTTTGTTTCTATTCTCATGACAGGCCCTTTGATCACTAGTTTCTTCTGGTTCTGCTCAATATCCACCTTCTAAAGATTCTATTCTGATTTTGTTATTATACATTTTCATTTTCAAGTACTGCTGTTCAAAAAGTATCTAAAACAAAAACAAAAAAAAAATGTGTTGCGTTCAGCTAAATCAAACTGTAGAAGAGAGTCATTTTATCAAAAGCAAGTGTCCTCAGAGTGAAACATTATCATTTAACATGATGTGTCTATGTGTGGCAATGAAAACTGAGGGGGAAGCTCCTAATCCCCTCTTCCTTCCAGTTCCCTTGCTGGGATGACTCAACTACCAAAATAACCTTGGCCCAGAGCTGGAGCCTGGAGAAGAGCTCAGACCTCGAGGTCACCAAAAGAGGAGGCAACTGTGGGGCATCACTAGGTGCCTCAGAAAGATGCAGACCGGAGGGAAGACCACTGACTCATTCCCAAGGTTGTGGAGGGTGTGTGTGTGTGTGTGTGTGTGTGTGTGTGTGTGTGTGTGCGCGCGTGTGCACGCACACACAGCAAAAGCCAAGGGAATTCACTAGGCAAGGAAAGAGGAGTGTCCCTGGCACTTGTGTAAAATTCTGGGAAATTCCATTTACTCACTCTGACGCCTAAAGCAAAGTGGAAAATTACAAAATAAGGATAAAGAGAGCTCACACATGAGAAGGGCTTCCCCCCACATTCCTCAAATCAAGAGTCCAACAAACCTGCAGCAAATACTCACTGGAGGAAAAATCCTTATCTTCCACTTCCTGTCAATTAACTACTGGTCAAAAGATCCTTACAGTCTCCCATCGAGCCTCTCAGATAGCCTCAACCACCAGAGGGCAGACAGCAGAAGCAAGAAAAACTACAATCCTGCAGCCTGTGGACCAAAAACCACAGTTACAGAAAGATAGAGAAGATGAAAAGGCAGAGGGCTATGTACCAGATGAAGGAACAAGAAAAAACCCCAGAAAAACAACTAAATGAAGTGGAGATAGGCAACCTTCCAGAAAAAGAATTCAGAATAATGATAGTGAAGATGATCCAGGACCTCGGAATAAGAATGGAGGCAAAGATTGAGAAGATGCAAGAAATGATTAACAAAGACCTAGAAGAATTAAAGAACAAACAAACAGAGATGACCAATACAATAACTGAAATGAAAACTACACTAGAAGGAATCAATAGCAGAATAACTGAGGCAGAAGAACGGATAAGTGACCTGGAAGACAGAATGGTGGAATTCACTGCTGCGGAACAGACTAAAGAAAAAAGAATGAAAAGAAATGAAGACAGCCTAAGAGACCTCTGGGACAACATTAAACGCAACAACATTCGCATTATAGGGGTCCCAGAAGGAGAAGAGAGAGAGAAAGGACCAGAGAAAATATTTGAAGAGATTATAGTCGAAAACTTCCCTAACATGGGAAAGGAAATAGCCACCCAAGTCCAGGAAGCGCAGAGTCCCATACAGAATAAACCCAAGGAGAAACACGCCGAGACACATAGTAATCAAAGTGGCAAAAATTAAAGACAAAGAAAAATTATTGAAAGCAGCAAGGGAAAAACGACAAATAACATACAAGGGAACTCCCATAAGGTTAACAGCTGATTTCTCAGCAGAAACTCTGCAAGCCAGAAGGGAGTGGCATGATATACTTAAAGTGATGAAAGGGAAGAACCTACAACCAAGATTACTCTACCCGGCAAGGATCTCATTTAGATTTGATGGAGAAATCAAAAGCTTTACAGACAAGCAAAAGCTAAGAGAATTCAGCACCACCAAACCAGCTCTACAACAAATGCTAAAGGAACTTCTCTAAGTGGGAAACACAAGAGAAGAAAAGGACCTACAAAAACAAACCCAAAACAATTAAGAAAATGGTCATAGGAACATACATATCGATAATTACCTTAAACGTGAATGGATTAAATGCCCCAACCAAAAGACACAGACTGGCTGAATGGATACAAAAACAAGACCCATATATATGCTGTCTACAAGAGACCCACTTTAGACCTAGGGACACATACAGACTGAAAGTGAGGGGATGGAAAAAGATATTCCATGCAAATGGAAATCAAAAGAAAGCTGGAGTAGCTATACTCTTATCAGATAAAATAGACTTTAAAATAAAGAATGTTACAAGAGACAAGGAAGGACACTACATAATGATCAACGGATCAATCCAAGAAGAAGATATAACAATTATAAATATATATGCACCCAACATAGGAGCACCTCAATACATAAGGCAACTGCTAACAGCTATAAAAGAGGAAATCGACAGTAACACAATAATAGTGGGGGACTTTAACACCTCACTTACACCAATGGACAGATCATCCAAAATGAAAATAAATAAGGAAACAGAAGCTTTAAATGACACAATAGACCAGATAGATTTAATTGATATATATAGGACATTCCATCCAAAAACAGCAGATTACACGTTCTTCTCAAGTGCGCACGGAACATTCTCCAGGATAGGTCACATCTTGGGTCACAAATCAAGCCTCAGTAAATTTAAGAAAATTGAAATCATATCAAGCATCTTTTCTGACCACAACGCTATGAGATTAGAAATGAATTACAGGGAAAAAAACGTAAAAAAGATAAACACATGGAGGCTAAACAATACGTTACTAAATAACCAAGAGATCACTGAAGAAATCAAAGAGGAAATAAAAAAATACCTAGAGACAAATGACAATGAAAACACGACGACCCAAAACCTATGGGATGCAGCAAAAGCAGTTCTAAGAGGGAAGTTTATAGCTATACAAGCCTACCTAAAGAAACAAGAAAAATCTCAAGTAAACAATCTAACCTTACACCTAAAGAAACTAGAGAAAGAAGAACAAACAAAACCCAAAGTTAGCAGAAGGAAAGAAATCATAAAGATCAGAGCAGAAATAAATAAAAAAAAAAAAAAAAAAAAAAAAGATCCTTACATCCTGCTCCTGACTGGTGTTAAAGCATCTACAACCGCCAGCATCTACAAGAGCAGGCAGAAAAAAGATCCCAAGTCCTTTAAGAGGACACAGTAATCCAGAAGAATGGTATATTAGTCAGCTCAGGCTGTCAAAACAAAAAATACCACAGACTGGGCAGCTTAAAGAGCAGAAATTTATTTTCTCACAGTTTGGGAAGCTGGAAGTCAGAGATCGGGGTGTCAGCATGGGCAGTTCCTCTTGGCTTGCAGATGCCCACCTTCTCACTGTGTCCTTACAAGTGGAAGAAAGCAAGCAAGCTCTCTGGTGTCTCTTTTTATAAGGACACTAATCCTATCAGATCAGGGGCCTACCCTTATGACCTAATTTAACCTAATTATTTTCACAAAGGCCCTACCTCCAAACAGGCTTTAACATCTAAATTCTGGGGGACACAATTCAGTCTACAGCAACGGAGAACAAGCCTATCAACTATAACAGCTCCCTACAAAATAAAACTTCAAATTAACACCTAACAATACAAACAAAACGGGTGAATGGCACAAGCACAGGGCGGAGTAAAAGAGGCAGACACAAAATCATCAATACTGTATGATTCTATTAGTAAAACTTTAAGAGAAAAAACCAGAATATGGTGTTTTAGAAGTCAGGATAGTGGCTATCTTGAGGAGGAAGGACAGTGAAATGATTAGAAGGAGGTAGAAAGGAGGACTTCTGGGGTTCAAGTCATGGTATATTTTTGCCCTGGGTCATGGTTAAGCAAATGTTTACACTTTTTCTGGATGTGTGCTATATATCAATAAGGAGTTAATTTTTAAAAGTCAGTGATGACTTTAAAAAATCATAGTGAAGTTAATAGATAATGATGCCTAAAACTGAAAAAATAATTAAGAATAAAACATGCTATCAAAAGATATGAAAGTAAAACCTAAAGAATCAGTTTAAAAGACTGAAAGTGGTCATCTTAGGAGATTAGGGAATTGGTGGGGGCGGGCAGGGAACACATAAAAAAAAGAAAAAAAAAGTCTTGACTCTTTAAACTGTATAATATATAATTAACTTGAATAAAAATAACAATGAAAAGCTCCTTCATACCCATAATGAGGACATTCAGTTAAAGATGGCATACTAATCACATGCATTCTCTCTTCTTCCACCTGATAGTCCAATTAAACAATAAAGACAAAATGACAAAGAATGGCAAAGAGAATGGGAGAGGTGGCATCAGCAGACAAGTGACTTTAAATAATTTCTGGGGGACAAAAATCAGAGGCACCCAGAGCAGGGCACATACAAGCCTAGAGTATGCTCTAAGAAGGGTGCAATCCAGGAAAAACTTAGTACTGACCAGAGAAAATAACTCAGTGCCTTGAAAACGGGAAGATCCCGGCGAAAGGCCAACTTTCCTCCCAGCCACTGTGAAGCCAAGCCAGGCACCTGAGCAGCACCTTCCACACACCTCATGTAGAGAGCTCTCAATGTGCTTCCTATTTCTCCGCTCTTAAAAACGTTTTCAAGAATCAGACATCTGAGGAAAGCCTATACCCTTTTCTAATACCCCTTCCCATATATCTGTTGTTAGGGGAAAACACCAGTAACAATTAACCCTCCTCCTTCAGAAAAAAAAGGACAGTTGATTCACGTTATTCACAGTAATTACATTCTATGAAGTCACTCTGAACTAGTGAATACTGAACCACTGTTCCTAGGGGGAAAGAGTTAAGACTCCTGTGAGCCCCTGGTCATATAACATTTTCATCAACTGATCAACACATAACCTTGTTTTATGTGTGTTTCTGTTTAAGGATACCTCATTTACTATACATTATTGATTCATTAACACTGAACAGCACTATCTAACTCATGCCTGAATGAAGCTTACCTAACAAATGTATTTTCTCTGTAAGGCACATCAAAGCCTTGCACTTAGGAACACTGGCTAATACTCAGCCCTACAGTTGGGGGCCATTTTAAACAACAAAATCACCAACAAAATGCACAAAAATGTGGAAAATGTGTACTAAATAACCACAAAAAGGGCATCTGTTTATAGTATGAAGGCTGAAAGAAGGCAGAGTGTCACCTTGTTGGGCCTCAGCTAGGGAAACGCACATTAAGCAATTCAAACTTTTTACTGCTCTGTGCATGTCCGAAAAAGACTGCAAAAGCACAGCTAGTACTCATTTTTGGGATTACAAATAAATTTTGTAGTATGTGAATTTGCAAATATGGAATTTGTGAATAATGAGACTGACTATATCTGTTCCGAAGATGGACAGTGATGGTTGCAAACACTGCAAATGTACTTAACGCCATTGAGCTGCACACTTAAAAATGGCTACAATGGTAAATGTTATGTATATTTTACCATGATAAAAAAAAAGTGTCACAACTATGTAATTAAGTGATTTTTAATTTGTGGGAACTGGGTTTATGGGAAGTTTTTTCTTTTTCTGCACATTAACTGTAAATACTCCACAATAAACCATGATGATCATCTTTATGATTTTCAGCTGTATCTGTTATCAGACTACTAAGGCTATCTTTACCGTTCTGCTTGCTCACTTCCAAATCTGCTACTATTAACTTCCAATTGAAGCCAATTGTTCAGAGTATTAACTCTTTTTGTCCATCAACAGTGTTTTGAATAAACATTCTATTAATCACTGCCCCCCTTCCAAGAAATGACTATTTATTGAGTTTTAGTAGAGTATCAAAGAGCAATACCCAGAACCACCTGAAAAAGATACTGAGGTCCTCCTTTCTCTTCTCACTACCTATCTGTGTGGGGCCACATTTTCTTCATACGCTCCAACCAGAGCAACTACCAAAACAGCGTGAACGCAGATCAGATATGAAAATCCAGCTAACTTTTACTAAACAAGACGTTAAAGAGATTTGCAAAGAATTAAAACAGTGTCACTCTTCTCTGTAATTTGTTTTGGAAAATAGTTGTTTTTCATAAAAATACATTATATTAACAGGTAAAAGGTCTGCCATTATTTTAAATGAATTAATATATATTTTAGGTTTCTTAGTGCTAACTTCTAATACCGTAAACAGCAACAGATATAAACCATATAAACAAAAGCTTGTTGTGAGTTCTCAATTTTAAAAGTTTAATGGAATTTTGAGACCAACAAAAAAGTTTAAGAACTATTGTTCTAATCAATGGAATTGCACATAAGCATTGAAACCTACAATTATGATTATGCAGCAACAGGGAAACCTGTTTAGGATAATTAATATTCTGAGGGGAAAAACACCATGATACAAAATTATGGCCAAAAGTATGTTGAAAATACATATAAAATATGGAGAATATACAAAAAATAAAAATGGTATTCAGAATATTTTGATTGTGGGAATTTTTTTTCCTCTCTGGTCTCCAAACTTCCTGTAAAGCTATTAACATAGTCTTCATATACACAAAAAGTTGTGACTAAAATCTCAAGAAGTTTAGCACATTCAAGGAAAAAGAAGTACGATTTTATCATTCTTACAACCAACAACAAATAGTTATTGAGTATTTAGAGGCCAAGGACAAATGAGGTTCAAGACTGAATCTTTTTCCCTCTGGCCTCTCTCTGGTTTCTCCTCTAGTGTAGGAGAGAGGACACAGACTGACAATAAACGCATACAGCCACAAGAGCACAATAACAAGCTGAGAAGACAACAGTGGGAAAACGATTTCAACAACTTTCTGAAAGAGAGAGAAGAGACAACAGAGGAAAGGACACTATAACCAGGAACAGTGTGACTTCCCAGCATGACTTGGAAACAGCTCCAGACTTGGAGGTCCCAGGGGACCAAAGGCGACAGGGGAGCTGCTGGGCTAATTCCAAAGTCAAAAGTCTGTATAAAGAATGCTGCTGCTCCCCAACCAAACCAATGACCACCGGTTCTTAAGGGACTGTAAACTTATTCTGTGGAGAAGACAATGAGGCTCTGGACTCAAGGTCAACCGGCCCAGGAGAGGGCAGGAGTGAGGCATGGAGATGAAAAGGGGGGTGGAGATTAAGTGTCAGACTGCCACTGAGGGGTGGGACCATGTCTCCTCCCGGGCAGAACAGAGGATTCTTAACCTAGAGAACAGAATGGTCCCAGAGAAGAGATCTAAAGACAAAGATATCTGGGTCCTCCAATAAAAGCACTGGATGACTCCCAAAGGAAAGTTCTGTGGTCAAACATATCCTATACATGCAAACCAGCTTCTGATCAGCTTCTTAGGGTTCCACCTTAAATAGACACAGACAACCAGGGGTTACCAGATTCCAAAGAAAGTCTCTGTATGAAAGACAGACACCAAGAAAGAATCCCAGAGAAAAGAGAAACAATGTAGGGAGCAAAACATCTACTTAAAAAAAAAAAAAAAGAATAAAGCTTTTACTATCCTCAGAGAGTTAACAGAAGAAACAGTATTGATACCAGAACTGGATACTACAAAGACAAATAATCAGAACAGGAAAGAACCAGGAGGAGGACACATGCAGGAACTCCAACAAATTTATCAGGAAGATTGGAAGATAAAGTTAAAGACATCACTCAGAAGGTAAAACAGAAACAGAGACAGAAAACCAAGACAGATAGATAGATAGATAAATAAATAAGTAAATAAAATAAATAATCAAGGCTCTTGGGAATTCCCTGGCAGTCCAGTGGTTAGGACTGGGCACTTTCACTGCCAGGGCCCAGGTTCAATCCCTAGTCAGGGAACCAGGATCCTGTAAACCACACGGCACAGCCAAAAAAAAAGGAATTCTAGAATGACGATTTTTAAATAATAAAATGAGACAACTCTCCAGAACTGAAAGATAAGAATGTTCATATTGAAAGGGTTCAATGAGTACCAGGAACAAAGAATGAAGACCAACTCCTTGGCACTTCACTGTGAAATTTCTCAACAGCATGGATAAATGAGAAGAGTCTAAAAAGCTGCTAGAAAGGAGGGGGGGAAAAGCCACATACTGAAGCCATTTACACTGTTATACTCTAGACTTTGGAACTACCAATATCGGAAAACCCACTATGATCTTAATCTTGAGTTTCCCACTCTCTAACCACCTCCTCCTACCTTTCCCACCCACCCACTCTAGAATCCCAATAACTATATGAACTCACCGGGATCCATAGCCATTGATCCCATCACCTTCTTTTTTTTTTTTTTTTTTAACATCTTTATTGAAGTATAATTGCTTTACAATGGTGTGTTAGTTTCTGCTTTAACCATCACCTTCTTATGGTCTGCCTTCCCCCTCAAGTACTTACTTCCTACTTAAATCTATTGTCTTTAATTGAAATCACTCCCTTGGGTATTCCAAATCAATGCCCTTGCTCTGTTTCCATTTCACTACACTTACTATAGCAAAATCCCAACCATCTACAAATGCTATGCCTGTGTCTGGTTAACTGAATGTTGCTGGACAGTAAATTACAGCCAGGCTGTCTATTCTCGCTTTAAATCCATGATCAGTAACCTCAGGGAAGCGTTAAGGCTGCCTGGTAATTCTACTATATTTCTCAGTCCATTCACTCTCCTACTAACCTGTTAATTACTGTAACTTTCTCAGATCTCTAATATCTCCTATCTCCTTGATAATCACATTCTTAGTTGGTAATCTTGCTTTCTATTTTACTGAAAAAAGAGCTGCAATGAGAAGAAAACTTCTCAAGCTCCCACCCTCATCTAGAACCACTCACCTGCAGAATACTGGCATAGTACCCTCTACTTTCCTCCTACTTCTAAGTAAGGACTGTCCACGTTATCCAAAGCCAATACCTCTACCATCCCCTCTCACCCATTCCAGCACCTCTCCTCAAAGCACCATTTGTACCCTTTCTCTTAAATTATTCCCACTAGCAGACAAACATGTTGGTATTTTGCCCATCTTTTAAAAAATATCTTGGCCTGACATCTCCCTGTAGCCACTACCCCATTCATCTGTGCCTTGAAAGCGCTATCTTGCTGTTTCTAACCTCTACCCACCTATTCTCTCTTGAACTAATACGTTACATCATATGCATCGGTACTGCAAGGTATTTGAAAGATATGTTGGAACAATTTGCAGAAAATACATAGAACCATAAGAAAGTTAAAAAAAAAACCCCACAAAACTTGAGGTAACTATTAATTCTAGACAAAATAAAAAATTATATAAGAAAATAAATTATTGTGGTCCAACACTGAACATTTACATAGCTTGATTAAGTTAAAAAAATCTAACTTTAACTAAATATATCATTGCAATAGAAAGGCTGAGGAAAGGAAAGTAGATGTGGAAGTGAATCATAAGAAAGCTATATCCATCTTCCATAAGGAGAAAGTCAGTGATGTCTACAATTATAAATCAGGAGATAACCAAAAGAGTATCAGAAAAAAGAGCCTAGAAAATTGAAAGTAGGAGCCTTTGATTAATGGTACTGAATGATAAAGAGGAGGCAAAGAAAGTCCAATTTTAGTTAGAAGCTTTTTAGTATTATTTGACTTTTTAAGCTATAGGCATGTATTACTTTGGAAAATAATTTTTTAAGGCAGTAAAAAAACAGCCTCAATTAAGTACCAAATGACAGATACAAGTGAGTTCTCCTATAGTTCATGTTAGGGGAGAGATCCCTGGGGGCCTATGAAAATAACTATGGGGAAAAATGAACTTGAAAGAAAAACTTGACTTGAAAGAAAACTGTAATATTAAAACAAACAATATTTCAAAACCCAAAATAATCTTCAGCTGTGAAAAGCTAGCCAAAACCAAGACAGCAGATGGAACTAACATCCCCAAATCCCAAATATGGGATAGCTGCTTCTATGACAATAGGTAGCATTTTCATCAAAGAGTTAAATCAGATGAATTTTATGACTGGTGCTTGTATTTTTAAATATATATAAAATAAGGATTTTGGTGTTTTTCTGGTCTAAAATTAAGAATCATCCTAGAGAGATAGGTCTCATCTACAGTGGACTTCTACCACAATCATTCTATTTAAAGACTTGATTAGAAACTGTTTACTAGATGTAAGATGTTCTCTTGGTTATAATTCATTAATCTAATTTGTCTGTTCACAGGAGTTCCCTGGCAGTCCAGTGGTTAGGATGCAGCGCTCTCACTGCAAAGGGCCTGGATTCAATCCCTGGCCGGGGAACTAAGAGCCCAAAAAGTCATGCGGTGCGCACCTCAGCCCCCACAAAACAGACAAAACAAAACAAAAAAACTCACAAAAACTAATTTGTCTGTTCAGTAAAAATGCCATTCTTCCATCACATAAATTTTCTTGAGTATCTTTTATGTTCACAATGCCCTTGTGACCTAAGTGCATGATATAGATTATCCCCACTCTCTTCTTTCAGGGAATTCTTTCCACTATATAATTCTACTACATTGCTAGTCTTATCCCAACGACAGCAATTAAAACTGTCTCTTAACATAACATATAGTAACTCTTTATCTCCTACTGACTCAGAATGAATTAAGTCTCTGAATCACCAATACCACTTTCTGGAGCACTCTGGGTTTTCTTTAGCAGTCTTACTACCTCAATAGGAAAGATATATCACATTCCCATAAAAGGGCAAGAGAATGCTGATGGAAAAACTTTAGTTTCTAGTGGGCTGAGAACAGTACCAAGTGATAAAAATAATAACTAGACTAGAGTTTTAAGTTTCTTTCTATTAGGAATATTATACTATAATAAGCCTGTAATAAAACCAACTTTCTAGAAAAACTTCAGTTTTTTACCATATGACAGCAATCCCACTCCTGGGTTAATTATCCTAGAGAAATAAAAATTTATGTTCACATAGAAACCTGTACAGGAATGTTTATAGCAGTTCTATTCATAATTGCCAAACATGGAAACAACTCAAATGTCCTTTAGTGGGGGAGTGGATACAAACTGTGGTCCAGTCATACAATGGGATACTACTCAGCAATAAAAAAGAACAAACTAAGAATACTATATGCAACAACCTGGATCAATCTCAAAGGCATTAGAGAAGATATACTGTATGATCTCATTTACTTGACAGACTTGAAAGAAACAAAATTATGAGGATGAAGAATAGACAGGTGGTTACAGGAGGTTATGATGGGGGAGGGAGCAACCATAAAGGGACCACAAGGGAATTTTCTGAGGTAATGGGACTGTTCTGTATCTTGATTACGGTACTGGTAACATCAATCTATAAATGTGTTAAAATCCATAGAACGGTACATCAAAAGAAAAAATGATGTATAATTTAAAAAATAACATAAACTTGCTTAATTTTGATATCCAAAATGAGAGTAAGTTCAAAAGGTGCTCAGATACAAGATATTATGCAAATTTGGTAGCCTTCCCATATATTCACAAACCCCATTCACAACAGCAACAAAAATTATAAAACACTTTGTAATGAACATAACAAGAACTATGCAAAACCCAGATGAAGAAAATTATGAACCTTAAAAACAAAATCGAGACACACTTCATATGCCTGGATAGAAACACTGGGTATCATTAAAACAGCAAATTGCCTTCCAAATCAGTTTATAAATTCAATTAATTTCATCAAAATTAATCCAATCAAAATTCCAGTAAGGCTGTTTTTAGAACATGGCAACTTATTTCTAAAATTCATCTGACTGGGTGTTCCCTGGAGGTCCAGTGGTTACCACTCTGCACTGTCACTGCCGTGGCCTGGGTTCAATCCCTGGTCGGTGAAGTAAGATCCCGCAAGCTGCATGGCGCCACCAAAATAATGAAATGAAATGAAATAAAATTCATCTGACAGAGTAAATTGCAAAAAAGAGCAATGAAATTTTTAAAAAATAAGAATAATCAGCAGGGGACTTAACCTACTCCAGAAAAATCAAAATGTACAATCAAAAGGTGCAGTAATAAAAACACCATGATGGGGCTTCCCTGGTGGCGCAGTGGTTGAGAATTTGCCTGCTTATGCAGGGGACACGGGTTCGAGCCCTGGTCTGGGAGGATCCCACATGCCGCGGAGCAACTGGGACCGTGAGCCACAACTACTGAGCCTGTGCGTCTGGAGCCTGTGCTCCGCAACAAGAGAGGCCGCGATAGTGAGAGGTCCGCACACCGCGATGAAGAGTGGCCCCTACTCGCCACAACTAGAGAAAGTCCTCGCACAGAAACAAAGACCCAACACAGCCAAAAATAAATAAATAAATAAATAAATAAATAAAATATTAAAAAAAAAAAAAAACACCATGATATGGGTACAAAACTAAATAAATTAAATCAAAGAAACAAAAGGGAATTTAATAAACAGGGGGGAAAGAACAGATGATCTGGGACAAGCAGTAATGCACACAGGGGAAAAAAAATTAGAGCCCTACACCTCATACTAATCCCCCAAAATACATACCAAATGAATTAAACATTCAGATGCCAGCCACAGGAGTATTTGAAGAAAAAACAGAATCAATTTAAAAAATCTTGGAAGTAAACCTTTCTCACCAAGACATGAAACCCAGACAGATCAGACTGATGTCTGAAACACATAAAAGGTTTAAATCACTAAGATTTAAAAGAGAAAAGAAAAATGGATAAAGGATATACAACAGGAAACTTATTTTAAAAAGAAAATAAAAATGACACAAATATATGAAAATATCATCAATCTAAGTAGTTATCAGGAAAAAGCAATCTTTTTTTAAAAATACCGTTTATTGCTCATCCGATAGACAAAAATTATCTACAATGTTAGCAAGGGTGTAGAAAAATGGGCACTCTCATTCATTCCGGTAGGGCTAATAAAACAGTACAATGTTCTCTCAAAACCAATTTAGCAGTACCTATTACAGTATCAAATATTCATCCCCTCTGACCCAGGACCTCCACACTTCTAGGAATTTATCCTTCAGAAACACTCTTAACAAGAGCACAGAAAGTTATGTTAAAGAACGTTCACTGCAGATGTTTGTAATAGCAAAAAAATCAGAAACCACCCAATGCCCACCAACGGGGGTGAACTACGGTGCCAGCACACACTGGAAGATGACGTTCCATTAAACATAATGTCAGATCTATGAGCACTAAGATCCAGACATGATCAAGTATGTTGCTAAGAAAAATTAACATTAAGTCCCATGAGTCCCTTTTTGTTAAAATAAAAAGTTACTGTGTATATAAAAAACTGTGGTAATCTACACCAAACTGCTGAAAATGATCCTCTTTGAGGAGAGAAAGTTCAAGGAATTTTATTTTCTACATAATGAATTTCTATAATGTTTACATTTTATATGATTCTGGATAAGACCTACAATAGGGGGAAAGAAAGAATAAAATTGTTTTTTTCAAATTAAAAAAAAAAGTGTTTTAATTTACCCACTATCTAGTCAGATTCAAGCCATTTCTGGAGAGAGAACCTACTAGATATAAACATGAGAAGCCACACTCCAGCACACATGTTATGGAAAAGGGGAGAGGGTCTGTCTGTCCCACTCCTCTTTTAACCCACCATCTCTACCTATGTAAGGAAACTGGCCGAGTAACCACTCGAGATTGGTGAGGGAAATAAACTCAGAGGTTTTGTTCCTTATTTCAAAAATTTTTGATCAAGGGCAGCAAAGAAACCTGCACCCACTCATGCTATTTACTGGTTCCAAAAGCAGTCCAGGCATCTCTACAACCAGAAGTCTTAACCAGGGAACTGTCACTAAAATTGAGATGAAATGTGAAGAGGCAAATTTTTAGTTACAGTCTTTACTTAAGACTCCAGTTAGCACAGACCAATGCTCCCCAACCTTCTTCAGGTCAGCACACACAGAAAATCGGAATATTTGTAGGGCAAATTGTAGCAAACCCAGGGTGGGTCCTGCTCCAGCAGCCCTCAGCATGGTGGGCTGCAGGCATCAGTACCATGGCACATCTGTAATACCACCTTCGCACACATATCAGGAGGCTTTGGTACATGGGAGGCATTTCTTTATAAAGCTTCCTTCAAAAGTAACATTAAATTCATTCAATAAATATTTATTAAGTACCTAATATGTGCCAAACATGATTAAGTACTGACGTCTACCCTATAGACTAGAGGGGGAAGACAGGTAAACAAGCAATTCCAATATAATTGTAATTGTAACAGTAAAACATAATTGTTTATGTAATTGTAATAGTAAAACATGCTATCTAAGGAAAGTATCAGGATTTTTAACATGAATCCCATGCCTGGGGAAAGGGAGTCTGTCAATGACTACTTTCCAGAAGAAGTGACTCCTATACAAAAGGGTGAAGTGTATTTTAGGCAAAGGAATTGCAGGTACAAAGATCCAAATGCAATAAACTATGTCAAAAAAAAAAAAAAAAAAAGGCAGAACAGTTCTGTACTGCATAAGTAGAATGTGAGGAGGGAGTTAGTTTAGTAGCAGTTTCGTTAAAAAAATTATTTATTAATTATTATTGTTATTATTATTATTTTTAAATTTATTTTATTTATTTTTGGCTGTGTTGGGTCTTCGTTTCTGTGCGAGGGCTTTCTCTAGTTGCGGCAAGCGGGGGCCACTCTTCATCGCAGTGCGTGGGCCTCTCACTATCGCGGCCTTTCCTGTTGCAGAGCACAGGCTCCAGACGCGCAGGCTCAGTAGTTGTGGCTCACGGGCCCAGTTGCTCCACGGCATGTGGGATCTTCCCAGACCAGGGCTCGAACCCGTGTCCCCTGCATTGGCAGGCAGATTCTCAACCACTGTGCCACCAGGGAAGCCCAATTATTATTATTATTATTATTTTTGGCTGCGTTGGGTCTTAGTTGCTGCACTAAGACCTTTCTATAGTTGCGGCGAGCAGAGGCTACTCTTCGTTGTGGTGCGCGGGCTTCTCATTGTGGTGGCTTCTCTTGTTGCAGAGCATGGGCTCTAGGTGTGTGGGCTTCAATAGTTGTGGCACGTGGGCTCAGTAGTTGTGGCACGTGGGCTCAGTAGTTGTGGCTCGCGGGCTCTAGAACGCAGGCTGAGTAGCTGTGGAGCACGGGCTTAGTTGCTCCATGGCATGTGGGGTCTTCCCGGACCTGGATCAAACCCATGTCCCCTGCATTGGCAGGCGGATGCTTAACCACTGCACCACCAGGGAAGTCCCTATTAATTATTTTATTATCTATTTATTTTGGCTGTGCCAGGTCTTAGCTGCGGCAGGCAGGATCTTCACTGCAGCATGTGGGATCCTTTAGTTGCATCATGCGGACTCTTAGTCACGGCATGCATGCAGGATCTAGTTCCCCGACCGGGGACTGAACCCAGGCCCCCTGCACTGGGAGAGCGGAGCCTTACCCACTGGACCACCAGGGAAGTCCCTAGTAGCAGTTGTTTTTTTTTAATTAACTTATTTTTATTATGATTTTTTTTTTTTAAATTTTTGGCTGCGTTGGGTCTTCATTGCTGTGCACGGGCTTTATCTAGTTGCAGTGAGCGGGGGCTACTCTTCATTGTGGTGCACAGGCCTCTAATTGCGGTGGCTTCTCTTGCTGCTGAGCACGGGCTCTAGGCACACGGGCTTCAGCAGTTGTGGTCCGTGGGCTCTAGAGCACAGACTCAGTAGTTGTGGCCCAAGGGCTTAGTTGCTCCACGGCATGTGGTATCTTCCCGAACCAGGAATCGAACCCGTGTCCCCTGCATTGGCAGGCATATTCTCAACCACTGGACCACCAGGAAAGTCCCCCTAGTAGCAGTTTTAATGGAAGTGTTTTTAATAAATATGGCATGTGGTTGAGTAGAAAGCCAATATCACAAAAACTAGGAAAGCAGGTGCCTTCCTGCACAATAACCTGTCAAACATAAGCTATGAGAAAAATATTTGGGGAGATGAAGAAACTTCTTGAGGATAAATCTATAAAAACAGACAACACTATTGATTTTTTCAAGCACCATAAGCTTATAATGAAGTTAAAAATTTTTACTGTGGTGGTATACATTTACCACTGAAAAGAACACTACCTCTTTTTAAAGGCAAAAGATTATTCAAACACTCAATATAATCTTTATAACATTTAAAGAAATGAGAAAGCAAAAGAACTCCCACATAATTAATACATAAGCTTCTTGTTCTTAAAAAAAATGTTTAATTAGCCCAAATATATACATTCTTTTCCTCTTTCCCTCACATGGAACTAAACAGAGCAAGTGTACTAACAGAAATCAAGCATAATTTGTATTTACCTCTCTGCCTGTAAGGATGTGTCTTGCCAATTTCACTTTTGCAAAATTCCCCTTGCCGATTGTTTTCAACAGTCTGTAGTTTCCGATGTGAGGTTGTTCATCTGCACAGGAAGCTACAGAGTTTCTACACCGTGCTCCAGAGCGCCCAGTGCGAGAGGTAACTTCTTGCCGCCCGTCTCCATGTGACGTGTGCTACAATAAAACATACAACAAACATTAGGAAATGAGAGACCCACAGTACTTGACAAGTTTTAAGAGCCTCTAGTTGAAGAAACAAAACATCACTGCTGGGGCTTCCCTGGTGGCGCAGTGGTTGAGAATCCGCCTGCCAATGCAGGGGACATGGGTTCGAGCCCTGGTCTGGGAAGATCCCACATGCCGTGGAGCAACTAGGCCCATGCGCCACAACTACTGAGACTGCGCGTCTGGAGCCTGTGCTCCGCAACAAGAGAGGCCACGATAGTGAAAAGGCCCACGCACCGCGATGAAGAGTGGCCCCCGCTTGCCGCAACTACAGAAAGCCCTCGCACAGAAACGAAGACCCAACACAGCCAAAAATAAATAAATAAATTAATTAATTAATTTAAAAAAAACACATCACTGCTTTAATTTTAATCCCAATACATGTGGCACTTCAAAGGGATTTGCCCACCTGATATAAATTTATGAGGAAAACAAGAAAATGCTGAGAAGAGAAATACCAAGTGTTGAAATTCAACTGGCTGTTCAGAAAGAAAGAAGATATTTTCTATATGTGGCTGTAACATAAAATAAGAGAAACAGGACTGCCTTACAGTCGTAAAGAGTTTAACTTTTCCATTGTAAAACAACTATACTCCAATAAAAATTTAAAAAAAAAAAGGAACTTGACTTTTTCATACGCTATTAAATGTACCAGCACATATTATCCTTAACACACCCTGTGATGCAGGCAGAACAGCTAATATCACCATTCACCAGATGAGCATACCTTGAGATTTATTCACTGCCACATCACTAGTGAGAAATTCAAAGAGAACCTAGATTCCCAACTTCTTTCTAAACTATGCTGCTAACGATAATTTAAAACAATGTGTTTAAAGAAACAGCCAGACTCTGTAGTCCCTGACAAATATTTGTTGAAGAGATGAATACAGTACTCAATATACTCCATAAAGGTAAAACAAATCATATATGCCTCTAACCATCTTAAATATAAAGGTACGAGAGATACAAATGCCTGATGTGTACAATTCTGTACGTACAAGCAGCCAGCTGCCTAGTGCTTCCTCTTTCCCCTAGTGCCCAAAGGATGCCATGCCCCACTGCCTACTTTTCATGGCTGCTAACTCCTTCCTGCTCAAGGAAGGCCTCTCACTCTCACGACACTCTACAAAGACACTTTCAACCTCTTTCACTCTTTTCTCTTTTCCAACTTTTTGTCCAGGAAAATGTCCCTTGTTTCTCATGCTCTCTCTCTCTCTACGTATAGATCACAACAAGCCTGATTCTAGGTGATAAACATAAGAAACTATACTTTGTAACACACTCATATCAAGGAAAAAGGAAAAACAAGTATTTTACAGTAAAAGCTTAAGAATTTGTGCCATCAACTGAAGTCCTCAAAAGATGTCCTTTTCAGAATGTCCACGTTAATTTCTATCTACTTTTTCATATTCCACTAAGTAAATCTCTGTCTCTCATGTACCAGGTTTTGGGATAGGTTCTCTTCTGTTTTATTCAATTATCACATAATACTGCATTGCAAACAACAATTTCTATGTTTTTTACTGTAAATGTATATTTTAGGTTAAATAGACTTTTACAAACTGGTTACAAATCTAAGCAACTTTGTTCCTATAACAAAAAGATTCTAATTTCCAAATTATAAAATAGCCTATTATAGGGTCTCCCCTGGTGATTCAGTGGTTAAGAATCCACCTGCCAATGCAGGGGACACGAGTTCGAGCCCTGGTCCGGGAAGATCCCACATGCCACGGAGCAACTAAGCCCATGTGCCACAACTACTGAGCCTGCGCTCTAGACCCCATGAGCCACAACTACTGAGCCTGCGTGCCACAACTACTGAAGGCCATGCGCCTAGAGCCTGTGCTCCACAACAAGAGAAGCCACCGCAATGAGAAGCCCGCACGCCACAACAAAGAACGGCCCCCACTCGCTGCAACTAGAGAAAGCCTGCGCACAGCAACAAACACCCAATGCAGTCAAAAATAAATAAAATAAATAAATTTTAAAAAGATTATTTAAAAAATAGCCTATTATAAACGAGGACTTGATTAAAGAAAAAACTAAAATAACAACTAAGTTATTACACTAAGGCTTTACACAAAATAGGTATATCGTAATGCAAATTTTTGTAGATCAGCTGGAGTACAGTTTTTAAAAAATTTTGGTAACCATTATGTTTATTTCCAAACTAGATGTAAGTTTCATAAAAACAGGGACAGTAATTTATTGTTCCTTAGATCTTAGCAGTTGGCATAGAACAGGTACTTAATAAATATTGGGATGACTAAATAAATGATAGCAAAATACTGATCACTGTAACATTCACATGGTTAAATTATGGGAAATTTTTATCTCCCAGATTTATTTCTTCTGTTCATTCATTCAAATATTTATCAAATGATAATGTATAATAGATTTTTAAAAATAAATTTATTTTATTTTATTTTATTATTTTTATTTTTGGCTGCATTGGGTCTTTGTTGCTGCACGCGGGCTTTTCTCTGGTTGCAGCAAGTGGCGGCTACTCTTCGTTGTGCTGCGCAGGCTTCTCATTGCGGTGGCTTCTCTTGTTGCGGAGCACAGGCTTTAGGCACGTGGGCTCCAGTAGTTGTGGCACACGGGCTCAGTAGTTGTGGTGCACAGGCTTAGTCGCTCCGCAACGTGTGGGATCTTCCCGGACCAGGGCTCAAACCCGTGTCCCCTGCACTGGCAGGCAGATTCTTAACCACTGCGCCACCAGGGAAGCCCTGTATAATAGATGTTACATAAATATGAGCTGGGCACTGTTTTGAGTGTTAGAAACAGCAGTGCATAAAACAAAGTCCCTGTTCCCATGAGGTATATGTCAAGTGGTTTTACTATTTATGCAATGAAAATATAGTTTTTAAAATTATACTGCTATCCAAAATTTTGGTCAAAAAAGCTTTTTAAATGCAAACATACACTTTCTAATTTATATGTTTTATAAATTCAGCCCTTCATGTATTAAGTTTTATAGAGTGAGGTACAGTTAAACAGACAAAATATTAACTTTTATGCAAATCAACTGTCTTCTGCATGTAAAATAGAAATATCAGAAACTTAAAATTCAAAGGCACCTAGTTTATACCTTTGCATACTCTCCGATCTACTTATAATAAAAACTAACTCCTTAGCACTACATCCACTAGCATGTAACCTGCAGGAGAACACAGAGATCTTTGTCTGTTTTGTTCCTTATCAGATATTCCCTGAAATTGGAACAGTGCCTGGCACATAGTAGCTGTGCAATACATTGTTGTTGAGTGAATGTTAAATGAATTCAAGGCCCTCTGTGATGTAATCCATTCCTCCTCTCCCGCTACATCATCCACTATTCTTTAGCATGATCCTCCCTCAGTTTGAGCGCCCTTTCTTCTCTTCAAACCTAAGAAAATCCTACTCATTCCCTTATGTTTCAGTCATTTGTCACCATCTTTATGAAGCCTTCCATGACTCTCCCTGCATCCCATCAGAATTTCTTTTCCTTTGGGCTCTGGATGTACTCTGCTTGTATCTATCTCTATTTGGCTACTTTGCTGTAGACAATTATCCACCACAATACACTGACTTCCCAGAGAAACTTACTTCCCTCACTTGAGGTTCGCAATAGCCATGTGCCTAAGATTGGCCAATGAGATATGAGTGAAAGTGACATGTAATTTCCATGCTGAAGCATTTATTGCCAGTGCTTGACTCCAGCCCTGTGGTCTCTCCTGAACCCAGAGCACTGTCCAAAGATGGAGGGTCACAGGACCAAATGGCCTGGAAATGGAGATCACTCTCCATGGAGTCAATGAAGTTGACAGTTTTTTTAAACTGTGTTAAGACACTAAGATTTTGGTCATGTATGTTACCACAGCATAACCTAGCTTAACCTAATACACCCTTATGCAAATAATCATAATACAAACCCAAAAGAAACCCGTACTTCCCCGTAAGAGTGTAAACTCATATAACAGATTGAAATATCTGATGTTTGTTAAATTCCAACAGAGTTATTGAACTTAGTATATTTAGTTTGATACATAAAGTCCTGAAATTTTAAAATCTAATGTGTTTAACTAAAAAATTCTCTCAAACAGAAGCAAATTAAATTGCCTTTTCTTGGCCTTCATTTTATTTTTCCCATGCATCCATCAGTGGCCCTAAAGAAGAAAAAATTTCCTAGTATTCTAAAAAATAATTTTGAATTCTTGTACTATTAGCCGATTACTTCATGCATGAATTTTTTTTTTCTTCCTAAGGTGACAATAAACAACCTGAGGACCAAAAAAAAAAAAGTTACATAATAGTAGCCACTTTTTGTGGCAGCACTAAACACACAACAGGCACTCAGAGCTGTTTAATTTAATCTCAAAGATTAAAGGAGTCCAGGGACTTCCCTGGTGGCGCAGTGGTTAAAAATCCACCTGACAATGCAGGGGACACAGGTTTGAGCCCTGGTCCAGGAATATCCCACATGCCGCGGAGCAACTAAGCCCGTGTGCCACAACTACTGAAGCTGGTGCGCCTAGAGCCCATGCTCCGTAACAAGAGAAGCCACCGCAATGAGAAGGCTGTGCACTGCAACAAAGAGTAGCCCCTGCTTGCCGCAACTAGAGAAAGCCTGTGCACAACAACAAAGACCGAACGCAGCCAAAAAATAAAGAAAAAAAGATTAAAGGAGCCCTGATCCTTCTCCTTCTCCTCAAGGAATTGAGCTGAACCACTTTATCCACCATGAAAACTAGAATATGGGCAGTGCTACTAAAAATTAGGCAGAATCAAGTCAAAGAGAGAACACTGTTAATAAATCCATAAAGTGTTCATTTTCAAACTAAAACTTCTGTTTATTGCAATACATTTAAGTTGCCAGGTAATATTAAGGAATGGAGCAAATACTGTAGGTATCTACTCAATATCCATTCCTCCCTTCTTCATTTCTAAGAGAAGCCAGATGTGTATTTGGGGAGGCAATATGGCCAGTGAAATTCCTGTTTTCCCAAACTTCCCTGTAGCTGGAGGTAGCTTATGGCTTAGTTCTGGTCAGTTCTCATTAGGGAAAGTCTACTGGGGGGTCCTCGGAAAACTTTTTGTTTCTCATAAAGGGAGACAGGTACACTAGCACAGCCCCTTCCTCCCTTCTCCCTTGAATGCAACCGTAACAACTAGAGCTATGTAAGTTACCCTGCAGCCGTTAAGGTCTCAAATGTGAGAGAAAAGACAAAAATATTTTTAAAAACCACCAGCTCCAATATTACTGAACTGCTGAACCAAAGCTAGAAGCTGTCCAGACTTCTTTTGTGAGAAAAATAAACCCTTATTTGGTTAAGCCATCATATAAGGTTTAGTTACTTTCAACCAAAGCACTACTAAACTGTTACAGGGGCCATATCAATACTAATGTAAGAGGCAGTAAGAAAAGTGAATGGGGAATGCACTCCATTTTATGTTATATATATTAGTTCTTCTTTAAAAATGTGTCTATATATTTGTGTGTGTGTGTGTGTATATACATATATATATATATATATATATATATATATATAAAGCAGAAACTAACACACCACTGTAAAGCAATTATACTCCAAAAAAGATGTTAAAAAAAAAATGTGTCTATATAAGAGCCATAGAACTACAAAAAGGTATCACCTCACACCGGTCAGAATGGGTATCATCAAAAAATCTACAAACAATAAATGCTGGAGAGGGTGTGGAGAAGAGGGAACCCTCTTGCACTGTTGGTGGGAATGTAAATTGGTACAGCCACTATGGAGAACGGTATGGAGGTTCCCTAGAAAACTAAAAACAGAGCTACTATATGATCCAGCAATCCTAATCCTGTGCATATATCCAGAGAAAACCACAACTGGGAAAGATTCCTGTACCCCAATGTTCATTGCAGAGCTGTTTACAATAGCCAGGACGTGGAAGCAACCTAAATGTCCATTGACAGAGGAATGGATAAAGAAGATGTGGTATATATATATACCACATAGGACTTCCCTGGTGGCACAGTGGTCAAGAATCCACCTGCCAATGCAAGGGACATGGGTTCTACCCCTGGTCCAGGAAGATCCCACATGCCGCGGAGCAGTGAAGTCCATGCGCCACAACTACTGACCCTGTGCTCTAGAGCTCACGAGCCACAACTACTGAGCCCACACACCGCAACTATTGAAGGCTACGCGCCTAGAACCTGTGCTCCGCAACAAGAGAAGCCACTGCAGTGAGAAGCCCGTGCACCGCAACAAAGAGTAGCCCTCACTCGCCGCAACTAGAGAAAGCCCGCGCACAGCAATGAAGACCCAATGCAGCCAAAAATAAATAAATAAGACAGATAAATTTTTAAAAAAACCCAAAAAACTCGGAGAGATAAAAGTGTCATTATCTGTAGATGATATGATCTAACTGCAAACCAAAAGAATTGGAAATACCACTAGAACTCAAGAGAGAGCTTGGCAAGGTGCAAGACCAACCTATAACCACAGTTCTCTACACCAGTAGTAACGTACCACAAAATTTAACTAAAAATAAGTATTTATAATAGCAATAAAAACTAGAAAGTAGGTAGAAAGTAACTTAATTAAGAATATATAAGAGCTCTCTGGAGAAAGCTTTAAATTTTTAATAAAAGACATAAAAGATACTCTGAATAAATGGGAATTCTACACTCTTAGATAGATAATATTATACAATCTACCCAAATTAATCAATAAGTTCAATGCAATATCAATTAAAATTTCCAGCCAGTAATTTATGAGTAATCTTAAACTTACTCTAAAGTGTACATGGACGAATATTTCACGGCTGCCAGGTCAGCCTTGAAAAAGAAGTTAAAAAAAAAAAAAGTTCAGAAATGAAAAGTGATCAAGGTTAAAACCAGTAACAAGACGTATCTCTTTCATTGCACCCTCTAAAAGCATGCACTGAGAGGGACACAACATCTTTTCTGTGGCATTCTTGCCAAAAATATATAACCTTAATCTAATTTTGAGAAAACATCAGACAAACTTAAATTGTGGGATCTTTGATTGGAACTTAGAACAGAAAAAGAACCCTGGAGAAAAACTGGTGACAATTCAAATTAGTTCTGCAGTCATCATTAACGGTATCGGACCAATGTTAACTTTCTGGTTTTCATAACTGCACCATGGTTATCTAAGTGTTAACATCAGGAGAACCTGAGTGAAAAGTATACATGAACTCTGTACTAATCCTGCAATTTTAAGTCTAAAATTATTTTAAAACAAAAAATTCAATAGATACATATAAAGGTACGTAGATTACATATATTACAAAGCCACGGTAATTTTTAAAGAAAAGAAAACCTGTAGGGTATCGGCACAACAGAAAAACAGACCAATGCAGCAAAATACAAAGCTAAAAGACATGAATGTATGGGAACATAAGATACAATGAAAGCAGTCCTATAAACCAATGGGGAAAGGATGGACCATTGAGTGGATAGCAGTAGGAAAACTGGTTCACTGTATCAGTCTATAGAGGAAAATAAAACTAGATCCCTACCTAAGTCCATACACAAAAGGCAGGCTCCCTTTTAATCTAGAGGGATTAAAAAACCTACATGTGAAAGGTAAAATGATAAAAGGTTAATGTGAAATGTGAGAGAATATATCCTTGTGAGCCAGGCATTTAAGCAAAACTTCAAAAGCACAAACATAAGGCAAACGTTGGTTACACCAAAATTAAGAATTTCTGTCCAATAAGGGTCTTATAGAAAGATGACAGAAGATACATGCAATGTATAAAACCTACATCAGATTAATATCTAGAAAATCAAGGAACACCTAAGAATCTACAAGAAAAAAACAACAACCAAATAGAAAAAGGGACAAAGGAAAAGCAGCAATTTACAGAAGGCCCCCAGAGCCAAGGAATATATAGACATACTAAAAACCATAGAGAAACGCAAGTTAATAATGAAGTAGCACATTAAACTACTTTAGTAGGCTGGCAAAAAAAAATTAGAAAGCTGGATAATTCTAAATGTTGGAGGAACCAAGGAGACAAAAACCCCTGTGCACTACTGGCTGGAGTGTGGGCTGACAGAGCCATCCAGAAGAGCAACCTGGCACTATCTGACATTTCCTGTGACCCAGGAGGTCCACTCCTAGCTACACATCCCCAAGAAATTCTTACACAGCTCCACAAGGGGACATGTATGAAGATATTCACTGCTGCACTGCATGGTGGGGGGAGGAGTGAGGCGGCAAGTAGTCTACCTCAGCAAGTGGGTAAAATGTGGTAGACTCATACCACAGAGTGCTATGCAGCAGTTAGAAGCAACAGATTCGATGCATAGATGAGACTATGCAATATTTACACAAAGTATGAAACATACAGTTCTAAGAACACATACATGTACACGCATGACAATATGTTAAAATGTTAGAACAGTAACCTGTTGGAAGGATAAGGAAAATGACATATAGGAATGAACAGGAATAAATAAGCAAGAGAACAGCCTCACACTGCTCAGATCAAAGATACGACTTTTGCAGCTGAGTTTATGAAAATGTTTCCAAAAATATGAATAATAGGGAAGGGGAACTATTATTGTTCATATGCATAAATTCAAATTGGTTTCACTTGTAATAAAACACTTATTATTGGCATAGCAAGTGAGCTATCATAATAATGAAATAAACTGAAAAATAATTTACTTGACCAATCCTCAGAAGAATAAGGCACAAATAAATTGTGGCTAAAGAAAACTTTGACTTGGTAGCTTTTGACCAGTTAATTATATGCTAAGCACTTACTAAGTAGCAGGCACTATAAGGGGATAAAAGAAATAGAAAAGTATGGTGTCAAACTTTTAACACTCATAATCTAGCTGGGG
The DNA here is from genome assembly GCF_028023285.1 of Balaenoptera ricei. NCBI lineage: Eukaryota > Metazoa > Chordata > Mammalia > Artiodactyla > Balaenopteridae > Balaenoptera > Balaenoptera ricei. The sequence continues at coordinate 186,123,195 of NC_082640.1, read as the reverse complement.
AGCTAACACGGGGAACAGTAACTGAAACAAGGGGCAATCTCCGCCCCATGAGAAAATCAGAGAGTGAATACTCCAAGCTCCATCCAATAGATTTGTGAGCTATGCATGAAATTTTCAATTTTCTAGTAGCAACATTAAAAAAACATAAAAAGGGCTTCCCTGGTGGTGCAGTGGTTAAGAATCCGCCTGCCAATGCAGGGGACACGGGTTCAAGCCCTGGTCCGGGAAGATCCCACATGCCGCGGAGCAACTAAGCTTGTGCGCCACAACTACTGAGCCTGTGCTCTAGAGCCCGTGAGCCACAACTACTGAGCCCATGTGCCACAACTACTGAAGCCGGCGCGCCTAGAGCCCATGCTCTGCAACAAGAGAAGCCACTGCAGTAAGAAGCCCGTGCACCGCAACGAAGAGTAGCCCCTGCTCGCCACAACTAGAGAAAAGCCCGCGCGCAGCAACGAAGACCCAACGCAGCCAAAAATAAAATTAAAAATAACATAAACTTTTAAAAAAACATGAAAATAGGTTAATTTTAATAATAGTTTATTTAACCCAATATATTCCCAAATGTTTCAACACATAATATAAAAAGAGTAAGATTTACAATTCCTTTTTTCATACTGTCTTTGAAATCTAGTATATATTTTATACTCACAGGACATCTTAATTCAGACTAGCCACATTTCAAGTGCTCAGTAGCCACATGTGTTGGACAATGCAGCTCTAAGCACTCAGAGGGTATGATCACATTTGGGTGAGATGAAGGAAAAAAAGGGATGGAGTCTTCGATGGGACAAGTAGTAGAGTTCTAATGAAAGATGAAGGCCATTTCAAGCCAGGCACCAGCACAAGGAAAGCTTAAAAAGCTTGGGGGATTGGGGGGGGAATCTCCCTTAACCTGCAAGTCTAGCCAGTTTCATCTCTCACAACTCTAACACTGAAAAAAAAAAAATAGCTTTAGTTCCTTGACATCATGATTGCTGGCAATTTCTTATCTTTATGTTCTTGACTAGGCTGGTACTTCTCTGTCTTGCATCCCCTTGCTTAGCTTAGTTAATTCCTACACTAAAGTACTTGACAATGAGCTCCTTGAGGGTAAGAATTATCTCATCTCTGTATTCTTAGTACACAGGACCTGGCAACCAGCAACTGTGAAACTGCTAGATGAATAGACAGCCAAGGAGAATTGTTTGGCTATAATGTTATATGTCGATTATATCAATTAAAGTTTTATTTATTAAAATTTTTTAAATGAAGCATAGACAAGTAATTAACTTGCCCATAGTTAAGTGACTTGTATTTGAAGACCGGTTTCAAATGCAAGCCTGTAACTCCAAATCCCAATTTCTCTTATGTTCTGTCAATCTTACTTTTTGGCTCCTCATCTGGTCAACTATTCCTCAGAAGTGTCTTCAGAATCTCTCCCTCAACCACAGTCCTAGGCTCCCACTTTATCTCTCACTTCCAAGTCCAGACTCTTTCCATCAAGCCTCCCTTTAAGAAAGCTATCTGAGGTTTTAAGAAAGGAGAAAGAAGATGAATTCATTGGAACTACAGAGGGAAGAGGCTGAAGATACAGGACACGAGAGATGAGAGAAATGACAACATAGAGATGAGAGATGAAAAGACCAGTAAACAAACCACTAATGATGGCTAACATTCATCTATTACTTATTATGAGTCAGGCACCATTCTAAATGCTTTACACATATTGTCTCATTTAATCACTAATTCGACCAATATTTATTTACTCTTCACCTGTAATAAATGACCAGCATGTTCTAGGTATTTGAAATAGTATCAATAAACAAAACAAATATTCCTGCTCTCAGGAAGCTTTCAGTATACCAGAGGAAACTGACAAAATACAATAAACATAAGAAATATGTAAATTATATAATATGTTAAAGGTAACAATGCAATGGAAAAATAAAACTAGATCAGGATTAGGGAGGCTGGGAGGGCCATAGATGGTCAGAGTAAGACTCACTGAGCTGATGTTTGAAAAGAGTAGAAGGTGAGACGGCCATGTGGCTATCTGGAAGAAAAGTGTTCAAAGAGAAGAGCCAATGTCAAGGCACTGAGGTTGGAGTGTCCCTGGTGTGTTCAAAGAACAGCAAGAAGACACCTGGGTCTATGAATGTAGTGGGTGCGGAGAGGTAGGAGATGAGGACAAAGAGGTAAGGGAGGCCACAGCATGGAAGGCCTTATTCTTATAACAGCCCTATGAGGTCATTACTACTACCAATCCCACTTTATAGATGAGGTAACTGGGGCATGAAGAAGTTAAATAACTTGTCCAAGGTCACACAAAAAATGCTAGGTCAGATTATAAACCCAAAGAGTTACTATTATACTGGTTGGAAAACATGAGCCCAAAGTCTTTGACATACCTCCCATTACAAGGAAAGGTCTATGTCCCTTCCACTTGAATCTGGGTGCCCATGACTGCTCTAACATTTTAAGAATAAATGGCAGAAGTGATACTATGTGACTTCTGAGGCTAGGTCATAAAAGGCAAGCAGCTTCTGTCTTGTTTGCTGAAACACCGAGCCACCTCATGTGTCTGATCACACTGGAGTCTCCATGCTGGAGAGGCCCAGGTAGCCACTCTGGCCAAGTCCCAGCTGAGCCCAGCCTTTTAACAATACCTGCCAAGGTGCCAGATACGTGAGTGAAGAAGCAGTCTTAGGATGTGGATCTTCCAGCCCAGCTATTCAAATCCCCCAGCCTTTCGTTATTCCCCCAAACTGAAGTCCCAGCCATAAACCATTCCCGTCTGAATTCCTCACACAAAATCTGTGAGTATAATGAAACACTTGTTGTTTTACACTACTAAGTTGTGGACTGGCTAGTTCCACAGCAGTAATAAGTAGGACAATTATACAATAAGCAGGATATAAATGTTAAGCACTCGACCTAAATTAACAGAAATGGAAAAAGCAACTAGAATACCTTACCATGGTATGTAGAAGGTTCTTTATCATTGAATATCTTTAATGTCTAGAAGGCAACCTTCTTTTAAAAAAAGAAAATGTAAGTTCCTTTAATCCATTCCACTAGTAAAGCTAACATGTGCCTATAAATACCAAGGCAGGCCTAAGGTAGGCAAGGGCTACACAAGGGAAGGAAGACAAGGAAAGAGGTGGAGACAGTATGTGAATAGAATGCCATCAAAAATACCTCAAGTGCCTTGAACAACAAAAGCTGCTTGCCCAGCTTAAATTATTCTTCTGGACAAAGAATGGCAAGGCTAAGGGCAAAAGGCTGTGCTAGGAAATGGTTCTAGGTCTGCTCCTCTCCAAGACCCTCATTCTAGTCTGCTACTGTTCTCAATGAAGTCATAAAGGTACTGACTACAGAAAGAATGGGGTTATACAAAATTCTGGAATAAAACCTTTGGTTCAGCTTACTTGAACTTCATGTTAAATTCTTCCAATACAGATTTCCATGTAAAATGTCCATAATACAAACCCCACAATATTTCAACTCCACCCCCAAGCAACACCTAACTATTAGCAAGAAATACAAACAAAACATCTCAAGCTTTATTCAAGCTTCAACTCTGAACACCAAGATCCCAGGTAACCCACAGAAACAATGCCTTATCTAGTCTGCATAAGACTGTATAAGACTAACCATGGCCAAGCAGCTCAGGTGACTAAAGTGCAGTGCTAAAAACTCTAGCTTGAAAGTTGGACTCCCCCCAAAAAAGTCATTTTCTTCCAGTGCCGACTTCTGCCCTCTCAATTACTGTTCAGGCAGGTGCCACGTGGGTCAGCACAAACCCCTTATTACTACTTGCAGACCAACTCCAAGCACATTCTTTAAATTCCTACATAAAACAACATTAAAGCTGGGAGATTCCCAAGGAAGAGATTTGTTTTCTCCTTGTTCATTCTGAAAGTTCAAAATGGATGTGAGACAAGTGAATTTCTGCTTTAGTCCTCCCAATGGTGATCAGAAGGGGCTGTACTCCCTGACTCTTACTTCCAGCTTGGAAACAAATTCCAGGGATAAAATTGGACTATGGGGACTTCCCTGGTGGTCCAGTGCCTAAGACTCCGTGCTCCCAACGCAGGGGGCTCGGGTTCAATCCCTGGTCAGGGAACTAGATCCCACATATCGCAACTAAAAGATCCCGCGTGCCGCAACTAAGACCCGGCACAGATGAAAAAAAAATTGGCTACATTTCAGAATCCAGAACAATCCTCTCTGAAATTAAAAATAACAGGGACTATTGGGACTTCCCTGGTGGTTCAGTGGTTAAGAATCCGCCTGCCAACGCAGGGGACACGGGTTGAAGCCCTGGTCGAGGAAGATCCCACATGCCGCAGAGCAACTAAGCCTGTGCGCCGCAACTACTGAGCCTGTGCTCTAGAGCCCACGAGCCACAACTACTGAGCCCACGAGCCCCAGCTACTGAAGCCCGTGCATCTAGAGCCCATGCTCCGCAACAAGAGAAGCCACTGCAATGAGAAGCCCGTGCACCACAACGAAGAGTAGCCCCTGCTTGCCGCAACTAGAGAAAGCCTGCGCGCAGCAAGGAAGACCCAGTGCAGTCACACAAAAAAAAAAAAACTCACGGAAACTGAAAATGTTATTGAAACCATTGAAATCTCTTTTCTTTAGTCACAATACAATCTAAAGGAACACTGTTTAGTCAGCAAGTCTTCACTGAATACTAAGATAGCAATTCTTTAAAGTGTGGTTCCTGGACCTGCAGCATCAACATCACCTGGTAACTTGCTAGAAATGTAAACTCTAGGGCCCCGAAGGTAGAATCAAGGTCTGGGGGTGAGGCCCAGCAATCAGTGCTTTCATAAGCCCTCCAGGTGATTGTGTTGTTTGTTCCAGTTTGAGAGTTTACAGACTAGTTTCACAGAGCTCAGGGTGCTTTGTTCTGCAGGGACTGGGAAGTCCTAAGGCAGGGGAGTGATATGGTTCCTAGGTATATCCTCTACGGCGCCTAGCACAGTGTCATACACATAGCAGGCACTCAGATCTTAACAGGTTAACAGTCTCATACAACCAACAGCTGGCTAGACAATAACACCATCAGTTTATTTATTTCACAGAGATAAGGAATTCTGATGACTGTCTGCATTAACTAATAATAAGTAAGTACATGGTGTGCACACACACCAGGAGCTGTTAAATTGGCAAAGCCCTCCAGGACCTCTGGTACTTTTGGCAAATAACCCAGGCTTACTTACAAAGTGTCATACGCTTTGAAATGTAAGTGAAAAATACATTTCTAATTTTACCAGTACACAAACAGGATTTGTCCATGACCTCTATACAAGTCAACTGTAGAACATAAACTAAAATGCAAACTTTTTTGTTGCCTTTAAAAAAAAGCATCTTGGGGGACTTCCCTGATGGTCCAGTGGTAGATAATCCGCCTTGCAATGCAGGGGACGCCGGTTTGATCCCTGGTCGGGAAACTAGGATCCCACAGGCAGCGGGGCAGCTGGGCTCCGCACCACAACTACTGAGTTCACCCGCCTCAACGAGAGAGCCCGCGTGCCGCAAACTACAGAGCCCACGCACTCTGGAGCCCAAGCACCAAAACTAGAGAAGAGAAAACCCGCCCACCACAACGAAGAGCCCGCGCACCACAAGGAAAGATCTCGCATGCCACAGCTAAGACCCAACTCAGCCAAAAAAAAAAAAAAAAAAAAGCATCTTGGGGACTTCCCTGGTGGTCCACTGGCTAAGGCTCCGCGCTCCCAATGCCCGGGTTCAATCCCTGGTCAGGGAACTAGATCCCACATGCATGCTGCAACTAAGAGTTCGCATGCCACAACTAAGGACCCCACAAGCCACAACTAAGACCCAGTGCAACTAAATAAATAAATTTTTTTTTTTTTTAAAAAGACTCATCTGTGAAGGATTTAAAAAATAAATTTAAAAAAGCATCTTATTTCACATATTAGCCATCTATAATACATGGAAACAACATTTATTCTAATTTGAACAAAGTGTTTTTTAAAAAAAGACAACTGAGGAAACGAGCACTGACTGGATATTTGATATTAAAAAATTATGATAAAGGGACTAAGGTTACATTTTTTAAAGAAGCTTTATCTCTTCTAAAACCTTTGGAGATGAAATGATATGATGTATTGAGCTTGCTTCTTGGGGAGAGAACAAATAAAAGAAGTCTGGTCATTGAGCTGTTGAGTACATGGGGGGGCTAACTATATACCAGGGTTTCCCAACCCTGGCACTCTTGACATTTTGGGCCAAATATTTCTTTGTTGAGGGCCAGGGGGCACTGTCCTGTGTACTGTAAAATGTTTAGTTGCATTTCTGGTCAGTAGCAACGCTCTTCAGTTGTGACAACCAACAGTGTCTCCAGACATTGTCAAATGTCCACTTGGGCGGGGGGGGGGCAGCAAAATTGTCCCCAGTTGAGAACCATTGATAAATACTTATTAAATTCTCTTTACTTGTTTGAAATTTTCCATAGCAAAACATTTTTAAAAGTCTAATTTTAATTATACTCTGTGTATTGGTACAACTACATCTCCCTGGTTGAATAATTAGTACATAGCTTTTGAGAAACAGCCTGCTACACAAAAAAGCAGAGAGAATTGAGATGGAGACCTGAGGTCTAGTACAGGCTCTGCTGCTAAACAGTGAATAGTCACAAGCAGCTCCTGTCACCTCTCTGAGCCTCAACATCCTCATTAGGTCTGACTGTTTGACTAGTCCTTTTGAGTTTTCAAATGATTTGATAACAGTTTATCTTTTTATATACCTATCAGCTAAAGGTGAATACTCACATCTGGAAATCAAACAAATGAAAAGAGAGTAGTGTACTAGCATGAAGATAATATTCTTCTTGCAAATTATCTGCCTTTTATTACTCCTGATCTATAAGCAAAATTCTTACCACAATTATATTTACTTAAAATTTAAATAAGATTCCTAGGGTAAGCAAAATGGAGAGTCTTTTTACAAAATATAAAGACAAAGCTATTTGTCATATCAGCCAAAATGTCCATCAACTGGTGAATGGATTAAAAAAAACTGGTACATCCAAACAATGAACTACTTACTACTCAGCAATAAAAAGGAATGAACTATTGATACACACACAAACATGAATAAATCTCAAAAGCATTATGCCAAGTGAAAGATGCTACACACAAGATTATATGCTCTTTGACTCCATTTAAATAACGTTCTAGAAAAGGTAAAACTACAGAGACAGATAACAGATCAGTAGTTGCCAGGGGCTGGGGGAAGGGAGAGGGAATTGACTGTAAAGAGACACAAGGGACCTTCTTAGGCAATGGAAACGTCCTCTAACTTGACCGTGATAGTGATTCCGTGATTATACATTTGTCAAAACTCACCAAACTGTACACTTAAAAAGAGTGAATGTTCTATCTCAATACACCCAACTTTAACAAAAGAGCTGCCCAACAGACTGAGAACTCCCATTCATTCTTGAACCCTCATCACTCGATTGGCAGGAGGTCTAACACTTAGCAGTTCAGTAGTGGTAGGTAAATAATATGGTATATGCCAGATGTGTAACACTGCCACAAGGGCACCACACTGTAAAAGATACACAACTACTTCCAAAACATGTCAATACCGGAGTTAAAAACAGGGCATGGTGAATTAATGCAATGATGTGCTACAAACCGCTTTTTTAGCACTGTCAAAAATTCCATTTTAAATACATTCCATGAGAATAAAGGCATACTCCATACCCTACATTGTTTTTAAAGTTAGTAATTCCTAACGACACAGAAAGACTACACCATAATTCAACAAATTCAACAGAGAACAAGGTAAAGACCCATTTGGTGTAAATCCTTCATTATCACAAACCTGCTATGATTGTTTCTGGCTTCAGTTTATTCAGTAAGTATGGAGCTCCTGCTCTGGTTCAATGTAAGACTTTGCAATGGAAGTCAGTGATCAAAGCTAATCAACTCACTTTTTTGCTTGCTCCGCCCTACAGGGTAGTCGAAGAACAACAAAATGATGAAGAATTAGGTTCTTCAAAGGATCTATGAGAAAATGAGTTCACTGACTCACCTAGTGTAGATTTTCTACTACTTTTTATGCAACTTTCTAATCCATCTCAGGTGAAGGAACATACACCACCGTACTACTTATTTACCAGGTTAAAGAGCATTAAATACCACACCTTAATATACTGAAGGGATACTTTAGACCAAGGTTTACACAAACAGATTAAATCACCTGACAGCTATCCAGCAAACAAGTGGCATTTTAAAGATTAAAATGAAGGCATTTGATACCACTAGGCCACAAGGTCTCAGGACTTATTGAAAGCATGAAAACAGGCAGAGCCAGGAAGCTTTTCCTAAGTGATCGCATTTTCTTGCCAGGAATTACCTCATAACACTTATAATAAAAGGCCAGTGAAGTTTCTTTATGAGTTATTTTTTAGATATTTTTGCTCTTAACAGAAGATAACTCCCAGGTAGCTTGGAACAGTCCTGAAGCCAGTGCTAGAGAAGAGTTCAGAATGCACCTGGACAGAGTCAACATTTCTCCAATGGAATTTCTACTACAAGTTGTCAGGCCCTAAAACTGCTTGCTGCTCCTGGCCTTTTGAAAAGGTTTACGTGAACAAAATCAAAGGTTCCTTTTACAGAATCATAGAATGTGAGTGCCAGAATGGACCTAGGAGCTCATCTAAGCCAACTTCTTTTGGGGAAGGAGGAAAGCTAAGCCCAGAGTGGGTGGCCCTCCGCTAGGCAGTGCGTGGCAAGGCTGCTTGACTACACCTCCTCCTCTGAAATGTGCTTAACCAGCTCCTTCACAACAGATTCGTATGGAAACGAGGCTACTCCTCGACAAAGTCTTAGCTCTCTCCAAGAACTTCTGAATAGCTTCGGAGTTGCGTCGAAGGGGGCCGAGAAGGTTCCTCAGTGCGCACCTAGTTTTAGTGACTGTCACTTAGTTTAGTGACTGTCACTAAATTTAGTTCGAGACAACTTAAAGAACGAGGCATAACGGACAGTCCACTCGATCCAATCAGTTGCGTTTAATCAACACCACGAACGTGTTTTTAACCCGACAGCCTCTCGAAGCTGCCTACCTAATTTAAAAGGCGAGTTCAGTGGAAATAAGCCCTGTACGCTGCGGGGACCCGACACACGCTCGGAGAGCCCACCGCGCGGCCACCGGCCTCTCAGGACACCGGCCGGCCACGCTGCAGCCCTCAGGCTTCGCTACGAAGCGAGCCCCCGGCGTAATCGCGGATGCACTTCCCCGGCCCGCGCGCTCGGGAAACGGGCCGCCGAGGCCGCCTCCCGGGGCCCACGGCCGTCCACCGGGCCCAGAGCGCCGCGGCCTGGGGACCCGCCGGCGGCGAGGCGAGGCGAGGCGAGGGCTGCGGCCGCGCTCCCGGGGACGGCGCGCGCAGACCCGGCCCGGGGCAGTCGCCTAGGTTACTCACGTTCTCAGTGTCCCGTTCATTCACCGTCGGCAGCGGGGTCCTAGTGGACATTTTACTTCACTTCACTTCTGCACAACGCGAGGGTGAAACAAAACAGCGCGGCCCCGGGGGCCGGAGAAGCGGCGTCGAGGGCCCGGCGGTTCCGGAACGGCGCCGCGGCAGGGCGGCTCCCCTCCCCCACGGCCGTCTAGATCCCGGGCCGGGCCCGGGCCGTCCCCCGGCGGGTCGCGGGGCTCATGCTCCCCCGGCCCCGGCGGCCGCGCCGAGGAGCCCCGCGGGCGGCGGTAGCGGGGCCGGGCCGGCGGCGGCGGGCTGCGGGTCGGCCCACTGGCGTCCCCGGGCCTCCGGGCGCCCCGCGAGCCCGGACCCCCTCGCCTCCTCCTCCGCCCCCGCCCGTCGCGCCGCGGATTTCAGCGCCGGAGCCTCCACACAGCGCCGCCGGCGGCCCCTGAAGAAGAGGAGGATGTGGAGGAGGTGAAGTGCAAGACAGGTCCCCGCGGGCTGCGGGCGCCGACCATGGAGGGGGCTGCGGAGGCGGCGCCTGCACCCGGCTGTTCTTCTCCCGCCGGCTCGCTTTCCGCCTCAGCCTCCGCCCAGTGGCCGCCGACACCGCCGCCCCCGGCACCTCCGAGCCTCACGGACCCAAGATGGCCGCCCCTCGGCTTCCTTTGCTGCCTCCGGATGCCGGAAGTGACGGCACCGCCACCTCCCGGAGTCCGGCCAATCAGCGCGGCCCGAGGAAGCTGGCCCGGCTGCTGTTGCTAGGGGCGACTCGGCCTGGTCTGGGGCCGAGGGGGCGGCACCCAAGGCTGGGCAGGGCTGGCGGGTCCCGGCGGGCAGCCGGGGCAGCGGGTTCCCAGCGTCCAGAGCACGCGGCACCCGCGAAAGAGCCGGCAAAAGGCCCTGGGCGGCGGTCTGAGCTTGACTGCTGGATTGATACTTATAGTGTTGATCGAGCGCCTGCTGTATGCAAAAGCTGAGGTAGCGCCCCTCAAAAGCTGGGACCGCGCTGCCCCAAATCGAGATATGACAGTAACTATAGGGCCGGGGCTGTGGGGAGGAGCCGAGTTCCTGCATCGTTAACGGTGACCCGGGAGCCGAGGACTCAAATCACCCTTCCTGCCTCCGGCTCTGAGCAGCCGGGGCTGGGCTCAGCATCCCGAAGGCGGCAGACGCGTCCTGCCTTCAAGGAGCTCGCGGTCAGGAGGGAGAGGGACCCGGACCCAGCTAAAAGCCTTTGGGAAGGAAGAGTGCTAGAAGGGGGCGGGGAGCCCTAGAAGCCTCCTGGGACCACCGCCTAAATGCTTGTAGGGGATTTATAACCAGACTCCTCATCCCCGGGTCGGACGCTCAGTGGACGGATGCTCCACCTTGGGGCGGAGCTCGGTGGACGCTTGCAGACTGGGACCTTGGAAATGGAACCTCCCCTAGAAGCCTTCCTTGCTCTCGAGCCTCTGAATGTTTCCCGTGGACCTGCCTAGAGCCTGGCCAGCGTTGGATGGAATGCTTTGGTGCAGGGTTCTGAGGAGGAAGAGCGGAATGGGCTGGAGTAACATGAACTGTTACTGAGAGTCTACCTTGTGGGTTCATTACATTTGTTACCTCATTTAAGCCTCAGAGTAACCCTACAAGATGGGCAGACAAACCTTGTGATCCCAAGTCTAAACAGGTTACAGTGACTTGACCAAAGTACCCAAGTTGGTTAGCCGCAAAGCTGGGATTTGAACCCATATCCTAAAACTTCCATAATAGATAAGCCCTTGTAGTGGGTATGTCTTGCTTTTCTTTCTCTATTTTTAATGTTTTCTCCTTTGGTCCCCCAGGATGTGACTCCTCTTGCTATGTCTGGGACATTTCCTGCTCCGTGAGACATATACGTCTTTAAACACCAGAATCATTCCCAGAGAGGACAGATGCTCACAGCGTAAGAACATGCGAGGGCTAAGATGCAGTCAGGGCTTTCATCTCTCCCTGTCAGGAAAGTGTTCACTGGGCCAAGGACAGCCCTGTTTAAAATGCCCTTCTCTTTCTCCCTCTTTGGCCAAGCAGAGATGGTTGAATTCTTGTTAGTTACACATGTGTTTCACACAGTTCAAGTGAAATGTGGGTGAGCACAAAATTGTGGGAGTCCCTGTAGGGACACTTAGCCCAACTTCGGGAGTTGGGTCAAGGAAGCTTCCTGGAAGAGTGGTGGTTATGCTGAGTCTAGAAGCATGAGTCGAGTTAGCTAGGTGAGGATGGGTGGAAAGGGATGCTAAGCAGGATGGCCTGTACAGATGAGGAACAACATGGTGGGTTTAGGTCAATGTCAAGAGATGAGAGGTGAGACTGGAGGGGTAGGCAGGGGCCAGGCCAGGTTTAGACACAGCATGGCACTCCTGACGACAGGAATGTCAACTAGGTCAGCTGGGAAAACACCCAGAGGACCCACGAAAGGGTTTCAGCCTTGGGCAGGAGCTGAGAGAAAAGGTTTGGATGATTCAGAACGTTCCACATTGGCCAGAGAAGTGGCTGGGGGTGAGGTTTCCACCTTGATGCTTTTTTCACTGAAGCCACACATTAAATAATGAGTGAGTGAATGCCAAGAGGTAGGAAGTGAAACTGACAGTACTTAACTCAAGATGCTTCTGGTTTTCATAAAGGCTAGAATTAAAGAAACACTTTGAACTTTTCATAGCACTTATGTCAAATGATATCATGGTACCAGAAGGAGCTGGAAATGGGAGGCAAGGCGTACATGTTACATGAAAACTGGAGAGGAAGAGGAGGAGAAAAAAGAAAAAAGAAAAAACAACACATTGTTCTGTCTGAAGGACCCTCTGTAGCCTGAAATATGTACTTCTGTGGATCTATGGTCTGGAAGGAATGGAAGCACAGGATCTGGAAGTTGTTCCTGGAATCCCTTCTTCTGTCCTTTTTCATATTCCTGTTTCCTATCTTCATATTAAAATAGGTTGTATCTCAGCCTCCTTAAACTGAAAAGACATAACTAAATGCATCAAGTTGTGTATGCGCCTAGGTAGTGCCTACTTTCATGTCAAGGAGGAAGGTCATCCTGAGAGGTAAGAAACTGAAGATAATCTAGCCCTACCCTTGCTGCTGTAGGACACAAGAGAAACTGAGCCTCAAAGAGGTGAAGTGACTTGTCTGAAGTTGCACAGCTGGTTAGCAGCAGAGCCAGAATGGGGCCCAGATTTCAGAAGCCCCAGGCCTATGTCCCTGCTCCACAGCTTCTGTGGGCATGTGGTGGGGAGATTTGTTTAGCACCCACCCCATCCCAGCACCAGAAAGAAAGAGTAACTGCACTAATCCTGAAACTGCTCTCCTCCGGACTTCTTATGCAAGAAAAATAAGTCCCCATTTGTTTAAGCCATGAGAGTTTAAGCTGTCTGTTACTTGCAGCCCAGTGCATTCCTAACCAAGACTATCATGTCAAGTGGTCAGATCTCCTGACCCCCGGGCCTGTGTTCTCTGCACCACACCTAGTTTGGACAGAGGTGGAGAGGCCTGCTTCTGCCTGGCCATCACACCACAGCACTCACAAGCACAACTCCCCTTTGAGAAGGTGTGGGAACTGCTGGGATCCAGGATCCATTCCTCAGCATGTGTGTGCATGTGTGTGTTGTTGTTGTGTAATTGATAGGGAGCAGAGAGCTGAGCACTGAGAATAAAGTCAAGAAGAGAAGGAGTGTGATAATTGTGGGACATCTGGGGTCATCATGCCTGGAGGCAGGGACAGGTGTGCCCCCAAGTAGGCCACAGATGCTTAGAGGCCGCCACGCAGGGAAACATAAAGTCCATTCCAGACCCCACCCTCCCCAACATATCAGGGGTCAGAGCAGACATGCTGCTATTCTTTTAATTCACTGCTCTGGTCTCCTTCTTCACCCCAGTGGGGCCATTGTTTTCCTCTGTGAGGGCCAGCAGGCAGCTTAGGAATTCTCACATCCAAGACTTGTCCCTGCCTTTCTGCCTGGGATGGCTTCTGGTCTAGTTGAATCTTCCCTATTGTTACAAAGCCCTGTCATCTTACTTCTTCTATGGGACCTTCTCAGACTAGCTCCCAGTGAGCATTCCCCCACTCCCAGAATCCTTGATTTTTGCTGCCTGAGATCATAGTACATTTATTGAGTTCCATTTTGAGTACATTTACTGTGCTCCAGCTCTGTTGGCAATGCACCAAGCACCTAGGGTAAGACCACTAACTGCACCGGCCCGGTGAGGGAGGTGTCAGCCAGTGCTCAGAGAGAGGCTGTAACTTGTCCCACGTCGCCACAGTTCAGAGAAGAGCCACGATCGGACTCCAAAGCTGTGCTCTGCCCTCCAGTTGTCTAGCGGTGATTGGTTCCTTTTGTTCTGGTAAGTGGAGGGCATTCTAGTCCGTCTGCTTAGCTCCGAGGAGGGCCCAGTTAGAGACCCAGCATAGGTCTGTCAGGGATTTTCCGCCCGTCCCTCTTCCACAGTTCTGTATCTTTTCAGGATAATCGTGGATGGACTGCTTCTGAGATGGATCACAGACTTCCCAGCCTTCCTAAACACACTGTTCTGAAATTTTCAGCTTTTATGAAGGACTCATAGTCCTTTTATCATCTCCCATGATGCACTGCAATATTGGGATGGTCTTGGGGGATATGGGGATAGAAAGGGCCATTCGCCCCTGCACTTAGCGGCCCCAGGCTATTGAAATATTCTATTCTCTCAACCGTTGGAGATTATAGATCCAGATCTAGGTACAGAAGCACACGTATATGACCTTCTGTTGGGTGTCGCTGCTACATCCTGACAGTGGAGCTCTCTGTGCAGGCCCTTTCCCCCATCCACTCGGCTCTGAGCTGGGAAAACCCACTGTTTAGAACTGTATCCAAAGGTCTATGGAGACAACAGAGGTGGTAGGAAAGCAAGGGCTCTGGAGTTTCAACCCTGGATTTCAACCCTGGCTATGACCCTGAATGCTAGGTGACCTTGGCAAATCACTTCATGTGTTTGAGGCTCAATTTCTTTTTTTAAAATAATTAATTAATTAATTAATTTGGCTGCGCTGGGTCTTAGTTGCGGCATGTGGGATCTTCCTTGTGGCATGCAGAATCTAGTTCCCTGAGCAGGGATTGAACCCGGGCCCCCTGCATTGGGAGCACAGAGTCTTAGCCAGTGGACCACCAGGGAAGTCCTAAGGCTCAATTTCTTAATCAGTCAAATGGGAATATTAGAACCTTCCACCCATGGTTGCTGTGGGGATCCATGGAGATAATGCCCAGAGAATAGCCAGCATATATGTGCAGAGGTCACCCTCCCACCGCAGAGAGGACCCTCCTTCCTGGGCAGCTGCACTTCTCAGTTCTCCCCCGGATGAGCACAGGACTTGGAATCTGGAGACGAAGGTCAAGGCTTACCAGGCCACACATGGCTGCGAGTCAGATTGTCAGTCCTCCCCCCATCCAGTTTCACCTAGCTCACTGGGCACTGAGCTCATTATAGGAGGTAATGGGTACAAAAGAGCTTGGTAAGGGGTGCTGCAATACAAAAGGTGTTGGTGTTTCTATTATTGCCTCTATTTTGCAGACAGGAACATGGAAACTCAGAAAGGGCAGGAGGCGTGCTCAAGCTGCCCAGGGCAGAAAGCAGTGCCCTCAGATTCCACTCTGGTGGCTCTGACACCATGCTGGCGGCAAAGACAGATGGGCAACAAAAGAATGGGGGAGAAAAAGGATGAGTGGGTAAATAAAACCTGCTCTCTCTTGGAGCGTCATATCTGCCCCTTCCTTTAGGGTTGTCCTATTAAAGTAAACATCCCCCCAAAATACAAATCTCCCAAATACAAATCATAACTTTTAAATCTAAGCTCTGTCAGAGGAAAGAATATTTCTTCCATTATATAGGTTCCTGCCCAACTCTTGGAGCCACGGGACCCCCACAAAAAGCCGTGTTAGCCCTTAAGGGTGGCCCTCTATCCTTCCCTCCTCTCTTTCCTCTGTTCCTTTTTTCCACAGTGTTAGGTGAGCACCTGCCTTATGCAAAGCAGTGGTTTAAGCACTGGGGATATAGCTGTGAACAGAAAAAGTTAAGTTCTTAAGCGTCACTTACAGGATACATGTAAAAGAACTCAAGAATAATATAATTTTAAGACAATGACTAATAAAAAATTTAATCATGGTAAAGTGATAGAAACTAGCTCTTTGTTTAAATATTTATTTATTTATTTATTTTTGGCTGAGTCAGGTCTTAGTTGCAGCACACGGGCTCTTTCGTTGCATTGCGTGGGCTCTGTAGTTGCGGCACTCGGGCTCTCTAGTTGTGGCATGTGGGCTTAGTTGCCCCGTGGCATGTGGGATCTTAGTTCCCCAACCAGGGATCGAAGCTGCACCCCCTGCAGTGGAAGCATGGAGTCCTAACCACTGGACCACCAGGGCATTCCCTAGCTCTTTTGTTTTAATTCAAATTTTATTCATTTTTTTTTCTTTTGGTAATAGATGCACATGGTGCAAAATTTAAAAGTTGCAAAGGAACATACAGTTACAAAAAAGCTCCCCTCGGGCTTCCCTGGTGGCGCAGTGGTTGAGAATCTGCCTGCCAATGCAGGGGATGCGGGTTCGAGCCCTGGTCTGGGAAGATCCCACATGCCGCGGAGCAACTCGGCCCGTGAGCCACAATTACTGAGCCTGCGTGTCTGGAGCCTGTGCTTGGCAATGAGAGGCCCGCGCACCGCTATGAAGAGTGGCCCCCGCTTGCCACAACTAGAGAAAGCCCTCGCACAGAAACGAAGACCCAACACAGCCATACATACATACATACATTAAAAAAAAAGAATGTAAGCAGACAAGAATAGCATTAAAAAAAAAAGAAAAGAAAAGAAAGAAAGCCCTAGAATTAATTATAAAAAAAAAAAAAAAAGCTCCCCTCCACCCTATAACAATTTCTGTTTTTCAAAAACACTATCAAGAAGGTGACAATACAAACCTCAAATCGAGAGAAGATGTAACTGATAAAGGATTCATATCCATACTCCATAAAGAATGTCTACAATTGGGACTTCCCTGGTGGCACAGTGGTTAAGAATCAGCCTGCCAATGCAGGGGACATGGGTTCGAACCCTGGTCTGGGAAGATTGCACATGCCGCGGAGCAACTAAGCCCGTGCACCACAACTACTGAGCCCGCGCTCTAGAGCCCACGAGCCACAACTACTGAGCCCTCGTGCCACAACTACTGAAGCCCGTGCGCCTAGAGCCTGTGTTCCGCAACAAGAGAAGCCACCGCGATGAGAAGCCCGCACACTGCAACAAGACCCAACGCAGCCAAAAATAAATAAAGAAAGAAATACTTTAAAAAAAAAAAGAATGTCTACAATTTAGTAAGATAAATAGCATAATATGAATATGGGAAAGACATAAAAGCAGGCACTTCACAGTGGTCAATAAATGTAAGAACAAATGCTGAAACTGACTTGTTAATGCAAATGCAAACCAAGACCATAATGAGTTACCATGCAACAGCCACCAGAAACAGTCAGACAAAAGCAAGTGTTGGTGAGTATGTGGAGCGAAAGGAACTCTAAGACGCTGCTGGGAGGAGTGGAAATTGATATAAAAGGCCAGAGCAGAAAATTATGAGATGCAACACATGCACCACACAGAGGACCAACAAAGCCAAAAATTGGTTCCTTGGCAAAAATGAATACAACTGACATCTTGGGAAACAATCTGGCATCAGTGAGTACGCTTGAAGTTGTGTATCCCCTGCAACCCAGCAATACCATCTACAGTATTTACCCTAAAGAACCTCCTGACCATGTGCACAGGGGACATGCATAAAAATATTACCACATTGCCATTTGTAATAGGCAAACACTAGAAACAACCTAGTTGTCCATTATCTGCGTGAATAAAGAATATAGCATGTTCACGCCAAGAAATAGTATATAGCAGAGAGAACTTTATTGCAACCATGTAGAACGATGTGAATGAATCCCAGTTCTTGAGTACAAAAACAGTTCATATAGACTATATAAAGCATGATTCCATTTATGCCAAGTGCAGAAACAAAAACATGTAAAGCCAACATACTGTTTAAGGATGCAAACATAGGGGGTAAAACAATTGAAATAAACATTAAGGGGGTGATAAACCCAAAAATCAGGGTAGTGGTACAGTGGTTACCTTTAGGGGAAGAAGAGGGAAACGAGAAGCAAATACAGGAGCGTTTGTGTATCACAACTCCTGACCAATACTTGAGATGTACCTATCAATTAAAAATAATAACTTACTGATGTGAAATTCACAGAACATAAAATTAACAATTTTCAAGTGAACAATTCAGGGGCATTTAGTACACTGGCAAGGCTGTGCAACCACCATGTCTGTCTAGTTCCAAAACATCTCCATCACCCCAAAATAACACCCACACCTGTTAAGCAGTTTCTCTCATCCCCTCCCCCCAACCCCTGACAGCCACCAATCTGTGTTCTGTCTCTGGATTTGCCTATTCTGGATATTTCAGAAATCAATGGAACCAGATACAATTTGATCCTCTGTGTCTTGCCGCTTTCATTAAGGATAATGTTTTCAAGGTTCAGCCGCATTGCGGTACGTATCAGTCCTTCCTTCTTTTTCGTGGCTGAATGGTAGTCCATTGTACAGATAGACCACATTGTGTTTATCTGTTCATCCATTCATAGCCATTTGGCTACTTTTTTACTGTGAATAGGGCTGCAATGGCCATGTGTACCCACGTACCTGTGTGAGTACCCGTGTTCAATTCTTTTAGGTATACATCTAGGAGGGGAATTGCAGTTCTATTCAGTTTTTATTAAAAAATAAAAATCATGAACAAACATCGGCCAAAAAGAAAATAAAACGACCCTCCGGCGGGTGTGGAGGGGCTGAGAGGGAAGCTGCAGGCCTGGTGAGGAAGCTGCTGTACAGCCAGGAGTGAAGAGGGGGCTGGGGCCAGGGGGCTTCGTGCCAGGTCAGATTTGGGAGAGCTTATCCCTGTCAGGACTGCAGGACTTGCTGATGGACCGGATGCTTGGGGAGAGAGAAAAAGAGGGACTGAGGCTGGCTCCCAGTAGCATTTCCTGAGATGCGGGAGACCGGGTTGAGGCAGGGGCGCTGGGGGATGGCAACAGAAATAAATCCGGTTCAGTTTTGGACATGTTACTTCTAAGATCGCTGTCAGACATCAAATGCAATAACCCGGGACCTATTTTGTGTCATAATTTCCATCTAATAAAAATGGAATAGGGGGAAGAAAGACAATAATACCTCTTGCAACATTATTATTATTGTAACTACGTCTTGGTTGGTTGGTTGGTTGGTTTTTTTTCGGGATCTTAGTTCCCCGACCAGGGACTGAACCCGGGCCCCGGGCAGTGAAAGAACCGAGTCCTAACCACTGGACCGCCAGGGAATTCCTTATTATTGTAACTACATTTATTCAGGAATATAAACTCAGTAGGAGGCATGACTATACACCTGTTTTTCTCTCCTCCCTGTTTTCAGCAGAGTACTGTTGAATTCCTAACTTTCTGGACATTTTCAGTTGTTGAAAGTCTGGCCCAGTTTAAAGCTGCCAGATCAAACTCGTTGTAAGGGTGGGATTCATCCCACCCCAGGCGGCTGGTGAGCCCCCAGAGGAGGAAGGGGGTGGCCCCTGGCCTTTGCACACCTCCTCCCCTTTCTGGGTTGGAGCTCCTTGGGGCAGTAGGGGAAGGGCAGATACTGGGGTGAGCCGTGTCTGCCCCAGAGGACACTGAGAGTCAGAGAAGCAGCAACAACCCGCCCACCAGCCTGCACCGTTCACCTGTTTAATGCCTCATGGCTGGGAGACCCCACAGATAGCCCTGGGCCCTATGGAGGGCCACCTTTTTCTTCTACTTCCCTGCATGTCTGGGGAGTCTGGGCCTAAATCCTTCCGGCCCCCTCAAACCTTCCTTGGACCCTCCCTGGATCCTCGGCCCCTCTTTCCTCTGTACCCTCTCCCTCCCTACAGACCCTTCCCCTCAGGCACCAACCGATGTCTTTCTCCATGTTCTAGAACAGGGGACCCTTGGGACTTCCCTGGTGGTCCAGTGGTTAAGAATCCACGCTCCCGATGCAGGGGGTCCCGGTTCGATCCCTAGTTAGGGAACTAGATCCTGCATGCCTCAACTAAGAGCCCACATGCCGCAACTAAAGATTCCGCATGCTGCAACGAAGATCCCACGTGCGGCAAAAAATATTTTAAAAATAAAATAAAATAAAACAGGGGACCCTTGTTTGTCCCCTGCCCCCAGCCTTTGGTTCCCTTCTCTTGCATTTTTGCTGAGGTCAGACTGTCCCCACCATCCCCACACAAGGCCGCAGTGACCCCCAGGTTGGCCCCTCCTACAGGTATTCCCAACCTCACCCTCCATCAACTGTCTGTGGTATCTGGGAAGGCCCATCAGCCTGCCTGCCTTCCCTCTTATCTTCCTGGCCTCTCCTGCAGCGAATGAATTCCCATTTTACAGATGAGAAAACTGATACTCCTAAAGGTTAAGCAGTTTGCCGAGCTCCCCCAGCTGGTAAACGCTGATACCAGAACTCGACTCCATCTGTGCCCTGGAGTCTGCGTGGGATCTGGAGAGTGTCTGAGCTCACTTGGAGGTGGGTCTCCTGCCCCAGATTACACCCCCAGCAGCAGCCAGCCCTGGGCTCCAGTGGACTTTTACAGACTTAAGGATCTGGGGCTCCTGAATTTGGGCAGTGAGAAAATGAAAATGAAAATGAGTGATGACGGAGCAACTAAGCCCGTGTGCCACAACTACTGAGCCCGTGCTCTAGAGCCTGCAAGCCACAACTGCTGAGCCCATGTGCCACAACTACTGAAGCCTGCACACCTAAAGCCCGTGCTCTGCAACAAGAGAAGCCACCGCAATGAGAAGCCTGCGCACCACAACGAAGAGTAGCCCTGGCTCTCCGCAACTAGAGAAAGCCTGCGTACAGCAACAAAGACCCAGTGCAGCCAAAAATAAATAAACTAAATAAATAGATAAGAAAACATTAAAAAAAAAAAAATGAGTGATGAGTAGTTGACTTATTCATCAGAGCTCAGAGGAAGGAGCCTGAGTTTGCTCGCGTGGTTAACCCCTCAGCGGACCAGGAGGAAGCAGAAGCCAGGGACTCGCCAGGGACTCGCCAGGGACTCGCCAGTGAGAGGTGCTGGAGAGATGGCAGCTCTTCCACCTCTGACCTCCCAGGGGCTGCCTGGGGCCTGCCAGGCCTGGGCTCACTCTGGTGCGGGAAGGGGCACCAGCTGGGTCTGGACAGGAGAAAACCCCAGCGGCCCACGTCCACCGAGCAGGACAGTGGGTTCCCCTGGGGACCAGCGTGCAGCACCCACAGCATCTCCACAGTGCCCCACGCGGCATCCTCCCTGGTCTCCCTGGGCTCGGCGTGTCAGTTTCCTATGACCACAGACAGTGGCTTGAAACAACATGCCTTTATTCTCTTACGGTTCTGGAGGCCAGAAGACCCAAATCAAGGTGTTGGCAGGGCCACACTCCCTCTGGGGGCTTTAGGGGAGAATCTGTTCCTGGCCTCTTCCAGCTTCTGGCGGCTGCTGGTGTTCCTTGCCTTGTGGACACATCACTTCAGTCTCCAGTCACAGTGCCATCTCCTCTTCTCTCTGTGTGTCTAACGTCCCACCGCTTTTCTCTTAAAAGGACACTTGTCACAGCTGAGGCCATGCTAAACTAGGGAGCCCTCAGACAGTCCACAGCTGACTGCAGGTGCATGAGTGGACGGACCCAGCTGAGATCAACCAGACCCACCTAGATCAGCAGAGGGACCCAGCTTACCTACGCATCCCTGAGCTAAATAAATGCTTATTATTTATTTATTTTTTAAACTTTTTTTTATATCTGGGTGATTTGAATCTTTAGTATCTTTATTTCCTTCCTTTCTTCCTTTCTTTCTTCCTTCCTTCCTTCCTTTCTTTTTCTTTCTCTTTCTTTCTCTCTTTCTCTCTTTCTTTCCCTTCCTTCCTTCCTTCTTTCTTTCTTTTTTGGCTGCGTCGGGTCTTAGTTGCAGCACGCAGGATCTTCGTTGAGGCACAAGGGATTTTTCATTGTGGTGCGCAGGCTTCTCTCTAGTTGCGGCATGCGGGTTCTCTCTCTCTGTAGTTGTGGCACGGGCTCCAGGGCGCGTAGGCTCTGTAGTTTGTGGCCCATGGGCTCTCTCGTTGTGGCGCGGGAGCTCAGTAGTTGTGGCGTGCGGGCTTAGTTGACACCTCCCCCCTCCCCTGCATGTGGGATCTTAGTTCCCCGACCAGGGATTGAACCTGCGTACCCTGCATTGGCAGGTGGATTCTTAACCACTGCACCACCAGGAAAGCCCAGGATCTGACATTTTGAGGGCCATTACTAAGCCTAATATACTCGGGCTTAGTGGGACTAACTAACTTGCCCAAGGTCACCAACTTGAAGTGACAAAATGACCAAGAAAGTGTGGCTAAAATATGCAGGCAGTTTATATTGACTATTTTTGTGGTTTTGAAAGAAAGGAAGGTAATTCTTCACTTGCTGGTAATGGATTTAACTTCTTCTTGAAGTCAGTGCACGAGGGCGTAATTAGTACTTGACTGACCACCTTTCCATCCCTCATTATGGATTCGATGTGGGAAGCTGACAGAGACTAGCTGTCAGGAGACGAAGTTCACCCCACCCTTGCACCTGACTGGTGAGTGGCCCTGCCTAAGACCCTTCCTGCCCTCCCTCACTTCTGTTTCCCCATCTGCTGATCACAGCGATTCTGATGGTTCATCATATTCCTCAGCACGTGTCAGCTGGGAAAGCAGTTGTCACTATTGCATTTGGAAAATATTTGCTGTCAGTATGATTCCAGCTCAAAAACAAGGGCAGAATTGAAGGAGTGAAACCCTCAAAGGTCTAGCATTTCATCTTGATAAATCCCTGACTTCACACGGACAGCTCAGGAGCTGGTATGGCGAGGCAGCTTGGAGCCTGCCAAGCTGTTAGACAAAATTCTGTTCTGGCTCTTGCGACCTCAGACATGAGCTGTCCAGGGCTGGTCTTCTGAGTCAGCCCTGAGTCCCACCTACACGCCCTCCCTGTGGGACCACCAGACTCAAAGCCTCCTTTCACAAAGAGGGCAGGGGCATGGATGACTCGGAGTGTGTAATGTGTCCAAGCTCAGATGAATAATAGATGCGCTTGAATATTAATAAGTAGGAACGGGTTTCTGTGGCCAGGGAAGCCCCAAAAGAGATTCTGTTAAAGTAAACTCTTGAATCTAGACCTAAGGCAGGCAAACAAACATACAAACAACAACAAAACCCCAAATTTCCTAAAACTCCCCTAAACACAGAAGCCTACACACACATACACAGGGATAATTTATAGTTCGAAGAAATCAAGAGAAAACAGTAGAACTGAATGATAATGAAAATTTTACACATCAAAACTTGTGGGATACAACAAAAGAGGCATTTAGAGAGAAAATTATAGCTTTATATGCTTAAATAAGAAAAGAGGAAGAGCTAAAAATTAATGAGCTATGTGTTAATATTACGTAGTTAGAAAAATAACACGGTATACCCAAAGAAAGTAAAACGATCATAATGAAAAGCAGAAATTACTGAAATAGAGAACAAAGGTAAAATGAAATTGACAAAACCAAGAAATAGTTCTTTGAAAAAACTAGGAAAAAAGGCAAAACTCTAGCCTGGTTAACTAAGAATAAAGGAGAGAAAGCATGACTAGCACATTAGAAAATATAAAGGAGGGTATGACCACGAGTGTTGCATGGATTAAAAAATTAAGGGGGACTTCCCTGGTGGCGCGGTGGTTAAGAATCTGTCTGCCAACGCAGGGGACACGGGTTCAAGCCCTGGTCCGGGAAGATCCCACGTGCCGTGGAGCAACTAAGCCCGTGAGCCACAACTGCTGAGCCCGTGTGCCACAACTACTGAAGCCTGTGCGCCTAGAGCCCGTGCTCTGCAACAAGAGAAGCCACCGCAATGAGAAGCCCCTGCACCGCAACGAAGAGTAGCCCCTGCTCGCCACAACTAGAGAAAGCCCAAGCAACCAAGACCCAACACAGCCATAAATAAATAAATAAATAAATTTATTTAAAAAAAAAAAAAAAAATTAAGGGACTACTGGGACTTCCCTGGTGGTCCAGTGAGTAGGACTCTGCGCTTGCAATGCAGGGGGCCCAGGTTCCACCCCTGGTCAGGGAACTAGATTCCACATGCATGCCGCAGCTAAGAGTCCACATGCTGCAACTAAACATCCTGCATGCAGCAACGAAGATCCCATGTGCTGCAAATAAGACCCAGCACAGCCAAAATAAATAAATAAATAAATAAATAATAAGTTACTAAAAAAAATTAAGGGCACACTGCAACGAAGAGTAGCCCCGGCTCACTGCAATTAGAGAAAAGCCCGCGCACAGCAATGAAGACCCAACACAGCCGTAAATAAATAAACAGATAGATAAATAAATAAATTTATTTTAAAAAAATTAAGGGACTACTATCAACAAACTGTGTCAATAATTCTAAAGCTTATATGAAAGAAATTAATTGCTAGAAAACTAAAACATCATCACTACTGAAGAAGAAACAGAAGATGAATAGCTCTATAACTATTAAAGAAATTGAAGCAAGCCCAAACAGTTTTACAGGTAAGTTGTACCAAATGGTCAAAAGAGCACATTATTTCAGCTTTATACACATTCTTTCAGACAAGAAGAAGAAAGACTGAAAATGCATAACCTAAGCAAGCATCTCAAGAAGCTTTAAAAGGAACAGTGAACTAAACCCAAAGAAACTAGAAGAAAGGAAATAACACAGAGGAGAAAACAAACATAATAGAAAGAATGAATGAAGCTACAAGTCTCAGCTCTGGTGAGACTGATCACGGTAAAAGAGAGTAGCACAGATAACAACGTCAAGAGTTAAAAAAAAGACATTGTTAGAGCTCCTTCAAACATTAAAGTGGCAATAAGAGGGTATTATGAACAACTTTATAGCAATACATTTATTTATTTATTTGTTTGTTTATTTATTTTAAAATAAATTTATTTATTTATTTTTGGCTACATTGGGTCCTCGTTGCTGCGCGTGGGCTTTCTCTAGTTGCCACGAGCAGGGGCTACTCTTCGTTGTGGTGCTCAGACTTATTGCAGTGGCTTCTCTTGTTGCAGAGCATGGGCTCTAGGCACGCAGGCTTCAGTAGTTGTGGCACTCGGGCTCAGTAGTTGTGGCGCACGGGCTTAGCTGCTCCACGGCATGTGGGATCTTCCCAGACCAGGGATCGAACCCATATCCCCTGCACTGGCAGGTGGATTCTTAACCACTGCACCACCAGGGAAGTCCCTATAACAATACATTTAGAAATGTAGATACTATGGACAAATTTCTAGAAAAATACACCTTACCAAACTGTGTGAGGATAAATAGAAAATCTAAATAGTCCTATAACCAACAAAGAAATAAACTTGTAACTCAAAACCTTCCCACAAAGAAAATTCTAGGCCCTGATGACTTTACTAGGTGTCCTACCAACTTTTTTATTTTTTGGCCACACCACACGGCTTGTGGGGTCTCAGTTCCCCGACCAGGGTTGGAATCCAGGCCCTCAGCAGCAAGAGCACAGAGTCCTAACCACTTGACCGCCATGGAATTCCCTGTCCTACCAAACTTTTGAAAAGAAGTAACACTAATCTCACACAAACTCTTCCAAAGAAAAGAAGGAGAGGATACCGTACAGCAGAAATTAACACAATGTTGTAAATCAACTGTACTTGAATAATATAAATTTTTTTAAAAAAGAAAGGAGACACTCACAAGTTTGTTTTAGTTGGACATTGTAGCCTTTTTCCTAAATCTGACGAGGACATTATGAGAAAAGAAAATTACATGCCAATGTTACATTGTTTATGAACATGGATAAAAAAAATTCTAAATAAAATATTAATAAGCCAAGTCCAGTGATTATGGAAAACATAGTATATCACAACCAAGTTGGGTTTATTCTAGGAAGGCAAGTTTGGTTTAACATTAAAAAATCAGTCAATGTAATTCACCAAAATAGTAGAATAAAGGAGAAAAAAAAATCATATGAACATCCCAATACATGCAGAAAAACAATTGTTTAAATATCCCTAGCAAACTAGGAATAGATTGGGACTTCCTTGATCTGTTAAGAATATCTAAACAGAAACTAACACACCATTGTAAAGCAATTATACTCCAATAAAGATGTTAAAAATAAAATAAAATAAGCTAAAAAAAATATATCTAAACAAAAATCTGCAGCAAACCTTATCATCCCTAATGTTGAAATGTTCCCAGCTTTTATCCTTGTCGTCAAGAAAACACAAGGGCTGCTTTAACTCAAGATTGCATTGGAGCTCCTAGTAAGTGCAGGAAGAATAGAGAAATAAGAGATAAAAGGATTGGAAAGGGACAAGTAAAACTGTCATTATTTGCAGATGACAGAATATGTACATAGAAAATCTAAAATAATACGTGGATAAATTATTAGAATTAATAGATGACTTTAGTAAGGCTGCTGGATATAAGATCAAAATATCGGGGCTTCCCTGGTGGTGCAGTGGTTAAGAATCCACCTGCCAATGCAGGGGACACGGATTCGAGCTCTGGTCCGGGAAGATCCCACATGCCGCAGAGCAACTAAGCCTGTGCGCCACAACTACTGAGCCTGTGCTCTAGAGCCCACGAGCCACAACTACTGAGCCCACGTGCCACAACTACTGAAACCCACGCGCCTACAGCCCTTGCTCTGCAACAAACAAGAGAAACTACCGCAATGAGAAGCCTGTGCACCACAATGAAGAGTAGCCCCCGCTCGCCACAACTAGAGAAAGCCTGCGTGCAGCAACAAAGACCCAACGTAGCCAAAAATAAATAAATAAAATAATTAATAAAAAAAATTGAAAAAAAGATAAAAATATGAAAAGAAATTGTATTTCTATAAAGTAGTCACAAAGAGCTAGAGAACGAATTTTTGTGAAAAGATATACTATTATATAGGGACTTCCCCAGTGGTCCAGTGGTAAAGAATCGCCTTCCAATGCAGGCGACACGGGTTCGATCCCTGGTCAGGGAACTAAGATCCCATATGCCCTGGGGCAACTAATGCCGTGCGCCACAACTACTGAGCTCGCATGCCTCAACTAGAGAGAGAAAAAAACCTGCACACCACAACTAGAGGGAAGCCCGCGTGCCACAACAAAGAGCCCCTGCTGCAACTAAGCCCCCACGCGGCCAAAAAATAAACAAATAAAAAATAAATAGATATACTATTATATAAAGGGTACACAAGGCATCTGCATAGAAAACTAGAGAGAACTGAGAGAAATTAAAGAATATCTAAATAAAAGGTGGAATAGTACTATTTTTACATATCAGAAGACTCATTATTATAAGCACATTAACTCTTTGATGAAATTAATCTACATATTCAGTGCTATCTCATAAAACATGCCAGGGGCTTCCTTGGTGGCGCAGTGGTTGAGAATCTGCCTGCCAATGCAGGGGACACGGGTTCGAGCCCTGGTCTGGGAGGATCCCGCATGCCGCGGAGCGACTGGGCCCGTGAGACACAACTACTGAGCCTGCGCGTCTGGAGCCTGTGCTCCGCAACAAGAGAGGCCGCGATAGTGAGAGGCCCGCTCACCGCGATGAAGAGTGGCCCCCGCTTGCCGTAACTAGAGAAAGCCCACGCACAGAAACAAAGACCCAACACAGCCAAAAAAAAAACAAAACAAAACAACAAAACAAACATGCCAGAAGGGTTGTGTGTATGTGTGTGTGTGTGTACGTGTCTGTGTAACTTGGCAAGCTGATTCTAAATTTATATAGAAATGCAAAGGACCAAGAATATCCAAAACCCTTTTAGGTCAGAAGAGCAAGGTAGGACGATGGTGTCACTGGAGATCAAGGCTTATTATAAGGTCTGGTAATTAAGGCACTGTGGCATTAGTGTATAAATACAAAAATATTTCAGTGGAATAGCAAAGAAAACTCAGCAGCCGACCAACACATAAATGGACACCTGATTTACAACAAAGTGGGGATTGTAGAGCGGTAGGGGAAGAACAGTCTTTTAAGTAAATGGTTCTGAACAAGTGGATATTCCCATATGAGAAAAACAAAACAAAACACGTGATTCCCCCTTCACACCAAACACAAAAATTAATTGTAGGTCTAAATATGAGAGACAAAATATAAAGTTTGTAGAATACAACATAGATAATATAATATCTTCAGGAATTTCAGGTAGGGAAGACTGATAAATTTGATTACAGTAAAATTAAGAACTTCTGTTCACTAAAATACATCATTCAAGGAGTAAACAAACAAAATCAAGCAAATACCTTGGAGAAAATATTTGTAGCACATATAACTGACAAAGGCTCATATTCAGAATATATAAAGAACTTCTACAAATCCTTAAGAAATAGTCAAACAACCCAGTAGAAAAATAGGCAAAAGACTTGAAAAGGCACTTCACAAATAGGCTGGCAAATGGGCAGTAAACATACATAAAGATACTTAATTTGGGACTTCCCTGGTGGCCCAGTGGTTAAGAATCCGCCTGCCAGTTCAGGGGACACGGGTTTGAGCCCTGGTCCAGGAAGATCCCGCATGCCACGGAGCAACTAAGCCCATGCGCCACAACTACTGAGCCTGCGCTCTAGAGCCCATGAGCCACAACTACTGAGCCACAATTACTGAAGCCCGTGTGCCTAGACCCCGTGCTCCACAACAAGAGAAGCTACCACAATGAGAAGCCCGTGCACCGCAACGAAGAGTAGCCCCTGCTCGCCACAACTAGAGAAAGCCCGCGTGCAGCAATGAAGACCCAACGCAACCATAAATAAATAAATAAAACTGATTATTAAAAAAAAAAAAGATACTTAATTTTGTCAGCAATCAGGAAAATACAAGTTAAATCCACTTTACATTAAAATATCAAGAAAGGAAAAGACGTGCTACAAACTTGGTGAAGATATTTTCATGCACATCATCAACAAAAGATTAGATCTTGAATACATAAGGAATTCCTGTAAGGCACTAAGAAAAGCAAACAGTACAATGCAAAATAATAATCCACTGTATGTGTATACCACATTTTATTGATCCATTCATCAGTTGATGGGTATTTGGATTGTTTCCACTTTTTGACTCATGAATAATACTGCTATAATATTCATGGACAAGGTTTTGTGCGAACATATTTTCATTTCTCTCGAGTTTATACCTGAGTGGAACTGCTAGATCATATGGTAACTCTATATTTTGAGGAACTGCAAGCCTATTTTCTAAAGTTGCTGGACCATTTTACATTCCCACCAGCAGTGCATGTGCGTGAGAGTTCCAATATCTCTACATCCTCACCAACATTTGTTATCTGTCTTTTTTATTATAGCCATCTGCATTTGTGTCCTGGGACTGCCATAACAAATTACCACAAACTTGGTGGTTTAAAACAACAGACATTTATTTTTTGGCAGTGCTAAAGGCCAGAAGTTTGAAATCAAGGTGTCAGCAGGGCTGTGCTTTCTCTGAAGGTTCTAGTGGAGATTCTGTTCCTTGTCTCCTCCAGCTTCTGGTGGCTGTTGACATTCCTAGGCTTGTGGCTGCATCATTCCAATCTTTGTTTCTGTCCTTACATATCCTTCTCTATTGTGTGTGTCTCTCTCAAAACTCCCTGTCTCTTTCTTATAAGAATACATGTGATTGCATTTACTGTCAGCTCAAATAATGCAGGGTAAGCTTTCCCTCTCAAGGGAGAGCTTAATCACATCTATTGCCACATAAGATGGCATTTACAGGTTCCAGGGATTCGATATGGCTCTATCTTTTGAGATGCCATTTTCCGACCTAGCACACCATCCTAGCGGGTGTGAGGTTGTATCTTATTGTTGTTTCGATTTGAATTTTCCTGATGGCTAATAGTGCTGAGAGTCTTTTCATGTGTTTATTAGCCACTTGTACATTTTCTTTGGAGAAATGTCTATAGAGATCCTTTGCCCAATTTTTAATTGGGATATTTGTCTTTGTGATTTATAAACTGGGTTACTTAATTTTATATAAGAGTTCTTTATATAGCAGTGACATCAGGGAAGATGATGGAGTAGGAAGTGCCAGGAATCTGTCTTCCCACCCAGACAACAATTGTACTGGCAGAATTTGACTGAAGTAACTATTTTGGAACTCTGGAGTCTACAGGAAAGCTTTCAGTTTCCAGGGAGGGCTTAGATGGTAAGCCCTGGTTAATTCCAGGCAATTTATCTCTTAGCATACATGGTAGCAGGTACCCATTTCCCAGTCCCCTCAGCCCAATAGCAGGAAGCCGTGCCCATGTTGCTGGAGTGGTTTATGGGAGCCAGGGTAGGTAAGTAAAAAGGACCCAGTTCTCTGAATACCAGGGATCTGTGTACTGATTGCTGATTGCTTCTTCTGATCACAGACGTGCAGATACAGAGGCGGGCAGTCATCATTATAGTCATATTATAGCCACTGGCTGAAGTGGCTTCCAGAGAATCTAAAGAGACAGAGTCTGTTGTCCCCTACCCCCTTTTGTTTTTCCTTTTTCTCCTTTTGAAAGCCAGACAATTAGAAAGGGGACATTTGATTTTTGGGGGTTTTTGTTTTTTGGCTGTGCCCCACACCTTATGGGATACTAGTTCCCTGACCAGGGATTGAACCCAGGCCCTCGGCAGTGAAAGTGCTAAGTCCTAACCACTGGACCGCCAGGGAATTCCTAAGGATGGGGACATTTGAAAGCAACCACATATACAGGGGAATCTAGAAAGTCACTGCACATGCCCAGGAAAAGACATAGTCTCAGAAAAAACCTGAGAAGACCTTAAGTTTGTACCTCAGGCTGATACCCAGCACAGAGACACCCTACAACAATTATTTAAAAAAAAAGAAAAAGAAAAAGAGAGGAAAAAAAAAGAAGGAAAGAAGGAGGGAAAGAAGGAAGGAAGGAAACTCTGGGGAAGGGGGGGTGTCTGAGAGTTACCACATTACAAAATTTTGAGAGTTACCACATTACAAAATTCAAATGTCTGGTTTTCAACAAAAATAACAAATCATAAGACATATAAAGATACAGGAAAATCTGGCCCATTCAAAGGAAAATATAAACTGACAGAAACTTTGTCTAAGAAAGAGCATATGGTGGAGTTTCTAGAAGACTTTAAAACAACTGTCTTAAAAATATTCAGAGATAAAGGAAGACAAGGACAGAATCAAGAAAATAATACTTGAACAAAAGGAAAATATCAGTAAAGAGACAGAAAGCATAAAAAGGAACCAAAAGGAAATTCTGTATCTGAAAAGTACAATAACTGAAATGAAGAATTCACTAGAGGATTTCAAAAGTGAATTTGAGCAGGCAGCAGAAAGAATCAGCACCCTTGAAGATAGGAAAATGGAAATTATTGAGTCTGAGGAACAAAAAGAAAAAGATTGGAGAAGAGTAAATGGAGCCTAAGGAACCAAAATATGCATTGTGGGTGTCTCAGAAGGAAAAAAAGACAGAAAAGGGGGCAGAGGGATTAATTGAAGAAATAATGGCTGAAAACTTCTCAACTTTGATGACAGACATGATTGGAAACACTCAAGAAGACCCTCACCAAGACATATTATTTTCAAAATTTCAAAACACAAAGACAAAAAGGATCTTGAAAGCAGCAAGAGAAGCAAGTCATCACATATAGGAATGCCCACTAAGATGTCTCATCAGAAACCTCAGAAGCCAGAAGGCAGTGGGTTGATATATCCAAAGTGATGAAAGAAACAAAAAAAAAACCACACTGTCAGTGAAGAATCCTGTATCTGGGAAAACTATCCTTCAAAAATGAGGGTGGGGGACTTCCCTGGCAGTTCAGTGGTTAAGACTCTGTGCTTCCAATGCAGGGGGCGTGGGTTTGATCTCTGATTGGGGAACAAAGATCCCACATGCCGTGAGGCAAAAAAAAAAAAAAAAAAAAAAAATGAGGGCGGAATTAAGATATTCCTAGATAAACAAAAGCTGAAAGAGTTCATCACCACTAGATCAGCCTTCCAAGAAATGTTAAAGGGAGTCCTTCTGGCCGAAATGAAAGGACACTAGACAGTACCTCAAAACCATATGAAGAAATAAAGATCTCTGGTAAAGGTAAATGCACAGGCAATTATAAAAACATATAGTATTGTTGGAATTTTGGTTTGTAACTCCACTTTTTATCTTCCATGTGATTTTAAAAGCTAATGCATAAACAATTGTTAACCTGTTTTTGGACACACAATGCATAAAGATATAATTTCTAACAGCAGTAATGAAAGGGGTGGTAAAAAAGCTTGATAGGAGTAGAGGATGCTATTGAAATTAAAATGGTATAAATGTGAATGAGTTTTTTAACTTTGGGATGCAATCCTAAATATCCCTAATTGTTTTGGGTAGTACTGACATTTTAACAATATTAAGTCTTCCAATCCATGAACATGGGATGTGTTTCCATTTATTTGTGTATTCTTTAATTACTTTCAGCAATGCTTTGTAGTTTTCATTGTACAAGTCTTTCATCTCCTTGGTTAAGTTAATTCCTAAGTTTTTTTTTTATGATACTGTAAATGGAATTGTTCTTTATTTCCTTTACAGATTGTTCATTGTTAGTGTATAGAAATGCAACAGATTTTTGTGTTTGACTTTGTAGTCTGCTACTTTGCTGAATTTATTTATTAGTTCTAAGAGTTTTTTCGGTTTTTAAAAACATTTATTTATTTATTTATTTATTTTTGGCTGCGTTGGGTCTTCGTTGCTGTTTGTGGGCTTTCTCTAGCTGAGGCGAGCGGGGACTACTCTTCATTGCAGTGCGCCGGCTTCTCATTTCGGTGTCTTCTCTTGTCGCAGTTGCAGAGCACAGGATCTAGGTGTGTGGGCTTCAGTAGTTGCGGCACATGGGCTCAGTAGTTGTGGTTCACGGGCTCTAGAGCACAGGCTCAGTAGTTGTGGCACACGGGCTTAGTTGC
Organism: Balaenoptera ricei; assembly: GCF_028023285.1. NCBI lineage: Eukaryota > Metazoa > Chordata > Mammalia > Artiodactyla > Balaenopteridae > Balaenoptera > Balaenoptera ricei. The sequence continues at coordinate 186,090,714 of NC_082640.1, read as the reverse complement.
TCCGCAGCATGTGGGATCTTCCTCAACCAGGGCTTGACCCCATGACCCCTGCATTGGCAGGCAGATTCTTAACCACTGTGCCACCAGGGAAGCCCTTTTGGTTTGTTTTAGTTTTTTGGTGGAATTCTTACAGTTTTCTACATATAAGATCAGGTCATCTGCACAGAGAGATAGTTTTACTTCTTCCTTTCTTATTTGGATACTTTTTTTCTTTTTCATACCTAAATGCTCTGGCTAGAACTTCCAGTATTATGATGAATAGAAGTGTTGAAAGCAGACATCCTTGCCTTGTTCATGATCTTAGAGGAAAACCTTTCCGTCTTTCACCATTGAGTATGATGTTCCCTGTGAGCTTTTCATTTATAGCTTTTATTATGTTGAGGTAGTTTCCTTCTATTCCAAGTTGTTGCATGTTTTTATCATGAAAAAGTGTTCAATTTTGTCAAATGCTTTTTCTGCATTACTCAAGATGTATCATGTAGATTTTTCCTTCATTCTGTTAATATGGTATATTACACTGACCAATTTCTGTGTTGATGCATCATTTCACTCCAGGAAGAAATCTCACGTAGGCCTGATGTATAATCCTTTCAATATGTTTCTAACTTAGTTTGTTAGTACTTTATTGGGGACTTTAGCTTCAATGTACATAAGAGATAGTTTTTTGTAGTGTCTTTGTCTGCCTTTGGTATCGGGGTTATGGTGGCCTTGTAGAATGAGTTAGGTAGTGTTCCCTCTTCAATTTTTTTGGAAAAGTTTGAGGATTGTATTCTTATTTAAATATTTGATAGTTAACCAGTAAAGCCATCAGGTCTGTGGCTTTTATTGTCTGGAAATTTTACATTTCTGATTCAATCTCCTTACTAGTTATACTAGTTTTTATTTCTTGGTGATTTAGTCTTGGCAGGGTTTGTGTTTCTAGGAATGTCCGTTTCATCTAGTTTATCCAATTTGTTGGTGTACAATTGTGCATACTGCACTTATGACCCTTTTTATTTCTATGGACTCAATAGTAATCTCCCCATTTTCTTTTCTGATTTTAGTAATTTGAGACTTTGTTTTCTTTTTTCTTATTCCATCCAGCTAAAAGTGTGTCAGTTTTCCTGATGTTTTCAAAGAACAAACTTTTGGCTTCATTTATTTTTTCTATTATTTTCCTATTCTCTATTTTGTTTATCTCTGCTCTAGTCTTTATTTCCTCCCTTCCACTAGCTTTTAGTTTGTTCTTTTTATAGTCCCTTAAATTGTTGTTAGGTTGTTGATTTGAGATTTTTTTTTTAACATAAGCACGTATAGCTATAAATTTCCTTCTTAGCATTGCTTTTACTGTGTCTCTTAAGTTTTGGTATGATGTGTGTGGTTTATTTTATTTATTTATTTTGGCCACACCATGTGGCATGCAGGATCTTAGCTCTCCGACCAGGGATCGAACCCATGCCCCCCTGCAGTGAAAGTGCAGAACCCTAGCTACTAGACCACCAGGGAATTCCTGTTTTTTTAAATTATTATTCATCTCTAAGCGTTTTCTAATTTCCTTTGATTTCTTCTTTGATCCATCAATTGTGTAAGAGAATTTTGCTTAATTTCTACAATTTTTGTCTCCTAGTTTTACTTCTGCTGTTGATTTCTAACTTCATTCCACTGTGGTCAGAGAAGACACTTTGTATGATATCTTTTGAAATGTATTAAGATTTAATTTGTGTCCTAATATATGGTTTATTGGGGAAAATGTTCTATGTGCACTTGAGAAAAATGTGTATAGCTGTTGTTGGGCAGGGTGTTATGTATATTTGTTATACCTAGTTGGTTTATCGTATTAAGTGCTCTATTTCCTTACTTACCTTCCGTCTGGTTGTTTTATCCATTATTGAGAGTGGGGTATCAAAATCTCCAACTACTACTGTAGAACCATCTATTTCTCCTTTCAATTCTGTCAGTTTTGCCTTCATATATTTTGCTGGTCTGTTATTAGGTGTGTAAATATTTATAATTGTTATATCTTCTTGATGCATTTAAACTTTTATTAACATATTGTGTCTTTGTCTCTTGTAAACTCTTTTTTTTTTTAAATTTATTTATTTATTTATGGCTGTGTTGGGTCTTCGTTTCTGTACGAGGGCTTTCTCTAGTTGCAGCAAGTGGGGGCCACTCTTCATCGCGGTTCGCGGGCCTTTCACTGTCGCGGCCTCTCTTGTTGCGGAGCACAGGCTCCAGACGCGCAGGCTCAGCAGTTGTGGCTCACGGGCCTAGTCGCTCCACGGCATGTGGGATCTTCCCAGACCACGGCTCGAACCTGTGTCCCCTGCATTGGCAGGCAGATTCTCAACCACTGCGCCACCAGGGAAGCCCCTCTTGTAATCTCTTTTGATTTAAACTCTATTTTGTCTGATATTAGTATAGCCACCCCTATCTCTACTGGTTACTATTTGCATAGAATATCTTTTTCCATCCTTTCACTTTCAATCTATTTGTGTTTGAATCTCAAGTGAGTCTCCTGTAGACAGCTTGTTGTTGGGTCATGTGTTTTTATCCATTCTGCCAATCTCTGTCTTTTGATTGGGCAGTTTAATCCATTTACATTTAAAATATTACTGTTAAGTAGGGACTTCTGTCATTGTGCTATTTGTTTTCTTTCTGCATGCCTCATAGCTTTTTGTCTTTCATTTCTTGCATTACTGATGTCTTTCGCATTTAGTGGATTTTTTTTTTTTTTGAGGTTAAATGCTTTTTTTTTTTTTTTTAATTAATTTTTTATTTTTTGGCTGCATGGTGCGGCATGTGGGATCTTAGTTTCCCGACCAGGGATCGAACCCGTACCCCCTGCATTGGAAGCATGGAGTCTTAACTACTGGAACGCCAGGGAAGTCCTCATTTCCTTTTGTATATATTCTAGAGCTGTTTTCTTTGTAGTCATCATGGGCACTACATTTAACATCCTAAAGTTTTAACACTCTGATTTGAATTTATACACTCTCCACTAACATAATCTCTGCTCCTTTACAGCTCTATCCCTACCCGTATCTGTTGATGTCACAAAATTACATCTTTATACAGTGCAGTGCCCCAAAAGATAACACAAAAAGTTATAATACTAGCTCTTAGATTGTTTTTAATGTATTATTCTCTTAAATCACGTAGAAAACTGAGTTACAAACCATGTTACAATAATACTAGCTTTTATAATTTTCCATGTATTTACCTTTATTGAGATCTTTTTTCTTATGGCTTTGAGTTATTGTCTAGCGTTCATTTCACCCTGCAGGAGTCTCTTGAGCATTTCTTGCAGGACCTCCAAGGTTTCTGATGAGAAACCTGCTAGGTTATTGGGGCCCTGTATGTTATGAATTGCTTCTCTTGATTTCAAGTTCTCTTTACCTTTTGAAAATTTGATTATGTGTCTCTGCTGGGTCTCTTTGTGTTTATTTTACTTGGAACTTGTTAAGCCTCTTGGTTGTTCGTGGAGCTTCATTCATTTACTTCGGGACGTTTTCAGCCATTATTTCTTCAAATATTCTCCCTGCCCTTTTCTCTCCCTCTCTCTCTTCTCCTTCTGAGACTCCCACAATGTATATGTTGTTCCTCTTCATGGTGTTCCACAGGTCACTTAGGTTCTGTTCATTTTTCTTCAATCTTTTTTTTTTTTTCTATTCTTCCCTTGTCCTATCTTTAAGTTCACTGATTCTTCTGTGTGTTCAAAGGCTGCCTTTGAATCCCTCTAGTGAATTTTTCATTTCAGTTATTGTACTTTTCAACTCCATAGTTTATTTTTGTTTTCTTTTTAGGTTTTCTCTTTATTGACGTTTACATTTTGTTCAGACATCATCTTCTTGACTTTCTCCACATCTTTAGTTCCTTGACGTCCCTTGTGTTGTATCTATAGCCTGGTCACCACAGTCTGATTTTTCTTTCACACAAAATGTTCCTCTTCAGTCTGCATCTGGCTCCAGCATTTGGGTCTCCCTGTGGCCCAGAGGATATTATTTAACTCAGGAACTCGTCCACTCTGCATCCTCCCAGGAAACCTTCACTAACAGCCTTTCACACAGATTCTAACCACAACTGTGCAAGGCCACCTCTTTATCAGGTAACCTCCGGTAGCTTCCTGAAGGCAAATTGTGCCTCCCCTATTAGACCCTAAGATCTCTTCAGCAGGGTCCATGTCCTGTCCTCTTGCCTCCCACACAGGGTAACTGAAGTGCTGGGTGCTCACAGAAGGGCAGAGTCCACTTGCTATTTAACTGCCTGGTTATACAAGGAGGCTGCTGAGCAGATGTCCTTTACACAGCAAATAGGTTCCAGTGAAAGCACCCTGTCCTAGATGTTTCCAAGCGCCAGGGTTTCTCTTGCTCCAATCACAAATCCCTATTGTGAGGTAGCCTTTGGCAGCCACGTTTCAAATCCCTTGTAACACCCTGCGGTGCCCCCGCCCCCCACCTTTGGCCACATTTGACTGGAGCTGCCAGTGGAGCTCATGGTGCTGGAAGTGAAAAAAAATCAACCTGATAGAAATGTTGAAAGACCAGTGGATCCTATCAGACATGCCTTCTTAGGAATCTGAACTGGTAAGTCTGGAGAACTGAGCATTAACCAGCAGGAACAGAAGCTTGATGGTCCCAGGGCGGGCATGAGAAAGCCAAGTCATGAGGAGGCTCCGTGTAGCTTCACAGGGCCAGGAAGTTCACGAGTAGTGGACGGAGAATTGGAGAAACCTAGAGAGAAGTAGACATATGGGCAAGCGCCCTGGAGGAATGTTCTTTCTTGACCAGGCACCTGGAGTCCTAGCTGGTACAACCTGTGTCCACAAGGCTGGACCTGCTGGTGTCTCTGGGTCCTTTCAAGGCCAGGTTTGTGCAGTGGGGCTCCCAATGATTCTGTCATAATGTGAATCCTTGGGAAACCCTTCCCCCCAACTGACTCCATGAGTTATTTGTCACCAAAAGAACTTGACTAACACATAAGATCTGTGATCACATTTGAGAATGCTTTTCTTTGCTCTTTGAGGAATCCAACCCTGCAACTACAGAGAGCTGTTCCTAGTTTGGAAGTCATTACAGAAAAACTCTGTGTTCACTCAGGCCCTGAACCTCCTGGAATCCCCTCCAGGGTGCTGCCCTAACCCCAGACGGCAGATCTTGGTCTGCAGGGAAGGTTCCAGCACTCCTGGGTGCTCAGATTCTGCCGCCTGTGGGATAGGGGTCTGTGCCCTCAGGCCAGCCGGGGGACCCTGACATCCCCAGGCCGGAGTGCATCCTTGTCTGACCACTCCACCCTCGCGGCAGCTGCTGGCTGTCAGCCATGGGATCAACAGCCCTCGATTCCCCCCGTGGCTCGGCATTCCTGGCAGCAGGATACAAATGTAATTCCACTCCTGCAACTTGTGAAGATTCAGTCCTCCAGGGTTCAGTTTGCAGGTAAGTCCTGCCACCTCCTCCAGCCTCATCCCCACATGCACTGCACTCAACTAAAGGGAGTAGCTTCTACTTTCCAGATGTGCTCCCCTACTTCTTCCTCCCAGCTAAATTCCTGCTTCTCCTTTGAAATGCTACCTCTTCTCAAAGACATTCCTCCCAAGTCCCCAATCATTTCCTCCGTCCTCCGAAGTTCCACCCCTCTGCCCTGTGTCTGCTTTGGTCTGTGAGCTCCTTTAAGGTGGGGCAAGGCTGGAGCAAGTGTGAGACGCGGGGCAGGAGTGCAGATGGGGTGCATATGAGGTTGGCACCCCATCTCAGATTCTGTCTGGAGCTTCACCCAAGTCAACCCTGGACCCTGAGAGCTGCCATCTGGCCCTCCCTCCACCAACCACCCTAAGGACCAAAAAGTTACTCCTTATCCTTGCCCTAGGTACTTCCCAGTTTAACAGGACCTGAAAACTGTAGGGTGGGACAAGGTGTAAGTTTACACAGCAGAAGCCATGGGGTCTGGGCTATATGTGGGTGTGCTGTGGAACCTTAGGCCAGTCTCCTCCTCCTCAGGACTTGTTCCTTCCTTGTGAAGTACACGTTACCTATCTTTATGCCGCCGACCTCACTGGGTACTTTGGAAGGATTCCTTCCCTGGATGTTAGAGGACCACTGGGACCAGACTCAACCCAGCCTCATACACTGGCCCTGCACCCATCAATCCTTCTCTCAGGCTGGGCTGGCTGCTGGTTCGTGCTGCTATCTACATTATGTTACAGGTCCCAGGTGGGGCCATGGCCTGCCCTCTGCCTCTGCTCTAGACTGGTCTGAACATCACTGCACATTAAGGGCTGCTTGAGGCAAAAACTGTACCACCCTGCAACTGCTCCAGCCAAAAATAACAGCCCTTTCAACTACCCACTGCTCTCAATCTACTGTAACCCCTGTTCTGAATGTCTGGAGGTACCAGCATGAGCTCTTCTTCCCTTTTGTCTCTCTTCCACACAGGGCAGTTTTCCCTAGCTGCCCCAGTCAGGCATTCTCTCTCCTGCTTGCAGTATTCTAATTGCTGTACACAGGCATTACCATCCCCATTAGACACAGAAAGATGGGCTTCCAGTTTTACACAGAGGGCCTGCCAAAACCTAGATGACTCCAGAGCCCAGGTGAATACGCCCCTTCAACTCACAGAACGCATAACCGAATGCCAGTCATTGAGAACAATGTACAAGTCCTGGTTTCAGTTCTGAGGAAAGAACCTCTCCGTGATATTTCCATATCCTAGTACATAGGAATGGTTCAATTTTCCGGCTGTGAAGAACTAGCAAACTTTCTGAAGACCTCTTTGTTGGGCTAGGGCTGGAATATAGAACCGAGACAGGTGGCCACAATGCTTGAGCTCCCAACCTCCTACAAAGGCTCAAAGGGACAAATTCTGGAGGCTGTGCACAGGTCAGACATGACAACTTTGGCAAGTCTTATGGAGTGTCATTCTTGGAGGAGTAAAGGTCTATACAGAGTACTGGGGACAGAGAAGATGTAAACATGACTCTGTCCATTCAGGAAAGACAGAACACAAACCACATGATAGTTGGAGAGGGCAGAGATTCAAGTGCAATACTGTTCCTGGTACCGACAGCGCTTTGAAGCTTTGGAGTGGTCAAATAGGCTGGAATCTGAAAAACCATCAAAACTGACAATGCAGAGATTGGGCAAAATTTTTGCATTTTGGGGTTACTCAATACTGGCAGGTGAAGCTGTAGCAATTCACTAGATGAACGCCCATTCTCTCTCAAACCTTAAGGAGCCCAAATAGTACCTTGCAAGTTCATTAACCTCAGAGAGAACTTCAGAAACATTCCTTTCTTAACTAAGGCTAAATGCTATAGCCAGTTATTTAACTATATACCTGACACATCTAAAGTCCCTCATCAACACCTAGGCAAGATTTTAAGAAACCAGATGAAAGCAGACCTTTTCTGTTTGTAATCAACTTGAGTTACAGAATAAGAACATGAGATCTAAGGAAAGCCACTGTAATGAGCCACATCTGTTCTGTGAGTAGGGGGGTAACTGCAGAAGGAAACATCCAACACGAATCTGAAGCAACAGCTACAAAAAAGAGATTTCATTGCTTCAATTTTAAAAACAAAAATTTAGGTTAATATTAAAGCAGAGACAAAAAATAATTTTAACATTGTTTTAATCATGTAACATAGCTGTTTCAAACAGGAAGTTTTAAGACAGTTGAATACAGCAAAGTGAAAGATCACTCTATTAGGATAGCCGCTATGAATAAACTCCTTACTATGTGGATTTGAATTCCACTGAAAGTTTGGCACTAGACTGAACAGTGGTCTAAGCCAAAATTTTCTTTTTAGTGTTTAGAAGCCTTGAAAGTTTTCCTTCAGATTTAAGGGGGAAAGAAAAAAAAAAAAAAGGAAGAAAAAGGGAAAAAAAACCCTCTATAACAGAACCTCATTAGCTTGATAATGGGTATGCTGAATGCAACTTGATCCCCCCTAAACAATTTCAGATAATGGTAAAAATTTAAAACCTAGGTGAGACATGAATTTGCAAAGACCTCTGCTCTTTGGTGCGACAAAGCACATTCCCTCCAGGTAGGTATATGGCTCTCCTTCAATCTCATCAAAATCTATCAAGAAAGGCAGCTGGAGACCAATTTGTACTTCTCCAGTAAGACCGCCAGGGTTTAATTTCTTAAAATATCAAGCTAACAAGGTTTTATTATACCAAATGTTTATATAATTTCAATGTGAAAAAAACTTACATACATTTGTTAAGGTCTCATTGTAATCTGTGAGATGGATCACAAAGAGGTGAATGATATAAGCCAGTGCTCCAATAAAAATTCACTCCATGCATTTTGATTCCCACAGTGTACTTTTTGTGTAAATTTACTTCCTCAAGATGATTTCTCAGATGTAGTCATAAGCCCTTCTATCAAGTGAGTTTACATCAGCAAATTGGGTAAGCAAATCACAAGCAAGTTATTTCCAAATCTAAAGCCCAGGATGGGCTGGGTCAGGCCCTCGTCACCTGCTTTCAGTTGCCATCATCACAGACTTCCCGGGTATCTCACAATATTCATTGTGAAAATAAAAAACACCCCAAGTCTTACACCAAAATATAGGCTCTCAGAAGTATGCTTTTAGCTTTTTTAAAAAATAAGACATTTTGGGGGGTGGGGGGAGTTTGAGATATAGTTAACACTTATTTTGGCAAGATAGCAACAAAAACCAAAGAAGTATAAGCTATGTGTCCAAATGCAGAAATCATCAAAGAACCAGTTTATCAAGGGAAAAATCCACACTGAACAAAAGATACAGTATGTCTAAATATTTTGAAATTGTAATTTGAATCAAGAGTAAATGCTGAAAAATTATGCTCAGTTTTTGCTAGAGATTAAGTTTACCTTTTCCTGCTTCCCCCAAATAAAATCGTAGAGCTTACTAATCACTCCCCAAAGTTTCAGTTTTCTCTCAGTATAAAGCAAGAGCTACATACACATAATAAAATGCTTATGTTAATGTAGTAATTCCCCTGGCTCATCCAACGTGCAATGCACATGACTTCAAAGACTACAATTTGGGGCAAGTATAGAAGAAATGAAAAGAAAAACCAATTCAAGTTTCAAAACCTGTTCTTAGAATTATCTATAGGACACTCGGGTCATTTTAACATCTCAGTGAGATAAAGGCGTTGCACTGTCATTTGATCATCCGTCCACCTTGGCATGGGAAGAATGTGCATTACCAGAGGCCCATGTGAGGAACTAGAAATAAGACTTGAAAGTACTACATTTCTTAATGACTGAGTGAGGTATTGGTAAGTTCATGTTCACCTTCTGCTGAGACCTCTTTACAGTCTCAGCACCTAACAATACCTAACAGGCTCCAATAATCCTATCAGATTAAATGATGGTGCAACATTTTTTAAAGGAGTCAATTATTTTAGCTTACTTAAGTCAATCAGAGCCAAAAATGTGAAGAACGACCAAAATCAAATCTTTGTTTTTATAACTGTAAAAATGTGATCCAAATGTGTCCACCACTAAATTTTCAAAAAGAAACATGCTGTAAATAAGCAAACTACATCTGCTCACTGATATGTGTATGGACTCCCTAGATGTCTTGTTGGGTTTAAATACAGACCACTCACAGCAATACGTTTTTAGTAGAAAGTGTAGCATGACATTAAGCCATTTTAGCTTTTGCACATACATGTTGCACTTCTGGCTGATGATGCAGAAAGATTCTCAGCATTACACTGTTAAGCTGGGCTGCACCCACCCCTTTAAATGGCATCAATATCAATGTCATCGTCCTTGTTGTCAGACTTCACAGCTTCAACTTTCGGTACACTGGCAGTCTTCGAATACACCACCTGATAAAACGAAGATTTTTGATGGTAAACCTTTATCCCAGTAAACCTCCTTATAAAATAAAAACAGTAATAAGTCAATGGTCAACAAAGGACAAAAACTACCCAGAGACAGCCATTATTTTTCATGAAAATTTGTGCGTATGTAAAAACTAAGTTAACCCTCCACAGCCTAACAGTACCTTATTTTTATGGACAATCAGCACCCCTATACTTAGGTTAAATAAACTCTCCCTTTGGAAATTCAGACAATGTTTATTTGGAATCAATGTCTGGGGGTAGGAGAGATTTCCAGCACCTTTTCTATTAATGTGATTACTTTCCAAGTTAAGAGGCTGTATCATTACCCGATACTGGCATTTTATAATTCTCAAACACCCACCACGAACACTGTATTTAACGATTTCCCCAGCGCTTACCTCAATGTTCTCATCTTCATCATCATCTTCGCCACCGGAAGATTCTTCCTCTGCTTCCTTCAACCATTTTATAAAAGGTTCCGCTTTGACACGAATCTCTTTGGCAAGTTCTTTTGAGACATATTTCTTAGAGGCCTAAAAAGTGTTCAGCATGATTTTCTTAGTTAAAGGAATTTAAAATAATGCAAGTCATTTATATAATTGCCCACACCCATCTCTTTGAGAGGACTGGGCCACATCCTAATCTTGACCCCTCAACAGAATAAATGTATTCAGCACAAAGTATTAGAGTGTGTAAGGTTTTCTAGAAACCTTACTAGAAAGCTACCATGATGAGAATCACCCTACAGGTTATACCAGTCAAGCATGTAAAGACTAGGTATTAGTAGTTAACTACTTCTTCCAAAAAAGCCCCAATACTTCTAATCTTAAAGAGCCATTTAAATATTCCCCACCTTTTCTGACCAGCTAATGATGACTTCTTCCTCCAAAAGGTCTGCATCATACATCTCCTTCAAGATATGTGGAATCTTGGAGATGAGCTGAGCTTGATGCATTGCTACCACACACTCCAAGCCATGAAGAAGGTACCGTTGAGCTTTTTTGTTGTTGTGACAAAACTGCAAATAAATATCTCGGCATTAACAAGCTTTCTTAGATGTTCTAAGTTGACAATTCTAATATATGTTCTAAATATACTTATTGCCTTAGAATTGTTCTTTAAAGCCATGGCCCTACAGCAGTCGTCAATGCTTAAACATCTCTACTTCACGTGTAAGGGACTACATGCACCATTTCCCAGGTACTCCCATTCCTGTTAAGGTAGGTCAATTATCTCCATTTTCAGGATGACAACAAATAAACGAGGTGAAATCAGTATTTCCAAGGTCACACAGCTGTAAAATCTTATGAATCTAGAATGATTCGCTTACTCGTAAGAAATGGCGCCTGTATTTCTTAATTTGTTCTCTAATTTTCTCATTAAAAAGAACTTCAGTCAAAACAAGAGGGCCCATGGCTTTTACATCCAGTCTTTCTGCTTCAGCTACAATTTCTTTGTCAGATGAGTCAATAACACCCTCTTCTTTCTTTTTCTGCAAATAAAAGGAAGCAATTCAGTGAGATGGAGGCACATTTTGCTCTAGAGATACCATAGTCCCTGCTCTTATGAACTCTTCCTCTAATTCAAGGAGGTTCTAGGACTTCTAAATAATACACACCTGCCAAAGACAGTGCCTGGAACCACCCTCAAAAAAATTTCTGAATAGAGGTAGTAAAGGTGAGACTTGTATTTGAGTATTTCAAAAGAAAGCAAGAAAAAACCACAACCAACTACCTGCCAAATACCCAGCTTAAACTAATATCTAACAAAGCTCGAGGATGGGTAGAAGCTGATTTAGTGCGATCACAAAATGTTTAACTGCTCTTGAAGCAAGTATCTTACCTTAACAAAATCAAACAGGATATTGACACGCTCTTCAACAGTCCTTTCCAAATCATCACTGAGGGTTAAAACTTTCGCGTGGTCACTGATTTCGTCCATTCTTCGCCTTTGAGCTTCCTCTGTTGTATCCTCCCCCCAATCATCATCTTCCTCTTCTTCCTGTTTTTAAGAACAAAAATGCTTGGCCAAAAAAAAAGACCTTATAGGTAATAAAAAGAAATCCCAGATTTCTAGTCAAGTTAACAACATCAACTTCCCACTAAACTTGTGTTCACATTAGCTTAGTCAACGAATAGCACCTGGAACCCAATATACTGATGTATTGTTCACTGAAGAGCAGTTCATTTCTGCTCACCTCAACCAAAGGTCACAGTGTACACAATTTTAGTGCCCACCACACCCATCAACCTTGCACTGACCACAGCATGCGGAGGACTGATTTCATTGGGGGGTGGCGGTGGTGGTGGTGTCTCACTGCTGGACACGGAGCCATTTTCCTTGTCTTTGCCCTTTCTATTTTTCTTTTCCTTCTCTTTCTTTCCTGTACCACTGTCACTATTCTCTACAGGGACAAAAAGAAAATAAAGTTTAGTACCATAACTTATATTACACTTTATCGCCCATCATGAACATTTAAAATCTTGCCCTTTTGCTTTGAAACCCTCCCCTCAGAAAACCACACACAAAATGCTACCTATAATTCTAAAAGAATTCACAAATCAAATTCATCCACTGTATTTCATAGGTAAGCAACTCCAGCTGCGAATGGAATGTCCCTACCTATCAGTGGTATTAACTATTGGGTAAAATTAAGACCGAGTGGTAGTACCTCAGAAGACCAGGCAGTTGAAGTGGCACTCACGGCCCTCTCCTTCCATCCCTCATGAACTTAAACAAGGGTATTTTTTAAAAATTAATTAATTAATTAATTTATGGCTGTGTTGGGTCTTCGTTTCTGCGCGAGGGCTTTCTCTAGTTGCGGCGAGCGGGGGCCACTCTTCATCGCGGTGCGCGGGCCTCTCACTATCGCGGCCTCTCTTGTTGCGGAGCACAGGCTCCAGACGCGCAGGCTCAGTAGTTGTGGCTCACGGGCCCAGTTGCTCCGCGGCATGTGGGATCTTCCCAGACCAGGGCTCGAACCCGTGTGCCCTGCATTGGCAGGCGGATTCTCAACCACTGCGCCACCAGGGAAGCCCCAACAAGGGTATTTCTTAACTGCACTTTAGCCAACAGCTGGAACACTGTTTAAGTCTATATAACGGCTTGTCTCACAGAGAAGAGAACACCGGAATAGGTTAGACTTTCTTGCTATAGCAAGCTCAAATTGTGTCAGAGTTTTGATCATCTGCCACAGAGTGTTGCTTGCATGCTCTAAAACCACTTTAGCTTAATGAGCAAAGACCCGCATTTACAAACGTTTTCCAGAAGTCAATCCTTTACTAGGATCCCATCACAATTTGTTTTACAGTTATTTCACACATCCTAAGACAGGTCTTGAAAATCGAGAATGTGGTAGAGTTTAATTGGCAGCCTGTACTTCACCTTTAACAATACATACAACGATACATTTAACAAAAAAGTTCTAAATTCAGTAAAATAGGGCACAATAACTAGAAATTTCTTAAACAGTTGACCTTTGGACAACACAGGTTTAAACAGCACAGGTCCATTTACATGGAGGCCCCCCCCCCCCAATAAATACACACTGCAGTATCACACCATCCACAGTTGGTTGAACCTTAGATGTAGAGGGCTGAACCTATTGTTATAGGCAAATATTCACTTGTGCAGGTATTCAAAGGTCAACCTCACTCCAGCTTTACAGCAGCAAAGAAACTTCCATTGTTTCCAACAATCAGGTGCTTTATGCTAAGATTTTAGAAGTTATCATAAGCACTTACCAGGTGGGTTTTTGAGAATGAATGTGCAGAGTTTATGATGGGTGTCAAGCATGCCTCGATAGCCACAGGCTTTACAAGAATTACCTATTGTTTGTTTCTTTGGATTGACATGCTGCCAAAAAAGCAAAGATAAATGTCAACCATAATATATGATGAATATTCTGTGAGGAACAAAATATGAAAGCATCTAACCATCAAACGGCATCTAAAACACAAGTCTAATATCAAAAAAGTTTTTTTTTTTTAACATGAAGTCAGTATGGAAACACCTGCAAAATTTGATGTTTGCTCTGCCTTCCCGGGAACGTAATTTGCTGACATCACAGAAACAGATACACTTTTTTCTTTTACTGACAAAAACCTCAAAGGCAGGCACTCACCAGATCCGTTTCAGGATTCTCACACTCAGGACAGAGAACAAATTTTTTAATGAATCCATCCAACATGTCTTGCAGCTTATTCGCCTCATGAGATCCATTGACAATGTAACGGTCATTCTTAACATCAAACTGGGTCTGTGCTCCCAGTTCACAACCAAAATATTTGGTGGGATCTATTTGGGGGAAGAAACTCTGATTCATTAGAGTTAACTAAATTAATCTTTGGCTGCTCACCCTCATTTATACAAACATCACTCTGTATTTTTAAGTTGCTAGGTTCAAAAAATGTGTTGCCCAGATAGTTTTTTTGTATCAGTAACAACTAACACATCAATGAGTTTTAAGCCCAAATTTCCACTCGACCCAGAAGTTAATCAACATACAATCCAGGCAAGATTTTGCAGACCAGAAACTATCACGTTTACGTCAATAAAATGCCTCTTTAGACTTCTTTCAAGAGGCATTACTTACACGTTGGAGGCCGATTAAGCGCTTTGGCTACGTCAACCATGTTGACTATAACTGTCTTGATTCCATTTCCTTTGCCCTCAACCTAAAGGAAGTAAGAAGTTTAATTTTGCGCGTCTACCCTGGGAGAAGCAATCTTCAATAATCTATGAAAAAAAGCTTAGGACTTGCTACTAAAATGAAGATGAACATTACCTTGGCAATCAAACGGGGCATCTTGTAGCGATAGAACTGGTCTGACACGCTGCGGTTGACGTTGACAGACATTTTGGCTTATTAGTGGCTTTATCAATAAGATGAAGAGATCTTTGATTGCAACTTTTTGGTATCCTCTGTCTGGAGAAGAAGGGATGACATAAACGACTGCAAGAGTTCTCGGTCTCTGACATGAAAAATTTTTCGCCACTGAGGCTGTAAGCTTCTTGCTTGTATGCTATGTTTCCCCAATACAGGTACCAATGGCTGCGCAACAGCTCTGAAAGAGAGGAGAGAGAACAAACAAATCCCCCACGTTTAACGCGAAGCCTGCGTTAAGACACCTCCCTGTCCGTTCCGTTTAATCACGCCTAAGGCTCCAACGTTAAAAGCATCTGTGTTATGCACAAACCAGCTCACAGACTCACGTAACACGGGACACCTGCAGCAACATAAAAGGCCTCCATTTGGACGAAGATGTGATTCTGGGAGACACCAGACTGAAACGACAACCAACTACGGCGCTTCAGCGGCTCTGGGTTTTTATCCGACCAGTCAGTCACCACGTCGACGGTGGGCTTCGGCCGAGGGGCCGTGTTTTAACCACCGCCGAGGAGCGAACCCAGGCCTCTCCTCCCCCCAGCGCAGCCCGTGCTGTCAACAAACTTGTGACACATCCCTCGACGACGCAAGGCTGTGCAACCGTTCTTCACGGCCAAGCTGCGCCTTCGGCAGCCAGGGCCCACTCCAGAGCCACCCGTCCCCGACGACACCCACGGAACGCGGCCTCGCGGGACGCAGCGGAGCGTGCGCGGACGCCCGGCCCCGACCGCGACCTCCTGTCCCTTCCTGTTCTCTACGCACACGCGCCGGCAACCTTCGCTCCCGTCCCCGCGCCCGTCGTTTCCTCCGGGGCTGTCAGGGCTGAGCCGGCGGCCCCCGCGAGCCGGGCGCGGCAGAGGCGCAACGTCGCCAGCTTCCCCGGCGCCCGCGGCAGCCCCGCCATGTGCGCCGCCCGGCGGGGGAAACGAAACCGGCCGAGGGGCGCCGGCCCGGCCGCCCCCGCCCCGCCGCGGCGATGACTCAGGAATGCAGCAATTAGGCCTGAGTCAGCCCCGGGCGGCGGCGGGCCCGCGCGGCGCGCTCCCGCGAGGCCGGGGTGGGGGTGGGGTACAGGCGGGCGCGGGGGGCGGTGTGAGGACAGGAGGGGACGCGGCGCCCGGCCCCGCCCGCCCAAACTGCGCCACACACGCGCGCTCACACACCCACGCGCGCGCGCGCGCGGGTCACGCGGCGCGCCGCCATCTTGTGCGGCCGCCATCTCCCCGCCGGCCCGCCGACTCACCGTTTTCGTCAAATAAAGACATAAACCCAACGCTGCTCGCCCGGGACTGGGATGAAGTGAGGCGCGCGCGAACCCGAGTCCGAGAAGCGGCGGCGGAGGCGGCGGAGGCAGCGCAGCGAGCAGCGGCCGGGCCAGGCGCCGCCGAGCAGCGGGGAGGGGCTGTCCCAGCGACGTCCGGGGTCCACACCCTTCAGCGCCCGGGGCCTGGCGACCTGGCGCGGAGAGAAGGCGCAGTGAGCCGCGGGCGTCGGGGTGCCTTCCCCGCCAGCCAGCGGCCCGCGGGGGTCGAGGGGACGGGGAGAACGGGGGACGGGGCGCGGGGCTCCCGCCTCTCCACCGGACTCACCTCTGGAATGTTCTCCCTGTGACTGAACAACGCCGCCGCCGCGCTCAAGCTACCCTCGGCCCCGGCGCCCGCCCCCTGCGCCAGGCCGCACAGCCCATTGGCTGGCCGTCCACCCGAGCTCGCTCGTCATTGGCCCGCATGCCGCGTCAGTCGCGTCTTTCCCCGCCCCTTCTGCTTCCTGAGGCTCCGCTCGCCGCCTGGGCCCTCCTCTAGCCCCGCATCCCGGCTTCCTTCTCTCGCTTTCCCCTCCCCCGCTTTTCCCAGAGGCCTTCGCGGTCTCGCGAGAGTGGGCGGGCCGCGGCGGCGAAGCTGTGCCGCTGCCCCGCGCTTTGTCGGTTTGGGCGCTCGGGGAAGATGGCGGTTGGCTCACCCTCCCACGCCTGCTCGGCCGCGGCGTTGCGGCTCCCGAGGCCGAGTTCCCGCGCCGGGCGGGGGAACTCTTGGGGGTTTCTCTCTGCCCCTTCCGTTCCTTGGGGACGCCCGTCGTCGAGTCTTGAGAAAGAAGTTGCTTTTCCTTCCCGCTCCCCTAGGCCTGGGCAGAGGGCGAAGGTTGGAGGGCCTGGGTGTTTCGTCCCAGGTGCCGCCTTTTATCGTCCGAAGCTCAGGTGTGCGTGGCCGCGGCGATCGTGACTCAACCGCCCGCCTCGCTCCCTCCCCGGTGCCCGGCCTGCAAGCCTAGCTTGGCTGGTCGCTCACTTCCACCCGTTTTCTAAAAAGGAGAACACCAAATTAGTTCGTAACTCCGGGGCCTCCTGATTGCGATCTTGGGGCTGTAGGGGGGGGGGTGTCCTCCATGTTCTCGTGCTCCACCGTCACTTTGCTGAAAATAAGCCTCACATCAGGTTACCGTTTGTGGGATCCTCCTCTCCAGTGTTTACAAATTGACTTCCTTGCCGGGCAAAGGATAGCCGAAAGCAGGTGTTCCTAACGAGATTCCAGTGTATTCGCTTGAAAACGGTTACTATTTACAAAGAGCCTCTCATATTTTAGTTCTGTTGAGGTTATCACAGAAACTCGCCAGTTCTTTCAGATACTTATATTTTGTGTAAAATTTCGGTTGCGACTGTAAAAATGCACTGAGTCCACTCTGAAATGTGAAAACATACTTGACTCTAGAGCAAGAGCCAAATAACTGAGCGGTTGGAGCAGTGTCGTGGGCGGCAGTGTGGTTTCCCGGATCTGGATGAAATAGCGATGTTACTGAGGACAGGGTGAGGTGGATAAGGGGCTGACCTTTGTTTTACACCATTCGAATTTGCAAGGTTAGAATTGAAAGATGTTTTGATTTTTATCAAAGTTGAAGATTACTCTTCCATGGCTTTATAAGCTTTGTAAACCATTTAAAAATTGACAGTGTCGGCTTCCCTGGTGGCGCCGTGGTTGGGAATCCGCCTGCCAATGCAGGGGACACGGGTTCGAGCCCTGGTCCAGGAAGATCCCACATGCCGCGGAGCAATTAAGCCCGTGCGCCACAACTACTGAGCCTGCGGCCTAGAGCCCGCGAGCCACAACTACTGAAGCCCTCGTGCCTAGAGCCCGTGCTCCGCAACAAGAGAAGCCACCGCAATGAGAAGCCCGGGCACCGCAACGAAGAGTAGCCCCCGCTCGCCGCAACTAGAGAAAGCCTGCACGCAGCAACGAAGACCCAATGCAGCCAGAAATAAATAAATTAATTTAAAAAAAAAATTGACGCTGTCAGTGGGGAGAATAAATCAAAGGGATGGTCCAGAATTGAGAGAAGTGATTTGTTCATTGCTGCAGGGGCTTTTGTTGTAATCACACAGTGTATACGTTGGTGTGTAATCGTTAAACCAAATGCATAATGCTTTATGGGTAGCAGGGTTCCCGTCAGACAAACTAGAAAGATAGATCCCAAACGTGCCTCTCTGGTTCTCGCTGGGGCTTGACTTAGCAGTATTGAAACTTTGAATTTTTGCATGGCTGCACACAAATGACATTATTTTAGAAACTTGAAAATATGGACATGAAACTACCTGAGGTTAGAGGCCTGCTTCCACAGAAAAGTTTTTTTTTAACAACTAAATACAAAGTGATCACGTTTTTGGGTAATGTTTGACGGCCCCATATTTAATTTCTTTAAAGAAGCTTGTACTAATTTTAACTTTAATTTTTAGTATGTGTACCATTCATTGTGTCTAATCACGGACAACGTTTAAAAACTACTCTTAAACATAACCATTTGTTGAATGCTTCTCATAACCTAGGATTTTCTAAGTCCTTTGAATACACTACCTTATTTACTTCTTTGCCCCATGAGGAATTTTTATTCCCATTTTACAAATGAGCAAACTGAGGCTTCTGGAAAAAATTAAGCAACTTGCACAAGATCATACACTAGTAAGTGGTAGAGCTAGAATTTAAACCCAGATCTGTCTGATCCCAAAGTCTGTTCCCTTAACCATTGTATGACACAGCCTCTTCAGATGAATATAACCATAAATAAAACTAGGCAATTTGCATGTGTAATCCCATTTAATTCTTTAACAATCATGTGAGGGAGTGTTGTTATGCCCATTTTACAGGTGAGGAAAGAGACTCAGGAAGGTTAAGTAATTTTCCCAAAGTCACCTGTCTAGTAAATAGTTGACCGCGTTTGAACACTAGCTTGACGCCAAGCTCATTGCACAATTCCACCTCCCATTTCTGGGTCTCCATCACCTTTGGCTGTGTTATTTCCCCCCAACCAGGTGCTCACAGTTTGCTAAATAATGGGTACTTGGTGCTTATGAAATCCTTGTCGAATGAGTGCCTGAATTAATGCATTTCAGGCAACGTCCTGGACGGCAGATACGAATAGCTACCGAAAAGGTAAGTTATTAAATTGGCTTTACGATTGTTTAGTTACTGGTGTCTGTGAGTCTCTTTAGCATGAATTAGCCCCCATAAGCAAGATCAAGTCTGTGTGGACTGAGAACCTTGTGCTTCTGAGCTGAGGGCCACTGAGGAGACCAAGACATTGCCCTCTGTAATGGGCCTCCCTCTATGACATCCCTCTCTCAGGTCTCTCTGACCTCTAGCATACTTTTAAAGCTGCGTGCTATTAGTTACTTAAGCTCCTGTCTCCCCTACTTGAGGATGGGCTACAGGGGATATGCCCCGTTCTCTTTCTAGCACAAGCCTGTAAGTGTACGCATAGGCAAACATTTGAAGCTGCTGGAAGGGAACTGAAGGTTATCTGGTGAGTACAGAGGTGGTGAAGGGTGTTGGCTGTGTTGAGGACTAGTGTCCTAAACCATGGTAATCTAGTGCACCATATCAGTAAATATTTCTGAATTGCTAGGCAGCGAGAATATAGGCTCTGCCTACATCGCAGGCCCTGCCCAGGGAGACCATGTGTCAACAAGCAGTGGCCAATATCTTCCTGGTGGACACCCAAGTGAACCTCGTCCCGCTCCGCGGAATCGCTGACCCTCTGGGCGGGTGTCTCCCTGCCTTTGTGCCTGGTGCCACCCCCACCCCGAACCGCTGGCATTCACGGCGCTTCACTGTAGTTGCCAGTTCACTTGTGCATGTTCCTCATTAGGGTAAGTAACTGGCAGACAGGAAACTTATCCTTGAGGAGAACCAAGGAATTTGAACTTTGGCTGAGGACTAGGGACCTTCAGATGCAAAGGGGACAGGTGCCTCTGAGGAAAAGAGGTATCCAGGCGAGGTGTCACTGGGGACAGATGTGACATCTTCTGCCTCCCAAGTATATAACTCTGACCAGCATCTCTCATGTGTCATTCCTTGAAAGAGAGAAAAAAGTGCAAAGTGGTATCGATTCAGTAGATGATGGAAAAATGTGGGTGACTCGGAGAGCAGGCCCTGCTCTTGAACTGGTGGTGTCCTGGTCACACACAACACCTCAGGATGGGACAGTGGCCACACTGGTGGCTTCTGGCTCGCCGCAGGTCCTTTCTTCAGGGAAGCAAGGTGGGTGTGTGCCGAACTGGACCCTCACCTGCATGATTCTAGTGGCAGTGTGCTGTTGTGGCCCTACGAGGCGTGTGCGCTCAGAGGGCTGGAAGGGGCCCAGGAGGGCCCTGCAGCTGGCTCTCCCGCTGAGACCCTGGGTTCCCGCTCTGATTCCTGACAGCCATTTGCAAACCTTTGTGAGAGAACATTAACGTGTCCCCATCTCTGCCACACGCTGGCCTCTTCAGCTGGGAGTCTGGCACAGTGCCAGCCAGTTAGCTCACTGAGTGCGGATGGGCCGTGGCCTAGGCCTTGTAATCAAGCACTAGCCCCACGCCCCAGGAAGCACGTTCTCGGCTGAGTCAGCTGCCACTTTGGGTAGACTTGCCATCTACGTCTAGTTTTTGTTTTGTTTGTGTTTTGGGTTTTTTTGGCCTCACCCTGTGGCATGTGGGATCTTAGTTCCCGGGACAGGGATCGAACCCGTGCCCGTTGCAGTGGAAGCATAGAGTCTTAACTACTGGACCGCCAGGGAAGTCCCTAGGTCTAGTTTTTGACAGCAAATATGTATGGTTACCTTCTGGGCTCTGTGTTTCTTACAGGGGGCCTATCCTGCTTCTCTGTGCGTGGCCTGGTTTTCCTAAGCCAGTGGTTCTCAAATGTGGGTGAGCGTTAGAATCCCCGGAGGGCTTAGAAAGACATAGATTGCTGGGCCCTCCCCAGACTGGGATTCAGTAGGTCTGGGTGGGCCCAGAATTTAGATTCCTATCAGATTCCCAGGTGCTGCAGGTGCTGCTGGTTCCAGGAAACACTTTGCCGTAAAGCCAGGGGACCGTGTGACTTCGGAGTCCAGGGACCTCTTTTCCCGTCACCAGAGTCTCAGTAGCTTTCTTTTGAGATAGTCCACATGCCGTAATTCAGGCAGGCTGTCTGTGAATTAAAATAAGTAAAGAAGAACAAAATTGATGCCCCATGCCTGCATTGCAGCAGTGGTCACCAGGCCTAATGGTGAAGTTATGGGACTGGCTGTCGGAAGACTTTGCGTTATACTGACCACGCCCATTAGAATTATGATAATGGTCCCAATGACATTGCATTGCTGCCGGAGCCCTGTCACCTGAGTTCTCTTATAGGCATCCTGACACCTCAGGGGGGTGGCAAGTATGCATGTTACCCCCTCCTCTGGTGGATGGATAGAGCGAGCCTTGGAGAGAAGATTTACCCCAAGGTTGGGGTCAGGTGTCCTTACTCCCAGCTTCAGGGCTTTTCCCACATTGTAGGGACTACTTATGCTGCTTGGTGCATCCAGATTCTAGCAGTTTGCTTCTCCTCTTTTAGTCGGATTTCAGTGGCTCTAATGCTCTTCTTCAGACACTTCAGTGAGGAGGTGGGATCTGAGGGCTGAGGATACATTTTCCTTTTGCCACTCATTTTCTTTTCTTTTTTACTATATTAAAATTTTTAATTCTGTTCAGTAAAAGTCACCATACACAAAATAAACAAAAACAATGGACTGTTACACACACATAATAACACACACACACACAGTCTAAAGAGATAGGAAAGGATTCAAAATATACAAAGAATCTTCTACAAATCAATAAGAAAAAGCCAAACAACCAAATTGAAAAATGGACAGAGAATACTAACAGTAGGTTTACAAGAGAAGAAATCTAAATGGCTAATAAAAATAGGAGAAAATATTCAGTCTCACTAAAATGGACTGTCCACTTTGCCCAACTATCAGCAGAATTTTAAACTCTGGCTTTGTCAGGTGTTGACCAGATCATGGAAAAGTACAAACTATTATAAGACATCAATAAGTTTATAAAGCTACTGATTGACATTGGAGATTATTCTAGCAATGACTATCTGTAATCCAGAAATTCCACTTCTAGGTATATATTCCAGAAATATGGCAAATGTACAGAACAAAAAGTTCATTGTGGGACTTCCCTGGTAGTCCAGTGTTTAAGAATCTGCCTTCCAATGCAGGGGATGCAGGTTCGGTCCCTGGTCGGGGAACTAAGGTCCCACATGCTGCAGGGCAACTAAACCTGTGTGCCACAACTACTGAGCACGTGAGCCACAACTTGAGAGCCTGCGTGCCACAACTACAGAGCCCACGTGCTCTGGAGCCTGCACACCACAACTAGAGAGAAGCCTGAGCACCACAACAAAAGATCCTGTGTGCAGCAATGAAGATCTCGCGAGCCGCAACTAAGACCTGACACAGCCAAAAATAAAATAAATAAATAAATAAATAAACATTAAAAAAAAAAAAGTTCATTGCCTCATTGTTTCTAAAACTAAAAATGGGATTTCCCTGGTGACGCAGTTGTTAAGAATCTGCCTGCCAATGCAGGGGACACGGGTTCGAGCCCTGGTCCAGGAAGATCCCACATGCCATGGAGCAACTAAGCCCGTGCGCCACAACTACTGAAGCCCGTGCACCTAGAGCCTGTGCTCCGCAACAAGAGAAGTCACCGCAGTGAGAGGGCTGTGCACCACAGCGAAGAGTAACCCCTGCTCGCCGCAACTAGAGAAAGCCTGCGCGCAGCAACGAAGACCCAACGCAGCCAAAAATAACTAAATAAATAAATAAAACAAAACTAAAAATGAAGTTCTAATCTAAAATATCCATCAATACAGTATGAGCTAATTAAATTGGTGTATGTGTATGTATTGAAGTACTACATGGCAGTTAAAAGAATTTACATGATATGAATATGCCTAAATCTCTCAAAAACAATGTGGAATAAAAAACAAAATGCATATATATATATATATGCAAAATATTATGTAAATGTAATAAATACATAATGTCTAATTTAAATATAATGCATGTGTGTGAATAAACATAACACCCATGATTGTGGCTGCCTTTGAGATTAAAGAAGATAACAATGTCATTACATATTAAAAAATGATTCAACTGAATATTGTCTTTGTTCTTTCATGAGTAATGTAAAAGATCTGGAGCAAAGACAACAGGATATTGAAATATGTTAACTCTACATGGGGATACATTGATATTTAATGTATCATTATAGTTTTGAATATTTTAAAAATATTTGATTCTATTGTGCAAGTACTTATTAAGTACCAGCTGTATACTCAGTGCAGGGCTAAGTAAAGAAAAAAATAAGAAAAAGAAAGAAAAGAAATTTTCACATACTGAGGTATGAGAAGTCATTCTGGCTTATACTTGAGTTAACTTGAATTTTATGCTGAGTAGAACAGCCTGTTTGTGGCCTATCAAACATACACTGTATATCTGCTTTAATTATTAAAGAAAAGTGTACACTGACCGGAAGTAATGAATGTCCATGTTAAAAATAAAGATGAAATGCCTCTCTTCCCTGGACGCCAATGCTGGTCCACTTGTGATTATAAGACTCCCTCCCCAGGTGCCAAGGCCATGCTGACTCACTGTGTACGTGCTATCTGGTCTTTTTTGAAACCTTGAAGGAGTGTATCCCTGACTTGTATGATGTTCTTTGTTCTGACAGGGCATAAAAAACTGTGCTGAAAACCATGCTTCTCCAGAGCAGTTTGTCAGAATAATCTGGGAAGCTGGCTTCTGAGCTGTGGTCCTCAGTTTGGCTCAAATGAAACACTTTTCTATGCCTCTGGTTGTTTATTGGTTATTTTTGTCGATGTTACCTGGCATAGTCAGCAGGATATCAGAAAAACGCACCTGAGGTCACCTGGAGTCTACTTTGGACCAGCACTTGGTACCAATCACGGTCCCTTGAGCCCCTGCATCTTCACAGCACCCTTTAAGTGATTCGGTGACTTTTTCCTGATATCTGGACCTCCTTGTATTTTTTTTTTTTTTTTGCCACACCATGCGGCATGCGGGATCTAGTTCCCCTACCAGGGATCGAACTGTGCCCCCTGCAGTGGAAGTGCCCAGTCTTAACCACTGGACCATCAGGGAAGTCCCCTGGACCTCCTTGTATTAAGTGATGGTCCACAACTTGTTTTTTTCTAATTAATTTTTATTGGAGTATGGTTGCTTTACAATGTTGTGTTAGCCTCTACTGCACAACTTGGAGTCTTAAGGGGGTACCAGTACATCTCCTACATGAAGAAGACCTAGAGGGAATTTCTAGGCAAGGGATCTAGAGAAAATTTCCATACAGGAAGGCCTGGAAGGAATTTTGGAGTGAAGTGTGTTGGCTGACTGTTTTTTTTTTTTTTTTTAATGTGGCTTAAAACTGGAAATTTAAATTTAATTTTAGACTTGCACTTTATAATAAAATGAATCTAAAAGAAAGGGGGAAATTGTGTTTCTAAAGCCTATCAGCTCCCAGACAGGGAGCCACCCACTGGAACTCCAGCTGGCTTCCACAATTGGTATGGAAACAATACTTGCAAGTACTTTTCTAACCCTAAAATGGCCAGGAGGAAACTTTTTTGACATTCCAAAACTGATTTTTACATGCACAATTAAAGAAAGCTAGCTTGATAAAACATCTGTTCAAAATTCTGACCCTGAGAGAACATAAGTACTCCTAGGAGAAAGCTTAAAGTTATAACTCCCATCATGTCCTTGAAATGCAAACACAGCCCACACTGCCTGAGACTACAGCCTTGGCTCAATTAGTAGAAGCCAAAATCAAAGGGGGGAAAAAAAAAGGAGGGGGGAAAGCCTTTTAAAATTCAAGCAGGATGGTCGGGACTTCCCTGGTGGTCCAGTGGCTAAGACTCTGCCCTCCCAATGCAGGGGGCCTGGGATCGATCCCTGCTTGGAGAACTAGATCCGACATGCATGCAGCAACTTAGAGTCCGCATGCTGCAAACAAGTCCGCATGCCGCAACTAAAGATCCCGCGTGCCACAACTAAAAACATGCCGCAACGAAGATCCCATATGCTGCAACTAAGATCTGGTGCAGCTGAAATAAGTCAGACAGAGAAAGACAAATATCATATGTTACCATTTATATGTGGAATCTAAAAGAAGATACAAATGAACTTATATACAAAACAGAAACAGACTCACAGACATAGAAAACAAACTTATGGTTACCAAAGGGCGAAATGGGGGAGGGATAAATTAGGAGTTTGGGATTAGCAGATACAAATTACTATATATAGAACAGATAAACAACAAGGTCCTACTGTATAGCACAGGGAACTATATTCCATATTTTGTAATAAAATATGATGGAAAAGAATCTGAAAAAGAATATATGCTATATCTATACCTATATACCTATATCTCTATGTATCTATTTATCCCTATATCTATGTAGCTCTGTATCTATCTATCTTTGAATCACTTTGCTGTACACCAGAAACTAACACAACGTTGTAAATCAACAATACCTCAATTTTAAAAAAGTAAGCACTTAAAAATCAAATATTTCTTTTTTTTTTTTTAAAGGTTTATTTATTTTATTGATTAATTGCTATGTTTGGTCTTCGTTTCTGTGCTAGGGCTTTTTCTAGTTGCGGCAAGCGGGGGCCACTCTTCATCGTGGTGTGCGGGCCTCCCAGTATCGTGGCCTCTCTTGTTGCGGACCACAGGCTCCAGACGCGCAGGCTCAGTAGTTGTGGCTCACGGGCCCAGTTGCTCTGCTGCATGTGGGATCTTCCCAGACCAGGACTCGAACCCGTGTCCCCTGCATTAGCAGGCAGATTCTCAACCACTGCGCCACCAGGGAAGCCCTCAAATATTTCTAAATGTAGAAAAAACGAATCCAAATGCTTAAAGGATGGTGTGATCTAGGATTACTCTTGAATAAAGGGAAACAAGTTTAAGTTGTTGGTTTGATTAATACAGACATGTTTTTAGTGTCATCAACATTAAGTGTAATACTTTTATTGTACCTAGGTTTACTAAAAGTCAATAAGTTCATGTTGTCTCTGTTACAAAATTTGTCAGCAAGAAAATTAACTTGGTATGATGATATTTTCACAAGTAATGAAGTAGAGATAAATGGGATAAAAGTTTTAGGTGAACTCTTAAAGAATGGTTATGTTTGATAGTACACATACCTAAAAACAGTTTCTCCAGATTTTTGGTAATTGAAACTCTAGAGTTTTGTTCAATTGAGATAAATGATGGGAATTCATTGAATAACCAGATCATTTCCAATTAAGATAAAAATACTGAAACATTCATTACTAAACATGTCTAAATTTGCCTACTTTGTCTTCTGTTTTTTAAAAATAATTAATTAATTTATTTGGCTGCGTCAGGTCTTAGTTGCAGCACATGGGCTCTTCGTTGCAGTGTGAGGGATCTCTAAGCGTGGCACGTGGGCTCTAGAGCACGCAGGCTTAGTTGCCCCACGGCATGTGGGATCTTAATTCCCCAACCAGGGATCAAACCCGCGTCCCCTGCATTGGAAGGAGGATTCTTAACCACTAGACCACCAGGGAAGTCCCCACTTTGTCTTCTTATGAAAGAAAAAAACTGAAGATATTTGGGTTTATTAGACACATGTCTTGTACCACATTGGAAAAAGAAATTATGCTATGAGGAAAAGGTATGTTTTTAAAGGTTATGAAATATGTTCTTAAGTTTGCTAATCAGGAAATACTGATATGACAGAGTAAATTACTTGCTTCTTGATTTTCACTAGAGATTAAATTTTTTAAGGGTTAAAAATTATATGTAATTAAAGATACTAAAATAATAAAGTAAGCATTTCAGGTATAAAAAAGTAGGCTATATATTGTCAGTGATAGAAGATATAAAAAATGTAAATATCTTTGTTTAGAGAAAAAAAGGAGAATAATTTTGTCCTAGAGCTGGTTGTTTCTGGATGGAAAAAAAAAAGGGGGGGGGGGGAACAAGTGAATATTGATACAGACAGTGATGGAAGGTTATGGAAAAGGAAACGAGAAAAGAGTTTTGTACATGGTCAGAATTGATTAAGATTAGATTGAATTTAATTAGATAAATAAAATTTGTTATTAAAAGTAAGCTGAAGCAAGACTGGATTTGGTTTTCTCTCTCTGTTAAGAAAACAAAGTTTTCTTGGAATGCTGCTTTTGATAACAGATTATGTGAATTTCTTTGCCTTTAAGTGATCTGTATTTGATTTTGAAATTTTTTGTCATTTTGGTTAAGTAAATAAGTTTTGTTTCACAGTGACCTATGATCCTGTTTGACCAAGTGTTTTGAAACTTTTTGATATTTTTGACAAACTTCCAAAATATCAAATTCTAATTAAAGTTCTTTTGACCTCCAGCTAACTTTGGGATGCTTCAGAGGGCCCCTGAGGCATCTCAGAAAAATATTTAACTAGGATTATTTTGTAGATTAAATTATGTGGGAAGCATTGTCAAATAAGAGATGACATTAAGCCTTCTTTATGTTATATCTATATAAGTATCGTATTATAAGTATTCCAGAAATTATATGAAATTCCTGGAAATCTTATATGTCCTGACATAAAATGTTATCTGTCATCAAAATTGAGGCTCCCACTAAAGGGACTGAACCCAGGTATTAGGGAAACACCCTAGCTGACTTTCACACCACGGCAACAACAACAGAATCTGTAAAGGTCATGATCACATGTAGATAAAGTCCATTCTGCTTCTACAAAAAATTAACCCCTCATTGTCAGGCTTTTGCCATCCTGATGTGCTTTTAACATGGCAACAGTCTGCTCCTAAATCAGAAATTAAATGGGTAAACGATAGCTGTGAATTAAGTAGTTGGGGCTGTGGGAAACCCAAGACGGCCGCTTGGCTCTTCCCGGCTCCCTGGAAAACACTGTGTTTTATTTGGTGGGTTAAAGCCTTCCCTTGCTGCAAGGCTGATACCCTCCAATGACAAACTGTTAGAAAAATGTGCTTTTCCACTTGGGGTATACTTTCCACAATCTCCAGTGATCAAGGCACCCACGTCACTGGGCAAATCATATGAGCCTTAACAAAAACCTCACAAACTTCTTAAAATTATCACTGTCACTATGCTCCTCAATTATCAGGCAAGATCAAAAAAAAAAAAAAAAACTAATGGAAAAGCTGGACTCAAGCAGAACAAAAATTAATTACATGGGATTGAATGAACTGATAAATATGATTATAATTTTTATGACCTTTTGTCTGAAATATTACTGACTTTTAATCTTTATTTTCCAGATAAGGGAATCTTTCACTTTAAGCTAATTATGACTTATATCAATTTGGTAAATTACACATTTGTAAACAGATTTGAAGCATTTATCTTTTCTCTCTACCTGATCCCTCCAGAATTTGTAAACTCTTAGGTTCCCAGTGGCCTTTCCAGGTGAATAGGGAAGGCCACCTCCTGGCAGATATAAGAACCTCAAGATAGGGTTTCCCTGGTGGCACAGTGGTTAAGAATCCGCCTGCCAATGCAGGGGACACATGTTCGAGCCCTGGTCTGGGAAGACCCCACACGCCGCTGAGCAACTAAGCCTAAGGTGTGTGCCACAACTACTGAGCTCTCATGCCACAACTACTGAAGCCTGCACACCTAGAGCTCGTGCTCTGCAACAAGAGAAGCCACCACAATGAGAAGCCTGCACAACGCAATGAAGAGTAGCCCCCACTCTCACTGCAACTAGAGAAAGCCCGCACTCAGCAATGAAGACCCAACACAGCCAAAAATAATAAATTAAATAAATAAACTTTTTTAAAAAGCTTATGAAAAAGAACCTCAAGATATTTTGGAACTTGAGAAGAGAGGGACCCACCTAAATCTGTAGGTATTGCAGGTAGACTCTAATGGCAAATCCTTGGCATGGCTTTCCTGGCCTTGTGAGACCTTTTAAAAGTTCAATCTGTGGGACTTCCCTGACAGTTCAGTGGTTAAGACTCCATACTTTCACTGCGGGGGACACGGGTTTGATCCCTGGTTGGGGAACTAAGATCCTGCAAGCAAGCTGTGCGATGTGGCCAAAAAAAAAAAGCTCAATCTGAGATCAATTATGAAAAGTTCCAACAAAGCCAAATTTAAAAGAGTCTATATAATCAATTACACCTATGTAAATAACCAGGCAAAGTGTATTGAAACCAGACTAAACAAATTAGTCTTAATTTGACTCTATTTGGTAAAAAAGAGGATAATTTAGAGAGAAAAAATTATGTTTCAATAATATATCTTTACGGGTATTGAGGTTTTATATATGCTGAGGTTTTGTATATACTACCTGCTGAGGTTTTGTATTTAATTGAATTTTTAAGAGGATATTCTAAAGTTGTTTCTGAAGCTGATCGCAGTAACCTATCTTTGGATGAAGATCAGATGCACCATGACCTGCACCCGGGAGATTATGCAAACTGGAAAATACATCATTTAAAGGACTCTTTCTCCAACTTAGATGGTAGGACCCTTCTCAGATACTCTTAAGTAACACGTGCACAATAAAACTGAGGGGAATTGACTCAAATTTATACCTTCTACTTAAGAAGGGCCTCTGCACTAGACTTGGTCTATAGAAAGGACTGCTGATCAAAAACCCATGACTACATTCCATTGATGGATTATCTTCTTGCGTCTAGGAATGATTTACAAGAAATTCCCATTGACAATGCTGATCTAATTTGGTTTACAGATGAGTCCTTCTTAAAAGATGAACAAGGACATAACTGAGCTGTATATGCAGTAACATCCACAGTGAACGTAATTGAAAGCTCTTATTTACCAGAAATTAAGTCAGCACAATCAGCCAAATTAATTGCTTTAACCTGAGCTTGTCAAGTAGCTAAAGACCAGATAGCAAATATTTGTACTGATAGTCGTTATGCCTTTGGAGTGGCACATGACTTTGGGATGTTATGGCAACAATGAGGTTTTTAACCTCTTTAAGACAGCCTATAAAAAATGGAAAACAGATTGCAGAGTTATTAAATGCTATACAATTACCAAAAGAGTTAGCAATTATTAAAACACCAGAACATTCCAAATCTAAGACTATGGATGCTAAAGGAAATCAGCTTGCTGATGATGTCACAAAGCAAGCAGCTCTAAATAATCATTCTCTCCACTCTCGAGAATGTCCACTGCTCTCTGTTAACCCTGCCAACTCAATGAAGGATTTCCTTCTACAGGCTCAAGAAATTGCCACTGAAGAAGAGAAACAGATATAGCAATAAAAAGGGGGAATTTTTAACCCCGTCACACAAATATGGCTTGGACCTGTTAAGAAACCTATAGCACCTGCTGGAGCCCCATTGTCATTGCTCCAGCATATACATTCTTTAACTCACTGGGCACCTGAGAAAATGATTCTATGGGGAAAACAGTACGTTTGGAAACTTTCTCCCACAATGGTTCCTAATGTATATGTTCGCTGTAATATATGTCCTAAATATAATCCTGGAAAGTCACTTCGTGGGTCACAAGGCCACTTTCCCCTTCCTAAGGGACCCTTTGAGGTATGGCAATTGGATTTTGTCCAAATGCCACCCTCTCAAGGAAATAAATATAGCTTGGTAATGATCTGCATGTTATCACACTGAGTTGAAGCTTTTCCATGCAGAAGAGCAATGGCTTTAACAGTAGGTAAATTGTTATTAGAAAAGATAATTCCTATTTGGGGAATTCCTTCTGAACTACACAGTGACTGAGGAACTCATTTTACTGGACAAATAATTAAATCTATTTGTGACATTTGACCAATAATGTGGCATTTTCACTGTGCTTATTATCCCCAATCTTCAGGATTCATAGAAAGGACTAATGGTGCTATCAAAATGCAACTGGGAAAATTTTCAGAAGCATTTCATCTCTCATGGCCAAAAGCTCTTCTGCTAGTGCTTCTCAACCTTAGATCTGTGCCTTTTGGTAAACACTGGCTGGTCCTTTTGAAATAATAACAGGATGGCCTATGTGATTAGATGAGTGAATTATGAACCAACCTCACTCCAAGGAGATATATTACATTACAGTATTGTCAAAGTCTTATTAAAACACTTAAGGAAAATGAAAAATTAGTAGCTAACTTCTTTCACAGTGAGATCCTGGGAGATGAAAACCTTAAGGATCATGGATTACAACCTGCAGATTTTGTTTATTGGAAAAGATATAAAAGATTCATGGCAGCCACATTAAAAAGGACCTTACCAGGTATTATTAACTAATCCATGTGCTGCCAAAGTAGAAGGCACAGATTCGGGGATTCACATCTCTCATTTTAAAAAGCCCTCTCTAAAAGGGAACCCTCCTGGGGACTTCCCTGGTGGTCCAGTGGTAAAGAATCCACCTTCCAGTGCAGGGGATGAGGGTTCGATCTCTGGTTGGGGAACTAAGATCCTGCATGCCTCAGGGCAACTAAACCTGCGCGCCACAAGTACAGAGCCCTCGCGCCCTGAAGCCCATGCGCCACAACTAGAGAGAGAGGGGAAAAAAAAAACCCCACAAAAAACCGACACACCACAACTAGAGAGAAGCCTGTGTGCCAAAACAAAGATCCCACTTGTCGCAACTAAGACTTGACATAGCCAAAAAATATATTTATATATAATAATAATAATAATAATAAAGGGAACCCTCCTACACTGTTGGTGGGAATGTAAATTGGTGCAGCCACTATAGAAAACAGTATGAAGGTTCCTTAAAATCCTGAAAACAGAGTTGTCATATGATCCAGCAATTCCACTCCTGGGTATATATGCGGACAAAATTCTATTTCAAAAAGACACATGCACCCCTATGTTCATAGCAGCACTATTTACAATAGCCAAGACATGAAAGCAACCTGAATATCCATGGACAGATGAATGGATAAAGAAGATGTAGTGTATATATATATATATATATATATATATATATATATATATATATATACACTGGAATGTTACTCAGCCGTAAGAAATGAAATAATGCCATTTGCAGCAACATGGATGGACCTAGAGATTATCACATTAAGTGAAGTAAGTCAGAAAGAGAAAGACAAATATCATACAATATCACTTATATGTGGAATCTAAAATATGACAAACGTGAACTTTTTTACAAAACAGAAGCAGACTCACAGGCATAGAGAAAAGACTCATGGTTGCCAAGGGGGAGGGGGAGGGGGGAGGGATGGATTGGGAGTTTGGGGTTAGCAGATGCAAACAATTATATCTAGGATGAATAAGCAACAAGGTCCTACTGTGTAGCACAGGGAACTATATTTGATATCCTGTAATAAACCATAATGAAAAAGAGTATGAAAAAATATATATGTATAACTGAATCACTTTGCTGTACACCAGAAACTAAAACAACATTGTAAATCAACTATACTTCAATTTAAAAAAAAACGGACTCTGGAGATTAACCAAGATGGCGGAGTAGAAGGACGTGCTGTCACTCCCTCTTGCGAGAGCACCAGAATCACAACTGGCTGCTGGACAATCATTGACAGGAAGACCCTGGACTTCACCAAGGAGGATACCCCACGTCCAAGGACAGAGGAGAAGCCACAGTGAGACGGTAGGAGGGGCGCAATCAGAGTAAAATCAAACCCCATAACTGCTAGGTGGGTGACTCACAGACTGGCGAACACTTATACCACAGAAGTCCACCCACTGGAGTAAAGGTTCTGAGCCCCACGTCAGGCTTCCCAACCTGGGGGTCAGGCAACGGGAGGAGGAATTCCTAGAGAATCAGACTTTGAAGGCTAGTGGGAATTGGATTGCAGGACTTTGACGGGACTGGGGGAAACAGAGATCCCACTCTTGGAGGGCACACACAAAGTAATGTGTGCATCAGGACCCAGGGGAAGGAGCAGTGAGCCTGGGGGAGACTGA
This sequence comes from Balaenoptera ricei, assembly GCF_028023285.1. Taxonomy (NCBI): domain Eukaryota; kingdom Metazoa; phylum Chordata; class Mammalia; order Artiodactyla; family Balaenopteridae; genus Balaenoptera; species Balaenoptera ricei. The sequence goes on along the minus strand of NC_082640.1, from coordinate 186,057,762 downwards.
ACCAGACCTACCTGCTGGTGTTGGGGGGTCTCCTGCAGAGGCGAGTGGTGGCTCTGTTTCACCGTGGGGATAAGGACACTGGCAGCAGAGGTTCTGGGAAGTTCTCCTTGGCGTGAGCCCTCCCAGAGTCTGCCATTAACCCCACCAAAGAGCACGGGTAGGCTCCAGTGTTGGGTTGCCTCAGGCAAAACAGCCAACAGGGAGGGAACCCAGCCCCACCCATCAACAGTCAAGTGGATTAAGGTTTTACTGAGCTCTGACCGCCACAGCAACAGGGAGGGAACCCAGCCCCACCCATCAACAGTCAAGTGGATTAAAGTTTTACTGAGCTCTGACCGCCACAGCAACAGTCAGCTCTACCCACCACCAGAGCCTCCCATCAAGCCTCTTAGATAGCCTCAACCACCAGAGGGCAGACAACAGAAGCAAGAAAAACTATAATCCTGCAGCCTGTGGACCAAAAACCACAGTTACAGAAAGATAGAGAAGATGAAAAGGCAGAGGGCTATGTACCAGATGAAGGAACAAGATAAAACCCCAGAAAAACAACTAAATGAAGTGGAGATAGGCAACCTTCCAGAAAAAGAATTCAGAATAATGATAGTGAAGATGATCCAGGACCTTGGAATAAGAATGGAGGCAAAGATTGAGAAGATGCAAGAAATGATTAACAAAGACCTAGAAGAATTAAAGAACAAACAAACAGAGATGACCAATACAATAACTGAAATGAAAACTACACTAGAAGGAATCAATAGCAGAATAACTGAGGCAGAAGAACGGATAAGTGACCTGGAAGACAGAATGATGGAATTCACTGCTGCGGAACAGACTAAAGAAAAAAGAATGAAAAGAAATGAAGACAGCCTAAGAGACCTCTGGGACAACATTAAACGCAACAACATTCGCATTATAGGGGTCCCAGAAGGAGAAGAGAGAGAGAAAGGAACAGAGAAAATATTTGAAGAGATTATAGTCGAAAACTTCCCTAACATGGGAAAGGAAATAGCCACCCAAGTCCAGGAAGCGCAGAGAGTCCCATACAGGATAAACCCAAGGAGAAACACGCCGAGACACATAGTAATCAAAGTGGCAAAAATTAAAGACAAAGAAAAATTATTGAAAGCAGCAAGGGAAAAACGACAAATAACATACAAGGGAACTCCCATAAGGTTAACAGCTGATTTCTCAGCAGAAACTCTGCAAGCCAGAAGGGAGTGGCATGATATACTTAAAGTGATGAAAGGGAAGAACCTACAACCAAGATTACTCTACCCGGCAAGGATCTCATTTAGATTTGATGGAGAAATCAAAAGCTTTACAGACAAGCAAAAGCTAAGAGAATTCAGCACCACCAAACCAGCTCTACAACAAATGCTAAAGGAACTTCTCTAAGTGGGAAACACAAGAGAAGAAAAGGACCTACAAAAACAAACCCAAAACAATTAAGAAAATGGTCATAGGAACATACATATCGATTATTACCTTAAACGTGAATGGATTAAATGCCCCAACCAAAAGACATAGACTGGCTGAATGGATACAAAAACAAGACCCATATATATGCTGTCTACAAGAGACCCACTTTAGACCTAGGGACACATACAGACTGAAAGTGAGGGGATGGAAAAAGATATTCCATGCAAATGGAAATCAAAAGAAAGCTGGAGTAGCTATACTCATATCAGATAAAATAGACTTTAAAATAAAGAATGTTACAAGAGACAAGGAAGGACACTACATAATGATCCAGGGATCAATCCAAGAAGAAGATATAACAATTATAAATATATATGCACCCAACATAGGAGCACCTCAATACATAAGGCAACTGCTAACAGCTATAAAAGAGGAAATCGACAGTAACACAATAATAGTGGGGGACTTTAACACTTCACTTACACCAATGGACAGATCATCCAAAATGAAAATAAATAAGGAAACAGAAGCTTTAAATGACACAATAGACCAGATAGATTTAATTGATATATATCGGACATTCCATCCAAAAACAGCAGATTACACGTTCTTCTCAAGTGCACACGGAACATTCTCCAAGATAGATCACATCTTGGGTCACAAATCAAGCCTCAGTAAATTTAAGAAAATTGAAATCATATCAAGCATCTTTTCTGACCACAACGCTATGAGATTAGAAATGAATTACAGGGAAAAAAACGTAAAAAGGACAAACACATGGAGGCTAAACAATACGTTACTAAATAACCAAGAGATCACTGAAGAAATCAAAGAGGAAATCAAAAAATACCTAGAGACAAATGACAATGAAAACACGACGACCCAAAACCTATGGGATGCAGCAAAAGCAGTTCTAAGAGGGAATTTTATAGCTATACAAGCCTACCTAAAGAAACAAGAAAAAGCTCAAGTAAACAATCTAACCTTACACTTAAAGAAGCTAGAGAAAGAAGAACAAACAAAACCCAAAGTTAGCAGAAGGAAAGAAATCATAAAGATCAGAGCAGAAATAAATGAAATAGAAACAAAGAAAACAATAGCAAAGATCAATAAAACTAAAAGTTGGTTCTTTGAGAAGATAAACAAAATTGATAAGCCATTAGCCAGACTCATCAAGAAAAAGAGGGAGAGGACTCAAATCAATAAAATCAGAAATGAAAAAGGAGAAGTTACAACAGACACTGCAGAAATACAAAGCATCCTAAGAGACTACTACAAGCAACTTTACGCCAATAAAATGGACAACCTGGAAGAAATGGACAAATTCTTAGAAAGGTATAACCTTCCAAGACTGAACCAGGAAGAAATAGAAAATATGAACAGACCAATCACAAGTAATGAAATTGAAACTGTGATTAAAAATCTTCCAACAAACAAAAGTCCAGGACCAGACGGTTTCACAGGTGAATTCTATCAAACATTTAGAGAAGAGCTAACACCCATCCTTCTCAAACTCTTCCAAAAAATTGCAGAGGAAGGAACACTCCCAAACTCATTCTATGAGGCCACCATCACCCTGATACCAAAACCAGACAAAGACACTACAAAAAAAGAAAATTACAGACCAATATCACTGATGAATATAGATGCAAAAATCCTCAACAAAATACTAGCAAACAGAATCCAACAACACATTAAAAGGATCATACACCACGATCAAGTGGGATTTATCCCAGGGATGCAAGGATTCTTCAATATACGCAAATCAATCAATGTGATACACCATATTAACAAATTGAAGAATAAAAACCATATGATCATCTCAATAGATGCAGAAAAAGCTTTTGACAAAATTCAACACCCATTTCTGATAAAAACTCTCCAGAAAGTGGGCATAGAGGGAACCTACCTCAACATAATAAAGGCCATATATGACAAACCCACAGCAAACATCATTCTCAATGGTGAAAAACTGAAAGCATTTCCTCTAAGATCAGGAACGAGACAAGGATGTCCACTCTCACCACTATTATTCAACATAGTTCTGGAAGTCCTAGCCACGGCAATCAGAGAAGAAAAAGAAATAAAAGGAATCCAAATTGGAAAAGAAGAAGTAAAACTGTCACTGTTTGCGGATGACATGATACTATACATAGAGAATCCTAAAACTGCCACCAGAAAACTGCTAGAGCTAATTAATGAATATGGTAAAGTTGCAGGATACAAAATTAATGCACAGAAATCTCTTGCATTCCTATACACTAATGATGAAAAATCTGAAAGAGAAATTATGGAAACACTCCCATTTACCATTGCAACAAAAAGAATAAAATACCTAGGAATAAACCTACCTAGGGAGACAAAAGACCTGTATGCAGAAAACTATAAGACACTGATGAAAGAAATTAAAGATGATACCAACAGATGGAGAGATATACCATGTTCTTGGATTGGAAGAATCAACATTGTGAAAATGAGTATACTACCCAAAGCAATCTACAGATTCAATGCAATCCCTATCAAATTACCAATGGCATTTTTTACTGAGCTAGAACAAATCATCTTAAAATTTGTATGGAGACACAAAAGACCCCGAATAGGCAAAGCAGTCTTGAGGCAAAAAAATGGAGCTGGAGGAATCAGACTCCCTGACTTCAGACTATACTACAAAGCTACAGTAATCAAGACAATATGGTACTGGCACAAAAACAGAAACATAGATCAATGGAACAAGATAGAAAGCCCAGACATTAACCCACGCACCTATGGTCAACTAATCTATGACAAAGGAGGCAAAGATATACAATGGAGAAAAGACAGTCTCTTCAATAAGTGGTGCTGGGAAAACTGGACAGCTACATGTAAAAGAATGAAATTAGAATACTCCCTAACACCATACACAAAAATAAACTCAAAATGGATTAGAGACCTAAATATAAGACTGGACACTATAAAACTCTTAGAGGAAAACATAGGAAGAACACTCTTTGACATAAATCACAGCAAGATCTTTTTTGATCCACCTCCTAGAGTAATGGAAATAAAAACAAAAATAAACAAGTGGGACCTAATGAAACTTCAAAGCTTTTGCACAGCAAAGGAAACCATAAACAAGACGAAAAGACAACCCTCAGAATGGGAGAAAATATTTGCAAATGAATCAACGGACAAAGGATTAATCTCCAAAATATATAAACAGCTCATTCAGCTCAATATCAAAGAAACAAACACCCCAATCCAAAAATGGGCAGAAGACCTAAATAGACATTTCTCCAAAGAAGACATACAGATGGCCACGAAGCACATGAAAAGATGCTCAACATCACTAATTATTAGAGAAATGCAAATCAAAACTACAATGAGGTATCACCTCACTCCTGTTAGAATGGGCATCATCAGAAAATCTACAAACAACAAATGCTGGAGAGGGTGTGGTGAAAAGGGAACCCTCTTGCACTGTTGGTGGGAATGTAAATTGATACAGCCACTATGGAGAACAATATGGAGGTTCCTTAAAAAACTAAAAATAGAATTACCATATGACCCAGCAATCCCACTACTGGGCATATACCCAGAGAAAACCGTAATTCAAAAAGACACATGCACCCGAATGTTCATTGCAGCACTATTTACAATAGCCAGGTCATGGAAGCAACCTAAATGCCCATCAACAGACGAATGGATAAAGAAGATGTGGTACATATATACAATGGAATATTACTCAGCCATAAAAAGGAACGAAATTGAGTCATTTGTTGAGACGTGGATGGATCTAGAGACTGTCATACAGAGTGAAGTAAGTCAGAAAGAGGAAAACAAATATCGTATATTAATGCATGTATGCGGAACCTAGAAAAATGGTACAGATGAGCCAGTTTGCAGGGCAGAAGTTGAGACACAGATGTAGAGAATGGACATATGGACACCAAGGGGGGAAAACTGCGGTGGGGTGGGGATGGTGGTGTGCTGAATTGGGCGAATGGGATTGACATGTATACACTGATGTGTATAAAACTGATGCCTAATAAGAACCTGCAGTATAAAAAAACAAACAAAACAACTAATACTAAACTTTCACTGGGTTATTTGTATGGAAATATGTTAATATAAATGTTTCAGACATTACATGAAATTTCTAAAAATCTTATATTTGTATTTGTATGGAAATATGTATGGAAATATGTTAATATAAATGTTTCAGACATTACATGAAATTACTAAAAATCTTATATTTGTACTTGTATGGAAATATGTATGGAAATATGTTAATATAAATGTTTCAGACATTACATGAAAGTTCTAAAAATCTTAAAAAAAAAAAAAAAAAATAAAAAATAAAAAAAAACGAATTTTGTACTTACACACACACACAAAAGCCCTCTCCACCTGAATGGACTTTGTCCCCTATTTCTGACACCTGGCTTCAACTAACTAATATCAAATGACACCCTCACCAGGATGAGAAGATGACAACAGTGGTAGACAGCTGACCCAAGAATCTGGGCCAGACCTGTAAGACCCATCCTACTAGTTTAATTGAACTGTTTACCAAATGTTCGTCTCCCTATCAAAATTGAAAGTTATTGTTTTACTTCTAGCTATACATTTGCCCCAGTATTCATGATGGAAAGAAAATTCTTTTGTAAAGTTGTCATAAAGTATAGCTACTGGGATAATCCCCTCATAATATCTATCACTGACTTTTCAGATGTTCCTAATGTTACCACTCACCCAGACTAACCTCCCTCTGACCTAATCTTTCAGGTTCAGATTCCTCAACATATTAATATGTCCATCCATTCTCTGTTACTATCCTCTGTTCTTAGAGACTGGACACAATTTACCCCAGGATGCCCTCATTCTGTTCCCTATTTAATTGAAAAATGTCTTAAAAAAAAAAAAGTCTCAAAGAGAAAAATGTGAGTAAATTGTGCCAGCAATGCCCTTATGTCAAATACTTAGTTGACTTTTGGAAAGCCTACAAGAGAAGTGATCCATAGTTTAAAATTGTTTTGACAGGGGGCTTCCCTGGTGGCGCAGTGGTTGAGAATCTGCCTGCCAATGCAGGGGACACGGGTTCGAGCCCTGGTCTGGGAAGATCCCACATGCCGCGGAGCAACTGGGCCCGTGAGCCACAACTACTGAGCCTGCGCGTCTGGAGCCTGTGCTCCGCAATAAGAGAGGCCGCCATAGTGAGAGGCCCGCGCACCGCGATGAAGAGTGGCCCCCGCTCGCCGCAACTAGAGAAAGCCCTCGCACAGAAACGAAGACCCAACCATAAATAAATAAATAAATAATTTTAAAAAATTAAAAAAAAAAAAAAAAAACCCTGAAAAAAAAAAAAATTGTTTTGACAAAACTCCCAATTCATGAGGCTCTCAATGATAGCACTCTGGGAGGGATCACTTGTGCTCCCCCAGGTTTTGTCTTCATATGTGGTATTGGAACTGACGTACCTTCCCAAGGATGGGTTCATAAATGTCTTAATAGCTGACAAATAGAAGGTTTATGTTTATTAGGACATTATGTTACTTCATTGTCTATACATCAGGAAATAGATGAATCTCCTTTCTCTCTTCATTACAGAAGCAAGAGATCCATGTTAGCAAAATACCAAGATATCTGGTGGCACAATCCTTTGGTTCCTAATGCAGGAATATATGTAAACAAAGAGATGATTAGAAATCTATCAGCTACCATTCATCAAATAGCTGAAGAGACTGCAAAAAACACTGCAGCACAACAGACATCCCTAAATTCCTTAGCCAAAGTTGTGTTAGATAACAGGGTTGCCTTAGATGTTCTACTGGCTAAACAAGGAGGTGTTTCTGCTATTGCTCATACTACTGGTTGTAATTATATCAATACCACTGGAGAAGTTGAGACGTGCCTAGAAATAACTTCCCCAAAGGCAAGGTGGTTACAAGGTGTAAGAAAAACTGACCCTTTAAGTGACCTGTTTAATTGGCACCCTTCAGGAATAAGCTATTTTTTTCACTCTGCTTTACAAATGATTATTATTTTCATAATATATGTTATCATTCTTTTCCTAACTATCAGCTACTCATGACATGTATCACTGCTTGCTTTAAGTCTACTGCTAAAGGCACATGTAGGGACTTCCCTGGTGGTTCAGTGGTTAAGACTTCACCTTCCAGTGCAGGGGGTGTTGGTTCGATCCCTGGTCGGGGAGCTGAGATCCCATGTGCCTCATGGCCAAAAAACTAAAATATAAAACAGAAGCAATATTGTAACAAATTCAATAAAGACTTTAAAAAGTCTTTTTTGGTCCACATCAAAAAAATCTTTAAAAAAATAAAAAATAAAAGCACATGTACTATGTTTGTGTGACAATTCAATATGGTTGATAATATGTATAGCTTATAAAATTCTTCCCGTGTCAATATATGGCTCTGGGTTTATCCATTACACTTGATTACCCCCCAGTGAGGATAACTAGGCATCTCTATTCCTGTAAAAAAATAAATAAATAAAAATAAAGGAAAGAGGTAGACCTAGGACCAAGGGACATGATAGACCCAGGGCAGGCAGCAACCACCCTGGCATTGAGGGACAAATATTTTGATCATCAGTGCTTTCTATTGAAAGATTTACAATCAAAATGGGAGAAATGATAAAAGAGAATTTTACATTTTGAGGTACGGGGAAGTCATTCTGGCTTATACACGAGTTAACTTCAATTTTATGCTGACTAGAACAGCCTGTTTGTGGCCTATCAAACATACTTCTACATCTACTTTAGTTATTAAAGAAAAGGGTGCATTGACCAGAAGTAAAGAACGTCCATGTTAAGAATAAAGATTAACTGCCTCCCTTTCTGGAACACCAGTGTTTGTACTCTTTCAGTGATAAGACTCCCTCCCCAGGTGCCAAGGCCATACTGACTCACTGGGTATGTGCTGATCTGTTTTTTTGAAACTTTGAAGGAAGATATCTTTGACTTTGATGTTATTTGTTCTGACAACACATAAAACTATGCTGAAAACCAAGCTTCTCTGGAGCAGTTTCTCAGAGTAATCTGGGAAACTGGCTTCTGGGCTACAGTCCTCAGTTTGGCTCAAATAAACCTCTTTTTTAATACCTATTATAGGTTGCTTATTGATTATTTTCATTGACAGTAGGAAGAAGGAAGGAAGGAAGAAAGGAAGGACACACTTATCTTTAGGTCCCTGTCTGTTCCCAAAAGTTCTGCGAGGCTATGAATGATGCCTATCTTATGCCACTGATTTTCATCAGGCAACCACTGTGCCTCCTGCCCAAGGCTGATTCAGACATGAGAGATGCAGATGGGCTTCTGGAGGTGCTGTATCTGCTCGTACACTTGTTTTCTTTGTGAACTGACACCTAAGAACTTGGGAGATTTCACCTAAAAATCCAGATTTCTGGTTCTTTGGAAAGTTGGAAGCCCTGGCATACTGGAACATATTCCCATGTGGCAGCTCTTCCAGGAACAAAGTCTCTGTCATTCAGAGCCTAAGATGGGGTGTGAGTGCTCATGGATGAGAGCCACTGTCCCCTCCCCCATCCAGGTGTGCATGTGCACCTATACCTGTCCTGTTACTCCCATTGCCTGCCTCACCTCTGTTGGTCTTCACTCATCTATTCATTTATTCATCCATTCAACCAATATATATCAAATGGCCTCTATGTGCCAGCTCTAGGGAATTTAAACATTTAAGACATTGCAGTAGTTTCCTAGGGCTGCTGTAACAAAGTATCACAAACTGCTTGGCTTAAACAACAGAGGTTTAATCTCTCATAGTTCTGGAGGCCAGAGGTGTTGGCAGGGCCATGCCCTCTCTCTTAGCTTCTGGTAGTGGCCAGCAGTCCTTGGCATTCCTTGGCTGGCAGCTGCATCACTTCAGTCTCTGCCTCCATCATGTGACCTTCTTCCCTCTGAGTGTCTCTGTCTTCACATGGTATTTCCTCTCTATGTGTGCCTGTCTCTGTGTCTCCTCTCTTCTTAGGACAGCAGATGTAACGGATTAAGGGCCCACCCTACTCCTCAATTCAGTATGAACTCATCTTAACTATTACATCTGAAAAGCAGTAGCTCCAAATAAAGCCTCATTCACCTTGTTCAGGGTTAGGACTTCAACGTCTCTTTTGGGGGGATGCAATTCAACTCACAACAGACATTAAAAAAAAACCCTCAAACAACCCAAAATTTACAACATGGACCTTGCTCATCATCCACTTGGGGAGACAAGACTCCTAAAATGTCAGCAAAGCATCCCAGTGACAATTTAACCTTTCTGGAGCATGTACAGTGAGACAGCTCCGTGGTCTCAGTGTTTCAGACACACTGATGCATCTAATCCTCAGACAGTCCTCCAAGGTAGATTGTGTTGTGACTCTACACTGTAGATGAGGAAATTGAGGCACAGAGAGGTTACACTGTGTGGTCAAGGTCACCAAGGGAGCAGAGCTCATGCGTGGAAACAGAACAGCGAGTTCCAGTGGGTGGGTGAAGCTCAGCAAGCTACTTTCCCTTCCCCATCAGGCTTTTCCCCTTGTGATACGGACATCAGACAGTTTGAAGCTAGCCTTTATCTCGGCCACCATCATGAAACTTAGTACTTATCTCGTTTACAGTCCTCCTGTGAGGTGAATCAGGCTGCCCTGCTGCTCTGTGGACTTCCCAGGGCAATTGCAGGGGCTGTGTGTATGATGTATAAAAGGTCTGATTATTTTCTTCACCCAGAGAGTGATGTTTCTACACTTATATTTAAACAAGATTTAGTCCATATTTAGTGTCAATTTCCTGTGTCTCTGTTGCATTCTCTCGTAGATGGAAGAATCATTCAGAAACCATAACAGTATGCTCTAAATAACGTTTATTTTGTGGTACTGATCTATCTAAGTACATATAGTTAGTACCGGATGGGACTTTTGCAATGCAGAGTTCTGAACGAAAGAATTGATTCATTTTGAGTTTCCTTAAATTAGGTGAGAGATTTTTTCCTTGGGTGATCAACTCCCACATTCAATATTCCCAGCATGACATTTTGTACTGTTATACTTGGTAAGTAGGCTTAGCTATTCTGAGCTTTATGTGCAAGGAGCCTGTGCTCAGAGTTCCTTTTTTAGTTTGGCTCATAAAGGCTGCTTGTATGTTTGGGTATTTCATGCAGAAAGAAGTCTTTCAGGCTAGGTCTTTACATTCCATACCCTCTTGCTAGGTATTGACAAAGTTCATGGCTATTTTTTTTTTTTTTTAATAAATTTATTTATTTATTTATTTATTTTTGGCTGTGTTGGGTCTTCCTTTCTGTGCGAGGGCTTTCCCCAGTTGCGGCAAGTGGGGGCCACTCTTCATCGCGGTGCGCGGGCCTCTCACTGTCGCGGCCTCTCCCGTTGCAGAGCACAGGCTCCAGACGCGCAGGCTCAGTAGTTGTGGCTCACGGGCTTAGTTGCTCCGTGGCATGTGGGAATCTTCCCAGACCAGGGCTCGAACCCGTGTCCCCTGCATTGGCAGGCAGATTCTTAACCACTGTGCCACCAGGGAAGCCCTTCATGGCTATTTTTAACACACACTTTTGCTACCTTAAAACCACAGTCAGAATTTAAAGCCATGACTGGCCTATTTCACTTAACATAATGTCTTCAAGTTTCATCCATCATGCTAAGTGAAATAAGCCGGTCATAAAAGGACAAATACTGCATAAGTCCACTTACATTAGGTCCCTAGAGTAGGCAGATTCATGGAGACAGAAAGTAGAAGGGTGGTTGCCAGGGGCTGAAGGGAAGGAGTAGTAGAGAGTTAGTGTCTAATAAGGGACAGAATTCATTGCAGCACTATTTACAATAGCCAGGACATGGAAGCAACCTAAGTGTCCATCAACAGATGAATAGATAAAGAAGATGTGGCACATATAGACAATGGAATATTACTCAGTCATAAAAAGAAACGAAATTGAGTTATTTGTAGTGAGGTGGATGGACCTAGAGTCTGTCATACAGAGTGAAGTAAGTCAGAAGGAGAAAAACAAATACCGTATGCTAACACATATACATGGAATCTAAAAACAAAAATGGTTCTGATGAACCTAGGGGAAGGACAGGAAAAAAGACACAGACGTAGAGGATGGACTTGAGGACACAGGGAGGGGGAAGGGTAAGCTGGGATGAGGTGAGAGTGTAACATTGACATATATACACTACCAAATGTAAAACAGATAGCTAGTGGGAAGCAGCAGCATAGCACAGGGAGATCAGCTCCCATAGCACAGGGAGATCAGCTTGGTGCTTTGCAACCACCTAGAGGGGGGCGATAAGGAGGGTGGGAGGGAGATGCAAGAGGGTGGTGATATGGGGATATACGTATGCATATAGCTGATTCATTTTGTTATACAGCAGAAACTAACACAACACTGTAAAGCAGTTATACTCCAATAAAGATGTTAAAAATAAATAAATAAATAAATAAAAGGGACAGAATTTCAGTTTGGGAAGATGAAAAAGTCCTGGAGATGGATGATGGTGATGGCTACACACAATGTATGTTACTTAATGCCACTGAATGATACACTTAAAAACGGGTAAAATGGTACCTTTTATGTTATGTATATTTTACCACAAGAAGAAAAAAACCCTACAGTAACCTAAGCCACTCTAAATATATATAATATACATCTAACATATCTAAATATATACAAAATATTTAAAAACTCCCATTCCTGCAACTAAATATGACATACATTGTAAATATTACTAACAATCACACGTAGAGTTTTATAGAGTTTGTTTACTGTTTTGTGTTTTCCTACATTTTTTAAGTTAAAAACTTCCTTGGCAAATACAAATAATTTTAGCTCTCTGACTTACTGACTCTTTGACTTAGTGCAAGTCTTTTTAGCATTTCGTGCTGTTATTATCCTGTAAGCTAGGAGTGTTAAGTCTACAGGGCTACCAAGGGGCGATGAAGATTTAAAGACATGAAATTTACTCTGCAACACAAGTAGAAACCAAAGTAAACTGAGATCACCCCTCAGTAGGGTTTAAGGTGTAATGGAATCAAGTGTAATTCTGGAAATTTCTTAGTCCCATAGAGCAAGAGTTGTAAACCTAAATCTTTCAAGGGCCTGGCAGGTGATAGCATAGTGTGAAGCAGGCAATAAGGAATGGTAGGGACTGTGGCAAACTGGAGATCTCTTGTATAAAGGCATTCACACTCAATTAAAAAAACAAAACAGGGGCTTCCCTTGTGGTGCAGTGGTTAAGAATTCGCCTGCTGGGGGCTTCCCTGGTGGCACAGTGGTTAAGAATCCGCCTGCCAATGCAGGGAACAAGGGTTCAAGCCCTGGTCCGGGAAGATCCCACATCCTGCAGAGCAACTAAGCCCGTGTGCCACAACTACTGGGCCTGCACTCTAGAGCCCGTGAGCCACAACTACTGAGCCCGTGTGCCACAACTACTGAAGCCCACATGCCTAGAGCCCGTGCTCCACATCAAGAGAAGCCACCGCAATGAGAAGCCCACACACCTCAACGAAGAGTAGCCCCTGCTCGCTGCAACTAGAGAAAGCCCACACGTAGCAACAAAGACCCAACGCAGCCAAAAATAAATAAATTAAATAAATAAATTAAAAAAAAAAGAATCCACCTGCCAATGCAGGGGACACCGGTTCGATCCCTGGTCCGGGAATATCCCACATGCTGCAAAGCAACTAAACCCATGCACCACAACTACTGAGCCCACGTGCTGCAACTACTGAGTCCACGTGCCTAGAGCCCATGATCGTCAACAAGAGAAGCCACCGCAATGAGAAGCTCGTGCACTGCAACAAAGAGTAGCCTCCGCTCGCGCTGCAACTAGAGAAAGCCCGCACACAGCAACGAAGACCCAATGCAGCCAAAAATAAATTAATAAATAAATAAATTAAAAGATTATTTAAAAAAACAAAAACAAAAGAAAACAAAACAGGACCAAAAACTTCATGCAGACCAAACAAAACATGAAGGGGTTGTGTCTAGCCTGTGGGCCACCAGTTTGCAATTTCTGCTTTGGAGTGAGAGACTCTTTAGATCTGGGAGGACATGGGAGGCCTTTTGGTCCCAACACTTAATTTTTCAGAAGAGGAAATCATGACGAAGATATGGATTGTTTTAGAAAGAACTGCTCCAGAATCTACTTCTTAGATAATCATTTCAGGCTTCTTCCTCACTGCTGGCTAGAAACTTTTTTTTTTTCCAGATAATATGTCATTCCAAGTTTGAATTCAAATCTTTATTTTAACATAGGTAAATTTATTTAATTTCATCTTACTGCCCAGATCAAGTCAGCCCCTAGTATTTTTCTATCTTAATAACAGCTACCACTTCCCAACAAAATCCAATGCTCAAGGGTCGGCAGAAATTTTGATGTGCTTTCTATATGCCTACTAGCTTTTCAAAATTGCAATTATTTGTATTCAGTTCTTTGGATTAAAATGCCAAAGGAGTCCATTGGTGGACATTTTCATGTCTCTGATTCTGCTGGCCTTCTGTGAGATTTAACATGTCTTGAGAAAGATAGATTTTTCTCTGGCTCTCAGGTTATTAACATCTGCTGTGAGAATTTAGATTATTTTTAGAAAACTCTGAACCAGGGGCATGAGCTGGCAGACCTAGAATGAATATGGTCCCTGCACATGTGCCGTGTTTGGCTACCATTTCTTGGGAGGAGGGGAATGAAATGCCTTAGGTCATCGTGTGCTCTGGGAAGTCTGGCATTCTCCCCACTCTCCCAATAAGGACTCTTTCACACATGCACTGCCCCTCCCTGGTCCCTGAAGGCAGGTGAGGTTGTGATCTGTCTCACTCAAGGGAGATCACAGTGCAGTGCTATCAAACTGAGATTCTCCAGAAGTGTTCAGAGGTCAAGAGTGTCATCTGACCTTGCCTGGACAGCCTCACGTGTGGTCATTGGATTTGGCCCGTTGGACAGGGTACGGATCCATTTACCTGCTCTGCCTCTGGCCATGTTCAGGAGTGCCATGTGGCCTTCAGCCAGAACATTGGAAGCCGCGCTCTCATGGAAGGGGTGAGCCCTGAGGAGCTGCAAAGGAGACCCCCTATTTAGGAATGGAATTTAAAACCATTCCGGTCTAGTGCAGCCCAGGCAGCATTTATGGAAACATCCCCGTGGTCAGGCCCTGTGGGATCCATCGACATGAATAATCTTCATAAAACAGTGGCCCACATCTATTCAGCTCCTGCAGGTTCTGAGCAAGCTTCTTTTCGAGGGTTAGAAGTCAGAATCCACAGCACTAACAGAGCTTTGGCTGCGAGGGGAACTCCAGGGACCAACTCGTCCCAATTTGCTCAGGACTTTCCCAGTTTTCCCACTGAAAGTCCCTCATCCTGGGAACCCTCTCAGTCCCAGGCAACCTCAACAGTTAGTCACCCTGGGGAGGGGCACACATTTTATCTAAATTACTTGGTATAACATAATGTGGAATAAAAAAAAGTGGGCCAAAAGAACGATCAAGTTCACGAGGACATGTTGGTCACACTGCAGGTGGTGGCCAGGAGTAAAAGCAATGTGGAGGGGCGAGAAGAGCGTTTGTTTAAATGTGTACTTTTTATCTTTTAGATCCGTTTTAGGCTCACGGTAAATTGAGCAGAAAGTACAGAGAATTCCCCTATGCCCCTCCCACACACAAGCCTCCCCCCTCCGCCTCCCCCCCCCACCCCGTGCTCACCCCCACCAAGTGGGACATTTGTTCCAGTCGGTGAAACTTCACTGACACATCATTAGCACCCAAAGTCCATAGTTTACTTTGGGGTTAACTCTTGGTGGACATTCTACGCACAAGAGCATCTCAAAGAAAATGAAAGGAAGTAGAATAGATCACTCGTTTCATTACACGCACACATGCATGTGCCGCGCTGTCAAGTAAGCCTCTTCCCTAACTGGGTCGTGGTGACAGACGGTCGAGATACTCTGCTTGGAGTTGAAGGGCCAAGGGCACATCAGGCTGGGGAGAACCTGGAAGGGCTCTCTGGGGTAGGGAGGACATCCGCGAGAAGCAGGGACTGAAGAGACAGCCAGGAACCCGGAGGGAGGACGGCAGGACGGGTGGGCGGGTGGAGGGCGGGGCGTCACGGGGCCTCGGAAGGCTGGGAGGGTTTGGGTTCGACCCCTGCTCTGCGGCTCACTGATGTGGGACCCCAGCGCACACGGAACCCCTCGGGCCTCTGCTTCTCAGCAGTGAGAAGAGGGTAGTCATGGTGCCCCCCGCGTGGGCTGGGTTAGGAGTCAGGTGGCGCAGTGCCTGCAGTGTGGGCGGTAACACACCCACTGTTACGGTCAGGCTTCGTTAAGGAAGATTTGCGGGGCGGCCACCCCAGAACCGCTGGGGGAAGGCAGAGACGGCGTCTGACCACGTGGCTGGCGCGTGTGCGGTGCAGGTGGGGATGCCGAGGGCCCAAAGGACTGTCCTGGAGGCCATTTTTTCATGTTCTGCTTCAAGGGGCAGAGTCCTCGGTATCACTGTGTTCATTCTATTGACTTGTTCGTGGCATGGAGGTTTGACCTCGGGGCAGGGGAGGGGTGGGCACTGTAAACTTTTGGGGCTCCATGGAGACTCCTGCAGGGCCCCGGGCCTCCCACTAAGGAACTCCTGGCTCTTTCTCTTGCCCAGCTGGAATTCCCCAGGGTGGTCCCAGCACAGGTCAGGATGCCTTCAGGAGTCAGGCTCCGCCCTTGGCCACTTTCTCTTTCAAACAAAGTGACCTCGTGATGTCGCTTCCTGGCCGGTCGAGCTTGGTCACCTCAGATGGAGCCTGTGCTCCTGAATTCAGGGTCCTGGCTGCCCCTGGACTGGCCTGGGTAGCACATCTTCTTCCAGTGACACCACGTGCTTTCGCTCTGCCCTGACGCCCCCTCTTGCTCTTGCCACGCCCCTCCTGGAGAACACCCGCGTCCCCCCCTCCCCCTTGATGAGGCCTAGTTTTGGGGCCTGTTTATAGACTGTTATGGCCTGTTTAGGGAGCCCCACATCTGCCTGGTAGCTTCCTGCTGTTCTTTTGGGAAACAACATTGGCAATGACCCTCCCAGCCTGAACAACAGAATTTGCTGCTTTGAGAGACCTAGACTTTGAAACAGAAAGATCTGTTTATCATGCTTCATCCTCCCAAGGGCTAGCAGGGGACCAAAGAGAGCACAGCTCCATCTGTGCCTTCAGCACGTCCTTCTGACCCTCTTTTGGATACTCTGTTGCTCTCCAGCCAGACTCTTGGTGACGCGATGCTACAGTTGACGTCTGCGCTGCTGTGGCACCCCGAGCAGTGTCCTGCCGCATCGGCTACTGAGTGCTGAGTATCAGGGTCAGTGATGAGACCCCATCGCCTTAGGGAATGGCACGTGGTAACACTTCTACTCACACAGCTACAAAAAAGTCATCCCCAGCTGCTTTTCCCCTCAGGAAAGCGTCAGGCAGGGGCAACGGGCCAAGACGGCGTCTGACGCTAATTTTCAAGGATATCTTCTAGTGGCTTTGGCTTCCCATTAATCC
This sequence comes from Balaenoptera ricei, assembly GCF_028023285.1. NCBI lineage: Eukaryota > Metazoa > Chordata > Mammalia > Artiodactyla > Balaenopteridae > Balaenoptera > Balaenoptera ricei. The sequence goes on along the minus strand of NC_082640.1, from coordinate 186,040,822 downwards.
TGCAACACGTCTTGAGTGCCTCCCCCGTGCATGTGGTGCCAGACCCCGTGCCTCCAAGAAAACCGACTATCTATGTATGATGCGACGTGACAACTGGTAAATCATGAATACCTTGCCTTCAGAGAAGCAATGTGCAGTGTGGGCTAGGGCGGGCAGGAAAGGAGTGCCAGCAGCGGAGGGAGAAGGAGGGGTGTTGGCATCTGTCTCAGAGTGCGGAAGAGCAGGAACAAATGTGCGGAGGTGGAGGTGTGAAAGCAGAGACTGCATTTAGAGAACATGTGAGTAGCCCCGGCCAGCGGCAGGCATGTCTTAGAGTGTGTTGGGAAGGAAGGTGCGGCCACTTGCTTGTGGGGTGCCCACTGGCTAAGAGAGACGTGTGTGCTGTGTTGTAGCCACTGCTTTTGATTAAGTAATTGATATTTATCGGCCACCTCCTAAGTGCAGGCCGTGTGCTAGGCCCCCGGGATACAGTGATGACCTAGACGGCTGCGGTCCTTGCTCTCGGGGTATGGACAGATTAGCACATGGACGGATGTAAACAAGAGGCCAGTGTGAGCCTGATGAGTCAGCGAAAAGGGGAGTCCAGAGCGCTGGCTTGGGAAGCAGTTACACAAAGCCCCAAATTCTGAGCAGGAAAGGGCCAGATGAACAGAGTGGGGGACTTTCCAGGTGGAAGGAACAGCTGGTGTAAAGGCTCAGAATGAAGAAGGAGGACACGGGCTCCTGGGAGAGGAAGAAGTGGTGTGTCGCCCCTGAAGTGTGACTGCAGGTGTGCGCCTGAAACCAGTGGAGGGGAGGGCTCTTGAAGGCTCTGAGCAGAGCGGTGGCCCAGGAGAGCAGTGTCCCGGGCAGCTTACGCCCTTCCCGGGCATGTGGGGGGGGCCACAGCAGTGACAAGAGGAAACAGGCCTTAGTCAGGGTGTGGCAGGGGAGCAGGAGGGTGGACACGGGGAAGGCACGGGGTGTGGGGTGACCGTTCCCCCAGCGTCTGGCTCTGGGAAATCCCAGCAAACCGGCTGCTGTCCCCACCCCCAGGACCTGTGGTCTGTGAGGGACTCTGAAGCCACCCTGGACCTTGTGTAGGGCAGGCAGAAGACAGGCAGGTACATGGCAGCCCATGACAGGTTTTTTGTTTGTTTGTTTTGTTTTTTATAAATTTATTTATTTATTTATTTATTTTTGGTTGTGTTGGGTCTTCGTTTATGTGCGAGGGCTTTCTCTAGTTGCGGCGAGCAGGGGCCACTCTTCATCGCGGTGCGCGGGCCTCTCACCGTCGCGGCCCCTCTTGCTGCGGAGCACAGGCTCCAGATGCTCAGGCTCAGTAGTTGTGGCTCACGGGCCCAGCTGCTCCGCGGCATGTGGGATCTTCCCAAACCAGGGCTCGAACCCCTGTCCCCTGCATTGGCAGGCAGACTCTCAACCACTGCGCCACCAGGGAAGCCCGACAGGTTTTTATAAAGGGTCCCTGTGTGCATTCTTTCTTTACAGGTTGCAAAACTCTCTTTCTATATATATTGTCCATTGGGGTCCAGATCTTTTAACTTCTTGCTGCTTTTTTGTCAGTATCTGAAGGACCAGTATTTGAAGGATGTGTTGAAATCTCTCCCTAGGATTTTGGCTCCGTCTGTTTCTCTCTGAAGTTCTCCCAACCTTCACTTCAGAGATCTTGAGGCTGTGCTATCAGGTACACACTTGTTTAAAATCACAGTACTGTCTTGGTGATTTGAAACTTTTTTCCATTATTTAATGACCATCTCTATTCCTAGTAGAACTTCATCTTGAAGTCTGTTTCGTGTGATATTAACACCTGCTCTTTGGTTAGCATTTGCCTGATGTGTTGATCTCCACCTTTCATTTTCAGTCTTTGTGTGCCCTTAGGTTTTATGTGTCTTTGGCAAGCAGCATTTATCTTGATTTTTTTAAAGACCAGTGTGTCAGTGCCTGTCCTTTTTTTTTTTTTTAATATTTGTTCATTTATTTATTTATTTGGCTGCATTGGGTCTTTGTTGCAGCACACGGATCTTCATTGCGGCGTGCGGGATCTTTGCTGTGGTTTGCAGGCTTCTCTCTAGTTGTGGCGCACAGGTTTTCTCTTCTCTAGTTGTGACCCGGGCTCCGGAGTACGTGGGCTCTGTAGCTGCCGTACGTGGGGTCTCTAGTTGAGGCGCACGAGCTCAGTAGTTGTGGCGCACGGGCTTAGTTGCCCCGTGGCATGTGGGATCTTAGTTTCCCCACCAGGGATCTAACCCACCTCTCCTATTTTCGAAGGCGGATTCTTTACCACTGGACCACCAGGGAAGTCCCTGTGCCGTCCTTCTGATTGATAGGTTTAGTCCATTTTTTATTACTGTAATTATTGATATATTGGGACCAGTTTCTACCATTTTAATCAGTTTGATCAGTTTGTCCCACTTTTTCTGTATTCTTTTTTTAAAAAATATTTATTTATGTATTTATTTATTTTGGCTGTGCTGGGTCTTAGTTGCGGCATGCGAGATCTTTGTTGCCACATGCGAACACTTGGATGCGGCATGCGGGATCTAGTTCCCCGACCAGGGATCTAACCTAGACCCTCTGCATTGGGAGCGTGGAGTCTCACCCACTGGACCACCAGGGAAGTCCCTTTCTGTATTCTTTTTAGTCCTTTCGGCTTTTTGGAATTGATGTCTGTGTGCTGCCCTAAACAGACAAGGACAGACCAGCTACTCACATCCTTCACATCCTTCGGTCTACCCAAAGCCTTGATTCCTCTCAAATTCATCACGATTGCCTTTTACTTTTGCATTGCTATAGGTATGTATTTTCCCATATTTATTGAAATAGTCTTGGCTATTTGTTCTTTGTGCTCTAGGCATGCAGGCTTCAGTAGTTGTGGCACACAGGCTCAGTAGTTGTGGCTCGTGGGTTCTAGAGCGCAGGCTCAGTAGTTGTGGCGAACAGGCTTAGTTGCTCTGCGGCATGTGGGATCTTCCTGGACCAGGTCTCGAACCCGTGTCCCCTGCATTGGTAGGCGGATTCTTAACCACTGTGTCACCAGGGAAGTCTTTGGGTATGGGCCTTTGACCCTCTCTGAGTCTTCAATGTCAGGTCTTTTATTTATTTTTCTAAATAATTTATCTCCCTTATTCTTTCAGATATTTATCTCTGTCTCCTTTTGGATCTCCTCTATTCCAGTGTTAGCAATTCTGTACATACTCACCATTTCTCTTCCTATTCCTCCTTCCTCCTAGGAAATTTCCTCCATCTGATCTTACCATCTGCTGATTTGCTCCTCATCTGTACCTGGTCTGCTCTTCATTCCATTAATTTTGTTCTTAATTTCAACTCTGTTTTTCATACCTAATCTCTCTGCTTGGCTCTTTAAAAAAATGTTTTCCAATTATTATTTTGCATTGCTAATGTCTCTCTTTATCTCGTTTGCTAAGTGTAGTAACTAATTTCAAACTCTCGATCCATCTTTCCTAATCTGTTTTTGGTAGAATCTGTAACACAGGCTGTGGGTTTCCTTTAGAAAAGTCATGTTCTTCAAGTGTCTGGATATCTTGCTCTTTTTTTTTGAAATTTTAAGAAGATGTTCTTGTTTTTTTCATGGAAATAATTCAAAATTGTACAAAACATTTCTTGGTCTTGTTCTATAGAAAATCCCAACCGAATTTACAAAGTGTTATTTCGACTCAGGGTCCTGTTCTCCAACTTTGTCTGCTGTCGGACACAGTCTCTGTCAGTTTCTTGAGTTCCTCAACTCCAACTACTTAGACTCCTGGGTATCTTGCTCTCTGCGCTCAGTTTCCCCCGGGGAGCATCAGATACTCTGCCAGGCTTCCCATAAAGGGGGGAGGCCAGTGGGCTTGGCGGGTGGGTGGATGAACCCCGGATGGAGAGCCCCGGGCATGAGAAACCCTGGAACAACTCGGTGGGTCAGGGTGTGCAGCAGACAGGCCTAAGACTGTAATTCCCAGCCCTGGGTCTTTTGTGGGGGAGGTGCAGGTGGAGTGGGGGTGACGGTGGGGAGGCTGCAGAAGGACCGCTGGGAGTTTGTTTGTCCCCCTCAGTTTTTCTTAGTGTATCTCATACTCAGGGCTCCTGCTGGCCCTGATTTCGCTCTTGAGGCTCCCGGAGTGGCTATGAGAGTGAGGCCAGCCAGGCCCTGGCAGCCTCCAGGCAATGCAGGGAGAAGCAGGCACAAAATTCCCTCCGCTCCTGTTCCATTTCATTCTCCAGTGGTCCTGTGCCTTGTGCCTGAGGCCAAGGTCACCACCCACCTGGTCAAAAGAGCATCCAGTACTTTCTACCAGCTCACTAATTCTCTTCCTCTACGTCTGATACTCTGCAAGTGTGACCAGCAGAATTGGCCTCACTGGGGAGTGTTTTAGGATTACAGAATTTCAGCCCTCACCTTGGACCTGTGGAATCAGATTCTGCATCCTTTTAAAAGCAGCTTTCTTGAGGTGTAACTGACATACAATAAACTGTACATATATAAAGTGTACAATTTGATAAGTTTTGACATATCCTATGTCTGTGAAACCATCACCATGATCAAGATAGTGAAAAGCTTCATTATTCCTAAAGTCTGGTTTCTGTCACTAAAGATTAGTTTGTATTTTCCAGGGTTTTTTTTTTTTTTTTAATAGATCTTTATTGGAGTATAATTGCTTCACAGTACTGTGTTAGTTTCTGTTGCACAACAAAGCGAATCTGCCATGTGCATACACGTCCCCATATCGCCTCCCTCTTGAGCCTCCCTCCCATCGTCCCTATCCCACCCCTCTAGGTCATCGCAGAGCACCGAGCCGATCTCCCTGTGCTATGCGGCTGCTTCCCACCAGCCAACTATTTTACATTCGGTAGTGTATATATGTCGATGCTACTCTTACTTCGTCCCAGCTTCCCCCTCTCACCCCATGTCCTCAAGTCCATTCTCTACGTCTACCTCTTTATCCCTGCCCTGCAACTAGGTTCATCAGTACCATTTTTTTTTTTTTTTTAGATTCCATATATATGCGTTAGCATATGGTATTTGTTTTTCTCTTTCTGATTTACTTCACTCTGTGTGACAGACTCTAGGTCCATCCACCTCACTACAATTTCCAGGGTTTTGTCTGGCTTCTTTCACTGGGAATAATTACTTTGAGATTCATTCGTGTTGTGTGTATCCATGTTTCATTCCTTTGATTGCTGAGCTGCATTCCATTGCATGGATATACCACAGTTTATCCATTCAGCCATTGATTGACATTTGGGTTATTTACAGTTTTTGGCTATTACACATAAAGCTGCTATGAATCTTAGTGTACAAATCTTTGTATGGACATGTATTTCCTTTTCTCCTGGGTAATTAACTAGGAGTGGAGTGTCTGGATTGTATGGTAGGTGTATGTTTGACTGTTAAAGAATTCACAAGATGTTTTCCAAGGTGGTTGAACCATTTTACATTCTCATGAGCAACGTATGAGAGTTCCAGTTCCTCCACATCCTTGTCAACACTTGGTTTTTTTACCTAATTAAGTCATATGGACCCTGCTCGGGCCCTAGCCCAGCCAAGGCCCTCTGTCTTGGTGGGAAAAGTCTCTTTTTCCGTTTGGGTTTGCATAGCTAAATAATGAAATCCAAGTTGAGATTGATGCAGCACAAGCTTTATTCAGTGGCCAAAGAATGGAGAAGCGGGAACTTAGTTCACAGATCAAGTTCTCGCCCACGTGGTGAGAAGGATTTGATTTTAAAGAGTAAAGAGAAAGGGAGGAGTAGTGAGGCTAATGGTGGGGAGGCATATGCATTAGTCTACGGGGAAAGGGCAGGGCTTTCTGGGGGAGTGGGGGGCCGCTGTCTTTTTATCGTCCTTAATATCCAGTCATGACTGCCGATAGGTGTGTCATTTAATACGCTAATGTAGTAAAATCAGCATATAATGAGACTGAGGGTCTGTTGGAGGTCAGATTCATCGACATCTTAGTCCCAGCTGGTTCCATCTGGTTTTTGTTTGTCTCTCCCTATAGTTTTCTTTCTTATCTCTAGAACTTGTGACTTAAAGGTTTATGTTAACTCCTGCTAAAGGTGGGGGTTTGTGGGTTTTGAGCAAGGACCTGGAGCATCTCTGACAACAAACTCCCCCCTTTCCTTGTTACTGCTCCTCATTCTTTTTTTTTTTTTTTTTTTTAGTATTTATTTATTTGGCTGTGACGGGTCTTAGTTGTGGCACGTGGGATCTTCGTTGTGGCATGTGGGATCTTTAGTTGTGGCATGCGGGATCTAGTTCCCCGACCAGGGATCGAACCCAGGCCCCCTGCATTGGGAGCATGGAGTCTTAACCACTGGACCACCAGGGAAGTCCCACTACTCCTCATTCTTGAGGGGTGCTGAAGGGTGAAGGTCTATCTTCCGAAGCTGCTTCCTGCTGAACATGGGCATAGTTTTTTCCCTGAATTAGAGGAGCAGAACTGTTCCCTGACAAGCCTAAAATATGTCTGATTGCTGTCAGGCTGCAGTCGCAGTTGCTTATACCCTTGCGTTAGTATCATCGGAAATTTGATGGCTTCAAGCCGTTTACTATCGAAGCTGACAAGGCAGTTAAGGAAGTAAGGCCTGAAGATGAGCAGGAAGATGATAGCAATTAGTGGGCTGAGAAATGGAAAAAACCAGGTTCAGCTGGAGAGGCTCTATGTGACCATATCCCAGATGGAGCTTGGATCTGGACCTTGTGTGTTATATCTATGTAACCACTGAGCTTGCTCATGTATCTCTTTTGTGTTTGCAAAGTTATTGACATATGTGCAGCAGGTTTTATTAATAACTGCAAAAACTCCCCCTTGCTCAGCCAGGCCGTAGTAAAAGGCTAGCCTACTGTTGAGAACATTTGCTAGTGAGTCCAGAGAAGTACGGAGTCCTTTTAAGTCATCCCCTGTATTTTTGGTTAATTCCTCAAGGGCCATGTGAGACTTTGTAAAGTGATTTCATGGTATGGGAGACCTCCCCAGGGGGCTGCCAGTCTGAGAGCGATCCCTGCTCCTGCCAGAATGAGTCCCATTGCCCTTTAATCTCGGGGTTGGGTGATGTTATGAAGGGTTATACCGAGGTCCCGGGAACTTAGCCGGCCTAGTGTGCACTGTCCCCAGTTGGGCATTATCTAAACAAGGATAGGCTAGAGCCCACCCCAGAGAAGGGAAGGAGGAGTTGGGGTTGTTCTGATGGACAATTGGTTTACTCTTGGGCCAAAAAGCAATAGGTACCCAGGGGGAGTACATGCCTGGCGCACTTCTGAGGAACTGAATCACCTTCATAAGAGGCTAGCCCAAGAGGGGGTGCCCTTGCAGTGTGGGGAAAGAGGCCCACCTGCATAGTAGGGGTCACTGGGGGATTCTTGACTAGTGGCTTTTCCCCAGGCCTCAGGAGGTCCATACACTAAATGCCAGACAACCGGCATCTTCCCTCCCCAATAAGTACATCTCCCGTCTTGTCCCTGTGTGTATCCATCGAGTCGGTACAGAGGGCACCAATGGGTGAGATTTCCATAAGAGTCAATCCCGGGGCACTTAAACTGTGGGGTGATGGAAGAAGCAGTGGTCAGAGTCCAGAGCAGCCCGGGGTGTTATTGCAAGTCCTCCGCTTTGGTAGGGGCTGTTGATAGGGGCAGTGGCAGCAATACTGGTTAGAACGATGGCACTTTAGACTGAATGCTTTTGTGTTCATCAGAGATGTTAATGTAGGGGGCGAGGTCCAAGCTGGGAAGCTGTCTTACGGATGGGATGTACACTTCAAGAGGAGTGGGTTTAGCAGACCTGTCAGCCAAGGTGAGAGTGAGGTGGTCATTCTGAGGGGTAAAATGTAATACCTTTAATCCACTGGTGTCACTTTGTGGGTGGGGGTGACAGATCCAGCACTGGGATAGATTTTGTCCATGGGCTATAATTCTCAAGAAATTTACTATTGCATTGAATTCCCATTCTGCGTGGACAGTTGTAGGAGATAGAGCAGAGAGTGTTAAAGAGAATAGATAATATAACCACTCATCCTGCTTGCAGTAATAGTATTCCCTATACCCAGCATGGACAGAAGAGATGTTTGCCAGGAGAGGGGCTTTGGCAGAACAGCAGAAGCTAAGTAAGACAAGAGCAATGACAAGGCCAGCTAAGTCTGTCCACCACATTACTTACCTACGGGTAAGTTCATCCTTTTGAAGAGTAACTTAAGGTCTATGACAGGTTCACAGGTGTATTGAGTGGGTGGCTCAGTAACTTCTTCCTCAGGTGTAGGTGTTGTCTTCTCTCTGGTATAGTGGGTCCACGGGCTTGTGCCCTGTCATTGTCAGGCAGAATGAATGGTCAAGATTACTAAGTAAGGTCCTGTCCACTTGGGGTCTAACTGGTCTTATGGATTTCCAGCCTCCTAAGTTTTCAAACAAACCCAATCCCCAGGGGAGAAAGGACATAAAACCATGTCAGAAGGGGAAGGCAATTCCTGAGTCCCATAGGCATGTAAAGCTTTGACTATTTCCCCTCTCCGTAAGGTATATTTCAGTCGGTCCATATCCCTAAGGTTGGCTTTGTAGCCAGGTCCTTCGGGAATGTGCCTCGCATGCATGAGCTCATATGGACTTAATCAGAGCTTTCCTTTAGGGGCTATTCGCATTCTCAAAAGTGCTATGGGGAGAAGGGAGATCCAGGGTTGATGAGTCTCTTGACATAGTTCGGCTAAGTTTCTTTTGAGGGTTTGATTTGTTCTTTCTAATTTTCCTGAGGTTTGTGGTCTCCAAGCTTGGAGTGTAAACTCCATGTAATTCCTAGGGCTCCAGAGAGTCCCTTAGTAATTTGGGAAACAAAGGCAGGTCCATTGTCACATTGAATGCATTTAGGGATTAATCCCTCGAGCAGGGCCTTAGAGACTTCCAAGGCAGTTTTAGTTGGGAACGCCTCCATCCAGCTGGAGAAAGTATCAGTTAAAACCAGCAAATATCTAAAATTTCCTTGTGCCTGGGGAGGTGCTGTAAAATCAACTTGCCAATATTGACCTGGATATGTGCGTTTATAGGGGTTAGGGGTCACTCCCTTGACCTTTGGGGAGTGAGTGTTGGGGGTATTCTGGAGGCAGATAGGTCAAGCTTCAACCACCCGTTTAAGGAGACTCCAGAAACTGAGGGTAGTCATGGACTTGATGAGCCATTGATATAGGGCCTCCTGCCCATAATGTGTGCTCTGGTGAGCTTCCGGGATGGCCTGCCGTGCAATGGCTGATGGGAGGATCAGTTGCCCATGACCGTTAACCATGCACCCCAGGTATTTCCTTTCTCCTGGGGTGCGTATAGGAGTCAGGGTCTGGGGGAGCTAGCAGGAGTGGCATTTGGAGTCTGTCCCCATCCTTGTATTCTTGTTTAGTTGCCATGTCCACCAGTTGTTTCCTCTTATTATGTCTGCTTCTCCCTTTTGATGGCCTCTGCAGCTTCTAGCAGCCACTCAATTTCCCACGGGCATGTAGGATTGTACAGGCATATTAAGAGTCAGTGTAGATATTGGCAACTTTTTCTTTCCCCAGTTCTAGTGCTCCAGGCAATTAATCCAGCCCTCAGAGCAGAACAGCCAGAGGGCAAAGCTTTATCTTCCACTACTCCCATCAGTGAACCATTCCAATTCTGCACTCTCTACAGGGGAGCTCTTCAGGTCAGGCCTGCTGGAATAAACCTGTTCCATAACTTCCTCACCATCGTGAGTTAATTTTGGACCAGTCTGGGGTAGCAAGGAGGCAGGGTTAAGGACATTACAGGGCATCAGATCCACAGACCAGTTGTGTAGAAGCATGGCTTGGACTTGGAGGGTTCGACCAGGGGATAACCAATCTGCCCCCCTTTCCTTTATGAGGGGTTGGAAGTGGTGTGGGGTCCAGATGATCAGGAGCTGCCCATGGGTTAATTTGTTAGCCTCTTTGAGGAGCTGAGAAGTAGCAGCAAAGCCCCCGTGAGCATGGGATCTAACTGCTTAGAAAAATAAGCTACAACCTGAGTCCGAGGTACCAGTTTTTTGTGAAGCTCCCCTAGGGCAGTTTCTCCTCTCTCACGTACATATAGATGGGTGAGGCGGCTCAGGCCGGGTGAATCTAATGTGGGGGCTCCCATGAGATGGTTTTTCAGTTCCAGGAATGCCTGGTCACAACTAGGGGTCCACTCAGAAGGATCAAGGTCCTTCCCTTTTAATTGTTCATACAAGGGCTTAGCAATTAAGCCAAAGTTGGGAATCCATATGCAGCAGAACCCAGCCATCCCCAGGAAACGCTAGAGCTGTTTTCTCGTACTAGGAGGTGCTGTTGCAGGAAGCAGAGTGGGGCACGAGAGGATGGTCACATCCCAGGTCTCAGGCGAGTCCCTGGGATGGGCTGCCAAGTGTGGGTTCTTGGCTTCACACAGGAAAGAATTCAAGAGCTGAGACAGGAGATAGATGGGCTCCAGCCTAGACATTTACAGTGGCCTCCTGTTCACACTTCCTGGGGTGAGAAGAGATGGGCTCCAGCCCGGACATTCACTACCAGCCCCCTATGCACATTTCCTGAGGCAAGAGACAAATGGGCTCCGGGCTACGTATTTATAACTGGACTCTTGTCTACATTTCGAGATCTGCACTTCGATATAAGAAACAACAGGAATAGTGTAGATAACCCGACATTGGACACTTTTATGGCAGGAACAGAGAGGGGCTAAACCCTGTTAAAAGATCAAGAGGTCATACATTTCCCATCCTTGGGGCAAGAGAGACACTACAAGTGCGCAAAATGCTTTGCGGGGTCAAAAAGGCAGAGGAGGCCAGACCATAGTGAGTCTTGCTATCTTCCTCCCAGAAGCCTTTGGGATAAAATCTATCTTGCCTGAGGGGTGCATGTGCACACAGGGGAGGGTCCTGAGACAGATTAGCTATGGGGTCAAAACAATACAATTGGCCAGGAAGAAGACAAAGACATGGAAGACTGCCCCCTTATAAAGGATTTAGACTTCCCAATGGTGATACTGTCACGACTCTCTCGCTGAGTTCGCCTGTGTGTCTTCCCACATGTACTCGGCTTTTCTAATAAACACTTATATTTTCTTCTATACCTTCCGTCTCCTTTCAAGGTAGACAAAGGACTGGGGGCTTAGGTTCTAGCCTCTGGTCCCGTGGGCCAGCGGTTAAGATCCTGGTTTCCATCCAGGTGACCTGGGTTTGATTCCCAGTCAGGGAACTAAGGTCTTGCTTCTAGTCGCTGCTTACTGCAAGCTAACGCACACTGCTGCATGCATCTGAAACCAGAGTGAGCCATAGTAAAGTGAAAGCAGGTTTATTCAAGGAGATACACACTCCATAGACAGAGTGTGGGCCATCTCAGAAGGTGAGAGGCCCCAGGGTATGGGATGGTCAGTTTTTATAAGAGTGGGTAATTTCATAGGCTAATGAGTGGGAGGATTTTTCCAACTATTTTGGGGAAGGGGGCGGGGATTTCCAGGAATTGGGCACTGCCCACTTTTTGGCCTTTTATGGTCATCATTGGAACTGTTATGGCACCTGTGGGTGTGTCATTTAGCGTGCTGATGTGTTACAATGAGCGTATACTGAGGCTCAAGGTCTAGTGGAAGTCAGTCGTCCACTATCTTGGACCTAGTTAATTCTAACCAGTTTATGTCGTGTACTCAACAACTATGTCATTCTTTTAAAGGTTGTGCCCTGCTCCCTTCCTGTCTTAGTGCCATCCAGCAAATCACTTCTTTCCTCCTCTTAGATAGTGCCCTGTGCCCCTTTCCTACTATAAATCGTAAGTATTTTACCTGCTGGAGGGAGATCCGGGCTTTTTCCTTTGAAACTTTATATCCTCTCTCAGCCAGATGATTTAAGGCGTTAATGGTATTATGGTCAGAAAGCTCTTTGGTGGGGCTGGTCATCAGAATGTCATCCACATATTGAAGTGTGGTTCCCTGTTCTAGCTCAAGGTCACCAAGATCCTCAGCTAAAACCTTTCCAAAAAGGGTGGGGGAATTTTTAAATCCCTGTGGCAGAACCTCCAGTACAATTATTTTCTTATGCTGTTGGGATCCTGCCATTCAAATGCAGAAATGTATTGAGATTCTGAGGCTAGGGGCACCCAAAACAAGGCTAAATCTAACACTAAGTACCAGATCCTCTCAGTTTACGGTGGAAAGCCAGGTGTAAGGGTCAGGTACCATTGGGTGAATCTCCTCAGTTGCTTCATTTACAGCCCGAGGTCCTGAACTAGCAGGTATGTCCCATTTGGTTTTTGTGCCAGCAGAATAAGGGTGTTGCAAGGGGCCTGGGGGGTCTAAGGAGCCCTGGCTTGAGTAGGTTTTCTATTATAGGCTTAACACCTGCCAGGGCTTCCTTGCTTGAGGGGCATTGCTTTTTATATGGGGGATTGTAGCCAGGATGCAGCTTGACTATGACCAGTGGTGCCCTCCTGGCTCTGCCCATACTAAGGGATTAACCCCCTCAAGGTTAATTGGGACATTATTCTCTGGAGAGGGCAGTAGCGCTAGGACTACAGAATGGAAGGGAGTCTTAGGTATCTCAGTGGTAAGGTTTTTGTCTCTGAGATAAATTGTATCTCCCAATTCCTACTAGGGGACATGGGCATTCCGAGAAAGAGTGAGATAAGAAAGAGTGAGATAACATTCTCCCTTCCAAATTGCACCCAAGGGGCTCTATATAAAGTCATGCTCCTGGGGCTTCCCTTCCACTCCCATTATCCTAAATTTATCTTCAGTCATTCTATCTTGTTGGGTGTTCAAGACCGAGTAGGTGGCCCCTGTGTTGACTAGAAAGTCAACCTTTTTCTCCGCTATGGTCAAGGTCAGCTGAGGCTCCTCCAAGGAGCCCCTGGGCTCTTCCGGTCCTCCTCTTCTTTCATGTGTATGACCAGCAAGTATGGGCCAAGAGACGGCAGTCCACGTAGCTTCCTTCCTAGATGTTCGGGGCGTTCCGCCTTCCAGGGGCCCTGCTCCAGGCAGTGTGCACACTGATTGGCTTTGAGCCCTTCTCTCCACCGTGGGTGTGGTCTTCGAAGTCCAGGATGACTCACCGATGTTACAGGGTCCCTAGTGGGGGGAGCGGGGGGTGGCTTTCAACCCTGGGAGGCAGATTGACTCTGAATCGCTAAAGCTAGAATACTGGAAGCCCGTTCAGTTCATCTATCTCCCTTTGCATCCACCTCCAGATCCTGGGTTTGAACACCCAAAATGCTGATGAAAGCAGATGGGGCAAGGGGTCCCTGGAGAAAGAGAACCAGGCATGGCTTTCTTGACATAAGAGAAGCCATTTTTGACATAAGCCATTTTGGGATCTAAGCCTGACCGCAGTGCTTGCCCTTGAGCAGGTCTCAGTAATCAGTGATCTTAAGGGAAGTGAGGGAATGCAGGAACAAAGGAAAAGCAGTCAAGAAACAATAGTTCAATGTTAAAGCAGAGTCCTGGTTCTTCCTCAACGGATTTACATAACAATCTGATAAAGTCTTTTTAAAAAAAATATTTTATTTATTTATTTGTTTGTTTATTTAGCTGCTGCGGGTCTTGGTTGCAACACTTGGGATATTCGTTGTGGCATGTGGGATCTTTCAGTTGTGGCATGCCGGATCTAGTTCCTCGACCATGGATTGAACCCGGGCCCCCTGCATTGCGAGTGCGGAGTCTTCGCCACTGGACCACCAGGGACGTCCCCGATACAGTCTTTGAGTTCTGCAGGGACTGAGGCCCCCACCCAGGTGGAGGATGGAATGGTGACGTTGACCCTCCTGAGTTCAATCAACTAAACCTTGGACTCTGTCGACCTTTGCCCCAATTCTTTTTTTTGTTTTTTTGGCCATGCCACGCGGCTTGCAGGATTTTAGTTCCCCGACCAGAGATTGAACCCCTGCCCACGGAAATGAAAGCACTGAGTCCTAACCACTGGGCCACCAGGGAATTCCTGAACTTTGCCCCAATTCTATGTTGAATTCTCCGCTCCAATTTTGCTCTTCGGGAAGACACTGCTTTGGGAGAGATCCCTGGTGCTCTCCTTACTTGCTGCAAGTGATAAATCCTCCCTTCTCCCAATCTTTGCCTTGGCTGTGTCTTTTGGCTCGACACCCCCAAGAGGCGAATCCAGCTATCGGGTAACACTGACTCCACTAGCCGGGAACTGGGTGTGATGGGCCCTGTCTCCAACTTCTGTAATTTTCTCCTAATGTCTGGGGTGCTCTGGGAAATGAAATGGGACTTCAGAACGGCCTGCCCTTCACTGACTTCAGTTCACATTTGTACACACCCAGAGGCATTCATTTAGGCACCCAAGAAAGGCCGAGGGATTTTCCTTCAGTGCCTGGCTGACTTCCTTCACCCTACTCCAACTTATGGGTTTCTTCCCTGCCGATTCAGTGTCCTTAAGAATCAAATCCCTGGGCTTCCCTGGTGGCGCAGTGGTTAAGAATCCACCTGCCAGTGCAAGGGACACGGGTTCGGGCCCTGGTCCGGGAAGATCCCACATGCCGTGGAGCAACTAAGCCCGTGCGCCACAACTACTGAGCCCACGTGCCATAAACACTGAAGCCCACGCGCCTAGAGCCCGTGCACCGCAACAAAGACCCAACGCAGCCAGCCAAAAATAAGTAATAATAAAAAAAGAATCAAATCCCTGAAATGTGTGAGGTGCTGCCAACTGTTTTCCTGTTGATGGTCCAACCCAGGGTCCTGTTGGGAATAGCTTGGATTCCAGGCTGGTATACAGTGTGCCCTGCGTTATTTTGATTAATTAACTTCCTCCCTCACATTAGGTATAATCATTGGCTTTTCTTCCCCAGAGAATAAAATGTTTCAGAGGGTTTGGACATCCGCCCAAGTGGGGAAATGGGTGTGGAATATTTCCCGGACTAAATTAAGAACTCCCTTGGGGTCTTCCCTCAAACCCTTGAATTGATCCTTCCAGCTATATAGATCTGAGGGAGAGGAGGGTACGTACATGGTGGTCAGTCCACTTGCTCCATTGGGGACCTCCTGAAGGAGGAATAGCTTATTGATTCCAGAGGGCTTGTACTCAACCACACTGTGAGTGTGTGTTGGACTAGTCTCCAAGGGAGGACCGAGAGATGGAGGTGGGAGAATCGGGGGGGGCGGCGGTGCCCACCAATTTTTCAGTTGAACCTCTAGAGCTGGTGGGGTTTTTTGTTTTGTTTTGTTTTTGGCCACACTGCATGGCTTGCGGGATCTTAGTTACCCTGACCAGGGATTGAACCTGAACCCTTGGCAGCAAAAGTGCAGAGTCCTAACCGCTGGACCACCAGGGAATTCCCCCAAAATGGTATTATAATTTAGAGAGCCATTAGTTGGACAACTTTCTCCATACACCAGTTTATATTGGGGTCACGTGGTATTGCAAAAGAAAATAAGCTGTTTCTTTGTTAGCAGGTGGTACTTGAAGAATTTCCAGTTATGAAGGATGTACTGTAGCGGTGATTTTGCTTGGATAGAGGCTTGGTTACCCATACTGGGGAGTCCTTATTTCTAATCTGTTTTCAACTCTCCAATAGCCTCCTCTTGGCTTGGTAGCAGAGCGGATCCCATAAGATCTGGCCCACACCAACTGGTCTAGGCGCTCTGACTGAAATCTGAACGAATTTTTGCAGTGGCTGGAAGGGGAGATGCTGTCTAAGAGGGTCTTGGTTATGAGGTCCCCTCTTAGACGTCTTAGATGTTCCTGGACCCTCTGTGGGACTATAGGAGATACCCAATGTAGGTGGGTGCTTTCAGTGAGCAGTTCCTGGATAGGGTGAGGGGGGAGTGGGAAATAGGTGCTTTCTAATCAAATAAATTGCCCAGAGACCCTCTCCGGCAGTCAAGGAGGCTTGTTCAAAACGGGCTTATCCTTGCTTGGTTAGAGGTAATTGGGAAGGGAGGCCGAATGCCCACTTGGTATACATCCAATTTTTTATACTCTCAGCTACTAGGCCCCAAGGACTTTGAATGACTTTGGGGGTCCTCTTCTTCTTTCTCCAGCCAGGCAAACTGATTGCTCTGAAATCTGGCAAAAAGAAGATTTTTTAAAGGTCCGTGTTTCAGAGGAGGGAACCCTAGGGATTTGTGATGGAGAGTAGTGGGGAGATACCTACCCGACAGAGACATGTACCCTGCCCCAGGATGGCAAATTGGGGCAAGACCAAAAAACACAAAAGATGTGCACCTGGATTTTTGACTGTACCTTAGAGGTGGGAACGCTGCGAGGGTTGGGGCTGTGAGTGTTTTACAGTGTGCCTACTTACATGGGCATTTGCTTCCAGTCGGCAGCATGCCTAGTGTTCTTCTACCCTGGTCTGTGACCAACTTATCCTCTCATGGGAGTCTTCCAGTGGCAAGCACCCTAGTGGCCTTTAAGTGCCCGACCCGTGCCCACATTTGTGGCGAGGATTTCCAAGAGCATTAGGACAGACAAGACCACATAGAACAGAGATTGGAGCTTCACTTGTATCAAGAACAGAAACTAGGGCTTATGTCATACCCACAGAACAAAGAGATGTTCTTACCTTGCAGTGACCTCCAGAGGGCTTCCCATTCTGTCCAATCCTCTTGCTGGGAACCAGTGCAACTAGATAGCCAACTGTTCAATCTCACCCCACCTACCAGAGGATTGGCTTAGTTCAGACAACCAAGTGCCTAGTCCAGTCCTCTAGACAGAGGTCTGGTTCCAACCAGACAGCCAGGATCCTTTCCCTTAACCAGCAACCCTTACAACCAACCTCAACTTTATTGGCCGAAGAGAGGTCAGCGCCCCCTGTACTGGGCGTCCCCTGGACATTACCCCAATCTATAGCAAGCGTCCTTGTTGTAGATATGCTGGGTGGGTGGGGGGGAGCTCTTTACCTGGGGATCGCTCCACTTGACTCTTGGCTGCTTTTCGATCTCAGGCTGAATTCAGTAGCTCTCACCGGCCCAGAGGTCAAGAATTGGGTCAGAGACTTCCCTGGTGGCGCAGTGGTTAAAAATCCGCCTGCCAATGCAGGGGACACAGGTTCGAGCCCTTGCTCGGGAAGATCCCACATGCCCCGGAGCAACTAAGCCCATGCGGCACAACTGCTGAGCCTGCGCCCTAGAGCCTGTGAGCCACAACTACTGAGCCCATGTGCCACAACTACTGAAGCCCACGTGCCTAGAGCCCGTGCTCCGCAACAAGAGAAGCCACCGCAATGAAGAACCCATGCACCGCAACGAAGAGTAGCCCCCGCTCGCTGCAACTAGAGAAAGCCCGCGTGCAGCAACAGACCCGATGCAACCAAAAATAAATAATAAATAAATAAATAAATTTATATTTAAAAAAAAGAATTGGGTCAAAGCGCCCAGTTATTTAGCTGACTTTGTTAACCCTAAGTCAGCAAGCAAGCCCTGAGTCACCAGACAGAATGGCGGATCCAAGGCCACCACCGTCCTGCTGCAGTTGCCAAAATTTGTTACAGAAATTGTCATATGGACCCTGCTTGGCTCTAGCCCAGCTGAGACACTCTGTCTTGGTGGGAAAAGGTTCTTTTTCTGTTCCCATCTTTTTGGGTTCATGTAGCCAAATAATGAAACTGAAGCTGAGATCGACACAGCACAAGCTTTATTCAGTGGCCAAAGAATGGAGAAGCAGGAGCTTAGTTCACAGATCAACTTCTCACCCATGTAGTGAGAGGGATTTGACTTTAAAGAGTAAGGACAAAGGGAGGAGTAGTGAGGCTAATGGTGGGGAGGCATATGCATTAGTCTACAGGGAAAGGGCAGTGCTATCTGGGGGAGTGGGGGGGCCACTGTCTTTTTATCCTTTTTTGGTCTTTAACTTCCAGTCATGGCTGCATAGATGTGTCATTTAATACGCTAATGTAGTAAAATCAGCATATAATGAGACTGAGGGTCAGCTGGAGGTCAGATTCATCGCCATCTTGGTTCCAGCTGGTTCCATCTGGTTTTTTTTTTTGTCTCTCCCTGTAGCTTCCTTTCTTATCTCGGGACAGTGTGACTTGAAGACTTATGTTAACTCCTGCTAACGGTGGGTGCTGGTGGGTTTTGAGCAAGGGCCTGGCACAGCTCTGGCAATAAAATGGTCCATCTTTTTAATTCCAGCCATTCTAATAAGTGTCTGGTAGTACCTCATTGTGGCCTTAATTTGCATTTCCTTAGTGACTAATGATGTTGTGCATCTTTTTATATGCTTATTTGCCGTTTGTGTGTCTTCTTTGGTGAAGTGTCAGTTCAAATCTGTTGGCCATTTTAAAAATTGTGGTGTTAAATAAAATAAAAATCGTCGTGTTTGTTTTCTGAATTTCAAGAGTTCTTTATATATTTTGGATACAATTCATTTTATTTTATTTTATCTTACTTTTGTTTTGTGCCTTTCAGGACTTGGCTTATTCTTTCACAGTGAGAACTTGAGTCTCTTTTCTGCTCTGGAAACTTTTATTATTTCTTTCTTTCCCCTTTATTTTCTTCTTTTGAAAAATCCTAGGAGATGACAGTTTAAAGTCTATTAGCTTTTCTTTCCTCTTCTACATCATCCCCATGTTGAATGCAGGTACCCTTCCTGGTTCCTGGGGCTTCGCTAGTGAGCAAAACGGATTACCAGCCCGCCCTTGTTCTCACCGCGAGGCAGAGTGAGTGATGCAGTAAGCTGTTTCTTCTGTAACAAGGTGATCCTTGCCAAGGAGGAAACTGGAGCAGAGCGAGGGGGAGGGGAGCCTGCGTCAGGAGCAGCGTGGTCAGGGCCCATCTAACCCAAAGGAGGGGAGGCGTCTAGGAAGAGCTTCCGGTGGAGGGACCAGCAGTGCAAAGTAATGGGGGGCTAGTCTGGCCGGAACAGAGGGAGAGACGGGGGCGTAGAGGGTGTCAGGTCAGAGAGAAGGGCCAGGCCACGGGATGGGGTCAGTCGGGTCGTTGCGTGGAGGACAGACCGTGGGGTTGGGGGCTTGGCTAAGGAGGCGGTGGGGTGTGACAGCTGATCTCTGTGTTAATCTGGGTCTTCTGAGAAGCAACGGGACTAAACGTGTTAATGTGGGAAACGTCTGTGGGAGCGAAAGTCAGGGGAGGAGGCAACCATACAGGTCTGACCCAGAGGGAGGGAGGGCTGGCGGCAACCTGAAGGACCTGTAGCCTACAAAGGGTCCAGCCTGGCCATCAGAGGAGCCCTAGCTCCTAGACATGAGCCTGCTTTTGTAGCCTTGCTGCGCTAGATTCCTGGCTGGGAGCGGCCCTGGGAAGCACGAATTTCAGAGCTCAGCAGCTGGGACCCTGGGCTGGTTTCTGGTTTTGGATCTGGTGGGTCTTCAGGTCCACACGCCCTTGCCCATGATTGGCCTGGACCGGGCCCCTCACCCCCACCTCTGTGATCCCAGATGCGAAGGTCAAGGAGGACAGTGGCCCTAACCAATGCGTTTATCACCGGTTCCCGCCAGCTGCCTGATGTCTGTGTCCTTTGCTTAGGGGGTCAAGTCCCTATCTGATGGGTATTGGGGTTAAAATGGAATGTGATTCTATCGCTACCATGGAAGTCCCAGCGGAGAGAGAATGGAAAATCAGGTCACAAGATCTAGGAAAGAATGTAGGTTAATTAAAGTTTAAAACACAGATCTCTCTGCAGTGGTTCTGTGATTCAGCATGGAGCTTGCGGAAAGAGGCCCAAGGCACATGAACCATGAGAGGGTCCTGCCTGGGGGCCTCGGCCTCTGTATGGTGCCAGCACCATTGTCCCCACTGGAGAGAGCGGCCCGAGTTTGCTTTTAAGCAACATTTAAATTCATCCCTGTATATCCTGGACTGCCTGGGAAACGTCCTAATTCAAGCTGAGAATCTGGGTCAGCTGCTTATAAGAACAGTATTTGCTGAATGAAGCTGGCAGCCCAGACAGCGGGTGACTTCTTGGGGGGCAAGAGGAGGTGGAAGGGGGAGGGATGTAGCCATGAGCTCACTCGCTCCTTTGACATCTGCCCTGTGCTGCGCTGCTATTTTTACTCTCCAGGTGTTGACCTGAGCGTTGAGGCTGCCAGGTAGCACCTGGAAAGATGGTGCAGCAGGGCTCCCGGAAAGGCGTCCCTGCAGACAGAGGCACGGTGGGAGCCGCAGGTACCTGTAGCACAGGTGACTTAGCGCCTGTGGCCGGGCCAACACACACACACACACACAGAGAGAGAGAGAGAGAGAGACTTGCACACAGGGTTTGCTTGGGCCAGGCTGGGGTTTCTTTGCAGCAGTTTTGGGTGAGGCGAGCCCCCTGTGCCTCCTTCCTCTGGGCTCCTGCCTTCATGGTCCCGCCTGGGTTTGAGCTCTGCTCTGGGCTGGGCTGTAGTCATGTCTACCAGACTCTGAGGGGTCCCGGGACCGTGTCTCCGTCTTTTTTAAGCTCCAACATCCATGTTATGGGCTGAACTGTGTCCACCCAAAATTGGTAGGTTGAAGTCCTAACCCCAGTATCTCAGAATGTGACTGTATTTGGAGATGGGTCTTGACAGATGTAGTCAAGTTAAGAAGAGGTCACTGACCCATCAGGGTGGGTCCTGATCCAGTATGACTGGTGTCCTTATAAGGAGAGGAGATGAGGGAATTCCCTGGCGGTCCAGTGGTTAGGGCTCGGAGATTTCACTGCCCGGGCCCAGGTTTGATCCCTGGTCAGGGAACTAAGGTCCTGCAAGCCATGGGTGCAGCCAAAAAAAAAAAAAAAAGAAGAAGAGGAGATGAGGACCCAGACACACAGAGGGATGATCATGTGAGGACACAGGGAGAAGACGGCCGTCTATAAGGCGAGGAGAGAGGCCTCAGGAGAAGCCAGCCTTGCCAACACCTTGATCTGGCACCTTCCAACCTCCAAGACTGTGAGAAACTAAGACCCCCAGTCTGTGGTATTTTATGGTGGTCCCAGGAAACAGTGTCTGGTGTATTTGGGTAACTTAACGTTTGTGGGATAAGTGAAGGTGGGAACAATCTTTTTTTTAAATGAAATATAGTTAAGGTAAAATGTGATGTTAGTGTCAGGTGTACTAATGATTTGACATTTGCACACATTATGAAATGATCACCAGGATAAGTCTAGTAACCATCTGTCCCCATACAGAGTTATGAGAATATTATTGACCATATTCCTTATGCTGTATACTACATCCCCATGACTGGAGGTTTGTACCTCTTAATCCCCTTCTCCCTCCACCCCCCCCCCCAGCAACCATCCATTTGTTCTCAGTATCTGTGAGTCTGTTTTAGTAAGGTGGGAGCTATCTTTAGAAAAATCCTTCTGTTATTCTGTAGAGGAGGCAGGTGAGGCCCTGGGGAAAACTGCTCACCCACGGCTGAACTTGACGTTCTGGCTGGAGCTCAAGTTCCAGGCCTTGTGTCTCAGGCTCCTCCCACCCGAGATTTCCTTCTTCCTGGGCAAGGAAAAGAGGGGCCCTGGTCCTTGCTTCCCACATTTCCTACCGACTTCAGGGTAGGGGGCCTGCTCAGCCTCCAGAAGGGGAGGCTGCACCAGGCCTTCCTCCCAGATAGGCTGCAGGGTGGGGGGTGGGGGTGCCACTCCTGGGCCTGGTCATTTGAGCTCAGAGCCGTCTCTCCTGGTGTCGGCTCCAAAGGCCCAGTGTTGACACCTGCATGCGCTGGGTAATAATGGAAGTGTGTTTCTTTCCGTGGGTCACAGTCAAAAGTGACAAGCTTGCAGAGGGGCTCTGCCTTGGACTCCATCTGTGTGTGTGTGGTCCCCCGCCTCCTTAAGGCGGAGAACCTTCCAGCAGTTCTCTAGGATGAGCAAAGTCAGGAGAATATTTGGGAAGACTCACATGTCTGTAAGGTCTCTGAGTCTCGAGCTGTCACCACCCCTCTCTTAGTTTAATGCTGTTGACATTTAAGAAGTTGTCCTGAAGTGTGTCCCACACTTTGAACCTGACGCCTCACTTGCTCGGGGGGGCCACAGACTTGCCCCAATTTTCCTGGCGACCGGCTTAGACCTAGGCTCAGACTCTGCCTTTGGTGGTGCTGGTGCTTAGATGGCAGCACGGTGGCCGGAGGCCCAGGGGAGGCCTCAGTCCACTGGGCCTTGATGGATTTGAGCACGGGTTTTTCTCTGGCTGGTGACTGGAGTTCTGCGGGATCAGCTCTGTGATCGGGGGTCAGGAGCTCTGCACCCCGGTCCTAGCGTGACTCCTTACTGGTTTGTGTTGGCCCTACTGGCCTTATGTATAGCCTGGGAATGATGTAATGAGTTCTTGTAGGGGTGCAATGGGAACATGGACCTGAAAGGGCTTTGGAAGCTATAAGGTGGCATTTAGGGTGACGATGATTCTCCCCCTGCTGCCTGTGGTCAGGTCCCCTGCCGCTCCATCCCCCTCCCTGGGTGGCTCACCCCTGCCTCTTGCCCTGCTGCCCTCTCCCCCCTGCACCAGCCCGACCTGCCCCTCTGGGCACTCTGTGCCGGGGCTCCGTCCTGGGCGGAACTCAGACTTGCCCCCCACCCGCATGCTGTCCAGGGCCCACTGGAGGGTCCGGGGCCTGGGATGGTGCCCGGTGGGAGAGCGGCTGGTTGACCCGAATACCAGAGCAACGAGTTAACGTCGGGGCACTTGCTGCTGGCATAAATTCATGCTTTGGGGTAAAACTCTTGGAAATCTATCATATAAAAGGCTGCAGAGCAGTGAACTTTTGGCTTGGGTGTGGTATCCGGAAGAAGAGCCGCTCAACTGACTTTCAAAGCAAACTTTGGAACTTGTTATTGAAGTATGATCTACATGCAGAGAAGCACACATGTGTGAGAACATGGCCCAGTGAATGTTCACAAACTGACCGCTTGCAGGAACGAGCACCCAGATCGGGAAGCAGAACCTACACTCGCACTTGGAAGCCTCCCTCATGCCCGGCTCCGTCACCCCAAAGGTGACATCCCAAGATGCTTGAAAGGCTGATTTTCTCTAACCGTAAAGATGGCGGAACTGTGCTCAAAGCAGACCAGTCCCGCCCGCACCTGCAGCTGAGAACGTGCCACCCTCTCCTTCCCGCTCAGCCCCACTGCCCCCCAAAGTGCTCAGCTTCCTCCGAAGGGAGCCGGGGATGCTTTATCTGGGAAGAGTTATTTTCTACTGAGAATCAAGAGAGGGACAAGTGGTCACTGATAAGAGGTCATTATGGCTGTGTTTCTGAAGGGGGTAGCACTTGTCCCCCCTCTAGAACGTGGTTTGCTTCACCTGTGTGTGTGTGTGTGTATGTCTGTGTCTGTCTCTTTCTCTCTCCACTACATGCATCTTCATAGCCAGTGGCTGTAAAGAAAGGACTCCTTCTGTGCCAGGACTGAAGACTCACCACATCACCAGGAAATGTTTTGTTAATTAGTGAATTGAAGCATTTGAAGTAATTAAATATGTAGTTTTAAAGGTTTAACAGTATTTACTTAAACTGGTTTGTCAGTGAGACTGAACATCAGAGAAGGCCCCTTGTAAATGATTGTTAAAATTGACTGGGCTTATAAACAACATAAGATTTTTAAGTTGAACATCAACGCTTAAGGAAAAACTAGGGTTTTAAATGTAGTATTTTAAGAAATTGAATATTAATTTAAAAAACAAAGTGACTGCCACCAGTTGTTTACGTGCACAAAAGTCATCTTAAAAAAAGACCGCAATCCTTTTACTCCGGGGTGTGCAGGCCTTTGTGAAGGTGGAGTATGGGGGCCTTGGGAGGGGAGGCGGGTTCTTCTGCAGCTGGAAGGAAGGGGGGGGGTGTCTCAGCAGCAAGAGGTGGTGACTGCTGGTTTCAAATCTAATTCCCGCACTTATTTTGGTTTCCCCTGTGGAAAGAAATGCTGTGGTCCTGTCACCTAAGGCAGTGTCTTCAAACTGGGGCCTGCAGCTCACTAGTAAGATCGGGTTAGGGGATTGCAATCAGTCTTTTTAAAGGGTTGCCAGGTAAAATACAGGACATCCAGTTAAATTTGAATTTCAGATAATGAAAACGTTTTTTTCAGTATAAATATATCCCCAATATTATATGGGGCTTACACATACTAAAAAATGTCTCTGCTGTTTACCTGCAAGTCAGATTTAACTGGGAGTCCTGTGTTCTTATCGCTAAATCTGGCAGCGCTGATTAGGGTAGAACAGAAAATATCAGGAGGGGCCTCACAGCACAGGAATAAATGTGGCTTCAGGTGTCTGTGTGGGCGTGCACGGGGTCACACCGGGGTCGCATCTCTTACTGAGGATTGGAGTGTGAAAGCCACTGTCACAGGTGGTTGGGTTAAGTGTCAGACAACCACAGAAGCGCTAACAGCACCTGATGTGTAATAAGGGGCACCCTTGGTGCTACGACAATCATTGTTGCCCCATTCTCTGCCTTATTCCCTATTTTTATTTTGGAGAGAATTTTTCTTGAAAGAACTCCGAGCCTTCAAATGTGTACTGAAATATTACTCAGAAAACTTCCCCTGTTGATCAGACTCTCACCTTTCTTCTAAGGGAGAGAACCCAGTTCCACTTTCTGGTCTCACCTGGGGGAGGGCCATGTGCCCTTCGCCATCGGACACTTCCACCCATGGCCACTAGGTGGCGGCACGCGGCTGCGGTCTCTGTGAAGCGGCACTGTCTGTGAGAGCTGATCAGGCGGTCCATACCGAGGGCAGATAACACGCTTCCGGTCGATCATCTCCTTTTTCCTCGCAGCAACCCCAGGCCGTGTCCTCTTCTCATGCAGATGCCACAACCGGGAGTAAAGAAGCTGTCGGGTGTCCGGAACCCGTCCAGTAAATTGTGGCCGATGAGCGTGGGCCGAGGGCACCAGGCCTGCGGGGGACTCCAGGTGAGGCTGAGGTGTGGCCCCAGGACAGGCAGCCCCAGGGGAGGGCGGCTGTGGACCGTGACGATTACCTTAGGGGAGGTGCCCAGCGTTCCTGGTGCCCGGGGCAGCCACTCGCCCCCCACTCGGTGTTTCCTCCCCCTTCTCAGTGGCCCCCCTTCTCTGTTGTTCAGGTGCCTCTGTGCACCTGCTTCCCTTCCACCCCGCCCACTCCTTTCCCTGCCGGTGGTGTTATTCTCTCCTTCCCTTAACTGATGACAACAGGCAGCAGCGGGCAGAGGGGCGACTTCTTAACTCCTCACAGCCCGTGAGAAAATCAAAGCACCAGTCTAGATGGAAAACCTTCTAAATTTACTGCAACCTTTGTTGACTTAAAATGTAGCTTGCTGAATTTACTTTACCTTCGTATTTTGATTACTCAGAAGCATAATCACGAACATGGATTATTGAGTCATCTGGTAATGTCTGATGTTTACATTTTCTACTTCTTTCGATTTCAGTTTGTCCTTTCTCTTTGTCAGTTAATTGGTTTGAATAAATCCTCCGTGTGTGTGTGTGTGTGTGTGTGTGTGCGCACGCACTTGTGTCACTCATTGCTATGTTTGTATACAGATTTTTTGGTTTTAATTTTAAAATCTGGTGAGTTGAATCTTTTCTAACTTTCTGCTAAAATCATTTCCGGATTTGATTTCCTTCTAATTCAGGTGACCAAATAACCAGTAAAACACCCATATTGTGTTTTATTTGTTTGTTTGTTTATTTATTTAACTCTATTGAAATAACTAGTGGCCCCTACTCGACACTACTCGACACTGCTGGAAGGGGATCCTTCCTGAGAAATTCATGTGCTTTGCCCTGGAAGGAGGCCACCTCCCCTTCCTCATCCGGGTCTGGGGTCCCAGGCTCCACACCCCATCCCTTCTCCCCCATCCTCTCCCCTGCCGGGCTGCTGGGAGTCAAGTCTGGCGGATGGAGGAGGAGAGGCAGTGGGTTTCCCAGGGGTGGGGGTGAGTCAGGGTGCCTTCAGACGCTGATGGGAGGTTGGGAGTAGATGCTGGAGGGACTGGCCACCCAGCGCTGCCACCCTGGGGGCCACAGCCTGTGCCCACGCTGGCCCTCACGTGGGCCCCGAGGACGTGGACAGCAAGCTCCTCTGCGGACACGAGGGTGGACGAAGGTTGGCGCGTCTGTCCCCATCCTCTGCGCCCTCCACCATGTTCTTTAGGGTCCGAGGAGGGAGAGAGGGTCCTTCTTGTAGCCTCTGGCCATGGGAGCTGAGCTGGATTCATCAGAGTCCTTTCTTGCCCAGGTTGGACAGACTGACCCTGGGCTCCCGAGGTCTGGGCTCATCTCGTGCTTTCCCACCTGTGCCCGACCTCCACTACCCATGGCCTTGCTTCCACTAGGCCCTGTGTGCCTGGCCCGGTGCCCTCCTGCTCGCAAGGCTCCCGCCGACCGCGGCCAGCAGACCCAGGCTGGGGGTGGGGACAGATACAGTCAGGTTTCGAAAAGGAAAGTGGGTGTCAAGACGAACTTTGAGATTTGACAGTTTCGTGGCAGTCATGTTGTGCAATTTTACCTGTTTCACAGGAATTTAGGATGTGGGAGAGATTATCCCATCATGGTTCCATTTTGCCTTTCCTAGAAAAGCCCACCTCTGTGTCCTGCTGGCTATTGTAATGGAGCAGGACCCTATGGGGCCTTCCCGGGACAGACCCTCCCCCATGTCCTCTGCTCTAGCTCCTCTCGGAAGTACCCAGATAACAGTGTCTGATGCACATTTCCTGAGTTCTTTTACAGATGCTAAACCCACCAAATGAAAGAAGTTAACCACTTGATGATCATGAGCATGAAGCCCCCAGACCTCCTGGAGCCTGAGGATTGATAATGTAACCATAGTGACAGTGACACCGGCCTGTTACCGCCATCAACCAGTCAGAGAATTGTGCACAAGCTGATTACATACCCTGCGACGCCCCTCCCTCACCTGGCCTTTAAAAAGGCTACCCTAAAACCCATCAGGGAGTTTGGGCTTTTTGAGCACTAGCTCTCCTGGATTGCATGTCTAGCACCCTGCAGTAAACACTGTGCTTTCCTTCACCACAACTTGGGGTCAGTAGATTGGCTTTACTGCACATGGGCGAGGGGACCCGAGTTTGGTTTGGTGACAGTGGAACAAAGGGGATCTGTGCAGCTGCGTTGAGAGCCAAGCCATTCTCCGACCTGCATGGGGTGCGGGTCTCCCTGACCAGCCTCTTCGAAGGGCAGGCGGAGCTCCAAGGGGCACCTGAGGGCGGGAAGACCCTTCTCTCCCAGCTCTAGCCCCACTCACCTCAAAGCCTCAGGCCTGTTTCTTCAGGGAAATACGATTGTCTGCGGGGGGTGGAGGGGACAGGCGCAGTCAGGGCCCCCTGCTCCTGAAATGACGGTGGAGTCTGAGGGAGTTGCTGAGTTTCGTAATCAGAGGCCTTGGAGGCCACCCGGCCCAGCCCAGCCCCCAACCCAGCTGAAGGAGTTCACCGCAAACAGGGGCCCAGGGGTTTCTCAACCGCATGTTCATTCTATTCATTCATTCATTCATTCCTTCAGCACATCTCCCGTGAACCCAGATCACACAAGGTGCTGCCAGGCCCTGGGACGCAGTGGTGAACCAGGGCCTGAGTTCACACAGCTGATGGGCCTTTGGGAAGAGGGGTGCTAGGCAGTGATGAGGGAGAGAAGGTTGGTGCGTGGGGTGCACATCGGGCAGCTTTGTCCTTGGGGGTCCAGGGGCAGCCTCGTGGAGAAAGTGACCTTCAGCTGAGGGATGTAGAGGAGTGGGAGCCTGAGGGAAGAGGGTGGACGGAGGCAGCTGTGCGTCCGCAGCACGGGGCGGGGGCCAGCAGGGAGGGGCACGGGATGGGCCAGGAAGGTGTTAGGACTTCAAGCTCCCCTATTAACTAGCAGGAAGCCTCTGAGCGGGGGACACAGGATCAGGTTTGCGTTTGAACACAATAATCTACCCCTTGGGGGAGCAGGAGTGAGCTTGGCCACTCCCTTCTCAGGGTTCAGGGGGTAACAGTGCTTGGACGGGGCTGGCAGGGGGAACGGAGAAAAGTGGGCAGATCTGATCCACATTTCAGAGGAAGCTCCCTGGACCCTAAGCCGGCGGTCCTCAAATGTTTTGGCCGCGGGACCACTTTACTCTGAATAGTTATTGAACTAAAGAACTGTTGCTTATGTGGTTATATTTACTGATAGTTACTATATTAGAAATTAAACCCGAGAAATATTCATTAATTCGTTTACAATATATTTGTTAAAAATAATAGAAATTCATTAAAATAGAAAATTAGTATTCATGAAATAGTTATAAAGTAAGTAATAATATACATGAATAATTTAGAAATAAACTAGTATTTGTATAAAATGATATTCATTTAGAAATATTAAATTACATTAAAATAATGATAATAAACCCATAACTTGTTAACATTAATAATGATTTTTAAATGAAAAAATAAGTATTCTCTGAAACAATAACAAATTTAATGATATGGGTATCATTGTTTTACACTTTTGCAAGTATCTTTGGCTTGCTAGGAGACAGGTAGATTCTCATATCTGCTTCTTAGTTCAATCTGTTGTGATATGTTGTTTTGGCTGAAGTATGTAAGGGATATCCAGCCTCTCACAGATACACTTTTAGGAAAAAGAGAGGTTATTTTAATGCCTTTTTTAAAGTAATTATGGATAATCTTCTTTGATACCACACCAAAACTGAACAGGAAGTAGTTTATCAAAGATTATTTACAAAGTGGATTCTGAAATCATCTTGATGAATTTTACAAAATTTGCATACTCTGTTACAGTAAGCCATTGGTTTATCTTGTACTTTGAATGGCTCTTTTACCCACATGTGATTTTGTAACATCAGATGTTTGTCATCTGGCAAATACTGGTTCACAGACAGTGATGCAGATCTTCTAGATGTTGACCCATTTTGTTATACGTTATCCAAAAAGCACCTTTGTTAACATCACCACAACCTCATGAGGAAAATCTTTAGCTATTGGGAATCTCTGGTCACAGTGGTAGAAGTGAGTTTTCCAAAAACCTAATTTTTGTTTGAGAGCTCAAATTTTATCATCGGCAGCAGACACTGTCAGTTGTTTACCTGTAACTGGCCAGCTCCCATCATTCATTTTCAAGAAAATGCCTGCCAATAATTCAAGCCTGAACAGGCATAGTTTACTCATTAGTTCTTCTTTCAGGTGAAAGTGCTGTAAAACAAGTGACTAGTTCAGCTGGTAACTCACACAGTCAATTGCACAGGTGCTTTTCCTCAGGGCCATGCCTGTCCTTCCCTTCGCATTTTATCATACAGACTATTAAAAAGAGGTATACCCAAGGGTTGAGATTTAATAAAAATAGCCATTTTTACTGCTTCAGCAGTACATTTTAAAGTGAAACTAGGTTTTTTTTCTGTGAGTGCACCATGGTGCTGGATCCAGTGACTACTGATAGAGTTTGGTGCTGCTGCCTTGATCTGTGCTGAGGTTCCAGCAGCTCTACCCACCACAGCTCTTGCACCATCAGGGTAAATGTCAGCCCAGTGTAAAGGATGAATAATGCTTTAGTGTTATGGAAAGAGTTTTGACCTCATGGGTCCCCGGAAAGATCTCAGGACCCTAGGATTCCATGGACACACTTTAAAAACCACTGACCTACCTGCACTGGGGTCCTCTCCCCATGTGCCTGCTTTAGATGGACTTCTATGAAATTTCTGCTGTTGATCATTTTTTTTTGCCAGTAAAAATGACAAACTCACTTGGTTCAGATTGTCTCCACGTCTTTGCATGTTCTGTTCCACCTACCTGGAATGCCCTTCCAGCTGCTGAAATTCTCCTCCTTCTAGGTCTGGCTCCTAGACACCCCAGTCTGGGTTGCTCGCTCCCTTTCCCAAGATGCGCGTCACCATCTTCTTTGGCCAAGAGCTGTCCTGTCTGTTCCTTGGCAAATGCCATGATGGCGGAGGACCAGCCATGTTTGTCTTCATCTACACAGTGCCTGGTGGCACGCTGGCTGCCCCAGATGGAGGTGGACGTGAGCTCTAGTTTCAGGGAGACTCTGCCGCTGAGGGCTGTGGAAGTCATGTGGCTCCGGCGCCCGACTAAGGCAGAGGATCTGAGTGGCCCTGACCACTTCACAAATGGCAGCCTGAAATCCAGAAGGAAGCCAGTCCTTCTCGAATCTGGACTCTTCTACCAGAAGGAATCCTGATATCAGACAACAGGCAATGAAAGGCTGGCATACTCCGTGGCCCACCCAAAAGAACAGGAAGGCAAAGGGATGGCCAGGGACAGAGCAGGGCACAGGTGCTTCCCACCATCCTGGTTGCGTCGTTGCTTTCTTGTGTGTACAACAGCTTTACTGAGGTACAATTCACATACCATGCAATTCACCCACTTAAGTTTAATGTACCATTCAGTGGTTTTTAGTATATTCACAAAGTTGTGCAACCATCACCACAGTCAATGTTAGAACATTTTCATCACCCTATAAAGAGACCCTGTACCCTTCAGATATTACCCCAAACCCCTCTTCCCACCCTGCCCCCAGCCCTAGGCAATCACTGCTCTGCTTTCTAGCTGTATAGAGTGTCTGTTCTGGACATGTCACATAAAATGAATTATATAATATGTTGCCTTTTGCGATTGGCTTCTTTCACTTAGCATCATGTGTTAAGGCTCATTGGTGTTGTGACTTGCATCCATATTCCATTCATTTTTTTTTTAATTAATTAATTAATTTATTTTTGGTTAGGTTGGGTTTTTGTTGCTGCGCGCGGGCTTTCTCTAGTTGCGGTGCGCGGGCTTCTCATTGCGGTGGCTTCTCTTGCTGCAGAGCACGACCTCTAGGTGCATGGGCTTCAGTGGTTGTGGCTCGCGGGCTCAGTAGTTGTGGCGCACGGGCTTAGTTGCTCCGCAGCATGTGGGATCTTCCCAGACCAGGGCTCGAACCCGTGTCCCCTGAGTTGGCAGGCGGATTCTTAACCACTGCACCACCAGGGAAGTCCCTCCATTCATTTTTATAGTTGAATAATACTCTGTTTTACAGATATTCCACATTTTGTTTATTCATACATCTGTTGATGGGCATTTGAGTTGTTTCTACTTTGGGGCTCTTATGAATAATGCTGCTATGAACATCTGTGTACAAGTTTTTGTGTGGACATGTTTTTAGTCCCCCTTTGTTCTACTTAGGAGTGGAATTCCTGGGTCAAATGGTAACTCCATGTATAACTTTTTGAGAATCTGTAGAGTATTTTTCCAAAGTGGCTGCACCAGTTTACATTCCCGCCAGTGATGTATCAGGGATCCAAATTCTCCATATCCTCATCAACATTTTTTATTTCTGACTTTCTAATGATAACCATCCTAGTGGGTGTGAAGTGGCGTCTCGCAGTGGTTTTGGGTTTTTTAAATAAATTTATTTATTTTATGTATTCATTTTTGGCTGTGTTGGGTCTTCATTGCTGTGCGCAGGCTTCCTCTAGTTGCGGTGAGCAGGGGCTACTCTTTGTTGTGGTGCGTGGGCTTCTCATTGCAGTGGCTTCTCTTGTTGCAGAGCACAGGCTCTAGGCTCGTGGGCTTCAGTAGTTGTGGCACGCGGGCTCAGTAGTTGTGGCTGGCGGGCTCTAGAGCGCAGGCTCAGTAGTTGTGGTGCTTAGTTGCTCTGCGGCAAGTGGGATCTTCCTACACCAGGGCTCAAACCCGTGTCCCCTGCAATGGCAGGCGGATTCTTAACCACTGCGCCACCAGGGAAGCCCTGTCCTTTTTCAAGACTGTTTTTGGCTATTCTGGGTCCCTTGAGTTTCCATATGAGTTTAGGATCAGCCTGTAAATTTCTACGAAGAAGCCAGCTGCAATTCTGATAGCAATTGCATTGAATCAGTGTCCTTTTTGCTGCAAGTTAGAGTGTAAACAAAACAATACAAGGAAGGTTTCTGTGAGCTGCAGCCTCAGGGAAAAAGGGCCCCTTCAAAGTGGATTCTGGAACGAACAGCCTTGGCTGGCTTTGGACAAAATGTTCTGGCCCAGCTGGAGCTGGGTGGGCACCTGGGCCTGCGGAAGCGGTGGGTGCAGGCAGATGGTACTTTCCTGCCAGCTCTGCGAAGTGTATGGGGCACCTGTGGCTCACCTAGACCTGGCCCGCCCACGCCCATGGCTTCAAAGGCTTGGACACCGACCACCCACACGCAGGCGTCCTCTTGGTGGCGGCTCGGCGGGGGGCGCTGAAGGGACTGCCCGCAAGTGACCCTGGACTCCCCCTGCTCTCCGCCTGCTCACGGGCTGCCTCAGTTGGACGAAGGTTTCAACACCTGTGTACAGTCTCCCAGCGTACGCCAGACCTCGCCTCAGCCCTGGCAAAAACCAAGACCTGGAGGATCTTGATCGGGGAGGCTGATTTTGGGGAAGACACACAGAGAAATGCAGTGTGGGGCGTGAGACAGTACAGGACCTTGTACATCAAGGAAGAAGGGACGAGCCCCGTAGGAGGGGACTGTGTTTGCGGCAGGGCTGTGGGCTGGGCTGGGCTGGAAGATGAGGTCCAGGAGGGCCTCTCAGAGGAGGGCCAAGATGCCCCACCCCCATCAGGGCTAGAAGGAGGGTAGGAGTTTGCCGGAGGACAAGGGGAGGGTGGGGAGGGAACGACGGAAGAGATGGGCTGGAGCTGGATGGGTTGGCATAGCCGAGGCAAGTAAAGGGGCAGCGGGAAATGGTGGCGGGGGGCGGAGGGCAGGCAGGTTAACCAGGGTCCCTTGTGCCAGGCCAGAGCGCTCAGGCCCTGGGCCTGTGGGCAGCGGTAGCCGAAGGGCTTCCATCAGGGGGTGACCCTGTGGTGGGCCTGTTGCCCCCGCAGCTGCTGGCAGCGGATGGAGGGGCCTGGGCAGGGTGGCGTGACCCTCTGCTTGTGGGGCTCAGCGCCTCGGCATGTCCCCCTGGCAGGTGAGGCGGGAGTGAGTGTTGCCGTGTCACTTGAACTTTTATCAGCACTGCCTCACCTCCGACAACATTTTGGAATAGATCTAACTGCCGCCACTCTACAGGTGAGAAGACCGAGGCTCAGAGGGGAGAGTGACATCTTCAGGGTCAGCCACCCCTCAGTGTGGGTGTGGGTACAAACCCAGGACTGCCAGCCCCTCATCTCCAAGGGTCCCGTGCCTTGAGAGTGGCCTGTAGCCCATCCCAACTCCCACCAGAGGGCGCCAAAGCCAGGCCTTTGTGAGGAACACCCCCCCCACCCCCCAATTGACCGAGGGTCGCAGAGGCAGAACCCACGCCCAGGCCCTCCCAAAGGTTGGCCCCATTCCAGGCTTAGGTCCCAGGGGCTGGGGGGCACCCTGTCAGCCCAAGACAACAGAGTGGACTGGAGTTAGGCCAGAGGAGGGGGCAGTGTGAGAACCTGAGGCAGCCACCAAGGAGCCCTGGGGCTCCTTCACTGTCCCTAAACATTTGGCAAACCCTTCAGGATCCTGGAGGGCCCTGCGTCTTTGGTGAACCCCTGCAGGGGGCCGCTGTGGTCTAGCCCAGGGTCTCCCCCAGCAGTGGCTGGTCAGGAGGAATTTCCACCTCTTCCCACACCCAGCCCCCAGGCTGACCTGTGACGAGAGCGCTCAGGGCCACAGGCCTGGGACTAGCCTGCTGGTTCCTCCCTCCCTCCAGCCGGGGAGACGGTGCAGAGCTGGCCGCGGCCTGCTGCCCGCACCGGGACCTCGTGGCGTGCCAGGCTTGCGGGGAGAACAAGGCGACTGGAGGGCAGGACGGGAGGGCCAGGCTGAGCAGCCTCCCCCCGACCCCTTGGGGCCTCTCCCAGGCCGAGATGGGCGGCCAGGATGTGATAGGACATAGGCCAGAGAAAGAGACAGGAGGATGTCAAGGAAGGGGAGGTGGGGACATCTGGGGGCTACTTGACAGGGTGCCCAGAAGGGACGTGTGCTTTCCTGCCTCTGGATGCAGTTGCAGGATCATGGAGAAGTTGGCCAGCATCCTTTCACTGTGAGGGCAAAGCTGAGAGAATCGTGGTGGAGAGACTTGGAGCCTGGGCTCCACTGGTCCGCAAATTAACCAATCCCAGGACCAGTGGGTTAGTCAGCTGGAGCCCAAAGCATCCAGTAGAGGCTTGTCATCACCCAGAGAGAGTGCCCCTGCCCCACTGCTGACTCACCGTCCATGTGGGGGAGGCTTGCCCCTCTGAAGGGATCTGGGTGATGGGAGTGGAGTGCCACCTGCCCTTGGATGGTTTGATGATATCATGACAATATCACCCACATAAGCTACAAGTCCAAAGTCATCCCAACTGAAACGCCACTTAGATCCTTGGAGGAGCTCAGTAAACATACTCTAAAAGTGAAGGAATACGTCACCAAATGGCCAAGTCACTGTAAAAATGGAGAATATCTGATGGGAAGGCACGGCAAGGTCAAGGTCAGAGAAGTTTCTTCTAGCCAGAGGGGAGGGTGGGGAGCTGGAGGTGGGGCCGGGTGAGAGGAGACCCTCACCACATACCCCTGGGGCCCCACCGTCAGCAGAAAGTAAAAACGGTCCTTACTTAACCCCACCTACAAAGATGGATCCTAGAGAGAATAAAGACCCAAACGTAAAAGATAAAAACATGAAGTTAGAAGAAAAATGCAGAAGACTCTAACATCTGGACAGGGAAGGACTTCTTACACAAATATCCAAAAGCATAATCCATACGGCAAAAAACAATGATAAATTTGATTACATCAAAACTCAGACTTTTTCTCAGTGGACACCCCAGACAGGTTAGAAAGAGATCAGAGAATGGGTAAAGATATTCACAATGTCTAAAATTAAGAGATGGAAATCTCTAGAATGGACAGGAATGCCTGTGAATCAACAAGGCTGATGGATGGGGCAGCAATGGAGGCAGGGGCTTCCTTGGGGTCTCAGGGTGTGTGTTGAGGGGTGAGGGGGCAGGAGGTGTTCCTGGGAACAGGAAGAGTATGTGTTCGTATTAGTTTCCTGCAGCTGCTGTAACAAATTACCACAAAGCTGGTGTCTGCATAAAATTGGAGAATTGCTTGGTATAGAAAACTTACACATTTGGTGTCAGAAGTGTTGGGAGTAGAGGGATAGTTTTCCTTTCACCATGTTTTCTTTTTTCTTTTTTTTAGTAAATTTATTTATTTATTTTTGGCTGCGTTGTGTCTTTGTTGCTGTGCACGGGCTTTCTCTAGTTGCGGCAAGTGGGGGCTACTCTTCGTTGCTATGTGTGGGCTTTACATTGCAGTGGCTTCTCTTGCTGTGGAGCATGGGTTCTAGGTGCACGGGCTTCAGTAGTTGTGGCACTTGGGCTCAGTGGTTGTGGCGTACAGGCTTAGTTGCTCTGTGGCATGTGGGATCTTCCCGGACCAGGGCTCGAACCCATGTCCCCTGCATTGGCAGGCGGATTTTTTTTTTTTTGTAAATTTATTTATTTTTTAAATTTTTGGCTGCACTGGGTCTTTGTTGCTGCCTGTGGGCTTTTCTCTAGTTGCGGTGAGCGGGGGCTGCTCTTCATTGCAGTGCGCGAGCTTCTTATTGGGTGGCTTCTCTTGTTGCAGAGCACGGGCTCTAGGCACGTGGGCTTCAGTAGTTGTGGTGCGCTGGCTCAGTAGTTGTGGTTTGCAGGCTCTAGAGCGCAGGCTCAGTAGTTGTGGCCCACAGGTTTACTTGCTCCATGGCATGTGGGATCTTCCCAGACCAGGGCTCGAACACGTGTCCCCTGCATTGGCAGGTGGATTCTTAACCACTGCACCACCAGGGAAGTCCCTATATAGTACTTTTATATATTTTGAAAGAAATTCTGGAGACTTGCCTGGTGGTCCAGTGGCTAAGACTCCATACTCCCAATGCAGGGGGCTCAGGTTTGATCCCTGGTCAGGGAACTAGATCTCTCATGCTGCAACTAAGAGTTTGCATGCTGCAACTAAGATCCCACACAGCCAAATTTAAAAAAGAAAGAAAGAAAGAAAGAAAGAAAGAAAGAAAGAAAGAAAGAAAGAAAGAAAGAAAGAAAGAAAAGAAATTCTGCAGTTTGGGGCTATATTTCCTTTTTGACCCTAGAGATGTCAAAGGGTTTTTAAATATAAATTTCCAGGTGGGAGGGTCTTTTTGTTTTCTGATTTGTTTTTATCTTCTGGTTTTATTGTGTGATATCATAGAATATTGTCTACATGACTTCTATTTCTTGGAACTTATTGTCATTTAGGGGAGAGGGCAGTACGTGAAGATGTTCATGGAGGTTCCCTGGGAAGGGTTGTGAGAAGCTTGGGCCAGAGCCACTGTGCTGGCCCAGCTTCTCCTCTGTCTTGGGTAGAAGGACAAGCCTGGCCTTCACATCATCCCCTTGTCCCCAAGGAACTGTCTTAGGCCTGGGGCCCCCAGCTTTACTGATACTGAAGATCCCTGGGAGCCCGGAGGCTGATGGGATGTGTCAGATCACCACCCCCACTTCAGTCTGGTCACTCAGCCACCCTCCCCTCCCTCCCCCATCAGCCTGTAACCCTGATTACCCCCTTCCCAGCAGGCTTTGTCTATAGACCACAACCTGGTCCCTCCCTGGGACCCTGCTCAGGGTCAGTCTGTGTCTTTCCCCCAGAAGGACACTCAGCTGGGTGGGGAGGGCATTATTTTGGGGGCCCAAATACACAGGATCCCCCCTCCCACCACCCACCTTTTTTCCAACCTTGGCCCTACGTCCAGCAGAGGGCAGCCTGGCCCACCCCTGAGAGTCCCAGGAGTTCTCGACCCCCAGCGTCCAGACAGCTGGTCTAGCCTTGGGAGTCCTGCTCAGAGGCTGGGGAGGTCCTGCCACTCAGGTGGGGAGGGCCAGGCAAGTCTGGGGCCTGTGTGATGGGTGATCCTCCTCACAAGGTGAGATGGAAGTCCCTCTTCCTTTCTTTTGCTTTCTGATCCCTGCACTAGGAGGAGGGCGTGTGGCTATGGGAGGCGGTGGGGCAGACACCTGGGGTCCAAAAGGAGGGCTTAATGTTCCTCTTGTTGATGAAAGAAGCGGTGTGTTCATTTCCCTCCTCCCCCTCCCCTTCCCTCCCCTCCTCCCTAATCACCACGTGCCCACCACCCGCTGGGGAGAATGGGCAGGCGGGTCTCCTAGGAGTTCTGGTTGGTGTCTCAGCACCCCCCTTTCCTCTCTACACCACTCTTTGCAGGGACCCAGGGCTCTGACCCCAGCCCAGGAAATCCCGCACTCCCCACCCCAAGCTCCTGTGTCCCTGGGGTCATTGCCTCCCGGCGGTGCAGGACCAAGACGGGCAGAGACCTGGAGACTCTGGTGAGCTTGGCCGAGGCCCGGGCGCGGCGGAGCCTGGGGCACAGCCAAGGGACCCGCGACATCGTCAGCCCCTTTGGAACCGGGCCTGGCGGGGAGAGGGCCCCGGGGCGGGGGCCGGGGCGGAGAGGGGTCATTTTGCGCGCCCTGGACACTGTCCTGCCCTCGGGCAGATGAGAAAATCGTGGAAACTCTGCTGGGCGCGCCTGTTCTCCGTCTAAGGATCTTGGAGCCAAGGCCTCAGCCCGGCCGGTCCACTACCCCGAGGGCATCGAGGGCCCGTCCCGGGAACGGTCCAGCGGTGACACAGGACCTCACCGCAGGTCTCACCCGGTGCTCAGGAGCCCGGGCCGCCTCCAGCTCTCTCCCACCTGGTCCGCGGGCCTGACTCTCGGCCCTGACCTCCCGGGTCGGTCCCCGCCGCGCGACCCAGCCGAAGCCTCCCCGCCACAGGATGCGCTCGCCATGGCCCGGGTGGCCTCGAAGGAGACACCGGTGCCTGGGCCGGAACAGCCGAGGCCGTGGGCGGGCGCAGGGACCGCGCGCTGGGACCCGCCGGCCCTGCCACCTCCTGCCACGCGGCGCCGGCGCCTCGACGAGGGCTGGAGCGGGGGGACAAGACCGCACCAAGTGGCGCCCACGTCGTCCTGCCGTCCACGGCCCGCGAGGGCTCCCCACCAGTGCCCCCTCCGGGCCCTCCCATCGGAGCCGCGCCGGGGGCACGCGGGTCACATGGGAGACTGGAGGAGGGGCACGCGGGGACGTGGCGGGGCGCCTCCCTTCCGGGGGCGAGGAGGAAGCGCGCACTGCGGGCTGCAGTCTTCGGTCCTGCAGGAAATGAAGGGGCCGGGGTTGGGGGGCCTGGGGACCTCAGAGGCTCCGCGGCCCCGCCCCCAACGCGGACCCAGCTCCGCCCCCGACAGCGCGCTCCCGGGCCGGGGTCCCTGGGCCTCGAAATGCCGAGTCCTGTCTTCCCGGAGCTCCGACTGCGTCGCAGGCCCTGGACCACCTGGCGGGCACCGGGGGCGGGGGAAGGGTGTCGGGGAGGGCGACCCCGGCGGCAGGGTGAAGAAAGGAGACGCGCCGCTCTGGGCCCGGGGGGAGGGAGTGGCGAAAGAGTGTCTGCCCGAGGGGAGGGCAGGGGTCCCAGGCCTCTCCCGCACCCCCGCAGACGCCGCTCCTGTGGGACTCCTGAGGGGGGCGCAGGAGGAGCTGGAGGCGGGGTCGCGACTCCCGGCCCGTCCCCGCTCCAGCCTGGCTGTCCCGGAACGAGTCAAGATGGCCGGAAGGCTCCCGTGGGCATCCTGGCCTCTGGGTTTGGAACAGCGTCTGCGCCGCGGGAGGCGCTGAATTATTGTTAACGGATGGATTGAATTCAGGAAGCATTAGGAATCACTTCAGTCTCCCCGACTGGGGAACTGGATTTCAGCTCACGTATGTCTGTCCTCCCCCCTCCACACACACTTGGCACACGTCTTCTCTAGCTGTCTTCACGCTGAGGTGTACCAGAACTTTCCAAGGACCGGCAGGTACATGCAGCTCTAAGGGAATCAGTTTCCCGTTTCTGGACTCCCACATGAACTCTTTCCTAAAACCTACCTCCCCGAGAAAGTCCTGGGGACACGGGGTCCTTCTGGCCCTCCTGTCCTCTCGCCATGCACGCTCCCCATTCAGAGAAGGGCTCACCTGGCACCATGGCTGAGGTCCAGTGCTCCTTGGTGAAAAATTGGTGAAGAAACTTCCAGGGAGACAGACAAAAGACAATTCACAATGTGCTTTAGAATAGGTAAAGCTTCCTTTAAGCAAATCACCGCAAACCCAGGTAGCGCTTCTATCTGTTCTCTCTTACGCATATTTATTTAAGAGCAAACTTAGTTAGAAACTGGATATTTTGGCTCTAGTTGACATGTTCTGAATACATATATACTGTAAAATGGGAGCGATGACAAATTTAACTGACTCTGTCAAGAAATGCCAGACTGCGGGGGCAGTGACGAAGGACAGAGCATCAGGAAAAGATGTTGCACCTTATTCCAGCTAGGGCCCCTCAAGGTCAGGCAGCTGCTTTGTCCAGGTCTTGTCTGAGAAGCAGAACTCAAGCGAGATGGCTCTAATAGGGGCACGTGTGGCGAGTCTCCAGGACTGATGCTGGCGCTTAACGTCCACAGGGCAGGTTGTCAGGAAGGGAAATTCAGGAGCAGCCCGCAGCCTCCTGAATGGGAGCTGGCGCCCCATGAACACAGGCTGAAATCCAGATACAGGCTGAGATACCAAGGTCAGTTCTTGTTGCCTCTGACCTTGGTAAATCCGGTATCCTGCGAAAGCCAGTATTTTTATTTAGTATCACAATTTTCCTCATGTCTCTAATCTATCGATATTTTTTGTTTTTAAAACATATTTACCTTATGTCTTTGATCTGGTAATCCTACTGCCTGAAAATTAGACTGTTTGTGCTGGCTCTTGCTTGTGGTGACTTGTTCCCTTATCTGTTCTGTAACTTTGGACCATGAGCTTTATCTGAGAGATCCCCACTGAAGGTGCCTCCCTCCAGACAAGTTGGCTTATATTGCTTCTGGGGTCTTGAAGGAACTACCAACCTGGGCTCCTTAATGTTAATTTCTCAGCTTGCTGTTTCCAGGACCTCAAAAGGGTGTTCAATTTAAACTCCCCCCACCCCCGTCCCCCCCTTCCCAGGACTGAGCCCTCATTACAAATTTTAGGGAAGATCTTTTATTTTTTGTCTTAGGAAGGGCCCTGGATAGGACATTTTCTTTCTCATCTCCTTTTGCTGATAGTTTGAAAATTTTTGAGTTCATTCGTACACTGAGGATATGGCCCTTCTAGGATGCAGACTTTGTGTGGGAGTCTCGGTTCTAACTGGGAACTTTATAAAGGCTCAAAATCTTGTCTCTCTTCTCCATCACACCCAAAGCTCTTGGTTACCAAGATTGCAAATACCACCCCCCACCCATCCCCATTTTCAGCAGCTTCTTTGTTTGGGACATTTCCTCTTCCCCACCGCTGCAGCTGTGCAAGGAAGGATTCTTTAACAGTTCATTCAGAATTTGTAGTCTCAGCAGATTTTTTCCAGTCACCTAAACTACTTAATTGCCAAAAAAGGGAGTAAGTAACCACTTCTGCTTTGCAATAGCTGCGTCCACGTTTGTCTTCACTAGTAGACCTGGTAACAGAGACGACCCAGCATGTTTGTGATAGTTCTAGCGGTCATCAGAGGGCTCCTTTGTTTGCTGCTCCCAGGAGGGTCATACAGTTGTTCCCCGCAGAGGCCAGCGGCAGCTGCTTCTTTCCCAGAAATGCTGTCCTTCTCTGTGCCGAGAGGTACTGAGACCACAGTTCCTCCCAACTGGGTGGAGACTAGGAGGTCGGAGTGATTCTCTCTGGCCTAGGGCCAAAGGCTCAGAGACAGTTTCCGGGCTCCCGGGCACAACAAGGCCTAGATAATAAGACCAGGCCGGAAGTTTGGGGAGTGGGCACCTGGAATACGGTGTGAAGTTTGCTACCTGTGCTTCCCCGCCATGAATTTCAAGGGGCCGCTCCCACCGGCGTGGCCTGTAGGTTTGCAGGGCTGCTCACCACTGGGCAGGTGAGTCCAAACGTGGGATTTAGGATTAGCAAGGTCACTGTGCAGTCTGCTAAAGCCAGACATCTGCTCCGACCCAGACATCATCTGTGACAAGGTATAATTTTATATATTATATAAAATGTATAAAATACTGAGTCTTCTTTATCCTATCTTTCGAGTGTTTGGGCCTTGAGCAAGAATAATGAGGTGTCACTTACTGGGTTCTCTCACAGCCCTGCATTAACCACTAACTTATCCTATATGACTCTATGCAGCCTTTCAGATGCAAACAGCCTCAACAGCGGTTAGCAAATTTATTTCATTAGTATAGTGAAAATATACCAGGATAAATTGGGGTTTAATTCAGAAAGGCAAGCATTTATTCAATCACTCAACAAATAGCGTCGGTTTTGCTATGACGTATCGTAAGCGTTCCTAAAATTCAGGGTGCCACGCAAAATTGCACAATGAAAAATGTAGGGCTTATGGGGAAAATGGGGCTGGAGCAGAACACTCAAAATACTTCATCAGTGACACATTTTTTAAAAAGATGGGAACCTAATACAGAAGGTTAGCACAGTTGTACAAGTTAAATAGTTTTTAAAAATACATAAATACTACCAAAAAAAATGATTCTTTATCAGAAAAGGCCTGAACTTTGCTTGTGGAAGTAGGCATCGGAAGGGCTGCAGCTTAGGAGGTATTGTGAGGTGAATGGAACGTTGTAACCCCGGTGTGGACGGGGGTGGCTCATAACACAGAGGTTAGGAGGTAGCTGGGAGACATTTGAGGTGTGTGAGTGTGTGTGCTTCCTACACACCTGAGCTCAGCTGGTGGAGTTTTCTGCGTCCACCCAGTATTTCTCGTAAACAAAATCACACGGAATGCAAAATTCACATTATGCTCCAACTGTCCCCTAACTGTTCAGTGGTGTTGGAACAAATTCACATCTTCAAAGCAAGCATCATAGCAGAACTGTAGTTATGGAGTACCTACTCTGTGGGAGGTACTGCCTGACACACAGTAGGTTCAGCAATCTACTGTCTCTGCCCTCGTGGGAGATACAGTGTAATGAGGGAAACAATAAACAAGTAAATAATCAATTTCATATAATATCATTTGTGTATCACCCTCCCCCCAAATTCATATGTTGAAACCTAACCCCCAAGGTGATGGCTTTTGGAGGTGGGACCTTTGGGAGGTGATTAGGTCCTGAGAGTGGAGCTCTCATGGATGGGATTAGTGTTCTTATAAAAGAGACCCCACAGAGCTCCTGGCCCCTTCCACCATATGAGGACACAGCAAGAAGATAGCTACGTATGAAGCAGGAAGTTTCTCTCATCAGATACCAAGTCTGCTGGCGCTTTGACTTTAGACTTCCCAGCCTCCAGAAATGTGAGAGATAAATACCCAGTCTATGGTATTCTGTTACAGCAGCCCAAATGAAGTAAGACAGTAGGACAGTAAGTTCTGGGTTTGTGGTAGGTGGAACTGTATCCCCCAAATTCCTATGTTGAAGTCCTAGCCCTCTTACAGGTTGATGTGTTAGTTCCTGGGGCTGCTGTTAACAAAGCCCCACAGACTAGTGACTTACACAGAAATTTAGTATCTCACAGTCTGGAGGCCAGAAGCCTGAGTGAGATCAAGGTGTGGTCAGGGTTCCTTCCTTCTGTGTGTTGTGAGGAAGAATTCATTCCATGCCTCTCCCTTAATTTCTAGTGATTTGCCAACAATCTTTGGCATTCCTTGGCTTGTAGAAACACCCCTCCCAATCTCTGTCTTCCCCATCATTGTCCGTGTGTGTGTGTGTGTGTGTGTGTGTGTGTGTGTGCAAATTTCCCCTTTTATAAGGGCATGAGTTATACTAGATTAGTGGCTCACCCTACTCCAGTAGAACCTTGTCTTAGCTGATTACATCTGAAACAACCCTATAGGGTCACA
The DNA here is from genome assembly GCF_028023285.1 of Balaenoptera ricei. NCBI lineage: Eukaryota > Metazoa > Chordata > Mammalia > Artiodactyla > Balaenopteridae > Balaenoptera > Balaenoptera ricei. Next base: position 185,998,187 of record NC_082640.1, on the reverse strand, counting down.
TTCTGAGGTACTGAAGGTTAAAACTTCAACATATGACTTGGGGGGTGGATACAACTCTACCTGTCACTTACTTCTTGCCCCCTTAAAGGGGCAAGGGAAGACCCCTTTAAGTAAGTGACATTTGAGCAAGAGACTTGAATAAAATGAGGGAGTGAGCCCTGCAGACATCTGAGAGAACAATTCCAGGAGGAGGGAACAGCAAATGTGAAGGTTCTGAGACAGGAAAACCGATTGGCCTGCCAAAGGAACAGGTCATTGTGTCTAGAAGGTAGCAAGGAGAAGAGTGGTGTAAGAGATGAGGTGAGAAACAGAATGATTCACCAATAGGAAATCCATCAACAAATTAACAAAATTAAAGGAGAAAAACCTTATGTATTTATCAGGGACCAAAACAAAACAAACCAAACAAAAAACAGCTGACGTTCCCAGTAAAAACTCTAAGGTATAAATAGACGAAAACTTCCTCTTATGATAAAGAATATTGGTTAGAGAGCAAAAGCATACATCATATTAATTGTATGATACAAAGACATTTCTGTTATTCAGAAATGAGGAGGGGGACTTCCCTGGTGGCGCAGTGGTTAAGAATCCACCTGCCAATGCAGGGGACACAGGTTTGAGCACTGGTCCGGGAAGATCCCACATGCCACGGATCAACTAAGCCAGTGTGCCACAACTACTGAGCCTGCGCTCTAGAGCCCGCGAGCCACAGCTACTGAGCCCATGTGCCACAACTACTGAAGCCCATGTGCCTAGAGCCCGTGCTCCGCAACAAGAGAAGCCACTGCAATGAGAAGCCCGTGCGCCACAATGAAGAGTAGCCCCTGTTCACTGCAACTAGAGAAAGCCCGCGTGCAGCAACGAAGACCCAACACAGCCAATAAATAAATAAAATTAATTAATTAATTAATTTAAAAAAAAAAGAAATGAGGGATGCCAGCAATTATGTTTTTGGTTCAGTATTGTTATTTTTGGAGAGTCTAGCTAAAGCAATAAGATAAGAAAAGGAAATAAGCAATATTCTCACCATTGTTTGCAGATAATATGCTCCTAAACACGCCCCTCTGCCTCAAATGAGGTGTTTTCAAACTATTAGAACTGAGTCACACAGACATAGAGATCAGAATTGTCATTGCCAGGGGGGAGGGGGGAGGGAGAGGGATGGACTGGGAGTTTGGGGTTGGTAGATGCAAACTATTATGCATAGAATGGATAAACAACGAGGTCCTACTGTATTGCACAAGGAACTATATCCAGTCTCCTGGGATAAACCATAATGGAGATGAATAAAAAAAGAAGAAGAATATATATATGTGTATAACTGAGTCACTCTGTTGTAGAGCAGAGATTGACACAACATTGTAAATCAACTACACTTCAATTAAAAAAAAAATAGAACTGAGTCAGTCCTCTTTTATGCCCTAACCTCGTGTACTCTGGGCCCACTTTCTTGCTCTAGTCATGGCTACAGCAACCAGCTGGTTGTGCAGATAGAGCCTGGCTGCTGCTTGGAATGCTTCTGGAGCTCACTCAGCCTACCTGGCACGTGCGCACACATGCAAGAGGGAGTTTGCAGGGCAGCCCTGGAGCAATGAGGAACGGGTGCCAGTGGACACATGCTCCCCTCGCTTCTGTGCATGAGTGGACAGTTCTGATGTTCGTGCTCTACTGCTCCTCAAGTATTCCCACAGCCGTGAGAACTCAACAATGCACCTGGCATAAGATTCCCCCGTCCCTGTTTCTCTTTTCCAGGGCCCCCATTCCTGATCCCTGTGATCACTTCCAAAAATAAACTATTTGCCCACAAGACCATGTCCCATGTCATAGATTCTGCTTTTGGAGGGAACCTGAATTAAGAGAGTTAGTACCAGAAGAGGCTGTAGAAAGCAGAACATTGGGAAAGAATTCTAAGATATGTCACACACCTTTCAGACCCCATTGTAGGAACCTTACTGCTGGTGGTAAGCGAGCTGGTGATGAGCTTTGGCCTGTGGCACAGTTACCGTGACTCACTAGGGGTGGATTAGGATGTCATGCACATGGAAGGTAAAGCACGGGCCTACACGTAGCAGTGGTCCTTTAATCGAACTGAGGCAAGGGTAAGAAGAAGGACTGTGGGTTAGGCTGACTTTTGCTAAGGGCTTTAAAAGCCTCAAATAATAATGACAGGTTCAGACCAGCCAACTATCAATTTAAGGCGCTCTGTGACTGTCCAGCAGCCTCATGGCAACCTGAAGAAACTCTTATCTCCTGCAGGCACAGGTCACTGTATGATGAAAATTGGTCCAGGATTATTCACATCTCTGAATACTGTTGGTTTTATTTTCTCTTCAGCCATGTTTAATCTCCTGTTTAACCTATCAGTGGGTGTTTTGTGTTAATTAAAATAATAAATGATTATATTTTCCATTTCTAGAAGGTTTTTTTTTTTCTTTTTCGGGGAGGAGAATCTCTTTCAAACTACTTGGCCATAGTCTCTTGTTCCTTGCTCATATTTTTAATATTTTATTTCTTTAAACACATACATAATTATTTTGTGTGTCTGATAACACTAATATCTGCCATCTTCTGGATGTGATTTTGTTGTCTGGTGTTTCCAATGGCTCTCACTCAGAGTGACTTCTTTTTTCCTTGTGCATTTTGTGACTTTTTTTTGGACAGTGAGTCCCCTATGTTCTCTCAAAAGTTATCCATAGGGAGTTGTTGAAACCTATATGGAACTTGCATTTCTCCAGAGAATGTTTGCAGTTTATCCTTTTCTAAAAATCGATTCTTAGTTTTGTTACTTTGCAGTCAGAGAATAAGTCTTGTAAGATTTCTCAATTTAGAAATCAACTTGTCTGTCGTAATAAGTATATAATTAACATTATACATTAAGGATGTTCCATGCACTGTTTATAGAAAAGCACGTTCTGCAGCTGACCGCAGACACCGAGGTGCAGGATGTCCTATTGTCACTTAACCTTTATCTCTGAGTCTGTGCTGCCAGGGGGCCAGGAAATTCCAGCTCGGTCAGTTTTGCGGCCCTGCTCCCTCAGGGCTGCACCGGAATGAGGGAGATTCAGTGGTACCCCAAGCCTAGAGACAGGGACAGTGCGGATATCTCATCTCCACTTCCAACCCAGGCCTGCAGGCCCCCTGAAGTCCTAAGGCACCTGTTAGTGCCTGAAACAGACAGTGGGCGGAGTTTACTCAGGTGGACAATCCCAGAAGTTCTGTCCAGCCCCCTCTGTCCCTACACAGCCTTTCTGCTCCGACATCAAGGAATAGCAAGAAGGTTGTGTAGCTGGAGAATAGAAGCTTGAGAGAGACTGGGGCACGGGAGTCAGACCTGGCGGAGCCCCTGTATAAGTAGGGTGATAAGACCCGTTTCCCGGGGCTTTTCGGTTTTTGCCTGCCGCTGGGTGAATGGGTTCATGCTTTCATTGTCCGGGTTGGGTTGGAGTTATGCGGTCACTCTACTCTTAGATCAGGAGGGCCCAATAGAAAGCCAGGGAGGGTTTAAGTGGGGGAGTGAAATGTGATGTACATTTTATCAAGTTCCCCTGTGCTCTGCTCAGTGACAAGAGGGCGCTGGCGGGGGCCAGAGTGAAGGCAGGGGCACGAGGGGCACAGAATGGGTGCCAGGAGCGAGTAACTCGGGACCCTCGGTTGAAGCTCCCTCACCGGTTCCCCCTTCCGTGGGGTCCTCCCGGCCAGGAGAGGGGCCCCGGCGGCGCAGCCCCACCAGGCCTGACCTTGAGCGAGGCCAGTCTGGCTTCCGGCCACGAGACTGGATCTGAAATGGTGGAGAAATGCTGGTATTTCCCGGCTGACGTGGAAGGGATCAGGTTACCTTCTGGTCCCGCGGGCGGAGCGGGCTCTCCTAGGAACCGGTGGCAGGGAGCAGGGAGTGAGGGAGGGGCCCCAGCCGGCAGGCCGACGGGGTACTGGGGAAAGGCGGAGAGCGGCCTGGCAGCTCGGGACCGACTGGAGAGGGAGGCCGGGACGTGGAGCTGGTGGGTGGGAGGCCGGCGCCAGACCGCCCGGGCCGGGGGCGGGGCAGACGCTGCGCCGGGCGCTGGAACCAGGGGCCGGAGAGGGGGGCGCGGGGCCCCGTCCCGGAGGCGGGGCGGGTGACCTCTGAGCCGCAGGGAGCAGATCGGGGCCGGGCGAGGGCAGGTCTGGGCGCGACGGAGGACGCCCACCCCGGCCCCGACGCCGGAGCCAGCGCGCCAGGCCCCCCGGGGTCCCCACCCCTCCGCTCTCGTCCCCGCCCCTCTCCCCCCTGCTTCTCCCTCCCCGCCCCTGCCCCCACGCCCCCCGCGGCCCCGGCGGCCGGGCCCCCGCCTCCGCGCGCCATTCCTCCGGCTGCGCGTCCCGCCGGCCGCGCCTGGGCCATGGCGGGCCTGGGGCCGCGACCCGCCAAGGGCTACCGGGTGGTGCTGCTCGGCAGCGTGGCCGTGGGCAAGACGGCGCTCGCCACGCAGTTCGCCTGCGGCAGCTTCCCCGAGCAGTGTGAGCCGTCGGTGGAGGAGCTCTTCAGCAAGGTGATCGAGGTGAACGCGGCGCCCGCCCTGCTGGAGATCGTGGACACGGTGGGCGCCGAGCACCTGGTCACCCTCAAGGACCTGTACATCAAGAACAGCGACGGCTTCGTGGTGCTCTACAGCGTGTGCAGCGAGGCCTCGTTCGAGGCGGTGCGGCCGCTGCGGGAGCGCATGGGCCGGCTGCGGGGGCCCAAGGCCGTGCCGCTGGTGCTCGTGGGCACCAAGGCCGACCTGGACGCCCAGCGCCAGGTGCTGACGGCGCGGGGCCGCGCGCTGGCCCGCGAGTGGCGGTGCCCGTTCCTGGAGGTCACGGCCAAGAGCAAACTCATGGTGGACCAGGTGTTCACGCAGGTGGTGCGCGAGATGGAGGCCCTGGCCCCGCCCGAGGAAGAGGTTCCGGCCATCCCCACCAACGCGCAGGAGACGTGGCCATCGGAAAGGTTCATCGGCTGATGTGCAAACGGTTCATGATTCCTGTATTCATCGCTTTTCTTGATTTCTGAAGCTCACTTTACTCCTCTGCCTTTTCGAAGAAAGTTATCCAGCTGTAAACAAGTGGTTGCTTCTATATATTGACTCAGATCGGTGCTTCAGACTGTCCAGAGCTTCTTAAATATTTTGTCGAAAACTTTGTTTACCTCTGACAGTACTGGAAGAAGAAATTAAAAATCGATTTTTTTTTTCTTGTATGGAGAGAGTATTACCCTTTTCTTCGAGTGGGATTTGTTGCAGGATTCTTTTTTTTTTTTTTTTGGTCATAATTAACACCTTCAAATGTCATCTGACATTTGACATTGATTGAGGAACATGACCTAAATCGAAGCTTTCCAATCCATGAGGCTTTCATGTGTTCCCCTCTCAATACAGCCTTGAATTGCAGTAGTAATATTTTCCTCTCTGCGTATTTCTAAATATAGTTATGACATACATAGCATTGGTTTGAAAGGGATATTGTATACCCTGGGAGGGGAAAAATCAACTGTGTACTCAGGCAGAGATAGTTCAGCTCTGCCTTCAGTTTTGTAATTGACATCTAGTCGATTTCTGCATCTGTAAATTAAGTGAAAATAAAATGACTCTAGAAGTTGATAGTTTTTAATATTTGTCTTTCTAGAACCTAAAGCTACAATTCCTAAAGTTTCCATACACCATATCTTTGCTTTTCAGTTATTTTTCCGGACAAGTTAGTTGCTAGGGTGAAAATGGCACCACATCTGTTTGTGTTTTGGCAGAGGTGCTTTCTGCAGCTAGTGTTTTTTTCCTTGTCACTTGCCAGAGTCGGATATGTTGTCTGAATACCTGCCTAGTTTAACAGTGACAGGGGTACTGAAGTAGAAGCAAAACGTGAAGAATCTTTTTGCATAGTTTTCACGTAACGATAGAAGAGACTTTTCTTGTACTGGTTTAAAAATATTATTGTTTTATAATATTAAAAACTGGTCTTTGATATGAGTTGCTTGTGTTTATTTGCACAAGTTAACAATTTTACCTCAGCTGTTGCAACAAAATTTTCAAATTTAGGAACCTAACTTAGCCATTTGAGCAAACTTCTAAAAATAATAAACAAGAAAGCTCCGTGCCTGTGATCTGAAATAATTTTGTTAAAGGAAAGTTATCTATAAAGTGATGGTTGTACAAGGCTCTGGGAGTTTTATTTATATTGTATATGATGTTTGACTAGAAGAATGGATTTTAACACAAAAAATAGATTTTAGAACCTAACAGTGCCTGAGAGCCAGTCCGCCCCACAGGAGAGGGCTAGGCTGGGACCTCCCCTGTCTTTTATCCCTTTCTCTTTCCCCTGGATGTTGGGGGCCGGGGCAGTTGGGGTGCTTACTTTTGAAGCCTTGAAACCCAGCTAAGTCACTACTCTCTGACCCTCTGTCTCCTGGGGTCACTCCTCCTGGCAGTATTACCTCACACCCTTTTCCGGAACCATCATTTCTCCAAGGGGACAGTTCAAACACAGGGAGGAGGGGAGGGGGCGGTGGGGTGGTGGGCAGGCAGGAAGCATCTCCTGGCCTCAGCTTTGTCCAAAGCTGCCCCCTCCTCCTGCAGAAGCAGAGGTTATAGAGCCAAGACTGTTCCCTGACTGGGTGTGGGCGGTGCAGAGAAAGCAGGGGGTGGGGCTGGGGTGGGCGGGTGAACAGCAGCTCCTTCCCAGCCCTGAGAGCTGGGCCCCCAGGACTGCCAGCTGGCGGCTCCCCTCGCCCTGCCTGCCCTGCCTTTCTGACTCTACTTGCCTATGCTGAGGCCTCCGGGGAGGTTCTGTGTCCCTGGATCCCAGGCCCTCTGCATGTCAGGCCTGATCCAGGAAAAAATACACAAATAGCCATTTCTTCCTTTAAATTACTAGAACTATCTCAGACTACCACTCAGATCCAAGTGTCGGCTTAGAGCCCAGGGGTGTTCCTGACTGACTGGTCAACGCAGGAATGATCAGCCTCACGTGATCAGCTCCTGTGACCTCAAGAATATGTATGAAGCAGCTTTCTGGGTGTAATATGCTCACACACACACACACACACACATAAAATTAAAGACCCAGATACTAATTTTCTTTCTCTTCCTGCATTTCTAATTTCTAACTTATGCATGTTATTTACAAGTTTCCTGCAGTCCCTCTGGCCTCAACTGAGGCCTAAATAACTCTACGGTGAATTTGCAAGTGGCCGATATGAACAGTTGTCAGGGTACCATGTTACCCGGAAGCACTGTGCCCAGGTGGAGGGACCCATGAAACTGTGGCAGCCAACCTGATAGCTCGAAAGCGGTGTTCAAATCACAAGCCCTTTGTTTAGCACTGGGGAATGTGAAACTGGTTTCCAAAGAGTGTGGAACATTCACTTACCCACAAGCAGGGTGAGTGCTTCTGATTCTCCAAATGCCCTGCAACTCAGGGCACGGACAGATCTTTTTCTTGCCAGTGTGTTATGGTTCAGTTTGTATTATTCAGATTGCTGGTAATGCTGAGAATTTTTTTTTTTGGCCTTGCCACGTGCCTTGCGGGATCTCAGTTCCCTGACCAGGGAACGAACCCAGGCCATGGCAGTGAAAGCGCCGAGCCCTAACCACTGGACCACCAGAGAACTGGTGACACTGAGAGTTCTTTTTGAGGTTTTTAAATGACATTTGGGTTCCTCTTCTGTAAAATGCCCGCTCTTTTTGCCCGCTTTTAAAATTGTGTGATCTGTCCTTTTCTTCTTGGTTCTTGGCCTCTGAGATGCCCCCAGTGATCCCCACCTCCTGGTACTCATGCCTTTGTGTGGTTCCCTCCCCTCGAGTCTGGGCAGGACCTAGTGACTCTCTTCTAAGGAATATAACATAACAAGAGTGATCGGGTGTCACTTCCAAGATTATGTTCCACCCCTGTGCAAGGATGACACGCAAATTTGTGAAGCGTTCTATATGTTTTAGTCTTGGAAATACTAAATATGATAGGTAAAGTAAAACTTTTAAAAAAACTCTAAAAAAAAAAAAGATTATGTTCCAGAAACACTGATTTCTATCTTGCTCACCCACTCTGTCTCTTTCTCAGAGCCCTCGTTCCGGGAAAAGCAAGCTGGCCCGTTGTGACTAGCTCAGTGGAGAGCGCCTTGTAGCAAGGAACTGATGTCTGCAGCCGGCAGCCAGAGAGGATGTGACACCCACTGACAGCCTCATGAGGGAGCTCGGGAGGGGGATGTTTTCCCAGTTGAGCCTTGAGATGACGGCCACCCAGCTGACCCTTTGCTGCGGCCTGCGGGAGACCTTGAGCGGAGGGCGCAGCTGAGCCACAGAAACTTGAGATGATGAATGTTCATTGTTGTACACCACTGCGTTTTAAGGTAATTTGTTATGCAGCAATAGAGAACTAATATAGCTTTTTGGTATCTGGAAATGGGGTGCTGACACACAAATACCTAAAAGTGCAGGACTGGCTTTGGAACCACGCGGGCAGAGGCCAGAAGGATTCTGAGGAGCGTTAGATAAATGCTAAATAACCATGGACAGACCATCAGTGGAAAGCTGGACTTTGAGGAGGCTGTCAGCGAGGGTTCAAAGGAGGCGAAGAACAGGGGTTCCTGTTATGTAATGGCAGAAAGCTTAGCAGCTGTGTGTCAAATCTGTAGTTAAATGGAGAGCCCAAAAGGTGCTCATTGTTTTTTGTTTGTTTTTGTTTTTTTTAATAGGGCTTTATTTATTATTTATTTATTTTTTATCTTTGGCTGCGTTGGGTCTTTGTTGCTGCACGCGGGCTTTCTCTAGTTGCGGCGAGCGGGCTTCTCTTTGTGGTGGTTTCTCCTGTTGTGGAGCATGGACTCTAGGGACACAGGCTTCAGTAGCTGTGGCACATGGGCTCAGTAGTTGTGGCTCAGTAGCTGTGGCACATGGCTCAGTAGTTGTGGGCTCTAGAGCGCAGGCTCAGTAGTTGTGGCACATGGGCTTAGTTGCTCTGCGGCATGTGGGATCTTCCCAGACCAGGGCTCGAACCCATGTCCCCTGCATTGGCAGGCGGATTCTTAACCACTGCGCCACCAGGGAAGTCCCTTGTTTGTTTGTTTGTTTGTTTTCTGGCTGCGCCACGTGGCTTGCAGGATCTTAGTTCCCTGACCGGGCCCCAGCAGTGAAAGCGCTGAGCCCTAACCACTCAACCACCATGGAATTTCCCAAAAGGTGCCCATTGAAATTCATGATCTAGATGGTAGATTTCCAAGCAAAGTGCAGAAGTTGCTGTCTGGTTTCTTCTTGCTGCTTATTTTAAAATGTGAGAAGAAAGAAATAAGAAAGAAAGAAATTGAGAGAACTGGTAAACAAAAAGGAACAAGTACTTGATGGTTTTGAGAATTACCAGTTTCTCCAAATGGCAAAAGGGGCTAAAATTAAGAAATGACTTCCAAGTGGATTTCAAATCCAGAAGAATTGGTCTAAAAATGAAGCCAATGGTGTGACTGTAAAAGCTTTTACTAAGACCTCAGAAAGATCAAAGTTGATACCTCAGAGTACTGTTCAGTCACACAATGGGTCTCTTAAGAAGACTGAGGTGAGCCCACAAATCCTCCCAGTCAAACAACAGGGCCTAGGTATTGTTCCTCAGACAAGTCAGTAGGAGCCCAAGTGGAGCAGGGCTTATCTCAAAGACTTTGGTGGGTTTATCTTTTCTCTAATGGAGTTAGCCTCAAATCATAGGTGATCCACAAAGTTTTTGAAAGAATTGTATCAGCAAAAGCACTACCAGCTTGGACTAAAAGACACTGAGCCAGTTCAAAATGAACGGAGATTTTGGAATCACCCCTCCCCATCCCTGGTCACCCAAAATTTTACTGGAAGGAAGCAGGCTGAGAAAACTACTTGGTTTCAAACATGTGCTATCTTTCATTTAAAAAAAATAATAATGTTTTAAAAAAATAAAAGGATGACTCAGAGAGTAGAATAAAGAGCTCAGAGGACAAAGCCCGAAGCAATGGAGGATTATTTCCAGGATTAAGACCAAACCAAAGAATTTCTTGGCTGGGTTTCAGAATTGCTATGGACTGGTGACTCTTTTGTGTTTCCCATCTGCCCCCCTTTTTGAACAGGAATGTTGACAGCAGCTCTCCTATGCCAGTTGCACCATTGTATATGCAGGGTATGTGTGGCAGGGGAGAGGCGGATAACCTTTCTCTTAGTTGCATGGATCTACAGGCCAAGAGAAATTATATTTGAGCAGCTGTTTACTTAAGGAACTACACCAGAGGGGCCTCATCCTGGCTAGACTTCATTTAGATGACAAGGTTGTAAACTTTAAGCTTATCAAGCATGGATGATTACTAATCCGTTTTATAATGTTAAACCAACATTGCATTCCTGAGATAAACTCCAACTGGCTGTTATTTGCTATAAATTTGATACATTTGATAAATCGGTTTTCCTAAGATTTTGCTTCATATTTTTGCCTCTGTGTTTACGAATGAGACTTGCCTACAGTTTTATTATACTGCCCTTGTTTGCATTTGGTATCAGTATTATGTTAACCTACACAAAAACGTAGTGGGGGACTATCCCCTCTTTTTCTAGTCTCTGTAGATTCTGTGTGAGACTGAAATGATCTGTTCTTTCAATATTTGGCAGGTATTGCTTGTAAATCCATTATTTTGAAAAGATTTCTAATGTCTTTCATTGTTACAGGCTTTATATTTTCTTCTTAATTTAGTTTCCTAGTTTGTATTTTTCCAGGAATCTATACATCCTATGTCTTTTCAAATGTGTTGGCATAAAATTGTTCGTAACAACCTCTTACAAGATTTTGAGTAACCGTAGCATCTCTGGTTACATTCTCCGCTTTGTTCCTAATATTGTTTATTTATGCCCTCTCTCTAGCTCCAGTTCTTTCTCTAGTTCCTTCTCTATCTATCTTTGGTTTACTCCAAAATTCACAAAAGAAAAAGTCGATACATTCTCAGAAGAGATTCTAAGATGAGTTTAGCATGCAGGACGCTCATTAAGAGATGCTTTTAGGAAGGACAGCTATGGAAGGAAGGGAAGGGAAGTAGGAGGGCAGAGGGAGGAGTTGAGCAATGCAAACATGATAATGGCCCCAGCCAACCATGATAATGGCCCCAGCCAACTAGAATGGCTCTTCAGGTGTTCTGAGTTGGGTGAGAATGGCCAGGTCTTTATACTGCCCCGTCAGGTCAGTCACTGGATGTGTGATATTGAGCAAGCCTGCTCTATACACTGAGGTAGTCCCTGATTGACAGCTGAAGTCTGTCAATCAACAGCCCTCCCAGCAGCTGAGGCAACAAGCCTGTTGAAGGAGAATCTGGGCAGTGCCTCTGCAGTCCTTCATGGCAATGGTGGCGTAAATAAGTCAGATCTTTATTCTCCTTGGTTTGCTTCCAGTCTAGCTAACTCATGCCTCAAGTTTTTCTTTCTTATAACTTTGCTAGAGTTAGCCTGAAGCAGCCAACACATGCCACTTACTCGTTTTTTTCTAACTGCTTCCTTTACTACATGTACCAGTCAATTCAGAAGAAGGAAACTAGACTAATTATTTCAACAGAGAGAATTCAACATAAAGAATTATTCACCAGGTATCAGAAAACTGAAAAAGCAAAAAGGCGGCAATAATTTATCTCAGAGCTGGTATTTCAGGAAGCAGCGACCATGCCTAGTGCTGGGGGAACAAAGGTAAGAGGCTGAGATTATTAAAATTTAGAAGCTTAGAGAAGGGATCCTGTAGGAACTGAGAGCCAGACCTCTGAGGAAGGGTCATGCCTGATTTGTGCTGATGCCTCAGTAGCTGGATGGAGGGACCTCAGAGAGCTGAGATCCAACATCTCTGAGGAGAGGGCACCAGGGCGCTGGTGCTGGTATTCCAGAGGAGGAATGCAGTGAGGCTGGTTCTAGAAATGTGGGAAAACTGCAGACCGGAATCCACTGCTGCTGTTGAAATCACCTGCTACACTCACAAGTGAAGCACCATTTCTCTGGCAAACAGAGAAGAATGAGTGCTTTTTCCCTCTTCCAGCTTTCCGATCGACATCCATTACCTACTTTGGTGAGATGCTAACAGGCAGCTAGTTGGCAAAGGAGAAATGTGTTTGCAGAGACCCTGCCTTAGCATCAGAAAGCAGAGTGTAGAAGCGTGGGTTTGAAGGAGAGAGAATAATAGCAGTCCCCCTCTTTGACTGCTAAGCACCCATACATACACTTCTACACACACAACAACAGAAACAACTTTATGCTTCTACTGAACAAGATGTAACTATTTATTCTAAATTGAAAATGCTCTCCCCCTCATCCCAAACCACGGGGAACAAAAAGTCCCAAGAGTCATTGCATCCATCGCTGGGATACAGTTACAATATCCATCTCTGGACTGCGTTAATGACTCCATAAATTCAGGCCCAGTCCCACGTGAATATGCTGTTACCGAAAGACTAAATTTTAAGGTTCACCACCACTTGCAATCCTTCTATAAAATAATGGGAAGAAGGAGAGAAAGAAGCTATCAGTGATATGCATACACAGCCACATAACATGAAAGGAAGAAAATTTTCATGGCTACCATAGGCATTGTTTCTGTAACCCATCATAAGGCCATAGTTGATTTTTAAATTGTGATAAAGTACACATAACACAAATTTTGCCATTTTAACCATTTTTAAGTGTACCGTTTTGTAGTGTTAAGTATATTCATGTTGTTGTGCAACCAATCCCCAGAACTTTTTCATTTGTAAACTGGAACTCTGGATCCATTAAACAACAATTGCTCTTTGCCATTTCCCCCTCCTCCCTGTGCCTAGCACCCACCATCCCACTTCCTGTCTCTGTGAATTTGACTACTCTAGTACCCCAAAGAAGTGGAGTCAAACAGTATTTGTCTTTCTGTGACTGTCTTATTTCACTTGGAGTGATGTCCTCAAGGTTCATAATGTTGTAGCCTATGTCAGAATTTTCTTTCTCTTTAAAGCTGAGTAACATTCCACTGTATTATGTACACATATACATGTGTATGTATAGACCACATTTTGTTTATTCATTCATCCATCAGTGGACACTCGGGTTGCTTCCACCTTTTGGCTATTGTGAACAGTGCTGCTAAGAACATGGGTGTGCAAATCTTCTCTTCTGCTTTCAATTCTTTTGGAAATATACTCAGAAGTGGACTTGCCGGACCGTATGGTAATTCTAGGCTTAAGTTTTTAGGGATCACAATCCTGTTTTCCATAGCAGTACATCCTCACCAACGCCAGCAGCGCACACGTGCTCCAATTATTCCACATCCTCATGACCACTTGTAATTGTCTTTTTTTTTCCCCATAGAAGTCATTCTAATGGGTGTGAGGTGATATCTCATTGTAGTTTTGATTTGCATTTCCCTAAAGATTAGTGATGTTGAGCATCTTCTCATGTGCTCACTATTTGTATTTCTTCTTTGGAGAAATGTCTGTTCAAATTCTTTGGCCATTTTTTTAATCAGGTTGTATTTTTGTTGTTAAATTTTAGGAATTCTCTTTAAATTCTGGATGTTAGTCTCTTATGAGGTACGTGATTTGCAAATATTATTTGCAAAAGGGTTGCCTTTTTACTCTCTTGATAATGTCTTTTTTTTTTTTTAATACATTTATTTATTTATTTTGGCTGAGTTGGGTCTTTGTTGCTGTGCGTGGGCTTTCTCTAGTTGCGGCGAGCCGGGGCTACTCTTTGTTGCGGTGCGCAGGCTTCTCATTGCGGTGGCTTCTCTTGTTGCAGAGCACAGGCCCTAGGCGTGCGGGCTTCAGTAGTTGTGGCTCGCGGGCTGTAGAGCACAGGCTCAGTAGCTGTGGCACACCGGCTTAGGTGCTCTGCGGCATGTGGGATCTTCCCGGACCAGGGCGCGAACCCGTGTCCCCTGCATTGGCAGGCGGATTCTTAACCACTGCACCACCAGGGAAGTCCCTTGATAATGTGTTTTGATGCACAAAATTTAAAATTTTTCATGACATCCATTGTTCAGTTTTTCTTTTGTTGCCTGTGCCAAGAAATCACTGCCGAATCCAAGGCTGCGAAGACTCTGACCTACGGAAACACGGGGTGGGTCTATTCTGCTTGCTAGTCTGTGTTTGTCTTCATGCCAGCATTACACTGTTCTGGGCACCAAAGCACTGCAGCAGTTTTGAAATCAGGAAATGTGCCTTCCAGCTTTGTTTTTTTTCAAGGTTGCTTTGGCTGTTTGGGATCTCTTGACACTCCATATGAATTTTAGGATGTTTTTTGCTATTTCTGAAAAAATGCCATTGAAATTTTCATAGGGATTGCATTGAATCTATAGATTGTTTTGTGTAGTATTGACATGTTAACAGTATGAGGTCTTCCAATCCATGAACATGGAATGTGTTCCCATTTATTTGTGTCTTTAATTTTTTCAGCAATTTATTGTTGTCTTCATAGTACAAGTCTTTTTTTTTTCTCTAAAGGTCATTTTATTGTAAAACCATAAATACAACACTGACATGAAATCATTTAAACAACTGATCCTCTCTAACCATTAAAAGGATGTCTTTTTGCCTTGGCATCAACCAACCGGGAAATAATGTTGCAAGAATTCAGCGGGTAGGGGGTGCTGAATTCTGGGCTGAGGCTTTTGGCGATTTAAGGAAACAAGTGCAACCTTCCTCTTCTCCTTGGGAATGTCCCACTTTGGGACAAGAACAGACAGGTAAAAACAGCAACATTTAAACAGCTCAGTTTTAAATTTTATTATTATTTTGTAAAAATCTTTTTTTTCTGTTCCTTTCCTCCATTTGACACAAGTGGAGGAATTCCATGGGCATAGCCTATTATTTCATTTTTTTTGCTGTAAAATTAATCCCTTGATCAAAGAAATGTTCTGTGGGATAGCATGAAGGTCCATAAGGCGTACTGTAAATCTGTGGATGGTGGTGCTGGCAGAAGCATTACAGGCAGTGAAGGCAAATCCATATCCAGAATAAATGTCTACCCAGTGAGGGCAAATTGCTGCTCCTTCCACAAGGGAAGAGATCTACTGTAATTGACTTTTCACCAAGTGACTAGTTGGTCCCTTGGGAAATGACACCATACTAGGGGCTCAGTATTAGTCTCTGCTGTTACTCAACAGTGATGACAGCCAAATCAGACTTGGTGAGGCCAAGTCCGTGATGTTGAGCCCCTTCATAGCCTCTGTCCCTGCCTCCTTGGCTGTTCTGCACATGGGCCCATTGAACGAGCACTTGGATGGACGGCTAAAGAGGCTGAACCGCTATGCACAGGATGAACTGTCTTGCTCAAGTGATTTATTTAATTTTTTAATTTTTTGGCCATGCCGCGCGGCCTGTGGGATCTTAGGTCCCCGCCAGGGATCGAACCTGCACCGCCTGCAGTGGAAGCCCAGAGTCTTAACCACTGGACCACCAGGGAAGTCCCTTGCCCAACTGATGCTTGAGAGCCTCCTCTGCAGTAGATGCCTTTGGGTGGGTATTCACATGTGGTCAATTTTCTTCATAGTCTATGCCTATCCGGAGAGGTCCATCCTCATGTCTCCTCCCCAGATCACCTCTTCACCGATTTTTTTTTTTTTTTAACATCTTTGTTGGAGTATAATTGCTTTACAATGGTGTGTTAGTTTCTGCTTTATAACAAAGTGAATCAGCTATACATATACATATATCCCCATATCCCCTCCCTCTTGCCTCTCCCTCTCACCCTCCCCCGATCTTCCAGTCTTGTTTTTTCCAAGTCTCTGATGGTCCAGCCAAGCTATTAGCAACTGTCCATGAGCAAATGTAGAGCCGCACTTCTAGCCATCTTTCAGTCCAAAGGAATGCTTGAAATGGAGACCGCTGGGAGGATTTTCCTTCATCACTCTCCTTTTTTATTTTATTTTATTTTATTTATTTATTTTTGGCTGTGTTGGGTCTTCATTGCCAGGTGCGGGCTTTCTCTAGTTGCGGCGAGCGGGGGCTACTCTCCGTTGCGGTGCGCGGGCTTCTCGTTGTGGTGTCTTCTCTTGTTGTGGAGCACGGGCTCTAGGCACGCGGGCTTCAGTAGTTGTGGCACGTGGGCTCAGTAGTTGTGGCTCACGGGCTCTAGAGCACAGGCTCAGTAGTTGTGGTGCACGGGCTTAGTTGCTCCTCGGCATGTGGGATCTTCCCGGACCAGGGCTCGAACCCGTGTCCCCTGCATTGGCAGGCGGATTCTTAACCACTGCGCCACGAAGGAAGCCCCATCACTCCTTTAGGGCCACCTCTGAGTGGGACTGTAGGGCCGCAGCCATCCACTCCTGGACCATCTGTAAACCAGGATCAAGGTTTTTCCTCCTCAATCTGCTAGTCATAAGGACCTCCCTGTGAGGCCATAGGTGTGGATTGTGGGTGAGGAGACACAGCCTATCAGCACATTTCCACAGACTCTTTAGGTACGTGGTCTACCTTCAAAGGCACTGGACAACAGTTTTACCAAATGTTTTGCCGTGGTAGCACAGGGCTCACCGGCTTCCCAGCCCACCTAGATGCATACTTACACCAAGGGCAAAGCAGCCCCTGCCATCTGGGAGCCGGCCTGGCGCTCACAGCTACACCACGGCGTTCTCCTGTTGAACAAAAACAAGTTCACAGAACATGACCTAGACGGATCAAGACAAAAACAAGAGCGCCCTGTCATCAGGTCTAAACACAGACAAAAATGTGAATACTTTCAAACCACAAAAAATGACCAAACATTCCCCCTCTCTCAGCTACTGTGAGTGATGAATGCTTCTTTACCAAGTGCAGGCTTCCCTCCTTATAGATAAGAGTGATTATGATATTCAAGCATGTAATTTCCCCCACTACCTGACAGCATCTAATCCAGAGCAAAGCCCTGCTTCCTATTAAACTTTCACCAAAACCACCTCATACAAGCCCGTAACCAAGTGCCTTCTAACATCTTCTTACTGAGACACCCCATGGCTCCCAGGTGTGTGTTCCCCTCACTGCAGTGTGGAGTGAAGTCAACTTTTTCTTGGCCACAGTCCGCGGCTTGCGGGATCTTAGTTCCCCCACCAGGGATCAAATCCGTGCCCCCTGCAGGGGAAGCGTGGAGTCCTAACCACGGGATCGCCGGGGAAGTCCCCGGAGTAAAGTCAACTTGTTCAGTGACAGGTGTGCTCCTCTGGTCTTTAGCTGGAGGGCAGCGACATGACCCACACCTCACCTGTTACCACAGGTGGTAAGGCCACATCATTTCTAGCAGCAAAACCTGGGGCAGTCAGGGTGCGGGGAGCAGAACCACGGGAGGTAATCTAAACAAGGCTGATTTACTAGACAGGATCAGGAAGAGCTGGAGGAACAGGTTGTGGGCTTGGCCTCTGAGAACACTTCCAGAATAATAAAAGCTGCCTGGGGGTGGGGGTGGGGCTTCCGCCCTCCGGACCTGCCTCTAGAGTCAGGAGTTTGCAAAACATCCAGAGCTACCATCCCAGGTTCTGGCAGCCAAAATAGAGATGCTTCTGCTGCTACTCTCACTGCTGTCCCCGCCTGCCAGCACCCGGGCAGCTGGGAGGGGACACGGGAACCTGCTCAGAGAGTCCCCATCGCTTCACGACCTTGCTCATCAGCAGAAAAGAGCAAAGAGCAGCGGGGGCATGGCCTCCACGCCCTTTCCCACTTCCAAAGCTCCTGGAAGATCATGCAGTTGGCGGACTCCAATTCCCATGCAGATCCGGGACGGAGGAAGTGCGGACACGCGGCTCTAGCAATTCCCCCAACGCGGCCTCGAGCAGCTGCACGACCCACTTCCAGATTTCTCTTTCTTTTTCTTTTTTTAACAAAACCAAACTTTTGGGTTTAACCCCACTGGGTCCGGACTGCTGACTGGCGCGGGGAAGAGCAGGGTCTCCCGGGGGTCTGGGTCTGGGACTCTGGGCTGCGAAAGCAGGAGCCCAGGTATCGGCTGCGGCAGAAGGGCTCCTGGGGCTCCCTCGGAAAGGCCTGCCCTGCCCTGCGCTGTCGGGGAGGGGGCTGCGTGGGCAGTGTGGGCGCAACTAGTCAACGGTGCTTTCAGGTGAAATGGGGACAGACGCTCAGTCCCAAAGGCATGAAGGCCCCGGAGCCGTCCGAAGGCATCTCGGGGAGGGCAGCCACTGGGGCGCTGAGGAAGTCCACAGGGGGATATCTCTCCAGATTCCATCTGTGCAGGCAGTGAACCCCCGGCCTCTCCCGGACGGGCCTCTAGCACTTTCCCTGAACCTCAACACAGGAGGTCAGGGCTTCCTGGGGTGCGGACACCAGAGCTCGAACTCTCAGACGTCCTGTTACACATGCGTGTTGTGAGGTCACACTCAGCTAGTGAGTGAGGCCCGCCCGCATTCCTGGGAGGATCGCAGGCCGCAGGGGAGACCTCGCACCCGGGTTGGCAGCCGTGGGCGGGGCGAGGAGGGGCTGCGCATTCCAGCGGGCGGAGGCGGGTCCCGTGGCCCGGCTGGCTGACCGCGCCTCCCGCCGGCCTGGCCACGCCCCCGCCCCGGCCGCCAATGCGCCTGCGCCTGCGCGGGGCGGGGCTGCGGAGAATCAGCTTTTATGGAAAGTTGGTGCCTGTGTTGGGAACGCGGTCTGTTACGCAGGGAGGCCGGGACGCGGGAAGTCTGGGCTGCCGTGGGCCGGGAGGCAGGGGGCGGGCCGGGCCACGAAGGGCCCCCGACGCTGGCCCCCACGAGGTGTTTGTGCTGCGGCGGCGGAGGGGCCATCTCTGGGACGAAGACGCACTCGGGTGGCGGGGAAGGAGCCTCTAAGGGCAGCTACTTCGGTGCCTCCTCGGTGACTTGGAGGGAGGGGCGTGTCCAGAGGAGGACGTCCTTACTCAAGGTGTAAGGTGACACCGCCGGGGAGGGGAGGGGAGGGGAGGCCCACCCAGCGCGGGAGCAGGGCGGTGAGCCTTTTGGTTTCCAAGGCTTCAAAACACAGTCCAACACCTCGGAGGGAGGGGACGCCGACCGAGCCCCAGAGCCCGCCCTGCCTCGGCTTGAGAATTGAGTTCTTTGGTTTTGTTTTTGTTTTTGAGGTGGGTAGTAAGATAAAAGCCATCACCTTATTTAAATGTTATATGGAATATTAATAGAACTCCCCTTGACAAAGTTATTTAGTTGTTACAGATCAAAATACGGTTCTGAGGTTTGTTTGGGGTTTATTTTATTTGGAAGCGTGTGGCCGGCCGGTGTAGCTGATGAAGTAGAGAAGCCACAAATCAACACAAACTGCAGCTTTTCAAAACAAGCTAAAAAGATAATCCTTCCTAAAATTGCAAATGGTAAAACCTTTCAGAAAAGAGTTCCCCATACACCACTATCAAAAACTAGGATCTAAAAAAGGACTTAGGGGACTTCCCTGGTGGCGCAGTGATTAAGAATCTGCCTGCCAATGACCGGGTTCGAGCCCTGATCTGGGAAGATCCCACATGCCGCGGAGCAACTAAGTCCGTGCGCCACAACCACTGAGCCTGTGCTCTAGAGCCCGTGAGCCACAACTGCTGAGCCCATGTACCACAACTACTGAAGCCCACGCGCCTAGAGCCCGTGCTCCGCAGCAAGAGAAGCCACCGCAATGAGAAACTCACGCACCGCAACAGAGTAGCCCCCGCTCACCGCAACTAGAGAAAGCCGTCGCGCAGCAACAAAGACCCAATGCAGCCAAAAATAAATAAAAAAAAAAAAAAAAAACTACTTAAAAAAAAAAGGACTTAGGCTTGATAGGTTTTCTGTTCCAGTGCTGATGCTACCTTTAAAATATTCGAGAGGTCAGACTGAATAGAGGGATATGCTAAACACCTTTTAAAATACATTTGCAAAACTCGGTGTTGTTTCTCATTATGCCGATTTTGCCCTTCCTCTTAACAGAATTCTTGGGAGAGAAGTTAAAAAAGTAGATGTGCCATAGATGTGCTAACAGCTAGTTAACACAGCTTTAAAATTCATTCAGACAAATGTAAAATCACTTTATTTATGCTCAATTTACTGATGCAAATGTCTACTAAAACGAAAATTTACAAAACTGGCAGAGCTGAGTTCTTGGGTCTGGATACACAATTAATACCCCAGCGATGCAGGCCTTCTCAAGGCATTCCTAGGGAGGTCATAACTATATTTAGAGTGATACAGAAAGGGCCACAACTGCAGTTCAGGGCTGCAACTAAGCTTTAAAATGTGTGAAGCTTCCTAGTATTCTGAGCTTACTCGTCAGCTAAATTGTCCAGTGAAAACATTAATTATAACTCTCAGAGCAGGTTCTGCATATTATCTCATCTATACAGCAGTGTCTTAGTGTGTCTCCCCTCCCAGGAAACAAAGTGTCAAAGCCTGAGTATGCCAGACAGGGAGAAAGTTTCTAACTAAGTAACCACTGGTTTGAGGCTCAATTCTTTTTTTCTTTCTTTAAAAGACACTGATTTGGTCATTCTGAGCTCAAATATTTACTCATTACAAGCACAGAATGTGATTAAGAAAATCATTTATATTTTTAAAAACCATCCCTTGCATTTCGACCATTTTGAAGATCTTAGAAAGCTAAAGGGCTGACTGATAAGGACCAGATTTCATACTGGTGGGAACAACTGAGCACCCCTGTTCTCCGCCCATGGATCTTGCGGGGCCAAGGCCACGGCACAGGCTGGTCCTCTACCCAGCCAGCACCAAGGCCCCCATCTGGGGACACTGAAGTGGTGGCACAGGACCTCACTGTAGATTCCACCTCAGGCTAGTCTCCACCTCATGCTGGACCTGAGTGCACACCTGGTCCACCAGGGCCTCGCTCTCTGCTGGGACCTCCAGACCCCAGCACCGCCCCTAGCAGGCCAGTGTGTGCCCTGTACTGTCAGCCCCTCAACTCACTTGCTGAAGCTTCCACCACCACCCGATGTGCTTGCCAAGGTCTGGGTGGCCCTCCAAGGCATGAAGAGCTTGTGGAATTTTATACCCCCCATTAAACTACCATTCAAGAGTGAGGATAAAATGAAAATATTTTCAGAGAAACAAGAATGGAAAGTGTTAGTAACAGACTGTGATTAAAGCATGCACTTCAGGAAAAAGGAAATTGAACCCAGAACAAAGATTTGAGAAGAATGGTGAATGAAACAGATGAGGCAAGACCCAGAGAAGTCAGTGAACAAACTGAGTCTGGGTGATCCCATTATTTTGACCTATTAGACAACAAAAAAAGAACCTCCACATTCCAAGAAGTGACATGAGAACCCTTCTGCATACAACTTATTAAGAAGTGTCTGACTGATTCGGGGACCATATCACTCTCAACAGGCTATTGAAGAGGAAGTTTATGGTAATGGTGGCCTAGGTAGTCTAGAACTGCCTGCCAAAGACAAGTGAACTGATGAACAAGATCTAGAAAACATATTCTTCAGGGCACCAGAGAGCTTACAAGATAACAACCCAGAGAAAACAACCCAGGCAGCATCACACAGTAGGAATCCGGAGAAGTGAGTCTGGCAGTTGGGAAAGCTTTTTCCCTAGGGACAAATCCAGGAGAGATGGAAGGCTGTGCTGCATCTTTGAAAGCCTCAGTGGCTTCGAGGCGTGGAATTGAGGTTTGTCTGTAGAGATGACCACTGATGACTCCTGCACACACAGCTGCTCCTTCCGTAAGGAGGCGAGTCTGTTTCCTTTCCCTTAGAATCTGACTTCCTTTGACTAATAGAATGTGGCATTAGGTGATATTGTGTCAGGTCCAGGCCAAGGCCTTAAGAGGACCAGCAGCTCCTCTCTGGTCCTCTTGGGATGCAGTCACCAGATAAAGGAGTCAAGACTAGACTACTGGATGGTGGGAGATTATATGAAGAGAAAGAGCTGAAGCCATTGCAGCCTTCCCGGATGAGTGAATCCATGCACCTTCCCTCCTCAGCTGAGCTGCATAAGTGACTTTAGCAGAAGAACTGTCCAGCTAAGCCCAGTCAATACTCAGAGTCATAAGAAATAATACATCTTTTAAATTTAAGCCACTGAGTCTCTGGGTTTTTGTTATGCAGCAACAAATAATCAACAGAGTCTGTGGCCCACCAAGATTGGGGCCCCAGGGAAAACACATGCTACTTTGAGCTGGAATCTTAAAGGGTTGAACCCTAGAAGTGAGGGTTAACTGGAAGTAAATCAACCTTCAGAGAGACTGGAGCCCAGCTTTAGGAAAAACTTTCAGGGAAATCTCAAACCCAGAAATTAGATTAAGCCTGAAAATTACATTAGATTAAGTCCTCTCTTATGGTTAGTGCTCCCAGGCACCTGGAAAAAAACAATTAAAACTCTTCTGGAGAAAGAGAACAACCTAAGCTTCAAATTGTTTCAGTGATTTATCCAATATGTAAAAAAGATCATCAGGCCCACAATGAGAGATGAAGAAAAAAAAAAAAGTAAAGATAAGAACAGACCCTAGAGACCCAAGATACTGGTTTAATCAGACACAAACTTTTACTCTGTTCAAAGAAAAAA
Organism: Balaenoptera ricei; assembly: GCF_028023285.1. Lineage (NCBI taxonomy): Eukaryota > Metazoa > Chordata > Mammalia > Artiodactyla > Balaenopteridae > Balaenoptera > Balaenoptera ricei. The sequence goes on along the minus strand of NC_082640.1, from coordinate 185,975,732 downwards.
CAAAAAAGCTTGAAAAATTTAGCAGACAACTGGAAACTGTAAAAATCACATAGCATATATGAAAAAGAATCAAATAGAAATTCTAGAACTAAAAAATTGAAAAACTTAAATCCCAGTTGACAAGTTAACTGCAGATTAGACACAGCTCAAGAGAAAAATCAGTGAACTCTGAGAGATTTCAAAATAAATTATTCAGAATAAATTTTTAAAAGGTAGTAAATAGAGAGGAGAGGTAAGAGAGTAGGTGAGGAAGTCCAACATAGGTGTAATTTGAGTCCCCAAAGAAGGCAGAGATTAGACCACAAAAAAGCATATTAAGAGCTAATGGGGGGGATTCCCTGATGGCGCAGCGGTTGAGAGTCTGCCTGCCAATGCAAGGGACACGGGTTCGAGCCCTGGTCTGGGAAGATCCCACATGCCTCAGAGCAGCTGGGCCCGTGAGCCACAATTGCTGAGCCTGCGCGTCTGGAGCTTGTGCTCCGCAATAAGAGAGGCCACGACGGTGAGAGGCCCGCGCACCGCGATGAAGAGTGGCCCCCGCTTGCCGCAACTGGAGAAAGCCCTCGCACAGAAACGAGGACCCAACACAGCCAAAAATAAATATAAATAAATAAAATTTAAAAAAAAAAAAAAAAAAAAAAAAAAAAAAAAGAGCTAATGGCTGGGGATGCCCCTGGTGGCACAGTGGTTAAGAATCTGCCTGCCAAGGAAGGGGACATGGGTTTGAGCCCTGGTCCGGGAAGATCCCACATGCTGCGGAGCAACTAAGCCCGTGCACCACAACTACTGAGCCTGCGCTCTGGAGCCTGTGAGCCACAACTACTGAGCCCGTGCACCTAGACTCTGTGCTCTGCAACAAGAGAAGCCACTGCAATGAGAAGCCCGTGCACCGCAATGAAGAGTAGCCCCCGCTCACCACAACTAGAGAAAGCCCACGTGCAGCAACAAAGACCCAGTGCAGCCAAAAATAAAATAAATAAATTTTAAAAAAACAAAAAACATTCACTTTAAAAAAAAAAAAAAGAAACACAGTTCAACTTAGGATTCATAAACATCCAATGTATTTCCAAGGAGAAGAGGCATCTTACCATCAAAAATGACAAAGCACACAGGAAGTGAAACACCATGAGAGCACGCCAGCAGAATCATATAAACTGGATAGAATGGGATTATCAGACACAGAATTATACTTTATATTTTTAAAGAGATGAAATCAACTTCTAGTTACTATTGCACCACTATAATTTTCTATTCTTTGTTTCAAACCTTATGCATCTTTACATTTTAAATGTCTCATAACAACAGTAGTTTGATTTTTAAAATCTAATCTGATAATCTTTGTTTCATAAATTGAGAATTTATTCCATTTATAGTTAATGTAATTAAATTATAATTGGGTTTAAATATAACATCTTTTTGTTGTTGTTGCTGTTTTTGTTTTTTTTTTTGGCCACACGTCTTGCGGGATCTTAGTTCCCCCACCAGGGATTGAACCTGTGCCCCTGGAATTTACTTTATATTTTTCCTTAAAATGGTAAGGAATTGACCCTAAATAATGACCATGGAGATTTGTAAGAGATTCAAGTAGACCTTCTAGAAATGAAAGTTTTAAGAATTCAACTAAAATTAAACACTAACTAAATGGCTTAATAACCAGACACAGCAGCAGTATGAATAAAACTGGCATAACTCCGATATCCTTGTCCCTGGAGAAAATCTCAAAGTATCTACAGATAAGTGACAATTAATATGTGACTTTAGTAAAGTTGCTGGTTTATAAAAGTTTGCTTACAGAAAGGATTCTGGGAAGATGGCACAGTAGGAAGCCCCGAAATCTGTCTTACCACCTAGCCAACAATTGCCCTGGCAGAATCTGTCCGATGTTATTATCTGGGGACTCCAGAGTCTACTGAAGGCTTTCAGCATCCAGGCAAAGTCTTGGACAGTAAGTTGCATGTAACTTCAGTCATTTTTAGGTCTTAGCACAGCAGATGCCCGTCCTCCACCCTCAGCCCTGTGGGAGCCAGCTGTGCGCAGCCTCCATACAGCCTGCAGGGTCCGGGTGGGCCCAAAGGACCCTGTCTTCCCAACAGTGGAGACGTGTGCTCCAGCTACTCTTGTGATCACAGGGGTCCAAACAGGGAGGCAACCTTTGATGTTGCCCCTCCCCCATTATTGCAGTCCGCTCCCCTCCAGCCGAAGTGACTTCTAGGGGATATAATAGGCCAGTGCCCTTCCCACTTTCATTTTTCTTTTTCCTCTGTTGGGAGCCGGATATCGGAGACTAGGGCACTCAAAAACAATTACATATACAGTGACAGCCAGAGATGACTGCACATGCCCAGGACAGATGCAGGCTCAGAAAAGAGCTGAGAAGACCTTAAGTTTACACTTTATGCTGCTCCTTGGCATAAAGACAACCCTTAAGAGAACAAAAATAACCAAATCCCCCAGGAAACTCTGGGGAAGGGGGAGAATCTGATTTCCAGAGATAGCACAATAGATTCAAATGTCCAGTTTTCAACAACAGCAACACAAGGCAAAGAAAGAAAAGCATGGCCCGTTCAAAGGAAAAAGAAATCAACAAAACAGTTCCTGGAAAAGATCTGATGGCAGATCTCCTAGACAAAGACTTTAACACAACTATCTTAAATATGCCCAAAGAAATAAGATGTGGAAAAAGTCAAGAAAATGATGTATAAACAAAATGGAAATGTCAAGAGGTAGAAAACCTGAAATGAAACCCAAAAAATTCTGGAGCTAAAAATGTATGATAACTGAAATGAAAAAATTGCCAGAGGGATTCAAAGGCAGATTTAAGTAGGCAAAAGAAAGTCAGTGAGCTGGAAGATAGGGCAATGGAAATTACCAAGTCTGAAGAACAGACAAAGAGGAAAAGTGAACAGAATCTAAGGGATCAGTCAGAAACTATCAAGTGGACCAACATACACATTGTGAGAGTCAGAGTAAGAAAGGAAAAAGCATCAGAGAGAATATTTGAAGAAATAATGACTGAAATCTTCCCAAATATGATGAAACATGTGGATATAGATGTCCAAGAAGCTCAATGAACTCCAAATAAGATGAATGCAGAGAGCCACACCCACACCTGCTATAATCACACGTTTGATAGAAAGACAAAGCATCTTGAAAGCAGCAAGAGAGAAGTGCCTCATCACATACAGGGGATCCTCAATAAGATCTAAAGTGGATTTCTTACCAGAAACTTTGGAGGCCAGAAGGCAGTGAGTTAATAGATTCAAAGTGCTAAAACAAAAACCTCTGTCAACCAAGAATCCTATATCTGGCAAAACTGTCCTTCAGATGTAAGGGAGAAAAAAGACATTCCAGATAAACAAAAGCTGAGGGAGTTGGTTGCCACTAGACCAGCCCTGCAAGAAATGCTCAAGGAGTCCTGTGGGGTAAAGGGAAAGGACACTGGACACTAACTTTAAGCCAGGTGGAGAGACAAAGATCTCAGGATATACATGGGCTGTTATAAAAGATATTGATGTGACCTTGGTTTGTAACTCCACGATTTGTTTTCTGTATAATTTAAGAGTAGTGCATTTAGCTATTAGTTCATGTTTTGGGACACAAAGTGTCTAAAGATACAGTTTTGTGACAACAGCTAAAAGGGATGGAGCTGTAAAGGAGCAGAGTTTGATACTGAAGTTAAGCTGGTATAAATTGAAATTAGAGTGTTATAACTTTAAAATGTTAAATGTAATCCACATGGCAACCACAAAGAAAATAGCTATAAGTCTGCATGCTGCAACTAAGAAGTCCGCATGCCGCAACTAAGAGCCCACATGCCACAACGAAGATCCCATGTGCTGCAACTAAGACCCGGCACAGACAAAATAAATAAAGTTTTAAAAAATTTAATTTTTTTAATTAAAAGGAAATAAGGAATTTGTTTCACCATAAAATTCAACTACACACACAAGATGACAGTAATGCAGGAAATGAGGACAAAATGTTATAAAGCATATAGAAAACAGCAAAATGACAAGAGTCCCTTTTATCAGTAATTACTTTAATCCATTTACTTTAATCCATTTACATTTAAACTGTCCAGTCAAGAGTATCCATTCTGTCAAACACACATGATCCAACTATGTCTACAAGAGACTCACCTGAGATCTAAAGACACAAATAGATTGAAAGTAAAAAAGGTAGGAAAGATTCTGTGCCAAGAGTAGCCAGAAGAGAGCAGAGTTGGTTATACTAATGTTAGACAAATTAGATTTTAAGTAAAAAAATTGTTACAAGACAAAATAATAAACGGTTCAATACAGCAAGAAGATATAGTAATAGACATATATGTACCTAATGGCAGACCAGAGTATTCGAATAAAAAATAGAAAGGGTGAAACAGTTGGCTCCACAATAGTAGGAGACTTCACTACCCCCCTCCCAGTAATAGACAAAACAACCAGACAGAAGACTGTAGCGGTCAATTCCTCTATAAATCAACTATACCTAACAGGCATGTACAGAACACTCTACCCAACAACAAGATACACATTCTTCAAGGGAACACGGGATGTTTTCTACCATAGACCATATGTTAGGCCACAAATTAAGTCTCCATAGATTTAGAGAGATGCATATCATATAGAATATCTTCTCTGACCACAAGGGGATAAGTTAGAGGTCAACAGAAGGAAACTGAAATTCAAAAACTGGAAGTTAAATATACTCTAAACAACCAATGGATCAAGAAGAAATCACAAGGGAAATAAGAAGTTACAGACAAGTGAAAACAAAAGACAACAAACCAAAATGTGTGGGATTCAGAGGAAGCAGCACTAAGGGGAAATTTATAGCCACGAATGCTTGCATTAAGCAAATAAAGATCTCAAATCAACCACCTAACTTCACAACTTAAGCAACTGGAAAAAAGAAAACTAAGCCCAAAGCTAGGAGAAGGAAGGAAATACAGGGCAGAGATAAATGAAACAGAGAATAGCAAAATGAGGGAAAAAACAGTCAGTGAAACCAAAAATTGGTTCTTTGAAAAGATCAAACAAGTTGACAAACATTCAGGGAGATGGACTAAGAGAGACTCAAATTACTGAAACGAGAGATGGGAGGGGACGCTACTCTTGATCCAGCAGAAATAAAGCCTGCGAGAGCTGTGAACAGCCATGCAGACAAGTTGTGCAACCTCGATGAAATGGACACAGGCAGCCAGTCGGACACAAAGCCGTTTGAAATGTTTTATTCCAGTTTCCAAGTGTCACCTGGTAAACCAAGGTTTAGCGGTTAACAGAAATGCTAGTCACAAACCCATAAAATAGAACACAGCTGAATCCATTTGGTCCACGTAGGCTTAGCTAGTTAACTGTTGTCTCATTGAGCAGTTTACTAACGTTTCTGGACTAAATCCCAGGATGTCATCCGTCAGTTGGCTTGTCTGTTTGTGGAAATTGTGTCAGGTGACCCTGGGAAGCCTGTGTCCCAAGTCCAGTCTCTACAGTGTCAGTGGGTCAGGGGACTGGTACGGTCACTGGAGGTGAAGTGTTTCCTTCCAGGGGATTCTGACTCTGATGTGTCGTTTGAAGCACAGGCCTTTCAGTAAGTGACAGAGAAGTGGAAACCACCTGTTGATGACAGTTGGCCAGAGTCACTAAGTTCTGTCACAACCCACGTGTCAGACGGAAGAGATGAGTCTTCTCCTGAGAACAAGATCAGTTAAGCATCTAGCCAATGACTGTTGTGCAAATGGACACTGGAAGAACTTCCAGGTCGTTTTAGTTTATCCCACAAAACATGTTTGATTGTCACCATTGACAAGTATTTTAGACCTAGAAACTGCTTTTTAAAAAGTCCATTCAAGACTTCTTGTTTCCAAGGGAAAGGGATGGATTGCGAGTTTGGGATTAGCAGATGCAAACTATTATATACAGGATGGATAAATAACAAAGTCCTATGACAAGGTCCTACTGTATAGCACAGGGAACTATATCCAATATCCTGTGATAAACCATAATGGAAAAGACTATGAAAAAGAATGTGTATATGTATAGCTGAATCACTTTGCTGTACAGTAGAAATGAACACATTGTAAATCAACTATACCTCGATATATATATATACATATATATATATATATATTTTTGACTTAACTGTGCTAGTATTTTTATTGGGATTAGGATGCACTGTTGAGCTTTTAGGGCTTTGCATACGACATTCTGTACATTTTGAGTGGTCTGCCCCAATCTTGTTTTTCCATAAGTATGTTATTTTTACTGAGCAATTTTGCAGAAGGTAACTTTTTTAAGATGCATAAATGTTGTTAGAGTAGAAGTGCCTGCACACTATACAGTATACTAAAACTACACCTGGGAGCAGGATGTGACAGGTGCCACAAAAGAGGGTCCTAGGGTACAGGGACATGGACAGTATTTTTTTTCCTGTACAATTACTTCTCCAGGATACGCCACTAAGCTGCTTCACAGGAGGGTAAGTGCTCCCCCTTGAGGAACTTACAGTCTGGGGGCCAGTTCCTTCTCCACTCCAGGCGGCGTTTCTAGCACACAATACTCGTGCTGGTTGAGATTAAGCCCTGGCTACATATAAATAGAATGGTGTCTGCTTTCATTTCCGAGATTACATTTTACAGAAGAAAGCAAAGCATCACCTGGTCCTTTGCAGCTGTGATTGGTTTCGCCTGTGGAGCCATCCCCATTCCCAACCTCTCTCCTCTCAAGTTCAGTGGATACACAATAAAATATACTTAAAAAAAATAAGTTAAAAAAGTAAGTGAGAATTTAAAAATTATAAAAAATAAAATCAGCAACGTAAAAAATTAAATAAAAAGTTCATTCAGTCCAGCCTTTGAACAGCAAGGTGAGGAAGCTTCTATTGGGAACGCACAATGGCTGAAATATTCTTATGTTATTTGAATACACAGAACCAAGGGACGGTGAACACTTGATTTGCCAGATTCTCTTGTTGTTGTCATGATAAACAGGGCAGTTCTCAATAGTGCTGAACTAAATTAAAATCTGGACAATGCAAACCAAGTCAAGTTACTTATAAGATCTGTTTCCTGCAAGTGGAGTATAAATCTTTGATGTAGTCCAGCGGCCGTCTGGGGAAACTCGGGGAGAGACTGTTGTAGAGAGAGTTTGATGCCTTTTTGCTTTGAATTTGGGACAGGCAAGATCAGAGTCATGAGGGGAGGAGATGCCAGCGCTGCTCTGACAGCCTGAGGCCAAGAAACGGTTCTTTTAATTCTAGACAGACTAAACACAGCAAATTAGCTACACAAGAGTTGTTTGGGTTTTGTTTTGTTTTTTGCCACAGCCTGAGGCATGCAGGACCTTAGTTCCCCAAACAGGGATCAAACCCACGCCCCCTGCAGTGGAAGACAGAGTCTTAACCACTGGACCACCAGGGAAGTCCCAAGAGTTTTATCTTCGAAGAAGCTAAGACAAGAACATAGTATCTTCCCTCTTTTGTAAGGAGCAGACCATTTACTCAGGGATGAGTTTGGTGTGAGACCAGATACAGTAGGGGAGCTGAGGGTTTTCTGTCATCTAATGTTCTGTTTGGCCATAAAGCTTCATAAGCCTTTAACACCTTCCAAATAACCCAACAACTTGGAGTCAACTCGATTTTAATCACTGTTTTGCTTTTTTCAAACTTCTTCCCAGGGTGTGAAGACCTCGGCCAACATGACCACTTCCCTTAGATCTTTTTCACTTGCCGAATCCCTCGGTGGGTCCTATCACCTCCCACGTCTGGGCCCAGGCTGGAAGCAGATGGTCTCTCCCTTGATTTTTTTTTTTTTAAAGTATTTATTATTTTATTTATTTTATGGCTGTGTTGGGTCTTCGTTTCTGTGCGAGGGCTTTCTCTACTTGTGGCAAGTGGGGGCCACTCTTCATCGCGGTGTGCGGGCCTCTCACTATCGCGGCCTCTCTTGTTGCGGAGCACAGGCTCCAGACGCGCAGGCTCAGTAGTTGTGGCTCACGGGCCCAGCTGCTCCGCGGCATGTGGGATCTTCCCAGACCAGGGCTCAAACCCGTGTCCCCTGCATTGGCAGGCAGATTCTCAACCACTGCGCCACCAGGGAAGCCCTCTCCCTTGATTTTTAAAGCACATATGTTATTTGTATTAACTTCTCCTAAAGGCACTTTTTTGTTTTTTCAAAAATGAATGAATATATTGACACAGAAGGTACATGCACATCCTTTAGACTCCTGGGAAACCACAGCCACTCACAATACATGAGGAGAGAGCAGGAGTGTCTTACCTCTTCTTGGTGCCTTGGTGTTTCCTGTTCTTACTAAAGTTGTCCAGGATCTGAAGAACTTGCTTAAATTGAGCTAGTTAAGCATCAGCCCAAAGCCCTAATGATACCAAGGCATGTGGACATTACTCTGGGGTCGACCTGCCCCCCATCATCTTCCTCCGTGTCACCCAGGGGAAGCTGGCTCTGTGCCCCCCACTCCTGGGTCTTGAACTGACCCGTGGGCCTGGGCTCTAGCGGGGCTGCTCTCCGCTTGGCCCCGGAGCCTCCCCTGTGAGGAAGGCTGGGCACCCCGCCTTCGGCTGTTGGGTCACAGGCTGGGTGGGGTCATTCGGCACAGCTGGGACCTGGTGGGACCCTGCAGGTGCTCCTACCTGACCGCGGAGCTCGCAGCAGCCAGGGTGGCTCAGGAGGAGGCCTGTGTCAGGGGCAGTTCGGCCACGCTGGAGAGGGTCCCGGGGTGGGGGGGCCTCCCAGGGGCCTCTGGAAGCGGAGCTCCGAGGGCCTCGGGCTACAGCGAGGCTGCTCACCCCCTCCGCTCCCGCTGCCCCAGCTCCGGCCCAGCCCACTGCTACTCTGCAGGCCGCCTGGCATCCCTGGACCCTGGCGAAGGTCCTGCTCCACGCAGGGGTGAGAACGTGCTGGCAGCATGAGGGGGCCATGATTTGACTCCAGACTCCGGCCTCCTGACTCAAGCCCCACCCCCGCCCCCGCCCCCCGACTGGCCAGGGCATCGGGATGGGGAGTCTGATGCAGAGGACCAGCACTGCCGCCAGGGGGAGCCAGAGGCCACCGCCCACTCCCCGCGCCTGCGCAGGGGCTGCTTTGCCTGGATGGGGGAGGCAGATAGCCGAATGCAGAGCCGCAGGTACAGAGACATGGACACAAGGAAGTAATGGCGCCAAGGTCAGAGACTCAGGACAGGCCCAGCGGAGGAGGGAACGGGACAGAAAGTGTGAACACAAGCGGGTGAGATGGCAGCGCTAACTTCTCTGGAGAGACTGGCGCAGGTGGAGGGAAAGACAAAGCAGAGGGCTTCCCGGAGGCGGCGGCGCTCGGTCTGAGGGGTGGGGGGAGGTGAAGGCAGACAGGGCGTCAGAGCAGGGGAAGGACTGAGGTCCCAGCACTGTCCCAGAACGAGGCCGTGAGCAGGACACCAGGTTTCTGGGCCTCAATGTCCCCCTCTTGGGTCGGGATGGGCCACGAGGCCCTCGGGTCAAGCCTAACCCTGACCTGCCTGGCCCAGCTCCACCACCGGCCCCGCTCTCCTCCTGAGGGGAAGAGGAGCCCCAGGTGGCCCAGCCTCCCCGACCAGCGCCTGCAGTGCCCAGGGGACCCCTTCCCTCACCTGCCCATGGTGGCCGGACCCAGGCTCTGGGGACACACCTGCCTACATGACAGCACCTCAGGTCCCCAGCAACATGTGGCCCGGCCTCTCCCCCCGCCAAGCCGGGTCACAGGTGTTCAGGGGGGGCCCCCGGGTCTCTCCCTCGAGGACTCGGTGTGGAGACCCAAAGCCTCCAGGCCGGAGGAGGGGGCCATGGCCAGCTCCGCCCTCACCTCAGCGCCTGGCACGACATGCTGAACAGGCCCCCGGGTCTCTCCCTCGAGGACTTGGTGTGGAGACCCAAAGCCTCCAGGCCGGAGGAAGGGGCAACAGGCCCCCGGGCAGCTCTCAGGACCTGGGATTAGGGGCTCCCCTGGGGCCTGAGCAGGTCACCCCTCCCTGCCCCTCACCACCACTTCCCCATCCAGAGCCTACAACCACCCCCTCCCCAGACTCACCTGAAGGGCCCAGAGCACTGGAGGGGGGCCCTGGGGGCCTCCAGGTGGTGGCAGGAGGGGCTCAGCTGAGGACCTTGGAGGAGCCATCGGAGGACAAGTGCCCAAAATTTGTGAGAAGAAGGCACCGGCTGGGGCCCTATGGGAAGGGGAGGGGAGGGAAGCTTCTACAGGGCACAGGGGACGTGGCGGGGGACAGGCCACCCCATGGGCAGGGACATGGGATACAGAAGTGCTGTTTTGTGCGAAGTACGGCCAGTGACCTGTCAGGTGTTTCTGTGCAGCAGGCAGGGTGGAGAGGGCTGGAGAACTTCAGTCAGGGAGGGCGGGGCCAGCGCCCCAAGGTCTCTTCACGCTCGACATTTGTGCTGAAACTCTGACCCCGAGCCTGTGGCGGAGCATCGCGGACAGTCATGGAGCAGAAAGGGGCGACGCTGGGGACCCAGGCACAGGCAGGTCAGGAAGGAGAGGCAGCTCCAGGCCTGACCCCATCTGAGCCGCTGCCAGGAGGGGCGAGCGAGGGGTCCCCTACCCAGTCCACCCTGGGACTCGAGGTGGGGAAGCTGAGGGTCACAGACATCAGGAGGGGCCGAAGCTACTGAGACAGCTCACCGCTCAGGGAGCCCCCGAGAGCCCCGCTGCCACCGCAGCTCCACGCCTGCTCCCAGCCCCCACCTATCAGAGCAGCATGCTGGTGGACCAGTCCCCCGGGGGTCCACGTCCCCTTGGGTGGAGGCCCAGAAAGAGGGGCTAGGTGGCCCCTCGGGCCCCCTCCCACCTCTGAGCTGGCGGGAATCACAGCCATTGGCTCACCAGGTGGGAGAAAGTTGCACCCCAGCCAGGAGGGGAGGCACCTGGGGGTGGGGATCAGGAGGCAGGTGCTGGGCTGGGGCTGGAGTCCAGCCAGGTGTCTGCGTTCATGGGACAGGCCTGACCCTCCTCAGGGTCCCTGCAGGGTGAGACCGACTCACAGGACTTGTCTCTGGGGAGGGGGCCCAGGAAGGGGGCAGCAGAGAGCCATCGGGGCATGCAGCACTTTCCAGCAAACGTCACGGGCGGGGACTAGTGAGGGTGTCCCCAGAGCAGGGCCCAGGGTTGGGGAGGGAGGGAACCGAGGAGGGGGCAGCACTCAAGCCAAGACCGCCAGCAGCCAGATGGAGGCTCCAGAGAGCCCCCAGGACCAGTGGACACCAGTGCCTGATGCCAGAGGAGGGGCTGGAGGAGGGCCTCCAGCCCAGCCAGCGCCCAGCCAGCGCCCAGCCAGCGCCCAGCCAACCTGGCCCAGATGACAGAGGCAGGCCTGGGAGCCCACGTCCGCAGACTCAGTTCCCTGCAGGGCCAACCCCCCAGCAGACAACACAGCCGAGTGCAGGAACCCCCATTGTCCTGGACATTGTAGCCGAACCCCGGAACACAGGAGTCAACCAGAAATCGACCAAGACAGAATGCTGCGTGCTCAGGCTCCAGAAAGTTAGACAGAAGAGCCCTTGTGTGGTCAACGCCATTGAACTTGAGGAAGGAGGAGCCCCCAGGAGCCCGTCCCAGCGCACCCCTGTAGAGCAGGATGTCTCAGCCCTCACCCCATATTGTAATCATCCAGCTTTGAGCCGTCAACTGCAGAGACCCTGACTTATTTTGGTCCAGGTGGGACAGACAGAGCATCTGGCGCCAGACAGAGCTGCCCAGGTGATTGTAATGTGTGGCCACAATGGAGGACCGCTGGGGTCCCAGGGAATGAAGGGCCGAGCACAGGGACCTCCCAGCCTTGCGGGGGTCAGGGTCATGGTCAGGAGAGCTCACCCCAGCAGGGCGCTTGTGCCATGACGGAGGGGATTGGCTTCGGGAGATCAGCTCAACTCACCTGTTCAGCAGGTGCAGAACGCGAAGACGTGAAATTCACAGTAGGCGCTGGTTATGACCCACAGCCCCTGGCTGCCCCACGGTGAGCTGAGGGATCTAAGAAGTCGGAGTTGACCCCCAACCCAGGGGGGCAGAGCCCCTCCAAGCAGAGGGAGCTTCCCACCCTCAGGAGCTGCCGCCTTCCCCCTTCACCTGTGGTGCAGGGCACCCAGTACCAGGCTCGGCTTCTGGGAAGAAGATGGCCCCCAGACTCGAATCCCCTCTCTGCCCCCCGCTGGGCCCAGCGCGCCACTGCTGGCCTCAGGGGTGGGAGAGAGCAGGGTGGGGACAGAGGAGATGTCCTCCTTGGCCACCCAGTGGCTTCTCTGAAGGACAAGGACAGAGACCTGCTGGGATGGCTGCGGGAGAGCCAGAAATGGGGCCGGGGAGACATCACAGGCTTGTCCTGGGCTCGCAGATTGCTAGTGAGGCCTCCCGTGGGTCTCTGGGTGGGAGGGGGCTCCAGCCCCCATGCTCTGGGATGTCGAGGCTCAGGCTTCTTCAAACTTGAGACGAGGATTCCCCAGGAGGAGACTCCCGGGGCGCCCCCAGCACAAAACCGAGCTGGGCCCACCAAGGCGTAGCCAAGGAGCCCGGCCGTCACCTGGTGAGCCCTGCGGCCCCACCCCAGGCTCCTTACATCCCCGGCCACGGGCCAGGACTGGGACCAGGCAGGGGCGGGGCTCCCCTCCTGGCCTGAGTGAGCCCAGCAGCGAGGCCTGGGGGCAGCTGGCCTGGGGGGAGCTGGGGCAGCATCTGTGCCGGGCCCCGGGGAGGAGCAGGTGATCTGCGGCCCCCTCACAGGGGCCAGACTTGGTGGGGTCCTGGGAGGGGGGCACCCAGGCTCCTCCCTCCAGCCTCCTACCAGAGTCGCCAGGACCACGTGGCTTCATTCTAGGGGACCCTGTGCTGACCAGGTGTCTGCCTGTGGCCGCACCTGTCCCCTCCCCCAGATTCAGGCTCAGGAAGGGGCTCCCCTGCCCTGCCTCCTGTTCTGCCTCTTCCTGACCCTGAGGCCCCAAGGTCCTGCCAGGGAGGCTCTTTCCTCCCGTCTGAGTGCTCAGGGCTGTGGAGGGTCCGTGCTGCCTGGGGTCACAAGCCCCCAGTGAGCTGCTGCCTGGGGTTCTCCAGCACCCAGGCCAGGTCCTGTCAGTCATCTTCTAATCGTAGACTAGATTGGATGTCTCAGGTGAACCAAAGGAAGATGTGAAACACCAGAATCCCTTCTTCCCTCTGAGAAAACATAACATAAGGCTTCTCTTTCTTTCTTTTTAATTGATTAATTAATAAATAAATTTATTTATTTATTTATTTTTGTCTGTGTTGGGTCTTCATTGCGGTGCCCAGGCTTCTCATTGTGGTGGCTTTTCTTGTTGTGGAGCACAGACTCCCGGTGTGTGGGCTTCCGAAGTTGTGGCCCACAGGCTCTAGAGCACAGGCTCAGTGGTTGTGGCGCACGGGCTTAGTTGCTCCGCGGCATGTAGGGTCTTCCTGGACCAGGGCTCGAACTTGTGTCCCCTTCATTGGCAGGCTGACTCTTAACCACTGCGCCACCAGGGAAGCCCTAAGGCTTCTCTTTCTGCTCTTCATCTCTGTACACTTTCAAATATGTTCACAAAAGAAAATGACATTAACTAATGTTATTTGTCATTTGGTGACAGATCGTTTCCCCTCGGGAATATTCTTCCAGCTTTGGGAGTGGTCTCAAAGGTCAGGTGCCTCTGAGTTGCCTGGAAATCTCGTCAAATGGAGCTGAGGCCCTGTGCTTTGTTCTCTCTCCAGGTTACCTGATCTACCCCAGAGTTGGAGAAGCATCTTCTATAACATAGTTTTTTTGTTTTTGTTTTTAACGTCTTTATTGGAGTATAATTGCTTTACAATGGTGTGTTAGTTTCTGCTCTACAACAAAGTGAATCAGCCATACATATGCATACATCCCCATAACCCCTCCCTCTTGCATCTCCCTCCCACCCTCCCTATCCCACCCCTCTAGGTGGTCACAAAGCACCGAGCTGATCTCCCTGTGCTATGCGGCTGCTTCCCACTAGCTATCTATTTTACATTTGGTAGTGTATATATGTCCATGCCACTCTCTCACTTCGTCCCAGCTTACCCTTCCCCCTCCCCGTGTCCTCAAGTCCATTCTCTATGTCTGTGTCTTTATTCCTGTCCTGCCCCTAGGTTCTTCAGAACCATTTTCTTTTTTTTTTTAGATTCCAAATATATGTGTATAACATAGTTTTAAACTTATTTCACTCTACTTGATAGTTTAATATTTCCTTAGTCACTTTATGAATTCCACATCTGAGTGGTTTCCAATTTTGGGTTGTTTTTTTTTTAGCAGTTTAAAATGACCATTGTGTTTTTTAGCCAGAGTCCGTGAGCATTCCTGTTACTAATTACTTCCATAGCCAAATTCCTTTTTGGAATTGCTGTGCTTTCCATAAATTGTCAAATTGGCCCCAGAAACGTGGTTCCATTGTAACCTTTGCAGCTGAGGATTTCCAGGAATCTGATGAGCTATCATTGATCCTTGTCTCCTATTCGCTGAGATGAAATTAAACTCATTTTCTGTGTTTATTTTATTCCTTGTCAGTCAACAAAAGGGGACAAATTAATGTGCTGTCACTATAAAGCAAATTGCTAAGAACTCACATATAAGTGATATCGTATGGTATTTGTCTTTGACTTACTTCACTTAGTATGATAATCTCTAGGTCCATCCACGTTGCTGCAAATGGCATTATTTCATTCTTTTCTATGGCTGAGTAATATTCCATTGACTATATATACCATTTCTTCTTTGGAATCTAAAAAAATGATACAAAAGAACTTATTTACAAAAGAGCAATACACCCACAGACATAGAAAACAAACTTACGGTTACCAAAGGGGAAACGGGGAGAGAGAGATAAATTAGGAGTTTGGGATTAACACATACACACTACTATATATAAAATAGATAAACAACAAGGACCTACTGTACAGCACAGGGAACTATGTTCAACATCTTGTAATAACCTATAATGAAAAAGAATCTAAAAAAAAAATATATATATATGTCTGAATCACTTTGCTGTACACCTGAAACTAACACAACATTGTAAATCAGCTATACTTCAATTAAAAACATTTTTTTAAATTTAGAATAAAGAACTCACAGGGCAGACCAGGATTGACTGAAGGCTTGTTTTCCAGTGATCTGATCAAGAAATAGTGCTGAGTTGATTTTTAGGGGTTGATCTGGACCAGGTGTTCCCATGAGGGAAGGCAGGGGTGATGGGAGCTTTTAAAAGAGGAGATGCCCCAGGTGTTGGTGGTGGCTTGCGTTTATTTCCCTGTTGTCAGCCCCAAGCACTTAGCAATTCCTGCTGTCAGGGTCTCACCTGCTGGCAGCTGTGCCACAGAAAACAGGGTCTTCAGCTGGATGGCGTGGCCTGTGCCTCAGGCCTTAACAGCCTGAGGATGGGGCAGTTTCTAAGGAGAACCATTCCCTAAAAATGTTTAAGGAAAATTTTAAGTTGAAGCATAACATACATGTAGAAATATATACAAATCATAAATGTCCAGCTGGAAAGATTTTCATAAAGTCAGCCCCCTCCTGTAATTGGTACCCCAGGAACCCACTTTGGTACCGCTCAGACCTCTCCGTTGGATTCTCAGCTTGCAGTTTCCAAGACAAAGCACATGGCTTAAGCTTGAGCTGCAAGCCGACTTGAAGGCTGGCCCTGGTTCCGAGTTACAGAGGAGACTTTCTATCTATCCAGAACTCGGGCCAAGACAAACATCTTCCGTGCCACCCTTAGATGGAACTTTCCCCCTTGGCCCACCCTTTCACTGAGAGTCTAGTCCTTGCCGGTCTTGGGGTCTCAGTGCTAACCTTGCCCAGGTCAAGGCCTGCTCTCCCATCTCTAGTGGCCGTTGAAGTGGAAAGGTCTTGGCCACCTGGACTAGCAAACGTCCCCAGGGCCTGTGGCATTAGTGTTGCCCAGCACGCTGGTTGTCAGTGCCTTTTTCACTTTTCGCCAATGGGCTTTTCTGTTTACTAGGGTCCTGACTAAGAATTAAAGGACTTTTGTTATATTTCATCCAAAAGTTCTAAGTTCCCTTAGGAAACTTTTAAATTAATTAATTAATTAATTTATTTATTTATTTATTTTTGGCTGCGTTGGGTCTTCGTTGCTGCGTGCGGGCTTTCTCTAGTTGCGGCGAGCGGGGGCTACTCTTCATTATGGTGCGCGGGCTTCTCATTGCGGTGGCTTCTCTTGTTGTGGAGCACGGACTCTAGGTGCACGGGCTTCAGTAGTTGTGGCGCACAGGCTTCAGTAGTTATGGCGCACGGGCTTAGTTGCTCTGCGGCATGTGGGATCTTCCCGGACCAGGGCTCGAACCCACGTCCCCTGCATTGGCAGGCGGATTCTTAACCGCTGCGCCACCAGGGAAGCCCCCCCTTAGGAAACTTCTTAGGGACTCCAGTCCACCTGGCCTCTGGGATGGCACGTGGCATGGGTTTTGCAGTGGCGCCTGCACGCTGCACTCAGGACGGAGGCCCTTCGGCTCCCTCGGAAAGGCCTGCCCTGCCCTGCGCTGTCGGGGAGGGGGCTGGGTGGGCAGTGTGGGCGCAACTAGTCAACGGTGCTTTCAGGTAAAATGGGGACAGACGCTCAGTCCCAAAGGCATGAAGGCCCCGGAGCCGTCTGAAGGCATCTTGGGGAGGGCAGGCACTGGGGCGCTGAGGAAGCCCACAGGGGGATATCTCTCCAGATTCCATCTGTGCAGGCAGTGAACCCCCGGCCTCTCCCAGACGGGCCTCTAGCACTTTCCTTGAACCTCAACACAGGAGGTCAGGGCTTCCTGGGTCATCTGATTTAGGGGAGGGGGAGGGGTCTGAGGTAAGGATATACTGATTCCTGGGCAGTGGCGGATGGTTGGCTGCTGGTTAGAGGTAAGAAAGGGGCGAGACTGGAAGACCAGTGATGAGGAGGTCTGGGAAAGAGGCTGCGAATGTGAGGGGGCTGGGCAGAAAGTAGGCAGATCACCAGAGCCCACCCGAGACCCCCTCCCCGCCTTAAGGAAGTACTTGACAACCTGGTAGACAAGATGGCTTATCCAGTAGACGTCAGCTGGCCTCTGTCCTCAGCCACCCTAGTACTTGCACAGTGGGACCGTGACCAGATGGCAGTTGTGGCAGAGCTGGAGGCTGTGTGGGGACATCCTCTCCCCGAGACTTATCTCACCAGTGACGCCGCGGAAAGCCTGACCTGTCAGGGCAAGAGATGGTAGCCCTCAGGGTGACTGTCCCTTGAGAAGACCAACCACTCACTTGGCCAGTTTATTACATCAGACCTCCTCCAACCAGGAGAGGAAGAAATTCTTCCTCAACAGAATCAATACCTAACCTGGATATAGATTTTTTTTTTTCTATGCCCAGAGCTCCTCTGCCAGCTCTGCTCTCCAAAGGCTTACCTGATGCCTGATGGATCTTGCATACCATCACTTCAGAGTGAGGACCACATGTTACAGCAAAAGAGGTGTGGCAATGGGTTATGACTGCAGGATCTTCTGTTCCTAATAGAGATCATATCACCCTGAAGCAGCTGGACAGATAGAAGATTGGAATTACCTTCAGCTAAGACATCAGATTGGGGACCTCACCCTACAGGGTTGAGGGTCTGTCCACCAGGGTGTAGAGTAAGAACGGAACCAATGGCCCATATATGATACTATGTCCAAATAGCTAGAAGACGCCGGGGGAGGTGGGAATGACCACTCTTCTCATCACTCCCGGAAACCCCTGTGAAGGATTTGTGTTTCCTGTCCCTGAAGCAGTAGCTTCCACTACATTATTATCCAGTGGATGAATTCTTCCTCCGGGTACAGTAAGGGTTCCACTGAACCTGAAGCTGTGACTACCGTCTGGTCACTCTGAGCTCTGTATTCTGATGGACCAGCAAAGAAAGGAGTTACTGTCTTGGTGGGGGTAATTGACCCTGGTTATCATGAGAAGCCACGGAGCTGCTGTACAATGAAGACAGAGAGGAACATGTCTGGAACTCAGGGGATTCTCTGGGGCACCTCTGGGTGCTTATATCCTAAGTGAAAATGGTGACTGGCCTATTGCAGCAACCGTATTTTGACAAAAGCAAGGCAACTAAAGTCTCAGACTCCTTAAGTCTGAAAGTCTTGGTCACCCTACCAAGCAAGCAACCTAAGCCAATTTAAATGATTGTTGAAGGCGAGGAAAATCTAGCATGAGTGGTGGAGAAAAGAAGATGAATATCAATTGCCATCTTCAGTCCAGGTGCATCAGCAACTCTAGCTTCTCCCCCTAATTTTTGTGCATTTAGCCTTTTGTGGATATTGAAAGAAACTGAAAAATTGGACTTAAGTATGGCATGAGAGGGTCTGAGAGGTGCAAGAGGCTGACCGTGGCTGACGCCCCTGATGTCCCATGTTACCCATCCTCAGCCCACTCTGTCTTCAGCCACAAGTGTAACAGGTAGTTCCATGTAAGCGCAGGCTGACAGCATCCCAAGTCAAGTGGGCACCATGCAACCTTTCTACTTCCTACAGGAAGGCTGCAGTCATTTTTTTTAAAGACCACAAATTCTTTGATGCTCATCCCATCAAGAAGTGGAGTCTCTCTGCTTCTTGATTTCAGGCTTGGACATGTGACTTTCTTTGGCCAAGGTGACGTTAGCCAGCATATCATCAACAGAGACTTGCAAAGTGCTTGCTCTTTGTGACTTGCCTTTTCAATAATTCTCTGACCTACGCAGTACAGGCCAATATGGTAGGAAGAGTCAAGTAAAAGCACCACCATCAAAGACTCAAAAGATGTATGGATGGTGGTCCCTCCAAAATATTCATTTGATTCATCTGTCTGGCATCTACATAACACATAACCTAGATGGATCATGGCAGATGGTGGTGGACTAATGTGAACTTAAACAGGTTAAACAGGTAGTAATTCTAATTACAGCTGATGTGCTGGATATGATATTTTTTTACTGGAGCAGATCAATCAACCCTCTGGAATATGATATACGGTTATTGATTTAGTGAGTGGTTTAGTCTCAACACCTATGAAGACAGAGGAGCAAAAGCCATTCAGCACTATGTGGTAAGGTAATCAGTACACCTCAGCTCCGTGTTAACTCTGCTGCCCTCTGTTCCAGTACCGTCAGGAGAGACTTTGATCATCTTGATATTTTGCTTGACGTCATGCTAGTTCACTATACTGATGACACCATGCTAATGGGATCTGTTAAGTAGGAAGAGGCAAGTACTTTGGATATACTAGTGGGTCTCATATATGCCAGATAATGGGAAATTAAAGACAATTCAGTGGACTGGCACATCTGTGAAGTTTTTACAGGTCCAGTGGTCTGAGCCTGCTGAAACATCTTCTCTAAGAGAAGGGAAAGGAAGGGAAGATTGCTCCCTTTTGCATCTCCTACCACTAAAAAGGAGGTACAGCTATGTAAAGGGGCTCCTTGTATTTTAGAGGCAACAGATACTGCACCCACTTATTGAGTGAGCCAGAGACTTCCAGCTTTGAATAGGACCCAGAGCAAAAGTGGGCTTTGCAGTGCGTTCGGGATGCTTTTTGAGCCACAAGATCCAGCACATCTAATGGAAATAAAAGTATCAGGATTGGATATGAATGCTGTTTGGATTCTCTGGCGAGCCCTGATAAAAGAGTTGCAGCAAAGCCCTCCAGAATATGGGGCAGGTCCACACTCTCCCCAGCACTTATAAAACAGCTCCTGGGAGCTATCAGCCCTGGTAGACATACAGCAGAGGGTGATGGCCACAAGTGACTATGCAGAAGAGCTTC
Organism: Balaenoptera ricei; assembly: GCF_028023285.1. Lineage (NCBI taxonomy): Eukaryota > Metazoa > Chordata > Mammalia > Artiodactyla > Balaenopteridae > Balaenoptera > Balaenoptera ricei. Next base: position 185,955,945 of record NC_082640.1, on the reverse strand, counting down.
CCGTCATGAGCTGTTATCTGACCCACTGAGTCATAAGAGAGTCAGTCACAGGGCAGGCATGCCCAGGAGCCATCTGTCATGTAATGGTAGTGGCACTTTTGAATCAGGCTCAAGCCAGTGCAGAAGACAGGAGTAAATTCCAACAGATCCACCACCTCTTCTCTCTCAAGCCTCACCCACGGCCCCTGGGGAGTTCCTGATGACCAACTGGTGGAAAAATAATGGGCTTGGGCCAGTGACCCACTTGTGGAATCTGTGCTTCTGGTCCCTAAAACTCTGTCAAGCTAGAGTTCCCAGGGATCTCTCCCAGGAGAGAACACTGAAACCTGGGACACAGCAAGTTTGGCTAATTACCACTTGGCTACTAATTATCACTGGTAAAGTTTCCACAAATTATCATTGACTCTGCATGCCAGTGGACCAAGGACAAAACGGTACCAGACCCTGATCACCACGAGAAGCTCCTGCATGATGGGGACAGGGAAGAGATTGTGGGGACTTGGGGATTCCCTGGGACAGCTCACCTTAAGGCTTCCAAGAGACAGCTGCTGGCCGTCACCTTGAGAGGGAGTCTGTGATTGATTGGAATGACGCCATCTTGTTTTCATTGAAAAAGAGGAAAAAGTGAGCCCCCGCATTATAACATGCAAGGAAACTAATAGATCCAGGGCAGCAAGGGGAAGACAGTAATGGACACAAATGTTACGCATCCCCCTGGGTCCCCTCGGTGCTGCCCACCTCCTGAACCTCCCTGTGGCTTGTTCCTCCCCAGCTGTTTCTACTCCCAGTTGACTCAATTAGCGCCCAGATTGTTCTGGCACCTGGGACAGAATAGCCCTGTGCTCTGTGGACGCTGGACGCCTCTCCTTGGTTGCCACTACATTATCAGACCTACTTTACACACATCTGCAATGCCGGCCTTCTCCTCACTCCTCTGGATGAAGCGCCACATCCCAAGCTGCAGGATCTGCACCCTGACTGCCCACTGAAGGGCCAGATGACGTAACGTAGAAGGGTGAGAAAGTGACCTCCTTGGAGGGCAAACTTTGGCCAATGGAAAACTGAAGGCATCTAGGCAGACACATTTCCTCCCCTCTTCCCTCTCACGAAGTGCTGAGGAAATTCCCCCTCCCAGTCTTTCCAAAGAAGTCCCACGGGCCAAGCGATCTCACCTGCCAAGCATCTGCTCGCCCCTCTGGGCTCGCTGGGAACTGGTGCCAGCGTGGCGACGCATCACTTCACACTGGGCCGCACTCTGCTTGCCTTTCTCTGTCTCCCCTCCTTGCTCCCTGGTTTGCATCTCCCCTGAAAAAGCATCGTGCCAACTTCACCTTTGCCTCAGGCTGTTTTCTAGAAAACCCAGGCTAAGCCGTACTTCACGTATTTACTTTCATTTTGAAATTTTTATTGGATAAAATATTTAAAGCTGTGGTCTTTTCTTTCTGTGATTGTTTCCCCACTCAGGGAGTCAGAACAAGAAGTAACCCAGGCGGCCGGCAAAGGGCCTGAGAAGGGATGTGCTCGGGAGCGGTCCATCCCGAGTTGCCACCACGAGGGGGCGCAGCCAGCTCGGTGGAAGAGAAGCAGCGCGTCTGCCCGGAGCTTCCAGATCAGGGCATCAGGCCGGAGTCTGCAATCCCCAGAGAGCCTCCTGCAAAGCCGAGATGGGCTGGTGTCCTCTCCCGGAGGGAACCCTGCTCTCCAAAAGTTCCTCTGCACCAGGGGGTTCCCAACGCCCCCCTCCCTTTCTCTCCAGTCCTGGTTCCCGTTGATTGACATACAGCGTCCAGGGTATGTGAAGCTGAGTGTCTGTGAAGCTGTCGCTCTGTGAACCTGAGTGTCCCGCAGTCCTGGGCAGTCCCCAGGGCCACTGCCTGGCTGGGGCCCCCCTCCCGGGAGCTGCCCTGCCCCAAGGCTGGCCCACCTTTTCAGGGATGTCATTGGGATCATTGGCCTTTGGAGGACCCAGGGCTGCCATCTGCCCCCGGGCAGCATATGGAACACAGGAAAGGCTGGGCAGCACGGACCTTGTGCGCTGATCCCCAGGGCCAGGGATCTGAGGGGTGAGTCATGGGAACAGAGTGGGCGTAGGGCTGACAGATGTCCTTGTGGTGACATCTGGAAGGGGGACTCAGAGTAATGACAGCCAGGGACTTATAGGCTGTTGCCACTGGCCGGCGGGGAACGTGCTGGGTCGTCAGTTCCCTCCCAAGCCTCATGGGGAAGGCACGTGGAGGAAACAGCCAAAGGGAGGCCCAGCCGAGCTCCCCGCCCTGGTGTCCACTCTCCACGCTGTCCCTGTGGGTGACCCAGCCTGTTCTTTGTCCCCCGCCCACTGATTCCCCTCCTCACAGTGCAGAGGGGAGGGGCTGGCCCCCACCATGCAGCCCCCTCTCTCTGGGGACACCTGTCAATCCACCTGGCTTCTCTCCTTCCAGCTGAGCGCCCTGTGTCCCTGGGAATCCCAACACTGCTTCCTCTTTAAGTTTATCTAGAAGTTCACTAGCCAGCTCAGCCCTTCTTGCTAAACAATTCTGGAACAGTCCTTGGATCACCTTGGGAAAAATAAGAGTTCCCCTTCCTCTCCTGGCCTCCCAAGTTCCACCTATTGATGACGTAGTACAGCCTGGGACGCTCGCTGCATTCAGGGGAAAGACTTGGCAGGCGGACGCCGCCGACAGAACTGCCTCCTTCCCCCCACAGGGCTGGGGCGAGCTGAGGCAGGGCCCCTCACAGCTAAAGTGGGACTCGTGTGCCCCTGGTCAGCCTGGGGAAGGGCCCAAGGGCTCCTGCACAGAGTGGGCCGGGGTCTCTAGCTCACAGGGAGCAGAGTGAAGGTCAGGGCAACTGGGGGGCATGGCGTGTTGACAGGGCTTATCCTGCGAGACAGTTCCTGACCTCCAAGTTCCGGACTTTGCCCACCCAGCCCTGAGAAACAGCCGCCCTCTGGGTCCAGGAGCGCCTCTGCTGACCAAGCTTGACCCAGCTCTCCTTTCACTCTGTGACCCCAATGACAGCTTCCTGGGCAAAGACCCCCTAGCCCCCCAGGTACTTGGCAGCGCTCAGCATGGGTTCCTCCCTCAGGGGGTGGCTCTGCCCCAAACCAAGACAAGCTGCTCTTAACCGCCCACCACAGGGCCCAGAGCAGGCAGTGAGGGTGACGAAATTTTACTGCCTGTCCCGGGGACCCCAACCTGGGTCCCCTCCACCACTCCTGGCAACACTTCAGGAAGCTGCAGCCCCGGGGTCTTGGCCAAGCTCTAGGTGGGCCCTGGCCCTCCAGGAGGGGACGATGTTGCCCTCCTTCCCCCCAGCCTAGGCCTAAGCCTCCCAGCCGCTCAGTCCTCCGCCTGGATCAACTCTTCACGGAATAACTGAGAGAAGGATTGGCCAGTCCCTTTGGGAGGAGCCCGGCCCCAACTCAGGCCCCGTCACATAATATACCAGTGCGACCAGTCTCCTTCTGAAGTAAAACCCTAGGCACCCTTCGCTCTATTATATAGACGTAAAAAAAGAAAAAACAAAACAAAACGATTTTCTAGTTTCAAAAGCACTTCACTGTAGAAAATGTCCAAACTAAATAAAATATCAAATAAGAAATTTGAAATTATTCACAATTCCAACAGACTCAAGCACTACAGACATGGGTACGTGTTAAACAAACTCCTTTCTCCACCATGTTTGTACAAAATACCATTTTGTTTTTAAAAATCTGAACAGGGACTTCCCTGGTGGCACAAGACTCCGCGCTCCCAGTGCAGGGGGCTTGGGTTCAATCCCTGGTCAGGGAACTAGATCCCACGTGCGTGCCGCAACTAAGAGTTTGCCTGCCACAACTAAGGAGCCCGCCTGCCGCATCTAAGACCTGGCACAACCAAATAAATAAATACATAAACAATATTTTAAAAAATAATTATAAAAAATCTGAACAAAGAAAAGTCACCCACCATCCCACAGATTTTAAAGTATTATGTGAAGGACAGACTGGACGGGACCCCTCCGCCCTCAGCCTGTGTGTTCCTCTATCCCCTCCCCAGGTGTGCAAACACATCTATGTTCACGCAGCGATCCTGCCATAGATACTCTACTGCAAGTTTGCGTTTTTCACTTAATGTCATGTCACGGACATTTTCTCCAGTGAGTGGAAATGGACCTGGCTTATTTTGCGGCATGCGGGATCTTAGTTCCCTGACCAGGGATCAAATCCAGACCCTCAGCAGTTGAAGCTCACAGTCCTAACCACTGGACTGCTCATTTTTTTTAAATGACCACATTGTCATGTAGTGTAATTATTTGCCTCTTTCCCTCTTGCTGGATATTTGGGGATTTTCCAGTTTCTCCTACAGCAAGAATCCTTGTATACATAACAACACATGTCCATTTATTTCAGATACGTACATTCCCTAGAAGTACGATTGTTACCTCAAAGATCTTGTTTAAGGTGAGATAAGACTCTTTATCTCTTTTTTAAGTTAAGAAATCTAGCAGAGGACTTCCCTGGTGGCGCAGTGGTTAAGAATCCTCCTGCCAATGCAGGGGACACGGATTCGAACCCTGGTCTGGGAAGATCCCACATGCCGCAGAGCAACTAAGCCTGTGTGCCCCAACTACTGAGCCTGCGCTCTAGAGCCCGTGAGCCACAACTACTGAGCCCACGTGCCACAACTACTGAAGCCTGCGTGCCTAGGGCCTGTGCTCTGCAACAAGAGAAGCCACCTCAATGAGAAACCCGTGCACCGCAATGAGGAGCAGCCCTCGCTCGCCACAACTAGAGAAAAGCCTGAGCACAGCAACGAAGACCCAACGCAGCCAAAAATAAATAAATAAATGTATAAAATAAAAAAGAGAAATCTAGCAGAGAGGCAAACTGTCTACTGTTTGTCTGAGAAATCTCTTAGGTACTTACACTGTTTAGGAACCCAGAAATGTGATTACACATGGTTACCAGCAAGTAAGACCAGCAAGCAGAGTTCAGGTTTCTACTGGAAGTTGTTCTCATGAGTCATGGCAACAAATTCTAAAGTCTTAGAACCGTTGTAAGACACTTCTGTTTAAATAACAGCTTCATTGTAACAGAAATGAGAAGTTGGTAACAGTATAAATGTTCAGACAAGTCCCAGTTTTGTACCAGAAAACAAGATTTGTACAGAGTAAGTGGTCTGAATTCAACACCTTATCAAATCAAATTCTTCCATCAAGTTTAATAATTCAGAATGATATCTTTCCCTCCATGATTTCAGGGGAAAGGAGACATCTTCAACTCTCGACTTCATTTTGTTAACTATGTAGTCTTTCGTTTTTAAGGCCAGGTTCTGGAAATTCATTAGCTGGCCTTAGAAGCAAAAAACAGATGTGTGGAGCTCCATTTTACTGAGCCAAAAAGAGAAATGAATGAATAGGATCTTAATTAATAACAGCTGAATAAGGAGCACATATAATTTCTCTTCAGCAAAGAATAGAAACGCTTTTTAATGGATACTGCAGTAATTAATTCCAAAAAGACTTAGGCCAATTCATTCTTCTACCAATAGGGAGCCGGTTTCCTCACAATTTTGCCAGAACTGGCGGCAATTATCTTGTTTATTTTCGGACAGTCTGATAGGACACACACACACACAAAATTAGCATGTTTTCATGCTTTTAAAAAAGGGCTGGGGACTTCCCTGGTGGTCCAGTGGTTAAGACTGTACTTCAGTGCTTCCACTGCAGGGGGTGCAGTTGGGGAACTAAGGTCCCGTGTGCCACGTGGCACGGCCAAAAAATTAAAAAAAAAAATTTTTAAGGGCTTTATTGAAATGTAATTGACATGTAATAAACTGCACATATTTAAAGTATCCAGTTTAGTAAATTTTCATAAGTATATATACTCATGAAACTATCACAGAGATGAAGATTAAAACATCCATCATCACCAAAAGTTTCTCATGCCCTTCGTAATCCCTCTCCTCGCCCTCCCTGCTCACCACCCCCCGGGCAGGGACAGACCCGCTTTCTTAGTTAGATCAGCTACCATTTTCCAGTGGTGAGGCTGACGGCCACCAGCCGCTCCCGCTCGCTGCTTTCGCAGTGTAATTTTCACACCCCCTGTGGAGGGCCATTTGACAATATCGGTCAAGGTGACAAATGCACAAACGGAACCAGCCATGCTGCTTCTAGGAATGAATCTTATCAATGCTCTAACATCCATGCAAAATGACGCAAGGACCAGCTAGACACTTCGATTGTAGTAGCAAAATGTTGGAAACTCCCTAAATGTCCATCCGTAGACACTGGGGAAATAGCTGCAGTGCACCCAGACAATGGAGTACTATGCGGCCATAAAGGAGAATGAGGAAGTTCTCTTGGTTCTGATACAGTAATTACCCCCAGATATGACGTTAAGGGGGAAGTGTGTGTGCAGAGCAGAGGGTGGTGTGCGTGCCTCTTCACTCTTCGGGGGCCATCAGGAGAGCCATGACCCTGACCTTGCCCCTCTTGCCCTTCCCCACCCCTCGCCCCAGGAGAGAGAGGAAGCATTTACCTGGCTGGCAGTTGGGTGGTGTTATTAAGCCTTTCTCTGTCTTTTATTTGTTACATTTGTTCCACTTGTCTCCTTCTGTCGCCAAGGGGGAGACGTGCCCGGGGGAAGCACTGCGGCTCACATCCAAGGGGGTCTGTGTGTCCAGCAGTGGTGCTCAGTGTTGGACAGCCCAGAGCCTGAAGTGAAAGCCACATTCTCCGCGTAAGCTTTTTCAGTAATGACCAGGATATTTTGATCTTCACCTGCCTGCAAACTCAGATTGTGCACTGGGTCATTTACTGGATCCCTAGCAATGAGATTGTATGCCAACAGTTTATACACATGCCATACATGCATTCTACAAGGTATCTGGGTACTTTGTGTGTGTGGTAAAATACACATAACATAAAACTTACCATCCTAACTATTTTAAAGTTACAGTGATATTAAATACGTATGTTCACATCATTGTGCAGACATCATCACCATCCATCCCCGTAATGCTTTTCATCCTGTAAAACTGAAACTTCATAACCATCGAATAATAACTGCCCATTCTCTCCCCCCGCCAGCCCCCTGCAACCACCATTACACTTTCTGTCTTTACGATTTTGAATACACTAAGTACTTCATTTAAGTGGAATCATACAATATGCGTCTTTTTGTGACTGGCTTATTTCATTTAGCATCATGTCCTCAAGGTTGATCCATGTTGTAGTATGTGTCAGAATTTCCTTCCTTTTTAAGACTGAATAATTAATCCCATTTTAATTCAGTGGAACTCCATTTAATTCCATTTTAATTGCATTGTATGGATACACCACATTGTGCTTATCCATTCATCCATCAGTGGACAGTTGGGTTGCTTCCGTGTTTTAGCTATTGTGCATAATGCTGCTATGAACATGGGTGTACAAATATCTCTTTGAGTTCCTCCCTTCACTTTTGAATATATACCCAGAAGTAGAATAAAGAATCATAGGGTATTCTTTTTAAAATTTTTTGAGGACCGCCGTATGTTTTCTCCAGCGGCTGTACTATTAGGTTGGTCAAAAAGTTCATTCTGGTTTTTCCATAAGATGGTACAGAAAACCCAAATGATCTTTTTGGCCAATCCAATATTTTTCACATTCCCACCAACAGTGCACAAGGGTTCCAATTTCTCTACATCCTCACCATCACTTGCTGTTTTCTGGTTTTTTGATAGTAGCCATCCTAATGGGTATGAGGTTGGTATCTCATCATAGTTCTGATTTGCCTTATCACTAATGATTAGTGATATTGAGCATCTTTTCATGTGCTTGTTTATATTTCTTCTTTGGAGAAATGTCTGTTCAAGCCTTGCCCATTTTTGAACCAGATAGTGTGGGGTTTTTAAAAATTACTATTATTGTTGAGGTTTAGAAGTTCCTTACATATTCTGGATATTAATCTCTTATCAGATATATGGTTTGCAAATATTTTCTCCCATTCTGTGGGTGGCATTTTTACTCTGTGGATAGTGTCTTTTGATGAACAAACTTTAAAATTGTAATGAAGTCTAACTTGTCTATTTTTAATTTTATTACCTATGCCTTCGGTGATATGCCAAGAAATCATTGCCAAATCCAATACTGTGAAGGTTTTGACCTGTGTTTTCTTTGAAGAGTTTTATAGTCTTAGGTCTACCATTTGGGTTCTTGATCTGTTTTTAGTTAATTTTTGTAAATGGTGTTAGGAAAGGGTACAATTTCATTCTTTTGCATGTGGATATCCAGTTTTCTGAGCACCGTTTGTTGAAAAGACTGTCCTTTCCCTATTGAATGGTCTTGGCACCCTTGTCAAAAATCATTTGACCATGTATGTGAGGGCTTATGTCTGGGCTCTCCATTTTACTCCATTGACCTATGTCAGTCTTTAGGCCAAAGCCACAACTGTTTATATTACTATAGCTTTGTAGGAAGCTTTGAAATCAGGACATGTGTGTTCTCAACTTTGTTTTTTTTCAAGATTATTTTGGCTATTTGGGGTCCCTTGAGATTCCATGTGAATTTTAGAATGGGTTTTTCTACTTCTGCAAATAATGCCATTAGTTTGCAGAATTCGGGATTTTCTAGGGATTGCATTGAATCTGTAGATTGCTTTGGGTAGTATTGATATCTGACAATATTAAGTCTTCCAATCCCTGAGCATGGGATGTGTTTCCATTTATCTGTTTCTTCTTTAATTTCTTTCAGCAGTGTTTTATAATTTACATTGTACAAGTCTTTCCACCTCCTAGGTTAGGTTAATCCTTAAGTATTTTATTCTTTTTGTTGCTATTGTGAATTTTTTAAAAATTCCTTTTCATATTGTTCATTGTTCACGTATAGAAATGCAAATGATTTTTGCATTTTACTTTGTATCCTGCTACTTTGCTGAATTCATTTATTAGTTCTAACAGCTTTGTGTGTGTGTGTGTGTGCGGTGTCTTTAGGATTTTCTACATATAAGATCATTTCATCTGCAAACAGAGATAATTTTACTTCTTCCTTTCCAATTTAGAAGGCTTTTATTTATTTTTCTTGCCTAATTGTTCTGGCTAGAACTTTCAGTTCTGTGTTGAATAGAAGTGGTGAAAGTAGGCATCCTTGCCTTATTCCTGATCTCAGAGGAAAAGCTTTCAGTCTTTCACCATCGAGTATGATGTTTGCTGTAGGTTTTTCATATATGACTTTTATTATGTTGAGGCAGTTTCCTTCTATTCCTATTTTTTTTTTTTTTTTTTCCTGTGAGCCTTTTTTTTTTTTTTTTTTTTTTTAATACTTTATTTATTTATTTATTTATTTATTTATGGCTGTGTTGGGTCTCTTAGTTTTCGTGTGAGGGCTTTCTCTAGTTGCGGCAAGTGGGGGCCACTCTTCATCGCGGTGCGGAGGCCGCTCTTCATCGCGGTGCGCGGGCCTTTCACTATCGCGGCCCCTCCCGCCGCGGGGCACAGGCTCCAGACGCGCAGGCTCAGTAGTTGTGGCTCACGGGCCCAGTTGCTCCGCGGCATGTGGGATCCTCCCAGACCAGGGCTCGAACCCGTGCCCCCCGCATTAGCAGGCAGACTCTCAACCACTGCGCCACCAGGGAAGCCCTATTCCTATTTTTTGAGTGTTTTATCATGAAAGGGTGATGAATTTTGTCAAAATTTTTTTCTGTATAAAAGAAGTTGATAATGTGGATTTTTTACCTTCATTTTGTTGATGTGGTATATTACAATGATTGTTTTAATACGTTGAACCATCTTTGTATTCCAAGAATAAATCCCAATTGGTCATGATATATAATCCTTTTAATGTTGCTAAGTTTGGTTTGCTAGTATTTGTTGAGAATTTTTGCATCAATGTTCATAAAGGATATTGGCCCTGCAGGTTTCTTTTCTTGTAGTACTTCTTTTTTTTTAACATAACGTTTTTTAAAAAATAATTAATTTATTTTTGGCTGTTTTGGGTCTTCGTTGCTGCCCACGGGCTTTCTCTAGTTGCGGTGAGCGGGGGCTACTCTTTGTTGCGGTGCGTGGGCTTCTCATTGCGGTGGCTTCTCTTGTTGCAGAGCACAGGCTCTAGGCATGCGGGCTCAGTAGTGTGGCTCACAGGCTCTAGAGCGCAGGCTCAGTAGTTGTGGCACATGGGCTTAGTTGCTCCGCGGCATGTGGAATCTTCCCGGACCAGGGCTCGAACCCGTGTCCCCTGCATTGGCAGGCGGATTCTTAACCACTGTGCCAGCAGGGAAGTCCCTGGCAGGCAGATTCTTAACCACTGTGCCACCAGGGAAATCCCTATAACACCCAAATTCAAATTTCTTCCAACTTAACTTCAATAACATATAAAACTCTGCTCCTTTACTCAGCTGTCCTCACCTCTTTCATGGTCAGTATCACAAAATTACATCTTTAAAGATTACTGTTGTGTCAGTCCCAGCCTATTGAGGGGAACGCTCTTGGCTGGGAATGTCTGAGGCACTGGCCTGGGCCTGTGTTACTCATAGTGAGCAACACAGGCATTTCTGCCATCAGGACAAATGTTGTGGCTGGGCTGATCTTGTGTTTCTTAGTATGATTGCAGGATGCATGCACTTCAGCAAAAACCCATCAGGGAAGTTTGAGGAACAAGCTTTATTACTCACAGGTCCTGGAGGGTGCACAGCACATCTGAGGGCCACACAGTGAGATTGTGGGACAGAAAGAGAGACAGAGAAAGAGGACCTGTGGCTTTGCCCTTATTGGGGTCCAAAGATGGTGTCTGGGGTTTTGTGGGTCACTCATCATTGAAACATAAGAACAAGAGTTAGGGTGTAGTTTTCTACCAAGTTGTCAGTTTTCTAGGTTTCCCACAGTGTTCTGAAAGCGGAACTTCTTGAGTGCGGGTGGCCTAGTTCCTTAACTGTTTGTTTTGGTAGTAGCTTTTTCAAACAGATGGCAATATGTTTATTTGAAATGGATGTCTCAGCATTTACACTACAATCAAAAGCTTAATTTAGGTACTTACACTACACTTGTGTTTCCCAAAACATAAATCAATAATTCTTTTAAATTCATTATTCTCCTAAATTATGTACAAAACAAGATTTGGAGTTACAAACCAAAGTTACAGTGATACTAGCTTTATACTAGTAATTTTTTTTCTTTAAATGTGTTAATCTCTTAATCATGCAGAAAACAAGCAAAAGTACAGTTACAAACCATTGTTACAATAATACTAGCTTTTGTAATTGCCCATGTATTTACCTTTATCGAGATGTTTATTTCTCCATACGGCTTCAAGTTACTGTCCAATGCCTTTTCATTTCATCTTGGATAACTCTTTTGGGCATTTCTTGCAGGTCAGGTCTAGTGGTCATAGAGTCTCTCAATTTTTGTTTATCTGGGAACATGTTCATTTCTCTCTCACTTTTGAAGGACAGTTTTGCTGGATTTAGGATTCTTGGTTCACAGGTTTTTAAATTTTAGTATTTACATATATTGGCCCACTGTCTTCTGGCTTCCATAATTTCTGATGAGAAATCTGCTGACGATCTTACTGAAAATCCCTTGTATTCATTTCTCTCTTGCTACTTTCAGAATTCTTTCTTTGTCTTTGTCTTTTGAAAGTTTGATTATAATGTGCCATGGTGTGAGTCTCTGAGTTCATCTTACATGGAGTTTGTTGAGCTTCTTGGATGTTTATAGTCATGACTTTCATCAAATTTGGGAAGTTCTCAGCCATCATTTCTTCAAGTATACTCTCTCTCTTCCCTCTGGGACTCTTATGATGTGTATGTTGGTCTATTCGATGGTGTCCCACAGGTCCCTTAGGCTCAGTTCACTTTGTTTTCAATCTGTTTTCTTTGTGTTCCTCAGCTTCAATAATCTCTATTGTCCTACCTTCAAGTTCACTGGTTCTTTCTTCTGCCTGCTCAAATCTGACTTTGAATCCCTCTACTTTCTTTCTCATTTCATTTATTGTACTTTTCAGCTCCAGAATTTTGGGGGGAGATGATTCTTTTTAGGTTTTCTCTTTATTGATATTTTCAATTTGTTTACACATCATTTTCTTGACTTTCATTACATCTTCCTTTAGTTCTCTGCGCTTCTTTAAGACAATTATTTTAAAGTCTTTGTCTAGTTTATCTTCTATCAGGTATTTTTCAGGGACAGTTTCTGTTGGTTTATTTTTTCCTTTGAATGAGCCATACCTTCCTGTTTCTTTGTATGTCTTGTGATTATTTGGTTGAACACTGGACATTTCAATGTAGTAACTCTGGAAATCAGATTGTCCTACTTCCCCAGGGTTTGCTGTTTTTTGTTATTGTTTTTATTTTTTATTTTTATTGTTGTAGGCTGTCTCTGTGCTGAGGATTAGCCTGAGATGTAAACATAATGTCTTTCTGAGTCTTTCCTGGATAGGCACTGTCACTTACTAATTTCCCCCGTACATGCAGTTGTTTTTGAATGCCCTACTCTGGCTCCCAAAAGGGGAAAAAGCAAAAATGAAGGGGGGGAAGGGCAATGGCCCTTTAAATCCCCTGCAAGTCACTTCAGCTAGTGGGAGAGGGTCTTCCAACAATGGGGAGGCGGGAGTGCAGCAACAATAGCTGCCACCTCTTTGTCTGCACCTCTGTGATCAGACACAGCAGTCAGTGATGAGGGCACAAATTCCCAATATTTGGAGGGCAGAGTCCTTTTTTCCCACCCTAGCTCCCACATGCTATGTGCGGGCTGCTCCAAGAACATGTAAATAGCTGCCTGCCAGGCTTCCCAGCCTGGGGGTCTGGCAATGGGAGGAGGAGCCCCCAGAGAATCAGGCTTTGAAGGCCAGTGGGGTTTGATCACAGGAATTACAGGACTGGGAGAAACAGAAACTCCACCCTTGGAGGGCACGCACAAGACCTGTGCACACCGGACCCAGGGGAAAAAAGCAGTGACCCCATAAGAAAGTGGGCCAGACCACCTGCTGGTATTGGAGGGTCTCCTGTAGAGGTGGGGGGTGGCTATGGCTCACTGGAGGGGCAAAGACGCTGGCAGCAGCACTTCTGGGGAGTACCCACTGGCATGAGCCCTCCTGGAAGCTGCCATTAGCCCCACCCAACAGCCTGTAGGCTCCAGGGCTGGGAAGCCTCAGGCCAAACAATGAACAGGGTGGGAACACAGCCCCACCCATCAGCAGACAAGCAGCTTAAAGTCTTGCCCACCAGAGGGACAAGACCAAACTCCACTCACCACCAGTACCTCCCATCAGGAAGCCTGCATAAGCCTCTTAGACAGCCTCATCCACCAGAGGGCAGACAGCAGAAACAGGAAGAACTACAATCTTGCAGCCTGTGGAACAGAAACTGCAATCACAGAAAGTTAGACGAAATGAAACAGCAGAGGAATACATCCCAGATGAAGTAACAAGATAAAACCCCAGAAGAACAATTAAGTGGAGATAGGCAACCTTCCAGAAAAAGAATTCAGAATAATGACAGTGAAGATGATACAGGAACTTGGAAAAATAATGGAGGCAAGGATTGAGAAGATGCAAGAAATGTTTGACAAAGACCTGGAAGAACTAAAGAACAAACAAACAGAGATGAACAACACAATAACTGAAATGAAAAATACACTAGAAGGAATCAATAGCAGAATGAGTGGGGCAGAACGGAGAAGTGACCTGGAAGACGGAATGGTAGAAATCACTGCCGCAGAATGGAATAAAGAAAAAAGAATGAAAAGAAATGAAGACAGTCTAAGAGACTTCTGGGACAACATTAAATGCATCAACATTCACATTATAGGGGTCCCAGAAGGAGAAGAGAGAGAGAAAGGACCTGAGAAAATATTTGAGGAGATAATAGCTGAAAAATTCCCTAATATGGGAAAGGAAACCATCACCGAAGTCCAGGAAGTGCAGGATAAACCCAAGGAGGAACATGCCAAGACACATAGTAATCAAATTGGCAAAAATTAAAAACAAAGAATATTAAAAGCAACAAGGGAAAAACAGCAAATAACATATCAGGGAACTCCCATAAGGTTATCAGCTGATTTCTCAGCAGAAACTCTTCTGGCCAGGAGGGAGTGACATGATATATTTAAAGTGATGAAAGGGAGGAAACTACAACCAAGAATACTCTACCCAGCAAGCTCTCATTCAGATTTGATGGAGAAATCAAAAGCTTTACAGGCAAGCAAAAGCTAAGGGAATTCAGCACCACCAGACCAGCTTTGCAACAAACGCTAAAGGAGCTTCTCTAAGTGGAAAAGAAAAGGCCACAACTAGAAACAAGAAAATTACAAATGGAAAATCTCAATGGTAAAGGCAAACACACAGTAAAGGTAGGAAATCATCCACACACAAATATAATATCAAAACCAGAAATTGTGCGAAGAGGAGAACACAATACTGGATACTGGAAATGCATTTGAAATTAAAAGACTGCAACTTAAAACAAACTTGTTTAAATATATTGCTATATTGAAACCTCATGGTATGTTCTTGGATTGGAAGAATCAACATTGTGAAAGTGACTATACTACCCAAAGCAATCTACAGATTCAATGCAATCCCTATCAAACTACCAATGGCATTTTTCACAGAACTAGAACAAAAAATTTCACAATTTGTATGGAAACACAAAGACCGCGAATAGCCAAAGCAATCTTGGGAAAGACAAACGGAGCTGGAGGAATCAGGCTCCCAGACTTCAGACTATATTACAAAACTACAGTAATCAAGACAATATGGTACTGGCACAAAAACAGAAATATAGATCAATGGAACAGGATAGAAAGCCCAGAGATAAACCCATGCACATATGGTCACCTTATTTTTGATAAAGAGGCAAGAATATACAATGGAGAAAAGACAGGCTCTTCAATAAGTGGTGCTGGGAAAACTGGACAGCTACATGTAAAAGAATGAAATTAGAAAACTCCCTAACACCATACAAAAAAATAAACTCAAAATGGATTAAAGACCTAAATGTAAGGCCAGACATTATAAAACTCTTAGAGGAAAACATAGGCAGAACAGTCTATGACATAAATCACAGCAAGATCCTTTTTGACCCACTTCCTAGAGAAATGGAAATAAAAACAAAAACAAAAAAAATAAATGGGACCTAATGAAACTTAAAAGCTTTTGCACAGCAAAGGAAACCATAAACAAGATGAAAAGACAACCCTCAGAATGGGAGAAAATATTTGCAAACAAAGCAGCTGACAAAGGATTAATCTCCAAAATTTACAAGCAGGGAGGGTGGGAGGGAGATGTAAGAGGGAGGAGATATGGGGATATATGTATAAGTATAGCTGACTCACTTTGTTATAAAGCAGAAACTAACACACCACTGTAAAGCAATTATACTCCAATAAAGATGTTAAAAAACAAAAACAAAAACCTCATGGTAACCACAAAACAAAAATCTACCATAGATACACACACAAAAGAGAAAAAGGAATCAAAACACAACACTAAAATTAGTCATCAGATCACAAGAGAAGAGAACAAAAGAGGAAGGGAAGAAAAAAGACCTACAAAAACAAATCCAAAACAACTAACAAAATGGCAATAAGAACATACATATCAATAATTACTTTAAATTTAAACGGATATGAACAGACCAATCACAAGTACTGAAATTGAAAGTGTGATTTAAAAACTCCCAACAAACAAAAGTCCAGGACCAGATGGCTTCACAGGAGAATTCTATCAAACATTTAGAGAAGAGTTAGCACCTATCCTTCTGAAAATATTCCAAAAAATTGCAGAGGAAGGAATACTCCCAAACTCATTCTATGAGTCCCCCATCACCTTCATATGAAAACCAGACAAAGAAACCACACACAAAAAAAATCACAGACCAATATCACTGATGAACATAGATGCAAACATCCTCAACAAAATACTAGCAATCCGAAACCAACAATATATTAAAAGGATTATACACCATGATTAAGTGGGATTTATCTCAGGGATACAAGGATTTTTCGATATCTGCAAATCAATCAGCATGATACACCACATCAACAAATTGAAGAATAAAAACCATATGATCACTGACAAAGGATTAATCTCCAAAATATACAAGCAGCTCATGCAGCTCAATATCAAAAAAAACAAACAACCCAATCCAAAAATGAGCACAAGACCTAAATAGACATTTCTCCCAAGAAGATATACAGATTGCCAACAAACACATGAAAGGATGCTCAACGTCACTAATAATTAGAGAAATGCAAATCAAAACTACAATGAGGTATCACCTCATACTGGTCAGAATGGCCATCATCAAAAAATCTAGAAACAATAAATGCTGGAGAGGGTGTGGAGAAAAGGGAACCCTCTTGCACTGTTGGTGGGAATGTAAGTTGATACAGCCACTACGGAGAACAGTATGGAGGTTCCTTAAAAAACTAAAAATAGAACTACCATATGACCCAGCAATCCCACTACTGGGCATATACCCTGAGAAAACCATAATTCAAAAAGAGTCGTATACCACAATGTTCATTGCAGCTCTATTTACAGTAGCCAGGACATGGAAGAAACCTAAGTGTCCATCGACAGATGAATGAATAAAGAAGATGTGGCCCATATATAATGGAATATTACTCAGCAATAAAAAGAAACGAAATTGAGTTATTTGTAGTGAGGTGGATGGACCTAGAGTCTGTCATACAGAGTGAAGTAAGTCAGAAAGAGAAAAACAAATACTGTATGCTAACACATATGTATGGAATCTTAAAAAAAAAAAGGTTATGAAGAACCTAGGGTCAGGACAGGAATAAAGACACAGACATAGAGAATGGACTTGAGGACATGGGGAGGGGGAAGGGTAAGCTGGGACAAAGTGAGAGAGTGGCATGGACATATATACACTACCAAATGTAAAATAGATAGCTAGTGGGAAGCAGCCACATAGCACAGGGAGATCAGCTCGGTGCTTTGCGACCACCTAGAGAGGTGGGATAAGGAGGGTGGGAGGGAGACACAAGAGGGAGGGGATATGGGGATATACATATGCATATAGCTGATTCAATTTGTTATGCAGCAGAAGCTAACACAACACTGTAAAGCAATTATACTCCAATAAAGATGTTGAAAAAAAAATATGATCATCTCAATAGATGCAGAAAAAGCTTTTGACAAAAGTCAACATCCATTTATGATAAAAACTCTCCAGAAAGTGGGCATAGAAAGAACATACCTCAACATAATAAAGGCCATATATGACAAACCTACAGCTAACATCATACTGAAGGTGAAAAGCTGAAAGCATTTCCACTAAGATCAGGAACAAGACAAGGATGTCCACTATGTTATTCGACATAGTTTTGGAAGTCCTAGCCACAGCAATCAGAGAAGAAAAAGAAATAAAAGGAATCCAAACTGGAAAAGAAGAAGTAAAACTGTCACTGTTTGCAGACCACTTTAGAAAATCCTGAAGATGCTACCAGAAAACTACCAGAGCTCATCAATGAATTCAGAGAAGTGGCAGGATACAAAATTAATACACAGAAATCTGTTGCATTTCTATACACTAACAACGAAAGATCAGAAAGAGAAATTAAAGAAACAATCCCATTTACCATTGCATCAAAAAGAATACAATACCTAGGAATAAGCCTACCTAAGGAGACAAATGACCTGTACTCCAGAAACTATAAGACGCTGATGAAAGAAATCGAAGATGACACAAACAGATGGAAAGATATACCATGTTCTTGGATTAGAAGAATCAATATTGTCAAAATGACTATACTACCCAAGGCAATCTACAGATTCAATGCAACCCCTATCAAATTACCAATAGCATTTTTCACAGAACTAAAGCAAAAAAAAAAATCTTAAAATTTGTATGAAGATACAAAAGACCCCGAATAGCCAAAGCAATCTTGAGAAAGAAAAACAGAGTTGGAGGAATCAAACGCCCTGACTTCAGACTATACTACAAAGCTGCAGTCATCAAAACAGTATGGTACTGGCACAAAAACAGAAATATAGATCAATGGAACAGGATAGAAAGCCCAGAAATGAAACCATACACCTATGTTCAATTAATCTATGACAAAGGAGGCATGACTGTAGAATAATGGAGACATTCTCTTCAATAAATAGTGCTGGGTGGGGCTTCCCTCGTGGCACAGTGGTTGAGAATCTGCCTGCCAATGCAGGGGACACGGGTTCGAGCCCCAGTCTGGGAAGATCCCACATGCCATGGAGCAACTAAGCCGTGCACCACAACTACTGAGCCCACACTCCTAGAGCCCATGCTCGGCAACAAGAGAAGCCACAACAGTGAGAAACCCACACCACAATGAAGAGTGGCCCCCCCTTGCTGCAACTAGAGAAAGCCTGTGTGCAGCAGCAAAGACCCAACTCAGTCAATAAATAAATAAATAAATAAATTTTAAAAATAAATAAATGGTGCTGGGAAAACTGGACAGCTACATGTAAAAAATTGAAATTAGAACACTCTTTAACACCACACATAAAAATAAACTCAAAATGGATTAAAGACGTAAATTTGAGACCGGATACTGTAAAATCCCTAGAGGAAAACATAGGCAGAGCACTCTCTGACATAAATCGCAGCAAGATCTTTTTCAATCCATCTCCCAGAGCAATGGAAATAAAAACAAAAATAAAAAAACGGAACCTAATGAAACTCAAAAGCTTTTGCACAGCAAAGGAAACCATAAACAAAACAAAAAGAGAACCCACAGAATGGGAGAAACTATTTCCAAGTGACGCAACCGACAAAAGGTTAATCTCCAAAATTTACAAACAGCAGCAGCATAGCACACGGAGATTGGCTCGGTGCTTTGCAATGACCTAGGTGGGTGGGATAGGGAGGATGGGAGGGAGGCTCAAGAGGGAGGGGATATGGGGACATGTGTATGCATATGGCTGATTCGCTTTGTTGTGCAACAGAAACTAACACAGTATTGTGAAGCAATTACACTCCAGTAAAGATCTATTTTTAAAAAAAATGGACAGAAGACCTAAATAGACATTTCTCCAAAGAAGATAAACAGATGGCCAAGAGGCACATGAAAAAATGTTCAATATCACTAATTATTAGAGAAATGCAAATCAAAGCTACAATGAGATATAACCTCACACCAGTCAGAATGGCCATCATCAGAAAATCTAAAAACAATAAATGCTGAAGAGGGTGTGGAGAAAAGGGAACTCTCCTACACTGTTGGTGGGAATGTAAATTGGTATGGCCACTGTGGAGAACAGTATGGAGGTTCCTTAAAAAATTGAAAATAGAGCTACCGTATGATCCAGCAATCCCACTCCTGGGCATATATCTGGAGAAAAACTTGGTTAGAAAGTATGCATGCTCCCCAATATTCACTGAAGCACTGTTTACAATAGCCAAGACATGGAAGCAACCTAAATGTCCGACAGATGAATGGATAAAGAAGATGTGGTACATATATATAATGGAATATTACTCAGCCATTAAAAGAATGAAATAATGCCATTTGCAGCAACATGGATGGACCTGGAGATTATCATACTAAGTGAAGTAAGACAGAGAAAGACAAATATCATATGATATCTCTTATATGCGGAATCTTAAAAAAAATGATACAAATGAACTTCTTTACAAAACAAAGAGACTCACAGACTTAGAGAATGAACTTATGGTTACCAGTGGGTAAGTGGAGGGAGGGATAGATTGGGAGTTTGGGATTGACATGTGCACACTGCTATATTTAAAATAGATAACCAGGGCTTCCCTGGTGGTGCAGTGGTTAAGAATCCACCTGCCAAGGCAGGGGAAATGGGTTCGAACCCTGGTCCAGGAAGATCCCACATGCCACGGAGCAACTAAGCCCGTGTGTCACAACTGCTGAGCCTGCGCTCTGGAGCCCACAAGCCACAACTATGGAGCCCATGTGCCACAACTACTGAAACCTGCATGCCCTAGTGCCCGTGCTCTGCAACAAGAGAAGCCACCACAATGAGAAGCCTGCGCACCGCAACGAAGAGTAGCTCCCGCTCGCCAAAAGCCCACGTGCAGCAACCAAGATCCAATGCAGCCAAAAATAAATAAAATAAAATAAAATAATTTTTAAAAAAATAGATAACCAACAAGGACCTACTGTATAACACAGGGAACTCTGCTCAGTATTCTGTAATAACCTAAATGGGAAAAGAATTTGAAAAAGAATAAATACATGTGTATATATAACTGAATCACTTTGCTGTACATGTGAAACTAGCACAACATTGTTAATCAACTATACTCCAATATAAAAAAAAAAAGCTGCCTGCCACATGGCTGGGGGTGGGGGATGGGTAGCTGCTACTGTGCTAGGAGCTGAAATTCACCAAAATTAATCAGCAATCAAAATTTATCATTCAAGTATTCCCTTACAATTTGCAAGCCTTCAACAGACTCCAGAGGCCCAAAATAGTTACATCAAACAGTCTCTGTCCATGTGATTGTTGTCTAGGTGGGGACATAGATCCCTGGTGCTTCCTCTTCTGCCATCTTCCCAGGATCCTCTCCAAGGTGTGTATTTTATACAGATATAAAACAATGCACATATACGTGTACAATGCCCCCAAATGATAGTATTGTTCAGCCCGAAAATCAAAGAAACTAAAAGCCTTTTAGAACAAATAACACAATCTGGTAAGGTCACTGATTACAAGACAAATGTACAAAACTCAGTAGGTTAACACTTTATGCCCAGGACCTCATAAGATAATTTTTATGGGAAAAGGTCTGATTCACAATATTGGCTAAAACCATGAAAAGCCTAGTAATAAGTTTAAAAAGAATTGTTCAAGACCTATACGATAACAGCTCAATAGAGAACATTTAAAGCTAAAAATCAAGAAAGAGGACCAGGGAATTCCCTGGCAGTCAAGTGGTTAAGACTGCACACTTCCACTGTAGGGGGCATGGGTTCTGGTGCGATCCCTGGTCAGAGAACTAAGATCCCTCATGCTATGCAGCGTGGCCACAAAAAAAAAGGGGTGGGGGCGGAATCCATGGGTAGAGTGCAAGGGGCTGCCTGGGGTGGTGCTGGTGGCAGGGGGCAGAGAACTGAGTTTTTAATTATAAGCCTAGAACTGGTATTTGACTTTTTTGAACAATATTTACATTGTTAGTCTGTAAATAAAAATATAAAATGAAATTTGAAAAAATTCACAAGACAGAACACATTTATGAGAAGTTACAAGATAATTTTGAAACCTTGGAATTACATTTTTAAAAATAAATGTTCAAATGCCCTCCAGAAATTTTGTGCCAATGGTGGGTGCATGTATTAATTTCCAACACTTTGCTTGTGTAACCCTGGGAGTGGGTGTTGCTTTAGGAGTGAGGCAACTAGGGCACAAGTTTTAAGTGCAGGCTTGGTATTTGCATGATCCTTAGAAGAGCACTTCCTTAAATTCTGTGCCCTGGTGCCTCACTGCTTCATCCTAGTCCTGGCCCCGATTGTGTCCCTGGGTAATTGCAGAGATTAATGCTACCACTGAAGACTTGAAAGAAGCAGGAATGGGAATGCCTAATACAGTCCGATACATCTAACTCGCCAGCTTAGCCTGTGCAGATGTTGCGTGGATCTTGGAGAATGACTGTGAACTGCAATATGTGATTAGGTGGTGACTCCACTTGTATCTGCTGTCCCAGATGTAGTAAGTTTGCTGGGGCAAATCAAAATGGCCCCGGCACTAGGTATGTAGCTACTGGCCTAGCTAATAGCTTTTTCTCTGTACTAATTTTCAAGGACCACCAGAAACAGTTTGCTTTTACCTGGCAGGGTCAACAGTATACCTTAACAATGTTGCCTCATAACTATGTAAATTCTCCTGCTCTGTGCTACAATATATTCCACAGAGATACAATTGGTTTTCCACTATGTCTAGAGTGAGAGATGGCTAAAGGGACAGATCTACGCTCATTTAGACAGTTGCTAACAGATTGGTTGGATGGACCTCAAACAGAATTGGGAGTTTGGTGACAAGAAAATCTGGGGAAGAAGTGTGTAGACAGATCACCTCTCAGAGTGGGTACAGACAGAGATTTGTGTGTGGTATGAATACCTATCAAAGGGCATTCACTTCGGAAGACACTTATTAATCAGGTGAAAGAATGAAGCACTGTAGTGGTGTCAGTCAGCCTCTGTAATAGTTTGTTAGGGTTTCCTTAACAAAGCACCACAAACTGGGTGGCTTGAACAACAGAAATGTATGTTTCACAGTTCTGGACGCTGCAAGTCCAAGATCAAGTTGTTGGCTTCCTTCTGAGGGCTGTGAGAAGAAATCTGTTCCATGCTTCTCACCTAGCTTCTGGAGGTTCTCTGGGAATGTTTGGTGTTCCTTGGCTTGTAGAAGCATCACCTCAATCTCTGCTTTCATCTTCACATGGCATTTTGTGTGTGTGTGTGTGTGTATGTGTCCAAATCTGCCCTTTCCATAAGGTCAGCGGTGATATTGGACTAGGATCCACCCTAATGATGTCATTTTAACTTGATTACTTCTGTAAAGATCCTGTCTTTAAATGAGGTCACTTTCTCAGGTATTGGGCACTAGGATTTCAATATGAAGGCAGGGGGGAAGAACACAATTCTACCCATAAAAGCCTCTTTCTCCAGCCACCCCAGTGCTTTCTCAATGGACCCACGAACAAAGCAGCTCTGGTAACAGGGATGGAGGCTATGCACGGGGTCAACAACACACACTTCCTCTTACCAGGCAGCTCTGGCTACTGCTGAGTGCCTTATCTGACAACAGCTGGAGGTCAGCACTTAGCTCTTGGTGGCACCATTCCCTGTGGACAGCGGCCAGCTGCCTGGTAGCAGGTTGATTACATTGGACCTCTTCCATCACGAAGGGGCCATGATTCAGCCTCCCTGGAATAGATGCATTCTGGACATGGATTTGGCTTTCTTGCCCACAGCGCTTCTGTCAGCACCATGACTGACAGACTCATGAAATGCCTTATTTACCATCATGGCTTCCACGCTGCATTGCTTCTGAAACCAAGGAACTCATTTCACAGCCGAGGAAATGCATCAGTGTGGGCTCCCGGCCATGGAATTCACTGGTCTTACTGCATACCTGATCACCTGGAAGTGGCTGGCCTGATTGAAAGGCTGAGCGACTTAGTAAAGTTTCAGTTATGGTGCCAGTTGGGAGACAACATCCAGGACGGATGAGGCTCTGTTTCACAGGCTTCTTTATATGTTTGGATCAGAGACAGTTACATGGGTCTGTTTCCGCCGTGGCCACAATGCACTGGTCCAGGGACCAAGAAGTGTTGTGCCGAGCCCTCTCACTCTTATACCCAACATTGAGCTCTGCTGATTTGAGGGTCTCAGTCCCCAAGGTGGGGCATACTGCGGCCTGGGGACACACAGAGGCTTCATTAAATTGAAAGACAATACTACCACCTAGCCCTCTGGGGCTCGTTATGCATGGAAGCCAAAAGCCAGCAACGGATTGCTCTGTGGCTGGAGTGACCAATTGTGATCACTGGGGGGAAGCTGCATTGCTGCTTTGCAGTAAGCACAGGAGGGTGGGTCTGCAGAGCAGGGCATTCTCTGCAGCTCTTCTGACAATTTCCACGACCAACAGGAAGGGTTAACGGAAAACCACATCAACCATAGCAGGGCAGCATAGCTGGGGACTCAGACCCCTTGGGAATCTTCATTCAGGTCATTTCATCACGTAAACATCCCCGGCCAGCTGAGGTTCTGGCTGAGGGTGGGGAAAATCCGAGCTGGGTAAGGAAAGAAGGATGAGTAATGAGAGAAGAAAGCCAAAGACACCGTAGGGCCTCTCCATAAGCTCTCCACAGCTCTTACAGAAACAAGGGCCGTGGTACCTTTGCCTGATTCTCTTTGCTTGTTTAATGCGTTTGTTTGCACATGCAAACCATTTCCCTCTTTTCTCCCCTTGACATTGTGATTGTACGTGCAACTTGTTGGAGGTTAACTTTACAATTCAGAGTTCAGGTAACAGACTATCCAGTGGGCCGTGACTAAATTTGAGGAATAATAAGCACAGCCAGCGAGGGATACGATGACTCTTGGGACTGCATCTCCTCATTCTGGAGAAAGAGTGAGCACCTTCACTTGTAGGAAGGATAGGTGTCTTGTGTTGAGTGGAAATGTTTATGGAAGGTTAAGTACGTGCAGAAGGTGTGTCTGGAAGCTGACTGACCATCAGCAATCTACTGCCCGCCCAGCCCCCAGCCCCAAACTCCTCTTTCATTGCCCTGCTTGGGGATTCTGGAATTTTCTCCCTTGCAGAGTGCTAAGCTTCGTCAGTAGAGGGCGCTGGAGGGACAGTGAAGTGCGAAGGGGTCTTCAGGTTCAAACTGCTTGCTGGCTGCCACCTGGCACAGCTCTCCGTGGACTGCTTCTTCCACCACCTCCTGAGGTGGCTTTGCAGCAAGCTCTGAGCACGGCACCTGCCGGTGCGTGGCTCACCTGGCATCCCAGGGAGTGACTTTCCAGCAAGTTCTGCAGGCAGAGCACCTCACCGGGGCTGCCTCCTCTCCACTGAGGCCTGAGTCAGGTCCCAGTGCCGGTGTGGAGGTGAGGGGACGCTTCCAGATTTGCTCCTTCCTCGGAACTGTGCCTCAGCCCTCAGCAGTGCCTGCTGCGCCTGCGCGGTGAGAGCTTTCTTCATGCTCAGTAGCCAGTCTCTGTCACTCCAATGCCCGGCTGCCGTCCTGCTTTACATGTTCCCCGTCCCAATGACTGTGTGGTTTCCACCTCTTGACTGGACCCTGAATGATGTAGCGACCAGAAAGGTGCTCAGCTACGAGCGTGGGCCGTTGTTATGGCCGAGGGGTGCTGAGAGGGCACAGCCACGAGCGGAGGAGAGGTGGTGGCGTCCAGAGCTGGGGGGAAGGATGGATGCTCAAGGGCACCCCAGGGAATAGCCACCCTCTCCCGGAAGAGGGGGTCGGGCAGCACACAGAGGCTGCCCTTCAGAGTTGCCTCCCGGCCCCTCCTTTTGTGCATGGCGTTGCTAACTGACGTCATCCTCTCCTCTGTGTTGCGCGTAGGGCGTCTAACTAGTCTTTATAGTTCACAAGACGCTGGGTCAAGAGTTGCTCCACCCAAGAAGCTGTACTTGAGAAGCCCATCTGCGTTCACAGGATCACGGGATCTCAGACAGACAGCCTGATCCATGATAGTACGAGACTTCGGGAGATCTTGGGATGGGGGTGCACATGTTTTTCATGAGGGAGGAATATAATAATTGTGGTCAGAGGGTAGATCGTAGGGGGAAATGGCCCCAACATTCAGCTTCTCGCATCAAAAGGGAGCCGGTTTCTCCAGCCCTTGAATCTGGACTTGATCATGTGACTGCCTTTGACCACTGGGACCTTAGCAAATGTGACACAAGCAGAAAAAGTGGGGCCTTCCCTGGCGGTCCAGTGGTTAAGACTCCGCGCTTCCACTGCAGGGGGCGCAGGTTCGATCCCTGGTTGGGGAGCTAAGATCCCGCATGCTGAGTGGTGCAGCCAAAAACATTTTTTAAAAAAGACAAAATAGAATTCATGGTTGAGAATTTCTATCTTTTGTATAACACAGGGAACTATACTCAATAACCTGCGGTGAACCATAATGGAAGAATATAAAAAAAGAATGTAAGTATATAGGTGTATAACTGAGTCACTCTGCTGTGCAGCAGACATTGGCCACACATTATTTTTCTTTTAATTAATTAATTTATTTTTTGGCTGCATTGGGTCTTCGTTGCTGCGCGCGGGCTTTCTCTAGTTGCGGCGAGTGGGGTTGCTCTTCGTTGTGGTGCGCGGGCTTCTCATTGCGGTGGCTTCTCTTGTTGCGGAGCGCGGGCTCTAGGCTCGCGGGCTTCAGTAGTTGTGGCTCGCGGGCTCTAGAGCGCAGTCTCAGTAGTTGTGGCTCACAGGCTCAGTAGTTGTGGCTCGCGGGCTCTAGAGCGCAGGCTCAGTAGTTGTGGCGCATGGGCTTAGTGTCTCCGCGGCATGTGGGATCTTCCCGGACCAGAGCTCGAACCTGTGTCCCCTGAACTGGCAGGCGGACTCTTAACCACTGTGCCACCAGGGAAGTCCGGCACAACGTTATAAATCAACTATATTTCAATTTTAAAAATAGTAATAAAAGAAAGAGGAAGTGCTTGTGCACCAGGCTGCCCTCTATTGCTGCAGGAGCCTTCCCACCATTGTGTAAACAAGCTCAGGACAGCCTCATGGGAAATGAGAGGCCCCAGCTGTCCCAGCCATCCTCCTCAACCCAGAAACTTCCACAGTTCAGGGCCCAGGGCCATCCGGACAAGAGAGGCTGTGGGTCCAGCCTCAGGGCCAGCCCTAAACCATCGGACCATCCCCCCATCCACCAGAAGCAGAGTCAGAGTAGTGGAGATCTTAGCTGACCATCCCTGCGTCCTCCTGACCCTGTCACCCTGTCCCAGGCCCTCAGGGTGTCTCTGCAGGGAAATGACTGTCCGTACAGGAGCACAGGCCGCCTGATTCACCGCAGTCCTTAATGCAGGTTCAGCATCTGCGGCACCCACCTGGAAGGCTCAGAGGATTGGAGCACCACGGCTCCCTCCTTCCTGGGGTCACCCCCATGCAGCCCTCCCAGGGGAGGCTCCAGCACAAGCCTGATCCATCCACTAAATCCAAGGACTGTTTACCGCCCTACAATGATGGGCAGAAGCCAGGGGCTGAGGCTGGTCCGTGCCCACTTACGCGGCAGGCAAGCCGTCTCCACTTCCCTCGATGCTGCTGTGGTCTGCTCACCTCTGGGCCTCTCCCTGGCATTCTCAGGGGACGTCAGCCCCTGCCCGCTGCCCCTCCACCACGTGGTCAGCATCCACATCTGCCTCCCGGCTCCTGGAGCCCTCGGCTCCCCACAGCCTCAGCCACGCTATCTCAGAGCCTCACCCCCGCTGCATCTTCACCGGTAACTGCAGCAGTAAAACGACCTCAACTGTCCTCCTATCCCCACCCCACCCACTCACCCCTGCGACAGCACCCCAGCCCCCTGGGACCCCATCTTCTGACCCAGCACCATTTCAGAGCCCCTCCCCATCTCACACGCCCACCAGCCTCCTGCCAGCTGAGACCCCAGGTCCACTGCTCTAACCGCTCCTGGGGGAACCCCTCACACCTCAGCTCTGCTCACCCCCTGGTGTGATCTCCTGACCCAAACCATGTTCTCGGTTAAACCCAACTCTGTGACTCCAGGCTGGCACCTGAGCACTGAACTTGGCTGGAGAAAATCTCAGGCTGCTGATGAACCCACTTCAAGGGCACTCAGCTTCACTGGATGATCCCACACCAGAGAATTCCAAGTCTCCTCTCTCCTGGAACCTCCAGCATCTCAATGAAAGGTTAGATTATAACATGTATAACACGTTCACATGGCTCAATAATGAAAAAATTAAAACAGGACACACCGTGAAATATCTCCTCCCCAACTTCTGTCTCCCTCCCCTTCCCCTCCCCCTCCCCTCCTCTCCTTCCACCCCACCAACCCGTGCACACGCACTTGTGCGCACGCGCTCACCAACAACCATTCTTAGTTCCTGGTGTGTTCTTCCAGGCTGCCTTAATGCACACGCAGGCAGACACGAATGTCTATCTTTTCCTACTTTTGTTTTTTTCGATGGTGGAACACCACCAACTGTTCTGCATTGTGCTTTTTTTCCTCAACATTATATGTTGGGACAATTTTCAAATCAGAACCAAGAGAACTTCCTCATTTTCTTTTCTGGCCGAATGGTACTCCATTGTCTGGGCGCGCTGCAAATATTTCCCCAGTGTCTATTGATGGACATGCAGGGAGTTTCCAACATTTTGCTGCTACAATGGAAGCGGCTGTCCTGATCCCTGTGTCGTTTTGCATGGATGTTGGAGTGTTGATAAGATTCACTTCTAGAAGTGGGATGGCTGGTTCACAGGAATATTTGTGGGCTTCACTGATCTTGCTGAATGGCCTTCCACAGGGGCTGTGAAATCACACTCCCAGAGCAGTGAGGAGAACGCCTGGTGGCCATCAGCCTCGCCAGACACTGTTGTCACCCATACGCTTGAGGTTTGGACAGTCTAATGAGCCACCCTCGCTTTCTGCACATCTTTCAAACTTAACTCCCCAGATTTCTCCCCCAGGGAGCTCCTGTCTCCTCCCAGGCCTCCCCTGGCTGCGAAGAGGCCCCCAGGTCCCCGGCTGGGATGGGGATGGCTCTTCCCCCGCATCCTGCCCCTAGCCAGGCTCATCTCCCTCCAATCACAGCGCTCACAGACCAAGCTGTCTCTCCCCAGGCACCCCAGCACCCCTTAAGGGCTCTCCTGGCCTCCCCGCTGCCCCCCACTCTCCCTGCAGCAGCCAGCGAGGCCTTTCCAAGTCACACATCACAGCAAATTGCCTCTTCCAAGCCCTCCAGCACTTTCCCTTTACAGCTGGAGTGAACCCCAACTCCCAGCCCCAGTGAAGGCCCCCGGACCCCCTCCTGCTTCTCTGGGTGTGTCTCACTCCACTGCCCACTCTCGGTCACCCCAGCCCTTGAGCTCTTTCTTTCCCTAAAACCTGAGCCCCTCCCAGTTCCCACCTCCTGGCGTGGCCAGGCTGTCCCCGTCCCGCACTGCCCCTTTCCCGTCTGTGCAAATGGGTCACCATGCGTGGTCCCCTCCTCAGTGAGCACTCCCCGTGGCCGCAGGGAGAGCTGGCCCTCCGCCCTGTAACTGCGGCATCACTCCCTCCCCATCTCCCCCTGCACTTGGGCCTGGACTGTTTACTTACTTGCTCCTTGTTCTTTCCCGGCCTCGGCCAGCTCTCCCCCCGGCCCCCAGCAGGGGTGGGGCAAGGGCTGCAGGGTCCCACCCATGCTTGTCCCACCATCGACCGTGGCCTCCCTTCCAGTGCACAGGAGCCTGGACGGGGGAGCCGGGTCTTGGGGACCCCGTCCAGGCTCTGCCCTCTGTCCCCTCTGCCCAGTGACTCACTCCCCCACTCTGGGGCAAATCCTCCCCTGAAAGGAATTTTCCTGCGGCGACCGGGAAGTTACTGAAGTAGGCGCCCGAGCTGGCGACCCTGGCGGGAACTCTTACATCTCTACACCTCCTGCAGGAACAGCAATGTGTCCCTAACTGCGACTGCCATCTTCTCGTTGCCCTTCGCCTGCCCCGCGGGGGGTGGCCCTTCCTGCGCTGGAGTTGACCTGGCCCCGCTCCCACCCACCCCAGGGTGCCTGCCTCGGGCTGCCTCTATTCTCCTCGGACCCCGGCCCACCCCGCTGCTGCGAGACTGGGGGTCTCAGCACCTCGGCACTTTTGGGCCCCATTCCATCCTCTTTGGTCCATTAATGTCTGCCCTGATTGACTTTAAACTTTCCATCTGGTCCTCAGCTCCTTTCTCGTCTCCCTGCGCAACCCCCTTCCCTCCTGCTCCCTCACCCCGTACTCTGCGGGAGGAGCTGGGGGGACCCACGGCCACTCCCACCACGTGCTGCCAGGGACCCACAGCCACTCCCACCACGTGCTGCCAGGCTCAACACGCCCAGGACCCCGCATGCACTCGGAGCCCAAATGCAGGGCGTCCCCAGTCGCCACTGTCCCCTCCCCTCCCCTCCTTGCTCAACACTGCTTGGTGGGTCCACCCCACCCCCATCTCATCTGAAAGGACCTTCCCTCCCCATCCAGGCCTTTCCTGCCAGACTCCAGACTCCACCCACCCTTGGCTCCCTTGGGCCCCCCCCTCAGCTCTGTGGAATGTGTTCACCCAGCTTCCCCTTTCCCTCCCAGGGACTCTGCCCTTCCCCCAGTCCTGGGCCAGGATGGGGATGCAGAGGACAGCTGGGGTCAGCTCTGTTCACAGCTGTAGCCTTCAAGGTCAATTCCAGAAATATGAGAGTCAGTTCCCACTGGGCCCTGTGCGTGGAGCTGAAATGATTGTCTGGAGGCTCTGCCTGACCCCTCCTCAGTAAAGGACTGTGGGGAGGCTGCACAGGGTCTTGATCACCCTTTACAGGTGAGGGAACTGAAGGGTGAAGTGAGGGGCCTTGCCCCAAAGCACACCCTCCCAAAGCTCACGCTCACAGGTAAGAAGGGGGCCAGGAGGCACTGGGGGGGCCGGGGTCATTGGGGATTTGACACAGAACCTGGGGGCACAGGGTCTGCCAGACCCCAGGAGGCTGAGAAAGCCACTGATGGCCCGTCCTTGCTCCCCAAATAAATCACTCCACAGCCACTTTTGAAATCAGCTTTATATCAAGCTATAAAAACCAAGATCATGTTATAAAAAAACACATACAAAAGCAGTACTATCAAAAATAATAATAATAACATCAAACATGCTAACTCCTACAAATGTACACAGGCCTTTGTGCACCATTTACACGGGCCAGTTTCTGGCCACAGTACCTGGAAAGAGGCAGCACAAACCCAAGAGAGCTGGCTGCAAACCCCGTCACGGCGTGCCCAGAGGCGCAGGCGAGGTGGAGTCGTGCCTAAGTCTGACTGCCGAGAGTCTCTGGGGTAAGCAGAGGCCAAGGAGGGTAACTGAACCCATGTTTTCCTGGGGTAGAACAAGGGGGATGGGTGGAGGCTGTGGTAGGTAAAATAACGCCCCCCCCGCAAAGATGCCCACGTCCTCATCCCTGGACCTGTGACTACGTCAGGTTCCAAGGCAAAGAGGAGTTAAGGGGTCAGGTGGAATTAAGGTTGCTAATCAGCTGAACTTAACATCAGAAGAGGATCCTGGATTGTCTGGGTAGGTCAAAGGTCATTGTCTGGGTGGGTCAAAGGTCATCACTGGGGTCCTTAAGGAAGGAAGATGGAGGCAGGAGAGGGGTACTGAGATGTGAAAAAGAGATCGACCGGCCATTGCTGGCTTTGGAGATGGAAGGGGGCCACTAGCCAAGAAATAGGGGAGGCCGGCCTCTAAAAACTGGAAAAGGCAAGGAAATGCCCCGCCAGAGCGTCCAGAAGGAACCAGCCCGGCTGACACCTTGGCTTAAGCCCACTAGACCCATGTGAGACTTCTGACCTCCACAACTGAAAGAGAGTTCTTGTTTTAAGCTACTAAGCTTGTGGAAGTTTGCTGAAGTGGCAATAGGAAACTAATCCAGAGGCCAAGGAGTCAGAAGTCAAGCTTGCCCTGCCCAGACCTCAGCCTGACTTCCAGGGGAGGACCCACAGAGGCACCCTTGGGCCTGTCTCCGTGTGGGGGAAGGCGGAGGCCGAGAAAACCCAGGAGGTCCTTGCCCCTCCTGGACCCATCCTCAGGGGAAGCCCATGGGGAAGCAGAGAAGGGTCAGGGGCTGAGCTGCAGGGGCTCTGATGCCAGCCCTGCCCCCAGCTTGCCATGTGACCCCACAGGCCCCTTTCCAGGTCCCAGATGAGAGCTCATCCTTCCCTTTTCTCGCCTCCAGTTCTGCCTTCCATTCCACGCCCTGGCTGAGCCCAGCTCAACACAGCCCTGGACCAGAGGAGGCAGGAGGGGTGAGGCTCAGGCCCCCACCCAGGAGCTGGGGAGGCGCCGAGACCCAGGCTGGAAGGACTCCATAGACAGGCGGTGACCCCGGAGCTCTGTCCCCTGGCCACTCCCCCTCCTGGCCCCCTCCTTCAGCGCGTGCAAGATCCACTGTCATCTACAGGGAGCTTCTCATGTGTGGCCTCCTTGGCTTCCCATAGCTGCCCCCCGCCACGGGAGGGGTAAACAAGCCAGGGCCTGTCCAGTTCCCGCGGCCCAGGGACCTGCGCCTAGGCCAGGGCTGGTCAGAAGCAGCAGCAGAAGGCAGGACGCCCGTGAGAGGCCGTGTGGGGCTGTGAAGCTGGTGCTGGTCTGAACGGCCCCCGAATGGGGCGGCATCCGATGCTCGCCAGGAGCTCACAAGCAGGTCAGGCCGCAGAAACAGCTAACCAACCTTTATAAGTGAAAATAGGGACTTGGAGGGCTCGTGCGCCCCTGTGTTGATGTCTAGGATGCTCCGGATGCTCCTGACTTCACTGCTGGACAGATTCCCCTTGACGGCCAGGATGGCACTCAGGTGGCCTTTGCTGGCAAAGAGAGTATCCTATTAGTCCAGCCCGCTCGCCAACACCCCTGCTCACACCCCTCCCAGCTCCCCAGACTCTGGGCCGGAGCCACAGGGCACTGCAGCCAACCCCCTGCCCACGAGCAGCACCCCCCACACACTCTCCTTTGCCCACTGAGCTCCAGCGGCACTGGCCACCGTGCGTCTCCAGAGTGCGCCAAGCTCCCGCCCAGCTGGGGCCTTTGCACTGGCTGTCCCTCCTGGAATGCTCTTCCCCACGCTCTTGAGCTCACCAGCTTCTTCTCACCCTTTAGCTCTCAGCTAAAACGTCACCTCCCCTGAGAGGCTTTCCCATCTCTAAAGTCAGCACCTCCTGTCATTCACAACCCTGGTTAAACAATCTTTAAAACTTGCAATTGTACTCCTTTGCCTGATTACCTCATCCTTGCTAACCTTAAACAGACTGTAAGTAACATGAGGGAGAACGAAGACCTGGTCTGTCTTGTACTTCATTGCATCCTGGTGCCTAAAACAGAGCCCAGTACCTAGTAGGAGACCACTCAATAACTGTTGGTGGGATGGGTGGATGGTTGGGTGGGTGGATGGATGGATGGATAGGTCAGTGGACAGATGGATAGATGGATGGATAGGTGGAAGGGTGGATGAATGGGGGGTGGATGGGTGGATGGATCAATGGATGGACAGATGAGTCCATGGGCAGGTGATCAGACGGACGGATAGAAGATGGGGTAGCAGATGGGTAACTAGGTGCTGGTATGAGTGGGGAGATGGATGGCTGAGTGTGTAAGTGAGGGGATGGGTAGGTGAGTAGGTGGAGTGGATCAGCCAGTGGCTGCACTAGGCTATGCTGGGACCGTCCAACTCGTATCTCATAACTGGAACAGTCTGACAGTATCAGGGGACTCAGCCCATAGAATCAATCTCCCTGACTCAGCAGATCCTCAGGCAGCCAGGGGCTAAGCCTCCGCTCCGGAACAGGGGTACTAGGACCCAGGGCACAGGTCACGTCCCTGAGGGCCTCTAGGCTGAGTGGTGGACCCCAGCTTCACTACTGACTCGCCATGGCCTCCAGCAGGTCCCTGGTCTCTCTGATCCCCCTCTGAGGGACAGTTTCATAAAGGCTAAGAACGTGGGCTGTGGAGCCAGAACCCCTGGCTTTGTCGTCTTAGCTCTACCACTGACTAGCTGTGTTACCCTGGACACATTCCTTAAGCTCCCCAGGTCTCATCTGTAAACGGGGATGAAGAGTGTCAGCCTCATAGGGTGGCAGTAAGGACTGAGTGAACGGCCACTGTAAAGATCTGGGCAGGGCGGCCGGCACACAGCACTCAGCAAAGGGACTGCATCACGGTGGCCGGTATCTGAGCTCTACCCACCCTGGAGGGACTCAATTCCGGCTCCACCAGGCCCTGACCACAGTCGGGGACATCAGGGCCATGCTGCCTGCCCAGGTCCTCTGGTGCCGCTGTTCTCACCTGAAGTCAGGGTACCAGGTGGCATACGTGGCCACCTCGATCTTGATGGCACTGGGGTCTTGCAGGCGAATAATCTCCGCGAGCGTGGGGAGGGCACGATGCAGCCAGGTGGCCGGGGAGCCCTGCAGGCACAGGCCTGGTCGGAGGGAGGCTGTCCGTGCCCCGGAGGCCACCCAGGGGCCCAGAGAGGCTCAGGTCTGACCTGACTGGGTTTGGAGAGGCCCAGAGGGGCGGTCCTGGCCCATGAGGAGCTTGGAGCAGGAGGGCAGCCTATGGAAGCGGGAGCTGGGAGGGGCGGGCGGGGGCTTACGTTCTGAGTGCAGAAGTGCTGGATGAGCTCGGCGTTGGCCCGGATGTGCCCCGCCAGCTGCTGCTGCTTCTCTGCCGTGTTGAGGACCAGGCGCCGCTTGCTGAGGCGGATGATGTACTCCTTCACCAGGTGCAGGTGTACAGCCTCCATGAGCTCCTGGGTGGGCGAGTGGGCAGGGTCACGTGAGCCAACAGACAGGGAACTCACCACCTCCCTCGAAGCTTCGAAGCCAGGGTCCAGGAAGGGGCGGATGCCAGAGCAGAGGAGCGCATCCGTGTGTGCGCATGTGTGTCCAGACCACCCCCCCCCCTCCCCGCCACCGGCTCCCGCCACCAGCTCAGCAACCCCTTACCTCCCGGAAACAGTCCTGCAGTTCAGAGAACTCGGGCAGCCTCTCGTCCACCACGGAGATAATTTCCTCCAGGGTCTGCGCGGGGGCCGCCCAGCGGGTCTGCGTGAACCTCTTGAACAGCGGCTGCGAAAGGAGAGAAGCAGGATGTCTGGCCACGCCCTGCAGAGGAAGGGCCAGCCGCAGAAACATGCACACACAGACACACACGGAGACACGGGGTCCAGGACAGGGGCCGGGGATGCTAAGGACACCCAGGGAAGCCAGGGAGCACTCGGGCCCTGCTCACAGGCAGGGACTGGAGGCGTGGTCTGCACACCCTTCTCAGAGGCCGACCAGCTGCCATCTGCCTGCCCTGAGGCCTTTTCCACTGGCCGCCCTCCTTAAATAAATAAATTCCTGCATAAACAAAGCCTTGTGCCTGGCTGGGCCTGTGAGGACCCGGCCAAGTCATCCAGGGTCACCGCCTGGCCACCCACAGCTGCTGGGCATTGAGGCCAGGGCGGGTTCCCATGGAGGGCAGGCAGGGAGTCCCTCCTCTTCCTTTCCTGAGACCCCTGCCTCATCCTCTGCTAAAGGCGCTAAAGGGTTTCCGTGGGTTTCTCGGCCCACAGCAGACGTGGTGATGGCTGCCAAGGCTCTGAGCATCGCAGCTGGCAGTTAGGCACGGGGACAGGGCGTGGGCAGGAGGGTCTGGGGGAGTCGCAGGAAAAGTACATGCAAACTTGAGGACTGGATTGCGTCTAAGGGGGACGGGCACTGAAGCTTCCTGTCTGCACCCGAGGGCCCTGGGCGGCCCTCTGAGGCCAAGCCCCGGGCTGAAGCGCTGGGAGTGAGGCCAAGGGCCCGCCATGGCCCCATCACCTGGGCGCCACCAGCCTCGCTACAGCTGGCCTCACACCACGCCTTCCACATGCCAGCCCTTTGCTTCTGCCATCCTCCCTGCCCAGCCCCCTCCCAGGCCCTCCCCGCCCTCCCCCAGCACTAGACTCAGCATGTGACACGCGGCAGGAGGCTCCAGCTACCTTCAGGACCCCAAACAGGTTCTGGAGCAGGGTATCAACGCCATGACTCTTGAGCTCATTCAGGGGGCTCAGCAGGTGGCTCGGGAGGTCCTGTGGTATCTGCCACTTCTGGTCCACGAACATCCTGGAAGGACATGGGAGGCAGGGAGATCACACCAGTCCTGCCCAGAGAACCCGTCAGCCTGAGGCAAATCTTCCTAAACCATTACTCTAGAACCCTCACTGGCTCCCCATTCCCCGTGGGCGCAGGTCCAAGTCATCCCACCCATGCTGCCTAGGCAGGGCCCAGCCTTCCCACCCCCAGCACACACGTAACACCACATCCTCTTCTAACTGACGGCCTCTCCACAGCTCACTTTGCTCATCTGCTTAATGGACGTGATCACTGTACCTACCTAATAGGGTTGTCATAAGGATAAAACAAAATAAAGTAAATCAGTTGCGCGAGTGCTTGACCCACCAGCACTAGATAAACGTTCACTGCTGCTGCCACCGCTGCCGCCGCCACAGGCCCCGGCATTTCCTTATGGACCTGCTCGTTTTAATTCAACATCTCTGCTGAAGCTGCTCCTCCCGCCCCCCTCCCCCATCCCAGGCACCTCCCGGCCGCCTTCCAGCTACCCTCTCTCTCTCTCACAGGCAGGCAGCCCCAGTGATTCCCGCTCCCACAAACCCCACCCAGTGCCCTCACCCACAAACCCCACCCAGTGCCCTCACCGGAAGGAGAGGCAGTTGTTGATGTTGGCGATGACATTGGCCCTGTAATTTCTCAGCTGTTTGCACCTCTCCAGAAATTCATCAAAGGAACGCTGGTAGCTGGTGAAACCCGAAAGGGAACATGCGGGGCCAGCACGAACACCGGGACAGGAGCAGCCCGCCTGGGTTTACATATGGGCTCCCCGCAGCACAGGGAGGGGCCCCTAGCCCCGAAGGAACCTGTAACTGGCTTCACGTGCTCAGGCCAGTGGGGCCAGGGCCCCTGCAGAGCTACTGAAGAGGGTGTCCACCCCGCTCTGCTGCCTCCCTCCTTCCCCCAGGCCCCCTCTAGAGCTGGAAGACTGGAGGCGTGGGCCACGCAGGAGTCCTCAGAGGAGGAGGAGGGAGTCAGCCAAGAGAACCGTGAGGGTGCAGACTGGGGCGTCCCCTGATGGGGAGGCCAGTGTCTCAGCCCCTCACGGGGCATCTTCTTTGCAGCTGGGGGCTGCTCTGCTGGGAGCTTTGCTGAGAGCAGGTGGTCAGATTACCTGAGGCTCTGAGCACCCAGGGGGGTGGTACAGGGGGATGAGGACTCCTGCTCATAATGACAGACACCCTAGGGGCAGGGAGGGGGCACTGATCTAGCTTGGCTCCCCACCTGGGGCACGAGGGAGGGGCGGGGGCACTGAGAGGGGTGGCCGCAGGGACCCCTTCCTGTGCGCGCACAGGCCGTCACCCACCTCTTGAGGAACGCAGCCAGCTCCACCAACAGCATGTGCTTTATCTGCGTGCCCAGGTCAAGGGTGATGCTCTCGGCCTTGGCCTGGCCCTGGGAGATGATCTGCAGGGGTGAGGTGAACTGAGCAGGAGCCCACCTGGTCTAGGGCTGGGGCGGGGCCAGGTGTGGGGGTCGGTGAGACATGGAAAAGGGGGGCTGTGCTCAGGGGCGAGCGTGTGTCTGCACGCGAGGATGTGGGCTCGGTACCCTGCACTAGCGCACTAGCACACG
Organism: Balaenoptera ricei; assembly: GCF_028023285.1. Classification (NCBI taxonomy): domain Eukaryota; kingdom Metazoa; phylum Chordata; class Mammalia; order Artiodactyla; family Balaenopteridae; genus Balaenoptera; species Balaenoptera ricei. The sequence goes on along the minus strand of NC_082640.1, from coordinate 185,919,080 downwards.
AGGGGCAGCCCGTGCTACCTGGATGATGTCAATGGCCAGCTCACTGTGGCAGTGGCCGTCCAGCCTCTGGGGAGCCACATCCTGGCTCCAGCGCTGCGACTCCAGCTCCAGGGCGCGGGCCATCAGCTCCTTCACGCTGTCCTTGGGGGAGGAGGGGCTGGTCAGGGGAGCGCGAAGCGGAGCCCACGTGGACGTGCCTGTCAGGCTCCCTGCCACGTCCTGTCTGCCCCGGCCCCCCCTCCGCTTCCTTCCCGCCCCTCCTTTGCCCCGGCTCTGGCGCTGGCGCTGGACTCACCACCTCATTGGAGAGGAACGTGGCCTCCAGCAGCCGGATCTGCTTGGGGGACAGGAGGCTCCCAAGCCTGACTCCTTGCAGCTCACCGGCCAGCTTGGGGCTGTTGATGATGTCACTGTGGGCAGAGGGGGCTGGCATGAGGAAAACTCACACCACCCCTCAGGCAAGAGCCCTCCTCCTCGGCCTCAGCCTCTAGCAGGCCCAGAACTCAGCTGCCTTCCCTCCACCTAATCCCATCCCTGCTTCCCCATCACATGTGATGGGTCCTCCATTTGCTCAGTTGGATTCAGGCCCCAAACCCTGGAATCATCGTGCCTCCTTTTACTCCCTCACCCCCATCTGCTCCTGCTCCAAAATACTGCCCCGAAACTGATGAGCCTCAAGATACCCCGCTAGAGGCACCCCACTGCCCAGCCACCACCCTCTCTCGCCTGGCTCGCTGCAGGGCTCCCCTCCCTGGCTCTCCGCTTCTGCCCTCACCTCCAACAATCCCCCCTCCACCCAACAGGCAGTACCGCCTCTCAGGTCTGATCTCCCGGCTCTAAGGGCTCCCCGCTCTCACACAGATAGAATGCAACTCCTTACCCTCTGCCTCCTTCTCACCCGTCCCCCGCCACACTCCAGCCCTGCTGGCCTTGGACATCCACTAGCCCTGTGGCCCCTTCCACCCCCAGCCGGGTCTGCTGCCCCCAGAGGTGGGCCAGTCCAAGCAGGAAGGGCTGTTCCCGCACCACCCTGAACTGCTCTGTGGAGGCAGATCCACCCATCCCCGTGGCACCTCTGTTGGGTCCCAGAGCCCCCTGGGGACTGCCCAGCCCTGGCACTTCCTCAGGGACCTTGTCTGCCTGGAGGCTCAAGAATGGCCCTCTCTGCCCCTCCCCCAGCCTGGATGCGCTGTGTCCCTTTGCTCCCCGCACTTCTGGCCACACAGGCCTCCACGGAGCCACCCAGGACTCCCCCCCTCGGGGCTCCATGCCCGGCTGGCCTCAGTATCCTGCTGCAGTGACCCCAGTGGGTCCCAGGCTAAAATCTCCTGGGGTCACTGGGACAGGAAGGCTGAGGGTGAGAGGTGCAAGTGCCTGGCATTTCCTGGTGAGTCAGGACAAGCAAGAAGGAACAGGTTCAGAGCCGCCCTGACCCTCCCGTAACCCCTGCCCTGTGCCAATTTCCCTATGCCCTGCAGACTCCTCATCCACCACTCCCCACCGGCCCTTCCTCCGGCCCCCGCGGGAGGCGGACCCACCAGCACCGACCGAGACCACTGGCCACCCAGATGTGTCCCCGAGATGCTTGGACATCGCTCACACGGGCTACACCTCCAGGCTTTCTGTGGGCTTTACACTAGGTGCCGGGGCCAGTCCCTATGGGAACCCCTGGCCTCTCGTGCCCTGGTCACTTCCACGCTGCAGTATAAGTTTCTCCCCACCCAGCTTGTGTGAACAACCAGCGTGCCCAGAGATCCAGAGGTCCGGGGAAATGAGGGGATGCCTGAGGCGGTACCCAGCTGGTAACCAGGTATCCTCCACTGGCAGAGCGAACCTTCCAAACTGAGGAGCTCCAGGCCTCGGTGGCCAGAACCCAGCTCTGCGTGGCCTCACTGAATGACCCTGCACAATGGGGATCTTTCCAGCAGGCCCAGCGGCCCCACCCTGCCCCTGCTCCCTGTCCTGCCTGGGGGTGCCCCCAAGGGCCTGCTGGATAATCCAAACACTGACGAGCTCCACACTGCTCCCAGAATGCTTCACAGCTCAGCCTCAGGCCCTGGAAGATGACTCCCTTTGCCGGGAACACCACCCTCCCTCTGCCTTCTTACTGGCCTGTCCTCCTCTTTCCTCCCCTGCCTGACTGCCTGACTTCTATTAGACTGTGAGCTGCCCCAGAGCAGCAAACTCCTGTGGCAGGCAGAAGTCTGCGCCGCCTCTTCCGAGCTGGCTTCCCGGGCTGACCCAGGCGAGGTCAGGGCCCCCTCCTCCGGGCTCCCCTGCCACACCCCTTCCTGCTCTGGATGGGCGCTCCTTCATGCCCTCCCCAGACTGGGAACTCATGAATGAATGATGAAGTCCCTGCCATTCTCTGTGCCTCAGTTTCCCCAACTGTGGAATGGGGCCGAGGCCCAAGAGACTAAGGACTCCAAGGGCAAAGCAGACCCAGCCCAGGCCCTGCCCCCTTGAGTCCAAGCCCATCTGTGCCGTTCTCCCACCTGGGACTCCCTGCACGCGGTGACAGCCCCTGCAGAGCGGCCTCCCTGCCCCTGGGGCCCCGCCCAGCACCCGGGCGCCCGGGCGCCCGGCCGCCCAGCCGCTCACTTGGGGTAGAGGTTCTGCACCCAGAGCAGCAGCACGTAGGTGTCGCGTTCGCTCAGCTCGAACTGCGCCAAGTCCGCCAGGTGCGCCGCGAAGTGCTCGTGGTAGCTCTGGGCGTAGGCCGCCACCACGGCGAACTCGGCAGGGAACAGCGGCTTCAGCCGCTCCACCACGGCCTCCAGGTCCTCCTTCATGGTGCGGCCCATGTGCAGGAAGGCGCGCTCGGCCTCCGTGCGGCCCTCGGCAGCCGCGGCCGGCCGCTGGCCCAGGCGCTCTTCGGCCGCCTGCGCCACGCCGCGCCGCCACAGCTGCAGCCAGCGCCGGGGCCGCGTGGCCGCCAGCGCCGAGGGCCCCGCCGCCGCCGCCGCCGCCGCCGCCGCCGCCGCGCGGTCCTCGCGCTCCTGCTCGGCCAGCACGGCCAGAGCCCGGCGCAGCCGCTCCGGCGCCGCCTCCAGCGGCCGGCGCAGCAGGCCGAGCACCTGGTCGCGCAGCAGCACGTACAGCGCCTCCACCTTGCTCTGGCGCCGCAGCAGCTCCTCGTCGCTCATGCCGCCCGCCGCCACCGCCGCCTGCAGCTCCCGCTCCAGCGCCAGCAGCGGCCCCGCCGCCTCCAGCCGCCCGTGCTCCAGGTCGGCCTTGAGCTCCTCCACTGCGGCCAGGACCCGACGTTAGCGCGGCCCGGGGCTCCGACACCCACCAGTTGCCTCCCGTGGGCCGAGACCTCAGAAGGTGAGGTGAGGCGCCCAAGGAGGCGAGTCGACGTCCCAGACAGGACCGAGGACCCCTCCGCCCACTCCCAGCCCCTGAGATCGGGGTGCGCAGGGGAAAGGCCGCAAGGGAGACACCTCTGCGCCCACCTTCCCCGCCCTCTCTGTCCTGGCTGAGTGGGGCATCCACTCCAGTGAGCCCCCATCCTGCCCAGACCGTGCCCGGCTGGGACCTGGGGCCCCTGCCTACCTGTGGGCAGCCGGCCAGCCGGCCGGGGCTGGGGCTCAGTGTCGCCCTCTGTCTCTGCTGAGCTGGGCTGACTCTTCTTCTTCCTCCCTTTGGTGAAGACGCTAAACATGTTGGCCAGGCCTTTCGACTTCTTCTTCTTCTTCTTCTTCTTCGCAGCCTCTTCTCCATCCCTGTCTGGGGCTTCCTCGGCCTCCAGGGGTGGCACCAGGTCCTCGGAGGAGGCCTCGGACATGGAGGCTTCTGACTCCGCCTCCGAGGCGAAGGGCAACTTCTGGGGGCTTCCGGGGAAGTCAAGGGCCCCTGGCGCAGGCTGCTGGCCTGGAAAGCCTTGGAAGGTCATCTTCAGCATCACGCCGGCTCAGGCCTGCGGGTTGGCAAGGGGAGGGAATGAAAGGGTCAGCGGTCACCAGGGTATGGGCCTGGCTCCCGGCTCCCCGGCCCAGGTACACAGCCAGGTTGATGTGTTTTCACCCGTATGACCACCAGGCTCTGGCCTTCTCCTGGCCCAGATGGGCACCAACAACTCAACTCTCTCCCTGGACACCAGTTCCTCAGTACCCACCGCCCCTCCGAGATCCGAGAACTGCCGAGGCAGGGAGGAAGCTGGGGTTGGGAGGCATTCCAGACAGAAGGGGGCCCTCACTTCATTTTGGCAAATCCTTCCTTGACAGCCCACCCTCTGGGCAGGGAGAAGGGACTGCGGGGCATGAGAAACACCCCGGATCCCACGAGACCCTGGGGGAGCAGGCAGAGCACGGGCCGCTGTCCCACGGCACAGGGCGAGAACCAAGGTCCAGAAAAGTCACAGAGCACGAGAGGCTGGGCCGAGGCGGGAATCCAGCCCCAGCCCCGTCCTCCATCTTGCCTGTTCTTCTCTTGACTCGTGCAGCTTTGGGGTCACCGAGGAACGTTCTGAGCGGAAACACGGCTGCTCCGGCTGGGACCACAGGGTAGGCAGGGCCTGACCCCCATCATGACCTTGGGGCTCAAGTCTACAGAAACCATAGTGCCCCCTCAAACTTCAGGGGGTCTTTCCCATGTCAGTAGGGACAAGGGCCCCAATGAGGCACAGGGCTGTCTGAGGTCACACGGCAACTCAGACTGGAAACCCAAGCTTCCCGGCTCCATGCACCCTGCCTGCTCCCAAATGGGGTGACATCATCATCACAAAAGCGTCCACCTTCTGGGCGCTTCCTGAGTGCCCATCCCGTCACTTCCGCACTCCCTTCCAAGAGGCGTGTTATTTTCCTCATCTCACACAACTAGCTCAGAGAGGCTTAAAATGCCCCAATGGTCAACAGCTTGGGCTTGGAACTCAGATCCCCTGGCTCCGGGCACCCCTGCCTCGTGGCCCCCAACACCTCGCGAGCTGCATTCAGAGGGGCAACACCCTCCCCAGCGCCTTGACCATTGTGGGCCGGTGGAGGGGAACATGGCTGACCCCAAAGGAGGGAGCGGGGCAGGGCTGGGCCTCCCTGGTAACTGGGGTGACCCATAACCACAGTGCCTGCCCCACCACCCAAGAGTAAACACACCAAGTTGTGACTCATACAAAACAATGACTTCAGTTCGCCCCTGCAACGGGCCTGCAAGGCAGATGGGGTGATCCAATCATCCAGGGAGAGAAATTGAGGCAGCAGGAGGCGGGGTGGGATTAGGCCTGTCAGACTTTCTACAACCCCTACTGCCTCCCCATCGGCCCAGCCTCCTCTCGCATCCGCCCAGGGACTCGTCCCACACCCCTGAGCTTGACCAGAGCCACTCAGTGGCCAGGAAGCCGGGCTTTCTCCCACTCCCACTGGTTTCACCAGATGCCTGGGCAGAGTCCTACACTGCTGGATCTCCGCTGCGTCCCCTGTGCCATTTGGCCTGAGAGTTCCACTCCAGAACCAAGCAGGGGGTACTCTGGGAAGCCCCAAAGCCAGGGTCCCCAGGTGCAAGGCCACTGGGCATTTCTGCCCTGCCGACCCCTTGCCCCAGCTTCCCTCCCAATCCATCCCATTTTCATGCCAGGCACCCACAGGAGCTGGTCTGGCCGGCTGGCTGGGGCTGCTCAGTGCCACCCTGGGCCCCCAGGCCCCACCTCTGCCCCCCGCTGGGGTGAGGGAGAGGGCCATCTGACCCGCTGTGCTCCCGCCGGCCTCCCCTCTGCCCTCACTGCCCCCCACCTCCTCCGTCCCCACGCGTGCTAGGCTCTACCCAACCTCCAGACCTGGCTCCTGCAGGTCCCCGCATGGCATCGCTGCCTCCTCGCCTCTGTGGCACAAACTCTCCTCACCCTTCAGGGTCCTGCAGCAGCCCCCTTGGCCCACGTCCCAGGCCTTGACTCTGAGGCAGCTGGTGCAGTAGAAAGAAAACAACTGTGGGCTTAGCTGTACCACCCACTAGGGTGTGGACCAGACTCCACCCTTCCTTCATAGGCCTTAGTCTCCCTATCTGGGAAATGGGGATGAGGACCCCACCTCATAGTGCTGCTGAAAGGATGTGAGGAAACCACTCAGACACATGCTGGCCCCTAGCCAGGCCTCAGTAAGGGTCTGCGTCACGTGTCCCAGTGTCTGTCAGGCTAACCCTGGCGCCCGGATACAGCAGAAGAGGGCAGGAGAGGGATCCTTTAAGGCCAGGCTCGCAGCTGGGCACACTGAGACAGGAAGGGGAGTGCTCCGAGTCATACCCTGTGGCCACAGCCTGTGGCCCAACAGTGGCACCCCTCAGGTCCTCCCAGCACCCCCAGCTTCTCCTCAGGCACACACTCCTTCCCGGGTCCTCACTTCCTCACTCCTTCCCGGGTCAGGGCTGAGGTCCACCCAAGCCTCCCTGGCCCCTGTGCCTAGCTCCTCTGTGCCTATAGGTCCTGCTTCCTACCGCAAAAGGAAGGGACACCCGGCACCTTTCCCCAGAGCCCCTCCCTGATGCTTTTTGCAGGACGCAGTCCTCTGCTGGGAGCATCTAACCCGGACCCTCTGCACCCTGACGCAGCAGCTCAGGCCGGGGGCCTCAGTTTCCCTAGAAGAGGGGCTGCCAGAGACCTGCACTCCGTCCCGCCCCCTTGGTCCCCTCCGTCGCTCCGGCCGCTGCTCCCTCGCGGGATCGGGCCGGAGACCCGGGGTCAGGGCGGGCGGGCAGCGGCGCGGAGAGGTTGGGGACGGACGCACCGCGGGCGGAGGTCACTTACTGTGTCTGGGCCGGGCCGCCGCTGTCTGGGCAGAGCCGGGCGCCGCCTGAAATAGACGCAGACTCCGCCCCCGCCCGCCCCGCCCGTCCCGCCCGCCGCCTCCGCGGAAAACCCGCGGGCGAAGGCCAACGCAGAGCGTGGCGGGGGCTGCCTGTGTCCCGTGTCCGGTGTCGCGCCCCACCCCCCCGAGGCGGTGCGGGGCCTGCCTAGCAGGGGAGCGGGGGAAGGGGTCACGACCTCCCACTAGCCCGGGCGGGGTGACTGGGCTGGCCAGGCGTCGCCAGGCTGTGTCGGGCGCGGGACCGGCACCCCGGGCGGACGGAGTGGGTCTGGCGCTGACCCGTTGTCCGACGACGGCTTCCGATTGGCTGGCTGGGAGGGGCCCCCGCGCTCAGGACCACTTTCGCGCGTCACAGAGCCAGCACCCACCCCAGCTGAGCCCAACTGTGGGGAGTCCCCTTCCCCCCGCGGCGTGCGGGGGACGGTCCCACCTGACTCCCTCGGAGGCTGGCCGCGCCGAGAATCACCCCCTCTGGAGAGAGTGTTCCCGCTCTGGGTATCACTGTGGCCGCAGAGAGCCATGGGAGGGGGCCTTCGTGGAGGAGCCTCCCTAAGGGATCGGGGGTTGGTCAGCCATGGACAAAGCACCTGTGCTGGTGCCTTGCATACGCTGTCACCATCGAGTCTTGCTTAAAACGGGGAAATGGCTCACAAAAGTGAGTGACTTGCCCGAGGGCACACAGGCAGTAAACGGTGGTCGGAACCCACACCCAGGCCTGTAGGACTCCCACTGAAGCACTTTCCCTTTCTGGGACCGGCGCTGGGCCAGGACAGGCTCCTAAAGGCACCAGATGGGGACCCCGACAGCTCAGGCTTGAGTCTCACTCAGCCCAGCTTTGTCCGCACTCAGCGTGGCCTTGAGCAGGTCACATCCCTTTCTGGGCCTCAGTTTCCCTATCTAAGCCCTGTTTCTCTGTCAAGGGGCCGGAGGGGTGCTGGTGAAGAGGACCCCTTCCCCGTTTCACATCTTAGGAATTCCTGCCCTCTGGAAAGGACCCTGTGGCTCAGGAATTTCCCGCCTGGGCACCAGCTTCCTTTTTGCTTCTTAATAGAGCCTCTGCTCCTCCCTCCCTTTTGTTTGCCACCCCTCCCCCTCCCTGCTGGTTCCCTGCTCCCCCTGGGAACTGGGCACAGATCTCTGCAGCCTGGGAGGCATGGCCAAGTGGGCAAGGCAGGGGGGAGATGGGGGTGCCCCTTGGAACTGAGAACTTCCTCTCCCTCCTTGGGAATGGTGGCCAAGGGCCAGTTTTGGGCTTGGACATCGATCCTGTCCCTGGGGGTGGTGGGGGCGGGGAAGGGGCGGCTGCAGTAAGAAGGGCTCCACCCCTTCTCTCCCTGTAGCCTCAGGGGTGACATTTTTCAGATCTGAACCAACGGTCACAGTGCCCCTTGACAGGGAGGGTCATCCCAGCGGCTCCCAGTGCATAGACGGGGAGACTAGAGGCCAGAACCCCCCTCCCCCCAAGTTCATCCAGCCAGACAGGGTGACAAGGACAAGAACCAAGGGGTCCTGGCCCAGTGCCTCCGTGGCTGCCTGCTGTGGCCTCATTGCGCAATCCCCACGCCTTCCCGCCAGGCTTCTTCTTCTAACCCCAAACAGATTGGGAAATCGCTGGAGAATCCAAAGTGCTCTGGGTAGTGGGGGGAGGGGACAGTGTCAGGCTCAAAGACCCCACCATCCCCTCAGAGCTCCAGACCCTGGTCTTCAGGAACAGGAAGGATGCTTCACCGGGCAGATGCTGGGCAACCGCCCTCGTCCCCAGCTGCCATGACACCTGCGCTCCCTCTCCATGGCCTCACCGAGCTCCAGGCTGCGGCCAGGGGGTGGGAAAAGCTGCCCTCCCCTCCTGTGGCTGCGTCAGGCACTTCCCCTTTCTGTGAGTTCAAGCATGAGGGTCAAGCATCACATACATGAAACCCCCAACTCAAGGGGAATCCTCTGAAAATAGGGCTGCATAGAGGGCCAAGGGGTGTGACTGCCATTCGGGCCCATAGGGCAGGAGCTATTCTAACCCCCTCTTGACAGATGAGGAAACTGTCCCCAGAGCAGACACTTCCAGAAGGAGCCAAAGGCCAGCCAAGAATTCCACCCTCAGCAGGAAATGAGCATCAGATGCTGGTTGAGAGTGTCCCTGGCCAGCTGCTCTCCCATCCGCCACCTCCCCAGGGGATGGGGGGGGGGGGCTGCAGCCCAGTTCCACCTGGCAGAGAGGGCAGCACGCAGGAGCAGACTGGCAGTAGACCCTCCAGGCCAGCCCGGAAGTCAAGTGCACCAGCACCTGGCCAGGAGCTGTAGTCAGCTCCTTGCATGCAACCAAGGGCTTGGGAGGCCCAGGACACGTGCCTTCCCTCTGCTTGGAAATGACAGATGACTTTTTTTTTTAATTGTGGTAAAATACACATAACCAAATGTACCATTTTGACCATTTTAAATATATAGTTCAGTGGCATGATGTTATACATTGTTATGCAACCGTCACCACCATCCATCGCCAGAATTTTTTCACTTTGCAAAACTGAAGCTCCATACTCATTAAACACTAACTCCCCCTCCTCACCTTCCCACTAGCCTGGCACCCACCATTCTACTTTCCATCTCTATAAACTTGACGATTCTAAGTAGCTCATATAAGTGGAATCAAAAGGATGGTGATTGTCCTTTTGTAACTGGCTTATGTAACTTCGCATCATGTCATCAAGGTTCATCCATGTTGTGGCATGTGTCAGAATGTCCTTCCTTTTTAAGCTTGAATAATGTTTCATTGTTTATCTTTTCATCTGTCCATGGACACTTGGGTTGCTGCCGCCTTTTGGCTGTTGTGAGTAATGCTGCTGTGAGCAGGGGAACTCAACTCTCTCCCAGACCCTGCTTCCAGTTCTTTTGGGTAGACAGCTGACATTTGTCGACAGGTGCCAAGCTCTGTTCTAAGTGCTTCACATGCACTAACTGATTTCCTCAGACAATCTTATGAAATGGGTACTCCTTAATTATCCCCTTTTCACAGATGAGGAAATTGAGGCACAGATAGTTCCAGTCACGTGGTAGTCAGCGGTGGAGCTGGAAGCCACACACTAAGCCTTGTGCTATGTTACTTATCCCCTAATGTTGATCAACTGAAATACAGCTTGATGCATTTAAGTCTGACACAAGGAAGGACTGACTGCTGGGCTAGGAAGCTTCGATGCAGAAATGGGAGCTTTTACTGCCCTCCACTCCTTTTTCATCTTTGGGAAAAAAAAAAAAAAGATTTCCCAATCTCTTTCACGATCTTGTCCAGTCAATTAACTGAGTGTTCACCCTCACCCTGTGGGGCAGCAGGAGGGGCTGACCCAGTCCTGGCAGCCCAGCCAGAGGATAATGCAGGCGGTGTGTGTTTAACGTCCTCCCTCTATTCCCCCTCCCGAAGCTCCCCGGAAGAGAGGGAGTGGAAGGCAGAAGGGAGCCCATTCTGGCACAGGGCTCAGCAGGTGCAAAAGCCATCTGGGGGATGGGACTGGGACCAAGGGGCACCGGGAGGGCCTGGCTGGCAGGGCGGTGCTGACCGCGGGTGGACTCCTCCTCACGGCCCTGCCAACTTCCCTCTGTGAGATGACTTGCACTTCCCACTGCCCCAACCCTGGCTCTCACGGCGCTGCTTCTCCCTTCACTTCTCAGGCGGTCACCTGACCTGGGACCCTTCCTGGAGCCTCTTGTTTCCTGGGGATGTCCCACTCACTAAGAGCACTAGGCAGAGCCATCAGATCCTCTGTTGACAGGTGAGGAAACTGAGTCTTGGAGGGGTAAGTGAATGCAAAAGCTGAGGCCTTCAGGCTGGGATCTCTGCTGCCACCCAGCCTTCCCCAAAGGGGAAGTCACTTGCTCAGGGTCATTGGCAGCTGCACCTGACTTTGGCCAGAGTCTCCTGACCCCCCTGAGGACCATGGAATGGCCAGGACAGCTGAGCAGGCACCACCCTCCCAGACCAGCCCCTCCCAGGAGGGCACGCATCAGAGCAGGCCTACCCCGACAGGCAGTGTCCCCCAACCCCCAGGCAGCCGTCTACTTGTTAATAGCCCCTCCCTTCCTCCCAGGAGGAAGTCAGACCCCACACTCCTTTCTGTGTTTGGCAGATGGGGAAAATGAGGCCTGAGGAGAAATGGCTTCCACTGGTGCTCAATGAGCCTGGCCCACTTCCCGTGCTGGAGGTGGGACCACTCGGGAGAAAGCAGGGCCCACTGGGCAGCAGGACCCTAATCCCAGTGTCCTTCTAAGGAGTGTAATGCAGGAGGGCTCCCTGGAGGGACGTCCCTCCAGGGCATCAGGGAATCTCCGTGCCAGCCCCAGTGGCCTGGCCTCTTTCCTAAATGGGCCTGGCTTTTCACAATGGCTTTCGGTGGTGATGCAAGACGGCCAACTTCAGCTCCTAGCCCTTCAGACCCGGGGCTGCCCTGGTCCAGCAACCTGCGGGCCCTTCTCCCAGACGGCATCATTTCCAGGAAAACAGCCTTACTCCACATAAAGTCCCACCCAGTGACAGAGGCAGGTCACGTGGCAGGAGCTCTGGTGGGAAGCCCAGTGCTGTGCAGAGCCGGCCAAGGCTGAAGGGGAGGGGGGGAGCCTGCCCCAAACCACCACGGGGCCTACCAGTTCCTCAAGTCCGGGTGTTGGAACGCCTCCTCATCCGACACTAGGGAGCTCTGCCCTTCTAGACTTTGGAGAAGGAAGGCACGATGGTGGGGCTCGGGCATGGGGCCACTTGGACCCTGGGGCACTCCACCACTTACATCTGTGTTTTTTGTTTTTGTTTTTTGGCCACGCCTCGGCTCGTGGGATCTTAGTTCCCCACCCAGGGATGGAACCCCGGCCCTTGGCAGTGAAACCACTGGACCACCAGGGAATTCCCACATCTGTGTTTTTAGGCGCGTTGCTTCACCCTTTGGGACCTCCCAGTCCCTTCTGGAAATGGAGCAGACACTTGCTCAGGGGGTTGCCAGGGAAGGCTCCAAGGAGAGAGCGCATATAAATAACAACAACTGCTACTCGGAGGGAGTGCAAACCCCAGGCCAGGCCCTTATCCAGCACATCAGCATTTTCTTCTGTAATGCTCCCAATTTTACACCAGGAGCTAGAGCCCAGAGAGGTGGAGTAACTGCCCAAAGTCACACAGCTAGGAAGGTGCAGAGCTGGGATCCCAGCCCAGAGAGGTCTGAATCCAGAGGCTAATTCTTTTTCTTTTAATTGAAGTATAGTTGATTTACAATATTATATTAGTTTTAGGTGTACAACATGGTGATTCGATATTTTTCTAGATTATACTCCATTTAAAGTTATTATAAAATAAGAGGTTAATTCTTAACCCCTGCACCGAATCCTTAGGAAGGAGGAAAGTCATAAATCACTGTGCAGAGCCAGCACAGAGTGTGCCCCAGAAACAGCGGGACTTTTCACAACATTCCTCTTTCCCACATACTAAGAGTCCAATACTTGGGGATCCTATCAATCTAAGAGCGTTAGGTTCTCTACCATCTGCTTTCACAGGGCTCAGGAAAGACTGCTGCCCCCCCCAACACAACTCCCTCCAACAAAAGCAGGTGCTTCACCAATGCCTGAAATGTCACTATCCCATGGATGTTCCGTGTATACAGCCCACTATCCGTGTATATATCCATGTGTATAGCCACATATATTGCTTCTTACAAGCTCAAGGGTCCTATAAGGAACCCTCATTGTTTCTGGGGAAGGACACAGGGAGATGGGAATAAGGAGACGTTCACTGTATATCCTTTTTGTACCTTTTTAATTTTGAACTATGTGAATGTATCACTAAAACATTAAGGTTAAAAATGAAAACATTTAACAAATGCATTTTATTATTTTTATTTTTTAAAACATTCATTTATTTATTAAACATTCGGTTGCGCCGGGTCGGGTCTTAGTTGTGGCACACGGGATCTTTAGTTGCGGCATGTGGACTCAGTTGCAGCATGCCTGTGGGATCTAGTTCCCTGACCAGGGATTGAACCCCGGGCCCCCTGCATTGGGAGCGCAGAGTCTTAGCCACTGGACCATCAGGGAAGTCCCAACAAATGCATTTTAAAAGCCGTTAATGAGCGGGTGGGTGTATGTGCACCCAGAGGATGGGAATCCCTGGGAGGATGAAGGGTTTTGTAATGAGCCCATGGGTCCCAGGAGAGGAGTGGACCCAGAGGTGGGTGTGACCTGTCCAAGTATCAGTCCGCTCCAAGCATTTCACTAGAGCAGGGGCCCAGGGCGGCTGCCCCGAGTCCCTGGAGGCGCTTAGCCACGGGGGTGTGACGGTTCCCAGCAACTCCGCCAAAAAGGGCCCTGCGCTGTCACCCAGCGGGCCCTGATTCCCCCAGACCTGGAGCTCTGTGGCTCAGCCCTTGTCAGCAGCCCCCTCCGATCGTCTGATTGCAGTGCCTGGCACAAGCCCACTGCCCAGTGCGCTGCACCGACTGGCTGGGGAAGGACCGTCCCATCTCCTCCCCCTGGGCCGAGGATGGACAGTGGCAGACACTGACCTTGGTGGGAGGGGCCTCTGACCTGCTGGAGTTGCCTGAGGGACTCGGAGGGAGCAAAGGAAGGGAGGGGACGGAGAGCGGCCCTGGGGACCCCGCAGCCTCCTCTCCCCACCAGGGCAGTGCTGCGGGGCCCCGCCAGGACCACATCCTAGCCGCTGAGGGTGCTGCCCCTGTGTCTAGGGGCCCCATGAGGTCCAGGGCCTGGAAGGAAGGGGCCGGGGTCACCAGGCAAGGAAGGAAGAGGGAGAGGCCGTGCAGGCACGGAGGTGACACGATGACTGCCCCTCGCAGCAAGCCCTTGGTGCCGGGTCTCTGTGGCCGGTGTCATCTACCCCTGAGTTCCCTCATTTGCTGGGTGCTGCCTCCCACGTCGCAGATAAGGAGACCGAGCCTCAGAGGGGAAAGGGCCCAGGTCACCAGCTGTGGGAGGGCAGCGCTGAGACCGGAACACGCTCAAGCATGGGCGAAGGGCCACAGAGGGCACAAGCCCAGGTGGAGCTAGGGTGGACACCCAGGTCCCTCCTGTCACCCCAGGCTATCCTTGGGTAATCAGGCTAGGTTCATCCTGTCCTCGGACCCGAGCACCCTGCCTTGGGCAGGCGGCCCCCGCACTCTTTCACTGCCCTCCAGCCTCATCAAGGACCCACAGGCTCAGGGCCAGAGACTAGAGGTGACCCTCAGTCCACGAAGGAGCCCCAGGAAACATGGGCACTGGGGGAAGCCAAGCTGAGCCGAAGCGGGAAGAGTAGGGGGCCATGCGGGGGGAGGGAGTGGCCAGGCAGAGGTGCGACCAGGGGTCAGAGGTGGGGTCCAGGACCCGAGCTCTAGGGGCAAACAGGATGTCCTGCTGCACAGGGGAACACAGACACCGGGCAAGGCGCCCCCACATCCCCGGGCACTGACAGGGGCTGGCACATTCCAGGAATGCACACACATGTGAACACACACACACACACATGCACACACGCACACACGTTTCCTTATCAGCCAGACAACATGGTTCACAAGTCCGGAAGCAGCTCTGAGAACCAGCCCCCTCCCCCCGTGCTTGGCCTGGACAACAGGATGGCCAAGGAAGCACTCTGGCTCTTCGCAAGGCCTCATGGGACCTGGTGGGCAGGGGGGTCCTGAGCACAGCCCCCAAGCCTGGGGCAGAAAAGCCAATGGCCAGAGCCCTGGACCTGAGCCAGCCCTGGGTCCCCTGGCCGCAGCCCTCCCTCCAGTCCGCAGCCTCCCTGGCCGCACCCTCATAGGAGCTGCCGTCTGGCTTCCTGCTCACCCCAACTTGGCCTTGGGAGGCTGACCCCAGCCCCCAGACTCTGCTGGGCTCACAGGAACATCCACAGGGCACACATACCCACCTGGGCACGGAGGTTCCTGCCAGGAAAACCCTGACTTTCTGTCTCTGGGCCTGGGTCTCAGCCTAAATCCTTCCCACTGCAACATGAAGAGGCTGCTGAGACCCACACCCCTCCCCAGCCTCCTCCTGGGGGCCTTCCCCACTCACTGACACCACCCACCTCAGGATTCACTGACAGAGTCCCCCACCCCTGCACCCAGGCTCTTCTCGGCTTTTTCTTGCAGATGGTGGCCTGGCCAGACACCTGCGAACATGGGGTCACAGGGGGACCAGGGCCTGGCTTTACGGCAGGCTCTTAACTTCACTCTCCCCGGCCCGGGAGGCACAGACAGCACCCCTATTTCACAGCTGGAAAAACTGAGGCACAGAGAGGTGAAGAAACTTGCCTACAGTCTCCTGGCTGGAAAGTGGTAGAGCTGAATCCCCTCCCACCTCTGCAGCCTGGCTTAGAAACCCAGCCCCAGGACCCTCAGCCTGCAGCCAAGGGGCTCAGGCAAGGTCAGGCCTATCAGGGTCAGGGTGAGGACCAGGGGCTGCAGGAGGGGGCCTCCTTGAGGGCCCTGGGGCCTGGGACTCAAATGTGGGATGGGGTGGCAGGGGCTCCCGGGGGAGAACCTGGCCAGGCCCAAACCAGATCAAGGCTTCCTCTACTCCCACCCACCCGGCCTGAGGCTCTCACCCAGACCACTGCCGGCCCCTGGGCTTACATGCGGGGTCAGGCTGACCTGGCAATCACCTGCCCCTCCCTAAGGAAAGAGGTGCCCCTCCGATACCTCCCCTCTCCCTGGCTGTGAGGACCCCAGGCCACCCGTGCTGGGGCCTGTTGTGAAGCAGTGCCAACCTCCATCCTCCGCTGGCCTCAGTTTCCCCACTGACACAAGGACCGCCTGTCAGCGTCAGCACTCACACACCCGGCCCCGCGCCTGTTCCCGGAGCCTGGGAACCCCATCCTCTCCTCTCCCTCCTTCCCGCCCTGCTCATCCCCACCCCCGCTGGATTCCCCACTTGGGAAGATCTGGACGCTCCCTCGGCCCCCTGCCTGCCCCACCCCTGGCCAGGTGCACCCATGGGACAGGCTGCCCCTGGCACCTGCTCCTGCTCCCCCGGGACCCCGAAAGGGGACTGGGGGGAAAGGCACCTATCGCTGCCTCCTGCAGGATCCTGTCAGTCTCCCCGTCTCAGAGCTCAGCCTTCCTGGCAAGCCCGAGGCTATGGACGCAAATGGGTTCCACAGCAGCCTCAACTGCAGGCTGGAGCCAAATTTCAGTGCCAACTTTTTGTGAGAGGAGAATGAGGAGGGGAGTGCGCAGGGGCACAGCGGGGTAATCTCCTTGCAGCGCCACGTCCGGAGCCGAGACCTGCAGGGTCAACCCCTCATACACACACTCCAGGCTGACACTTGCCCTGCAGCAGCCCCCAACTCTCACTGCTGGGAAGTCCCTCTCACAACTAACCCAAAGACCTCAAGCTGCAGAACAAGGCTTGGCCTTTTCTTGTCTCCCAGGGCCCAGGCCTGCTTAGAGCGGGACAGAGCAGCGCCCACCCCGCTGGGCAAAGCTCACTAGGCACACGGCACCGGGGGCCCGGGGTCAAAGCCTGTCTTGCTCTGCAGCCACAGGGGTGGGCCTTCCCAGTTCTAGACCTGCCTCAGTCTCCCCATTGGTACAGTGAGCAGGAAACAGCCATCACGAACGGAGTCACCACGGAACCTCTGGCTGGACCCTGGGTGCGTGGGAACCCAGACCTCCTGCCTGAAGTCAACTTGGCCTGCCCCTCCTTAGGGAGACACCATTTTAATTCATGTTTATTTTAAAAATAAATACTCTGTTCTTCACTTTCAGACTGGGGTGGTGCTGGACAGTTAGGCAGGGAGGCCCTCCTGGGTGGGCAGTACTGATGGGAACTTCTGACACTCCCAAACCCTCCCCCGCAAATGCCTGAAATGCCTCTCTCATGGCTGTTCCTTCTGGTCACCAGACATGCGTGGCTGAGGATGGAAATTCCATGGCCATGGGCTCCTGACTCGGGGCTCAGTGCCTGGGGGAAGGTGGCCAGCCCTCCACCTGGGGTCGGCCCCCTCTCAGGCCCAGGGGCGCTAGATGCAGGTGATTAGCACATCCATGGAGGGGGGCACCTCGATCTCCTCGAAGAGCACGTGGCCCCCAGCAGCGCCGGGGCCCCCTGCCTTGGCCGCGGCCCTCAGCAGGTCCTGGGCATGCGTCAGGAGGTGCTGGTTCCGATGGCGGCCCAGTCGGCGCAGCGCTAGAATGGCCAGCACGTGGTCCCGCCTGCAGAGACACGCGGACCCTCACTGCAGACCCAGCAGCTTCAGTGACACCCCAGACCCCGAGGTGAGGAGAACCCCGGGGGCTTGGGCTGGAAGTACGAGTGCACCCAGCATTCCGGGCGCCTGGTCTCCGAGAGACTGAGAGTGGGTCAGGAGGAGCAGTGCTCCGGAAGAGGTGGCTGGGCCTTGAAGGGCGCGAAGCCACGCGGAGCCGGGAGGGCAGGCCTCTGTGGCCTCCGCAGAGGTTCAAGAAACCGAGTGGACTGAAGGATGCAGCAATGCGGCCACACCGGGGCGGGGCCGGGGGAGCTCAGGGCCTCCCGCTTCCAGCCCCGTGCAGGGAGCCAAGCCAGGCAGCAAGCAGAGAGGCAGCATGGGGGTGGGCGGCCTGCGCCCCAGTGGCGTCAGGAGCTCCCCCTCCCCTCCCGATCACCCCAAGAAGCTCGAAGCACCGCCCCACAAGCTAGGGAGGGCAGGCCAGCCCAGGGCAGGCAAACCGGGAGGGGCCAGAAGGGGAACCTCGGGCGCTTGGAGGGGAGGGGTGGCCACTGCGGGCTGGGGGCCGGGAATTCTCCCCGGGGGGGCGGGGCGCAGGGCAAGGCGGTGGGTCCAGGAAGGAGCTAGGCTGGGGGTTTTCTGCAGTCTCCCCACCCTGGAATCTCCAAGGCCATGGAGAGATTCGGGCTGGGATTTCCATGGGTACCATGACTCACCACCCCCCCTCCCAACACACACCCAGGGATCAAAGGCTCCTTCCTCCTGGCCAGGTCTGGGGCTTCCGGAAAGGGCCTTCTCCCAGGGGTGGGGGCCGCGGCCTCCCCTCAGCCTCCCGGGGGAGGGACGTGTCCCCACCGTCAGACGCGGGAGGAGGGGCTCCCACTCCCTTCAGACTCCAGGGGTGGGGACGTGTCTCCCCATCTCACCACAGGACTGAATGAGGATGGCGAGAATAGACCACGAGGTAAGGGCAGCCCCGATCCCACGAGGCCTCCCCACAGCCTGAAGGCCGGGGGCCCGCAGCTCCTGCACCTGCACCTGCGCACTCAGGCCGGCGCTAGTCCGAGCCCCGCCCGGGAGGCGCCCCTCCCCCGAACCAGCTCGCGCCGCCCTCAGGCTCCTCGCCCGCCCACCTGCAGCCGCAGGGACATTTCTGAAGGCACGAGTCCCCTGACCCCAGGGCCCCGCGGCGCCCGTCAGAATCTAGTGGGGAACGGACCTGATGTCGGGGTAGCTCCCGATGAGTGTCTCCAGGTGCCGCCGGATGTCGTCTTTGTAAGTCTCGCCCAGTATGTCCGCCACGCACGGGATAGCTCGGCCCAACCAAGTGGCCTCAGAGCCCTACGGACACAGGGAGACGCGTGCGGGGCGGGCCACTGTCCCCCCCCCGGAACCCCCTTGCCGCCCCTGCCTGCAGCCCCTCCATTAGAGCCCCGTAGAGCCCTCCTGAAGCCACCACCGCGGTCCCACTGGGTTGCCTCCTGCATCGCGGAAGGGGACGCGGGCCTCGGCACCGTGGACTCAGTCGCAGCTCAATAGTCGTCTTCCCTCCCCCACGATAGAGCCCGGAGGTGTCTTCCAGAATCTGCTCAGATGGGTAAACCGAGGCCCCGCGGGCAAGTCCTGCCTGGAGTCGTACAGCGGGTGGGGGACCAGCAGCCCAGAGAAGGGGTGTATGTGTAGGGAGGAGGTGCCTGAGCTCGAACTGCTCGGGGTCAGGGTCGCAGGAGAGGTCTTCCATAGTCCCCGCCCATCAGACGGGGCTGCGACCCTCATCCCTTCCCTACACACCCCACAAACTGCATGCAAATGAATGCAAACGTATGCAAAGTGTCGTCCCCACCGGGCCCCGCTCCAGCTGGGGGGCGAGTGCGCAGAATCACTTCCGCCAAAGCCGGCCCCGCGGGGGCTCTTACAGGGGCGGGCGGAAATGAGAATGGGGGGCGCTAGTGGAGGGTCCCCACGCTGGAGGCCCCCCGAGGAGGCCAACACTCCGGGCAGCCAGACAATGCTCCTACCAAGCCCTGGAAGGTGTTGCCAATGGCCTGGGCGTCCAGGCCCATCTTCTGGGAGCCACTCACGCGCTCCACACCCCGGAACCGCTCGCGTGGCCTCAGCGCCTGCGCCAGGTACTCGCGGACGACGTATCGGTGCACCTCCTGCAGAGTCTCCTGGGCGGCCGAAGCGGGGGTCTGGGTCAGGGTCAACGGTAGGGGCCCTGGGCATGCCCCCACCACAGCTCGCCCCCCCATACCTGCGCCCGGGGCCGGACCACGTGCTCGAGGTGGCCGGCGAACGCCACCACCTTGTCCAGGAGGGGCTGCAGCACGTCCTGTGTCAGCCAGGCCTTGGTGCACAGGACCTTGAAGAGCGGCTGGGGGCAGAGGGGGTCAGGAGTCTTCTAGCCAGGTGTCCTCCCCATCCACTAGACCCTCCCCTGGGAGCCCCGTGCATGGCTCCTGACAGGGGTGTTTCAGGCCAAGGGACAATCTGTCAACAGGAGGAAATTCTGGGGAGCCATCTGACCCCCTTCTCTACGGTACCTTGGTGACATCCCCTCTCCTGCCACAAATTATGTCACTAGGCCTTTCCCAGGGGCTGCCTCCTCCAGGCTCGGAGCCCCAGTGGGCAGAGGTGGAGTTTGAGTTTGAGCCTCTAGCCAGGCCTTGCTTGGGGAGTCCTGGGGGGGCCTTGAGGGGCCGGATGAGGAGCAGCTCCTTGGACACACCCTGTCTGAGACATGGAGACTGAAGAAGGTAGTTGTTTCCCAACTGTTCCTGCTCAGCTGGGAACTTGTCTGGGTCCCCTGCCCACCCCCTGACACACCACCCCAGCACTGCTCCCACGGTAAATGAATGCTGTGACTTGGGCTCCCAGGCTCCAGGACACAGGGGGCACCTGCTGGGCATGGAAAGTGGGGAGAGAAGGGCCCATCCCCCTCACCTGCACATCACCCTGCAAGCCCTGGAGCAGCCGCTTCTGAAAGGCGCAGGTGGCAGCCACCAGGGGCTTCTCCAGCTCTTCAAGGCTTCCTGGGAACCTGGCCAGAAGATGAGTTCTGGGGAGGGGCCAGGACAGGGGACAAAGTGAGCAAGGCGGAGCAAGCTGGGGTCAAGGCCTGGCATACAGTCATGAAGGCTGGTGCCACACCAACTCTGTTCACTTAGACTCTAATGTGAAGGGCAGCCCCCTTGGGGCTGCACAGTGTAGTAGCCCTGGGAGCAGAGTCAAGTGAGGGGACAGCACTATGCCCCAGACCATAGAGGGGCAGGGCAGTGGAGTGGTGGTGGTCCCACTGCATGGCAGAGCTCCCCTGTGGCAGCGCTGAGCCGAACCTCCATCCCTCTTGGTGACAGAACAGTGCAACGCAGCCATTCCTGACACAGGGGGCCCTCCTTTGAGCCTCATAACTGCTTCTCCAAATATTATAATGTCCCCATTTCACTGTTGAGTAAACCGAGGGCCAGGCTCTGCCCGGTCCCCAGCCCAGGGACACAGAAAGGCAGGCTAAATTTCCATCAGAGGCTTGGCCAGAGGCTGACTAGCAAGGAACAGAGAATGTTCCCTGGGACTGAACCCCAGGGTCCCCCGTGCCCAGGACCAGTATGGCACAGATTAGGGACAAGAGAGTGTTATAGAAGCAGTGCCTCCGCGTGGTCAGGCTTTGGGTTCACACAGACCTGGTTCACGTCCTAGATCCAGCACGTACTGTCTGTGTGACCGTGGACAAGTGGCATTTCCTTTCTGAGCCTCCACATTCCCATCTGTACATGGGGACCCCACCCTTGCGCTGCAGCAGCTGATGCATCTTAAGTGGGGGGACACTAACGCTTGGCACAGAAGGGGGACAGCCAGTGCCAGCTCACGGGGGGCCTCTGCCTTCTGAGGGTAGATAAACCCAGGCCCCAGCGCGAGCAAGGCCCTGGGGGGAGTGTCAGGGAGGGCTTCCTGGCCTCTGCTCAGCCTTGGAACTCCCCGCATCCCTTCCAGGGCCTCAGCTCGGCGGGGCCGAGAGAGGACCCCACAGCGGGAACGGAGGCGGAGAGGGGGGCTATCCCTGGAGGCCTCCTGGGAAGGCCGCCTCAGGCGGCCGCGGTAGCCTTCAGGGTCCCGGTTCCCTGAGCTTGCGCGCCCCCTGCCGGCCGTGCTCGGCACCGCCCCTGCGGAGGGGCGAGAGAAACCCACCTGAACTCCTCGCAGGCATTGATGTTGGCGCACAGGTTAGGCTCGCTCACCGCCCCCGACTCCAGAAAAGCCTTTTCAAACCTGGGGGAGAGGTACGCAGAGGTCTTGGAGACTCTTTCTGGCTTCTATGACCTCGTGTCCGCCCTCCCATGGGCCTTATGATGAGGCTTGTCTAGGGGCATCTCGGACTCTGAGCAAACAGGATGGGCCCTCCCCAGGGACGACCACCGTCCACACCCTGGCCACTCCACCCACCACACCCTGGCCCAAGATGCGCCCCTACCTGCGCAGGAAGAGGCCAAGGGCCCGCGCACAGATCTGCAAGGTGGTGGCCTCCAGCTCCGCGGAGATGGCGCCGGCTGCCTTCACGTGCTCTGCCACGAGCTGAGAGCGACGCCACGCGCTGAAGGCGCTTCTGAGCCCTCAATCCCGATGCCCCCAGTCCCCCACCTCGTGGCCCAGGGATGTCTCCAGCCTGCCCTGCTCTTCCTCACAGTCTCGCCCGCAACTTCCAGCGGCCCCAACCTCGAGGTCAGCCCTCCCAACTCCCCACACCCACGGGGCCACCTGCTAAGCTGGGAGCTATGGCCTGGCGCTCCCAGCTTGGCCAGGTGACCCGAGGGCCTCTGATCCGGCCCCACATGGGGCCTCAAGCTCCCGTCTAACGGAGAGAGGTGGTTATGACTGTATTTTACAGCTCTGGGTGTCTCTACCGCCTGAGACCCAAACACATGTCCCTCCTTCTGGGCGCACCATGTGTACGTCGATGGACAGCGGCGTATGGTAGTGGCCCTGCAGCACGTCGGGGGCCTCGGCAGCCACCCAGCGACTCTGTTCTAGCTGCAGGATGCCATCGAAGCAGCTCATGATCTTGGTCTGTGCGGGGTAAGGAAGGGGCTGCGGTGAGACCCTCCCAGGAAGGAGGTCCCCTACCTCCTTGAGCCCCGTCGCGCGCCCTTGGAGACAAGGGCCACCCTGCTGGTGCACAGGCCCACGCCTGAGGGCACGGAGCCTCCCTGCAGCGGGGCGGCGGCCACACTCAACCTGGACCCCGCCCCCTCCGGCCTGGCCCCTCGCCGCCCTTACCTCCAGGAAGCTGGTGTAGTCGCTCTCGAGTCGGGCCCACACATCGGGTGCCAGGAGCGGGGGCAGTGGCTCCGAGGGCAGAGCCAGGTCCTGGGAGCCCAGGAAGTCAGGACTGGAAGGCAGGGTGGAGCCCGAAGGTCTGAGCGGAACTCTGATGGGGCAGCGGCTGCCCCTACTCCCCTCTGGACAGGCTCAAAGCCTAACGCCATCACCGTGAGGGCCCCGCATCTGGGCTGTTCACAGACTCAGCCCCGCACCACGCCCTCCATGTTTCCATGCCAGACATCCCTCCCCGCAGCTTCTGACTGCAGGATTTCCTGGCACCCTAAGCAATCAGCTGTGCGTGCACAGAATAGATAAAGATGGCCGTCCAGATGGACCTTGACCAGGTTGCCTCGGGTGTGACCTCTACCCTCACGGTCAGGGTACACCCAAGACTGAACTCTAAACGCCCCCAGGACCATGCAGCTCAGGGACCAGCCACTATCCTGTCCACACTAGGGAGGCCCAGACAGGGGCAGGTACTTGTCTGAGGCCACAGGGCATATTAAGGAGCCCAGAACTTTGGCGCCCTCCTCCAGCTTGCCTGTCTGCCCGTGGGGCTGGGGAGCGCTCAGCGGGAGAGGTGATCCACCCCATCACGTCCTGCAGAGCCCTGAACCCAGGTGTCCATCCAATGCGAGAGTGGGGCTGAGAACCAACTCATGCCAAGCGCTGTGAGCCCACGGTTGTGTCCTGCCTGGAGGGGTGCCCTTTGCTAATTCACTCAGAGGCACCCTGTGCACTAGCTTGTGCCTAACTGGGCCCCCTGCCTCATAAGCAACCCCCGCCCCCCACCCGGATGCTTTCCAGCTTCAGGAACCGGCAGATGGATGGCCCCTCTCCCCTCTCAGGAGAGCACCATGGTCTAGAACGGGGAGAATGTCAAAGGCTCCCGGATCGGACGCCCAATCGCCAGCACTCTCCGGGGAGGAAAAGGAGAAGAAAGGTGCCCTGTGCTCTTTAGAGCAGGTTCCTGAAGGCCTCTCGTGTGGGCAGTTCCAGCCCTCCTTGCCCCTCACGGCGTCCTGGCTGGGGCCTCACCTGCCATAGACATTGGAGGCCCAGTCCAGCAGGACGTAGAGCTGCTCGCAGCCACGGGCGTCGTGCGCCAGCTCCTGGAGGCGCTGGGCCACCGCGCCGTGGAAGGCGCGCAGGTAGGCCTCCCACGCGGGATAGCCGGCGGCCGCGTAAGCCGGGTGCACCTCCAGCTGCACCTTCTGCAGGTCGCGGCGAACCAAGCCTCCGAGCTCGGCCAGAAGCTGGGCCAAGCCGGCGGCACCCTCGACTGCCCCCGGGGCCTCGCCCGCGCTCGCCTGCTGCACGCGCTCCTGCGCGCTCCGCCGCACCGCGTCCTCCCAGCGCTGGCGCCAGTGGCGCGGCGTGCGCAGAAAGTCGCCGTCTGCAGGGGGCTCTGGATGGGCCTCCTCTTCCGCGCGCACCACGCGGGCCAGCTCCGCGAGCACGGCCGCGTCCACGCCGTCCGGGCCCAGGGTCTCGAGCACGATGGCGCCGATCTCCGCAGCCAGCCCGTCGTAGTGCAGGCACACGTCCATGGCGCGCCGCGCAAAGCCCGTGGGGTCCTGCTCGAAGGTGCGCGAGGTTTTCTCGGCCACTAGCCGAGTCTCGAGGTGCCGCAGCTGCTCGAAGGCCGCCAGCAGTTTCCGCTCCGTGATGAGGTCGGCCACAGATTTGTCTTTTGCGAGGTCGGGTGAGAAGAGGGGCAATCAGGGGGACGCCCCAGCTAGGCCTGTCGGCCCCAATCCCTCACATCCGGAGCCGGGCTGCCGCGCCCCAGAGCTGCATCTGAAGGCCTGCTCCAGGAGCCACAGCCCCAGGTGCCCTATGTCCTTTGGAATCACCTTTGAAGAGGCAGAACCCCAGGTCCCAAGCTTGGCTCAAAACAGCAATTGGGATCAGTCCCTGCCTTCCCTGCTGTCAGCCCCTACCTTCCCCTTCGCCCCGCTCCCATTCCCACTCCCAGCTCTACAGAACTGGACCTGGTGGCTTCAAGAACAGTCCTGACTGCAGGTCCAGTGGGGTCAGAGCTCAGGCTGGGCACGCCCAGGCTCCTGCCCCAGGGTCCAGCTTCAGCACTTCTTGCTGTTCCCTGCTCTGGGCCAACCTCCAGCCCCTAGGAGCACTCTGCCTTCACCTGCATTCCCCCTTCAGGGCCCGACTCCAATGTGTCCTCTCCTGG
This sequence comes from Balaenoptera ricei, assembly GCF_028023285.1. NCBI lineage: Eukaryota > Metazoa > Chordata > Mammalia > Artiodactyla > Balaenopteridae > Balaenoptera > Balaenoptera ricei. The sequence goes on along the minus strand of NC_082640.1, from coordinate 185,894,614 downwards.
GCAGCCCCCTGACCTCCCCTCTGCCCCATGGCTCACAGGCACCCTCTGTGACCCTGTGATCTGAGAGGGCCAGTGCCTTCTCCACCACTCTGGTTTGGCCAGGAGCCAGGCTGTGGAAGCCTGTGGAGTTCTGGGGTCCTGCAGATCTGGGTTCACATCCCATTTTTCCACTTCCCAGCTGTGAGACTTGAGGGAAGTCACTTAAGCTCTCTGAGCCTCACTTTTCTCAGCTGCCCTCGTTGGAATGTTGGAAGAATTTAACGTGAAATTGTGCAGGGGCAGGGGTTTGGGGTAGCTGGGGAGGGGAGCCTGTCAGGAAGCCTGGGCCCCACTGCCCCCCTCTCTGGCCTCGGTGTCCTCCCCTGCTTAGTGCTGAGGAAGCCCTCACCTTCTAGTTCCGCAGGCCCCGCCCCAGTGGACGACTGCCGGCGGACACCGTCCATGGCCTTTGAGGGCACCTCCCGGCTGTGGGCCACCCCTGGCCCAGTGGTAGCCTGGGTCTGGTCAGCAGCCGGGCCATCGTCCAGAGCATGCCGTAAAGACCGGAAAAGGAAGCGGGAGCTGCGCCTGAGCAGGCCTGGGTCCTCCTGGGGGGCGCAGCCCAAGGCCCGCTGGCTTGCCTTTGAGAAGGCCCGCCGAAAGGTGCCCAGGCCAGGCCTCAAGCCCTCACGATGGGCGCTGGACGCATCCTCGCTGCTTGCCCTCCAAGTGCCCTGAGCTGGGATCTGGGGTGCCACGGGCTCCCTGGGGCTGTGCAGCTCCGGCCCGGAGGCCACTGTCTGAGGCGACGGCATCTTGGCAGCAGCAGAGCTGGGGGCGAAAAGGAGGCTCAGGAAGCCCTGCGGGGTGCCCAGCCCCCAGGAGCAGACACAGAAACCCATGAGAGCCCTGTGGGGTGTGCTGGGGCCCAGTGGCTTAGTCAGGGAAGCTTTCCCCAGGAGGTGACCCCAGGGCTGTCAAAAAGGAAATGTCACCAGGCAGCTCCCATGGCCAGAGCCGTCTTTGTGCCAGGCTGCAGCTACTTCTGCAGACACAGACAGCTGCCTCTATCAGGAAACCTTCCCTGACACCATTTTCCAGGAAGGTCTCCCCCAGGTACCCACCTCAGCGGCTTTGCCAGGCCAGACCCTCCCATCGGAGCTGGAGAGGGCACTGAACGCGTGGGTTCTGGGGCACAGCCCGACCCACAGCCCACAGTCCCGGGGGCTGGGCCCAGAAACCACATCCAGGACTTCCTGGACCTTAGGTCCTGAGGCTAAAATGCCCACCCCCTCCACAAGCCACGCACCGCCCCCCCCCCCACCCCGCCATCCTTCAGCTCACCCCCATTCAGCCATCAGGCCTAACTGCTTCTGCATAAAGCGGAGCTCAGGGACCCCCCTGGGAGGCCATGCCTTTTCCCTGGGTGTCTCAGAACTGGAGGGAGGTGGGGTCAGGCGGGAGGGGGCTGGCCCAGGCCACCAGGGGCTTATCGGGGCCTTGCAGCCTGCAGGGAAGGCTGTGGGAGGGGCCATGCTTCTATATTTAACCAGGGGCGGGAGGTTCCCAAGCTGTTTCTCACCCATTGCACCTCTTCCCCACCACCCAGACAGGTATGCTCTGGCCCCTCCCCGACAGAGGGTGGGGAGGGAGTCCCCAGGGCATGGGGGTGCAGAACAGGGGCTGCCCCTGACCCACGCCAAGCTCGGGGCCCTCACCACCCAGGCTCCCCTAGGCTCCGCCCACACCCCACCCCATTTCAGCCCAGCCTGGCTGTGTTTGACTTTCTGGCTTTAGGTTAAGCTAGGGGTGGGAGAAAGGAGAGAAACTTCTCGGCTTGCTGGAACCTCTCACCCACCCCATTGTGTTAAGAGGGGTTGGAGATGGGAGGGGGCCAGCAAGGTCTCACTTTAGCCTTGAAGAAACTGGGGCCCAAAGAAGGGCAGGACCTGCTGAAGTCACTGACCAACCAGAGGCTGAGACCCCCCCATTCCCAGATCACCCCCCACCATGGGGACAAAGGCCAGGCTGGAGTCAGCACCTGACTCTTGGGTGATAGTGGGCAGGAACGGCCTCTCCCCAGGCCTCAGTTTGACACCAGGATGGGCAGGACCCAGACCCCTATCCACCCCCTCATACCCTCCAGCGAGATGTCTGTGCAGGGGTCAGACATACAGGGGGTCCGCTGAGGCCTACCTTCCTCTCCCAGAGGCCGCTGAGCTGCTGGAAGGAGGCCCCACTGAGGGAGGGGCAGGCTCAGGTGATTGATGGGGGCCTTATCAGCCCCACCCTGGCCACAGGTCGTTGTCCTCCCCTGGTGCCAGGACTCGGGGACCCTGCCCACAGACCAGCCCAAACACGGCAGGGAGCATTGTCACAGGAGCCGGCCATCCCCTCCCCCCACTCCCCCCGCACCCCACCCCTGGTGTCCCCCAGTGCCCAGCAGGGGCAGGTGTGGTGATGAAGAAAGCCATTCCAGCTGTGCCCAGCCTGCCGTGCTCCGGGCTCTGTCTCCAGGGAGTGTGGGGGAAGGACAAGCTGGCCTGCCTTGCTTGGGAAGAGCTCACACTTAGTAAGCACCCACTGCATGCTCAGCCCAATGCCCGGCACACGTCAGATCCCCATGACAACAAAGTGGCAGGGTGTCGTTCACCACATTTCATACATGAGGAAACAGGCTCAGAGAGGGACAGGGTCTTGTCTTAAGCCACACAGCTCCCGGGTGGGGAGCCTGGGCCAGCCCAGGTCTGTCTAGGACCCTGGGAGCAGAGGCTGGACTCCTGTGTCCCCCAGCATCAGCAAGCCCTGCTGCCTGAGGAACCCTTTCTCCTGGCAGAGGTTCTGAAGGGGGGGTCAGCTCCAGGTGCCGGGAGCGGGGTCGGGCTTGAAGTTCTCCCAGGAAGCCTAGAGGCAAATTCTGGGGGAGGAGGGGCAGCTGGCGGCTGGGTCTCATGGGAGGTGACAGAGGCAGAGACTTGGAGCCCACCTACCCTGCTCTACCACCCTTGTCCCAGATCGGAGCGGCACTGAAGGCCCATCGAGGCCCCCAGCTGGTCCCTCTGCCCCCTGCTCCCTGAATCCCACTTCTGCAGCTTCCCAAGTCATTCTTGACCTTCACAAGGCACAAGTCAACCCGGTCACTCTCCTGCTTTAAACCCTTCCGTGGCTCTCCGCAGCCCTCAGGCCAAGCCTGAGCCCCACAGCCTGGCATTCGAAGCCCCCCATCCTGGACCGAACTTTCTCCAGCCTGACTTCTGGGCCTCCTTGACCTGCATCCATCCAGCCTCACCAGCCGCCTCGTGCCTGTCCAGCCTCCCACCTTCTGCCCAGGCTGCTCCTTCTCCCAGCCTCCCCCTCTGCTCCCTAAATCCGACCTGCTCTTCAGAACCTTGGGTGCAGGTGCCTCCACCTCTGAGGAGTCCTCGGGCTGTGCTGTACCACCTGTCTGCTCGCCAGGCCCTCGGACTGTCCCTGTGGTGATGGGGCCTCCTCACTGGCCTGGGGACCTCTGTTCATCTACCCCCTCCCCGTCACCCCAGAGCCAGCCTGGAGGAGGAGTGAACCATCAATGTAAGGGTCACCCCCTGCCTGGGCTGTCCTGGTCAGGCGTCACGCTGGTGTCTTCTGGGCCGCAGACTCCTTGCTGACACTACCTTGGCCCCTGCCCCGTGCCTGCCTCCCCACCCATGGGGCCTCTCTCTGGCTCTCTTTCTCTCTGTCCCATTGCCCTGTGTGTTCAGAGGCCCTGGCCCCTGTGCCTGGGACTCGGTGCTGGATGAGCTTCAAGGCCCAGGAGGCCCAGGCCCAGCCTGAGCCCCGGGCCCCATGTTCTCCAGGTCAGGCCAAGGCACCCACTACAGGGCCAGTGGCAGGGGCAGGAATGCCACCCGGAAGACATGGTCACTGGAAGCTCCCATCTGGGGCCACCCTGTGACCAAGAAGTCAAGTCTGGGCTTCCCCCACCACTTGCTATCCCCAGCCCCAGCTTCCACCCACTTTTCCTAGGCCTGCCCTCCTATAGCATCTCCTCCCAGGTATCCCTCGGCGCCCTTCCCACTCCCAACCTCTCCACCTCCCCTGGGCCTGGACCACCACCGCATCCTTCAGAGCTCCAAAGTAGCCACCTCGGGCAGAGGACTGTGTCTCCCTCATACCTCCCACCTGCCACCCCCCATCACCTGATCACAGGTCCTAACTGTACCCCTTCCTAGACCCCTTGGAACCCAACTCGTCAGAGCAATTGGGGGTCTTGCCAAAACATAAACCTCCCTTAAAACCCTTCCTTGCAAGGTAAGATTCTTCTCCTGAAATAAGGAGGAAGACAAGCATGTGTTCTCACACTATTCAACATTTGCCTAGAAGAACTAGCGAAGGCAATAAGTCAAGAAAAATGAATAAGAAGTATAAATATTGGGAAGGACCTGATAAAAAATGGCATTATTTGTAGGTGATATGATCATCTGCTTAGAAATAGCTTTCCTATACTCCAGAAAAGCCTATTTTTAAAAGGCACTTAAAAGGCTTCCCTTTTTAATAGCAACAAAACATAACCCCTCTCCCCACCCTGGGCTGCCATCACCCTCGGGAGAAGCACAGACTCCTTAGCTGGGCATTCAAGACCCTTCCTAACTGGCCCCTCCAGTTTCACCTGCTCACTCACTCGCCCACTCTGATCACGTGGGTGTACTCACCTCTCCTCCACACCTTTGTACAGACTGTTCCCTCTGCCAGCAGTGAGCTCTCCCCCGCCTTCTCAGCTGCTGACTCCTTCAAGGTTCAGCACGTGTGGCTCCTCCCCCAAGAAGCCTTCTCCGACCAGCTGAGCCCCACACCATGGTCAGCGCCTCCTGCTCTGGGCCTGGTTCCTGCCCTGGACACACCTTCTCCCATGACCGGGGGACAGTTACAGGGTTTGGGGCATCTGCCTCTCGACCAGGAGCCCCCCGGGGCAGAGAGTGGGCCTGACCCAGCCTCCAGCCAGGGCTGGTACATGGCAGGTGCCCAAGGGAAACAGATAAGCAATTTCATGGAGGTGCATCAGCCCATAGGTGTGCCACTACTTTGTGCATATGGGTTTTGCACAACTATGTGTTAACCTGAGTGTGTCTCCCGGTACGTGTGTGCCTCTGTTCCAGAATGTGTGTGCCTCAGAGTGTCTGTGAGTAGTTCTGTTCGGGAGTCCATGTAGGTCTGCATGTCTTCATGTTCATGTCTGTATGCTTTCTATCTCTGTGTGTTGTGTGTGCAAGTGTGTATCACTGTGATTTGAGCTGCCATTCTGGCCTGGGCTCCGAGCTGGGGCGCTCAGCCTGGAAGGCCACTAGCAGAACCAGAATTGTCCTCAGCCCCTTGAATCCCCGCCTACTCCCCACAGCACCCCGGTGGCCCTCCCGCTCCACCTGCACAGACATACCTGCCGGGTGAGTAGACACCGGGCCCCAAACAGAACGGGGCTGCCAGGAGAAGCCGGCCGAGCTGGGGCCTCAGAGAGGGGCCTAGGCGCTGGGGCCTCTGGAGCAGCCAGAGCGAGTGACCAACAGCTGGGACTCCCCAGCTACCGCCAAACTGGCCACGGCCCCCAGCCCCCCCCCCAGCCCCACCCTCCACCACAGCCCCACTCCCAGCCCCACCCCCAGCCCCATGCTTTCACTTGTAGAAATGCTCCCACCCCCTTCCCACTCCAGAGGCAATCACTCCAACCTTTGACTCCTGGCAGCGCAGGGCTCAGGCTCAGGCCACGGGCCGTGGAGGGGAGGGACGAGGAAGCAGCACTCTGGAGGCGTGGAGGGGGTGGACGCTGCTGGGGACGGTGGGACGGCCTGTCCCTCCTGTGGTCAGACTGAGGCCAGAGGGAGCAGGCGCCAGCTGGCTGGAAGGGGGGCACCCAGCCCACAGCGGCCAAGCCCAGAAGGACCCCCCCCTCCAGGGCAGAGTCGCCAGCGCCAGCCCTGTGCCCTGCCTGGCGCTGAGAGCCCCGAGGGCAGAAATGGGGGGGAGACAGCGACAGCAAAGGGAACATTGTAGGCCACCTGCCAGCAGCTGGAAGAAGGAGAGGGGCCCTCGAGGACAGATGGGATTACACTCAGGGACAGGAGCGATAGCAGGGGTCAGCCCATGAGGGAAGGTGAGGAGGTGGGCCCGAGCCTCACCGGCCAGGAGCACAGGTCCCACTCCTCCAAGGTGGCTCCAGCTGAAGACATTTTGTGGGGAGGGTCACTGAGGAGAGGCTGGCCCGACACCTTCCTGGGGGGATTCCGCTGCTGGCGTCCTAGGGAAAAAAACTTAGGGAAAATCCAAGGAGGACAGATCCAGGCCTGTTCACTCGGGCTGGAGCCACAGGGGCGTGGGGCAGAGCAGGGGAGGGGCTCTGGGCAGCATTCTGAAGAGAGCAGAAACAAGCCCCTGAGCTGTCCCAGGGCTGCCATAACGCAGTACCATGGGCTGGGGGGCTTAAACAGCAGACATTTATTTTCTCACAGTTCTGGAGGCTGCAAGGTCCCAGATCAAGGTGTTGACAGGGCTGATTTCTCCTGAGGCTTCTCTCCGTGGCTTGTGGATGGCCATCTTCTCCCTGTGTCTTCACATGGTCATCCCTCTGCGGGTCTGTGTCCTAATCTCCCCTTCTTATAAGGCCATGTTGGATTAGGACCCACCAAAATAGGCTCATTTTAACTTAGTCACTCTTTACAAAGACCCACCTCCAAATGCAGTCACATTCTGAGGTACTGGGAGTTAAGACTTCAACATAAGAATTTTTTGAGGACAAAATCCAGCCCATAACAGATTGGAAGGCACCTGAGATGCTGCAGTACCTTGCTGACATCTGCAGATGGACCAAGTTGTACCTGGGAATGCCAGCACCTCCTCCAGGAAGCCCTCTAGTTTTCTCTTGAGTCATTAGCTCCCAGACCCCTGGGTTCCCCTCTGTGAAGTGGGGCCAAAAGAGTCCCAGCTCAAGCCTATGAGGCACCCAGCTGGTTGGGTGGGTCTTTCCCCCCCGCTCAGGCCGGCCTGCCCTCTGGCCTCCTGTCCCATGTGTCTCCAGCAGTCAGAGACTAAGAGATGAGAGGGGCAAGCACAACTCAAGAGACAGAAGCGGGGGGATCCTCGAGGTGATCACCCAGGGCTCTTCGGTGGAAGTCCTGGGACCCCGTGGGGTAGCTGGTCTCCACCCATATTGCACTGAGACACCAACTCAGAAAGGCATAGGAACCTGCTCACGGCCACACAGCTGACAAGAAAGAGGCTAGGCTTCCAGCCTAGATCTCTGCCTCTGAGGACTGGGTCTTCCCATGGGGCAGGGCCCTGGTGGACACTGGGGGCTCCTTGGTCTGCCCCTCCTGTTCTCCAGGTCACAGGGCACATCTGAGTGCTGGGACCTCCCAGTGTAGGTCACCTCCACTCAAAAGCCAGGTCCCTAAAAAGTTGGTGGTGCCCAGGCCTAGGGGGTTGCCCCCAGACCTCTTCCCAACTCCTGGCTGCATCCCACCCCTGCCCAAACCTGTGCCCACTTTTCAGCATGAGGCTGTGATGTTTCTTTTATTCTACTTCCATCTTGTTTTTCCCCAACTTTCTCAGTAAAATCCCTTTGGAAAAGTCCCAGCCTTGTCTCAGAGGAGCCTTGGGCACAGGGCCGGTCTGGCCCGGGTCAGGAGAAGGCCGAGCAGAGGGGGCAGTTGGGAAGGGGTGGCACAGCTGGGGACCCCAATAAGAGAACAATTCCTCTGCCCTATGTTGGGCTGCACAGCCCTGGGAGAGGCATTTCTGACTCAGCCTCAGGTTATTCCTCCATAAAATGGGGTTGTTGTTGGGATCCAGTGGGCTCACCTCATCAGAGGACCTGGCACCCAGGGCAGGAAGGGAGGGAGAAGGACCACACCACCAGATGCTTGCCTGTCCTGGGGGTTCCTGGGGAGCCGGACTACTACACGCTACAATTTCCCAAAGCGGCAAATTCCACTTACACTGCCGCCGGGTCCAGGGCAGAGACCAGCCTGGGAACAGGACACCAAGGCTCCAGCCTCTGACCCTAACCGGCTGTGGGCCTGGGCAGGGGTCAGTGTCTGTCTCTGAGCCTCAATCTCTCCGAGAGGCCGATGTTGCAAAGTTTAGGTTGGCCAGCTCCTGCGTGCTGGGGGCGGGGCCGCAGGAGGCGGGAGGGGGGTGTCGGTGGGCGGAGCATGTCTCTGGCACCGCCCCCTACAGTTACGCGCAAGCTCGCGGGTCAGTCGCTGTGTGCGTGGTCTCAGCCCGCTGGTCTTTAAGGGCCGGGGCCCTGTGGGCTGGGGGCCTGAGCTGTGCGGGACAGCAAACCCACAGGGTGAAGATCGCCCCCACTGGGCTGCCTCCCCGGCCCTGACACCCCCCTATTCCCCAGCTCATGGGGCACGACGGGGACCCGGGACCTCCAGTTATGGGTCGCCTCCACCCAAGACCTGCCCTGTTAGGGGGTGAGCTCCAGAGTGGCGTTGTGGGCACCGCTAGGGCTTAGGTCTCAGGCGCACCTGGGATTCTGTCCCACCCGGCTCTTTGTCAGATGTGGGACCTTGAGAAAGTCGCGTTTGAATGGCTGCAACACTCTGCCTGGGAGAGGTGAGGATGAAATCTCAGTAAATGGCACCATCGTCCCGCCCCCCGCAGCATTCCACACCAGGAACCCGGAAATGACTCCTGCTTGCTCAGGCCCTCAACCCAATCCCATGTGTCAGCAAGTCCTGGCAAGGCTTCCTGTGAAATGTCTGCCCCCTGCCCCCTTGTGGAGCCGACAGGAAGGGCCAGAGGAAGAGGGGCAGGACCTTGAAGGACAGCCCAGCCCCCTCCTAAGAGGAGCCATCCTGGGCCTGTGTACTGGCCACAGGTTTAAAATTAAAGCAGGCTGCCAGGCAAACTTCCGCACCTTGCCCCCCACCTCTCCTGCATTTGGGGGGTGGGCTATTTTTAGAAAGAAGGCGGGTAGGAGAAAGTGCCTTATTCATCCTGGAGGTTAGCAAGGCCTCCAGGAAAGAACAGAGGGGCCTGTGTCTCCCACCTCCTCCTCCAGGCTCACCAAGACCTCACGCTACCGCCCACCTGGGCCTGTGGATTTGTTGAGCTAACATTTATGCAGGGCTCCCCCTTGCCAGGCCCTGAGCTTCCTCAGGCCTGGGTCAGCCTGGCTGAGAGCAGGGGGCCAGGTTGGGACGATGGGAGGGAGGGTGGCACAGCTGGGGAGTGGGTCCAGGCAGTGATCAGGTTTCTGCACCCCAGGCCCACCCCAACCGGTCAGCAGAGCCAAGAAACGAAGTCGCTGGACCCCATGGAGGGATAGGGCCCTTGCGTGGCTCAGGAAGAGGTGCTACCCAATCTCCCACATGGGCACTCTGGCTGGATCAGTGGCTTCCCAACTTCAGGGATCCCGCCATAGCCGGGGCCAGCACTAGCTTTGGGCACCTCACTTCGTGCCTCAGCTTCCTCATCTGTACAATGGGAATACGCAAGGATTTAATAAGATTCAAGCTGGAATAGTGCACCCCACCCATGTACCATTCCTGTGCCCTACTGCACCCAGAGTGTGTAGGGGGTGACAGGAGAAGTCCTGCCTTGGGGTCCAGCCAGGGCTGGAGGCCCCAAGGAGGGGGGGAGGCCACCGAGAGGAAGCTGGTCTTGCCTTGAACAGCCTCAGCTGAGGCCGAGCAGAGCAGAGGGCCCTAGGCAGGGCGCCAGAGCAGCGAACACGACAGCCCTGCCAACCACCCTCACCCCCAGTGTGGAACACCCAGGGGTCACTCACTGGGCACTCTGGTCTGGTCAGCATGGGCTCTGGACAGAGGCCCTTGCCTGGAAGGCCACTGGCAGAACCAGAATTGTCCTCAGCTCCTCGAATCCCCACCAAGCGCGCCCCCTGACCACCAGGAAGAGCCTTTATTTCTGCTTCCAACCAGAGAACAAGGAGGGGTGTGATCCGGACCCTGGGCTGTGGACGGGAGAGGGCAGGGGCTTGCAGTGCTGGCGGAGCTGGTGAGGCAGGAGGTGGTAGCTCGGCTCTGCCTACTGGGCGCCCGGGCAGGCCCAGGCCTCTCTCAGCATCAGCCCAGCCGCTCTGGGGCTGAGGCCCTCTCAGCTGTCAGAGCCCAGGGATAGCAGAATCTGGCCATGTCCTTGTCCCATCACTGGGTGCAGGGGCACTGGTCCTCAGAGCTGGCACACTTGTTGCCAGTGTCGTCTGGGACGTTCCCTGGTGCTCCCGGCAGATGCGGTGAGGAGGCTGCAGAAACACAAGGGCCTCCATGTTGATGGGTGATGAATTTCTGACAGGTCTGCAAGGAAACGTGCGAGGGCGGGGCAGGCACCCGCGGGTGAAGTGGGGGAGGAGGTGCTGGGTGCGCGGTTCTCAGTGAGAGAGGGAGGAGGCCGGTCTCTGGGAGCGAGAGCACCCCCGCCCCTGGCGTGGCCACCAGAGATTGGGAGGAGGCCCGGGGACCTCCCCAGAGCCCGCGTGTCACCAGTTACCCAAGGGGTGGACCCTGGACAGACTCGACAGAGGTTGAGGGGAGTCTGGGGAGAGGTGGGCGTTATGGCATGGACAGGCTCCTTCTGGGCCCAAGCTGCAAGGGGCCTTCGGACCAGCGAGGGCCGCAGCGGGGGTGGGGGAGGAGCTGACCTCTGGGGAGGAGGAACCGGCCGGCAGGGTGTCAAGCAGCCCCGGCCAAGGCTGAATTCCCTGGGACAGACCCCCAGGGGTCTCCAGGGGACAGAGCTGCCCAGGGCACAACTCACCCCTCATGCACCCTCCACAGAGGCCCTCACTGCCCAGCCTGCAGACCTGGCTCCTGGCTGACCCCTCTCCTGCCCACATCCCCCTCCCAGAAGATTCCCTGGCTCTGGCAGCCCCTCGGCCTTTAACCAGGGCACCCACGCCAAGACAGGCACCTCCCACCAGGCTGACCCATCTCTCCCGCCTCGCACCCATACCCTTACCCCGTCCAGGCCCTGGTGGGCAATGCATGCTTGTCCCAAAGGTAATGAATCGTGAGGGCGAGGGGAGAGGAGGCGGGACCGGGTGGTGAGGAGGGAGAACCGACGCGTACCTGTGTGCCAGGCCAGGGGCCACAACAGTGGATGAGGGGACCTCGTGTGCCGATGGGAGGGGGACGGCGACAGGGAGAGGGGCAGGCCAGGCAGCGCCTGAGCGCCGAGCAGAAGCTCACAGGGCGGGCAGATGGACGGTGCGAGCAGGCTGGAGGGTGGAGGACCCGGGCCCTGACTCCTCTCGGGACCCCTACAGGCAGCGCCTCACTCACCGGCAGCAGCCTGGCTCTGGGCGGACCCCCTCTGGGCGCCCTCCGGAGGCCAACGCAGCTCCCCACTCTCCACGGCACCCGCCTCGCTGGGCTCCACCACGATTGAGGGCAGCCGCTGGCCCATCCGAGGGCCCTTCTCCCTGGCACCCACCATGGCCTGCAGGGAGGGTGGGCGGGGGTCAAGGCAACGCCAGGCCTGGGCTCCCCACTCCCTGCCACCCCTGTCCTGCACTGTCCACTGGGAGAGTCGGGGGCCCATCCCTCCCAGTCTTCAGGGCCAGGTGAGCACGTGCATACGTGCACATCCCCCAGAGGGTCCAGCCCCTCCCCCATCCCACCGCTGGAGCTGGGGCACTCAGCACCTGGGATTGCGGGCTCTCCCTGGGGCAACACAGGACCCACCTGGGCTGAACCCTTAGGCCCATTTCACAAACAGCAGCCTGGGACCAGAAGGCCAAGGTCACATGGTGAGCGAGCTCAGGGCTTTTGTGCATCCCCAGCTGTCTCGAGTATCCTGCAAAGCCCCTTCCTGGGGTCTTTCCTACTGGGACCTTGGCCTCCTCGGAGGAGGAGCTGGGAAGCTGTTGCCATGGCAACCTGAGTGACTTGCTCCAGGCTCATTGTTCAGTGCCCACAGGAGCCGTGCGGGGGCTGCCTCCCCAAGCTCTCCTGGTGCCCTCAGCATCTCCGCCTCCCATTCAAGGCCTTCCAAGGTAGAGGCCCCAGCCACCAGTGCCGCTGCACAGGCCTCCAGCCCGGCGCTGACGCCGTAGCAGCCCTGACTTCCCTGTACCAACCCACCTCCGTGCGTTTGCCTAGGCTGGTCCCCTTCCTGGAACTCCCCACCCGCCCCCCCACCACCACCTTTTACCCAGAAGGAGAGCTGCTTGGTGCGTGTCTGCCTTCCCCCAAAGGTGCATCGAGGAAGGGCAGGCACACAGCTGGCAGGACTTTGCTAAATGGCCCTAAGTCCCCCCAGCAGAACCATCTGAACATGTGTTTAAATGCACTAGCTGGGTGGGGGCCCAGGAAACAGCATTTTAACAAAGTACCACAGGTGACCCTTAAGTGTGAAAACAGGCGTCACTAGGCTGGGACATCTGCGGAATCGGAGTGACAACAGAGCAGGGACCCCAGCATGGCCCAACGACTGGACCTCCAGCTGGCCTTGCCAGCCCAAGGGCTCCTTCCCCCTCTGGCAATCCCTCTCCCCCCATCCCACCCCGCCATTCTCCTTCCTGCCCTCCTCCAGGAAACCCTGCTGGTCCCCACCCAGGGACGCTCCTCTGCCCAGACAGTGGGGGAAGGCGATCCGGGCCCGGGGAGTTTGGTGTCCACCCTCCTCGTCCGCCCCACCAGGAGGGCAAGCCCAGGCTCCAGACTGGCCCTCGTGCAGCTCTGGCCTGGTCCCCCCACTCTGGTCCCACTGCCCCCAACAATGAGAAGAGCCCAACTCTGCCGCAGACCGGCTGCAGAAAGCTAGAAGTTCCTGGCGGTGAGGGGTAAGGAACTGAAAAGCACCAGTATGGGGTCAGAAGGGCCAAGACAACTGATGGTTGCAAGGCTAGTTTATTCAAAGAGCATGAATGTATATATAGGTTTAGTATGGAACGAATACCAGACAACAAATCAGCAAACCTTGTATTTCCACATAATTCTGTCGCCACTATCTATGCGCCACTATCTATGCGCCACTATCTATGCGCCACTATCTATGCGCCACTATCTATGCGCCACTATCTATGCGCCACTATCTATGCGCCACTATCTATGCGCCACTATCTATGCGCCACTATCTATGCGCCACTATCTATGCGCCACTATCTATGCGCCACTATCTATGCGCCACTATCTATGCGTCAGCATGCCTTATGGGCCATTCTTTGGAGATACAGACTTCCCCCTCAGGGCAGCACGTCCTTCTTCTGGGGAACAACCAGGGGCTCTTAGATCCAGAGCAGGCACCTGGAACGAAACTGGCCGCAAGCCATTTTCCTTTTTTACGCTCAATACCGCAGCGTCAGGAGTGCATACCAAGAAAGAGACAAGCAGTTCTCCGCAAAGCAGAAAGCTGAATAAGCTTACAGCTTGGGGGCCACCACATTTCCCCCTTTTTTATTATTTTTTAAAGCTTGATAATGTAGTTTTAAGCCATGAACATCCTGACGCAAGATAGCGAAGCGCCCCATTACAAATCTAACAATACAAGGTAATAAACCGATCACCAATAAAAGTAGTACACCAATTGATATCAGGCCTGAGAGCCCTCCATGAATCCATTGTATCGGATTTAGCCCTTGTAGTTGATCTAATAATCCTTGAATCAAATTCTGGGGTCCATCTTCGTCCAGGTGGGCCTCTTGAATAGCTTGTATTTCGGCATTTAACTTTTGAATATCAAGGCTAATGTGTCCATCAGTCCATACACTTAATATATGCATTTTTACTTTTTCCCAATCCCATTGTGAATCATTATATAAATGTTGAGTTACACAAATCCAGGTATATTTGGCATGACAAATCAAACGCATTTTTAATTTTAAAGCCATAACTTGATCCCCTATTCCTATTAGAACATTTTTTAATTCATCTACTTCCGTTTTTAGTTGGGTATCAATATGACTTTGTAGGGCTAATGCTACACTAGTATTTTTAGATAACTGATTAACATAATGAGCCTGGTGAATAGTTTGTGAAAGAGCAATCCCAGCAGTGGCCGCAGTAGCAGTTAAAGCTGCTAAGGCTAGGATTGCACATATTAGAACACCTATAAATCTCTTTGGTCGTTTTAATGCTTCAGTCAGTTCCAGCCAGGCTTGCATGCCAGTGTTATGATACCATGGTTCAGACAAATTAACAGGTAACATTATATAAGAAGGTTGCTTCATAATCATAACAGATGCAGATCCTTTAACGGGCAAAACACAACTACTAAAGATACAATTAACACAAGTAATATTATAACCCATAGGATTCATAGTGTTTTCTACAATTAAATCTCCAATCAATAAAGCATAAGGAGGAGCGACGCAAGTAATCACCGGTCTATAAGAAAAGGATAAGGCAAGTTTCCAGAATTCCCATTGTTTGTAAAAAACAAGGCTGTTATTATTAACGGGGACAGAAGAAACTAGTATGGTGCCATTATCATAATCTAAAGTACACCAGACAGAGGCTTTAGTCCATGTATCATTACAAACAGGAAAATCAAACTGCGGGAATTCAGAAGCCATAAAAGCAGGAAATTGTAGTCCTGTGACAGTCTTTACGACCGTAATTTGATGTCCAGCTAATAACGTCCCTTGATTACCTATGGTAGTTTCAATACACAAATAATGTCCAGTATCTTCAATCCTCAAGCGATATATGCATAGAGAATGATCCAACGAAGTATTAGAAGCAAGCTTAGTTACTCTAGCATTCATGTGAATGGGAACGTTATCCTTATACCAAAATACAAAGGTGGATAAATCTTCTCGTCTAGGAACAGTCAAGTAATTTGATTTCGATCTCCCCTCGCCTCCCTGACAAGTTCTCTCCTACTCCGTCGCCGCATTCTTCTCGTCCGCCGGGGGAACCGGTTGGGGTGTGCTGTGGTCGATTGCGAGAGCCTCAGGCGACGCATTCTTCGAGTCAGGGTGTTTATTGGTGATGGCATGATAATGTCGAACCAAGCGCTCCGGGAGCCACCGCGGAGAGTCTGCCTCCCTAGGGAAAACACAAACATGGCCTCGGCCCCATACTAAAACAGGGTCTGGTCCATGCCAAAGGTTAGTCATGGGATCTTTCCATTTAACAAGCGCTTTTTCAGGAGGGGTTCCAGAAAGACCTGTAAACAATCGTTCATAAGGCGTGTGACTAAATGCATCTAAAGTTAAAAAATTTAAAATAAATAAAGCATGATTAAGCATAATCTGAGGAGATCTATCATATTCCCCCTTTTTTATTTTTTGTAATGTAATTTTTAATTGTTGGTTGGCACGTTCTACAATACCTTGACCCTGAGGATTGTAGGGAATGCCTGTTTTATGTGAAATATGGAAAGTTGCACAAAAATTGGCAAAAGCTTTACTCGTATATCCTGGAGCATTATCTGTTTTTAAAGCTTTAGGAATTCCCATAGATGCAAAACAATGAAATAAATGAGTAATTACATATTTAGTAGATTCCCCAGCCAAAGGCGTAGCACATATAAAATTAGAGTAAGTATCAACAGTTACATGAACAAATTGTAATTTACCAAAAGAGGGAATATGAGTAACATCCATTTGCCAAAGATGATGAGGGAGTAAACCCCGAGGATTGACTCCAAATTGTGGAACAGGAAGGTGGGGTAAACATTTAGAGCAGGACTTAACAATGTATCGGGCTGTTTCTCTAGAAATAGAGAATTGTTTTTGAAGCATAGCAGCAGATTGATGATGTAAATTATGTGATTGAGTAGCAAGATCCTGAGGTTGAGATAAACTTAAGCCTATAATCTTTGTATTTTCGTCAGCCAATTGATTTCCCAAAGACAATGGGCCAGGGAGACCTGAATGGGCTCGAATATGTAATATGGCTACAGGAAACTCATGCTGACGAATAATCTTTTGTAGTTGAAAGAAAGTCTGAAACAATTGAGAATCAACAGTATTGCCAATTATAGCAGTTTCTATGTTACGCAAAATAGTAACCAAATAATGGCTATCTGTATAGAGATTAAAAGAACAATGTGAAAAGATTTGAAAAGCCAAGGAAATCGCATGTAATTCGACTCGTTGGGCAGAGGTATGATCTGTTTGTTCTTTATGAAGTAAGTCATCAGAAATAACCACAGCGATGCCATTGGCAGAACCATCAGTAAAAACATTTGGGGCATTGAGAATAGGAGTTGAACAGATAGTTTTAGGAAAAATAAATAGATGTTGAGTAGCAAAACGAAGGAGCTTATTAGAAGGATAATGATTATCAATAATTCCTGAATATCCAGCAAAAGCAAGAGCCCAAAAATCAGAGACAAATAATAGCCAAGAATATTGATAAGTAGTATAAGGTATAATAATAGAATTTGGTTCATATCCTACCAACTGAATATTTCTTCTACGACCCAATTGAACAAGGGTTGCTATTAACTCATAATAAGGTGTAATGACTTTATTAGGCGTATTTTTCAATGAATCCATTCAAGAATTCCTGTTTCTTGCCATAATAAGGCGGTAGGGGTATGTGACGTAGCACAGATTATTAATAGTATAGGTAAAGAAGGCTCAATTCTAGTTAGCTGAGCAGATTGTATTGCTTTGTTTACAAGCTTGAGTGCTTGTTGAGCTTCAGAAGTTAAAATACGAGGGGAAGAAGGATCAGGACTTCCCTTTAGGATATTAAAAAGAGGCTGTAACTGACCCGTAGTTAATTTTAAAGAAGGTCGCAGCCAATTAATATCTCCTAATAACTTTTGAAAATCATTTAAAGTTTTAAGAACGTCAGTCCGTATCTCTATCTTCTGAGGTGTAATATTATAATTTGTGATATACTTACCAAGATATGAGAAAGGTGGGTTCATCTGTACTTTGTCAGCAGCAATGACTAGTCCTGATCGTGACAAATGACTTTGAAGGGAATTATAAGCCTTAAGTAAAATATGTTTATCAGAATAAGCAAGTAATAAGTCATCCATATAATGAATAAAATATATCTGAGGAAACTGTTTACGAACAGGGGCAATAACTTGAGCTACAAACTGTTGACATAAAGTAGGACTATTAGCCATACCCTGAGGCAGCATTTTCCATTGATAACGTTGCATAGGTTCTGTAAAATTTAAAGAGGGTAAGCTAAAAGCAAATCGCAACTTATCAGCCGGAAATAGAGGAATAGTAAAAAAGCAATCCTTAAGATCAATAATAATAATCATATAATTTTTAGGTATGGCTGCAGGAGAAGGCAAACCTGGTTGCAGAGCTCCCATAATTACCATAGTTTGATTAACAGCACGTAAATCTTGCAATAAACGATATTTTCCCGATTTTTTCTTTATAACAAATATAGGAGTATTCCAAGGGCTATTAGACTTTTCTAGTCTGCCCAAAGCAAGCTGTTCATTAATTATATTATGAGCCGCCATTAATTTCTCCTTAGAAAGGGGCCATTGGTCCACCCAGACAGGATTATCAGAAATCCAAGTTATAGGGTCAGCATGTGGTGGAGGAGAATCCAAGGCCCCTAGAAAAAACCCAAGCCTGTTTTATCCCGTTTATTATCAGTCTGTAAGGGTACTTTATTTCCCTGTTGATTTTTTCCCAAACCATTCCTAGGATCATACCCTTGATTTAACAATATATTAGTTACAGTAGGGTTGGGACTAAGCAATAGGATTCCCATTTGTTGTAATATATCTCTTCCCCAAAGGTTAACTGGCAATCCGGGCAATACGTAGGGTTTGAATATTCCTTGATTACCTTCAGCATCCTGCCAATGTAGGTATTGCGAACTTTGTTGTGGAGAATTAGATTGGCCAATACCTTGCAACTGTGTAATGGTTTGGTGCACGGGCCAATTTTTTGGCCAATGTATAAACGAAATAACAGAAACATCAGCACCAGTATCTAATAACCCAGAAAAAGGCCTTCCATTTATTTTTAATACCAATTGTGGTCTTTCCCTACCAATTTGTTGAATCCAATAAACTGCATCAGAGGAACCGAAAGCCCCAGTTCCTCTTTTGTTATGTTGTAAAATTTTTCCTTCTGGTATGTATGGAATTAATAGAAGCTGAGCTATTCGCATACCGGGTGTGATAAGAAAAGATCCTTTTGATGTTTGAACCATAACCTTTAATTCCCCTTCATAATCAGCATCAATCACCCCAGGAATAATAGTTAAGCCTTTCATAGACATACTACTTCTTCCAAGGATTATACCAACCGTTCCCTGGGGTAAAGGCCCAAAAGTTCCCGTAGGAAGGGCTTGGGGTCCCATATCCGAGGTTAATAAGAATTGGGTGGAGGCACAGAGGTCCAGTCCTGCACTATTTGGCGTGGCCCTTTGAAGGGAGGAGATTCCATTCCCTGAGGAACAAAGGTCTGAGCTGGAGGCGGTGGAGCAGGTTGTGAGGGGATTATTGACATTGCTCCAATTGTTTGATGGGGCCGGAGCAGGCCCCTCCGGAAGTTTCCCGACAAGGGAGTTCCATCTTTATGAGTCACTGATCGACATTCTTTAGCCCAATGCCGTCCTCTTTTGCATCGGGGACAAATTGTGGGAGGAGGAGATTTACCTTGAGGCACAGAACTTACGATAGGCATATTAGGAGTATCAACAGTACAATTTTTTGCAAAATGACCTGGCTTCCCACATTTAAAACAGTTTTTACTTTTAGCATTTGGCCCAAATCCTGCCTTAGTTAGGGCTGCAGCTATAGTTGCTCCCTGTAAGTAAGATGATCCAATATCAGAACAAACTCGAATATAATCCTCTAAATTTCCTTTCCTTTTCCATGGACGTATAGCTGCTTGACAAATATTATTAGCATTTTCGAAAGCCAATTGTTTGACGATAATTGCTCCAGAAGGACCATCAGAAATAATTCTATTAACAGCCTGTAATAATCTAGCCACAAAATCAGCATAAGGTTCATCTGCCCCTTGCCTTATTTTAGCAAGGTCTTCAGTCCTAGTGGAGGCAGGTAAATGTTTCCATGCATGTAGAGCTATATGATTGATCTGAGCATAAGCCACAAAAGGGAAAGCTAATTGATCCTGTAATAACTGATGTTGTCCTTCACCAATCAACATCTCATAATTTACTAGCACATTATGTGCAGTATTTCTTTCAGCTTGTTCAGCAGCCTTTTCATAATATTCTGATTTCCAAAGTAAATAGTCGCCACCAGTGAGACAAGCACGAGCAATAGATTTCCAGTCTGCTGGAGGCAATGCTTCTGTTGCAATAGTATCCAACATAGTAATAGTGAAAGGGGCTGTAGGCCCATATTGTGCACAGGCTGCTTTTAAATCTTTCAAAACCTTAAAGGAGAGAGGCTGATATTCCCGATTATTTTGTTGTGGATTTTGAGGATTGGGTCGTTCCACCACCGGGCAGCAGAATAAAGGATCCTCCCCTCTATTAAGAGCTCCCTGTACTGCTTGTTGTAAAGGACTAAGCTTAGGAGGGATAGGGACAGAGACATGTAATTGCTGTAACCGCGGAAGAATATTTTCATCAGGATATTTTTCAGCCTCATATTTGGCTTCTTCACCCTCTAAATCAAAAGAAAAGTCATCATCATCAAGTGAATTAACACTTTTTATCCTCGGTGGCAACGGAGGAGCAGTATCTACTGCAGCAATATGTTCTACAGATTTAGCTGTTAATTTTGGAACTGAATCATAAATTGGATTAAAATAATCTCTTATTAAATTCCACAAGCTAAAAATGGAAACTGAAACAGAAGATGGTCCATGAGCTTCATGATATTTAGATAATTCATCTCCTACACGAGTCCAAATTGCTAAGTCCACTGATCCTCCTTCAGGGAACCAAGGACAAGCATCATATACTAATTGCAAAAATTCCAGAAGTTGTGAGGTAGTTACCTTAGTTCCACGGGCTTTTAACATTGAAAGCAAAACCTGAGCAAATAAATCACGCTCCTTAGAGCCCTTTTGTCCCATATTATTTTACTTCTGACTCTTTCTCGAGTTACCGTCCTAAAAACGAAATTATTTCTTGTGGCCACACTATCTCACTCGAGAGTTCTACTTACCTGAAATCTTCCGAAATGCCTCACGCACTCAGGTCCCTGTTCGGGCGCCACTTGCCGCAGACCGGCTGCAGAAAGCTAGAAGTTCCTGGCGGTGAGGGGTAAGGAACTGAAAAGCACCAGTATGGGGTCAGAAGGGCCAAGACAACTGATGGTTGCAAGGCTAGTTTATTCAAAGAGCATGAATGTATATATAGGTTTAGTATGGAACGAATACCAGACAACAAATCAGCAAACCTTGTATTTCCACATAATTCTGTCGCCACTATCTATGCGCCATTATCTATGCGCCATTATCTATGCGCCATTATCTATGCATCACTATCCATGCATCACTATCTATGCATCACTATCTATGCATCACTATCTATGCGTCAGCATGCCTTATGGGCCATTCTTTGGAGATACAGACTTCCCCCTCAGGGCAGCACGTCCTTCTGGGGAACAACCAGGGGCTCTTAGATCCAGAGCAGGCACCTGGAACGAAACTGGCCGCAAGCCATTTTCCTTTTTTACGCTCAATACCGCAGCGTCAGGAGTGCATACCAAGAAAGAGACAAGCAGTTCTCCGCAAAGCAGAAAGCTGAATAAGCTTACAGCTTGGGGGCCACCACACAACTCCAGCACTTAGGATATCAGGACGGCACCCCTTAGGCAGGGACCTCACTTTTCAGCTCCATCAATACCCCCCGGAAAAGTAGCGCTAAGGGCAGGGGACCCTGGCATGGCCTCACCTGGCGGAGAGCAGACTGTCTTGGGCGCAAGCCCTGGGGTCCCAAGGTCTGCTTTGCAGATCAGACCCCCGTAGAGGAGAACCGCTTCCCCCACCCAGATGGGTAAACTGAGGCATGCGCTGAGTCGCAGGCCAGGGCTCCAGGGTGGCAGACCGCAGGGTCCCAACTGCATACCTTTCCTGCCAGGCCTCCAGCCTCCTCAGCTGGGCTCAGCTCTGGCACGGCGGGCTGGGGGGCACTCATGCTGCTGCCACTGTTGGGCTGCTCAGAGACAAGGAGCAGAAACGTGGT
The DNA here is from genome assembly GCF_028023285.1 of Balaenoptera ricei. Lineage (NCBI taxonomy): Eukaryota > Metazoa > Chordata > Mammalia > Artiodactyla > Balaenopteridae > Balaenoptera > Balaenoptera ricei. The sequence continues at coordinate 185,873,588 of NC_082640.1, read as the reverse complement.
GTCTGCTGTGGGCCAGATGCTCGATCCCACCCTCCTCCCGGAAGCTTCAGACGACTCCAGCCCACACCCGCCCCACCCCAGGCCCAGCACCCACAGCCCAGGCTGGACCTCTCTCACTGCTGCTCCCTGCCTGAGCCCACCCTCAGAGGGGGCGCCGAGGGACAGGTCCCACACAGTGTGCCCAGGCTGCAGTGGGGCGGTGGCAGGAGTGCCCAGTTCCTCCCTGAGAACAGACACCCTACACACCCAAGGCGAAGGGAAACTGACCTCCTGCCTGCATGTGGCCACCCCACTCGGGCCAGGCACAAGGGCAAGGGAGCCCCGCCAGAGACCACACAGCAGGGGCTCTGGGAAGAGAGGTCCTGCCAGGACTCGTGGGCACCAGCCTCAGACTCTCCACCTGCACTAGGCCAGAGGCAGAAATGGGGGCGGGCTCTGGCAGGCAGACACCTAGTTGGGTGCTGGCTGGGGGGACAGCAGGGGCCACGTGCAAGGGGCAGGAGTGCTGGGAGGGAGGGCACTGACTGGCAGGCTGGAATGCTTGTGATGCCCTGCTGGTTGTGGGGGGGGGGGGGATCCTGCGCCCACCCAGCAAAACGGGAAGGCTGCCTTTCTGGGAAACGAGGTTTCTTTCACCCAGCACCCAGCTTAGGTCAGCTGAAGTCCCACTGGGACCCAGGGAAGGCTGCGAGGGGACCACACACTGCAGTGGGCATTCCAGGGCATACCCACCTGAGCCTCCACCCAATCCCAGAGCTTGTGAAAGCCCCTCCCCCCGGGCTGATGCTCCCAGATCAGTCCCTCCAGAGGAGCCCTTCATGGGGGATCCCATCCCAGGACCCCAGAACCTCAACTAGAGCCCGGGAGCCAGGACAGAGACCAGGAAAGTGGACTCAGAGATTCAGACAGATGCCAGAAAGAGCCAGAGTGACAGGCAGGAAAAACCCACTGGCCACAGAGACAACGCAGAGCTGATAGAACTGGAGAAAGAGAGATACAGAGAGAAGACAGACCCAGAGAGATTATGCGGATGGAGAAGGAGAAAGGAGGGCTGGTAGAGACAGGTGATAGAGCCAAGGGGGCAAGCAGGCAGCCAGCAAATGCCTGAGGGCTGCCACCCCGCGGCCCGGTGCCAGGGGCCAGTGCCAGTGGGGCATCCGCACACCTAAGGCTCCCGCCACCCACACCTCCCTCAGCTGCCAGGTGTGTAGGGCCAGGTATGGCCGCGCACAGCCCCCAGAGATACTGCTCTTGCCCAAAGCCCAGCGCCTAGCAGCCAAGGGCTGACTGTGGTCCCCACACCCTCCCCTTCTCCAGGGAGCTCCGACTCAAACCCCCCCACTCGCCCCTTCCTCCTCTCCCACCCACGCCGCGCCTGGCCGCCCGGGCTCCCCGCGGGGCCCGGCCCGGGACAAGGGTGAGGAGGGGCGCCCCTTGTGCCTCACTCACACTCACCCGCCCGCTCTGGATGCTCGCGCCGGGGCTGCCACGCCAGGCTTGGAGCTGCTCGCCCCGTTCGCCCTCCTTGGCTCGCTCCCTCCCTTCCTCCCCGGCGCTCTCCGCCCACAGGCTCTCCCTCGCCCGGCCCTTCATTCACACTCACGCCCCTCGGCTACCGGCTACCGCCCCTCCCAGCTCCAGCTCCCAGGTAGCACCCCGGCCTCATCCTCCCTTTGACGAGACCGCATCCCCCAGAACCCGATCCTGGTCACTTGAGGCTCCCAGCCTCAAGTTTGAGGTGCAGGAATTCAGGGGGCAGAATTCGGGGAGGCCAGATACCTAGAGGACGCCCTCCAATTGGAAGGGGGAGTGAAGAGGACAAGGACTACACTCAAGTGTGAGGGCCAATGTGTGTGTGCGTGTGTGTGTGTGTGTGTGTGTGTGTGTCACTGCAACAGTCCCCTCTTCACCCCTGATGCCATTCCCCGAAAGGAACAAAACAGCCTTGGGACAATCATCTCATTCAGCCTGGTGGATAGGCCTGACACCTGAGGCCAAGATGCCTAAGCTCTGATCCACATAATTCCCCACCCTTCCACCATCCGGCACCTAACGTCCACCATCATTTATCCAACATCCAACGTCCATCCAACATCCACAATCCACCACCATTCAGCATCCACTTATCCAACCACCGTCATCTACCGTGCACCATCTATTCACGTCTCTTCTACCACCCAATCACCATTCAACCACCACCCAACATCGACCACCTACCATCCATTACCCTCCATCAATAAACCAACATCTGTCCCATCCACAATCCATCACCTAACTTCCACCATCCAGTTACCATCCATTCACTAGCCACCATTCAACCACCATCCAACCACCATGCATCCATCCATTCCCCACCACACCCACCATTTACCAAGCATCAGTGCACCATGAAAATACCTACCCTTCAGTCCAACATTAATTCACCATCCATCCATCCACCACCTACATATCCATCATTCACTATGCAACAGCTTTCCATCAATATTTAACAACTATCTATACATCTACTGATGATTTATCCATTCACCGCATATCTGGCTGTGAATCATCAATCTACCATCTACTGTCTATTTATCTGAATTTATTCACCACCTAACCATTAGCCTCCAGCCAGCCAGCCACAATTCACCCATTCACAATTCAGTCACCAGTCATGCCCCTGCCCTAATCCATTCGTATTTCCATGAACCATAATCTACCATCTCCCACCCACTAGCCATCTACCATTCACCCACCTCTTATCCCTATTCACACATATCTATCCATTCATTGCCCATCTCACAATATCCTCTATCATCCATTCATCATCCATAATTCATTATTCATCCAAAACCCATTCAAGTATCATCTACCACCCATCCATATTCATCCATTCTAGAAAAACTTACTATGTGCCCTCTATGTACCAAGCATTATTTTAGGTGCTGAGGGTAGAGTAGAGAGACAGCAGTGAGCATTCATCCACCGTAACTCCTCCACCATCACAATCCATTCACCAGCCAGCCAGTCATTATCAGGGCATCATCCCCCATCCATTATTCACTATTCATTCAATATCCATATTCATTTATGATCCATTCACTATCCATTTGCCATCTTCCTCCATCTATACATTAAACCCTCCATTTACAGTACACTGACCACCTACCATCCATCTACCATCTCTCTACCATCTTCCCATCCACCATTCACCTTTCATGCATCTATATTCCAAGATGTAGCCATTTATCATTTAGCCATCATCCATTCATCACCTAATCATCATCTGTCTATCCAGAATCCACCCATTCATTATCGGTCCACCATCCACCTTTCATCTACACTTCCACAGTACACAAACCATTATCTATTGACCTAGCAACCATCCATTTATTTGCCATTCATGCACCATCCAGCCACCATTTACTTGTTCACCATTGATGATCCATCCATCAATCATATATCTATTCACATTCATCTACCATCTTGCCATCCATTCTCTACAGCTAGATCCTTCACAAGCGTCCACTTACTATTTATCCACCATCCATCCATACTCCCATGATTCATTCACCCAACAAGCATCCACCACCCACCACCTATCACCTGTAATGCATCCACTATCTATGGATATTCCAGTATCCATCAATCCATCAATTTAGTGTCCACATTCACCCACCCTCCATCGATCAATCTACAGTCTATTTATCTATTCGTCATCACTTAACTACCATTATGTAGGTGCATCCACCATCTTCCTACCATATACCGTCTAGCACCACTATCTACCATCCTTCCAGTACTTATCCAACCATTACCTATACACCATCCACCCAACCACACACATTCTGCCACTGCATCCATCACTCATCCATTAATTCACCTCCCATCCAGTCATTCATTCCCCACCAACCATCTATTCACTTAGTAACTTACCCATCCATCATTCTGAGATGCATTCATCTATTCCTTATATTCTTATGTTATCCATACACATAAACAGAAGTAAATCATTCTCACTTCTCTTCTTCCACCACCCATCTCCATCATTCACCCATCCACCCATCTTCTCACCATTCTTCTGCCCATTCATTCATAAACTAAGCATTTATTTATTAATAAATCTTAATATTAAACATAAATAGTAAACACTTATTACTCAGTGCTAGTGCTGGGTTCTGGGATCATCAAAATGAATAAGATCTCATCTATATTCACAGTCTGATGAATTCAGTCTGATGGTTCAAAAAAGGGAAACATCACAATAGCCAAGACATGGAAACAGGGCTTCCCTGGTGGCATAGTGGTTAAGAATCCGCCTGCCAATGCAGGGGACATGGGTTCGTGCCCTGGTCCGGGAAGATCCCACATGCCACGGAGCAACTAAGCCCGTGAGCCACAACTACTGAGCTTGCGCTCTACAGCCCGTGAGCCACAGCTACTGAAGCCGGCATGCCTAGAGCCCGTGCTCCGCAACAAGAGAAGCCACTGCAATGAGAAGCCCGCGAACTGCAATGAAGTGTAGCCCCCGCTTGCTGCAACTAGAGAAAGCCCGTGCACAGCAACAAAGACCCAACGCAGCCAAAAATAATAAATAAATAAATTTTAAAAATATATTAAAAAAAAAAGACATGGAAACAACCTAAATGTCCATTGACAGATGTACGGATAAAGATGTGGTACATAGTACTCAGCCATTAAAAAGAATGGAATAGTACTCAGCCATTAAAAAGAATGAAATAATGCCCTTTGTAGCAACATGGATGGACCTAGAGATTATCATACTAAGCGAAGTAAGTCAGACAGAGAAAGACAAATATCATATGATATCACTTGTATTTGGAATCTACAATACAATACAAATCAACATATCTACAAAACAAAAATAGACTCACAGATATAGAGAACAGACTTGTGGCTGCCAAGGAGGGGGGGAGGGAGGGAATGAGAGTTTGGGATTAGCAGAGGCAAGCTAGTATATACAGGATGGATAAACGACAAGGTCCTACTGTATAGCACACGGAACTATTATATATTCAATATTCTGTGACAGACCATGATGGAAAAGAATATGAAAAAGAATTTATATATATGTATATATCTGGGTCACTTTGCTATACAGAAGAAATTAACACAACATTGTAAATCAACTATACTTCAGTAAAATTTAAATTAAAAAAAAAAAGGGGAATCAGGCCAGACAGAGAAGTGTCAGTGTCAAAATGCATACTGCGTCCAAATCTTGGTGCCTCCATCTTCTAGCCATGGAATGGCCATAGCTCTTTGCACAAGTTTCCAAGGAGGAGGACCAGGGAGGCGGCATCACATCAGGATCAGCAGAGGCCTGATCTGGGCAAGGTGGCTGCAGCGTGGGAGACCTGATGATGTGGGTGAGAAAAGAGGTGAGAATGGGAAAAGAGGTTGGCAGATATGAGGCAAGGCTGGGAGTACCCGGCTAAGGGACTGGTCCCTGATGATGGGTTCCTGGTGACAAGGGGGAGCTCTGGGGGGCAGTGTTTAGGCAGGCAAGTACCCCATTCAGCTAAGTTCTGAGAAGGGACCCCTCCCCCAATATACATACACTTCTTCATTGGACAGTACCCGGACCAGGACAGGGGCAATGCTGGGGCGGTCACTGTGGCTGCAACCGCACCCTCTCAACACCCAGGCACCCTTGTGTCAGGGAAGCGTGGGCGGGCACGCGCCCCTCCCACCACCCCATCCTCCCAAAGGCCATCCCACCTCCTTTCCACTTGGGCAGAATTTTCTCTCCCTACTTGTTAGAGGGTGATAGCTGTCACCCAAGGTGCTGCCTTTCAACCAAGATGTTAGCTGACAAGGGCCTCACGGCTCCTGGGGTTCGCTCACTCCTAATAGGGCTCTCAGGAAGTGCTCAAGGCCCTTGAGGCTTAAAGCTCTGATGGTGGAGCTGCGGCTGGGGACGGGGCGTATCTTTAAGGACAGGCCTGGAGGCCTGTATCTGAGCCCACAGAGTCCAGTCTTGGGGCCGATCTTTGCCTTCAGCCTCCGATTCTGCTTTTCCTCCTCCCTTCTGCCCTCCACCATGCGCCCTTCTCCACAGGAGACGGACAGAACTGGAGGCAGGAGCTGTGTGTCCCGGCCGCTCCCAGCCTTTGCTGTGTGCCGTTGGGAAGCCCTGCCCCTCTCTGGGCTTTGGTGTTCCTGCCAATGGAGTAAGAGAATGGAGTACCAAATGAAGAGTAAGGACCAAGCAACTCTGATGTTCCCTGGCCCCGGTGAGGCTGGAGTTATGCCCTTCCCAGCCCCCTCACCTACACGCACCCTCCAAAGCTTGAATGGAGGTGAGGGCAGCGCCCAGCTGGGGGTACTCAGAGCGGGTGGAATCCTGGCTCTGGGCCAGGAAGGTTTGCTCTTGGCGCCCTCTTGTGGTGATTCTAGAGTAAAATACCCCAGACTCCCGCGAGGGCCACAGCAGAGCAAAGGGAAATTCAGGTGTTAATTTGAATGTGAGCACCTTGGTCCTATACTTTGTCCTCGCGTGCTGATCCTCTGTGAGAGGCAGGTCCAGAACGGAGTCCCTCTGCCCTTGGTGGGCTGCTGGGCGGAGGGTCCTAAGTAAATGACCCCAGGGGAGGAGTGGACGGGCCCGGGGGGTGGATTGACAGCGAGGGAAGAGGGAGGTCCGGCTGGAGAAAACATCCCACCCCTACCCCGCTAGAACGAAGGCCCTGAGGCAGGGATTTTCAACCTTTGCTCCAACACTAAATCCCCAGCCCCTAAAGATTGGTTGACTGCACAAAGTTTCTGGACATTTCTCTCTAATGTAAATAATCAGATTTCAGAGTTTTTAAAATGCCATAATAAGAGAATCACACCCAGAAAGCACGGGCGAGTAGGTGTGCAGAGCACAGGTGCACGGCGCCCTTCCCAGCGTCTATAGGACCCCAAGAGCCGCCGGCGTTGCCATCAGCCCTTGAGACCTGTGATGTGCTCCGCCTACGCTGAGCGCCGCGCCGGGACAAGCGCGGGGACAGATCCTGGAGGTTGGGGGAATCTGTCCTCCCGGTGAGGCCAGAGTGGGGAGCGGAGAGGGACCCGGGCCTGCCCCCAGACCCGAACCGCCCTCCTTGACCTGCACTGCCGCTGCGCTGAGCCTGAAACGGGGACCGGGTGGATTGGGGTCCTGAGACAGGGCGTCAGCTGGGGTGGGCGGGCCGACGGCCGGGAGGCTCCAGGGGTCGGGGCTGGGCGTTCACTGCTTCTCTCGAGCGCCCCCTCCCGGTCCGGGCGACGCCCGCTCGCTCGCCTTCCTCCAGCGCCCGCTGGCGACGAGGCGACCCTGCGCGGGCGGGGAGCCCGGGGGCGCCCAGGCCCTCCGGCCCACTCCTCGCTTCCCGCGAACCCCGACCCAGGAAAGGCAGATTGAGGGCGGCTGGCCTGGGAGCCTCGCCCCGCCTCCGACGGTGGGAGCGGGCGGTGGAGGAGGTGCCGCGCGCGGCCCGACACCCGCTCTCCCCTTGGACGTGGGCGGCCCGGAGTCCGTCTCTCGGTCTCTGTTTCTCCGGGTCTCCGGCCCTCCCTCGGGCGGGGATTCCGGTTGCAGGAGCCAGAGAAGGGGAATCCAGTTGACCTTCCTTCCTCGCTCAGCGCCGCCGCCTGCAGCCTCTACCCCAGGCACAGCCGGAGAAACTGGGGCCCGGAGAGAGCGGGCTCGCCCGAGAATGGGAGGCGGAGCCGGACGGGAACCGGCGCCAGGCGCCCCGCGCGGCGCGGACACCCTGCTCTCTGGGGGAGGAAGGGGCTTGCTCCCCATTTCAGAGGCCCGAGGCGCTCGCTCGCACCCCACCCCCACCCCCACCCCACCCCCACTCCACCCCGCGCAGGGAGCTCAGCTCGGGCGGAGAGGGGAAGGTGGGGGCGGGGGTGTCTGTCTCCGCCGGGCCCCGGCCTGGAGGACAGGTGACGTGGGACAGGTGGGGATGGAAGCGAGAGAGGCAGCCCAGGTGTAGGGAGAGCGAGGCGGGCAAGTGGGGCTGCTGCTGGGATTCAGCGCCGGTGCCACCGCAGAGCTAACCGAGGCAGCAGGGGGGGAAGTGAGCTGTCCAAGGCCACGGCCGCAGAGGCCACCCGGTCATTCCCGCCACAGCGCTCCGCCTACCATAGGGGACAGTGTTGTCGCTTGCCCTTCCCTGTGCCTCACCCCAGCCCTGCCCGATGTGCGCAGGGAGAGGCTGGGGCTGGGCAGGGCTCATGGTCCTGAGTTTTTTGTTGTTGTTGTTGTTTTTCTATTTTTGATTGATTGGCTGCGTTGGGTCTTTGTTGCTCCTCGGTGGAACTGCGGCTGGGGTACCGGGCGCGAAGGGGTAGGGAGGCAGACCTCTCGCCGCACCTCCATTTAACACTGTCCTCGCGGGCTTTCTCTAGTTGTGGCGAGCGGGGGCTACTCTTCGTTGCGGTGCGCGGGCTTCTCACTGCGGTGGCTTCTCCTGTTGCGGAGCACCGGCTCTAGGCGCACAGGCTTCAGTAGTTGTGGCACATGGGCTCAGCAGTTGTGCCTGGCGGGTTCTAGAGCGCAGGCTCAGTAGTTGTGGCACAGGGGCGTAGTTGCTCCGCGGCACGTGGGATCTTCCCGGACCAGGGCTCGAACCCGTGTCCCCTGCATTGGCAGGAGCATTCTTAACCACTGCGCCACCAGCGACGTCCCTCATGGTCCTGAGTTTTAATCTCTAAAGCCTCCTGAGGACGCGCCCACTGCCAGGAGCAGAGGGCAGAACCCAGCTGGCCAGCCTCGGAGACACCCCAGGTCTTGCCCCACGTGGCCGCCCCACTAAGCTGCAGTTCCTGTTCACAGAGGTGGGGACAGATTGTTCTCCAAGACGCGCTGGTAAATTAGCAATGCCTGTCCTGAGCCCCTTTGTGTAATAAACATAAAGTTTAAAACATGTGCCCTTTTATGCGTATATATGTTTGTATGGCATTGAAATGTTCTGAAAGTACACCAATATTCTAGCTGAGCCTGCATTGCACTTCCTGTGTACAAGGCACTGTCCGGTGCTTTGCCAAGCTCACTTAATCTTGGAAACCTTGTGAGGATGGTATATTATTATCTCATTCTAAAGAGGAGGACACCGGCACAGAGAGGCTGAGGAACTTGCCCAGGGTCACAGAGCTGAGAGGCGGGGCTCGGGTTTGAGTGGGCACGTGAGACCTGCTGCAAACCACTGCGCTGGGCTGTCGTTTTCGGGGTACCGGGCGCGAAGGGGTAGGGAGGAAGACCTCTCACCGCACCTCCATTTAACACTGTCCATCCAGCCACACCCCAGCTGGGGCCCGGCCAACCCCGCGGGTCCTCCAGACCTCACCGCAGCCCTGGAATCAAGGGCGGTTAACTTCTGGTCCCGGATACGGGCTCAGACACTGAGACTCAGAGAGGGCTCCCAGCGCAGAAGTGAAGCTGGGACTCGAGTCTTCCCGGCCCCTCCTGCCTTCCAAGGGGCGCCCCGGAGTCCTCCCTCACCCCAGCCCCCCACCCCCGCCCCGGGGGCGTCGAGTCCCTGCCAGACGGACGGGATGGATGTTAGGCCCTTGGACGGCGCAGAAACTGCCCGCTCCCCGGCGCCCTCGCGTTTAACCGATTCTCGGGAGCTGGGCTCTAAAAGCCCCCGCGTGACTCTCCTGCGCGCCTGGGGGCAAAGCCCTGACGGCTGGCGAGGCAAGGCCCGACCTGAGCAAACTCGAGGTGGGCGGCCGGTGGGGAGCAGGAGCGGGGTGTGGGCGGGACGCCCTTCCGGGCTGCAGCCCCGCCTGCGGGCGGGGCGGGGCGGGGTTCCCGGCCTGGAGGCCCGGCGGATGGTGACCCCGCGCGTCAGGGCTGAGCGGTGGGGCCTGGCATCCCGGCCCTGCCCGGCCTCTGCGCCCGGGAGCTGCCAGGAGATCGCCAGCCCAGGCCTGGACAGCCCACGCCCGCCACACTCTGCCCCGGTCCCCGCAGCCCCCGTCTCCTCCGCTCCCACCCCACCCCTACCTCCGGCTGGTCCTTCAGCCGCGCGGCCACCATTTTCTCCCGCATCCGTTCACCAGGCCCCCAAGCGCGCAGTGCGACATCCGCCGTTCCAGGCGCACCTCGCCAGCGGGAGCAGAGGCCCCCAAACCCCGCGCCCCAGGGCCGGGCGCTCTGCACCGCTCCCTAGTTGGGTGGGAGGGTGGGGAAAGGCCGGAAGAACTGCTGGAAGGGGCGACCCAGGCGGCAGGCCCTGCGGGCAGAGGCCAGGCCTCCAGACTCCCTGACCCTGGAGAGTCAGTGGGGGGCTGGAGCCCTGGGTCTTGGAGGCCGATTTAGGGAGATTATCCTCTGAGCTCTGCGGGTGGCACCCGGGGGAGGTGTGGGGAGCGGGTACGGGGTGATGGAATGGTGGATTAGATCCATGGTAAGATTAGCAGTTCTCATGGTGATGGAGACGTGAGCTGTGAAGTGCCCTCGGTGCCCACCCTGCGCATTCTCTCACTTAATCCTCACAGCCTTGGGAGGTGGGGATCCTTATACCCTTGCAGCAGATGAGGGATAATTTGCTGACAGGTGTAATCATCCCTCGGGCTCAGTCAGGTGAAGCGGGGACTGGCCCGGCAGTCCGACTCCCTCCCCTTCTCACTCAGCCCTGGGGGACTGAGGGGAGTAGGAGGGAGGTGAGTGCCCGCCACAGACCAGAGCAGAGGCCCTGGAGGGAAAACAGCCACCAATGGTCCCCAGGCTTCAGCGTGCAGCAGAATGGCATGGAGGCCCCTGCCCCTGTGGGTCTGGGGTGCATTTGTAACAAGTCCCCAGGGGTTGTGCTGCTGGTCGGGTCCGGGGACCACACTTTGAGAACCACAAGGTGGAAGGGTGGCCACAGGGACAGGAGTGTCATCAGTCTGCCTCTTCCAGGCCTCCTCTGTCCACACACCAAACAGGACATGTCAGCCTTGCAGGCTGTGCTCAAGGTCAATGCTCAGACCTCAGCTGGCCACACAAGCTTAGACGAAGCCCCAGCTCCTCCATCAGCTCCCTGTGTGCCCCTGGACAGTCTCTCACCCACTCTGAGCCTCAATTTCCTCATCTGCACAGTGGGTAGGAGGACAAGGCTGTGTGCAGATAAGCGAGGGGCCATGTGGAAAATGCTTGGCATGCAGAAGTCACTGGGGTTGGTATTCCTTATGGAGTTACTCTTTCTTCCTGGGAAGAAGACACCAGCCTGGGTTAGAAGGAGGCCCCTGCTGCTTCGAGGGAAGGTGGCACAGTGGTGGGCCAGGGTGCCTAGGCTTGGAAGCAGGCCCTGCCTTTACCAGCAGTTACTTTGCTTCATCGAGCCTCAGTTTGCTTTTCTGAAAAAGGGGGCGATTCCTGTCCCTGCCTCGTTGGGTTCTCAGCAGATTAGTCTGTAAAGAGCACAGGGCGCTTAGAGTGTTTGCAGTCTTTGCTGCAAAGCCTTGATGTCCTCCCCGAAGCCCCCCATCCCCACCCTACACCTCCTCCCTGACTTCCTGGTCCAGCCGCCACACCAGCAGCAAGTAATTCCCTCTGGCAGCAGCACTGTAGACTCTGGGAGGGGAAGTCCTAGGTCAAGGGCTCAAAAAGGGGACTTCCCTGGTGGTCCAGTGCTAAGACTCCTCGCTCCCAATGCAGGGGGCCGGGGTTCAATCCCTGGTCAGGGAACTAGGTCCCACATGCCGCAACTAAAGATCCCGCAGGCTGCAACTAAGACCCGGCACGGCCAAATAAATTAATTAATTTTTTAAAAAAGGGCTCCAAAGGGTCCCCTTATCCCTGAGGCAGTGGGGAGCCAAGGAAGGCTTCCAAGCAAGAGAGAGATGTGATCAGAGCCAGGCTTTGGGAAGACGCGTCTGGCAGCCAGTGGAGGATGGGGGAGACTACCAGGTAGGGGAGGGCGGCCGGGTGGGGATGAGGCTGCATCGGCTGCATCGATCGCCGCCTCCAGTCTCTCATCTTCCATTTTAATCACTGTCAGCAGCTACTATCTATTAGTGGGACTGGGACGACCTGCATTAATGTACCCAGTACGACTGCAGGTCACCCGTGACCTCGCTGAAGTCTCTCCGGGACCCTGCGATGGAGGGTCTCCATCTCTCTTTCAGAGGAGGAGCTGGGGGTCACAGAGATGGGCCTCGGTCTAGTCCTCTCATCCAGCCCTCAGAGCATCCCACGTGGGCAGCTGCTGGATACTGCTGGGTTCAGTGGTTTTGGATGCAGAGAACATTCCAGGCAGCCACGGGGCGTTTCGCACAGGGACATGAATGGGGCGGGGATCAGGAGCGCAGGGCTCACAAACTTGCAGCCAGGTCTATGCCAAGGTGCCAAGGTAACGAGAGGCCGCACACTCGAGACAGGACCGTCTGACCTCCCCTCGCCCGCTCCCCGCCGCTGCCCTCACTGTGGGCTCCCTGACTCCTTCCTTCCTGCGCACACGTCTGCGGGGGCACTTTCTTTGTGTCTGACCTTGGCAGAGTACCCGCTCGTGCCCCTGACCTTCAAAGTTCTCCACGTTGTCAGCTCGGAGGCTGAGAAAGCGGAAGAGAAACACTCCTCAGGAAGAACTGTGGCCTAGGGAGGCCGGCAGCAGGAAACCTCAGGAACCACTATCAGGGGCACAGCGGCCGCAGGACCCAGGCAGCGACTGTCAGGGAAGGTGGAGCTGCTTGGCCTATCAGCTGAGACCCGGCCACACACGTCTAGGCCTGCCCGCCTCTCCGCCATTCCACGCTGGCTGCCCTCTGTTCCCGCTCTGTGACGGGGTTTTCTCTACCTGGAAAGCCTCACAGAGCTCCTTCCTTTTTGTTCACTTCTCAGCTACAGTGTCCGCACTGTAGAGGCCTCCCCGTGTCCCCCATCTGGAAGGCAGGCACTGCCCTATCTCATTACCGTGACCACTTTCTTCCAAGCCCTCATCACTCTCCAAAATTCTCTCTTTCTACTCCTCTGTAATCTGTTCCTGGACCAGAGTGGACGCTTGGGCAACCATCTTGGCCGCTGCTGTATCTTTGGCACCTAGAACAGTGCTGGACCTGTATCATTTTTTAATGGCTACATGGAACTCCATATTTTGAAGGTACCGTCATTTATCTATCTGTCCATTGATGGACATATTAGATTTTCATTATTTTAATTGGAGGTAACCAGTTCATGAATATTACTGTACACAGGACTCCATTGGGCAGAGTCCCAGCAGGGGCACACGAAAGCAGGGAGATCCAGGAAAGCATAAAATGGCTTATTTACTGACGTGTAAGCAGGATCCCGGGCACTTGGGGAGGGATGGGGGAGGGGGGTCCCAAGGCTGGCAGCGGCAGGGAGCTATTACCACCTATGGGGGGGAGGGGCAGTGGGAGGGAGGGGTGGCCGGAACCTGGGGGCAGCTGTTTCAAGGAGAGGGGCCTGGAGCAGGCCGTGGCTGCAACTATGGGAAGGGGGAGGTGGGGACAAGATACCCGTCTCGCTCTCCTGAGCTCCGCCTCCCATGGGTACAGCCCATCTGGGGCACAAAACAGGCAGAGAAGGACGGAGAGTGGACCGGGAGGGGCACCCACTCCTCAGCCTTCAGCATCCACCCCTGTTCAGTGGGGGACATGTGCCCGCAACACCCACGGCACACGATGCTGCATCAGCCTCTGCTCGTCCTGGGTGATGGGCAACCGGGGAAGCAGCCGACCCGAAGCCGGAGGTGGGGGGCATCACAGCGCTCCCCACGTAAGGTCGCGAGGGTGGAGCCGGGCAGGTGAGCAGGAAATAGCCCCCAGGGGGCTTGCTGGGCCAGCGCCTGCTTGCAAAACGTCCTGCAACCACTGAACCCTGGGTCAGCCCAAGGGATGACCCAAACTTTTGTTCCTTCAGGACCTGAGCGCTCTGTGGGCCCATCATTAAGGAACGCCCTTCCTTTTTCCCAGTAAGAAGAACCACAGTGAAAACCCCGGGCTCCACATGTAGTCCACCTGGGCCCAATGTGTAGACTCAATTCAACTTCCCTATGATGACTGAGATCAACATCCCCTTCTATGCCTGCTGGTTCAGTGGTATAAGGAACCAGAAATAGCCCGTCGGGGGAGGGGACAGCCTCGGCTTTAATTCATCGGAAGCATGACTGTGTTTCCTGATGGAGGCATTCCTTTCTTGGACACTAGCCCAAGGTCACAGGAAGGAAAGCAAAAATTCCTCCAGTGCATTCTTTCTTTGGTGTAATCGTGGGAGGGGCCACTCCCACCTCCATTGCTTGGTTCCTGGACCCATGCGTTTGGGCTGTGGGGGAATGACACCATATAATGCCTGCTGGGTCAAGGCATACACTACACCCTGGAGAATAGCACTTGAACCTTGCAGAGTGTTGGCTCTCAACCAGCACCATAACTAGTCTTCTACAGACCTTTCCACCATTCTCCCCAGCCAGCTGCTTCTGGGTGATGGGGCACATACATGCTAAGTCCAGGGAATTTCATGGGCTTGAGCTCTCTGCCACACTTTCTTCATCAAAAATGGGTCCCTTGGTGGTCCACTGGCGGCCCAGTGGTTAAGACTTTGCCTTCCAATGCAGGGAGTGCGGGTTCAACCCCTGGTCAGGGAGCTAAGATCCCACATGCCTCGTGGCCAAAAAACCAGAAAACATAAAACAGAAGCAATATTGTAACAAATTCAATAAAGACATTAAAAATGGTCCACATCAAAAATCTTAAAAAAATAATAAAATATTAAAAAAAAAAAGTCCCTCAGTCCAAGGCAATGTTGCTTCAGTTGCCATGGTGATGGATAAATAAAGCATTCTCTGAGTCCACAAATGGCAGTGTCGGTAGAAGCAATGCGGCTGGAAAGGCAAGTCCTGACCTGAAATATACAAGGGCAAATCACTGTGCCTTCCATGATGAAAGAGGTCCTATATCTCCAGGCAACTGCCTGGTCCCTCTGGGGAATGGCACCATATTAGGAGCTCAGCGTGGGTCCCTGCTGGTGACAAGGTGGGCTCTCAGCCATAATGGAAACCAAGTCAGCCAGGCTGAGGGAAGTTTGTGCGGCTGAGGCCCTGCGTAGCCTCCATTCCCGCCTCCTCGGTCACTTGTACGTGGACCCGTTGAGCAAGCACTGGGGCAGGGGAGGAAAGAGGCTGACGTCCTCAGAATAGGTCATCTCGTCCACTTGACACGCAAGAGCTTCCTCCATGGTAGATGTCCTTTGGTGAGTATTTATTCTCACTCTGTGCCCATTCTGAGAGCTCCATCTGCTTGCCTTTCCCCCAGATCTCCTAGAAAAAGTATTCTTTCCAAGTCTCTAATCAGCTGGCCAACCTGTTAGCCACTGCCCATGAGTCAACATAGAATCAACATTTTTGCCTTCTGGAAGAATTTCTCTTCACTATGGTCTTTCAGGGCTTCTTCTGAGTGTGTCTGTAAAGCCACAGCCATCCATCTCTGGCTGGAGTCACCACCCCAGGCAGACAAATCTTTAAATCAGACACACACCTTTTCATCCTCTGTTGACTGATCACAACACTTCCCATGAGGGCATAGCTGTGGGTTTAAAAGAGTTGGTAATACAGTAGGAGCAGGTACCATGGAGTCTAAGTCACCTACTCAGGAAGCTTCCTTGTTCCTTCCAGGTCTGTCAGGGACCAGTTTCACTTTACAATGGAATGCTGTGTGCATGTCCATGTTTAAGATTTAGTAGATAAGATAACATCTATTTTATGATGGACAGCTTGAGTCATAGTTTCTTTTTTTTTTATTTTTTATTTTTTTTATTTTTTTTAATGCTATTCTTGTCTGCTTACATTCTTTTTATGTATGTATGTATGTATATATGGCTGTGTTGGGTCTTCGTTTCTGTGCGAGGGCTTTCTCTAGTTGCGGCAAGCGGGGGCCACTCTTCATCGCGGTGCGTGGGCCTCTCACTATCGCGGCCTCTCGTTGCCGAGCACAGGCTCCAGACGCGCAGGCTCAGCAACCGTGGCTCACGGGCCTAGTTGCTCCGTGGCATGTGGGATCTTCCCAGACCAGGGCTCGAACCCGCATCCCCTGCATTGGCAGGCAGATTCTCAACCACTGCGCCACCAGGGAAGCCCCTAGTCATAGTTTCTTGGTATCCATGGCCAGGCATTGTCTCCACTCAGATCCAGCAGCAAGCCAGGAGCTCCCTTTGAAATGGAGAAGAGTTGTTGGCAGAAGAAGACATGGCCTGACTCCAAAACTCTGGGTGCACACACAGTGATTTTCCTATTGGGACTTGCTCCACAGAGCACCTCTGTCTGCCACACACACTAAAAACAACAGGTTCTGCTGAATCATGGGGTTTAAGTGGCAAGGCAGCTTGCATCAAAGCCTAGACCTGATGAAGAACCCATTTGTTCTCTGGGTTCCACTCAAAATTAGCAGTCTTAGTGGGTACCCAAGTAGTAAACGTGCCTATAAAATCCACAGAAACCAATCAGGCAATGGACCTCTGTCTTCATGGTGGGCCTTTTTATGTCTGAAAATGTCTTTATTTCCACCTTCATTTTTGAAAGATATTTTTGCTGGGTATAGAATTCTAGGCTGGCAGTTAATTTTTTTCTTTTGGTACTTTAAAGATGTTGCTCCAATGTCTTTTCATTCACATAATTTCCAATGAGAAATTTGTTGCTCTGCATGTAACTTGTCTTTTTTCACCCTCTGGCTATTTTTTTTCTCTTTATCACTGGTTTTGATTATGATGTGCCTTAGTATAGTTGTTTGTTTTTTGGGTTTTTTTTTTTTTTTTTTTGATGTTTCTTGTGCTTGGGGTTCATTGAACTTCTTGGATTTGTGATTTATGGTTTTCATCAAGTTTGGAAATTTTTCAGCCATTATTTCTTCAATTTTTTTTTTTTCTGTCCCTCCTCTTTCTTGCTCTTCTCCTTCGGGATTCCAGTCTGCATACTGGACCACTTGATATTGTCCTACAGCTCACTGATGTTCTGTTCATTTTTTAATTCTTTTTTTCCTCACTGTTTTATTTTGGATAAGCTCTATTGCTATGCCTTCAAATTCAGTAATATTTTCTTGTGTAATGTCTAACCTGGCATTATTCCCATACAGTGTGTTTTTCATCTCAGAAAGTGTAGTTTTCATCTCTTAAAGTTCTCTTAGGTTTTTCAAAAATGTCTTTTATGATTCTATTAAGTTTTTTAAAAAATTTATTTACTTTATTATTTTCTTTTTTTGCTGCACTGGGTCTTCATTGCTGCGCGCAGGCTTTCTCTAGTTGCGGCGAGCGGGGGCTACTCTTCATTGTGGTGCATGGGCTTCTCATTGCAGTGGCTTCTCTTGTTAACGAGCATGGGCTCTAGGCATGCGGGCTTCAGTAGTTGTGGTATGCAGGGTCAGTAGTTGTGGTGCATGGGCTTAGTTGCTCCGCGGCATGAGGAATCTTCCTGGACCAGGGCTCGAACCCATGTCCTCTGCATTGGCAGGCAGATTTTTAACCACTGCGTCAGCAGGGAAGTCCCTCTATTAACTTTTTGAACATGTGGAATACAGCTATAATAACTGCTTTCATGTCTTTCTCTGTTAATTCTAACATCTGTGTAAGTTCTGGGTTGATTTTGATTATTTGCTTATTCTCTTCATTATGGGTTGTGTTTTCTTGCCTGTTTGAATGTCTAGTAGTCTTTGATTAGATACCAGACATTGTGATTTTACCTTTTTGGGTGCTGGATATTTTTCTGTTCCTATAAATTTTCTGGAGCTTTGTTCTGGGATGCAGTTAAGTTAGTTGGAAATGGTTTGATACTTTTGGGTCTTGTTTTTATGATTTGTTAGTAGGCAGCTCTGGAGCGATGCTCAGTCCAGGGCTAGTTCCCACTCCCAAGGTATAACCTTCTAGAGAATTCTGCCCAGTGCTGGTGAATTAACAAGTTTTTCTAGTCTGACTGCTGCAAAACAACACTATTTTCAATGTGTGTGAGCACCAGGCACTATGCCTGGTTCTTTCCCCAGCCTTGGGTAGTTTCTTTCTACACAAGTGCTAGTCAGTATGCTGTTGGGTACTCGGGGGGACCCTCTGCTGATCTCCTGGGTTCTCTCTCTGTGCAGCTCACTCTTCTCTGGTACTTTGTCCTGAGCCTTCCAGCTGCCAGACTCTCAGCTCTGCTTCCTCATCTCAAGCAGCCCACGGGGCTCCACCCCAGTCCCCCCTCCCTGGATGGGCAGCCATAGGGATCACTTTTGTTATGGTGGCTGAGGGATCACAGTCCTTTGTCATCGGGCTTCTAGCAGCATGAAAATCGTTGTTTCGTGTATTTTGACTATTTTCTTCACTGTTTCAGGTAGGAGGGTAAATCTGATCCCCATTACTCCGTCTTAGTTGAAAGCAGAAGTTAATTTGCATTCTCCTGTCAATAAGATTGAGCATATTCTCATATATCTATTGATCCTTGGTGTTTCTTCTTCTGTACATACCCTTGTTCATATTATTTGCTTGTTTTTCTTTTGGATTACTTTCATTTGTTCTTAATGATTTGAAAGGGCACTTTTTAGTGTAAATGGCAGGACCCTTGCTCACACTGGTTTAAAGAAAAGAGGAAATTTTATTGTTTACGTAACAAAATACCCCCTGCTCCTTCTCTCTTTCTCTAGCAGGAACTGTGGCTGTTGGGGTGACGTCCCACCATCACAACATGGGCTACGAAGCAAGGATCAGCCACCTGCAGCCTGTGGGCCAAGTTCCTTTTTTGTAAGCAAAGCTTTTCTGGGGCACATGCTCATTTGTTTACATATTGTCTATGGCTGTTTTCATGCCGTAACAGTAGAGGCGGAGACTAGCATATGAAAAACCTAAACTATTTACTATCTGGACCTTGGCTGAAAAAGCTCACCTGCCCCTGGTCAAAAGGAAAAGACGAGAAATTCTCTCTCCCAGTTTTTTTTTAATTTTTATTTTTTATTTGGCTGCACCGGGTCTTTGTTGCGGCACGTGGAATCTTAGTTGCCACGTGCGGGATATTTAGTTGCAGCATGAAGACTCTTAGTTGTGGCATGTGGGATCTGGTTCCCTGAACAGGAATCGAACCCGGGCCCCCTGCATTGGGCCTGTGGAGTCTTAACGGCTGGACCACCAGGGAAGTCCCTCTCCCAGTTTTAGTATACAACATCCTAAAGGAGTTCACCGATTGGCCTGGCGTGAATCATATGGTGCCCCTGATCTGGGGTCGCTGTGGGTTGGGGGGAGATGGAGAGCTGACCAGCCGCCTTGGGTGACATGTCCAACCCCTGTGGCGGCCCCTCTAGGATCTCATGAGCAGAGTGGAGCCAGAACAAAGACTTACGGGGAATGGGGTTCAGGGGACAGGGGGTGCCAGGCAGACAAACACCAGACTGTCCAGCAAAGGGACAATGACCTTTGTCTGGTGTCCATGTACAAGGGATTGCTCAGTGAGCTTCAAAAGCAGCCCTCCATCTGGGGGCACAGTGGACTGGGGATGGACCCCCAGCCGGGAGAGAAGACTCACGAGCTGCTTTGGAGGCAGAGCCAGGAGTGTGCTGCTGCGCGGGGACCTGCCTGCTCTGGAACATGTCAGGGTGAGGGGTGCTTCCTGTGGACAGACGTGAGCTGTGTGGACAGATGTGAGTTGCATGGATGGGTCATCTTAGGTCCTGTCCGGTGGTCTCCATGGAAGGGCAGAGGGTCCCCTGCAGGCACCAGATAAAACACCCACCCAGAAAAGTGATACTGCTGCCCAGAAGAGAGAATATCAGGGAACTGTTGGGGAGCCTGTGAATGTTCCCAGGAGAGAGGGGTCAGCCTACACTTTGCCAGACCAGAGGTGAGGCCATAGCCCTCCCCAGTGCCTCTCCGTTCCTCCTCTCTGGCAGCCGCCCCGGGTGGGTGGCAGCAGGGCCGAGCTAGCTGAGTGGCTTGCGGAAGGAACGAGGGAGACTGCTGAGCACAGCCCCCTTTCCCCAGGGTTCATCCCAGGCCCTAAAGGGCCCAAGGGTAAGATTTAAAGTTAAATCAGGTTCAAAGGTTTGACTCTGTAGACCTGGACACTCTAATTTCTGAACTGAGATATTGTTTGTGACTGGGTTACTGTATGTTGTACATGTTTCAGGGTCTGAGGCTAAAGCTAGGCTTAGTCTGGCTTGCAGTGTTGCAAAGACCAGAAACCCACCATACCAGCCTATGTAGGAGGAGTTTATTGTAAAGATACTGTTATGGACTGAATGTTTGTGTCCCCAAAATTCATATGCTGAAATCCTAACCCCCAATGTGATGTTTTTAGGAGGTGGAGCCTTTGGGAAGTGATTAGGTCATGAGGGTGGAGCCCTCATGAATGGATTAGTGCCTATTTATAAGAAGCCAGAGAGCTACCTCTTTCCCCATGTGAGAACACAGAAAGACAGCCCTCTGTAACCAGGGGTAGGGCAGTCACCCAGAACCAGACCATGCTGGCATCCTGACCTTGGACTTCCAGCCTCCAGAACTGTGAGAAATAAGCTTCTGTTGTTTGTAAGGCACCCAGTCCATGGTACTTCGTTATAGCAGCCCAAAGTGATTAAGACACAGAGGAACCTCATGGATGCCAGAGGACACTGGGATTCCCTGGTCTGGGGAACACAAGACACTCTATCCATCAGCTGGCCACAGAGCCCCTAGTTTTAGAAATAAAAACTCTAATGCACAATACCAGCTACCAATATGTGAGCATGTAAAGCAAGCCAGGCACTGTTCAAAGTACTCTCTGGGTATTAACTCATTTAATCCTTCCAGAAACTCACTGAAATACTGGGGTAGGTCCTATTATTATTCTCTTTTTACCTCCGAAGAAATCGAGGCACAGGAAGATTTCTAGTATTCAGACTAATGGGCAAGACTCACAGGTATCCACTTAGGCAAGTGCTAAGAAAAACTACAGGGTGAGCTGGGGCCTGATCCAGCCCAGGCAGTTAGGCAAGGCTGCCCTGAAGGGACAATCCTGAAACAGATTGGGGCTGAGCACACAAAGTGAAGAAGGTGGTCAGGGAGGGGCATCCAACGTGAAGGGCTAGGCAAGTGCAAAGGCCCTGAGGCAGGAGGGAGCAGGAATAGTAGAGGAACAGCAAAGAGGCCAGTGAGACTGGAGTCAGAGACTGAGAAGAGAGTAGGGACAGGGCTAGAGGGCTGAACAGGGCCAGGCGACCCTCCTGGGTCTGAGCATGAGAGAATATACTGTGCAAATGCAGACACAGCGGGAATGAAGGACGTTGTTATACGTACACTGGGACAAGGGCAAAAAATGGGGACTGTCCCAGACAAATTCAGACGTTTGATCACCCTACTTAAAAGCTAACATGAAGAATTTGGTTTTAACTGTAAAATGGCCACGTGGGCTGCTCGGCCTTTTTTTTTTTTTTAAATTGAGGTATCATACACATAAAGTGCATACATATTTAGAGTACGGTTTGATTAATTATGTACAGACCCATATACCAAGATGGGTCTGGTCAAGATACAGAATGTTGCTAGCCCCTCAGTTCATAATCCCCCCAAAGTATCCTCTAGTCTGACCTCTAACACCAAAGATTGTTTTTGCCTGCTTTTAAAAAAGTAAGGTATAATAGATATACAGTGATATGCACTACTCTTAAGTGTACAGCTTGAAGAATGGTCCTTTTATGTATTCCTGCATAACCATCACCAAAGTCAAATTACAGAACATTTCTAGAGGCCCAGAAGGCTCCCTCCTACCCTTTCCAGTCAATACCTCCCACAGAGGTAGACGCTATTGTGATTTTCTCTCCATGAGCCAGTTTTGCCACAGGTTCCTTTAGTGTTCCATCTTCGAACCTCTATCTGTCCCCTCATCTGCTCCACCTGGCTGCCCTGCTCCTACTGAAGCTCCCCCCGCCCCCGCCTCCCTTTCCCAGGTTGAGGATCCCGAACCCTGCATCCTGGCTCCCCAGCCCTCGCCCACCCCCATGGCCTCAGTGACCTCCCACGAGTTCTAGGCCGCCCCTCCTCTCCCGACGCCAAGGGTTTATTTGGGTGGAAGACATTCTCCGTCACCCTCCTTCCCCCGGCACACGAATAAACTCGCAATCTTGGTATAAGCAGGGACTCGCTAGGCAAACCCAGCCTGGAGACAAACAGCAGGCCCCTTCCTACCAAACTGCCACCCCAAGGCATCTGTTTGCGGGGAGGGGAAGGTGGGCAGTAGAGTCTGAAGCGGCCACTGCGGGTGCATCACGAATTCACGGGGCGCTGGGTAGCCCGCGGGGGCGTCCCTCTCCAGCAGCCCCCGCCCTGTACGGGCCTCAGTCTCCCGCCCGTCAAGTTAGAAGAAGGCCGCCTTTTCCGTAAGGCCGCTCCCAGCCCAGATGAGACCCGATTTTAAAAGAGACGGCCGAGGCTGCCAGCGCTGCGTCTGCGGGACGGCCCTCGACGCTCACGTCAGCCCACCGGCCACGAAGCCCCCAGGGACGCCAGGGCCCGCGGCTCTGCTCCGAGACCCCGGGTCCCCTTCGGGAGGCAAGACGTGCGCGCGCGGGAGCGCACGCCTCGCACACAGAGGCCCGGTCCCCGACGCGCTCGCGCACGCCGCCCGGCCGCCCTCTGCGCACGCGCCTGCGCCGCAATCTCGGCGGAGCACTGGCTGTTCGCTCGCCCCGCCCCCGCCGGGCGACGCTCCCCTTCGACCCCGCCCGCCCGACCTTCCCAGCATCCCGAACCCCTACGGCAAGCGGCGAGGTCCGATCCCGCCGGGAGCCGGGAGCCGGGAGCGCAGGGGCGGGGCGGCGCGCTGAGGTCAGCGCGGCGGCGGCCGGCCACGCCGTGGTTGGCTGCGCCCGCGCTGGCCGCGCCCTGGTTGGCTGCGGGCCGCGGGGCTGGGCCGCCGGGTCGGGGCTGGGGTCGGGACTCGGGCGCCGGCCGGGCTTGCGCAGCGCTCGGCTCCGCGCCGCTGCAGGTCGACGGCGGGCGGCGAGGAGGGTGCGGCCGCGGGCGGGGCCGAGGAGCGCGAGGCGGGGGCGGGCGGCGGCGCCGAGGGGAGGAGACCAGCCCATGGACCCGCGGGGCCCGGCGCCCCAGACGCTGCGCCGCCGGGACCGAGCCCAAGATGTCGGCCTAGGCCGGGGCGCGACGACGCGGACGGGGCGGCGACGAGGGGCCGCGGCTGCCGAGGCTTGCGGCCGCCGGGACGCTGAGGGCTCGCCCTGACGGACTGGCCGAGCGGGCGGCGAGAGGCCGGCGCGTTGGGAGCGGGCCGCGCGGCACCATGTCGGCCAAGGTGCGGCTCAAGAAGCTGGAGCAGCTGCTCCTGGACGGGCCCTGGCGCAACGAAAGCGCCCTGAGCGTGGAGACGCTGCTCGACGTGCTCGTTTGCCTGTACACCGAGTGTAGCCACTCGGCCCTGCGCCGCGACAAGTATGTGGCCGAGTTCCTCGAGTGGGGTAAGTGTGCGCGGGCCTGACCCTCGGCTCTGCGACCCCCGCCCGGTCGCGCCCTCCCCCCACTCCGCCCGCCTCCTCCCTGTCCTCGGGCTTCCGCTCATCCCGCCTCGTCACCGCTCCCAGACCCGCCGCCCCATCCCTGTCCGGCCGCTCCTGGCGCCCTCACCGCTTCGCGGCTCTCCATCCCGCCCTGTCCTCCTTTTCGGCCTTCGCACATCCGCGTTCGGCCGACCCGCCCCCTCATCCTGCCCCTCGGAGCCACATCCTCCGTTCCCACCCCCACCCCCGCGCCCGGCCATCGCCCCGGCCGCTTCCTACATCCACCCTCCGAGTCTGGATATCGTTTCCTGCAGCACTCCCTGGGATATCCGCCCCTCGCCCTTGGGGTCCGGAGTCCGCGTCGAGTTGCTCCCCCCCCCCCCCCCCGCTCGCCCTGCTGGCTTGTAGGGGCAGCGGCGTGTGCTTTTTGCGTCTGCCCCCCCGTACGTCTCCTGGGAGCCCCTCCTAGGTGACAGCCTGCCTGCATCCCTTGGTGTCCGGAGCCTGAACATCCCTTTGACTGTACCACCTCTAAGGGAATTTTAAGGTTAAAAGCCTTATTTTGAATACGCCATGCGAGAGCAAATTGATTTTTTTCATTATAGTTTTGCCAGACCCTTGTAATATTTGGGGGCCAGCTGGAACTGTTAGTATATGGAAGTCACTTAAGAACTTTCTTCGTCTGATCTTTGCGTGCCTTAATCATTGGTCAACTAAGCTATTATGCTTTATTAGAACAAAAATTTGATTAAGCTACTTAATGGTTAGAATCTCAAGAACAGCTACACGTGTAAAGTGAAATCTTCTTACATTCTCTTTCTCTAACTTGGACATTTTGTCAAGATCCTCAGCCTCATATAAAAATACTGAGAAGGAAGATGCAATGTTTCTGTTCAGGGTTCAGGCCAGATCTATGAAAATCTTATTCTTGGGTCATGTGTGTCACTGGACTAGGGCTGTGCAGTTTGACCCAGTAATTTCTAACCTTTGGGGCTGATAAAGCTGATATTGACATGAAGAAACAAACAAATGTAGTCCATAGTGAGGCCACCTACTCTGCCAAAATGGTAATTAGAATTTGGAATTTTGTTTACAAAATAAAACTTAAGTTGCGATATTCTTTAGAGAGCTTCTGTTTTTCGCTCTTTAGTGGAATTTTGATGTCTTGTGAGAGCAGCAGTAGAAGGAGGCCCACAGCCCCAGGACAGCCTGTTGTGCTTTATTGTGGTGGGGTCCACCTTTCTTGATTATATACGATATCAGTAAAATAAGAGTACTATTCATTTCCTGGGGTCGTTTATCAGTGACATGATTTCCACCTGAATGATTAACTGGCTTCACGGTTGCTTTGAGAGTGAAGTCTTTGGTGCCTGTTACATCCCAGCCTTCTGAGTATCCTCTTTGCTGTTCTTGCTGAGCGTTTGATCTTGAAATCCAGTTTCAAGATCAGGTTCAACTCAGTGCTTGGTATGTGAGTAAACGTGTGACTGAAAAGCCGAGGCAGAGGGGAGGTTGAGTTAGGTAAGGTGTGGTCCAGCTAGCCTCTGGCCTGGGGACCTGCAGTGCCTCAGAGGGGCTTATCCTGAAGGCTGGGTGCCCTGTGGAGCAGTGGTCCTTCCTTGTGCAGCCCCCTCACCACCAGACGGTACCAGCCACTCTGTGAACTGGTGGGCTTCACTGGAGGAAGCTCTTCTCTGCATGTGCGGAGATCTTACGAGATTTGGGTTTTCCAAGTCTAAGCTGTGTGCTGTAATATAGAAATATTTTGAAAATTGTGTGCTGGCTCTTTGGAAATTATGATTACAAATAAATTACATTATTCTAAAGAACTCAGTCTGCACAGAACTTTAAATTACAGAGAAGAATGTACTCTAAGGTGGCATTTTCATGGAATAGTAATATATTTTAGAAGCAGTATTTCATCTCATGTGTGTTAACACGCACCGATGTAACTCCGCAGTGTGTATTACTAGTTAGGATGTGTGTGCAGTCATTATTTAGTGTTACTTCGAATGCGCAGTCATTGCGTTTGGAAAGCAAAGAATGGTCTTTCAAGTGGAATTGTTTGCGGAGCATTATTAGGTGCCCTGACTTCCAAGTGGAATTACTTCTGCTCTGCTCAAGAAACACATACATAGGCTGTCAACCTGCGGATTGTTGAGTTTTTGGATTTACACTCTGCCTGATGTTTGAGACCTCTGATGTGTTGAGTCCTCTCATGCAGAGGGGCCAACCTTGCTAGGTGTCTGTTAACAGTTATGTAGAATTCTTGAAACTTAGTGAAGAAAAATAGCCGATTCAGCCCAGATTTGAGACTTACTGGGGAATCTTTGAGGAAATTTGGAAACTATAAGTAATAAAGATTTTAAGTTTTAAAAGAAGATTTTCTTATTTCCACAGTGGTTGCTTGGGACAAGACTCATCCTAGGCTTCACTGTAGATTTTGCCTTTAATTTTGCCTTGATTGTGTTTATAGTTTGATTAGTTTCCTCTATGAAATACAGGACCTTAATTAAAAGTTGGAAATACCCTGCTTCGCATGTGTATTTCTTTAAGCTATTTTTTAAATGCAAATTTGATACCGTTTGAAGCAGAGCATATGAAACACTTTGAAATTTCTACGAGTAAACAGCAACAAATATGGACAACTAAATGAGGTGAAATTGTTGTTTTTCATCTTCGTTATATAAAAATACTTTCACATGTCTTAAAATTTTTTTTTTGTGACTTAAAAATGATGGCTCGTATTCTATTTGGACAGAGCTGATGTTTGAAATCCCAGCCCATTGGCATTGGGTGGACCACAGTGGCCCTCTGCTCTGACCCCCATGTGGCCTGCAGACCAGGTGTGGGAGGCCTGGAGCTCGCTGCTGGGGCAGACCTGAGCGTGGGTTTCCCGATTCCCACCCAGTCCAGGGCATCTTCTCTCGTCGTGCCACCATGCTTCCTCTATAAGGGCTAGAATTAATCTTTGTAGCCCTCTGTTTAATTTCCTCATTGGTGATTTTTCTTGTTATGAAGGAAGTGGTACCTTCTCAGAGTTCACCTTCATCTGTGTGAATTCCTGTAGCTCTTGGCCTGGGGATGCTCAGCCCTAGGTGTTAGTGGGATGACTACCAAATTTAATACGTTCAGGCTGAACTGATGGTGCTAAACATCTCAAGATACATTTGAATCTAATGGTTTCTCCAGATAGAATTTTTTTAAATTAATTAATTAATTAATTAATTTATGGCTGTGTTGGGTCTTTGTTTCTGTGCGAGGGCTTTCTCTAGTTGCGGCAAGTGGGGGCCACTCTTCATCGCGGTGCGCGGGCCTCTCACTATCGAGGCCTCTCTTGTTGCGGAGCACAGGCTCCAGACGCGCAGGCTCAGTAGTTGTGGCTCACGGGCCTAGTCGCTCCGCGGCATGTGGGATCCTCCCAGACCAGGGCTCGAATCCGTGTCCCCTGCATTGGCAGGCAGACTCTCAACCACTGCGCCACCAGGGAAGCCCCCAGATAGAATTTTTGCATAACATCGGAACACGTTTTTTAAGTAACAGATATAAGAAACAGATCTTTTGAATGATAAGATCCAATTTGTAGGGGAATACTGGGATTGTGTAATAAAATTTAGGTTAACATAGTTTGGATTTGTAAATAGGTATTTGAAATGCGTGGTGATATTGACTACAAGGCAAGTGATGGAACAGCTGAAACCATTAAACATTAACCGGCCAGCCTTACTTTTTCTCTCTTAAAACCTCCTCCATTGACAGTTGGGCTTTGAAGTAAACAGCAGTGTCTGTGTTAAATCTAGACTTGCAATAAGTAAAACTGGAGTTGGAGTGAGTTGTTCTCACTTCGAGATACCACTGTGTGAGCTACCTGAAAAAGCTTATGCTGTGTGGTGAATTGCTCTTCAATTGCAAATGCAGGTAAGGTAAAAACTCAGAAAGCGCTGCAGGCAGTGTTGACAGGAACGCCCCTTGCCTTTGCCCTGCCTCTTGTTGCAGCACCTGACGCCCTTGGAAATCTTGTCCTGTCTGTGCTGACGTCTGTGATGCTGGATAAACATGCGAGCAAACAGGACTGTTAATTTCAAACTATATTAAGTACAGCAAAGCTATTGAATGCTTTTTTTGGTAAAGAGGCAAAATGTGTTTTTTGAGACTAGTAAAGTAAAAAGGATCATGCTAGAAGAGACCACATATAGATTTTTTACCCTTTTTTTTAAAATCATAAGTGGTAAAATGGGGCTTCCCTGGTGACGCAGTGGTTAAGAATCTGCCTGCCAATGCAAAGGACACGGGTTCGAGCCCTGGCTTGGGAAGATCCCACATGCCGCGGAGGAATATGGTAATTTTTGAAGGCTTTATTTAGACTTAAAATCTACCAAAGAACAATTAAACAATTAGTATCTATTTTATTTTATTTTTTTAAATTTTGTTCATTTCAAATAAAACATACTATCTATGAGATGAAGGGCACACTTTATGGTATGATTTTTAAATAACCTGTGTTTCATATTAGATTTTTGCCAGTAGGTAACTGGCAGCAAAATTGTTTTCAGATTAAAACTTTGCAAAAAGGATCAATTATATAATAGACTTGAAAAAAATTTTTTTTTAAATATTTAATTTAATTTATTTATTTTGGCTGTGCTGGGTCCTAGTTGCGGCACGCGGGATCTAGTTCCCAGACCAGGGATCGAACCTGGGCCCACTGCATTGGGAGTGCAGAGTCGTACCCACTGGACCACCAGGGAATTCCCCTATAATAGGAGGCTTTGGATTTTTGTTATCTTTAGGAAAGAATTAGAAATTTGAAGAGAAATTTGAATTGAATTATATAATTTCTGTTCTTATATTGGAGCTTCTTTGGAGACGTAAGGAATTTACTCTTCAGGGGGGAGTCCTAACATTTACTGGCATGATGATGATTCCACTAGCCTCCAAAATCACAGAGTCATGGGTTTGAAAACGGTTAGGAGTTTGAGAGATCCCATGATCTGCCCTCCACCCCCATCTCCCCTCTCCTTTGGGTAAACCGGGCTCTGGACATTTTCCCTAATCATTTCTGAGCAAGTAGCCCTCTCACCAGGGTTCCTCTCCTTCACGGACCCATGGTCAGCCCTGGGCCTCCTTGCCGGCACCTGCTTTGAAATATCTTAGTTTTATTGTAACCTTTCTTTCCCCCCCATTCCCATTATCACTGGCCTAGCTGAAGCTCTCAAGCCCATAGACCTAAATTAAAGCCTTTCTCGCTTGAAGATTTAAATATTTCTGCCAGATCAGTCTTCAACACTGCTTTTCATTTCATCACTCCCCCTTTTAAAACTTCTACAATGACTTTGTATTCTGTTGCCTTAAAAAAATCAGGTCTGAAATCCATGGTCCAACGCTGGAATTTAACATTGACCTAAGGGACTTCCCTGGTAGCACAGTGGTTAAGAATCCACCTGCCAATGCAGGGGATGAGGGTTCGAGCCCTGGTCTGGGAAGATCCCACATGCCATGGGGCAACTAAGCCAGGGCGCCGCAACTACTGAGCCTGCGCTCTAGAGCTCGTGAGCCACAACTACTGAGCCCATGTGCCACAACTGCTGAAGCCCGTGCGCCTAGAGCCCATGCTCTGCAACAAGAGAAGCCACCGCAATGAGAAGCCCACGCACCGCAACGAAGAGTAGCTCCTGCTCACTGCAACTAGAGAAAGCTCGCGGGCAGCAACGAAGACCCAACACAGCCAAAAATAAATAAATGAGTGAATGAATAAATAAATAAAACAAATAAACCTAAAAAGATACAACTAATCCTAGTTTTAGAGGTTGAGATTAACGGCACCTCTGACCATATCCTGTGGGGGTAATTTTCATTAAATACACTTTTACTTTTATTAAAGTAATGCATTTACTCAGTTTTAAAAGTCAAGTAGTTCTACAGAGTTATTCAGTATAATGCAAAACAGTAGTCCCTCTACCAGCCAGCCCACTCTGGGTCTAACTTCTAAGCAACCACTTTTTTGTTGTTGTTGTGTTGGGTCTTTGTTGCTGCGCTTGGGCTTTTTCTAGTTGCGGCGAGCGGGGGCTACTGTTCGTTGCGGTGCGCGGGCTTCTCATTGCTGTGGCTTCTCTTGTTGTGGAGCACGGGCTCTAGGCGCACGGACTTAAGTAGCTGCAGCACGTGGGGCCAGTAGTTGCGGCATGCGGGCCCTGGAGCACGTGGGCTTCATAGTTGTGGCACGTGGGCTCAGTAGTTGTGGCACGCGGGCTCCGTAGTTGTGGCACACAGGCTTAGTTGCTCCGCGGCACGTGGCATCTTCCCGGACCAGGGCTCGAACCCATGTCCCCTGCATTGGCAGGCGGATTCTTAACCACTGCGCCACCAGGGAAGTCCCTAAGCAACCTCTTTTAACCCTTCTGTTTCTCCTTATCATCAACTGTCTTATGATCCCATTGAACTGCCAGTAATAGAGAACCAAACAACAGTGACTTAAAATCAAATTGAATTCTATTTCATGTGACACTGTTGGTAGTCAGTCCAGGCTAGGAAGACAGTCTCATTCCAAGAAGTCTTCAGGGACCTGGGCCCTTTCCTGCTAAGTCCACTGTGTGGTCTGATGGGGGCCCTCCTGTCTACACTCCAGGCAGAGGGTGAAGGTGTTATGTGGATGGGGAGGATTCTTGGATGCTGATGGTCATCTGTTTAGCAGTTCCTGCCTCAAATTTCATGCATCTAAATAGCATGCTTGTACTGCTGATTTCTGATTTGCCATTTTATATATTATCTGTTAACTTCCTACTGTGGAAGGGAAGGCTTTGGAGCTTTACATGTCTTCTTTCCTGCACTGCCCGAAACACACACACCCTTCCTTTCTCTCCGCTTTTCCAAATCTGGCTATATAATAATTTTTGTTTAAATTGATACTCAGTGTTTGTTGTTATCATTGGGTAAACATTTTAACAGCTGAGCCACATAGGATACAGTTAATTCACAGTCTGCTAAGGCAAGGAATTATTTTTGTGTTAATTGGAAGGAATTATTTTTTCTCTCATTTAGCGAGGATGCCAGTGTACAGTCATGAATTTAGTCCAGGCTTCTAAATAGAACTCCCCAGTGCAGTCAGACACCTCGAGTAATCGCTCACTTTTCATCCCTTGTAGAGCCCTTCATTTTCCTGTTCCATTCTAGGCTGTTTCTTCTCTAGGCCTGCTACTTAGCAGTCATCCTGGGATTTCTCTTCGTTCCTTATGGGAATTCTTTTTGTGCCTCTCCTGTGTTGAATGGGAATTCCTGGATCCTGTGTCTTATATTCTAGTGGCTTCCTGAGAAAGAGTTCATCAGAGAGAAATTTTTTTGAGACCTAGCCTGTCTGAAAATGGCCTTTTCTTCCCTCACAATTGAATGGCAGTTTACCTGGGTATTGAATTCTAGGTTACAGGTCATTTTTCCTCAGAAGTTTGGAAGCTTTACTCAGATGTCTACCTACTGTTGTTGCAAAGGGGAAGCCTGAGACCATTGTGATTCCCACGCCTTTGTGAGACTTGTTCCATCTCTGGGAGCTTTCAAGGTCTTTATTTATCCCTAGTGTTCCTTGGTGGGTCTTTTTGGTGGGGACACTTGGGTCCTTCAGCTCTCCAAAACTTTTCTGTATTATATCTTTATGATCTCTGCTTTCTTCATTTTTGCCTTTTTGGTTGCCTGTTATTCATATTTTGGACCTTCTGGAGTTTTCTGCTAGTTTCCTTTCTCCTACTTTTTTCCATTCGTTGATCTTTTGCCCTTATTTTTCTGGGAGAGAGCCTCAGCTTTGTCTTCTAGTCTTTACATTGAGTTTTTATTTCTGCCATCATATCTTTCATTTCTAAGTGTTTTTGTCCTTAGTATTTGTTTTTTTTTTTTTAATAACATCTTGTTTTTGTTTCATGAAGGCAATCATTTAAAAATTTTTCTCTTTATTTTTTTGTTGATTTATGTGCATACATTTATGTTATACAGACATTTTCTTTTGTTTCTTGTGCTGTCTCTGTTTCTTCCGAGTCCTTTTTATCCTGTTTCCTACTTTGGTCTTTGTCTTTGCTGTCAGAAGCTCTTCTTCAAATGTCTGGTGATTATTGGCTGTCTTCCATAATTATGCTGGACTGATTGGAACTCTCTGTGTGCACAAACTTCAAATGTTGAGTCTCAGCATTAGAAGTCAGATGGGGACGTGGCTCGTTTGAGGGGCGTTGCCAGAGTTGTTAAAGTAGCTCCTCCTCTGGGCTGTCAGTTTCCCCAGAGTGGGGTTTCTGGTCTCCTGCCTAGATGGTGAGAGTGGTATATGCCCAGCTGCCAGCTTTCTGCGAAGGTGGGGTGAGGTGGAGGAGGGCCATTGGCGGGGATGGGGGTGGGAGGAGGTCTGGAGTATAACTTCTTCTGCAGACTTAAAGCCAATTCTGTTTTCTGTCCATTATTGTTTAGCCTTCAAGATACTGGTGCTGCTTCATCCCTACTTCACTTTCACTTTTCTAGCTTTGCTAAATTAGATGCCACTTGTCCATTTGCTGTCCCCACTGTGCAAAATTGTGTTGACATTTGTAGTCTACTGTCATTCATTCAACAAGCATTTTTTAAGGACTTAAGAAGTGCCAGGCACTGCAGTGATGACAAAACAAAATTACCGTTCTCTGGAGCTCATGTTATCCTTGAGGCTACGTCCCACTGTAATCTATGCTATCATTTTATGAGATTTCCAGATGGTTCAGAGATAAGGGTGTCCATACACTGGAGGTAACTGAAAGGTACCCTAGTTTTCATCTCTAAATGAAGTCAGAGCGTACAGTTGCTGTTTCATTTTTTTTTGGACGTATTCTGTTTGTTATATTTACTCACTTATTAGAAGGGTTCCTGCATAAGTAGAAGGAAGAAATGGAGATATGGGAGGGCAAGTTTTTTTCTAGTAATTGTACAACACTGGAAGAGAGAGAAAGGAGAAGGGGTAAAAGGATGTGAAGAAGGGGGACTTGGGTGTGTTGAAAGCAGAAGAGTGGTTGCCTGAAAAGTGGTTGGAAGGAGGGCTGGGGAGGCACCCTGGGTGAGCATAGGCGTGAAGCAGGAGTGTGCCTGTATGGATAGGTCACGTGGCGATGTTTGAATTGGGTGTTTGTGACTCAGGGACCCGGTGTATAAACTTTATCTTTCTTGAAGTGACACAGAGCTGATTCTGTTTAACTGTAAAGCTTTTGGTATGTAGGAAGAAATCACCAATTTAAAATAAAGAGCAGAATAAGAAATGTTCTTGCCAGTCATGATTTTATAAAAACATAAAAAACAGAAATGAAATCCAAAGGTAAATAGACCTCCCTCTTTCCTTAAAAAACTAAAAATAGAACCACCATATGACCCAGCAATCCCACTACGGGGCATATACCCTGAGAAAACCGTGATTCAGAAAGATACATGTACCACAGTGTTCGTTGCAGCACTGTTTACAATAGCCAGGGCATGGAAGCAACCTAAGTGTCCATTGACAGATGAATGGATAAAGAAGATGTGGCACATATATACAATGGAATATTACTCAGCCATAAAAAGGAATGAAATTGAGTTATTTGTAGTGAGGTGGATGGACCTAGAGACTGTCATACAGAGTGAAGTAAGTCAGAGAGAGAAGAACAAATACCTTAGGCTAACGCATATATATGGAATTTTAAAAAGCGGTACTGATGAACCTAGTGGCAGGGCAAGAATAAAAACGCAGACGTAGAGAACGGACTTGAGGGCATGGGGGCGGGGGGGGGGAGGGGAAGCTGGGATGAAGTGAGAGAGTAGCACTGACATATATACACTACCAAATGTAAAATAGCTAGCTAGTGGGAAGCTGCTGCAGAGCACTGGGAGATCAGCTCGGTGCTTTGTGACCACCTAGAGGGACAGGATAGGGAGGGTGGGAGGGAGGCTCAAGAGGGAGGGGATATGGGGATATATGTATACATATATATAGCTGATTCATTTTGCTGTACACTAGAAACTGACACAACATCGTAAAGCATTTATACTAAAAAAACGTTAAGGAAACCTAAGCACTCAAAAAAAAAAAACAAAAAAAAACCCAAAGGTAAATAGACCTCCCTTACCAGGACACCCAAACTACATTTTAAGGCTGTTGCTCTCTTGTACTTTACCCCTGTTCGTGTGAAAGAATTGAATTAGAAACGTTGAGTTTCTCTGATTTTGTTTAAAAAATTTAAATCAGAGGGCTAAATTGATTTTTAACATTATTTTAAACTTGAAATAGCATTTATATTGATTCTTCATTATTGAGAAAGATGTTGGTTTCATAATTAATGGGTTTGCAGCAATCCTTAAAAAATAATTTTGCAGCTCAGATTTGTTTCTTTTTTAACCCTAAGTATTTGGAATCAGATTGTTGAAAACTCTTTAAGTATATTAACAAATTACCTTTTTGATGTACCTTTAAATGAATCTGAGAAAATGTGATGAAACATTGCTTTCAAATATGTAGGATATATTGTCTAACTAGCAGCACTTTGGGAAGTTACTAAGAATGCTCTATTTCCAGTTTCACCAGTTAAGGTGTCAAGGGTAGCATTTATATTAGACTGTATTAGGACAAAAATGTTTCTCAAAACCTAAGGCATTATTATGGTTTTATGTAATCAAAGTGATAAGCCAGGATATATTTCTTGTACAAGTATATAATTATTTTTTAAAAAGCAAGATTTCTGTTTATGAAGTTTTGATAATCCTTGTGAAATACGTTAAGAGGGATATTGAACAGAAACTGGATGTCTATCAACAACGTGAGAGAAACTTAAATCGAATTACACAGCTAACTGATTAAGTTTAGTGAAAAAGAAAGGTTTCTCTGCCATTTACAATTACCAAATGATTTCTTTTCTTTTTTCTTTTCTTTCTTTTTTTGTAAGAGTTTTGAGATGTAATCCACATGCAATTTACCTATTTAAATTGTAGAGTTCAGTAGTTTTAGTATTTCATAGAGTTGTGCAGCTATTTATTTCCACTTTCATCACCTTAAAAAGAAATCCTAAACCCTTTAGCTATCAGTCCCAACTCCTTCCTTCCCTCACCAGCCCCAAGCAGCCACTAATCTAGTTTCATTATATATTTGCATATTCTGGACATTTCCTATAAATGGAATTATATAATATGTGGTCTTTTGTGATTGGGTTCTTTTCACTTAGCGTAATGTTTTCAAAGATATATCTGTATTTCATTCCTTTTTATTGCTGAATAATATTCTGTTACATGGATAGTCCATATTTTGTTTACCCGTTCATCAGTTGATGGACATTTGGGTTGTGTCTACCTTTGAGCTATTTTGAATAATGTTGCTATGAACGTTAATGTACAAGGTTTTATGTGGACATATGTTGTCATTTCTCTTGATTGTATACCTGGGAGTGGAATTGCTAGGTCATTTGGTAACTCTATGCTTAGCATTTTGAAGAACTGCCAGATTGTTTTCCATAACAACCATCCCAGTTCACATTCCCACCAGCAGCAGTAGGGTTCCAGTTTCTCCTCATCCTCACCAATGCTTGTTATTATTTGTCTTTTTTGTTCTAACCATCCTAGTGTGTGTGAAGTGGTATCTCATTGTGGTTTTGATTTGCTTTTGCCTAAAGGCTAATGATGAGCATCTTGTTTATTGTTTATTGGCCATTTTTATATGTTCTTTGGAGAAATGTCTATTCAAGTCCCTTGCTCGTTTTTTTTAATTGTGTTAAAAAATAAATACAATTGTTTATTTTGTTGAGTTGTGAGAGTTCTTTATATATTCTGGATACAAATCCTTCATTAGACGTGTGATTTGCAGATATTTTCTCCTATACCGTAGGTTGTCATTTCGATTTCTTAATGGTTTCCTTTGAAGCACAAGTTACTAATTTTGATGAAATCCAATTGAACTTTTCTTTTGTTGCTTTTGGTGTCATATGTAAGAATCCATTGCTAAATCCAGGGTCACAAAGATTTATATCTGTGTTTTCTTCTAAGAATTTTATAGTTTTAGCTTTTACATTTAGGTTGTTGATCCATTTTGAATCATTTTTTATATTAGGTGTGAGACGGGCGTTCAAATTCATTCTTTTGCATGTGGCTATCCTGTTGTCCCAGCACCATTTGTTGAAGAGACTGTGTTTTTCCCATTGAATAGTTTTGGCACCCTTGTCAAAATCAACTTACCATAAACATATGGTCTTATTTCTGGGCTCTCAGTTCTCTTCTGTTGATGTATATGCCTATTTTTATGTCACTACCACACTCTCTTGATTACTGTTGCTTTGTAGTAAGTTTTGAAATCGGGAAGTTTGAGCCCTCCAACTTTGTTCTTTTTCAAGATTGTTTTGGCTATTCTGGGTTCCTTGAATTTCCATATGAATTTTAGGATCAATGTGTCAATTTCTATAAAGAAGCCCTCTGGGATTCTGATAGGGATTGCGTTGAATCTGTAGATCAATTTGGGGAGTATTGCCATCTTAACAATATTAAGTCTGCCTATCTATAAACACAATATGTCTTTCCATTTATTTAGATCTCTGAATTTTGTTTTCAAAAATATTTTGTAGTTTTCAGAGTTTAACTTGTTTTTACTTTTTTACTGTGGTGAAGTACATATGACATAAAATGTGCCATTTTAACTTTTTGAGTGATCATTTAGTTGCATTAATTCCATTCACAATGCAAAGTGTAAGATTTTTACTTATTTTGTTAAATTATTTCCAAGTTTGTCTCTTTTTAAATGTTACTGCAAGTGGAATTGTTTTCTTAATCTCATTTTTGGATTGTTCATTGCAAATTTATACAGATACAATTTTTTTATAGTGATTCTGTATCCTGCAAAATTGTTTAACTTGTTAGTTCTAATGATTTTTTAGTGGATTTCTTAGGATTTTTGTGTACAAAATCATGTCACCCATGAATAGAGGTAGTTTTGTTTCTTCCTTTCCCATTTGGATGCCTTTTATTTATTTTTGTTGCCTAATTGTCCTGGCTAGAACCTCTAGTACAGTGTGGAATAGAAGTGGCAAGCGTGGGCATTTTGTCTTATTCCTCATCTTAGGGAGAAAGCGTCTAAATCTTTCACCAGTAAGTATGCTGTTAGCTGTGAGTTTTCATAGATGCCCTTTATTAGGTTTATTAGGTTGAGGAAGTTCCCTTCTATTCCTAGTTTGTTACAGAGTATTTTTGTCATGAAAGTTTATTGGATTTTATCAGCTGCTTTTTTGCATCTGTGGAGATAATCATGTGGCTTTTGTTTCTTATTCTGTTGCTATGGTGTATTATGTTTAATTGATTTTTGTATGTTGAATCAACCTTACATTCCTGGGATAAATCCCACTTGGTCACGGTGTACAATTCTTTTTCTGTGTTACTTCATTTGGTTTGCTAGTATTTTGTTGAAGATTTTTGCATCTATATTCATAAGAGATAATTGGTCTGGAGTGTTTTTCTTTCCTCATATGTCTTTGTCAGGTTTTGGTATCAGGATAATACTGGCCTTATAGAATGAGTTAGGAAGGGTTCTCTCTTACATTTTTTGAGAGTTTGTGAAAAATTAATATTTGATTCTTCCCATGTTTGATAAAAGTCACCTATGAAGCCATCTGGGCCTTTTAATTATTTTATTTTAGTTTTTGGCTTCTCTTTGTTGTGGAACATAGGCTCTAGGCATGCGGGCTCAGTCACTGTGGCTCGCAGGCTCTAGAGCGCAGGCTCAGTAGTTGTGGCGCACGGGCTTAGTTGCTCCACGGTATGTGGGATCTTCCCGGACCAGGGCTCAAATCCATGTCCCTGGCATTGGCAGGCGGATTCTTAATCACTGCGCCACCAGGGAAGTCCCTGGGCTTTCTTTGTGGTTAGTTTTTTGATTACTAATTCAGTCTCTGTAGTTATTATAGATCTGTTCACATTTTCTGTTTCTTCTTGAGTTAATTTGGTAGTTTTTGTCTTTTTAGGAATTTGTCCATTTCATTGAGGTTAATTTGTTGGCATACAGTTGTTTGTAGTATTTCTTAATCCTTTTATTTCTGTAGGATCTGTAGTAGTGTCCCCTCTTTCATTTCAGTTCTAGCAATTTGAGTCTCTCTTTTTTTTTTTTTCTTGACCAACTTTAAAATGGTTAAAATGGCAAATTTTACGTTATATATATTTTATCTCAACAAAAAAGTAATTGCAAGTAAAGGTAATTGAAATCCATCCATGTCGTTGAGTGTAAGTAACTATAGCTCATTCTTTCTGGTTGCTGTATAGTAGTCCACTGAATTCGTTTCCCACAGTTTATCCATTCATTCAGATGGACATCTGGGTTGTCCAGTTTGGGGCTGTTAATGAAGAGTGATGCTGCCAGAAATTGTTTTGGTTTTTAAAATTCTCCAGAAAGAATGAATGATTTTTCTAAATCTAGTGCCTCTCTCCAAACGTTGAATTCTATAATAGTTTGTGGAGGGTGGTCACAGATGGTCCAAGTCACAGTTCTTTGTAGCTTAGGATTGTCCCTCATACCAAGTATTAAAAATATCAGAACCGGGCTTCCCTGGTGGCGCAGTGGTTGAGAATCTGCCTGCCAATGCAAGGGACACAGGTTCGAGCCCTGGTCTGGGAAGATCCCACATGCCGCGGAGCGACTGGGCCCGTGAGCCACAATTGCTGAGCCTGTGCGTCTGGAGCCTGTGCTCCGCAGCAAGAGAGGCCGCGACGGTGAGAGGCCCGCGCACCGTGATGAAGAGTGGCCCCCGCTTGCCGCAACTAGAGAAAGCCCTCGCACAGAAACGAAGACCCAACACAGCCATAAATAAATAAATAAATAAATAATTTAAAAAAAAAAAAAAAAAAAAAAAATATCAGAACCTATATCACAGAACTTATATTTGGCTAGTGCTATTTTTATTTTAAATAATGTTAAAATTATAAGAATAATGTATGCTTGCGATTTAATGAATTCAGGCAGTACAGAAGGGTATGTCATAGAGGTTAAAAGTCTTCTTCCCCTTAGTTGTATTATAATTTTTTTACTTCTTTTTAAATTTTAGAGCATCTTCTAGAATTTCCATTAAAATTGAATATTGATTTGAAAGATTTTTTTAACATCAAAATATATTTCTATTTATAGTCATTTAAAATTTTTCATAAGAAATTAATGTTAGAATATGGTTATTACATATATCAAGAGGATTGTGATTTTTGTCTTTGATAGACTATTAATTTTTATTGTTTATATTAATATACATAATGCTGTTGAATCATTCATACATTGCCAGGATAAAGCACACTTAGCCATGGCATTTTATTCTCTAACTGCACAGTCAAACCTGTTGTATTCATGTTTTGTTTATTAATTGAAGAGGAGTCTGTAGTTAGTGGTTTTAACTTTTGTATGTTGTCTTTGGAATATTTTGGTATCAGAATTATGCTAAGAAATAAGATTTTTTATGAAAAATTATAAAGCTTTCAGTCTTGTGTTCAAGAAAATTTTTACAGAGTGAAGAACTATCTGAATACAGTGACTTTCAGTGGGGGATATTCTTAGACAACTTTCAAACTTAGTATTCTGTTGGGTTTTCTGTCTCTTTTGGTTGATTTTATAATTAATATTCCTTAAGAAACACCATTCATTTTATCATTAACCTTTGGTTTATTAACATGGAATTGTATATGAAATAATTTAACTACTTTTATTTCTTTTATGCCTGTGGCTACATCATTTTTAGTTTTCTCTCAGTAGTTAATTAGGGGGCGTTACCAATGTTATGTTGTCAAAGTTTATAGCATTTATGTTATGTTGTGACTTACAGTGAAGTCTTTTTCATTCTGTCTAAGTTGGTTGTAAGAATTGGAAACTAATGAATAGAATGTATAATAATTTTAGGTATGTAACTGTTATTCACTGTAAAACCCAATTGTGTGACTGGACCCAGCGAGAAGGCACCTATCCTGTGCCTTGAGCAGGAGAGTCGTCCAGATGTTAGCGCTGAAGAGCCCCTGGACTTTCTTCCTAACTTCCTTTGCTGCTTCTGGGCATACTTAGCTGCCACCGTTTCTTATTGCTCACGTCACTGTTTCTTGGATTCTTTTATTTTGTCAGTGAAATGGACAAATTCCTAAAAAGACAAAAACTACCAAATTGACTCAGTGATTTGCTAGAGTCTTTTCATGGTGGGGGGATATATATATATATATATATTCTTTTTTTTTTAATTTATTTTTTAAATTTATTATTTACTTTTGGCTGCATTGGGTCTTCATTGCTGCGTGCAGGCTTTCTCTAGTTGCGGCGAGTGAGGGCTACTCTTCTTTGCGGTGCACGGGCTTCTCATTGAGGTGGCTTCTCTTGTTGCGGAGCACAGGCTCTAGGCATACGGACCTCAGTAGTTGTGGCTGGCGGGCTCTAGAGCGCAGGCTCAGTAGTTGTGGCACACAGGCTTAGTTGCTTCGCGGCATGTGGGATCTTCCCGGACCAGGGATCGAACCCGTGTCCCCTGCATTGGCAGGCGGATTCTCAACCACTGTGCCACCCGGGAAGCCCCGAAATGTCTCCCTCTTGAAAAAGATATTGCTTCATGATCATGGTGAGGTGCTGGGTAGAAGTTGGCTGTAATTTTCTCTTTCTGAGGATACTAATTAGAATTTTTAAAAGTGTTCTCCCTGATTTATGTTTCCTGTGGGGTCACTTCTTTGTTCACCTTGGAACTTTTCCTCTTAATGAT
This sequence comes from Balaenoptera ricei, assembly GCF_028023285.1. Taxonomy (NCBI): domain Eukaryota; kingdom Metazoa; phylum Chordata; class Mammalia; order Artiodactyla; family Balaenopteridae; genus Balaenoptera; species Balaenoptera ricei. The sequence continues at coordinate 185,833,470 of NC_082640.1, read as the reverse complement.
TTTCCTTCAAATACTGGTAATTCTTGGTTGTTCTTTTTATCGTGGATTATTTAGAAAACTTCCCTAAAAATGATATAGAATTACTAGTTGTCCCTACTGAGTGGTGATGTTTTTGAGTACTGCTAGATCCTTAGTCCGTCAGATTTTATTATTTATTTATTTTTATTTTTTAAATTGAGGTATAGTTGTTTTACAGTGTTGTATTAGTTTCTACTGTACAGCGAAGTGGAGTTCCCTGTGCTATACAGCAGGTTCTTATTAGTTATTTTATACATATTAGTGTATATATGTCAATCCCAGTCTCCCAATTCATCCTACCTCTCACCCCCTCCATCAGATTTTATAGTTTTTCCTCTCTGGTAGCATTTTCATAACGATTGGTTTGTAATATAAACAAAGCTTCATTTTGTAAGGAAAAAAAAAGCTTTAAAAATTCACACCATTCTTAATATCTATTTCACAGCACCACCCACATCCCTTTTCTTATGGCTTATTTCTTCCCTACTACAGTAATTATTGTGAATTGTATTGCAAGTTTAACGATGCTAAAAATATTACATTTATTATTTGCGAAAAATATTCTCCAGTAAAATGAACTTTAAATGTTTTTTTAAAATAAAGTTTGGTGTGGAGAAATTTAACTGTTGTTTTCCACTTTTCCCATGGTATTCTCTTTTCTTCAAAGTGAAAGAGAGTCCTCAGGTAAACATTTGGCAGTTAGAGCATTACCTAGACCTTCCGAAAGTAGAGTCCAGGGTACGCGCTGCTGCACCGGCGTTAACCAGGACAGGGTCTGTAGAGATCTGTTACGCCGAATACTGAAGCCGTTAGTCATGGCAGCTTTGCAGAGTTTGTACGAAATGTTTACCAGCTCATAAAACTTTTATGACCCAGAAGGAATGCCAGCAATAAAACAAATGAATTCATAACAGATAAACTGGGCGTGTAGCTGATTTTCATGCCCAGATATGCTTCCAGTGAGGAAAACTGCCGTGTGGTTTGTGACAAGAGCTTGTGGAGATTGGATTCTTTCTGTTTGGATTTCAGTTGATTTGAGTATTTGTAAAAGGAAACTCATTTGTCAAAAACTTCTAGCCTAATATCCCTTGTCATGCCTTCACTGTCCATTTAGATATGAAATAGTCGAGGACCCCATGTTTGAAAATGTCATTGTTCCTTTTTTGGAATGGCTTGAATTTTTCACATGTTGGTATTCTTTGTTTTCGTGATTAGTGTAATAAAAGTGATAGCAATTGGTATTATCTTCTAAGTCCATTAAAAAATTTATTATAGGAATCTCAATGAGAGAATAGAATATTGAACCCCTCCTCCTTTCTGCGGAGCCCACGTGTCTGATTCAGCCCACCTGCCCGCTCCCGGCATTTTATGACAATTTGAAGAGTTGATTAATGTCTTGCTAGTATCCTTCCCTTTTCCCCACACTTCATATTGGTTTGTTCAGCTTTTTCTTATAAATTTCTTAGAACTTTGTATTTTAATATTCCCTACTATTTCCCTGTTATATTAGGGAAATTAGCATCTTTTCTATATTCTATGTTTGATAGTTTTTCTTAGTTTGTCTTTTGTCAGAACTCGCTGGTGTTTTGTTCTGAGTTTATTACTGCAAGTTGAAGTGGAGGGTGTCGGGGTCTGAGGTCTCCAGTGCCGTCCCCCCTTCCGGTGCCAGGTGCCCCCCTTCCTGTGCCAGATTCCCCCTCTTCCTGTGCCGGATTCTGCCCCCTCTTCCTGTGCCGGGTGCCCCTCTTCCTGTGTGGGATGGCGGGTAGGCTAGGCTCTGTCACCAGCGTCCTTAGGCAGCCAGTGAGCACTGCCTGGCGTGGAGCTGGAGAAAATGCTGGGTGGCCAGAGTTCAGAGCGGCTTCCTCTGTCTGGAGAAATGAGAGGCCTCGGTGACGTGAGCCGGTCGGGCGCGTTTGATCTGGTCGCAGAGCAGGTGGAGGTTTGCTGGGTGGAGGGCGTGGCTGGACGGTGCTGAGGAGTTGCGTGGAGGGTGCGGGCTGGGAGTGGGGAGCCCGAGGCTGGGAAGGTGGGTCAGAGCCCGAAGAAGGGGCGAGGAGCATCCTCAGAGGGTAGAAGCCACCCGGGGGGGAAGGAGGTGCAGACAGCTGTGCAGCCGTGTGACAGGCGGCCCACCCCCCGCCGGCCTTTCCTGAGTGACCGTTGGGGTTATGGAAGAGGCGGTGACGCTGCACACCGTGGCACACAACTCCAGCCGCCCCTTCGCCGGTCCTGTCTCCTAAAGACACGTTCTGGTAGCTGCTCCGGTGCCCACGCAGGCCTTCCCGGTCACCTTCTCGCACCTTCGCTTAACCCCCCACCCTTGGTCACGCCAGCGCAGGCCCCTCCGCGCGGCCCGCACCCGGGGCACCCGGGATTCCGGAGGGCTGTGCGGGGCAGGCCAGGGCCCGGCTGGAGATGATGGTGGGCGGGGCTCTGGGGTAGCCTGCTGTGCCCCCTGCCCGCCCTGCCGCTCAGCGTCCTCCGTGCCGGTGAGGTGCTCCCCTTCCCCGTCCCGCCGCAGAGTTCCAGGGCCTCTAGGTGTGAGAAGGCTGGTCCCATAGGGAAGCCACAGTGATTCTCAGCGTCTCCTCTTAAACTGGGGTTCGCACGGTCAGGGTCAGGGTGGGACGAGCCCTCGAGGCTGGTTGGGAGGTTGTGAGTGTCATCTGCACTGGAGGATGTGATGGCTCCCAGTGGGGGACGGGGACGGCGTTCCGAGACCGAGCAGGGGGACGAGGGAAGTGAGAGGTGCAGGGTTGCCTCTAGGGTCCTTCGTGTCAGAAACGGCCACGCTGCCCAGGACGTGGGGAAGGGGTCCTCGCTGACTTCAAGGCCAGAAGCTCATCTAGGTGCTTGTTCAGCTTGGATGACCAGCACGGTGCTCCAAGAGACACGCTGGGCTCGTAGCATCTATCTTAGATATTTTGTAAAGTATAAGGCAGGTCTTAAATAATAGCATAACAGTTGTTTGCCGGAGACACTTTGGAATTGACATTGCTGAGGACTCAGTTTTTAAAATATGATCTTAAGCTTTTGGTTTTTTAATTGGACTTCAGAAAAAGTAGTTTATGCTTGGCTGTGTCTGACAGTGAAGCCGTACCCTCTGGTGCATCCAGCTCTGAAAAGCCAACCTGCCGACAGGCCAAACAAAGGCTGTGCCCTTGAAATGTTAGGAGAGCCAAACAGCTTCCTGCTGAGAGCACTGGGGCGGGGGGGGGTGGGGGTGGGGTGGGGGGTGGGGTGGGTGTGTGCAGATTCAGTTCACTCAGAATCACCAGACATTCTGGAGAAGTGTGATTTTTTTTTTTTTAATCAAATAACACTTGTAATATAAATCTTTCATTTTACTGAAGGATTGCTTAAGGAGAAAGCTATTTTGATTGGTTCTTATAGTGTGCAAAGGTAGACTTCACAAAGCTAGATGTCCTGTTTTGAAATGTTAGCATTTGCCAACCTTTCAGTAAAATTGTATTGATTTACGGGAAGCTTTTGTCATTTGTTTGTTTTCAGCTTGTCTCATCTCTGGCCGTCTAGTGAGAAGAGGACCGGCTTACCAATGGCTAGATGAAACCGGAGTGACGCTTTAAAAAGTCTTATATACAAACGGCTTCCTTCCTACTTTTTAACTTATTTTGTGAACGGTGAGCCGAAGATAGAAGATACAGGAGGACATTTAACCTTCTCTAGTGTCTGGATTATTTTCCTTTGTGTTTCATTTCCTTTACGCTGACATTTTATTAGTGAAAAAATACAAAGCAGAGGGCTTGTTCGCTTACTTTTTAAAAAGTACCTCAGAAATGCACATGGGTTCAGTTGGATAATGTGATGTACCACTTAATGTGGAGAGTGTGGCATCCAGCCTTGGACATATCTAATTGTTGATGTTCAAATAAACAGCACATACAATGAGTGAAGCCATTTTTGTCACATCTAAAGTGCTTCTCCAACAACTTTATAAGCTTCTTTAACAAAAAACAAAACCACACAACTCGGTTCTTCTGTACATTTATGAGCGTTTTGAAAAGGCTTGGTTTCCACCTTAGTCTTGCAGGGCGAGGGCTTTGAAACTGCTCGAGCACCCGGAAGCGCAGGCCCATCTGGGGCTGAGGTGGGTGACAGCTGCTCAGAGGTCAAAGCCGCCCTCCTGTCAGGGCCGAGGCAGGCACAGAGGCCGGCTGCTCCTTATTTCCCCCTTTTGGAAGGGAAGTGAGTGCATCACTCTGAGGGCAGCTTGCCTGGTTCTTTTCTCTGGCTCAGAAGCAGTTGCCTTGAAAGTAGGTTAAATATTGGAGTTGCTGTGTGGCTTGCTGTTGCCGTTTTGAATATTCTTATTCTCCTTCACGTCTGGCCACTGGGGGCTGCAGTCTAGCATTTCTTTGTAGCCTCAGATGTCTGACATAGGAGTAGGTTCTAGAAGATTCATGTAATTTCATTAGAAACACATCCTTCCAGAGACATTTATTCCTTGGGCAAAAATACAGAGCTAGTCACTGAATATGGTAAAGCTTGAGTGAATTTTGAATAAGAGAAGATCACCCATGAAAAGGATTACTTTTAAACCCCCTCCCCCCGCCCCCTTTTTTTAAACACCTTATATGTCAACCATCCAGTTCAGAGACATTGTCAGATCGGACTTGGGTCATTCAGTATTTGGCTCTGGGCAATCATTATGAACACTGATGAAAATGGTTTACGTACAGAAGGTTTAGGAGCTTGAATAGGACTCTACTGGTCTCTGGACGTGTGCTAGAATTTTTTTTGCAGCCCTGACATAAGTTCGTTTTTCTCTTGTTTTCAGTTGAATGAGTGTAAAAGTAAATAACAATCCCATTAACCAAGAATTCCACGCACTTGTGTTCAGATAAAAGAGTCCAGCTCCATATGTACGGGTCATGAGCATGGAATATAATGAAGGTCATGAGATGATGCTGAAAAATGCTTCTTGGAAGCAATAGATTTTGTTTTATTCAAACCAGGTCAGTGTTGGAGTGCTCTCGGAGGGCGGGCCTGTGAGGTCAGCATCCTCAGGGCCTGGCAGGGAGTGGCCCTTCGCAAAGCGCTGTGGCCGTGAGGAGCAGCCTGGGCGGTGCGGTAGGGGCCGGGCCGGGGCCGGGCTCGAGGCAGCAAGGGAGGCAAGGCCTGTGTCCCCGGAGAGGGCCAGGTGCTGGCACCTGCCTGAGCACGGGCTGACCCTGGGAAAAGGAATCGAGGTGGGGGGAGCACGGTGAGTCTTCTGTGATGGGCATGTGATCACACACGATTATAATGGCTCCACGTCTGGATACAGGGAGCTCGTGGTTTATGTCCAGGTCTCATGTAATCTTCCCCATAACCGTCAGTGCTGGGATTATCCCTGATTTACCAGTGAGGAAACCAGGGCTCAGATCAGGGATCTTGCAACACCAGTGGGGCAGCTGGGTCTAACTCAAGTGCCTGCTCTCAGCCACTGTGTCTGCTTCATTTCAGTAACTTCTTTAAATATCCCTAATACCTGTTGAGTAAATGAATGAATGAGTCATGAACCCAAGCAGGCTCTGTTGTGACCCCCTTGTCCCCCTGTGTAGAACTCCTTCCCCACTAGTAAGCACTGCTGTGACCCCTATCACAGATTAGTTAATGCCTGTTTTTTTTAAGTTTGTTATTTTTTTAAGTGTATACAGTTCAGTAATTTTTAGTATATTCAGAGTTGTACAACCATCACCACTATCTAATTCTAGAGCATTTTCATCACCCCTAAAAAAACCCTATCCCCGTTACTAGCCACTCCCCATTCCCCCCTGCCCCCAGCTCCCGGCAGCCACTAACCTACTTTCTGTCTCTATGGGTTTGCCTGTTCTGGGCATTTCATGTAAATGGAATCGTAAAATATGTGGTCTTTGTGACTGGCTTCTTTGACTTAGCATAATGTTTGTAAGATTCACCAGTGCCTTTTTATGGCTTAATAATAGTCCATTGTATGGCTAGACCACATTTTGTTTATCCATTAATCCAGTTAAAGACATAGAAAAACAATTTTTTCCTTGTGATGAGATAAAGAGGTACATACTTTCAGTTACGAAATAAACGAGTCACAGCTTTGAAACGTGCAGTGTGGGGCATACAGTCAGTAATTATGTATCCTAAGAATTTTCATCACAAGGAAAAAGACATTTTTTTAAATTTCTTTAATGTTGTGTCTATAGGAGATGATGGGGGCTCACTAACCCTATTGTGGTCCTCGTTTCACAGTATGTGTAAGTCAGGGCACTGTGCTGTGCACCTTAACACCTACATGGTGCTGTGTGTCAATGATAGCTCAGTAGACAGGAGAGATTTAGAAAAGGCTGTATTCTCCGAGCAACCTTCACTTCTACCATGCAGCAGCGTGCTAATACTATATGGGTCATGTTGTGCAGGACGTCCCTGGTGCTTATTTGTCTCACAACTGGAAGCAAGCATTTTTAGTTTTGATGAAGTCTAACTTAATTAAAACGTTCTTTCTTGCTTATGCTTTTGGTTTCATATTTAAGAATTCATTGCCTAATCCAAGGTCATAAAGATTTATACCTGTGTTTTCTTCTACGAGGTTTATAGTTTTAGCGCTTACTTTTTGGTCTTTGATCCATTTTGAGTTCATCGTCGTCTGTGGTCTGAGGTTGGAGTCCAGTTGTTCTTTGGCTTGTGGTTGTCCCATTTGTCCCAGCACTGTTGGTTGAAGAGACTGTTCTTTCCCCTTTGAGTTTTCGTGGAGTTGTGTCTGGTTTTGAGTTTCGTACAATGAAATCAAGAATATTTTGTGTATGATTTCTTGAGCTTCCTGCTCTGTCCTTGAGGTGCATCAGCGTTGTGTGTAGCGCTGGGTCATTCTTTTTTTCTTGATGAGTAGAATCTCATTGCAGGAATACCACAGATTTCTCTCCATTCCCCTGTTAGTGAACATCTGGGTTGCTATCAGTTTTTGAGGGTTATAAGTAAACCTGTTATGAACATTCTTCTGTCTTTTTGGTAGGTGTAACTGGGTTGTAGGGTATGTTCGCTTAAGAGATACAGACACAAATGGGGGCATGGAAGGGCGATAAATCAAATATTCTGTTTAGATAGTGAAAGAATTGTTTGCTTGGATTACCAGTTTTCAAAGAATTTGAGTGCTACAGTTCACCTTTAACTAAAATGATACTGGCTACCATTGACCGTTAGTTCCTCAGAAGGTGTACTAATCATGAAATTAAAAGCAGCTGTTATTTTCCTGTGCAGAAAGAAAACCAGGCTTTTCTGAATTCGCAGCAATGGCACACAAAATTTTGATAAAATAGTGCCGACTTGATGATGATTAAGAACAAGAAGAAGAATAAGTGGAGTTAATTTTTTCCCTTGTTTTTTAAAATTGAAATTTTTTAATTTTATGAGAAATGTGAAGTCACATATGTGGAAATAAAGATAAATAACAAGGGAATAAAAATACCAAGCATTTATATGAACTTGGGCTTTGTGTTTTCTCAGTTTGCTTATTTATCAAAAGCAGGTAATATCTACCCTGTAGGTTTTAGAAACTTAGATGACATTCCTGACACATATGTAGATGCTCAGAAAGTGGTGATAATTTTATCAAATAATTGGGGTGGAAAAGAGAGTAAAAGACAAATGTAAAGTATTAAGTCAAGATCCTGTCTTCTTAGGTTTCCTAAATTGAACCGTGGCACAAGTTTGATTTAATCATAACAGAATGTTGGTGAATATTTTCGCTTGCTAAAAATTCCTCCAAATTACTGACTACTGAAAATAAGTTGCCTTCCTTTGAATGTACTAATTTGCTGATGACTTGCAAACTTCTTACTTTCTTATTTTACTCTCCCCACTCCCTTCTTAGTTGCCATTTCCTTCCTAGATGCCGTTTTTATCAGTGTCCTTTGTTAAAAGCCTCGGGACCAGTGTCTTCTAGGAATGTGCCAGCAAGGTCAGACTTGCGAGTCAGGGGCCAGGAAGAGTAAATGAGGCCTCACTCTGTTACAGGATTCCAGGGGCGAAGCGTTGAGCTCCTTTTTGCCCCTCAGCCTCAATCCAACAGGCCTTGTAAATCTGAGGCATTCTCGGAGGAAGAGTTGTAGATGTCCCCTTCCTTGCCGCTGCTCACGCCCTCCTTCTTGCCCCCGTGGGTCACAGCCCAGTTGTAAGTGTGTGGGAGGGGGTCCCCGGGTCTGGCTTTGTGCTGGGAAGGGGTGAGGAACTCAGGGATTTCTCTTCCTGCTCTGCACCGCAGCTAAGCTCATTTCCCGACCCCTCTTCCTGGTGACGGCCTAGTCCTCCAAGGGCGTCCCCGTCTCAGCGCTGGGTGTGTGCAGGGTCCTGCCCAGCTGACTTGCAGGGCGTCATCTGTAACCACAGAATGCGCTGTGTACTGCTTTTTGTCTTTAAAGTAACTCAGAATGCTGAGGGTGAAACTGGTCATTTACTGAGTTTCCTAGATATCTATTTACTTAACAAGTAAGATTTGGAATTATAAAACCATCTCTAGATGGCTGTGTTACTGTATTGCTGAACTAGCAAAAAGCCATACTCTGAAATCGTAGATAGTTTTAAATACTTCAGTTTGGCATGTTGTGAAGTCTGTGTATTAGCAAAGTATATATGCGTATAATCCCAGTAGTTGACTTGATAAGGCAGTCTGTATGTTTATCAATATAGTCTATTTATCAGAGTTTTTACTCAAAATTCAGTAGAGAAAAATCTGGAAAAACTGAAGAAAAACCATTGAGTAAAATCACTAATTCCACCCCCCCCCCCTCATAGTAATAAAGTGCTAGTGAGGGTGCATGGGGAGGGAGCCTGACGCAGGTGGGCAGGCCCTTCAGGGGAGTGACACCGCCAAGCAGTGGGGCCTAGCCATAGAAGTGTCGAGTGCCATTACGTTCATTTTAATTTAGTTTATTTCATTTAATTTTTTGGCCTCGACACAGGGCATATGGGATCTTAGTTCTCCGACCAGGGATCGAGCCGGCACCCGCTGCTTTGGAAGTGTGGAGTCTTAACCACTGGACCGCCAGGGAAGTGCGATGTTCATTTTAAAGAAATAGCTGTATTCTGTGGATTGCTTATTGAAGCTTGAGACATTTATCTTTGTAACCCTGGAGTCATGGTTTATTGTTAGCATCTAAGCCAGTGAAAGTGACCTTTTTATTTACAACCTCTGAGATGTCGGTAATACTCATCCCATCCCCATCCCTATCCCCTATCCCCCCCCTCCCCTCCCCCTCCCCCTCCCTGTGCTGTTGGGCTAGTTGATCAGTGTGATGTGAGCACAGGTTTGGAATAGATCGACTTCTCCATTCCAAAATGAGTGGGGTTGCGGCTTGCGGGATCTCAGTTCCCCTCCCAAGGGACTGAACCCTCGCCCTTGGCAGTGGAAGCATGGAGTCCTAACCACTGGACCACCAGCGAAGTCCTGTTGTTTTTTTTTAACGAAACATTTGGTGAAAATGAAGTCAAACATCTAATCCATGCTTTTTATTATTATTTTTTAAAGCAGCAAAGCTCTTCAGAGTTGTCTATTCTCACTGTCTTCACTCCCTCTTCCCATTCTCAAACTCAGTCTAATCAGACTTTCGTCCCTCACCACTCCCTCAAAACTGCTTTTGTCAAGGCCACCTGTGGTCTCCACATGGCAGAAACTGCTTAATTCTCAGCGTCAGGACGGAAGTCCTGGCTTCCTGCGCACCGTGCTGGCTGTTCCCCCAGGCTCCCGGCTGCCTCCTTCTCTTCTCCCCATTCTCCTCGTACTGAAGCTCCCTAGGCTGTCCTTGGTCCCCTCCTCTACTCCGCTAACTCCCTGGGGGACCTCTTCCAGGCTCCTGACCCTAATGCAGTCGTGTACCGAAACCCCAGTTCACAGCCCCAGCCCGGGCTCCTCTCCAGAATCCAGACTCGTGCACTGGCTGCCGGCTGCCTCCTGGGCATCTGCTGGACACCGGCAGCTCACCCCGCAGTCTGCCCGGTCCTGCTTTCCCCACCTCACTCATTGGCAGCTCCCTCCTCCCAAGTGCGTAGGCCAGCGCCTTGGATAATTCTCACACTGCACATCCAGTCCAGCAGGAAATCCTGTTGGTTCCACCTTCAAAATATAGTCAGAATCTGACTGTTCAGACCACTGTCACCATATAAATTGTAATTCTCCTCCCTGCCCCACCACACTCCCAGTTTCCCTGCTTTTTTTCCCTTTTATCCAAAGGGCTTACTATTTTCTGTATAATCTACTTGTTCCTTATATGTATTGTTTCTTTTCTGTCTTATTCCACTAAAATGTAAGCTTGATGAAGTTGGGGATTTTTGTTTGTTCACAGATTTATTCCTACTGCCTAGAATAGTTCCTTGCAAACAGTGGGCGCGTAATAAGTATTTGTTTAATTGATTCTGATAATTTTGAAACGTGTATATAAAGCCCTTTGGGTCCTTATTGATTAGGTGGTAGTCATTGTATCATTGACAACAGCATTTATATACAGGATTGCAGTTTACAAAATGCTTTCACATATTCGTTTATTCAGCTAACACAAATGCCAGTCACTGTATCAGACCCCTGTACAAAATCCGTGGGTTCCTTGCTCTGGCCCCCAAAAGAGATAAAGATGCTATGTCTGTGTTCACGTTGGCTTGTCCCACTTTCACGGCCAGATCTTTCTCCACATCCCTACATGTAATTTATACTGGGTGTTCTTTCGGATGCTCTGTGGCTCCCTTCTCCCTGCCTCTGTTTGCTCAGGCTGCTCTTTCTAAATCACTCTGCTGATGGATGTGTGCATACACCTCTCTTCCTCCCTCTCTCCCTCTCCCTCTCCCTCCCTCTCTCTCCTCTCCCTCTCCCTCTCCCTCTCCCTCCCTCTCCCTCTCTCCCTCTCTCCCTCTCTCCCTCTCTCTCTCTCTCTTTTTCCTGTCTAATACGGTAGCAGGACTTTAGGGTTGCTTTTAAAAGCTGTGTCCTCACAGAGCTTTTACTTGTTTTTCCCTCTACCTCTATCCTCACATCTCCCTTCAAAAAAAGCAAAAAAGATTGTAAGTTCCCTCCCTCATACCCTCACAGGTGGTTTCTTTTCTCTCTCTTTTAACAACTTTATTGGGATAAAATTCACAGACCATAAAATTCACCCATACAGCTTTTTTCTTAAAATTCTTTATGGCTCTTACCTTGCTCACCCATGTGCTGTATTCAGTGTGTTTCTGTCCCTGCCCTCTGCCAAGCCAAGGGGACTCTGAACTGCAGGGAGTCGGCCTTGGTAGGGGTGCCCAGTTGGGCTTTCCTCGGTAAGTGAGGTTTGAATTGAACTTGGACTGGAGGCCTGCGTTCCTCAGATCTTGCAGGGCGTGTTAGAGATGGAGAAAAAGGCGGGGCCCTCCCGCAGGACAGACCAGAGGGTCGCTGTGAGATGAGACTGCTTACAGCAAGGGGAGCATGCCAGCCGGCAGGTGCTGCGCCCGGCAGCGGGCCAGGCGGACGTGGCGAGGACCAGCCAGCCTCACCTCTGCCTGCCCACGGAGCTGGGCCTTTTCGGATTCACCCTTGTGGTGAATGATTCCAGATGTTAAAGTGAAATTTCCTCAGAACTGTTGCATTTGAAGACCAGTGTAGTAAAGAGGGTGTGGGAGACTTACGGTTTGAAGAAAAACTACAGAGATGGCTGAAAGGCCCTAGAAAATTGAACAGTGTTGAAAGGAACGAGAAGCTGTGATTGTTGCAGTCGAGAAGGAGAAGCAATTTACCAGATCTTTTCACTCCATGATTGGGTTCTTCTTCGTTGGTAGAAAATTGAGTGAAAGACAAGCTGCCATATTAAATTACGAAAAAATTTTTTTAAATTTATTTTTTATTGAAGTATAGTTGAATTACAGTGTTGTGTTAATTACTGCTGTACAGCAAAGTGACTCATTTATACATATATATACATTGTTTTTCATATTCTTTTCCATGATGGCTTATCACAGGATATTGAATATAGTTCCCTGTGCTGTACAGTAGGACCTTGTTGTGTATCCATCCTATATGTACCGGTTTGCATCTGCGAATCCCACCTCCCAGTCCATCCCTCTCCCTCCCCCCTCCCCTTTGGTAACCACCAGTCTATTCTCTATGTCCCTGATTCTGTTAAACGACGAAAATTTTTTGGGTTAAATTCTGGAATGGGGTACATTAGAGGGTAACAAAAACCTAAAACTTTTTCCCCCTTATATCTGTCTTGCTAGTGTAATGCCAAAGCAGCAAGGTAGCTTAGATGACCTCTTACGGGAGGGTTACTAGAACTGGCCCTTCTGACAAGTCCTCAGCACTTTCTAAGTTGCTCTCCGGTGCCTCATTTTTCTCCCACTAGATTATCTAAGACGCGGAAAGGTGAGACAGCATTCCCCATCAGTCCCAGAAACCTGACCCAGTGCCCTGAGAAGACACAGGCCTGAGGCACCACGCCAGCTTTGGGTTCAAGAAGCTCTAAGGTCAGGGTGCAGCTCCAGTTTTCTCACTCTTGAGATGGGGGTGATGCCGCCGAGCTTGCAGGGCGGCTGGCGCTGGGGGGGGGGATGGCAGTAGTAGCTCACGTCTGGTGCAGATTCAGGGCCTGCTGTTGGTGGCCACTCCGATGCTGGGTTCAGCAGCAGACACGCTAGGAAATGCTCTAAATCAGCGAGTTACTCTTCCACATTCACACTCCGCGTAGACTTTGCCCTCTACCTGTCGTATTAAAATGAGGTCAAACGAAACAGAAAGAGAACTAAAACTCTTACATCAAAAATTCTACTTACTACAGAAAAAAGTATGAATCTCTTAAAAGGTTTTTGTCCCATTTTCTCCGGAAGCAATAGGGTGATATATCTGATGGTGGTCTTTCAGGCGTGTCTTCAGCTCGTGTGTTTTGCTAGTCACTGTACTGTAATTAGTGACTTGCCTTTGGGCAAGTTGGGGAAGCAGAGGCAGCTTAAAGGCCTGACCCGAGGGGGCCTATCACAGTCTCTGCCTCAGACATAAATTTCACTTTAGTTGACCCTTTGTGTTTCACCTTTATAAAGAAGTTCTTAAGCGGGGCATCACTGAAGAAAAGTAGCCATGTGTGTGGAAACGTGACGGTCATCACAACAGTCAGAACGCCGTTCCACGCCTTCCACGAGTCACAGCTGCTCTCTGGTGCATGAGGGGGAGGCAGTAGAAATGCTGGTTAAGGTGGAAGGTCAGTGATGGCTTATTCACCAGGGATGGGGCAGGCAGAATGGACACTGTGGGGTGGTCTGGACCTTGCAGGTAAAATTTCCCTCCCTCCGCTAATGTAGCAGGTCCAGCAGCAGCCCTGCTGTGGAAGGCGTGCTCGTGGGTTACGTTACACCCTCCTCAAAAGAGACCCTCCTCCCGGGCTGCACGGGGCCCTTTTTGGGGTACTTGGTTTACAGGGCTGCTGAGTGGCAGTTACTAAGTGCTACCCAGGTGTCATCTATGTGTAACCTGCCTGGTAGAGCTTGTTTGTAACAAGTGTACCTTCTTGGTTGGTAATTTAGCTGGATGCTAGGATAATTTGGGGTGGTATAGTTTACGTGTTAAATATGACTTAGAAATAACTGATTAGAATACAGTGTCATCCAGTGATAATGACAGTAGCTGCCGTGTAATGAGAACTTACTGTATGCTGGGCACAGTGCTCAAAGCTTTGTGGGGATTATCTAATTTAATACTCGCGGTGACTTCTTGGAGGAGCGCTGTTACTCTCAGTCAGCGGGTGAGGAGACAGCCTTGGAGGTGCCAGGGAAATCTGCCAGGCTCGCGCAGTGGCCTGGTGGTGTTTGGGCTTAACACGGGGACCCAGGGCGGTTGTGGTTGACCTGGCTGTGCGGGTGTGCTTTCTGCTGAGTAACGGGACGTGATCTTGGGGGAGCCTTACCCCTCCCCCGCCAGTTTGCTAACCAGTATTCATGCTGTACTTTTGATTTTTCTTTTTCTTAAGTTTAGAATATACATATATAGGATGTCTCTATGATTCACAGAAGAAATGGCCTGGAGACTAGCTGTCTCATTGGTGTAAACATCAAAGCGTAGTGCTGTCATCTGTTTGTACTTGTGTGTTGCATTTTTCTGACTTGTATACAGATATCCCCTACTCATCAAAAATTAGGTTTCTGCCACTTCGCTTTTATGAAAGACCTACCTGTTTTTGACAACCAAGAGAAATCCTAGGACGATTTCCACTTTTAGGAAAAAAGGCAAAGAGTGAAAATGCCGGTCAGTGTTTATTTTGCTGAGTGCCGTTACAGAGGCAGCACCCTCAGCAGTGACAGGGGCCCCCGCCAGGCTGCCTCCCCGGGAACCACACTCGGCATCTCCCCAGAGCTGTGCACTGTGTCTGAGAGCATCTCTGCTTTGTCTCTGTGCGTCAGTTAGCAAGATGTGTCTATCCTAAGGTGATTGCTTTGCTGCTTTACTCCAGTTTGGCTTAGGAAAGGTTTCCTTGGAGCACTCTACTTTGGGTAGCAGGAAATCTGGATGTGATGATGTTGGCTCTTTCCTATTGTGCTGTTGTACACTGGGTTTTTTTTTTTTTTTTTAACAAAATGTATATTTGTATTCACATCAGCAAGGGAGTTGGCTTTCTTTTATTATTATTTATTATTATTATTATTTTGGCTGCATTGGGTCTTCGTTGCTGCGTGCGGGCTTTCTCTAGTTGTGGCGAGCGAGCTTCTCATTGCGGTGGCTTCTCTTGTTGTGGCTTGCGGGCTCTAGAGCTTAGGCTCAGTAGTTGTGGCGCACGGGCTTAGATCCCACATGCTCCGCGGCATGTGGGATCTTTCCGGACCAGGGATTGAACCCGTGTCCCCTGCACTGGCAGGCGGATTCGTAACCACTGCGCCACCAGGGAAGCCCCGGGAATTGGCTTTAGAGAAGAGATGTGTGCGTGAAGGTCACTCACTTTACACAGGTTCTTTGCTTTGACAAAGGAATCCCAAAGGGCAGCGCCACGGCAGCTCGTGGGGGAGACCTGCTGTCTCTGGGTCACTACCTCCTTGATCGGAGGCTTCAAGTGGGATGTGCCGCTCTCAGGCAGGAAGGCAGACAGTTCTAACTGATACCCGGTAGTGAGGCAATAGGATTTTATTTCAGTAATGACAAAGCAAGATGGACCAAATGAAAAGGAATTGAGAAAAGCAATCGATCAACTATGGAGTGGAGGCAAAGATGCAGGAACACGTGACTGACCCCCGGGTCGGTCCCAAGCGGGGTCTAGGAAGGCTAACCGCCTTCACATGACGGCAGGCAGGCTGTTGGAATGAGATGTTTCCTGGTTTACTGTTGACTCGGTGCAACTTCCTCACCCGTTCCCCACCCCAGCTTCTCAGATTTTCACTGACTCAACCTGAACCTCACTTGTCTTGTGAGTCACAGTATTAAAGGGCTTCCTTTTCTTTCTTTCTTTTTTTTTTTTAACATCTTTATTGGAGTATAATTGCTTTACAATGGTGTGTTAGTTTCTGCTTTATAACAAAGTGAATCAGCTATACATATACATATAAGGGCTTCCTTTTCAATCCTCTAAAATCTTAAATTGCATTAAGTTAAAATCAGTGTTTGTTCACTTCACAGCATTGTCGTTCCTGATTATCAGCTTATGTGGAAGAGTTCGTACTTGGAGAACTTTATTTGGGAATTAACAGGGCTTCTTGGAAGATTCAGCTTTCTCAAACTGATTCATATAGTGAAGGATTTGTGACGGGCTCCCTATGAAGGATCGTATTCTGTCAGTTAACAAAAAATCTTAGTTATTAAAACAAGTAAAACCCATTTAATGTAATTTAAGCACATTTTTCAAAAACTTTATGGTGGGTGTTATTCTTCCATAGGTGTATCAGCGATCCGAACTGTGAGAACAGATTTCAAGCCGTCTTGGAACTATGAACTCCTTCAAAGCTGGGGCTGGTGGAAGAGTGTTTGCTTTTCCTGCCACGTGCTGGATCAAGACGTGGCTCTTGCCCTGTATTCCTGGGCCGTGGGGAGTTCATGCCGTGGGTGCTCAGCAGGGGCTGAGTTCGTGTCTGTCTGCTTCATTGTCCTGCCTGTGGCCACACGCCTGGGTCCTTGGGGTGCTGTGCCTGCCTCTCCTCCCTACACGAGACGCCTTGCAGAGCTGCCCGTCACTGTACCCAGCCAGCGGGGGGTGGGGGGTAGTTGCTACAGGCAGCAGAGGGTCTCCATCATGGGGGGGGGCGGGGGGAACTTCCCGGGATCGGAGCTGCTGTTCGCTCGGGAGGGAGGAGAGCGGCCCCTAGTGTCCTCTGCATGTCATTTGGCCTTTGGGCTCCCATTTCCTCATTAGTAAATGTACTGTTTGGACTGGATAATCTGAAAGACCGTTTCCAGTTCTCCATGTGTGATTGCCAAGGGGCTGAGGCCATGTCAGGAGAGAGGCTGGGTGATGCCCGGGTCCGGGGGGAGGGGGAGGCCACGCAGGGCACACGCGGAGGGGAGCGGGCTGAGCGGGCTTCCCGCTGCCCTCGGGCTGCTGCCCTGTGACACAGCCCTCTTTCCTGACACGGCCCCTCCCGGGCACTCCTTCCAGCCTGTCTGATCTTATTTCCTCTCTTGATAAACAAACCAAAGGTAGGGCGGGGGTGGGGGGGTGGTGGGGGCAGTCAGTTTCTCATTTCACAACTGTTTTCAGTCAGTTTCAGCCGGAGATCCTCCCTCCACCCCCAGTGCTTCCTGGCAAAGCCTTTTCCTGTTTAAAGGGAACACTGGGCTCCCAGTTTTCCCTTGCAGTTGGGACCTCATATTTGCCGGTGGTTGCCCTTGATTGGTTGATTGATTCATTGCCTTTATGGAATCAAGAGAAGTTTTATAGGGGACAATCTTGGGTTGTAGAAGAATGAAGAGATTAGGAAAAATTTTCTAATTAAAGTTTAGCTATCTAAGGGCTAAAGCTTTATTCAGTCTTTTTTTGGTGGCAAATAACCCAAGGTTTTGAATATATTCTTACCTTAGAAAAAAGTAAAAGCCCTCCCAGTGGAGAGAGTAACCTTTCCTGATGACTGGTTGTTGAGTCAGCCGTGCTTACTGCGTTCCCTTTTGTGTTCCCTGTCTGTGTCGGGGCTTGCGAGGCAGCGGTTAACCAGGTGGAGGTAGACCGTGCCTTCCTGGGCCCTCCCGTCCAGCGGGGAAGATGGCAGTGAGCAGATACACGTGCGAGGCTCACTTATTAGAAGGCTAGCAGGCTCCTGACCTAGTCACCTGGCTGGAGCCAGGGACCCCGGGGACAGTAGCAGCTGGTGGGGGAGATGGGGGTGGGGAGGGAGTATCCCACCCAGGGTTGAGCGAGGGCCTGAATAGCTGAAAGACGGGTGTGGTGGGATTGAGGGGAGCACAGGGGCGACGCGGGGCAGGGGGGAGGCAGGCAGGGCCCAGACCTGCAGCAAGCTCTGTGAGCATTTAGATGCTATTGAAGAGCCATGCAAAACTGTTGAGGAATCATCAGCAGGGGAGTGATGGGATTGTGTTGATTTTGGAGGAGATGGTACCGTGGGGCTGGAGGGCTGGAGAGGTGGCGAGTGGGTGGAGGAGACCAGCTGCAGGAGCAGGGGAGCGATGGTGGTCTGCATCGGAGGGACGGGGATGGGGATGGGGGGGGGCTCGGGGAATGGTCTGAGGCTGCAGCTGCAGGTCAGGGTGTGTGTGGTGCGGGACTCCGAGTGGGTGTCAACCCCACAGTCGCTGGACTGCAGAGTCCCGCAGGGCCAGCCAGTGGGCCTGCGCCCGCTTCTCTGAGCCGGAGGGCGGCAGTGCCCGTCTGTCCGCAGCATGGTGTCCCGGTGCTGGCGCACTGTGGCGTCCCAGCCAGTGTTTGCTGACTCGGCAGCTTTTTGTTGAGGGCGTGGGAAGGAGAGGTCATTTTACTCTTTCTAAAATTTAGAATAGTGATGTTGTCTTACTTCAGAATCTACCAGTTCATTATCACCATGAAAAGCAAACATTATTTTAAGCATTACAGCCGATCTGTTTTCTTCAAGCTATCCATAATGTCTGTCTTCTAATCTTAATATAAATGATATTTAAAATGAATCCCTAATGGTGTTTTGGTGGTTGTGGTTTTGCTTTGCATCCTGCATGTTTTAAGAGTGTGTGACAAGCTGTGTTGCACCCCAGTGGATGTAATTCATAAAATTTTGCCGATAACATTTTGTATTCTGAGGAGCATTGCAAGCTCTAGGCTTAGTGGAGGAGCATTTATGCTTTTCAAGTGCTGCTGCCCTGCTTCCTCCCAGTAAGCTCTAGCTCCAGTTTCCTAGCCGTAGCCTGGTTCTCTCCTCCCACCCACCCCCAGGTCAGCTGGCTGTTCTGAAGGGATACTTTTTTGAAAACGTGAAACAGCAGTAGAATCTTGTGAGAAAAATCAGTTTGGTCTGTTCACTGTCTCAGGCTCTGCAGCAGTAACTGTGAAGTGTCTCCATCACTGCTCCCTTCCCCACCCCACCCCACCCCATCATCCCTGGGTCTTTCCACATGAGTAAGTGGCACCCACTCATCAAGTTGCCCAGGCTCGAAACCCAGCAGTCATCCTGGAGTCTCCTCTTGCTTCACCCATGTCGCAGGTGACTGCGCCTCCAGAGGGAAACCGGATGCGGCCTCCTCGGGGCTCCAGGCCCGACACCCCGAGCCCCGCTTACCTCCTGTGGGAAGCGGCGTCCCCCAGCTCTCCTTCCATGCTTGCCCTCATGGCCTGTTTTCCAAATGGCGACAGATGATCTTTAAAAAGAGGTTAAAAACTTTTTTGGAAACAGTTTCAAACTTACGGAAAAGTTGCAAATAACAGTATAAAGAAGTGCCTCAGGGAGTTGAGAGTAAGTTGCCTGCATGGTCCCCCTCCCCGCTGAAAGTTTGGCGTGTATTTCCTGCAGCCCCGGCTGCTCTCTAGCCCCAGGTCGGGAGTATGACATTGACACGGAGCTAGCAAGGGATCACCCAGCCCCAGTCTGCTGTTCTCTTGTAGCAGAGGAGCCTGAGAACCAACGCTCACTTGACTTCCGTGCTGTCTTCCTCTCTCCCTTCTGTGGGGACTCTGGCCTCTCCTGACTTTCATGACTGAAACCGTTGCGGGCCAGTCATTTTGTAGAATATCTCTTCAATTTAGGTTTTCCTCCCGTTTCCTCATGATTAAATTCAGCTTTTATAACTTTGCCAGGAAAATCACAGAGGTGACACTGTGTTTTTCTCATTGCGTCCTTTGGGGTGGCACGCACAGTCTCACCCTGATCGCATCACTCTGATCGCTTGGTTTAGGTAGTGTCTCCCAGACAGCACTGCGCAGGCACTGTTTCCTCTGTTTGATCAGCAAGTATTTCGTTTGGATGTACTTTGAAGCTATGTAAATATCCCATTTCTCATCAGATATTTTAACATTGATTTATTTAATATCAGTGTGTACTCCTGATTTTGTTTTATTTAGTGGGCTGGATAATCTGTGACTATCCGTATTTATTTTGATTCACTCCCATTCTTTGAGCGCTTTCTTATTTTCGGGCACGAGAAGATGTTCCAGGCTCACCTGCGCTTCCCTGACCCACGTCTGGACTTGATGGAGGTGTCCTGGTCCCTTAGCTGGAGAATGGTATTTAGAAACCAAGATCTGTCACTAGTGATGCCTCTTGCTGCTCGGGTGTTGCCGCCTCCTGGCCCTCTCCAGAGGCAGAGCTAGGGCTTCTGTATGTGTGTGCACACCCATTTATGTCTGCATCTTTTCTGCGTCCACATACTGAAAACCACGAGCTCACACTGATACCTCCACTTCTAATCCAGTGCTGTAGGGTCTGTTCTCCCTTTTTCGTAACTCCCTCTTCTGACAGTGAGGAAGCTGGCCCCCGTTATCCTGAACCTGTTTACTGATGTGATCAATCCTTCTGTATGTAACAATCTCCTGTCCCCGGACGGACGTCCTCCTTACCCCAGCATCACCCAGTTTGGGCTCCGACCCCTGTTCCCGTTGGGCTCTGCCTAAAGGAGGCGCTAGAGGGAGACGGAGGTGGGGGTGGGCCTTGCAGCTTCCTGCCGGCTTCCCTCCTCTGTGGCACCTTAGCAGCCAGCCTCCTCCTGGCAGGAAGTGTCTTCTGGTAGTGGGCAGCTGGTCCCGGTTTGGGCTTTTCCCTGCACTTGCAGAGACCCCAGCATTAGCTGGCGAGTGCCCCTCTCAGCTCCCTGGGTCCCAGCCCTTAGGGCCCGCCTTTGTGCTTAGAGACCCCAGTAAACGGCAGCAGCAGCCAAGCCTCAAGAGTTTCAGCTGGGCGGGGCCCTTGGCCCAGGTTTCACAAATCCCAGCTTCTGCCTTTGGTTCCCCAATCCTAAGCCTAGCATTTGCTTCCTGCAGCTGCTGTCTCATGATAATCCAGTGCTCCCTTTTAACTTTTTTTTTTTTTAAGTCTTTATTGAATTTCTTACAGTATTGCTTCTGTTTTATGTTTTGGTCTTTTGGCCGCTGGGCATGTGGGATCCTAGCTCCCTGACCGGGGGTCGACCAGGGATCGAACCCTCCACCCCCTGCATTGGAAGGCGAAGTCTTAATCACTGGACCGCCAGGGAAATACCCCCTTTCAACTTTTTTGGTTACCTAGTTAACAGTCCTTTCTGTTACATTATCTTCAAATAACTGGTGTGGTTTCTGTCTGTTGACTCTACCCAGTCCAGATGGTGGGGTCACCTTGTATTTGTGTTGACACTGATTGACACCCCATTTGAAATGTCACTCTTTTTCCTTTTCACGGGTGTAAGTCCTTCCGTCTTTCTTATTAGTCTTTCCTGTCAGAGTGATTTCATGGCCTCTCAGTACTTGTATGGTTCGTGGGGTGGTCTGCTGCTGTGATTTAATTTTCTATTCTGGTTCTAGCTAATGCAGTCTTAATGATTTTTATATAGCACTACAATATTTTTACTGTATCCTCAGAACTGTTTGAAAATATTTAATATTTTTCAAAAATAATGCTTTCCTTCTGGATCCTTTTTAGTGCTCTCTATTTTTAAACATTAGGTTTTGTTCACATAGTTGATTTCCTGTTGTTTGACTCTTAGTTTCTTTATCTTTCCAAGCTTTCATTTGGGGTGTTTCCATAGTTCTTCCCCCGTTTATCAGACTGGCCCTGATAAAGCCGTGTTCATGCGTTTCAGGGAAATTGTACAGGGCTGTGTAAAATGCATAAGCAACAGAAACAGGTTCTATAAAAAGAATAAGAGAAAAACTTGTCGAGGAACATCAAGTAAGACAATTGATGTGGAAAGAAAAGATGAAGAGAAAGCTAGCCAGGTCTCATCCGCCACAAGGGACTGCACGCTTCTCTGCCTCAGCCCTCACTGAGGTGGGAGGAGGGACTTTCTGCCTGTTTTAGGGATGAGAAAACTTAGTCACAGAGGAGCAGACGACTCTCCTAAGATGGCACGGCGACCAGGTGTCCCGCGTAGGACTTGACCCTCTTGAGTGGAAGGAAGCCAGGGCTTTTCCCTGGGCCCCTCCTGCCAGATCGGGCAGGAGTAAACAGAACTGGATAGCGTGTCGTTGGACCACTTACATACACACAGATCGCTACCACTAGAAATTAAGAGAAACACTTCACACCGTGCTCCAACGTACTCTGAACAGCAGATGAATAATGGGTTGACTATTTTAAAAAGCCATTTGGCCAAAAATAGGATTGACTGTCAGATTGTTAACGAGTCATAACTTTCTAAGCCTTAATAAGAAAATGACAAAGGAAAAATGAATTTGATTTTATTAAAAATGATACTTTTATTGGAAGTAATAATTGCTATAAAATAAAAATAGCATAGTTCAGATGAAAAGAGGCAACAGAATGGAGGAATAGTGTTTACAGCTGTTAACGTGTGACAGAGCCAAAGTAAAGCGCTTACACAGTTGATTAAAAAACATCAAGATGTGATTAATGAGCAAGTGTCATGAATGGATAATTAACATCACGGGGCACAGCCGGATGTGGCAGAACACCGCCTCGCCAGGCATCAAAGAACTGCTGATTTCAAAGGAAGACGAGACGTCAGTGTGTGGCTGTGAGGGGGGTGTGACTCAGGAGATGCAGCTTGGAAGGCAGGTCAGGAACCAGATAGAATGTTAGCGCCCTTTGGAGAGTCCTGGAGTTTCATCCTCAAAATTAATTTAAAATAGTAAAAAATCTGTGTGCATGAAAAGTTCATTGCAGATTTATTCACCGTAAGAAAATAATATAAAAAAACATTTAACCTCTCCATTCAGTAGACACAATTATAAATTGTTGGTGTGTCAACTTAGTGAAATATTACGCAACTGTTAAAATGTTAGTTGAGTGGTATAGAAACATGAAAAATGTAAGAAATGAGATAAAAGCAGAATACACAAAAATAGCTATATAAACATTGACCGTGTCTACGGTCAGGGGCTGGAATGGGAACATGTGAAGTTAAAGTGGTTCATGGCACAATTATGGGTGGAATTTTCTTTGATTTCCATGGAAATTGCTGTTTGATTTGCACGTTTAAAACAGTGGCCAGCAGGTTTCGTGAGTCTTTGGGATTTTTGTAGAAGAGTCCAGAATGCTGTGTTGAACCCTTGCCAGAGCGAGTGTTTCGGCAGTGTACACCAAGTGTGATCGTGACATGGGTCCCTCACAGGTGAGCGGAGCGGCATCATCTCCTTCCCAGACTCGCTGTCCTGGTGGTGGTTTGTTGGGATTGTTTTTCTTCACAGTAAAATGGAAGGTACCATTTTGCCTTCCATGGAAGGTTCCCCCAGAAGATGCCAAGAGAGGTTGTGATCTTTAGTGGCTGTTTAAAGTCTGTATTTCCATAAGGATTTTTGGGAATGGATATCTTAGGTGATATTTGAAAGAAAGATGAACCATAGGTGACCTTTAAGTTCTAGCTCAAGGGTTTTCTTTAGCCTGGCTTCCCCGCCCCCCGCCCTAAGTAAGTCAGGGCCTGTGTGTTCTGTTCCCTAATCTCTGTGCCAATGGGTATTTACCGTTCTTGGTGCCTATTAATAGGCACCAAGAACCTTGTGGTGCTCTGGCTTTTGTTCCTTGGATCATTGAACCATGGTGGTCAAACCTTGGTGGTACTAAGCAACTATTTAAGGAGAAAAAAATTTGGAGTTAGATTCATAATATGGAGCTCAGTTAGAAGCCCAGAAAATACCGGATTGCAGGTTTGGGGGGAGATAATTGTAGATGCACGTGTAGTTACAAGAAACAACACAGAAAGAGCCCTGGTACATTTTGCCCATTCCCCCCACCATGGGAATGTTGTGAAGCTGTAATCGTGGAGGATTTGAAAAAGATCTGTAGAGAACAAATAAAAGTCTGCATAAACATAGGGATTTAGATCTGAAGGTGGAAAGAGGAGAAGGTGTAGGAGATGTCACGGAGCGGCTGCTAGACCGAGGGTGGGTGCTCAGCGCTTGGGTGCTGCTTCTGGAGTCTCACAGCGCGGGGCTTCTGGTCCTGGGGCTGCTGTGACTAATTACCACCAACTGGGGGCGTAAGGTCGCAGAGATTTTTCTTCTCTCTCACAGTTCTTGAGGCTGGAAGTCCAGAGTCAAGGTGTCAGCAGAGCCATGCTCCTTCTGAAGGCTCTGGGGAGAGTCTGTCCCCGTCTCTTTCAGCCTTTGGTGGTGGCGGCAGTTTTTGGCGTTCCTTGCTTGTAACTGAATCACTCGAATCTGTGCCTCCATCTTCACGTGACTTTTCCCCTTTCTGTGTCTCTGGTCCGGATCTCTTATTTTTATGCAGACGCCAGTCATGCTGGATTTAGAGCCCACCCCATTCCTGTTTGTGACTTCATCCTAACTTGATTACATCTGCAGAGACCCCACTTCCAAATCAGGTCGCATTCACAGGTTTTGGGGAGACACTGTCCAACCCAGTCCCTTTCCACAGAAAGTTGGCTCGGTTTTCTTCTTCCTGAAATGTGGATGGTCATGGAATGAATCTCAAGAACGTGTGTGCGGACCTCGTGGGAGCGGTGTGGAGTGCTGCTCCCAGCCCTGCCCCCGTTACTGTCAGGGGCTCTGCGCGTCTCTCAAGGGTGGTTGCCCGTTGTCGTGGAAACGCCTTGTGTCCCCCCCCCCCCCCCCAGCTGCCCTGTGGCCCTGAGAGCTGGCAAGTGGTGCCCAGAGCTCACGGACCTGGTGAGCCGGTGCCTGTGCCGCCCTGCAGAGCAGACGGGTGCCCAGCGGGGAGAGCTCAGCTTTCATGATTTTTCCAGGGGATCTTTGTTGTGATGGTATTTGTTATAACAGATATTGAAGTACAGGTGCCAGTATGAACATCCACGCTAATTTGGCATAAATACCGACTTCCCAAATGTTAATGACTTTACAGATATTAAGTGTCTTAAAAAGTATTCATTCATTTAAAAAGTAAAGTTTTTTTCTAAAGAAAGTGTAACTTAATGGAATGCCCCAATCAATTAAATTTTTATCTGTTGTCAACTTATTAAAGTTGTTAATTTTACTTTTTTTAACTTGTAGCTAAACCATTTACACAACTGGTGAAGGAAATGCAACTTCATCGAGAAGACTTCGAAATAATTAAAGTAATCGGAAGAGGTGCTTTTGGTGAGGTAAGATAAACTTATTTTTGTTCATTTTGCCTAGCAGCTCCCATCAGCAGTTTTAGGGTCCTGTACATTGATTTTGGGACGAGGTAATTATTGGTATCATTTGGAGAGTTCTTGGTGGATAAAATCTGAAAGATAGAGTTAAGAAGAGAAAAAACAAAAGCTGGTGACTGGTGAATTGCCCTGAAAATTGTCTTGACCAAAATAGTTCTTTCTGACAGATAAGTTTTTAAAAACATCCGTTTGTCAATCAAAAAAAGTCTTGGCTGCGGTTTTCAAAAAAAATACAAGAAGCGTTGCATCGGAGTGGTGTTCACTGTCGTAGCTTGCCCACCGTCCGTCAGTCCTCACGCGGTTGTGAGTCCCGCCCCCTGTGTCTGGAGGAGAACAGCTTGTGCACCTGGTCCTTGTGACCCGCCCTGCGCGGCCCCCCCGCTCCGCCTGGAGCTGCTGTCCCTCCTGCCGGCTCCGAGCCCAGCCTGCCTGGGTGTGTTTACAGTCAGGCGCTTGACTGAACTACAGTAACTCCTCTCCGTAGGTTTTGCCTGTGGCGCGCCCAGGCTGCGGAGCTGTGCGTGTGGGTTAATGAGAGGCTCTGTGTCACATCCAGCAGCGCGTGTGCTCTGTCCAACACAGCCCTGCCGGACGTGACTCTAAAGTGCTGCAGAGTGGGAGACAGCATTTGTCGTGCACGGCGTACACTTCATATTGGGCAAAATATACGTGGAAGAAAGCAAAGCAGGAATTTAACGAGATAGCTGCTTTGTTCTGAAGTAGCTCAGGAGTGGAAACCAGGCCTGTGATCTGTCTTGGAAAACATCTCAATATTTTTGGTGATTCTTCTGCTACCAGCACCTGATGACAGCCCTACTTTATTTGCAGGGCTTCAGTAGAATACACCAAAAGAAAACATTCCTACGAAAATGCTTTCAAAATACTCGAGTGAGAAAGCTCTGGCCTGGCTGAGTGAATGTGGGCAGTTGTGTGTTGTGCCCTCATTTCTTCCTTGGAAACTGCCCTGACCTCAGATCAGACCCCAGCCCCACGCTCTGTGGCGAGCCCCGTCTCTCGTCCTCATACCCTCCTCTCCCTCACCCAGCCTGGTCTTCATACCCACCCCTTCCCCAGCCCACTGCTAAGAGCGCATCTCACCAAGGAGTGGGTAGAGGGGAAGTAGCGCCACCGGGGGGCTGCTTTGGTGGCAGCCTTGTCCTCTGGGACGGCATCTCCTCCCAGGCCGACCTCGGAACGACCCTGGATCCAGGACTCCCCGACGGAATTCAGCTCTGGGCTGGGATGGGACAGGGAGGTTGTTGGGTTTTTCTTTTTAAATATTAAGGTATACTTCCATGTAAAATGCACAGATCTAGGTGTATGGTTTGAGTTATGACAGATGTCTACACCTGTGTAAGCAGCACCCCAGTCTATACAGAGCATTTCTATTCCCTAGAAAGTTCCTTCCTGTTTCTTTCCAGAGCCTCCGCCTCCTGTAAGCCCCACCCTTCCCCAGGTGGCCACTCTCCCGATGGCCACCAACAGGGAAAAATTGAATTCTGCATAGAAGTAACAGATCTCTGAGCTCTAGGTAGGATGTGATGAGGTAAGGGAAGGTTTTTGTTGTTGCTCAGTGAGAAGAAAGAGGAAGCCTTTGAAAGCTAAACCCAATTCAATTCGCTGTATACTTTCACCGACTGGCTCCCTTGTACCAGGAGCTGTGCCGGGCTGCTGGACACAGCGCTGAGCAAGGCCCAGGCCCACGCGGAGCTCCGCAGTGACAGCGAGCCCGTTAGGGTGTTGGGGGCCAGGGGCAGGGAGAGACTCCAGGGCAGGAGCCAGGCGGCCTTTGGGAGGAAAAAAGGAAGCACAGGAGAGAGCATTGTTGTGTCAAAACAGCTGGCGGTTACTTTTAGTACTCTTCTTTGCCAAAGGACTTGATGCGAAACTCAGTTCCTGAGTTTAAAGAAGATAACATTGATCACTTTTTAGCTCTTCCCAAATTAAGAGAACGTGTTCTCGGAGCCCCCCCTTTGCCTTTGCTCCCTCTCCAGGCTTTAGCAGCTACTTTGTGCATTCCCCACCCCCTCCCCCTCCATCGTCTCTCCCTGGGCCCTGTGGCCTGCGCTCAGCACGCCAGCCCTCCGTGCCCAACTGCTCCGGCCCCTTGGCCAGTCTGGGTCCCCTGCACGCGCGCGCCAGCCTTCCGGCCACAACTAGAATTCCGGGCTCTGTGGCTTGTAGTCCCGCCACCGCGCTGCCCCCCTGGGAGAGTCTCGTAATCACGTACCTGAAATGCGGCCAACTGCAGCCTCTCTGTCTCTGACAGCACCACGTGGATCACAGAAGTGAGGATGCCCTTAATCATTGTTGCATCCAGGGTGTTCTTCACATACGGTTCTGATTGAATGATGGGCCAGGGAAGGGTGAGAGTCTGTGTGCGCACTCACCTTGGTGCACAGGTGTGTGTACCTGTGCTGCTGAGACCACGGCACGGGCTGCTCAAGAGCCCTGCCCCTGAGAAAGAGCTCGCGGAGTCCGATTTGAGGGGAGCGTATGAAACGCTTACCTCAGCGGAGTTTAGCAAAACGTTTCTAGATGATTATTCAAACAAGGATTGGAGTCCTGGGGCATTGCCCTTTTTCTGGAGCACAGTGGCTTTGAGAACACCTTCGTCCTCCCCTCAGCATCTCGGGGACAGCGGCCCAGGAAGTTCCTGAGACGCTGCCACCCTTCTGGAGGCTCGTTCCTCAGCTCCCGGGGTGCGGTGCCCAGGACCGTGCTTTCGGCGTGACAGCAGCTCCCCGCAGATGACTGTGCGCCGAGCAGCCCAGGCCTCGCGTGCTCTCACAGACGTGAGCCCCTGGAAGCCTTGCGGCCGCTGGCTACACCGCTGACCCACCGGCAAGACGAGAAGTCAAGGCCGGAGCGGGGGGCCTGGCCCCAGGGCGGGCTATGGGGGCGCCACTTGAACCCCACCTGCGTGACCCAAGGCCTGTGTGTCCAGACACTGTGCCCTGCCGTCTCTCTTGTTCCTAGAATGACTTAAAGAAACAAAGCTTTGAAAGCTTTGTTTAGAAACGGTTTCAAATTAACAGAACAGTTGTATGAATACAATGGTTCAAAAACAGTCTAACCCTTTACCCAAATTCCCTTTTGTTAGCATTTTATCTCATTTTCTTGATCGTATTATAGTGTGCTGCTCTCGCTGGAGCTTGCTCCCTCCCTCCCTCCCTGTGTGTGTGTGTGTAATTTTTACTGAACCACTGTGGATACGTTGCTTATGTCAAGCAAGGCCCTCTACCCCTAATACTTTAGTTCCTGTTCTGATAGGGATGGTCTTTGACATAACCATAGTTCATAAACTTAAATTTAGAACTGATAGAACACTTTTTATCCAATCTGCTGTCTTATACCAGTTTGGCCCAGTGATGTTCTTTGTCTTACCTTTTCCCTCTTGTACTGGATCTGGGCTGGCATCAGGTATTATACTTAATGGTCATGTTCCAGAATCACTTTTTAATGTTTTGTAAAATTATTTTGATTTGTATTTCTTTGCTGAAGTGTCTAATTTTGGAGAGATTTATAGGATTATCATCTCTCTTTGAAGGAATTCAGACTAAGTTTTTGGCTAGGAAGAAGCTTCTGGTAAACCAAACAAGGTTCTCTAAAAATTATTTCTTTTATAGGTCGTTGTACAGTAGAGAAGGTTGTTGTTTTTGGTTTTTTTACATTAAATTTTACTTGTCTACTTATTCTTTTTTTTTGGCTGCGTTGGGTCTTGATTGTGGTACGTGGGCTTCTTGCGGTGGCTTCTCTTGTTGCGGAGCATGAGCTCTAGGCGCGTGGGCTTCAGTAGTTGTGGCGCACGGGCTTAGTTGCTTCGCGGCATGTGGGAACTTCCCGGACCAGGGATCGAAACCGTGTCCCCTGCATTGGCAGGCGGATTCTTAACCACTGCGCCACCAGAGAAGTCCTCGTCTACATATTCTTGGTTTGATACATGTTTTCCATGGACAAATACATTCTTTTTCCTTCTACGTATTTTATCAGAGCCATCTTGCATGTTTTCTGGAAATGGTCTGTGCCCTAATAGGCCTCTTGTAAAGAATCAAACTTCCTGTGTTCTGCGTCTCATTTCCAGCAAGATCTGGATCATTCATGAGGCTCAACATTTTCAGAATTTCATTATTTTCCTCAAAGGTTAACAACTCTACCATTCTTGCCAAGTTAGACCTTTTGTGTAGTAACTACTATGTGATTTTTTTTTTTTTTTAACTCTAGTATCTCAGCTATCCAGATTAGAGCTAATTCCCAGGAAGAAACAGACACTTCTAACATGATGACAGAGTGTGTGCCCAGAATTCTTGTTCTTAGACATGTCGGAGAGCCCACAAAGCCTTTATTTACGCACCGTTTATTTTTAATTTATTCAGAGTCGTAGCGAGTTTGGTCAGTGGTTTCTAAGACCGTAGCGAATAGACAGCAGCTTAGGTGTGGTGTGACCGTAGCGAATAGACAGCAGCTTAGGTGTGGTGTATCATGGAGTGGCAGTGAGAGGGGTGACTGAGGGCGATGGCCGGAGGGCGATCTCGGTGCACTCGTGGGGAGGGGGCCCTGGCTGGGAGCCCTGCAGAGGAGGGCAGGTGCCTCTGGCCATCTGCAGGCTCTGGGGCCACATCAGGGCACGTTCGTGGTGGACCCCCAGCCCCGCCCGTTGTCATCAGGCTCCGGGAGGATTATATCTAATTATGACTATCAGTATAATACAGTCCTAAAAGGCACACGCCTGAGGATGAGCCTCTGCCGCTTCTTAGGCGTGTTGTTTAACCCCTCTGGGCCTCTGATTTCACATCTGTAAAGTAAGGATATTAGAAATAGCCACCACCCAGGGCTCTGGAGACGATTAGCTGAGAGGGTGCATGTCCGTTGTTCGGCACAGCTCCAGGCATGGGAAGTGTTCCGTGAGTGTCAGCTCTCATGGTCACTTCAACGATGTTGTTGTGTGGTGGTGTTGTTTAGAAAGCAAGGAAGTAGGTGATTCACTTTTAGAACTCTTTGTTCCAACCCTGCTGTGTGGCTGCCTGCCATTGGCAGCAGAAAGGCTCAGAAGTTATTATCACTGCTTATGGTTTTGTGAAGGGGACTGAGGTCAACGAATGACTGATTTATACAGGGTAGGATGTACCGTATGATGGTGCAGACATCACATCTGGTGTTGGTAGTAATGGAAGAGCTCATTTGAAATTTGATGAAGACCAGGAGTCCCAAGAGGACTTCCTGGAAGAGGTGGCATTTGAGTTGTACCTTGAAGAATGTGGGTGACAGCCAGCACGCTAAGGGCTAATAACTATGTGCCTAACCATTCTGAGCACATTAACTGTGTTGACTCATTTGATCCGCACAGCAATCTTAGGCCAGTCCTACTGTTATCCATTTCCTAGTTGTAGAAACTGAGGCACAAAGAAGTGAATTTGCCCAAGTTACACTCCAGAGCCCCCCCCAGGTACTCACCAACCCAGTGAAGAAAAGATCCCGGAGGTAAGCCCGGGCACGTGCAAAGGCTGGCCGTGGGCATGAGAGGTAGACATGGGCATCGGTGGAGGCAGGTAGGCGTGAGCGGGGATGGAGCCCTTGAATGCAGGAGGGGAGCTTGGGAGCCACTGACGAACTTCAAAAGCCATTACTGTGAAAATCCCCAGACACACCAGAGTAGAGGCCAGCAGACCCCCGTGTGCACCGGTGCTCAGCACTGAAGCGTTTTGGACTGAGCAGGTGAGATCATTCAAGCTGCAGTGTGGTTAAAATCAAGTTTTGATGCTTAAAAGGGCAAATCTTTATTCACATAGAAAACTTTACTTTCCTTAACAGGTCATTTTCCAGGGTTTCCAGGCAATTAAGATTTCACTGTAGTTATATGAAATGTGCTGACCTTTTGTGTTCCGTTAACTAAATTTTTGTTAAACTCCCATTTGTGTGGCAGGTTGCTGTTGTCAAAATGAAGAACACTGAACGCATATATGCCATGAAAATCCTCAACAAGTGGGAGATGCTTAAAAGAGCAGAGGTAAGTGTGGAGCATTAAATAAATAAGTAAACAGGGGTTTATATGCAAGGAAAGGGGTGATGAAGCCCAGCTGGGTAAGACCACGTCTGGGCCTTCCTTCCTTGACAAGAGCAGGCCACCCTTTGTAAACAGGACCTCAGCCCCCTCCCAGTGCCGTCTGCCTTGGTGCTGACTCATTACCAGGTAGGTGCCCTGCTCGTGAGCTCCCCCTCAGGTGTGTCTGCAGGGGCAGTTTAAAACCTCCATGGAGGGACTTCCCTGGCGGTCCAGTGGTTAAGGCTCCACACTTCTACTGCAAGGGGCCCGGGTTCGATCCCTGGTCGGAGAACTAGAATCCTGCATGCCTGTGGCGTGGCCAAAAAAAACCAAAACAAAACAAAACCCTTCAGGCATTTATCTCAATTCTGCTCCCTCTGCAGAAGGAATTACTGAATTTGGAAATGTTTTGTACTCCCTCCTCGAGGGGAGTGAAGATTATAAATAAAAGTAGATGGCTGCTGCATGGCAGCCTCTGACCCGCTTTTTCTTTCTTCTTCGTCCATCCCTGTGGCGGCTGTTCCGTGCCCCCGACCCCGCTCTCCCCAGCCCCTCACCCAGCCCCCACTGAGACACAGGCTCTCCCTCTGGTCCTCGCCAGGCTCGCCTCCGCTGCCTCCCAGTGTCTGTCTGTACCACCCGGCCTGTGTGTGCCTCCATTTAACATTCGCCTCGGGGCCAAGGGTCCTTCCTTTCCAAGGGCACGTTGCCATCAACCTCCTGGCTTTGTCCTCTCTGAGCCGCCCCATCACTGTCCTTTGTCCTCTGATTGGCTCAGTGCCCGCTCTGCACCCAGGCCGCTGTTCCCCTCCTCACGCCGCTGCTGCCCTTTGTTTGCCCGGGGCTCTCCCCTCCAGCGTCGGCCACCTCCTCCTTTG
Source organism: Balaenoptera ricei (assembly GCF_028023285.1). NCBI lineage: Eukaryota > Metazoa > Chordata > Mammalia > Artiodactyla > Balaenopteridae > Balaenoptera > Balaenoptera ricei. Next base: position 185,801,897 of record NC_082640.1, on the reverse strand, counting down.
GACATTCCTTCTGTGATTTCTGGCCTCTCCCATCCTGTCACTAAACCCTCCTTGTGATTCTGGGGGCCCTTTCCTCTTTTGTTCTGGATTTTTACCTGCCGATGACAGTCGCCACCTTGTGCGGACAGTACACACGCCTCTCACTGAGGCCGCCTGGCTCTCCTGAGCTCAGGTTTTCCCTCCCTCGCCGGGCACTTCCGCTTCAGCGTCCCCCCCCCCCCGGCGTCTCAGGTTCATCATGTTGAACTGTGTGTGGCTTCTCCTCCTTCCCTGTCCACACCCGTTTCCTCTTTCCAGCTGTGGCACCCCGCACAAGGTCTTACACCTGTTTATCGCTCAGTAAATGCATGTTGGTTGACTGAGTCGTCACCAGTTTTGCAGCCACCAGGGCCCGAAATGTGGGTGGCCCATGACTCGGCCTCAGCCACCCCCTTCCGAGCCTCTGTCCCTCTTGGCTCCGCTGGTGTCCTCCCCACCATCCTCACCCATCGCCTTCCTCACCGCGTGCTGCAGCCTCGGCCCCGGCAGCCCTTCTTCATGTCGTCGCTGGCATGTTGGCAAACACAGGAAAATCACGGAAGCAGTTCTCTTGTGGGGGAAAAAAGCTACTGTTGCATGCAAGTTTGGGAAAGGAATAAGTGTTTGGGGAAAGAAATACTAGTAGCAAATTCTATTGAAGTTTATATTTTTACAGGAGTGATTGATTTTTGAAAGGTGATAGCTGAGCCATATGTGATATGACTTGTTATGTTAACCTCTGGAGTGAAGTGTGTGTGAGGTCCTCAGGTTAAGGAGAGGTGATTCTCACCTTATCATACTAGTTAGTATTTACCCAGATGTCACCGTGAGTGAGTACATTTTTAAAAAGTAAATACTGCCTTTTAAATGTAAATCTGGTTACACAGAACCTATTTAATTGGCATACTCAGTACCAAGTCCAAGATTGTCTGCTAATCATGGTGATTATCCTAGAATGTGTATAATGGGCTGTAAGTATATGTGTGTGTGATACATATAAAAATGTAATATAGGTACAATGCTGGTTAAGGTAATTTATCTTTTTATTCACGTTTCATTTAGTAGGCTTATTGTATTGTTTTTTGTTTTTTGTTTATTTTTGGCTGCATTGGGTCTTCGTTGCTGCATGTGGGCTTTCTCTGGTTGCATCGAGTAGGGGCTACTCTTCGTTGTGGTGTGTGGACTTCTCATTGTGGTGGCTTCTCTTGTTGCGGAGCACGGGCTCTAGGCATGTGGACTTCAGTAGTTGTGGCACATGGGCTCAGTACTTGTGTCTCACGGGCTCTAGAGTGCAGGCGCAGTATTTGTGGCGCACGGGCATAGTTGCTCTGCGGCATGTGGGATCTTCCCGGACCAGGGCTCGAACCTGTGTTCCCTGCATTGGCAGGTGGATTCTTAACCACTATGCCACCAGGGAAGCCCTTAGTAGGCTTATTTTAAACATTTAATTTTATAATATTGACTTCAAAAACTCATCTTTAAAAGCATGAATTCCACAAGAGGTGGCAGTAGAAAAGTCACTAGGCAATGGAAGTTCATAATTTGTAGACCAGCCTAGGCTTTTAGTTCTTTTTTTTTTTGGTCATTAAAAAAAAACATTAGAAAGTTTATCTGCTCTTAAAACTACTGAACAGTATGTATATTTCCTCTCTGTGGGTACCATACTGGCGATCGCGGTTTAAGAACGGGCTTCATGCTGCATGTTGTTAGGTAGGCACTTGAGGGTGTGGATCAGAATCTGGCGGAAACAGTGTTGCGGACACCGGGGGTTCTGGGCTGACCCCGGCCCCAGGACTCAGGTTTTCTTTCTGCTGCCCCTTCCCCAGGCCTGTGGTCTGGGGGCCATGGTAGTTCCAGAACCACTTGTCTCTGCACATCTGGACGTTGTAAGCTGCTGATAGGCCCATGTAGTTCTCTCGTCTGCTTCAGTTAGGGGAACGGGACACATCTACCTCAGTCCCGTTTTAGAAAGAAAAAAACTCTTTTTAAAAGTTTAGAAAAGAAAAACTTGTAGAAAAACAAGTTCTAATGGTCACCAGGACTCCCTGAGAGAACCGGTGGAGCGCTTGCTGCGGTGCTGTGTGTGCAAACCCTCCCCTAGGGGTGCTGTTATTTTTCTTAAGCTTTGCAAGTTGGAAATACAAGGAGGAGTTAAAATCTTCTGTGGTCAAGAAAGAGGACATCTTATTATAATTATGCCAGAGACCTAGTCCCTTTTAAGTACAGATTCTACCTGTGTATTAAAGCTCTTTAAAAAAAAAAAAAACCCACAGCAGCCTAAAAGACGGCCTTTTGCCCATGTGCTACAGGCCATGGATCTTCATAGTAGAATCCTGTTAGGATCCTGTGCATCAGTATACTGTAAATAAATCACATTTCTTGAAAATAACTGACCCAGATCTGTAACTCAGATCAGTAAGCAGGTTTGTGTCCTGTCCCGCCAGCCGTGTGGCTCCTGAACTGTAGGCCTGCGATGGGGGTGGGGTGGAGGGGACGGGACATGAGAAGTCGGCGACGCTGGAATGGGGGGCAGCTCAGAAGCTGTAGCTGAAATGCACGCGTGAGCTGGGGTGAACCTGGCGTGCTGGCCCTGGAAGCGGCGTGTGTGGGAGGGTGGGTGCGAGCCCGAGGTGGGGAGGTGAGTTCTCAGCGGCCCTTGGTGCACTGGGGTGAGGGTCGGGCTGCAGGAGCAGGAGAGAGCAGGGGTTCAGCTGGTGCCAGGAGCCCCACTGGGAGGCGGTGGTGCGCCTGGGTCCCTGCGTCCCAGAGGACAGGGGACACTGTCTCCGGAGCCTCTGTCTACTTGAGACTGTGCTCTGCAGGGCACTTTCCCGATGGACACAGACCGACTTTCTCCCCAATTCTTTACAGACGGCTTGTTTCCGGGAAGAGCGCGACGTGCTGGTGAATGGGGACTGCCAGTGGATCACCACGCTGCACTATGCCTTTCAGGATGAGAATTACCTGGTAGGTGTGGCTCGCCAAGAACTTAAGGGCTCTGGCAAACGGCATCTCACTGAAGTGTTTTGATTCCTTTGTGCTGCCATTAAAGAATGAGTGAGACACTTTGGAACTATCGTTGCTTAAATGTATATTTGACAGATAAAACTGAGGGTTTGTTTTCATGTAATCATCAGGTGGACTTTTTTCCTCTAATCACTAGATAAGGTGCTTATTTTATTCACTTGGTTTATTATAAACTGGGGGTTTAAAACATTTTCTATCTTGAATTACGTAAAAGAATAAGAAATTGCTGTGGGGATTTAAAATGTTTGACCCTTTAACTGAGTGGCTGTTTCTGCCACGTTTCCCTGACGGCCAGGTTGGGTGGCACGTGCTGGTTCGCAGCCCTCCCCACTGGAGCCGCTGACACAGGTTTTGGGGTGACTCTTGGTCCCCTTGTTCTTGTCACCTGTTTGTTCTGATTGGAGCTGGGGCTCACTTGCGGTGTAGGCTAATCAGCTTTGTGATTCACGTGTGTGGGTAGAATTGAGCTCCAACGCCTAGTAGAACAGATGCAAGACAACCAGTTCGGAGTGAAAGGGAAACCAGACCTTTGGCTCAGGCCCTGAGTGACTCACGACTGCTTTGTTAGGACTTTCAACTCTGAGAATGACTTTCCAGGTTTGCCTAAACCTAAAAATGTCTGCACCGTGGAGCTCTGGGTAGACGGGGCCTGGGCAGACCTCAGGGAAGTCGGTCTCAGCCCAGCTCCTCCGGCCGGGGCACAGCCGGCACGTTTCCCCAGCAGTGGCCGCACGGGGCTTCGAAGGCAGGGGCCTCGGCTGTGTTCTCGAGAACAGCTGACTTGTAAGTTCACTCTCAGTAGTGGGCTCCATTTGCTTACAACAAGTGGAGTCATGGAGGATTTCTTTTATTGATCTTAAAATAATCCCTTGCAGACATCAGAGAAATCCCTTAGATTCAGTAGTCTAGGATTAGGTAAAATAGTTTGCTATACTCTTTATTTAGATTGAAAAGATACGTGTTTTGATGGAAGGGGCGGCTGGGGTCTGTTGAGCACAGCCTGTGGGTTGTCGCGGTCAGTCTTCCCGGTGGCCAAGTGAGTTAGGCATTCATGGTTTTTCACCATTTTATGAATGGGGTCTGGGGCAAGGAGGGAGGAAGTCATTTGTCCAAGCTTATCACACAGATACAGGGATTGTGCCAGGACCCAGCCCAGGCCCCTCTGGCAGGAGGTGGTGCCCGGCGCCCTCCCTCTGGCCGAGGGCAGAGTCCTCCTGCCCTGGGGCCATCTCTCCATAACCCGTTGCTTCCGGGACCAGTGTCCCTGCGTTGAGTGGACTGTCTCCAGTTCACTTCCTATTTTGATAAGAACTGAATGAAGTCTCTAAGGAATGCTAGTCTGGGTCTGTACAGAAGGAAGACAACTTTTTTTGTTTCAAATATTTTTCCTGCAGTCAGCATAGCGTGTTGCCAGCTTATTCTGAGTTAGGACAGCCGGTAAGGAATTCCGGTGACGGAGCATCTTCTTGAGTTTGGGAGCTGCCCAATCAGACGTATGGTGAAAACTGCAGAGAGAAGGGTGGCAGGGGCCCTGGCGCTCCCTAGTTCGTGAACACGGGGCTGCAAGACCGGGTTTGGCTCCTGCCTCTGCCACCCGCGAGCGGCGTTTTTAGGGGCAGTCGCTGCCTTGCAGGGAGGAGGTGAGGAAGAACGAGGCGGGAAGTGGGCGGCCTGAGTGCCGCTGGGGCGCAAGGCGCAGTGGGGTGAGGGGTCTTTCGTGACACGGAGCCCACCCCACAGAGCCCGCTTGCGTTAGAGTTGCTACTGTGGGTATCTAGACTGGGCATTTCGTAAAAATTAAACTTGCTTCACCAGTAACTAAAAGGGTGTTGCCTTGTTGACTTAAGTCAGGATTGTGTGTTATGTGACAGAAGACGTAATTGGTAGCGTTGTCTTATTCCAAAAATACGTTTCTACTTGCCTGCCTTATCAGCCTTTGCAGGTTACTCTTCTTGTAAACTTGTTTTCCAGGAGCCCATCAATCATATTTGGCACCGCTGTGATACACTTTTGTTTTTCTTTTCAGATTTCTAGGTGGTCAGGCAAACTGTTGAGGCTCAGCTAAATATGGCGCTTGCCTCACTCCCACTGTTTTCTTTAGCGGCTGAAGATCTTGGCCGCTCACCCACCTGCTCTCCCTCACCCGCGTGTCCGTCCGCAGGTGCTGTGGTCTCTTCCCCCGGATTACCTGCGCTCTGCGCAGCTGTCGTTCTCCCCACCGTCCCCAGCGCTGTCACCCTCACCTCCTGCCGGGCCCCTCTCTGGTCCTGCTCCCGTCCCTCCCCCTCGAGTCTGCCCTGCACAGGGCGGCCAGAGGGAGCTGTAAGCGTGGAGCAGGGTGCAGCTTCTCATGGCTCTCAGAGGGGAGCCTGAAGTCCCCGCCGTGGCCCGCGAGGCCTGGCCTCACCCTGTCCGCACTCACCCTGTCCGCACTCACCGTGCTCCGCCCCAGTCACTGGTTCCCGTGTCTCCAGGGCCCGTGTTCCTGCTCCTCTCAGTCCCTTTGTCTGGAAGGCGACCCTTGGCCCAGCCGGCGCCCTCCTGCCCTTCAGACCCCCGGGCCTGGATCCTCGCGGTGGTCCGTGTGCGGGGGCCGCCAGTCGGGCCCTCCCACGCCTACAGTTGGGTTTTCTTCCTGGTCCCCGTCACTCTGAATTCCTGTGTTCACCTCCCCCCACGTGATGTCAGCCCCGCGGAGCAGGGACCCGTCGCCTGGCGGGGTGCCGACAAGTTTGTTATTGAGAGAGTGAGCGAGCAAACGTCCTTTGAGAGTCCTCTGCGTGACCGCAATTGTGCCAGGTGCGGGAGAGACAGGACTCCCGCCCGTAGAAGCTGCTCTTGGATGGAAGGGATGGGCGACGGTGCCAGGAGGCCAGGGTGGGAGGCCCGGCCGAGGCTGCCGTCGGGCAGGAGGGGGCAGGGAGGTCAGGGAGGCTTCTCAGCGGAGGGGCCAAGTGAGGTGAGTCTTGAAAGCCGAGTTCCGAGGCAGGATGGGAGGGCTGTTGAGAACCGGGATCTGCAGGGAAGGCCTCCTCCTTAGACAGGCCCGGCCACAGGCTGACGGCTGCCCTCTCCCAGGAGACAGTGCGCCGCGTTTAAGATCAAGGGCCTGCAGTCCAGTTGCCTGGGTTCACATCCTAGCTCTGCCGCTCGCTAGCTGGGTGACTTAGGCCGCATCATCAAGCCCCCTTTCCTTACCTGTAAACCGCGGTCATGACAGTAGCTGTGGCGAGGGCTGTTTTGAGGATTAACAGTGATGGTGGCCGTAAGTCGTAGAACCTGAAGGCACAGCACGTCATAGTTACACCACGAATGGTAGCTCTTAGTACTAGGGTCTCCATAATACTGAAGGATTGTCTCTCTGGCTGAGTCATCGGGGAGTGGGATTTCCTCTCTCTGTTCGTTGGTTCAAAGTTAACTGCTCAGACCAGAGCATCCATCTCTTAAAAGCATCAGAGGGGGCGGTCCCTGTGAGGAGCAGCTTCTCCAGCAGTAGGGGCGCCGGCAGTAGCAGTCTCTCTCTGACTGGTGGGATGACCCCGTCGGGTCTCCACAGCCCCTGGGGCTCCTCCGCCCTAGCCTCGGGTGCAGCCAGAGGGGCTGCCTTGCGGTGGAAGACTGTCTTCCGGTGGAAGGCTGCCCAGCACCGCTGGCCCCGGGCCCATGGGCGCCGGGCGAAGGGCCGGCCCAGCGCCGTCGGTGGGGCGCACCCAGCGCCTCGGCCTTTGCCCTCTTGGGGCTCTGGTCTCCACTCCAGCAGTGCATTCTCTGACCCTTCCGTGGGGATGCACCCATAGGAACTTACCTTTCAGTTTGTTCATGAAACTGTTTTTCTAATAAGAGCCGCTGGTTTTGTAATTTTAGGTGATTCACCTCCCTTTTCTGGTCCTGTGTCCTCTTCGTGTGGCAGGAGAACCTGGAGAAATAGTTTTAAACCGCACAGAACTTGATGGAGTATTATTTGTGCTTCCATTTTGGGCCATTAGCTTTTAGAGCACCTCCTGCAGTATCGAACCCTTCAGTCATTTTTTCCACTGATTAAATATATGTACGTGTATATATGTATTTTCCCTATCTAGGCAGTTATTATCTTAGCATTTGCTCTGAAGAAGATGGTCTGTCATAATCAAGGATGTTTGTCATCTCCACATATTTTTTTTCCTAAAGGAGTTGGCGTCTTCTGCCTATGCTGGTTCGTGTGTGCCTCTTGACATGATTTATAAAGTCCTTCCAATTTTGGAGGGGGAGGATTTCTCACAAAGAAAAAGAAAATGTTCCTGTCCAGGAAGTTTTCACTCTAGCATATCTTCAGAAGAAGATCATCTGTTTTTCATAATCAAGGATGTTTGTTATTTCCACATTTTTTTTTTTAAGAAGTTGGCATCTTCTGCCTGTGCCAGTTTGTGGTCTAGACAAAGAGTATCCAAGTGTTGGGATGTCCTGCCCCCACGTCCCCCACACGCTTGATCCCTCCCTGGACCGATTGCAGACTTACCACCCATGGCCCTGGGGGAGTCGAGTCCCACACAGAGTTGGAATCAGGCAGGTCATCAACTGCTGGAATCACTCAAATGAGGTGTGGCCATTCCCGAGGTTCCCAGGCAGAGAAAGCGGGTCAGGTGCAGGTGACAACAGCTTTACTGACGACAGTGATGGCTCAGTTCACCAGGGAATGCAGCACGGACCCTGAGAACAGGTTATATAGTGTGTGCTGAGCCAGCAGAGATACCCGACAGACCATAGCCCGAGATGCCCTTTCTCAAACATTAAATATCCTCCCTGCACTTGTAGAAACACCAGCCCTTCGGGGAGCAGACCCTTGGGGAGACTGAGGCTCAGCTGCCTATCCGTGGGCCGAGGTCTCCAGTGAGACACCGTGAATCTGCGTCTGCTCTTTCCTCTCCTGCCTTTACTGTAGGTGAAATTTCCACATACATTTATTTTCCTTTTGAATTTTGTATTTCATTAGTCTCTCACTATATCCGTGAATCAACACAAAACTATTTTAATTTTCAATTCTTTATAATGTATGTTATGGGACTTCGTTCTGTTTTTTTCTTCAGACATTTTGAAAATATTATTTGTTTATTCGTCTTTAACCTGATTAAAAAATGGGCGGAAGGGACTTCCCTGGTGGCGCAGTGGTTAGGAATCCACCTGCCAGTGCAGGGGACACGGGTTTGATCCCTGGTCCGGGAAGATCCCACATGCTGCGGAGCAACTAAGCCCGTGTGCCACAACTACTGAGCCTGTGCTCTAGAGCCCGTGCACTACAACTCCTGAGCCCGTGTGCTGCAACTACTGAAGCCCACACACCTAGAGCCCGTGCTGTGCAGCAAGAGCAGCCACCGCAATGAGAAGCCTGCGCACCGCAACTAAGAAAGCCCGCACGCAGCAATGAAGACCCAACACAGCCAAAATAAATAAATTAAAAAAATTAAAAAATGGGCGGAAGAACTGATTAGACATTTTTCCAAAGAGGAAATGCAGATGACCAACAGGCACATGAAAAGATGCACAGCATCGCTAATCATCAGGGAAATGCAAATCAAAACCACAGTGAGATATCACCTCACACCTGTCAGAATGGCTATCATCCAAAAGAACACAAATAACGAAACGTTGGCAAGGTTGTGGAGAAAAGGGAGCCCTCCTACACTGTTGGTGGGAATGTAAATTGGTGGAGCCAGTATGGAGAACAGTATGGCAGTTTCTCAAAAAGCTAAAAATAGAATTACTGTATGACCCAGCAATTCCACTCCTGGGTATATATCCAAAAAAACCCCACCAAAAACACTAATTTGAAAAGATATATGCACCCCAATGTTCATAGCAGCATTTTTTTTTTTTTTTTTTTACAATTGCCAGCCTCGGCATCCATCAGCAGATGAACGGATAAAGAAGATGTATATATGTATATAACATATATATAATGGAATACTACTCAGCCATAAAAAAGAATGAAATTTTGCCATTTGTAACATGGGTGGATGGAGGGTATTATGCTAAGTGAAATAAGTCAGAGAAAGACAAATATTGTATGATATCACTTATTTGTGGAATCTAAAAAATACAACAAACTAGTAAATATAACAAAAAAGAAGCAGACTCACAGATCTATAGAACAAACTAATGGTTACCATTGGGGAGAGGGAAGGGAGGGGGCAGTATAGGGGTAGGGAATTGAAAAGGGGGTTTCTGTGGGATTATATGAGAACATGTGTGTGAAACTTGAAAATTGTAAAGCACTATAGAGTTTAAAGAGTCTTTCATTCAGTAAAAATGAAGGGGATTGGGGTAAAATATTTCTGAAGAATATGAAAAAATGATTTGTACAAATCAAAAATAATAGCACTGCTAGTTTACATAGGAAGATTTAACGATACCAAGAAATCAGTCCTTTGGGGGGCTTCCCTGGTGGCCCAGTGGTTAAGACTCTGCACCTCTATTGCAGAGGGTGCAGGTTCAATCCCTGGTCGAGGAGCTAAGATCCCATATGCTGCCCGGTGTGGCAAAAAAACCCCACAACAATATCTTGTATATTATTCAGCCATAAAAAGGAACGAAATTTGGTCATTTGTAGAGACATGGATGGACCTAGAGACTGTCATACAGAGTGAAGTAAGTCAGAAAGAGAAAAACAAATATAGTGTATTAACATATACATGTGGAATCTAGAAAAATGGTACAGATGAACCGGTTTGCAGGGCAGAAATAGAGACACAGGTGTCCCCTTATATGGACACCAAGGGGAGAAAGTGGGGGTGGGTGGATGGTGGGATGAATTGGGAGGTTGGGATTGACATACATACACTAACATGTATAAAGTAGATAACTAATAAGAACCTGCTGTATAAAAATAAATAAAATGAAATCCAAAAAAAAAAAGAGAAACCAGTGGTCCTTTCATCAGTTTATAAATAGAATGTGACTTCTGTATTGAGACCATCTGATTGTGTTGTACAGGTAGAAATTTTATTGACCAGAAGAATAAGTGTTTACTGAAATCTGCTCTCAGCTACAGCAGCATTCTGGTCCATCAGGGCCCTGGTTCTGGGGGCAAGTCCTGGATGACAGGAACGACAGGAAGCCGCCCCCGACCTGAGGAGCCCGGAGCTCCTGCAGTGCGAGCTGACCTTTGGCGGTGAGGTTTCGTGGTGACTCGGTGTTGTCTTCTCTGCCCTTCTCTTCCCAACTGTAGTACTTAGTCATGGATTATTACGTGGGTGGCGATCTACTGACCCTGCTCAGTAAATTTGAGGACAAGCTTCCAGAAGATATGGCAAGATTCTACGTTGGTGAAATGGTGTTGGCTATCGATTCCATCCATCAGCTTCATTACGTGCACAGGTAATCACCGTGTCGTATATTTCATGGAACTCACCTTTAATGAGTCAGGATATTCCCTTCAGAGCCCCCTGAGTCGTGGACCCCAGTTGCAGGCTGTGCAGGGAAGTCGTGCGGTTAGTGGGTCCTCCCTTTGACTGCCATGATGCAGGACGCCTTACCAGGCCGCCGCTTTGCACCCCAGCACCTGGCTCCCAGGAGACCCCAGCTTTACGGGACTGTTGTGACGCTCTAATTGCTGTCAGCTGAAGTCACCTTGTCTTTTGATATTTACCTGCCATCGGCTCATGTTCTCCCCTGCCCACCCCCCAGAGCTCATGCCTCAGTCACCCATAAAACACTCAGGAAAGGGGGCTTGGGTTGAGGAGAGGGGCTCACATCACAGCATCGTAAATGAATTGAGTGAGCGTAACTGCTCTTGCATGTCAGGCGGGGGTGGGGGGGCCCCCTCCTGCCCTCCCCCCCTCCCCCGCCAGGACAGCGGCCTTAGTGCCTCAGCCAGCCTGTGCCTCTGTGTCGGTCTCATTCTGCCATTTAAGACAGTGCTTTAGTCCTGTGGGGTTTGGGTGGGGTTTTGTTGGTTTTGTTCTGTTTTACTTATTTTTATCAAAGTATTTCACGGCAGTAGCTTTAAAAAGTCAAATCGTTGTACAGGGCTTATAACAAAACGTGAGTCTCCAGCCATCCCCCACTCTAATGCCCCTTGCCATAGGTAATGATGGACAATTTTTACTTGTTTCTTCTGTTTACTTTCATATTTCTAAATAACGGGCTTCTGTTGCTGTTTCACCTTATGTGGGGGGTGGGGAGGTCTTAGACCACGTCTGTCGAAATGGAGATTTGACTCTTTGACACAGGTAAGTACATCTCTCTCTCATCCCTGTCTCCCACACAAACTCTCAAACTTCCTTCTCCCATCTGGCCCCAGTTAGTAAAATACAGTTGGCCCTTGAACAGCATGGGTTTGAACTACACGGGTCCGCTTATACTCAGATTTCTTTCACTAAATACATACTGCAGTCCTACACGGTCTGTGGGTGCAGACCCACGGGTATGGAGGGCTGACTGTGAAGTTTTACTCAGATTTTCGACTGCGCAGAGGTTGGCACCCCAGCCCCGGTGTTGTTCAGGGGTCAAATGTAATAACTTTTGGTTAGATCAGTGTTTGGTGTTTATAATATACTGTGTAAATATTACAGATGAGCCTTGTGGTATGAATAGTTACACTTCCTATGTAAAGTTTTGTTTCCTCTGGAGTTAATAATTGCACTGTTTTTTCTTTGGCTACTTCTCTCTTTATGTAGCTGCCACTAACTATCCCCAAATATCATGACCAAAGTATAAAGCTCTGTACATTCAGACACACCAGCCGTCCTCGGTCTACCTTCCTGGATCCATCCCTTCTGTCTTTCCCACGCCTTCCTGCTCTGGTGGCTCTCATCCTGAGGTTTCTTTTTGAGTGGAGAGGTTCTCTTCCCATCTCCCTGGGATGGGCTCCCTTGTTTTCTGAGTCGTGCGTCTTTCTGTTTCTTGGTTTATTCTTTTGATTTGGTGGCACATATCCTCCAGCAGTTTCTGGAAAAGGAGGTGTGTGAAATAATTTTTTTGAGGGGAGCATCTTAATTCCATTCACATACGTGACTGATAGATGATCCCGTGTGGAATTCAGTGTTGCCGTCGAGAGGTTTGCAGCTGTCATGAGTCCCCTGACCTTGCACTGTGGTCGGGCTGAGCCTCTGAGCCTGTCAGGGATTTTCCTAAGCAGACGCAGCTCCTGCTCTGAGGGTAGCAGTGGCTCCCAGTGTCAAAGTAACAGCCCTTCAAGTCCTGCCAAGAGTGTGACCTCGTTGCCCTGGGAGGGGGGACAGCTTGCCTGGGGCCACACGCTCCTGCCCAGGGCGCTGTGCGTAGGTCCCCGTGTCATGGGCGAGCCCAGGGACCTGCCCCCCATAGTGGTTGCTGCTTTTAGGGCCATGAGGTTTGGGACAGGGCATTTCCTCTTTCTCCTGTTTTCTTTAATGTCGTTATGACTGCTTTTATAACAGTTATTGTTGTTGTTTTCAACATTAGATTTTATACTTTTCTTGAGAGAACTTTGCCTAATTCACAACAGAGAGATGAATGTCTTTGTATTTGTCACAGAGCTCCAGGGAAATTAATTTGACTGCCTTTTGAATAGCTTATTCTTTCCTGTTTTTCCCTAATTAGAAAGCTTTCTCCTCATTTTCTTAATTGGTTGTGTAGAAGTTTTGCTCTATCTTTTAATCTCTGGGCATGGTAGAAAACATTAAAATAATTCGAAAACTTTTTTTCCCTCAAAGTCAACTCCATATTCAGACTAAGTGCTTGAATGACCTAGTGAAAACAGTAAGCTTTGCGTTTTTGCTAGGAAGTTCACAAAGTTTGGTAATACAGGAAGTCAGTCCTACCCAGTCTCGGGGATGTGTTGTAAGTTGAGGCTGCATTTGGCGGGGCCAGAAGTAAATGAGTTTCATCAGCACGGGAGTGTTATCACTGGTGGATTTGAGGAGCGTGGTTCAGACCGTAGCTTGGGGCCCTTTCCCGTGGGAGGATGTGGGCCTTGGCGACTTCAGGCTTCTGCATGCAGAACGGCTGCTCCCCGGCTTTGGATCCCTGCGAGGCTCACTGTGCAAGAAGCAATGGGGAGCTCGGACCTGGGAGCCCACCACCCTGGTGGGTGCTGCCGCTTCCTGAGAGGTCAGCCCCAGATACCAGCAAGGCAGAGATCGAGAGCGACAGGCTCCCAGAGGATTGCAGCTGGGAAATCACATCCCCAGAGAGAACAGAATACGTACAGCTTACGATCGAAATAAGAACAGGTACGCTTTTAAGAGAAAGAATATTCAGAAAACAAAAAGGCCTTAGAAAAGAAAAACTAGAAAGCCGAGTAGAAGAGGTGTAGAGTAGGAGTAGAGGAACTGGACGAAGACAGAGGTGGTCCGGGGCCTCCAGGAGCCGGGCTGGCACGGAAGCCCGTCTGTGGAGGCACGGGGACCAGCCCTGCGCCACCTCCACCGAGCCTGTGGGTTGGTTTTGCAGTAGGGAGCCTCACGGGCGCACTGTGTGTCGCTCAGAAATGGGACAGCAGTGGGCGGGAGGGCCTCCCTTCTCAGCGCGTCACGGGCAGAACAGGAAAGGAAAATCAGACTGCAGTCTGTCCAGGGCTGTCATCCCACCCACCCAGCCACCCGGCCCCGCCCCAGCCAATTCCACCGTTTTAACCAGAGTCACAACAGCCGACAGAGAAAAGGCACTTGCGGGGGACTGGAGCTGCTTCTCAGCTGTGCGCCTGACTCTACTGGAAAAGCTGCCACCACCGGGTTTGGAGGGAGGATGGGCTGGGTTAGTCCCAAGCAGGGTGGTGGCCCATGGGGGCGGTCAGCTCTTGGATTGGCTGCTCTCTCCGTTGGTGCTGTGGGGGCCAGCTGCCCAGCTCAGAAGCACTGCCCTCGGCCTCCCTGCGGGTGTGCTGAGAGGGCCTTTCCTGGTAACCTCCCTGCATGCAAATGGGCAATTCAGGGTTTTTTTAAATCATATTTATTGATGATATTATATTTTAAATAGAGAGTCATGCTGCCCAGATAATCCAACACCATTGAAAAAAAAGGTGCACGCAGATGGTTAGCATGTGAACACCTCTGGAGGGTATAAAGGGAGAGGGGCAGCCTTTGTGAAGACCCTCCCCACCCGTCTTCTTAGACTCAAGTCTTGATTCACTGCTGCATAGTTAGGACTTTTCCCCCCTTTGTATCTAAAAGCAATCTGTGGGGAGACACTTTAAGATCATGCATACATCCTCTTCAGAGTTTCCCCCTACATTTAGTATCTGTTGATGATTTTTGCCTGGGCCAGCCTTTACTGTGATGGTTGCAAAATGACGATTTCCAAACTCCAGGATCCCCTCCACTTTGAAGCACCTCCCTTCTCTCCCGTTTGTCTATTTATTATCAGTGTGGGTACATGGATCCTTTGTCGCCCCAACGGTTTATAATTTGTTATTGTCTGAATTCTTTTTATGCTTATATTGTCCCATATTTGGCCAGTGGAAGCCCCTTCTAGCTGACTCCCATGTTTCTGACATGCCCTCATCGTTTTTGAGAACTGCCTTAGTTTCTGGCTCATCTCGTACCTTCTTTGAGGAACCCTGGTTCCTTTAGTGGGGAATGGTTTTAAAGACCATATCTGGGTGCTGGGTGTGCTCAGAGTTACAGGGTGTCTGCTTTAGGCCCCTCAGTGGGCAGAGTAAAGTGCATGTCCGTACACGTCTGCATTTATACACACAGACCCATGTCTAATTTGGGAATCATGAGTTACCCTTCTGGCTTTCTCCCGTTCCATTTCCGTCTCCTCCTCTGGCTCCCAGCAGCACCATCACGTCCAGTCATTTGCCCAGCCCTGCCATGTATCTGAAGTAGCTTCAGAATCGCTCTGCTTTATTACTATAATTTATAAATTTATTTATTTATTTACTTATTTTTGGCTGTGTTGGGTCTTCGTTGTGCGCAGGCTTTCTCTAGTTGCGCCGAGCGGGGGCTACTCTTCGTTGCGGTGTGTGGGCTTCTCATTGCGGTGGCTTCTCTTGTTGCGGAGCACGGGCTCTAGGCGCGCGGGCTTCAGTAGTTGTGGCTCGCAGGCTCTAGAGCGCAGGCTCAGTAGTTGTGCTGCACGGGCTTAGTTGCTCCGCGGCATGTGGGATCTTCCTGGACCAGGGATCGATCCCGCGTTCCCTGCATTGGCAGGCGGATTCTTAACCACTGCACCACCAGAAAGTCCTGAGCTACCAGGGACCCTCGCTCTGCTTTTATCCTACTAAAAACAAACCTAACCCTAGCCCTAACCCCACCTCCCAACTGCAAGTGTCAGGTTCTCTGCCGTAAGTTACTTAGGTTTGGGGTTTTTTTCTACCCCATTTCCCTTCAGTGCTGTTGTGTTATTTGTTTGAAATACAGTTGGGTTCACTGGTTTCATCAGCTTTCCATTTCAGGCGCCCCTTCCCATCTTCGTTGATTTCATTTCATTTTTTAAGCATGTAGAACACAAGCATGCTTCGATAATACCAAAACTAAACAAGGTTATACTCAGAAATGTCACTCCCTTCCTTATCGCATCCACCTCATTCCCTGCCCCTTGTAAGTAACCAGTTCCTTGTTTTCTGTTTATCGAGTGTGTGTGTGTGTGTGTGTGTGTGTGTATGTGTTTATATATGCAAGATGAGCAGATATGTTTCCTTATTTCTCCTTTTCTTAAACAAAAGGTAGCATGGTTAAATATGCACTTATGCATTTTGTTATTTTCACTTAACATATATCCTAGAAATCATTCTGTATCAGTTCATGGAGCTCTTCATTCTTTTTTACATTTGCATAGCACTCCACATATATCGGTACCATAGTTCATTCTCCTGTGGGTGGATATTTAGGTTGTTTCTAGTATTTTGCAATTATAAATAATGCAGTAATGAATAACCTTGTACATACATCTTTTTGTATTGTCGGTGTGTCTTTAGGGTGAATTCCTAGAAGTGAGATCACTGGACCAACAGAGAAATAAAATGCATATTAGATATATACTAACATTTTTTATTAGCTTTATCAGATGTTGCCAGTTTCCTTCCATAGAGATATACCTTTCTGTGTTCCTACCAGCAGTGTATGAAAGTGCCTGTTTGCTTGCAGCCTTGGCAACATAGTGTATTTTTATACTTTTGCCATCTGATGGATTAGAGATGGTGTACAGTTGGGTTTTTTTTTTGGTTTTGTTTTTTGTCTTTCTTGTGGAGTTGAATTTCATTTTTATATCTTTCTGTGTGTGTCTGTGTGAGTTGTTTATTTCATGTCATTTGCCCATTTTTCTGATTTCTAGCTTTTTCCCTTCAGTTGCTAAATATTTGCCCTTTATCTGTAATATATGTTGCAAATATTTTTTCCCAGTTTGCCATTTGCTTTTTGATTTTGCTTATTGTAGTCTTTTGCCATGCAGATTTTTTAATGTATTAAATTTATTGGTCTTGTATTACATTGGGATTTTGAGTCATAGTTAGAAGTACTTTTTTTTTTAAAACCCCAGAGAAAACGAGAACCCATGTTTTCTTCTAATAGTTTTATTTTTTACGTATGGATGTCTGATCCATTTGGAGTTTATTCTTGTATAAAGAATGGATCTGATTTATCTTTAACTAAAAGGTTCTTCAGTTGTCCCAGCATGAAACTTATTTGTGTCTTTGCCCACTGATTTGAGATAACATCTTTATTATATACTCAGTTTCTTTATGAATTTGGTCTGTTTCTGGACATTCTATTCTGTTCCATTGTCGTCTTTCTCTCTGTGCTCTGGGACCACACTACTTTAATCATGGAGGCTCGAAATCACGTAGGGCCAAGTCCCCGCATCATACCTCTTTCTCTTCAGTGTTTTTCTAGCTATTCTTCCATGTTGGTTGTTCCATATCAACTTGTCTAGCTCCAAAAAACAGGACATTTTATTTATTTATTTTTAAATTTGATGGGCCCTTTAGTCTGTAGATTCAGGTCTTTTTTACTTCTGGAAAGTTCTCTTGGAGTATAGTTTCAAATGTTAGTTATGTTTTATTGTTTTGATTTCTTTAGGGACTCCTGTTATGTATATGTTGTGCCTTCTTTGCTTGTCTTCCATTTCAGTCTCCAGCTACTTTCTCTCTGACCCTTTTTAATTCTTTGTCTCATTTTTATTCTTCCAGACCTTTTCCTCCATTTCTTCAATGCCTTTCATTAGATTTTTGTTTAAATTGATTCTCCTTTGGCATCTTATAATTTAGTCCTTATTTCTATTAAGATTTTGTCTTTTTCTTCTGTTTCTTTCCTGGGTTAAATCAACTCTCTTTTCACTTCTCCCTATGTTTGTCTAGTTCTGTTTGTAGTTTTTTTTATTTGCTTTTTGTTTTGCCACCCTGCAGGGCATGTGGGATCTTAGTTCCCTGACCAGGGATTGAACCCACACCCCCTGCAGTGGAAGCATGGAGTCTTAACCACTGAACCACCAGGGAAGTCCCCTGTTCTTAGTTTTTATTTTTCTGACTCACTGAGGGATTATATTGTTTTGTTTTTCATATTCCTGAGTGTTTATTTAAGGAGATTTATTTCAGTTTGGAGTGCTAGAAGGGTTTTTTGCTTTGTTTATCTTTTTGGGTAAGAATTGTCATCATCTTTTGCTCACGTTTCTTTGTGAGACTCGTCGGTGGTGTTGGGAGTAGTTGGTGCTCCCGTGTGTTTTCACTGAGGTGCAGCATTCTGTCACGTGAGGACAGCCCACTGCTTTACTTGTCTCCTGCAGGCGGACGTTAGGTGGATCCCACTTTGTGGCTATGACGAGTCGTGCTGCTGGAAACCTCCTTGTGCTCCTCTTGGTGAATGTCTTCCTCTGCTTTTAATGCTTATGTTCCTTTTCGTGCTTATGTGGCTTTTCCAGTCGCATAAGCTTATTCTGCCAGGAAGGAGGGCTAGTTCCTTAAAGTCCACCCCGCCGTCCCCGCATCCCTGCCCGGTGTTGGCAAGTGCACAGAACAGTCAGTAAGACCACGGGTTTAGTGGGACGGTTTACTTTCCTGCTGCTGTGTAACCGGGCAGACTACTCCGCTCTGGAGCTTCCCTGTCGTTGTCTATAAAATACAGTTTGGGGGTACGTGGTGCTTTGTTGGTCTGTAGGTGTTTTGCCCCAGTTGCTCAGGTGTCTCTTCTCAGTGGTAACCTTGACTCGCTTCACACTCTGTCCCTCGACCTCTTTTTATATCTCCTCCTGTTTCTTTGTAGCACTTGCCCCGTGGATTGTACTCAGGGGTGCCAAGACCGTGTGCATATCTGTGCATTTGCATGTTCATTTCCTGACACCCCAGCTGGTGTGAGGCTTCGTGAAGGCAGGGCAGCGCCATCTTGGTACTGTCGTAGGCCCGGGCTCGAGAGCAGCGCCTGGCACGAGGCAGGTGCTCTGGAAGCATTGGGTCGCAGGCTGGGTGGGTGGGTGGGAACAGTAACGGTGTCTCAGCGTGTTAATGGGGGATTAACTGCTGTACAGGAATGAGCGCCGGTGGTGACTGCTGCTGCCAGGCCCGACTGCATCATCGCGGGGACGTTTTCTTGGATTGTTACAGCTCTCATGACTGACGCTAGCGTTTCCCCCGATGACCTGCTACCAGTCAAGGGCTTTGACCTACCTAATGTGTTGCATGGAAATGGTTAATTTATGTATTTATTTTACTAACAGAGACATTAAACCTGACAATGTCCTTTTGGATGTGAATGGTCATATCCGCCTGGCTGACTTTGGATCGTGTTTGAAGATGAATGATGATGGAACTGTAGGTATTTTTGTTGGAGATTTTCCATTTGGTTTTGGGGTTTGCTTGCAATTAGAAGGGGCTTATTTACATTTTCAATTTGAGATACAATTAAGAAACCAAGTTTATTAATGTAAATGAAGGCGAATGCACTTAGGAGACAGTTGAAATTTTCTATTAAGTTTAAAACATCTTTATTGTTTTTTATGTTTACAAAAATAATACGTATGCCTTCTAAAAGGGGGGTTGTCAGGTTTCCTCAGATCCCTAGGCAGCTAAAAGCGTGCCAGCACGGCAGTGAAAGAGAGGCAGCCCTTGGGTCCTTGCTTAAAATGCCTGCCGGGTGGGCAGACCTTAACTGGTGACGGTGCACTCTCGCTTCTGTCTGGGGCGGGACTTCCTGTCAGCCAGGGGTGTTGCAGATGTAGAAATGGGGGCCTCGATACCCCTGTTCCAAGGGCCAGCGGACACTCCCTGCACAGCAGGAGGACCTCCCCGGAGTGGCCGTCGCCGGGAGGCTGGGCTTGGGCCTCAGCTGGACCAGCACGCTGGCTGAGTGGCCTCAAGTGGGGCTGCCGCACCTCACTCAGCTGCTTCCAGCCAGCGGCTTCCACCGCGTTAGGGAGTCGTCTGCGTTCTCCCTTGCGGCCCTTGTTGCAGTCTCAGTGTGAGGTGTTTGGGAGACTTTTCTTCTTTAGAACCTACACATATCATAAAGTCTGATGCATCTACTTCTCCAGAGGAGAGCAGACCCCCGCCCCGCTTCTTACTGTGGGTTTTCAAGCAGCAGTAAAAGAACCTGTAAAACTGGCATCACTTGACAGTGTTTTCAAAAGAGTGAAGCGATTTACTCACTTTCTCTCCACAAAGCCAGTCTCTTATTTCTGGAAGTCTTGACCATGCGTTGACTGATATATTGGTGCTGTCCCCGAAGCCAGTCTTGTAACGACGGGAGCAGTGGCCTTGGTCTGAGCCAGAGCGTTGGTCGCCTTTCTTACCTGCATGGCACTCCCGTCCTGGTGGCACTCACCCTGCGATAGCTCCCGACAGCTGTCGCCCTGCTGCCCGGTCGGAGCTCCTGAGGACTCCCCGCTGAGTCATTTGGATGGCTCTGGGGCTGGCACCCAGGGAGAGCCTGGTCTGTGCAGACGGGCCTTCTTGCTTGTTGTCTCCATGTCCTGCCTGACCCTCAGGCCTGTGGACTCCACGTGCTCCGAGGCCGGTCTGTGACCTCTCAGCCTGCGCAGCCCCCTTGCCTCCTCCGGGATGGTTGCCACCTTGCCAGTTGTAGCTCGCCATAGAGGTGTCGCTACGTTCAGGTCCATTCCCAGTGCCCCATGTAGGGAGTGTCCAGGCACCCAGCTGGTCCCTGGACCTACTTCCAGACATTCCTGTTTGGGGGCCAGAGGGTAGGGTGTGGGTGAGCAGCCTGAACTTCCCCTGGGAGCATGTTAGAAATGCAGCATCTTAGAATCTCTGTCTCACAGGTGCATGGTGTCCCTGCATGAAAGTCTGAGAAGGGCTGGGCTGGATGCACGTGGTCCTTGGACCACACTTTGAGCCGCAATGGAGAATGTGGGTCTGCAGTGCCACGTGGAGGCTTGGTGGGCATTTGGGCGTTGAAAGACCCAGTGTGCAAGAGTCTCGTGCATTCCGGACACTGCCTGATGTTTAGTGCTGTAGGAACACTTATTTGCATTGAATTTTGAATTCTTAGGTTTTAAAATCATGATCAGGTGCCAGTTTTATTCCATGATGATTTCATCATCTGCTGTCCCTGTTTTAGAGAAAGTAATTAGGAATTTGAAAGTAGAGATGCCCTAGGGTTTCCCTTCAACACCAACCGCCCTCTCCCCTAAGGTGCAGTCCTCTGTGGCCGTGGGCACCCCTGACTACATCTCCCCAGAGATCCTGCAGGCGATGGAGGACGGCATGGGCAAGTACGGCCCTGAGTGCGACTGGTGGTCTCTAGGTGTCTGCATGTACGAGATGCTTTACGGAGAAACACCGTTTTATGCAGAATCCCTTGTGGAGACCTATGGAAAGATCATGAACCATGAAGTAAGCTGTTGCGTTTCCACACCCTGTTTGTTCTGGCCCCGAGGACTGGGGACTGGGGAAGAGGGGTGGGGTGGGGCAGGCTGGGCAGCCAGACGGGAGTCTGCACAGGCTGCTGGCACGGAACACGTGGGTGGGAGGGGAAGTTCCAGCGACGATCCTGTTTCCTGGCGGATGACGGGTTCATCCGGGCCAGGATCCCTGCAGGAGACGTGGGCTTCGGGAGGAGGACGCAGGTACCCGCGGTGCCGTGTGGGGTGGGAATTGCCAGAGAGGGTGGCCCACTGACCACTTTGACCTGTGCGTCTGGATCTGTCAGATGCCAGCTCAGACTCTCAAACCTGTTTGCCCAGAAGTCAGTTGTCATGAACAGATCACACATCTCAACATAGTAGCGTTCTTAGTCCTTTCTTGATCCTATTTCTTTTCCTCTTATTTTTCCCCTTTCCTTTTCCCAGCTGTTCATTTTTCACTTCAACATTGCTTCTGTTTCCTTCGTTTTTCTGTTTATTATTTCTTCTTCCATCTAATGTTTTTGTCATCTGTGTTTTTTCTTCATACTCCTTATCAAATGTCTTTCTAATGCCAGTTTCATCCTTTCTGCCTGTTGCTTACAGCATTCTTTTTTTCCCCACCTGCTCTGTCACTCACACACCCCAGCAAGGTTCTCACTTGTCTGCCATCTGTCCTGCAGCCCTGTCTCCCTTTATTTGCTCAAGTAGGGAGCAGATGAACACTAAAGTGGTAAAGGGTCTTCTGTTTAAATCAAAGCAAGTTATACTGTTTTTTTAAAAAAACACTTTTCCCAAAGTAGATATAATTTTTTATTTATAAATTAATATATACTTACTATAAAAACTTCAGATATGCAAAAGTGCATGCCATAAATAGATGGTGAAAAACACCCCTTGCACTTCTCAGTGTTGAGCGTGGTTAAGGTTAACAAGTAGGACTTGGTTAAATTCTAAGACCTGCTGTTTGCAAGCGCCTGCCGCCTGTGGGGCCGGGCCTAGTGGTCTCTTCGTTCTTTTATTCAGTCTCCACCGCAACCCTGGACAGCAGGGGCGGCTCAGTGCTCAGGCCCACTGTGCCATGGTGGTGTGTGGCCTTGTGGACTTAAGCTGGCGTGGGGGGGGGTGGCATTTAAATAAATGGCATCACATTGCATATGACCGGGGTTTTAGTCATCTTTCTGCTCAGCACGTGGAGGGGGACCTTACTCTCTGTGTATGTGTGCACCATCTCTTATTTTAACAAGTCCCTTTTTGATGAGCATTTAGGTAATTTTCAGTTTTCTTGGTCAGAATAGAATGGCATCATGAACATGTTATGTTTTCTCTTTGGGACCGTTTCTCTAGGCTAAATTTTTAGAAGTGGAACTGCCACAGCTGTTGGTAAAATGCGTTCTGAAAGGCTGTGCCAGTTTCTCTCCCACCCACAGCCTGTTGTCAACATTCTTTGCCACCTCGATAGGTGAAAATTTATCACTGTTTTAATTTATGTGCAATGTGGTAACAAGTCTGCCATGAATAAAACCAGCAGGACTTACGATTTTTATGTTTGCTTTTCTGGAATTCAGCTTCATTAGCTTTGGTTGCACTTAGTTACCACGAAATAAAAAGTGACTTGTTTTGGAGCTATTGTTTCTACTCTGTTCCCTGTGATGTCTGTGCACCTTAGATTTTTCTGAGTGCTTTCATCACATGTCCTCTGATTTGCCCCCCCTCCCCCTCCAGGAGCGGTTTCAGTTCCCATCCCACGTCACGGACGTGTCCGAGGAGGCGAAAGACCTCATCCAGAGGCTGATCTGCAGCAGGGAGCGCCGGCTGGGGCAGAACGGGGTGGAGGACTTCAAGAAGCACGCATTTTTCCAAGGACTGAGCTGGGAAAATATACGAAACCTGGAAGCCCCTTACATCCCGGATGTGAGCAGTCCTTCCGACACGTCCAACTTCGACGTGGATGACGACGTGCTGAGAAACGCTGTAAGTGCGGCGGCCCGTCCCCGTGTCGCGCCCCAGGGGTCTGCGGCGCACAGGCTCGCTCGCCTTGCAGGTGGCGAATCTTAGAACTGTGCTGGGCTCCAGAAATTTTGGCAACTGTCGCAAGAAACGTACCTTTTATCCCAGCCTACGGCTTGGTCCTTAACATCCCTTTTTTAAAATGATGGGTTACTCAATTTGAGTAAAATGGAGTTATTAAATAGCTATTTTGTTTTAGAATTCATCAGAATTACTTTTATCTTCATGGCTTTGTACCTTTGCGAAACAGCGCCAGGTACGTTATCACATTAGACGGTCACTTGCGTCGTCACCACTGCCAGGAGCCCGCCTGCGGCCCCACAGGTAGTACGTGGGACTCGGGGTTTCCGGTCCTTCTCACTGCCCTGTGCGTGAGGATGTCCAGACTTGCTGCCGTCACGTGCGTTCAGCGTGTGCGTGAACGTCTCCTTACGCCTCAGGAGGTCGGGAGTGACAGTGGTGACGGGCCGATTTTGAGTTGCTGATGTTTCAGGTCGTGGGTTTTTCAAGGTGGGATGTGGCCCTGGGACCCGTCTGGTGTCTGACCTTTTCTGCCAGGGCCTCTGATGCACTTGTCAGTATACCTTTGGCCCCCAGGGAGTTTTGCTCATATGCTGTAAAACTATTTTGGCCTCATCAAACTCAGCCTTATTAGTCTATACGTGTGTCTTTGTTTGGGGATAGAGAAACTGAAGTTTCAACCAAATAAAAGAAAAATCTTGATTATTCCCTATAGACTTTTTCTTAGTAAAATAAGAGCTGACCTTTAGATGATGTGAGAAAGACTGAGAAAAGTATTGTCATTGTTGAAAGGATTTTTCCTGGACTTCAAAGAAACTGTTTCCACGCTGAAATTCTCCAGATCAATAACTTTGCTTTTATTTTTAATAGAGAAGGGCCCTCATATTGAACAATAGAGTTGTAGTAAACCTATCTAAAATAGTCTACCTTTGGGTTCCAAACCCTGCTTCTGCCTTGGCCTCTGTTTCAGGCCAAGAACGCAGAGCCCAAGCCCCTGCCCCGTGTCCCCCACTCCTCCCTGCTCAGCGTCACGGTGAGTGGGGGTCTTGCCGCTTCAGGAGGTTCACAGTTGGCAGCCTGATCCAGGTTGGGCCCGTGCCATTATGATCATCAGAAGCAGTGGGTTTATCCCCTTAACTGCGTCACGCTTTGGCCCCTGCCAGGAGCGGGAAGTGGACCTGCCGGTACCCGGCCCCGTGCAGGTGGCACCATGGAGGCAACATTCCAGAAGCGCCCTCCGTTCTCCCCGCTGCACTCTTGAGTTCACCCTGGGGTAATATTTTTTCTCCCTGTTTGCCATTTGTTTGAACATAATTTCATTTATGTTGTGTGTGTTCTTGCGCAGGAAATATTACCTCCTGGTTCTCATACGGGCTTTTCTGGATTACATTTACCATTCATCGGTTTTACGTTCACCACGGAAAGGTATGTCAGCATTTATCGTTCAGCAGCAGAGCAGGAGCCTTCCCAGGCGGGGAGGTGGGGATGAGCAGTCCGAGGGCGAGCTTCTGTGTGAGGCCATGCCCGTGTCTGAGCGCTGAGAGGGCTGTGCTTACGGGAGCATAGGATGGGTTTGTCCTTTAAAAATGCACACCTGGTGCTGCACATGATGCCACATATAGCGGGGTCGGCAGACTTTCTCCATAAAGGGCCTGGTAGCACATACTTTAGGCTTTGTGATCTCTGTTATATACTTTTCTTTTTTAACAACCCATTAAAAACATAAAAACCATTTTCAGCTTATGGGAGGTACAAAAGCAGGCTCGAGAGGGTTTGGCCCTCGGGCCATAGTTTGCTGGCGCCTGATCTCTGTAGGCCATCGGCACGGGCAGGATTTGTGCTGATGGGACGTCAGTGGCCGCAGTTAGTGGCACGGTGTCCATTCACGCCCGGCTGAGCGCCGTCTTCATCAGGGCTCCCACTCACTTTTGCAGGGCTCTTTGGCGCGGCCCCGTCGCTCCCATGGGTGGGGCTGCAGCTCTGCAGTCCCCGCCAGAGCTGAGAGCATGAGCCCCACGTGTGGCTCCAGCTCCGGGAGCCCCTGGCTGGTGTTTGTCTGCGTCGGCCTCTGTCTCAGATGGGCCTCTGGCAGAGTTGTGTTGCCGGAGACGCTCTAATTTGCTTTTAAAAGGAAACGGGGCCAAGAAGAGAGGGGTTAGGAAGAAAGGCGAGTGAAATAAAACAAATGGAGCTGCCACAGTGCCTGAAGTGATACAGATTCCTTGCAGAAGAGGGTTACTTGTGCTCAAGCTTGTAGAAACTCTTTAGGTGTGGATGCCAGAGTTAAACAGCACGTAAGCCAAAGTTATGGCGCATACCTTCCAGCCAAGAAGAGGCGTTCCAGGGTGTGCTGGGCGTATTGGTTTATTAGCCCCTCTGCAGAGGCTCTAGGCCTTCCCACTGCATTCAGCTCACTGGCTGCTTCTCACACCTGTGGATCCCAGCCCCGCCCCCCAACCGAGGCTCAGGTGTGTCGGGTTGGGTCCAGGGACCTCCTCCGGGAACAGACCCCGGACCCCGGCAGTGCCAGCCGGCACAGCACCGTCGGGCCGCCTTTGAGAAGCACCAGCCGGCCCCTCCTGTGAGTGTGTGTGTGCACGTGCGCGTGCTCGATGGGTGCCTCACTGCACGCACTGTAGGACTCAGAAGCGTCCCTGACGTCGGTCACTGTCACGTTAAAAGCAGAGGAGCTAAGTAACCTGCCCCGAGTTAAGCTCTGATGGAGAGAACCCTCCTCGGCCTTCGTCTGTGTGTTGTGAGTCGGCTGGCCGTTGGTGAGGAGCTTAACTGTGCTGGTGAGAGTGCTGGAATTGAAGGACCCTTGCAGGGTCTTCAGTCTTTGGGGGAAGATGAGCCCCGGAGGGTTGAAGGAACCGTCTGCAGCCAGTGTGGAGCCAGCATGCCCTCGCCGGCTCACTTCGCCGCAGGCCTCCGGGGTGAGCGTCCCGGGAAGCCTCTGCCTGAGCCCAGCCGGGCCCCGCCAGCCCAGCTCCTCGTGCAGAAGGCCTTCTCTTTTCAGTGTCTAGTTGAGTGGACGCGATGATTTAGAAATTATGCTCTGTACTAACACAGCATTGTAAATCAACAGTACTTCAACAAGAAAGAAAGAAATTACTGTCCCCTCCCCTGCAGAGGCAATGTCTCTGACCAGCTCTGAGGGCGTCCCTCTTCGCTGCCCGTTGTCACCCAGTCATTTGCAGGAAGGAAGACTCTTGTCTAATTTTGGCTCCATAAACAGTAAAGTCTTTTCACAAGTGTTTTTGTTTGCCAATTTAAAAAGGCTTATCTTTTACCCCAGGAAGTTTTTAAATGCTAATGGAATCACTGTAAATTCTCAGTAGATCAGAAAACCCTGTTGCTTTATTTGCAGCTGTTTTTCTGACCGGGGCTCTCTGAAGAGCATAATGCAGTCCAGCACGTTAACCAAAGACGAGGGTGTGCAGCGGGATTTGGAGAACAGCTTGCAGGTTGAAGCCTATGAGAGGAGGATCCGGAGGCTGGAACAGGAGAGGCTGGAGCTGAGCAGGAAGCTGCAGGGTGAGTGGCAGCGGGGCCTGTGCCGGCGGGTCTGCTTGCCGCTGCCGCGGGCCGGCGCTCACGCGTGTCTCCTCCCCAGAGTCCACCCAGACCGTCCAGTCCCTGCACGGCTCGGCCCGGGCGCTGGGCAGTTCGGCCCGGGATAAAGAGATCAAAAAACTGAACGAAGAAATCGAACGTCTGAAGAACAAAATAGCGGGTAAGTGTTCTAAAGTCAGACTGCTTAGTCTCTATTCTTGGGCATTCGTCTCTGCAAAGAAAATTTTCAGAGTCCTTTTCATTGGATGGAAAAGCAGGAAAAAAAGGTTAAACTTTAGCAAAGAGTTCTGGTGTATTGCCAGGTTATTTAAAATCATTTTTCCAACTTGCTTAACTCTAATACTATAATGTTATAGTGACAGCTAGAATCAGTTCTTAATATTTTATGCATAAACTCTCAGAATATTTTGCATTTCTCTATCTTAATTCTCCTCTTTGTCGCTCTAAGACAGAATTGCCATAACTTTCCTTTCTGAAGCTTCCCTCAGTGGCTGTACTTACTTTCCAGTGTTTGAGGTGCTGGTTCTATTGATACGACAGTGTGTGTTTTGTGGTTCCTAGGTTATCAGAGCTTCCTGAAGACTCAAGTCACCTTTAAGTCTTAACCCTTTACCTGACACATGGGTTGGTGCTGCACTTGACTCTCATCTCAAATCAAACCTGAGTCAGTTGCCTTCTCTCTGTTTCCTATCTGGGACCCACCATCCCGATCCAGAAAAGGGCTTCCATTGAGTCCATTACTTACTGAGACCCTCCTGCACCACTCGGCTGCACTGTGCTGGCTCACACAGGGAGCAAGGGCGAGACAGAGAGGCGCATGCCGCCCTGGGGCTCACGGTCCCGGGGAAGGGTGCGTAGACAGCGGGGCAGAGCCAAGACTGGTGGGTCTGCTCAGGTGTGCAGGTGGCCGTGTGCGTGCCTGAGAGAGAAGGTCAAAAAGGCCTCGAGGGCATTTGGGATTATTAAGTAATTCCCTGTCAGTAAGTCAGATCACAAAGTTTTGCATGTAAGGGAATACGCTTTCTTTTCTCTTTGGCTCAGATTCAAATAGGCTCGAGCGACAGCTTGAGGACACGGTGGCTCTTCGCCAGGAGCGCGAGGATTCCACGCATCGACTGAAAGGCCTGGAGAAGCAGTACCGCCTGGCGCGGCAGGAAAAGGAGGATTTCCACAAGGTAGTCAGAGGCCTCGTGTGTGAGAGAGGTTTACGTGATCTTGCAGGGTGTGAGGTTGAGTTCGTGCGTACGTTCGAAGATGTCCAGGCCCCTCGTCTGTGTGCGGGATCCTGGCCCCTGCTGCCCGAGGCTCACAAGCAGCGAAACTGGCGCCCGGTGACCGTGGGGCCGATCCCGGTCGTGGGTGCTCTTCAGCGCCTCGGCTGCACGGGCGCGCTTTCCGGTCGTCGTCTTTAACCTCGGGCACGAGCCTGCTGAGCGGGCGGTATCCCCGTGTGAGGACTCAGGGTTTTCCCTGCGCTGACCCAGCTGGCTTAGGGCGCTTGTCCTCACCCAAGCCAGGGTCCCCGTCCTTCGTGCCCGGCCTGCGGCTGCCTGCAGTTCCGGCCAGGCTTTGCGAAAGAGGCCACGGCTCCTTTATAACATTGATTTTCAGTGAGACACGTCCAACTGTGTTCAGACAGCAGTGTGTTCACACCGGTGAGGACCGTGTTTCCTAAAGTACATTCGGTTGTTGACCCTGTGGTTGGGGTCTGTTTTCTGAATCGAGCAGGATTTCCGTTCCCCGTGGTATCGTACCACCTGCAGGGCTTCGTCTCAGAGGCGCAAGTGGGCTGGAGAAACTTGCAGTGGGCGGGTCCACAGGGGCCTCTCCTCCCTGTGGCGGGAGCTGCCCTGCCGGCCTGCTCAGATCCTGCTGCTTCAAGCCGCAGGCCAGCAGGTGCCACGGTGACCGAGCAGCCCAGTTGTCGAGGGATCGGCTGCAGGGAGCAGATTGTTTTTATTCAGTTCTTTACTTTGATTGAAATCTTAAGCATTTTTGTATATAATATGTTCTTTTCTGATTCTGCTGGGTTTAAGTAACTAGATTGGTGACCAGATTCATGCTTCATCTGCTTTTGTGATTGTGTGGATGACACAGGGGAGAGTACGAAATTCCCGAGCCAGACTTGCCTCTGCGAGCAAGCTGCTCACATCATAGGAGGGTCTCACTGGTCTCAGGTGGGCTTCTTCAGGCTGCGCTGGGACAAACAAAGGGCTCTTTCCAGGAAGGTCAGTTCTCGGGGCTGTGGCTACAGCCTGTAACCAGATCTGCTGTCACTTTAACCCCTTCACACAGTGGAAGACAGCGCTTCTCGCCTTCCCGTCCTTGTCAGGCAAACGTAAACCATCTGCAATTTAACTCTTTGTGTTCAGCAATTGATTGAGGCTTCTGAGCGGTTGAAGTCCCAGGCCCGGGAACTGAAAGACGCCCACCAGCAGCGGAAGCTGGCCCTGCAGGAGTTCTCAGAGCTCAACGAGCGCATGGCCGAGCTCCGGTCCCAGAAGCAGAAGGTGTCCCGGCAGCTGCGGGACCGGGAGGAGGAGGTGGAGGCGGCTGTGCAGAAGATGGACGCGCTGAGGCAGGAGGCCCGCAGGGCCGACAAGAGCCGGAAGGAGGTAGCTTCTCAGGGCTTCGGGGGGTGCTGGTGGGGTGCCTGGGTGACCCCAGTAGAACAGCTTTGGGAGCTTAGGCTGCGTCACGTAAATCACTTGAACATACAATGGGTCTTAAATTTCATGTGAAGCCAAGTAGCCGCTTTGCTAAGCGTTTATTTTGTAGCTTTCAGCCCTTGTTACCTATTTGTGAAGTTACTAAAAGAGGTTCCTGTAGTACTAAAATTTTAAAGCAGAATAGAGGGTATTCATGAACAAGAAATACCATAGAAACACGTCATGATGTGCCGCAGCATGGCTTCAGGAGACACGAAGGCTTCTAGGTGCGCGACGCCGGCTGCCCCAGAGCAGCGGTCCTGAGACTGGCTTCGGGATCCTTGACACTCAAAAATCACTGAGGGCCCCAAAGGGCTTTTTGTTTGTGTGGTTATAGGTCTTAATGTTTACCATGTTAGAAATTAAAACTGAAAAAATTTTCAGTATAAAAACAGACTCATTACATGTTAACATAACATTTTTATGAAAAGTGACTGGTTTTTTAAAGTATAGTGAGAAGTGTGGCATTTGCAACATGCTTATGCCTTTCTTTAATGTCTGACTTAATAGAGAACACCGGGTTCTCGTATCTGTTTCTGCATTGTCTGGAGGGACATGCTTTTTTGTATAATGTACATGAAGAGAGCCCAGCTCCTAAGGTAGGGACTTAGAAGGGGAAGGGCCTTGCAGACCCTAACGGGGGCCTCAAGACCCCACTTTGAACTGCTGCCCGAGATGATTTCAAACATTCTACTACCAGCAGGCAACATATTTCCCACAACCCTTCCTTTAAAATTCTGTTAGGGTTTACTCGGTAAACTGAGTGGGAGGGCCCAGAAGTATATGCTCTTGTTCCTTTCGTGTTCAGGGCTCTTTGGCCTCAAAATGCCTATTTGTTTTCTTCTTAGACAGTTGATTTTGCAACCCCAGTACATTTGTAGTTCTAGCCAACTGTAACTCTTCGTAGTGAACCCCTAATTAAGCATGACCGTTCCAGTTCTGGGTGAAATGATACTGTGTCTGGGGTTTCCTTTAAAATGACTGGGGAGTAGCCACGCAGCTGAAGCAGGCCCAGGGTGCTACCTCTTGACGCCGGGTCATGGCACATGGGCATCATTATACCACTCTATCTACTTTCGTGTATGTTTCAAATCTTCCATGAAAAAAAAAAATGAATCTGGGACTTCCTTGGTGGCGCAGTGGTTAAGAATCCACCTGCCAATGCAGGGGACACGGGTTCAAGCCCTGGTCCGGGAAGATCCCACATGCCGCGGAGCAAATAAGCCCGTGCGCCACAACTACTGAGCCTGCGCTCTGGAGCCCGCGAGCCGCAACTACGGAGCCCGCATGCCACAACTACTGAAGCCCGCGCGCCTGGAGCCCATGCTCCGCAACGAGAGAAGCCACCGCGATGAGAAGCCCACGCACTGCAACAAAGAGTAGCCCCCGCTCACCACAACTAGAGAAAGCCCACACAGCAACGAAGATCCAACACAGCCAAAAATAAATAAGTAAAATTAAAAAAAAAAAAAAAATCTGTATTCTACAGGTATCGGAGTATTTGTTTTCCCAAACTGGTATATTTTCTTGAAATATAGTTTCAAAGTATCAATTTAAATTAGAATTTAAACTTGTTTTATTACTAACCAGCCATTCCAGTTAAGTCCTGAAGTGTTTTTCTCAGCCTTTACTTTGTGATCAAAATCTGATGAAGAGCAAAGAATTAAAAAGGTCTGCCAGGGTTTCGTTCGCTTAGAGTTCCTTCTGGGTAAAGGTCTAGCTGCCGCGGTGGAGCTGGTTTGTGCTGATAAAAAGCGCTGTTCTCCTTCCTTAGCTGGAAGCTCAGCTCGAGGACGCCGTGGCCGAGGCCTCCAAGGAGCGCAAGCTGCGTGAGCACAGCGAGAACTTCTCCAAGCAAATAGAAAGTGAGCTTGAAGCCCTCAAGGTAGTGCTCGGTTAGGTCTTTCTTCTTACTGAGAGAGCAGACTCTTATCCTTAGCGGCTGCCGGGCGGGAGTCACCTTAAGCGATGCGATTGTCGGGGCTCCGACAAGACCCGGCGTGGGGCGGGGGCGGGGCCGGCGGGGGCCGGAACGCGATGTGAAAGCTTATGGGAACTTCTCACCTTTAAAAACCGGGTTCCTTCGTTTCTTGTGTAAGTGTTTTCCGGCAGTCTGGAGCCAGCCCTAGCAGACTGACGCCTCGTGCTTTCTCTGTGTCTGGGTTTCTAAACTCGGTGGAGCCCGCTTCTGGAGAAGCTTGCAGCCCATGTCCTGCTGCTGACACTGCAAGAGCCGGGCTGGTGGCCGGGGGGCCTCGTCCAGGGCCAGAGGGCAGTGGGTGGCTGGGGAGGGGCGGGGGAGCGGGGGAGGGCCCTAGTGGCTCCTCATGGGCTTGGCGAGACTTCAGCTCCGGGACTCCACTTTCTGAGCCTGGGTTTCCTCATCTGTGAAATGCAAACGATGGGTCTTCTCTCGCCCTCACACCTGGCCCGTCCCCCCAGCACACACCCCCGAGGTGTCAGCTTCTCCCCGTCGTGTTTGCTTCCACGGGCAACACCTTTTGCCTGGACTCGGCGGCCTGTGACTGCGTCTCCCCGTCCCTTTCTGTGCCCCCTGCAGTCTGCTCTCCACACAGCAGCTCGTTACACCAGAGTCAGAGCTCGTCAGGTCGTTAGTGCCCTCTGACGGCTTCCCGCAGCGCTCGAATAACCCTGACCTCCTCTCTCGTGCCCCCCGATTCCTCCTGTTCTTCAGACACTTGGCAGCTTGTCCCCCCACCTCCCTCACTCAGTGCCTCTGCCCTGGCTGAGCCCCCACCTCCCCCGTGATGAAGACCTTCCTAGCCTGATGGCTCACTTCCCACGTCACCACCCCGTGTGACCCTGTTAGCAGGAGGGTGCCTGGCACACGGTCAGCCCTCCAGAGAATACTGTTGCGTGAATGAACGAACAGCGTGAGGAGACCTTGAGGACCATTCGTGTCAGAGTGTGAGACGGGGCCTCTGGGTCCCAGGCAGATCCGGGCTCACCCCTCCCAGGGCAGACACCACCCCCCGCCCCAAAGCCTGCCCTGCAGCTGTTAGAAGGATCGGTGTCCTTTGTCAGGGCAGAGGAAGAAGTGCTTGCAAGTGTCTGCTGTGGCTGGGGTGATGCCTGAGCCTCGAGGAGGGCGCAGAGATTTGTAATTTATTCCAACCTTTATCTTCAGATGAAGCAAGGAGGCCGTGGGCCAGGTGCCGCCTTAGAACATCAGCAAGAGATTTCCAAGATAAAATCTGAGCTTGAGAAGAAGGTCCTGTTTTATGAAGAGGAATTGGTGAGACGCGAGGCCTCCCACGTGCTGGAGGTGAAGAATGTGAAGAAGGAGGTGCACGACTCTGAAAGCCAGCAGCTGGCCCTGCAGAAGGAGGTCCTGGTGCTGAAGGACAAGTTAGAGAAGTCCAAACGCGAGCGGTGAGTCCGCACAGCCCCGCGGCGCGGAGGCCTCGGGCTGAGCCGGGCCCGGGGAGGAACGTTGGCAAAGTCAGGAACCCCTAAAACCTCTCCTGCCTTCTCAGGCACAGTGAGATGGAGGAGGCCGTGGGCACAGTCAAAGACAAGTATGAACGAGAAAGGGCGATGCTGCTTGAGGAAAACAAGAAATTAACTGCTGAAAACGAAAAGGTGATTTAAAGGATCTGAACTGTCACTTTGCGGATGCTGTAGTTTTTTCAATCTTGAGTCTTAGAAGTTTGGTATTTTAAGTATTTTAATTTTTAAATGAAGTAATATGTTTGATCTTTTACGTGGGATGTTTTCATTTGGTTACAAGCTGCTAATTACCTGAAACCAATAGCTCTAATCACTTTGATGTTAAGATTTGTATTGAAACGTGACTTAAGTTAGATATGATCAGAAAGTCCACATTGGAAAATTCGTTTGGGAAACTCTCATAAGGATTAAAGAAAACTTTCAAAATTCAAAAGAACTTGTAGTTTTCATAACGCTAAGGATGCCCAGTAACGAGTTGTGTGTTACAATTGTTTAATTTCAGCTTTGTTCCTTTGTGGATAAACTCACAGCTCAGAACAGACAGCTGGAGGATGAACTGCAGGATCTGGCAGCCAAGAAGGAGTCGGTTGCCCACTGGGAAGCCCAGATCGCGGAAATCATCCAGTGGTACGTGCACGGCAAGCCCCGCGCTGCGGCCCGGCTGGCGCCCCCGTCGTGGCTTCCCCAGCTGCCACCTCCTCCTTCACACCGCACGCTGGGTCTCTGAGGTCTAACCCTACAGATCTCGCCTGTTTCCCCCAAATCGGTACCGTCTGGGGACAGCAGTTCTGTCCAGTGATCATGACATTGGACTGAAGGTGGAGAAACAGCACCACCAAGTCCCTGAGGGTGTGGGTCGCGCTGGGCCGCCCCGCGTGTCCTGGCTGAAACAGAGGCAGAGCTTCTGGGAAGCACGGCTGCACGAAGGCCCAGGAGCCCCAGAGAGCGAGCTGGGACTGGCCTCCCCTAACGGGGTGTGGGCTCGTCACGGGTGACGGGGGGTGACATGGCCTTGGGCCGCCGTGTCCTGAGGAGGGGTGGCGGGCACCTCTCGCTCACGGGATGGCCGTCCCCCTCCAGGGTCAGCGACGAGAAGGATGCCCGGGGCTATCTCCAGGCCCTGGCGTCGAAGATGACTGAGGAGCTCGAGACGCTGAGGAGCTCCAGCCTGGGGTCGAGGGCACTGGTAGGTCTGGCTCTGAAATGCGCCCTTGTGTTGCTGGGGGATCGTCAGTGGCTCCAGGTGTGAATGTGCAGGTAATTCAGTGACGTGGGAGGTTTCTGTGTGGCTAGCATCTTGTCGGGCGTCAGGAGATCACAGATTACTTTGATACCATTCATTCATTTAGCAAATCACTGTTGAGTAGCAGGCTCTGTGGCGCAGTCTTAACTTAGCAGGACGGGATTCCGCCGTCGAGGAGGTTTGCTTTATTAGTGTGTAGGTCTGTCCGTCTGTCCAGCAGTCTGTGTGACTCTGAGCGCTGGGCTGGTGGTGCTGGTCCCCGTGCAGCAGCTCGCACCCCCTTCTCTCCTCCACCGTTTACCGTTGTTAAAATACGCATGTGTGAGTTACTTTGTGAATAATATACAGAGTAAGAGTAAAGGTGAAGAGGAACAACTTCATTAGGATTCTGGCTAGAATTAAACTTAGTGAACGCACAGTTTTATTCCATGTTTTCCTGGTTTGAAGGTATATTTACCAAAGTGGGGGGGCCAGTACTTTCGGGTGGACTGAACTGCGGGCCCCCGTCCCACGGGGCCTGGAGCACGTGCGGCTTGTAGACGCCGAACCTCAGGAGTCCGTCTCTGATAGGTTCCAGCTCATCCTTGACCTCTCGCTCTTCTTGCGCTTCCATCACCAAAACACAATACATTTTTTGTTTTGTTTTTATTTATTTATTTTTGGCTGTGTTGGGTCTTCGTTGCTGCGCACGGGCTTTCTCTAGTTGCGGCGAGCGGGGGCTACTCTTGGTTACAGTGCGCGGACTTTTCATTACGGTGGCTTCTCTTGTTGTGGAGCATGGGCTCTAGGCGCTCGGGCTTCAGTAGTTGTGGCTTGCAGGCTTAGTAGTTGTGGCACACAGGCTTAGTTGTTCTGCGACCTGTGGGATCTTCCCGGACCAGGGCTCGAACCCGTGTCCCCTGCATCGGCAGGTGGATTCTTAACCACTGCACCACCAGGGAAGTCCAGAACACAATACTTTTGAAAACATGGACAGCTCATAATTTTATTGAAGGAAAAAATACCGCTGTGTTCTTTGCTCCACAATTGGAAAACATTTTCATTTTTACATTTATAAACACCAAATAGAATGAGCAGTAAATTTTTTTGTTTCTATTTTTTTCTTTTCTTCCAGTCATGTTTACAAGTACACTGGCATTTATAAACTGCATTAAATAAAGTTTGTGCACAAACCTCATAAAAGATGAAAGAATATGTCCTTTTAGCAAAATGGGATTGTTGAGATTCTTTTTTTTATTTTTTTTTAAATTTGTTTATTAATTTTTATCTGCGTTGGGTCTTCGTTGCTGTGCGCGGGCTTTCTCTAGTTGGGGCGAGTGGGGGCTACTCTTCGTTCTGGTGTGGTGGCTTCTCGTGGCAGAGCATGGGCTCTAGGCGTGCAGGCTTCAGTAGTTGTGGCACGTGGGCTCCAGTAGTTGTGGCTCGCGGGCTCTAGAGCACAGGCTCGGTAATTGTGGCGCACGGGCTTAGTTGCTCCGCGGCATGTGGGATCTTCCCGGACCAGGGATTGAACCCGTGTCCCCTGCATTGGCAGGTGGATTCTTAACCGCTGCACCACCAGGGAAGCCCCCGTTGAGATTCTTGTTGCAAAATACAGTGTGGATAGTTCTTCGTGTTGAAGGCCTAACTGGATGAGAATGTCCTTAGAAGTGTATTGTCCTTAGAAGTGTGCTGTCTGTTCACTTACCCATTCTTGAGAAAGTTCCTCTAGGATGTGGTCCCCTGAGCCTTCTCTCAGCTTAGCGGTCCCGCTGTCACCGCTAGATGGAGCCCTGCTCTGCTCCTCCGTACCCTCTCTGATTGTCCACTAATTGTGAACCGTCTCTCTCACTCCGTTTTCTCTCTTTCTTGTTATGGAGGAAAAATGAAAAATTCTTAACCGTATTCAGTGAAAGCCTAAAAAAAAGTCTACAAGATAATCTCCCCAGATTTCTCTTATGCTCTTGAAAGTTGGTGAGATACATCAGGTAGCTCAATAAGAAAATGGAAGAATGCTGTCCTCAAGCTGGTTTATTTCACTATGACTTCAACCTTCTAGGTCATTCCATCATTCCTCCTTTCTGTTATTATTTTAGTCTTTTATCATGGGTAGGAATAATTGATGAGTAAGGACATAGTTACTAAGATGATGAAATAGCAAAATGTTTCAAGACGTAGGAAAAATAAGATAACTGTGATCCTAGACTGTAACTTAAATTTGTAAAAGAATGTAGTGGAGCCATGTAGAAATTACACTATAGGATCAGTTTTATTCTTAAAAAAAAAACCTGTAAATTTTATTCTTTAGAAGACCTCTAAGAAAGAAGTCACAAAACTAAAATTGGATCCCATGGACTTTAATAACATCTGAGAGTTGATACTTAAATATAATAAAAGCTTAAGATTCAAAGAAGATGAAGTACTTATTTGTTAGCATTAATTTTGTTAAACAAGTAAATAGCTTAAGAATGTATTTTTAATATTTGAACCGATCTCTACAGGATCCCCTTTGGAAAGTTCGCCGTAGTCAGAAGCTGGACATGTCTGCACGCCTGGAACTGCAGTCAGCTCTAGAGGCGGAGATCCGGGCCAAACAGCTCGTCCAGGAGGAGCTGAGGGAGGTCAAGGACATGAATCTCTCCTTTGAAAGGTGCCTGCGGGGCCTTGGGCCACCGAGGGCTGGCACTTATTCGGTGTTCAGTTAGACCTGGGTGCCACGGGTATGTGCGAGCACTTCACCTCCTGGGGGCTGTGCTTATTAGTGTTTTCAGGAAAAAATGAGAGCATGAGAGTCTGCAGTTTTGAAGTGTATGAACAGGGGAACTTGTCGTGCCTGCCCTGCCGCTTTCCCAGGCCACCTGGGTTAAACTCCCTCCCTCCCCCCACCCCCCCCCAACATCTTGACACTCTCTGAGCCAGCACAGAGGTGACTTGGGCTCTGGGCACTTAAAGCTGTTTATTTTTTATTTTAGCAAACTAAAGGATTCCGAAGCCAAGAATAGAGAATTATTAGAAGAAATGGAAATTTTGAAGAAGAAGATGGAAGAAAAGTTTAGAGCAGATACTGGTAAATTAGAATCAACGTGTCTGAATTTTCTTTTTTTTAAATTTATTTTTGGCTGCATTGGGTCTTCATTGCTGTGCGCAGGCTTTTCTCTAGTTGCTGAGGGTGGGGGCTACTCTTCATTGCAGTGCGTGGGCTTCTCATCGCGGTGGCTTCTCATTGTTGCAGAGCACGGGTTCTAGGCACGCGGGCTTCAGTAGTTGTGGCTCGCGGGCTCTAGAGCGCAGGCTCAGTAGATGTGGCGCACGGGCTTAGTTGCTCCACGGCATGTGGGATCTTCCCGGACCAGGGCTCGAACCTGTGTTCCCTGCATTGGCAGGTGGATTCTTAACCACTGCGCCACCCAGGGAAGCCCCTGAATTATTTAAATATAAACCTTTTTTAATGAAATGGTTTTATTTTAGATTTCATTTCTTTTAGGTTTAATAGTTTTTAGTTACATAAAGAAAGCACTTAGCATAATTCCAAAGTCCAAATTCTGAAGTAGAGTTTGTTCAAGGATGCCTTCTCCAAAGGTAGCCACAGTTTTTGGTTTATTCTTCCTTTGTTTCACCTTGAAAATATAAAGCAAATACCCGTACCTGTATAATTAGACAGTTGTGTCCCCCATGACTTCACAAAGGCCTGCCCTGCTCTGTTCTGTGCTCGGGCGAGGCCACAGCCCTCAGCTGGTCCCAGACCCTTCGCCCAGCACAGCACAGCACCCTGCTGGGTGTTGGGCTGTTCTGGTCTCTTGCTATCACAGAGTGCTGCAGTGAGTAGCTGTGTGCATATAGCGTTTCCTATTTCTGTCCGTGAATTTTGGGGATAGATTTCCAGAAGTGGGATTGCCAGTCAGAGGTCAAGCATGCATACACTTAGCCTCAACAGTGCTGGATTCTGCTCCGATGCTTGTGCATTTGTGTCTCCACCACAGTGCAGGCGAGGGTCCCTGCCCCAGAGCCTCGCCCACAAAGAATGATCTTACTCTGAATGGGTGAGAAGTAGCACCACATTTGCATTTTTTCTTATTATGAGCAAGATTGCACATCTTTCCATATGTTGGAGGGCTATTTGTATTTCTTATTCTGGTGACTTATGTATCTGTGTTTTCTGCCCATTTTTTAAAATTCAAGTTGTGGCTTTTTCTTAATTTTTAGAAGCTTTTTATGTATTGAGGACTAGAACCTTTTATTTGACAGAAGTTGCAAATATTTTTCCTAGTTTGTCTTTTGTCTTTGTTTATGATGGTTTTTTGCTGTTGTTGTGTTTTTTTGTTTTGCCAAGTGTAAGGTGTTTTTATTGTTGTTTTTTTAAATTTTTGTGTGTCAAATTTATCAGTTTTTTCCCTTTTTTGAGTCACAGGGCAATACCCCCAAGTCCCCAGTTGCTCAAGTAATTCGCTCATGTCTTCTTTTGATGCTTGCATAGTCTCACTTTTAACATTTAGATTACTGACCTATCTGGAATTTACTATGATGTACAGTTTGAGGGGCGGACCCCGTTTTATCTTTTTCCTGTGGCTAGTTAGTTGTGCAGTGCCAGTTATTAAAAAGTTCCCCTCGCTACTGATTTCAGATGTGAGTCTGATCATAGATGAGATTTAATTACCAAGGGCCCTGGGGGCTGTTCCTGGATTTTCTGCCCTGCTCATCGTCCATGGGCGAGACCCCCTGATTCTAATTAGAGAGGCTTTAATGAATCTGCTTTAGTATCTGGTAGGTCTCCTCCCCCCACCCACCCCCTCATTTTTAGAGATTTCCGGATAGTCTTCCTCGGTTACTCTCTCAGATTTATCATTTAACTGACAGAGAATTGATATCTCGATGATACTGAGTATTTGCATCTTAAATTTTTTACCTTGACTAGTCTCGTTTTGTTCTTACAGGACTCAAACTTCCAGATTTTCAGGATTCTATTTTTGAGTACTTCAACACTGCACCTCTTGCGCACGATCTGACGTTTAGAGTAAGTAATTATTTTTTTAAAGTGACAGATGAATTGATGACAAGTCAGACATCACTTACTGTGATTTGACTACCTACGGGGCCGCAAACCCACAGTACATTGGCCCCTGGCAGTTTAGCTCAGCTGTGCCGACCCTGCAGTTGACCAGGGGCTAAACGTGTACGGTTGGAAGCAGTTAGGGTGTTTGAGACGTTCACAGAGGGGCCCCTCAAGTTAGGTGGAGGGTTAAGAGAGTGCTTGGCATCTTCCGGGAGGAAGTCCACACCGGCCTCTGCCTGTGTGCTGAATATTTCAGGCAGTTTTTAAACCACAAGTTCTCACGCTGAAGAATGAGCCGGTCGTGTTCCCGCTTCAGTACGGTGCAGCCTCGCCGGGGCGGAGGTGGGTGGCTTGGAAGAACAGTCCGGCCCGGGCCCCTGTTGCGGTCCTGGTGCTAGAGTTCATCGCCTCTGCTCAGGGAGACCCGACCCGCGCAGGAGGAACCCAGAGCAGCCCCTCCAGCCTGGGGAGCGGCTGCTGGTCTGAGTGGATCCCGCTTCCCTCCTCCTCCGCGGCGCGTTCTTCACATCACTCCGTGGGGGCAGGACGGTCTCTGCAAAGCTGCAGGGATGGGCCCTTCCCAGCAGCCCCTTGAAGCAAGCCGCAACGGGAAACTAGTGAAGGGAAATCTCATTAATGGGACTTCTGATGTGTTTGCCGTTGCTTTTGTTTTCTAACTTTTTATTAGAAAATTTTAAACCTGCAGGAAACTTGAAAGAATAGTACAGTGAACATATGTATCTCTCACCTGGCCTGTTGCTGCACTTGCTTTCTCCCCCTCTCTCTCCACACGCACAGGGACCTTTTTCCCCTGAGCTATTTGAGCATGGGTCGCAGGCATCATGACCCCTAATACACTCAATACTCCAGCGTTACTTTCCTGAGTTGAAGACGTTCCCCTGCCTATCCACAGTGCCGTCACCGCGCGGGGACGGTTTGCACTGATGCCGCAGCGCACAGCTGCCTTCCCTCCTGCTCAGGAGCCAGAGCTCGTGTCTCTTTGGTCTCCTTTAATCTGGAGCCGTGCCCCTGTCTCCCCCACCCCCACACTTTGTTTTTTATAGCATTGATATTTTTGTAGCGTCCAGACCAGTTGTCTTGTAGAAAGCCCTCCACTCTTCCTCTTGATTAGATGTGGGCTGAACGTCTTGATGTGAACTCTGCGCGGGAGGTGGTGTGTTCTCCCCGTGAGCGGAGGCCCGTTTGCTCAGCGCTGGCGACGCTAAGCTTCTTGACCCTTCGGTGGAGGTGGTGTCTGCCAGACCCCGCCCTGGGAAGGGCCCCGGGAGCAGTCAGCGGTCACCGTGGGTTAGCGGACGACCGTGATCCTTGCCTAGATCAGTTGTTAGAAGATCCAAGCGGATCTGTTGCCCCCACCATTCTGGGCACACACCTGTTTACATTCACCCGTCAAGAGGGTTTTTTTTTTTTTTTTTAAACCAGTGACATCTTATTGTTATTTATTTATTTATTTATTCATGGCTGTGTTGGGTCTTCGTTTCTGTCTGAGGGCTTTCTCCAGTTGCGGCGAGCGGGGGCCACTCTTCATCGCGGTGCGCGGGCCTCTCACTATCGCGGTCTCTCTTGTTGCGGAGCACAGGCTCCAGACGCGCAGGCTCAGTAGTTGTGGCTCACGGGCCCAGTTGCTCTGCGGCATGTGGGATCTTCCCAGACCAGGGCTCGAACCCGTGTCCCCTGCATTAGCAGGCAGATTCTCAACCACTGCGCCATCAGAGAAGCCCCCAAGAGGGTTTTTTGGGGCTTCGCTGGTGGCGCAGTGGTTGAGAATCTGCCTGCCAATGCAGGGAGGGGGGTGGCGGGCAGGACAGCAGTGGCTTTTCTGTAAAACTAGTGGACAGAGTAGCAATCCATGTGGTGGCAGGTGGTTTCTGGCTCGGGCCTTCCATCTCCGTGGGCGGCCAGCGGAGCGGTTTCAGTGGCGGCGGAGGTTATGATCTCTGAACCTTATCCTGTGTAGCCAGCACTCCTGCCATTTTCATGCTTTAGTCCCTCACTAGCCTGTGATTTAAGTAGGAAGGACATTTCCTGATGGAAAGAAGAAAATCCTTGGTCAGAGTCTGAGTGTGCTAGGAGGGTTTCCAGACATGAGAAATGTCTGATTGAAGCTTCTCTTCCGCTTTCCCCATATTAAGCTTGCTATTTATACTAGAAATGTTTGCCACAATGAGTGAATCAGTGTATTTTCACGCAAGTTTTTATTGGGTGGGAATGATGGTTTTGTTCCTCTCATCTGTCGCAACCGAGGACTCTGTCTCCTCCTCCTCATCCTCTCTGCCAGCCTCTTGGGAAGAAGGAAGTCACTGCCGGCGCCGCTCCCCGCTCCCCGCGCCCTCACTCACGTCAGCAGAGCGGCACTGGATGTGCACCTCTCCTCCTCCTTCATTTGCATCCTTTTGATTAATTAACCAACTAAATGAAACTAGTGGGGCTGTTACACGGCTAAAATTAAATTACTTAATGTTCTTTTGCCCTTCATTTATCTAAAGATGGAACTGTAACTCATTTAACATATCTTATTTATGGGAGAAACTTGCTTATATTTGTAGCTAATTGATCTAGCCTTTCCCTTGTGAGTTTGCTTACAAATTCAAATATTGGAGTACACAGTTGTGCATGTGTTTTTTGTGTATGTGCTGCCTTCCCATCTGAATTTGGCTCCTTAGACAGCAGCCTAATTAATTCCAGCCATTGGAAAGTGTTTCTCTGATTTGGTTCAATGGGATTTCGATTCGGAACACAAGATAACAGCTGTATACTGCTCTTGTAGGCACCTACCCAGCTACTTCTGTGTCACATTTATGAAGCTTTGTAAACTGTGTATGTGCATCTGTGTGA
The DNA here is from genome assembly GCF_028023285.1 of Balaenoptera ricei. NCBI lineage: Eukaryota > Metazoa > Chordata > Mammalia > Artiodactyla > Balaenopteridae > Balaenoptera > Balaenoptera ricei. Next base: position 185,760,193 of record NC_082640.1, on the reverse strand, counting down.
ATCGTAATTGCTGGTGATGAGGAAACGTTAGAATCAGGAACACTCATGAATGTGAAGTCATTTTTAGGTGGTTTTAGAATGCAGCTTGAGCTTCAAATTGTGGAAGTAAATTGGGAATCTTGAGTTATCAGAACAGAACATTGCTTCCCTGTGTCATAAAGCTTCCAGGGAAATTCCTACTTCTGGTCACAGGTCCATAGACCTTTTTTGACGTTAGTATTTTTTCTCGATCCCTGAGTTGAGGTTATGGAGCACGTGGCTACTTGATCTTAGGGCTCCTGGGTGCAGAGTTAAGTCACTGCTGAGTGACCTCAGAGGGTTGGCAGCTCCCGTTCCTGCCCTTAAATGGCTGGGGCCGGAGGATGGGGGGGTCCGGGCTGCAGTTGGAGGGTGAGGCCTTTGGCGATCGTCGTGACTTGTCCGAGGCCACCCTCCCACGCGGTCGCCACCCCAGCCTTAGAACGCCGGGGGCAGAGGCCGCAGAGAAGGTAGGACAGCTGTGAGTGAGGTGGGGTCCGTGGCGGGACGTACCAGGACTAAGGACCGGTGCTGGGACCTTAGGTCCCCAATGAAATGCACTTTTTAAATAAAGAACATGTAGTTAGAGTCTGAATTCTGCAGAATAAGCTCTTTTATTCCCACACTATTTCTCTGCCTTTGTTTTCACAGACCAGCTCAACGAGTGAGCAAGAAACACAAGCTCCAAAGCCAGAGGCGTCCCCACCAGTCTCTGTGGCCGCAAGCACAGAACAACAGGAGGTGAGAGTATTGCCCTGTTGACGCCCCGAGAGCCCTGGGGTCTGCCCCCTGCCCCCACGTCCACGCGCCTCGCTGCCCTCGAACAGAAGCTGCCCTGGTGCCTCACAGCTTGTCACTCCAAGCCCGGCTTGTGTTTGAGAATTACTGTCAGTGCATCAGCCAGATGAGGGCTGCTTTGACAGGTGTCTCAACAATGTAGTAAATTAAAATGCAGGACTGTTCATTATTAATCAGTTCTGCTGTGTAAGAGGCGTGCTGAGCTATGACAGTGCTCACCTGTCCACGCTTGTCCCCCAGGACGTGGCTCGGGCCCCTCAGAGGCCACCCACCGTGCCGCTGCCCACCACACAGACCCTCGCTCTGACGGGACCAAAGGTAGGAGGGACCTTGCTCTTCCCCGGGGGACCTTCTCAGATTTAGACAACTTTTGTGTAAATAAGATGAACTTAGTATTTTCACGTACACGGTAATGTTTTGTTCTGAGTAGTGTGTAATCCAGAAAGCATCAGGACCCTGTGTTTCCTATACTTCTTCTTTTTTTTTAAATATATTTAATTAATTAATTTGTTTATTTTTGGCTGCGTTGGGTCTTTGTTGCTGCGCGCGGGCTTCTCTCTAGTTGCAGCGAGCGGGGGCTACTCTTCCTTGCAGTACGCGGGCTTCACATTGTGGTGGCTTCTCGTTGCAGAGCATGGGCTCTACGTTCACGGGCTTCAGTAGTTGTGACACGCGGGCTCAGTAGTTGTGGCTCGCGGGCTCTAGAGCGCAGGCTCAGTAGTTGTGGCGCATGGGCTTAGTTGCTCCGCAGCATGTGGGATCTTCCCGGACCAGGGCTTGAACCCATGTCCCCTACATTGGCAGGCAGATTCTTAACCACTGCGCCACCAGGGAAGCCCCCAGACTCATGGTTAATTTTTATGTTTAAATCTTTGATCCATCTGGAGCTTATTTTGGATTGAGGAAGGAATTAGGAATCCATATTTATTTTATTATAAATGACTAGTTGGTTGTTCCAGTACCTTTTATTAAATTAACCCTGCCAACTTTATTATATGTCTTTTTTTTTTTTTTTTTTTTTTTTGGCTGCGTTGGGTCTGCGTTGCTTCATGTGGGCTTTCTCTAGTTGCGGGAGCGGGGGCTACTCTTCGTTGTGGTGCGCGGGCTTCTCATTGCGGTGGCTTCTCTTGTTGCAGAGCACGGGCTCTAGGCACGTGGGCTTCAGTAGTTGTAGCATATGGGCTCAGTAGTTGTGGTTCTTGGGCTCTAGAGCACAGGCGCAGTAGTTGTGGCGCACGGGCTTAGTTGCTCCGCGGCATGTGGGATCCTCCTGGACCAGGGCTTGAACCCGTGTCCCCTGCGTTGGCGGGCGGATTCTTAACCACTGCGCCACCAGGGAAGCCTGGCAGGCGGACTCTTAACCGCGGCGCCACCAGCTGAAGCCCTCTGTGTTTTCTTGATTAAACCAATGAGACATGAATGCATTTTAATGGGCTGATTTCAGTCTAACCTCCCCGCCCCTCTGTCTTCACCCCCAGACCGCGTTTCCTCGTCCCCTGGTAACCACTCTGTGCTCAGTGTCCATTAAGTCCCTTCTCCACATTTGTTCCCATTCATCTGGCTGCACTTTGAGCCTCAGAGAACCACGTGGTCTATGGGAGGCACTTCTTCCTCAGCGTGAATGGAATTCTGCTCAGTGTGCAGCTTCGTAACTTGTCTTTTTCGTAAATGTATTTTGAAGAGCTGTGCCGTCAGTACGCACGGGTTCAGCGTAGGTCATGGCTTCGAGGTGTGACAAGGCCCTGGTTTCAAGCTTAGTAGGTGTCTGGCCTTACGTACTAGATGTTTTCTTTTCTCTAATGTAGACACGGTCTTTTCTAAGCCTTCAGTCACAGGCAGCCATGCCAGCTAGAGACAGGGGGCTTGATTTTGTTTGAGACCAGCTAACGGCTTGGCTTTTGGAGTACGATTCTCGTGGAGTCAGGGGTCAGACCGCTCTCTGGATTTTGTGTTGGTCACTCCCTTGCTTCCTGCACACGGTTCCGCGTCTTCACGGGCCCCTGAAAGGAATCCTTTCATTTGCCGTGTTAGGCTTCACGGACGCTGGCTGGGCTTCTCACTCCATTGTCCGTGGCGTCCTGTGTCTGTTCTCCCGACAAGGAGCACTGCGTCTTTCCAGACTCCTGCTGGGAGGAACAAGCTGCTGCGGGTGGCAGCCCACTCCAGAACATGGCCCAGGCCAGCCCCAGAGCCTCTGGCAGCCAAGGGGCTCGGGTCACCGTGGCACCCCAGCCCGACCAGCCTCGCTGGTGTGGGCAGCGAGGGTCTTCACTGAAGGCCACACGTGTGGACTCATTTTCTGGCTCAGGCTCCGTGCGTGGGGTCACGCCGGGAACCGCGCACGTCGTGGTGAAAGCGTGTGGCTCAGCTTTTCCAGGGCGCGCTCCAGTTGTTGGAACGCTTGGTTACAAGCAGGCATGTCCCCGGTCCCCACCGCCCGTGTCTCACCACCTTGACCTTCCTCCTGCAGCCGAAAGCGCACCAGTTCAGCATCAAGTCCTTCTCCAGCCCCACGCAGTGCAGCCACTGCACCTCCCTGATGGTGGGGCTGATCCGCCAGGGCTATGCCTGCGAGGGTGAGTGCGGCCTGCGAGGGTGAGTGCGGCCTGCGAGCCGAGAGGGGCCGGGCGTGGGAGTCACGGTGAAGGCCGGCGAGGCCAAGGGCCGCCTAGCCGTGAGGGGCCCAGGGCACATGCTCCTTCTCTGGCTTTACAAGAGCTCGGTGCAGGTCTCTGAGTTGAGATCATGCTGCAGTGGACAGCGCGCTGCTCTGGGGCGACCAGGGTGTCTGTTGGTCCTTGTTTGTTACAAAACGTAGCATCCACGTCCCGTCCACGTCCATTCTCCAAGATGAGGAAGAGCAGAGAGTAAGAAGAACTCTACGATCTTCCGCTGTCAGGTCATTTAGAGATGAGCACCACGGTCTGGTATCTCTCCTGCTGGTTTGTCACTGTGAGCATCTTAGGCCTCTGTGTTGTGCTCTCGCCCTGGACTGGGGCTGGGCGGTCATGCGTGGCCAGCCGAGGTCCCGCGGTGAGAGGTGGGACGAGCCTGGGGCCGGAGCCCCCGAGCACAGGCACCAGCCCCCCAGCGAGTGCTAGTGAGCATGTGGAAAAGTTGCTCGATGCCAGCCTACCCTGAGCGTTTGTGGGAACTGCTCTAAAAACTGTTTCCTTCTTGGGGTGCCACGCACGTCTGAGGCAACTGCTGCTTTCGGGGCGCAGGTCTGACAGTGTGTCCTGTGCTTTCGCAGTGTGCTCATTTGCCTGCCACGTGTCTTGCAAGGACAGCGCTCCCCAGGTGTGCCCCATACCCCCCGAGCAGTCCAAGCGGCCTCTTGGTGTGGACGTACAGAGAGGCATAGGAACGGCCTACAAGGGCTACGTGAAGGTAGGACGTTCCCCCCGCTGCCTGCCCAGGCAGGCGACCCAGCCTGGTGACCCACAGCCATGCCCAGCTGCCCTGGAAATCGGTCCCTTTGCTGCATGAAGCGACCCACATGCCGGTCCTGGGAGCCCTCCCCTCCTGGGGTCCTGAGGACCCCCCCAGAAACACAGCATCAGCCGGGGCCTCTCGTCCCCACCTCCTGGGCTGATGCGCTTATGGTTTCAAAGCCAAGTGCCATTTGAAGGCGCTGTGCCCGGCCCAGCATTCCACGACGCTCCACGTCTGCTGTGAACACACCCATTCGTTGAGCCGTCTGCACTGTCCCCTGCGTCACCTTCTGTCATGGGCAGAGCCCCTCCCCAGCACTGCCCGAGTCATCCTGGGCCCAGACGCAGCTCTGCCGCCGGCCTGGACTGGCCGTGCAGCAGCTAGGAGGGCACCACCGCACAGCAGCTGCCTCCAGGAAGTCTCCCGGGCCTGCCACCGCCACTTCCCGCTGCCCGGACCTGTTGCGGCCGGCACCCCTGGCCCAGAGGAACATGGTTACTTTGATCCGCAGGTCCCCAAGCCGAGCGGGGTGAAGAAGGGGTGGCAGCGGGCCTACGCGGTCGTCTGTGACTGCAAGCTCTTTCTGTACGATCTGCCCGAGGGCAGGTCCACCCAGCCTGGCGTCGTGGCCAGCCAAGTCCTGGACCTCAGGTCGGTGTGGCGCAGTCTATCCTCGTTCTAGGAGGTTTACTTGACTTACATATCTGAGAATGAGAGTTTGTTGCTTGGTAGCCTTTAACCCCATTTCTACCTTCACGCCCTTAATTATTGGGCAGCTCCAAAAACAGGTGCCTGCTAGAAACTTTCCTGCTGTGAATGTTTTTGCCCTGAAAGATTTGCCAAATAGGCATCTAATAAGAAAAATACATACCCAAGAACAAGTAGAAAAGATCCCAGAGACACACTGCACAGCCTGAGGTAGTCTGTGCTCTTGTCTTCGTGAGCCCTTGTCTTCATGTGGCCACAGCGTTTGCTGAGTGGCACCGTCTCTTAGGGCTTCCATCTCTAGTCAGATGCCTTCCTGCCATCAACATACAAAAAGGCACAGCACCCTTCCCTCCCCACCTTCTCTGTGGTTAACTCTCTGAAATGGACATAATAGCAACGTCATGAGGTACGAGGGTTGTTGGGAAGATGAAGCAAGTGAATAGACAGGGTGTGCTTAGCTCAGAGCCTGGCGGGCGGAGCTATTGTTGCTGCTGCCACGTCCTCTCCTCACAAGGTGGAGCGCCCGTCCCTCTGTCACCACCCCCAGTGCCACACAGTATGGCACCTGTCCGGGGCTAGGGCCTGGCCTGGAGCTTCATTCTCCGGCATTGGTATTCGGGGGACCCATGGGGCAGGGGTGAACAGCTGGGCACCTGTGATTTGGAAACGTCCCCGGGTGATCTTGCTCACCCCTCGCTGCACACAGGTGTGCCCCTGGCCCAGCAGTGACGAGACCACTGGCAGGTGTCCTGAGGCGTAGCGCTGCTCGTAGCCCAGGGTTTAGAGCGAACTGGAGGTGATTCCATGGTTATCTCAGCACATTTTATTCCCGTTTATAGCCAGGTACAGGCCAAAGCAAAGATGTGGTATGTTTGTACTTGTGGGACAGTCTGGCACAGTATAGAACAGTGTGACTCAGGAAGGTGGTTTTATTCTCAATCATCCCTAATCATTGAAACGCATGCAAGATTCTCGTCTTTTGTTTGTTGGCTTTGTCATTATAAGCGTTTTCTTATCCTGGTGGAGGCAAGGAGCCTCCCTTGTATTCTAGAAAATAGTCCCCAAAGTATCCTTTCTCATAATGTTCCTAAAGGGTGGAGGACAGGGTCCTGTGTGTGTGTCTCTTTTCCGATATTCTGAGTGTGTTATTTCTTACCAGAGATGAAGAGTTCTCTGTGAGCTCAGTCCTGGCTTCAGACGTCATACACGCTTCACGCCGAGATATTCCGTGTATATTCAGGGTATGTTTTCTTTTCCAATTTTTTAGAGACGTTTCATTAACAATAAAACATCCGTAGGGGGACTTCCCTGGCGGTCCAGTGGTTAAGACTCCGCAGTTCCCCTGCAGGGGGCACGGGTTCAATCCCTGGTTGGGGAACTAAGATCCCGAATGCCACGTGGTGCGGCCAAAAAAAAAAAAGAAAAAATCCATGTGGTTAAAATAAAAGGACTGTTGTGAGCATTTCCTTGTCCTGTAGCAAGGGGCTCGCGCACATCCAGGGCGGACCTTCCATTTCTCCAGATTCCTTCACACCTGTCGATGTGTCCTGTGTCCCCCGTCCCCCTCCCCTTACTGGGTAACAGACCCTCTCTGCACACGGCAGAGCCCTGTCTCCCCAGCCTCAGGCCCTCCCACTCCGTCCTCCCTCCTCGGTCTGTGTCCCGGCTGCTCCAGTCCAGTGCACTAGGTGCTGGAGGCCGACACGCGGTTGGCTGTAGATGAAACGGACCCTTCAGCCTCCCTCCTGAGGACTTGTTGGCCATTAACTGGAGCAAAGCCGGGGAAAAATCAGTAGACATTGCTTATCAGCGGTCTTGTTGGCTGAGTCGGAGTGCCCCCTGCTGAGCTAGTGTTAGCTGCTGTGGCGTCAGGAAGCTTCTAGAAGATTGTGGATCCCCCTCCACTGGGAATTTTTATAAGTACAGAGAAATTTGGTTGACCACAAAACCAAGTCTATGGATCACTTTCTGTTAAATCACATCTCTTCAGAAACTGTCTCTGTATACAATACAGAAAATTCCCATCATTGTGTGCCTAAAGGATGATTTGTAGCAACTAAGGCTGTCCCGTGCCCTGGTAAGTGTTTGGGGAGCGCCCACAGGGAAGTTGTTTGTTTGAGATCCTGTTGTCCCTTGACGTGTTCTGAGAGTGTGTTTCTCAGCTGTGATCAGAGCCTTCAAGAAGGCGGCTCTCGAGTGAACAGTGAACTGCAGTTCTGGCCAGAGCCGAGTCACCTGAGCTCTGGCGAGGCCGGGCTGCGGGCGCCGTGTGAGAGCCGGGCTGTCGCGGCCCGCGGGCGGCTGGACCAGGACCCCGGCGGCCCGCCCACGGAGGCGAGCTCTCCGGCAGCAGCCCCCGCCCTCACCCCTGCAGGCCGCGTGGCGTCGGTTCGGTGTGTCCGGTTGTCTTACGGCTCTTCTCTGTCTGTTTTGTCTTCCGTCGTGAAGGTGACGGCCTCTCTCTTAGGTACACCTTCTAAGACCAGCTCGCTGCTCATTCTGACGGAAAATGAGAACGAGAAGAGGAAGTGGGTGGGGATCCTGGAAGGCCTGCGGGCCATCCTGCACAAGAACCGCCTGAGGAACCTGGTGGTGCACGTCCCGCAGGAGGCCTACGACAGCTCGCTGCCCCTCATCAAGGCCGTCCTCACGGCCGCCATCCTGGGTGCGTTTCTCCACGTCCCGGCCGCGTGCGGGCTCAGCGGTGTGGCCCGTTTGAGCTGGTAGTTTCCCCGCCGCTTTGGAAGCAGACGGCCCGCGCGCCGGTACTGACCGCTTTACGTTGTTCGCAGACGGGGACAGGATCGCCGTCGGCCTCGAGGAAGGGCTCTACGTCATAGAGGTGACCCGGGACGGTGAGTGAGCCGGGCGCTCGGGCTGCCTGCTTAGCGCCACGCGCGCGGGGTCGGTGGTGGCAACGTGTCGGGTTAAGACGGATTCCCTGGGTGAGAGGAGTAAGTCACCGCGTCAGAGAGCTGTATAAAGAAAGGGGAAGGCCAGCGGCTGAGGAGAAGGATGCGCCACAGATAGGACAGATGGCCAGTAACTTTCTGCCTCGTGTCCCCCAGCCCCGAAGGCTGTGGGCGGGTCCAGTAAAACGCAGAGACCAGCCTCGAGGGCTGGTGGTGAGCTGACTGCCGTGTATATTAGGCCCTTCGGGGAGAGGACTGAGCAGGGAGTCGGGGCAGGGAGAGCTTCCCAGGAGGAGAAATGCTTCCTTAATTCCTGGGTGCACCGAGGCCTTACCAAAACTCTCCTTCCTTTGCTTCAAATTTTGACCTTTCATTCTTCCCAGAAGAAAAAGCAAAAGCACCCCCAAGTCTCCCCGCTTCACCGCCCTGGGCCCAGCTCTGGGCGCCTCCCCCAAGGAATAGGGAGTTGCCCCGAGGTGGCGGTGGTCCCTTCCTGACGAGCCTGGGGTCCCGGCACAGTGGAAGAAGGGTGAACACACGTGGTCTTGGGATGGTGGCTGCTGCCGCGGGCTGTTTGTCCCTCGGGGTCCGGACCCCCGGCTCTCAGAGCCCGCGTGGAGGCCCTGCCCCTGTTAGGGTATCGAGGGTCCTGGGTTGGTCTGGGGGCCCAGTGAGCGGGTGGGAGCCTTCAGCGAGTTTCTCCAAGGATCCAGTGAGGTTTTTTTGTTTTCCAAACATGGTTCCTGGGTTCAGGGATGAGCTGGAAGGGCGTCCAGGTCCCCCCACGCAGGGCCTCACTGCCCTTGGCACCTCCCAGCCAGGGTCCTGGCGCCAGGGGTGTGTGTGAGATGACGAGGAGGGGGCGCTCCGGGTGGGGCGCGAGTGGAGGCCCTGGCCTCACGCTGTCACGCCCGTCCTGCAGTGATCGTCCGCGTGGCCGACTACAAGAAAGTGTACCAGATCGAGCTTGCCCCCAGAGAGAGAGTCGCCGTCCTCCTCTGCGGCCGGAACCACCACGTCCACCTGTGTCCATGGTCCTCCTTCGACGGTGTGGAGAGCAGCGTGGACATCAAGCTTCCGGAGACAAAAGGCTGCCAGCTCATGGCGACTGGGACGCTGAAGAAGAGCAGCCCCACCTGCCTGTTCGTGGCGGTGAAGCGGCTGGTCCTTTGCTATGAGATCCAGAGAACTAAGCCTTTCCACAGGAAGTTCAGCGAGCTTGTGGCCCCTGGCAATGTACAGTGGATGGCCGTGGTCAAGGACAAGCTCTGTGTTGGCTACCCTTCCGGGTTCTCTCTGTTGAGCACCCAGGGAGATGGGCAGGCTCTAAACCTGGTAAATCCCAATGACCCCTCGCTTACGTTCCTCTCACAACAGTCTTTTGATGCCCTTTGTGCTGTGGAGCTCAAAAGTGAGGAGTACCTGCTTTGCTTCAGCCACATGGGACTGTACGTGGACCCACAAGGTCGGAGGTCACGCACGCAGGAGCTCATGTGGCCTGCGGCGCCCGTTGCCTGTAGTATGTATATGTTTTCTGTTGCCATACCCCGTTGCCGCTGTCGCATCGCCGGTCAGCATGTGTCCTATTTGCTTTGGTTTGTCCTCTAGCTCCCTCAGCTGAGTAGTCGGGAGAGGCGGGCCCCCGCAGCTTGCTGCGGGGGGCAGGGCGGTCCCACTGCCACACCCTGGGCCCGTTGGGGTGGGCTTGCCCTCCTCTCCCACGGGCCCTGCGGGGGCCCCTCAGCCCGGGAGCCCGACGGAGACGGCTGGCCTCCCTGGGGGAAGGCGAGGCCAAGGGAAGACAGGACCTGCACTGTTTTACGTTTTACAAGATGTTCTTCATGATGATGTATAAACTTACACGGTGATGAAAACAAGCTAAAGGTTTCCAGTGACCAGAAAATACCCAGTTCTGATATCCAGGTCAGAGTTCCTCTTGGGACAGATATTGTTCCGAGGGGTAGGAGCTGTTCTGGAGAACAATTGTTGCTTAACCGGCTCAGGTGTCCTTCTGCGTGGATGACAGCACTGGGCGCGAGGCCCTGGAGTCCGCACTCCACGGGGGGCTCTTCCTGCTGGGCCTGCTGGCTGAGCACTTTCTAAAGACCCTAAACCTCAAATTCTGCCCACTCGATATAGGGAATAGCAGGTGGGCTGCGTCACGACACCCGAGGGCCAGAGGGACGAGGAGTAAGTAGGCAGCCACAGGGCACACGTTGGTTTCAAGCTGGCGGGGATGGGGTCGTGGGGGCGGGAGGTGGGAGTTCGGTTTTTCCTTAATTACCTGAAGGTACAGTCTTGTGGCTGCCTCGTTGCTGGCTTCAGCAAGCTGGCAGAACAGCCAAGGCGCTGGGACCAGGAGCCCGGCCCGTGAGGGGAGCTGCCGGCCTTCAGCCGGCGGAGGCTCGCTGGACGTGTCTCGGCCTTGTTAGCCGTTGGCCAGGGCCTGGGGTGCGGTGCGGGCAGCCAGAGCCGGCAGGAAGGGCCGAGGCGTGGCCCTGGCGCTTCTCCTCCTGGTCTCTCCCTGCCGCACCCACTCGTCTTCATGGGCGGCCAGTGCAGGAATGGCCTCAAGACCACCCAGTAACGTCTGACAGGATGCAGGTCACTGAGTGCCGTGTTCTGTAATCTTGACCGTGAGTGACCTGGCAGGGATGCCCGAGCTTTCTGCGTTCTCCTCTGATTCCAGCTCTCTCTCCACCTTTGTGCTCTCTTGTTTCACCTCCATGCACAGTACAGATGCCAAGTCAGTTTTAGAGCTGGCAAAAAGTAATTCAGTAACTTTCAGGATGGAGAACTAAAAGTGTTGCCTGCTTGTCCCAAGCCCCATCTGAGCATGCATGTGTTCTCGCCCCCCTCTCCTGTTACTCGGGGGGCGGGGGGGGGGGCGTTAATCGGTCCCATCCTACCGAGGAGGACCCTGAGGGCCACGAGGTGAGGTGACCTGCACAAACCACACAGCAGAGGCTGGCTTCAGACTCAGATCTGTCAGACTTCACGGCCCATGTTCTTTCCACAGGTTTAACTTTTTAGTTTAAATTTTTCTTTAGACTGGACATCTCAGTTTATCACTTTATCAGTAAGTCGTATGCACAGATCTCTCCTGGCTCCCTGCAGATGAAGCCCCACATGCTCACAAGTAAGAAGAGCTGCCCCAGAAGCCCCCATGTGGGGGAAGGTCCTCTGAGTTAACTTCAGGGCCCTCTGATTTCTCTGACCATCTTTTTCGCATGTGGCACTCAAAAAGAAGGCTTCATGGTTTATCTGAGATGTCACTTCTGGGACAGTTTGGTGACTGGTTCCAGCATCTTTTGTCTGTTTCCTAAACCCTGTTGTATTTTCTTTTTTGTATTCAAAAGAACAGGTGTGATCAGAGAGCCCATTTGGAATCTGTAATAACAGCATAGCAGAAGCTTTTTAGAAATTCATCTTCAGTTAAGCGTAACATGAGGAAGATTAACCCTGGAAGGGAGAAGGACCTGGAACCAGGGCTGAGCCAGAGCCACCTGCCAGCTCTGCGTGCCAGCCCGGGCGAGGCTGTGTGATGCCAGCCAGCATGCTGGGACCCCAGCCTTGCGCCTCCCGTGGCAGGATGGCAGGATGCAGCCTCCACCGCTGCTTTCTCTCTCTCAGATAGTTCAGATATTTTTTACCGCTGTCCTAAACGTGGGAAAGGCCCCTTACACTTCGGGTGCCACAGGGCCACCAGTCCTCGGTCTCACACGTGTGGTTCGCTGGGAGGGTTTTCCGTCACGACCTGACGGTGTCCCATCCCTTAGCGGGGAAGGGGAAAGACAGCACCAACTCCCCAGCTCATCGCAGGAGAGTAATTGTCGTTCTACTGCGTGTGTGTTCACACCCGATTACAAGAGGGCTGCCTGAAAGCTCCAGGGTAAGCCAACGCCCTTGCCCAGAGCCCAGCAGGAGTCTCTGGGTGGAGATTTTAAATATTTACCCAGAAATCTGACCTTTTGGCATCTCTGAAAGAAGGGATTTGCCTTAAGAAACAGGACATTGAGCCCTTTCCTGGATTTCAGATGTGTTGAGCCTGAAGTGACAGGCTTCTGAGGTAGTTGTATAAGAAAGCTAAAGGGGAAGCCAGGTGTTTAAACAGGTCACCTTCGGCACCTATGCGATGGTATTGAAATGCTGTTTAGTTTCAGGAGTGGAGGTAAAGCGTTCAGACGTCGGTTGTGTTTGTCTGAACCTTGAAGTGAAGGTTCCCTCTAGAGTGAGGGGCAGGGCCCCTGCGGCTTGGGCCGTTGCACCCCACGCGGGGCGGGCGGCCCCCGGCACCGGGGGGGCCCCAGGCTCACCGCTCTGCTCCGTGTGCGCCAGGTTGCAGCCCCGCGCACGTCACGGTCTACAGCGAGTACGGCGTGGATGTCTTCGACGTACGCACCATGGAGTGGGTGCAGACAGTCGGCCTGCGCAGGGTAAGGCCTGGCGGTGCCCGGCCCCTCCCCCAGCCGCCGCCCCCCTCTCCCCCAACAGCCAGCCTCCCTCTCTGGTTTCCAACGCAGATCCGGCCACTGAACTCGGAGGGCAGCCTCAACCTCCTCAACTGCGAGCCTCCCCGCCTGATCTACTTCAAGAGCAAGTTCTCGGGTGAGCCCTTCTCGGGGGGAGCAGAGGACGGGGGCTGGAGGGGGGGCCTGCCTGGGAGTTGGCGGCCGCGTGGCCCTCCCCCCGGCCCCACGGAGCCACAGCGGCCTTTCCTTGTCCTGCAGGAGCGGCTCTCAACGTGCCTGACACCTCTGACAACAGCAGGAAGCAGATGCTGCGGACCAGAAGCAAAAGGCGGTTTGTCTTCAAGGTGCCGGAGGAGGAGAGGCTGCAGCAGCGGCGGTAGGAACCTGGCTGGGGGCTGGGCTGGGCCCAGAGGACCCGGACGCCTTCCTGAACCTCACGGTGTTTCCTTCTCCTAGAGAGATGCTCAGAGACCCGGAGCTGAGATCCAAGATGATCTCCAACCCCACCAACTTCAACCACGTGGCCCACATGGGCCCGGGCGACGGGATGCAGGTGCTCATGGACCTGCCTCTGGTGAGCCCGCGGGTGCTGTCCCCTGCCCTCCCCACACCCGGCTCCCCTGTGGCTCCTGCCTGTATGCTCCTGAGGTGTCTGTCACCGTCTCAGTCCGTTAGGGGTTTGTGAGAAATAGCTGTCAACAGTGACTGCTGAAACATCTGAGTGTGGGCAGGTAGCATACTTGGTGGGGTTTTTTTTTTTACTTAAAAAATGTGTTTTCTGTAGAATTTGACTTGGCCTAAAGCCACTATTGCCAATTCTTAGCTCAAAACTGACCTGATGCCACTGTCCCGAGGTCCTTCCCAGCCCATTTTGCTTGTCGAGGCCCAGGGCCCCGGCCTGCTCATGCTGCAGACTTTGCACTTGGCCTGCGCGCTCTGCCCGGGGCCCAGCTGTGCTCCCCCCGGGCGTGCTCACATGCTGTTCTCTCTGCCCCAGAGCGCCGTGCCCCCCTCCCAGGAGGAGAGGCCCGGCCCTGCTCCCGCCAGCCTGTCCCGCCAGCCTCCGCCCAGGAACAAGCCCTACATCTCGTGGCCCTCATCAGGTACCAGGGGCGCCCGGGCCGGGGCCTGGATGCTGGGACTCCGGGCTTTCAGTTCGTCTCTGAACTGTTTGCCCCAAGATGATCGATGGCTGCCTGTGTTCCGTAGGTGGATCTGAGCCCGGCGTGGCTATGCCTCTAAGAAGTATGTCTGATCCTGACCAGGACTTTGACAAAGAGGTAAGACTTGCCCAATTACAAGGGACAGGGCCTGGGGTCTGCAGCTCCACACGTGCAGGAGACTCGAAGCAGCTGTTCTTTGGAGGAAGAGACTCCATCTCCCCTGGAGCGGCCACATAGGGCCTCAGTGGTCACCAGTCCCCCGGAGCTCCCCACTCATGACTGCTCAGGCTGAGCCAAGGCCGGGAGGAGGGAGGACATGGACCCTGTGGCTGTGAGTGTGTTGGGAGAAAGATGTGGCTTCTCGCTTCCAGGTCATGGCCTCAGGGGGACCGAGGCCTCTGCGGCCTGGTGCCGGGCCTCCTTCCAGCCCCTGCTCCCGAGTCATCTGGTCCCTTGCCCCCAGCCGTGGCTGCCCGAGGCTGGGCCAGCCCTGGGAGGATGCCGCCGAGAGCTCAGGAGGCATCAGGAGAGGGGCCGAGGGAGCTGCTGGGGCCCGGCTCTCCTCCTGGGCACTGACCGCGGGTGGGCGTCACCGTGCACAACTGAGAGATGAAAGCCCTCCTGTGAAAAGTGCAGGAAGGCTTCTGTCTAGACTTTTCCGTGTAGTTTTATGCACGTGGCTGTAACACATCTGTAGGCATGTTCCTTTTAAAGCACAGGTGGCCTCATGTGTCTTGCCCTCTCTCTCCTCCTCTGACAGCCCCTTGGGATCGGAGTGTGGGGGGCCACGTGGGGGCGTCCCTGGCTCAAGTGTTCTTGGGCTTTCAGACCCCGCTCCTGGTTGCAGTGTCCTTGGTTCCCTGTGTGTGTGGTGGGGGAGGAGGATGGGAGGAATGGCAGCCTGAGGGCTGTGCCCCAGCAGCACTTTTATGGGAAGGAGGAGAGGGGCTGGGTGCGCTGGCTGTTCTAACATCCCCGGCACCCACAGCACGTACTCACGGGGGCTGCTGAGCTGACAGCGGAAACCAGAAGGGCTTTGCTTCACGTGGTCCTCACCTTCCTGGCTTGGCCGGCTTTTCAGGTGTGGATCGGCTGCTGCTTCCTCTGCATCCACCTTTGTGCCCTTTACCCGTCTTCTCTTGAGTCACCATGCTTTCCTCTTACTCGTTTATAGAAACTCTTCATAGATTGTGGGTGTTACTCTGTTGCAGATATTTTTCCCTGTATCGCTGATTTTTTAATTTTGTCTTCAATTGTAAGAGCATTGTCATACAGAAATTTTTAATTCTCGTACAGTCCAGTCTTTATCTTTTTAATTAAGATAAACATTCTCTTGTAGTCTGAGAGCTTGGGGTTTTCTGTTAGTCATTACGTCGTGAAAGTGTCTGCGAGGGGGTGTGATAGTGTGTAAGTGTGTCTTAGCGTGTGTGTGTGTGTGAGCAAGGACCTGAGCTGCTTTCTTTCTAAGGTACATGACACGCTGGCCCTGCACCACTTACTTCCAACTTGAAGTGTTACCCTTTATTATTTGTTAAATTCCTTTGTTTACGTGTCTGTATTCCTGGATCCTCTGCTGCACCACCTGTAACCTGAGAGCCGGTAGAGCACATCTCTTCATTCCCACTTTTCAAAACACTTTAACTTCTCCTTCAAATAAATTTTAAAATATTTTTAGGGGCTTCCCTGGTGGCTCAGTGGTTAAGAATCCGCCTGCCAATGCAGGGGACACGGGTTTGAGCCCTGGTCCGGTAAGATCACACGTGCCATGGAGCAACTAAGCCTGTGCACCACAACTACTGAGCTTGTGCTCTAGAACCCGCGAGCCACAACTACCGAGCCCACACGCCACAACTACTGAAGCCTGTGCACCTAGAGCCCCTGCTCCGCAACAGAGAAGCCACCGACTGCAATGAGAAGCCCACACGCCGCAACTAGAGAAAGCCCACGTGCAGCAACGGAGACCCAACGCAGCCAAAAATAAAATAAGTTAAAATTTTTTTTAGATTACGGAGCTTGTTGACTCCATCATAATCTAGAAAAAGTGAAAACTGTGTTGAGCTTTTCGCTGGGATTGTGTTGGATTTGTAGATTAATTTGGGGGCTGCTCACCGTCCTGACCTTCCCTGTGTAGGAACACTGCACGTCTCTCCCCTTGATGGGTTCCCTCTTGCAGGTTGCGCGTGTTGGTGGCTAAATAAGTTAATTCTTAAGCATTCCAAGGTTCTTGTTGCCATTGTGCATAAAATACAATCCTCTTAACGTGGGACAGTGAGAGATTCAGTTGGTGAACATTTTGATGCCAGTTTTTCCATCTGTGTTTATCAGTGAAGTTATCTGTGCCTTCTTTTCTGAGCTGCTCTCTTTCAGCTGTCTTCAGGGCTGCACCAGCCTCAACTCTGGCTTAGGAAATCTGTATCTCTTAGTTGCCATCATATAGGGGTTTTTTTTCCTGGAAGGTTTCATAGGCCTCCCTTAAAAGGGCCTGAGGTTGATGGCTAGAGAGGTAGGTCTTCTGGGGGTTTTTTTCTTATTTTTTTCCCTGCAACTATCTGTTTTGAAAAATTTCAAACTTCCAGGAAAGTTGCAAGATTGGTAGAGTGAATAACCCACATAAGCTGTACCTAACCCATTTTCCCCATTTGGGTTTTTGGGGAGGAACCAGCAGAAAGTGAGTTGCAGTATTACCCACCGCTAAGTACTTATCCCGCACCTCCCTCGGGAGGGCGTCTCCCCGCTGCCCGGCGACGTCCTGTTCCTAAACCTAGAATCCAGCCAGGGCCACGCTCTGCGTTTAGTAGGCGCGTCTCTTTAGTCTTCAGTCTACTGTGCAGTTTGTTTACAAAAAGTGCAGTTTTTTTGCAAAACGTTCCTCAGTCAAGGCTTGTCTGATTTTTTGAATTGGGTAAACCGTGAAAAGGCCCCGCACCTGTCTCCCAGCCGCCCGGTTCTCCCCAGGGACCAACAAACAAGTGTGTATGAGTGTGCGTGCACACATGCACACACTTTTTTCCTGACTGCACACATCGTGCCCTTTATCTGAGGGCGAGGCTGTTCCCTCACGTGACCATGGTACAGCTGCCACACTGATGAAGCCACCTGCATGTCCCCATAATGTCGTTAAGCACCTTTGCTGGCGCAGGACCCAGTCCCCAAGCATGTGTGGCATTTAGCTGCCTCATCTCTTTGGCCCCTTTACTCTGGAACAAGCCTTCAGCCTGTCTGGCAGAGAGCACATCTTTTATTTTCTAGAATACTCCTCAGTTTGGGTGTCTGACATTTCCTTGTCTTTTGAGATTTGGGTTGTGTGTCCCAGGATGGAGTACGGCACACAGGACGTGGTGTCCTTGGGGTGTTGCATCCTGAGGCACATGGTATCTGTTTGTCCTGTACTGACCTGTTTGTTCCTCTTTTTAAGTTTATTTAAGTGAAACTCACATAACAGAAAATAACCATTTAAAAGTCAACAATTCGGACTTCCCTGGTGGTTCAGTGGTTAAGAATCCGCCTGCCAATGCAGGGGACACGTGTTCAATCCCTGGTCCAGGAAGATCCCACATTCCGTGGGGCATCTAAGCCCGTGAGCCACAACTACTGAGCCTGTGCTCTGGAGCCCTGAGCCACAACTACTGAGCCCACGTGCCACAACTGCTGAAGCCCGTGTGCCTAGAGCCCATGCTCCACAACAAGAGAAGCCACCGCAGTGAGAAGCCCGTGCACCGCAATGAAGAGTAGCCCCCGCTCGCTGCAACTAGAGAAAGCCTGCACGCAGCAACGAAGACCCAATGCAGCCGAAAATTAAAGAAGTCAACAATTCAGTGGCTGTTTAGTACATTCACAGTGTTGTACAACCACCAGCTCTGTCTACTCAGAACACTTCCATCACTGCAAGATAAAACCCCCACCCACTGAGCAGTTTCTCCTCAATTCCTGCCTTCCCCCAGCTCCTGGCTACCACCAGTCTTAACAATATATGGATTTGCCTGTTCTGGGCATTTCATATAGTGGAATGAATTATACAGTACGTGGCCTTTTGTGTTTGGCTTCTTTCACTCAGCATCATGTTTTCAAGGTTCATGCATGTTGTAGCATGTATCAGAAAGTTGGTGCTTTTTATTGCTAAATAGTCCAGTGGATAGATGGACCACATCTTATGTACTCATTAGTTGTTATGAATAGTGCACTAGGAACATCTGCATACGTGTATTTGTTTGAGTACATGTTATCACTTCTTTGGGGTATGTACCTAGGAGTGGGATTGCTGGGTCATATGGTGGCTCTACTTTTAACTTTTTGAGGAACCACAGCAGCTGTACCATTTTACATTCCTACCAGCAATGTACAAGGGTTGAGTCCACATCTTTGCCAACACTTTTTTTTTTTTTTTTAAAGATTTATTTATTTTATTGATTGATTGCTATGTTGGGTCTTCACTTCTATGCTAGGGCTTTCTCTAGTTGCGGCAAGCGGGGGCCACTCTTCATCGCCGTGCGCGGGCCTCTCACTATCGCGGCCTCTCTTGTTGTGGAGCACAGGCTCCAGACGCACAGGCTCAGTAGTTGTGGCTCATGGGCCTAGTTGCTCCGCGGCTTGTGGGATCTTCCCAGACCAGGGCTCGAACCCGTGTCCCCTGCATTGGCCGGCAGATTCTCAACCACTGCGCCACCAGGGAAAGCCACTTATTTTTTTTCTTACAAGAAAAATTTTTTTCAATAGTCATCCTAGCAGGTGTGAAGTTGTATCTCATTGTGGTTTGGGTTTGCATTTCCCTAATGATTAGTGATGTTGAGCATCTTTTTCATAGGCTTATTGGCCATTTGTATACCTTCTTTGGAGAAATGTCTATTCAAGTCTTTTGCCCGTTTTTTAATTGGATTATTTGTTGAGTTGTAAGAGATTTTTATATAATATGGATAGGGAATTCCCTGGTTGGGACTTGGCATTTTCACTGCTGTGGCCCGGGTTCCACCCCTGGTCTGGGAACTAAGATCACATAAGTTGTGTGGTGTGGCACAGCCAAAAAAAAAAAGGATACCAGACCCTTATCAGATATGTGATTTGCAAATATTTTTTTCGTTCTTTGGATTGTCCTTTCACAATTCTCTATGTCTTTCAGTGTACAAAAGTTTCTAATTTTGGTGAAGTCCAGTTTTTCTATTCTTTTCTTTTGTTGCTTGTGCTGCTTTTGATGTTATATCTAAGAATCCATTGCCAAATTCAAGGTTATGAAGATTTAGTCCTGTTTTCTTCTTAAGAGTTTTATGGTTTTAGCTTTTGTTTAGGTCTTTTTTACATTTTGAGCTAGTTTTTGTGTGGTGTGAGGTAGGGGTCTAGTTTAATTCTTTTGCAGGCAAATATCCAGCACCATTTGTTCCTTCCCCCATTGAATGGTCTTGGCACCCTTGTTAAAAATCCGTTGACCACAGGTTTATAGATGCATTTCTGGACTCTCAATTCTATTGCATTGGTCTTTATATTAATACTACCATGCTGTATTTGATTACTGTTGCTTTGTAGTACATTTTGAAGTAGTAAGTTTGGGAAGTGTGAGTCATCCCACTTTTTCTTAGTATTGTTTTCACTATTCTCAGTCCTTTGCAATTCTATATGAATTTGAGGATTGGCTTTTCCATTTCTGCCTCTCCCCCAAAAAATCCGTTGGAGTTTCAGTAAAGATTGCATTGAATCTGTAGGTTGATCATTTTGGGGAATATTGCCATCTTTACAATAGTCTTCCAATCCATGAACATAGGATGCCTTTCCATTTATTTAGGTGGTCTTTCATTTCTTTCAGCAATGTTTTATAGTCTCAGTATACAAATCTTTCACCTTATTGGTTAAATTTATTCCTAGCTGTATTTTATCCTTTTGGATGCTATTGTAAATGGAATTGTTTTCTTAATTTCCTTTTCACATTGTTCATTGCTGGTGTATAGAAACACAACTGATTTTTGTGTGTTGATCTTGTACCCTGCAGCTTTACTGAATTTGTTCTTTGTGGAGTTCTTTAGGATTTTCTATCTATACAGAGTCATGTCAGCTGTGAAGAGAGATGCTTTTACTTCTTCCTTTCCAACTTGGATGCCATCTTTTCTTGCCCTGGCTGGAACTTGTAGCACAGTATCAAATAGCGGCAGTGAAAGCAGCACCCTGGTCTTGTTCCTGCTCTGAGCGGGGAGCTTTGCCTTTCACCACTGAGTGTGAAGTTAACTGTGGGCTGCTCATGGACACCCTTTGTCATGTTGAGAAAGTTCCTCTCTGTTCCTCATGCTTTTATCATGAAAGAGCTTCACGTCTGTGACCTCTGACTGCTTGGTTGCCATGCTGTCTGGTTTCTTCACTGCAGAGTTACTCCTTTTTGTAATAGTTACTGAGTCATTTGTGGGGTTGGGCCTTGGTTTATGATCTCTCACCAGCAAGGACAACGTGACAAGCTTGCAGAGAGTGTGTTCTCATAACAAGAATGGAGCCAGCAGGGGCTACACCTGCCCAGGCAGCATCGCCTCCACAGGCCCAGGGCGATGGTTCTCACGCTGTCCCTCTTCTTTGTCTTCACAGCCTGATTCGGATTCCACCAAACACTCGACTCCATCGAACAGCTCCAACCCCAGCGGCCCACCAAGCCCCAACTCCCCCCACAGGAGCCAGCTCCCCCTTGAAGGCCTGGAGCAGCCGTCCTGCGATGCCTGAAGCTGCCGGCTCACCACAACAGGGCTGGGGGGCCCAGGTGGCCTCCAGTGTCAGTGCCAAGACTGAGCTGACCCTCCAGTGTTGTCCAAGGAAATGTAGAATCGATTTGTAGATACGGAGATGAAGAAAATACTTTATTATAATAATGATCGGTTTTATGCCGCACCGAGGCGGTAGGCCAGATCTGCTCATCTGCACAGCTGTTCCGTTTGCACACGAAGGACCGCCTGCGGCCCCTCCTGCCCAGAACCAGCTGAGGCAGCGCGGGGGGGCCTGTGACGCCAGCCTCCTGCAGACCCCAGTGGCGCCCGGGAGGCTCTGCAGGAAGCAGGCAGCTCGGGATGGCCTCGGTGCCGCGTCTGTTCCCTGTTCCCTGAAACTGTTTCCTAGGACCTTAGGAGAATAGTAGGAATTTGTATATCATTCCCAGTGTCCCTAGAGTTTTGAAGACAGAGGAAAGTGGAGCTTAGTTTGTGGCCTTTTTATTCATTTAGCCATTACGTAGTCAGATGCAGAAGTCCTTCTGTCGACCTTGTAGCCATGGACAGAGGCCCATTTGAGTGAAGCCTGCCCTGTCCTGGTCCCTCGTGTGTGTCAGTCCGTTTCTGGTCACAACCACGAAGTGTCACCCGTATCTACTACTGTGAAGTCAGCTGTGCTCCGTTTCCCGCTCGCTTCCACAGCTCTGCCTCCTGCTGTAAAACCAGTGAGTGTCGTGCAGCCGGGCCCCGAGGCCTGCGGGCCGAGAGGAAGCCAGAGCCCCGGGTAGCCCTGCGGCAGGCGCCAGGACCCCTGCCCTGCATGGAGCCCCGTGACTAGTGCCCTTCTGGATCGTGTAGACTCACCGCCACACTCCGCCCGGTGGGCCGGCCCGCAGCGCCCGCGTGTATCTGCCTGCCTTCCCCGCGGCGTTTGTGAGTATCAGGCAGCTTCCTGTCTCTGTAAAGGCTTGCGATAAAGGCTCGCCCCGCTGGGCTTCTCCCTGTTCTCCCGCCGGTCGATGTTCTCGGTGGCAACGCTGTTGAAGACGTGCACTTACCTTGAGTCGGCACTGAGTGACGTGGGCACTGTGGCCTGCCTGTGCGTGTCACACGCCCAGCACCCGCCTGCCCGCCCCCTGGGCCTTCTGCTGGGGCTGGCACCTGCTGGGGGTTCTGGTTTTTACTTTTTTAATGTAAGTCTGAGTCTTTGTAATTATTGAATCGTGAGAACATTTTTGAACAATTTACCTGTCAATAAAGCAGAAGACGGCAGTTTTAAAGTTCTCAGTGGTTTGTCTGAATGTGACCACGTGTCACCCGGTGTCTGGCCCCCCAGTAGCGCCCTGTGCTGGAAAGCACCGTCTTGCCTGTGGAAGCCATTCTTGGTCATTTGCTCAGGCGGGGTCCATGCTAAAAAGGTTCGTGTCCACGTGGCAGGAGCCAGCCGCCAGAGCTGGGACCTCTTGCCTGCCAATGTCACGATGGGGGCGGCCTCCTGGGGACACCCTGCACCATGGTAGGCAGGGTCAGGGGTGGGCCACTGGCTGGAGAGGGGGCCCGTCTGGCCAAGTGTCTGTGCCAGGACAGGCAGATGGGCACTCAGCCTGAGAGCAGCAGGTGCCCTCCAGGGCCGGGGCAGGGTGGGGCCAGCTGCTGCACCAGGGACCCCAGTGCTGGGAAAGGGGGATGTGCCCATGAGCCCGCAAGGCAGAGCAGTGCCCTGGGAGGGAAGCTGCATGTGACAGACGCACGCTGGCCCTTCAGCAGCCCCGGGGGGTAGGGTGGGGCAGACCACCACCAGGAGGGGGGAGCTCACGGGGAGGCTGGGCTGGATGGGTGGCCACATTGGGGGCTCTGGCCCCCAGGGCAGGGGGCAGCCTGTGGTGAGTTGGGTTTCATCATTTGCTCCCAGTAAGCTCCTGGTAACGTGTGAGCAGTGACGGCACCTGCCGAAGAGGGTGGTGGTGTGAGGACACAGTAGAGCACAGAGAGCAGCCCCCGGGTGCCTGGCAGGTGATGCTTGGGGGGCGTCCTGGGCACCCTTGCAGCTCCGCCAGTTGGCACGGCCCGGGCTCCGCAGCCAAAACAGCCCCGCCGGCCGGCGGGGACCCAGGCCCGTCTCACTGTGGGCCTCCGTGGTCACAGCTGGGGAAGGAGCATGGCAAATTTTAGGAGCAGACAGACACAATTCTCCCACCTGTACCTGAAAGGGGACCACCCAAAGCACAGGCAGAGACAATTGACTGAAATCACAGCACCTGGAAAAGTGAAAAGCGAGCATAGGCCAGTGGTGAGCGGCCATGTGGGGTAGTGGGCAGCCGGGGCCTCGGGGTCAGAGATGATGGCATTGGATACTGGCCCTCCCTCCGTTTGATGTCTGCCCCACGTGAGGTGAGCACCTCTCACAGGTCTGAAACACGGGTGCTGAAGTGTCAGTCGTTTTTTAAATGCAATATTAGCTATTGCAACAGCTACACAACACCAAGAGGAACGACCACCCACAACAACATGGGTGAGCTTCACAGGCAGGATAGTGGCCACAGAGCACAGCTTCCCAAGTGATGGAAACTTACCAGCAAATTCACTGTTAGAGGCTCGCAGGTGGTTACCCTTGGGGGGGGGAAGGGAGGGGGGATGTTTCCAGATGCTGCTTACACAGAAGTGTCCCTCCCTGACAGTTCAAGCTGGGCATTTGTCAGTACAACTTTACACACACACACACACGATTCACCGTCCCACTGCTGCCCCATCAAGCCCTACCAAGTGAGTGTCCTACTCAGAGCGGCTCAGTCCTGACACCCACCCTCCAGGTCAGAGCTGCCCTCAGAAGAGGGAGGGCGAGGCCTGGCCCTGCAGCGATGGACACCAAACAGCCCCCACCCAGCAGGACGCACCTGCCAGCTCTCTGACCTGCTCCACCACTGTGGCGGGCAGCTCTGCCCCTGCCCCCGCCCCCGCCCCCAGCAGAGGGGACAGATCTACTGTGTCCCTGGGACCGCTCCTCCGCAGCCCAGTCTGCCGGAAGTCCAGGTCCACCTGGCTGGCCCTGGGCCTGAGCAGCTTGGCATGAGGTAGGGGAGCACCTGGCAGCCCACTTCTCCACGCTCCTTGGCGCCTCACTCAGATTTGCTGCTCCCCACCGTCCCCCCTGCTGCAGTCCCCTCCCTAGCCTTAGGAGCTTCTTGCATGGGCTCCTCCAGAACCGGGGCAGCCCCCTCCTAATTCTGGGTGGAACCTCGCAGACCAGAAGCCTCGGACCGCCCCAGCCTACAGGTAGTACCCAGGACTGCCCTGGGCGAGTGGCCAGGCGCCAGCCGGCACAGGCTCTGAGGACCACCCCTCACCATCCCACCAGGCAGGGGCAGAGAGGTGGCAACGCAGGAAGCAGTGTGTCCACGGCTGACCGCAGGTGCAGGAAAGTCCTTTATTGAGCAAGGCCGCCCTGTCCTTGGCCAGCGGAGGGTGGGGTATCCCGCAGGGCCTACGACGCCGGCGGTGGTGGGGGTCGGGGGGCCGGGCCGGTTCCGCGGCCGCTCAGGCCTCGGCCTCGGCTTCGCTAAAGAGCGGATTAACGAAGTAGCTGCGGCTGGAGCTCCCGACGTCCGGCTGCGGGGCGGGGAGCTGCGGGAGCGCGGAGTCAGGGATCCGGCCGCGGGAAGTCCCACACCCCCGCCCCCGGGCGCCCCCTCACCGCCTCCGCCGGGTCCGCCGCGTAGAACACAGGGTTGTGGAAGCCCAGGGGCGCCCCAGCCGGCGCGGGGTCCGCCTCGTCGCGCCTCCTCCACCTGGAGGTAGGGACGCGCGTGAGCCCCGCGTGCCTGAGCGCCGAGGCCCCGCCCCGAGGCCTCGCCCCGCGTACCTGAGCCTCCCCGCGCGGCGCAGCAGCAGCGCCCCCGCCAGCAGCGCCAGCAGTAAGAGGAGCAGCGCGGCCGCCAGGCCGCCCGCCAGCCCCGCGCGCGGCCCCGGCGCGTTCAGCCCCGCCGCCGAGCCGCCCCCAAGGGGCGCGCCCGACTCTCGAGCGGTCGCCGATAGGACCCCGAGGGCTTCGCCTGCAATGGAGGGCGCCGGCTCAGTCGGCCCCGAGCAGGGCGGGGCGGCGCAGAGGTGCGGCGCTGGGAAGGGGGCGCCCGCGGTTACCGTGCTCCGCGATGTCCGCCAGGAGGGCCCGGGCTAGGCGCCCCGCGCCGCCGGTCTCGGGCCCGGTCTCCACCAGCACCACCTGGATCTCCGTGTCCGCCTTCGCGCCTGAGGCTTCGCGGAGCCGGGGCTGGCGCGGAACCTTGGACACGGCCATTTGCAGCCCCTGATACTGGGGCTGGAGAGGGGCACAGAGTTGGCCCGGGGACTCCGCCCCTCGGCCCTGCGGGAACGTTGGAGGCAGGGACAAACGGTGGACAGGCGGAGAGTGGACGCCTCAGGGAGGAGGCGGAGTGGGGCCCGGGGATCCCTGCGGAGAGGGTGGTCCCAGACCGCGGCTGCGGAAGGGCAGGGGCCCGGGTCGGGGTGCGGCCCCATTACCAGAGCCAGGAAGGCGTGCAGCAGCCGCGCCCGGTACCGCTGCAGGTCAAAGGCCGGGCCATGGGTCAGCGATACGATGGCTCCTGAAGAAGCAGGAAGGTGAGGGTCAGCACCGCGGGTCCGGGCCCGACAGGGAAACTGAGGCTGGGGGCGAGCCAGGGTGGCCAAGCCGTCCTAGCTAGCAGGGGCCGGGCGGGGCGCTCACCGCAGAGGTCGCAGCACTGCCCTTCGGGCCGGAGGGGGTCTCGGCAGGCAGCCTGGGGGCAGCGGCCACCCAGGGGCTGGAGCAGTGCTGCGCAGATCCACGGCTGCGCCTGGAAGGAGAGAAGCGGCGGTCAGCGCGGAGACGGCGAGGAGCAGACCGCAGTGAGAGGGCCACGCGCCCGGGAAGGCGAGCGGGCCAGAGACGGCGGGGCGCGGCGGCCCCTGGCACAGTCCCGACCTCCGGCGCAGAGCCGGGCCCAGCCGCGCGGTGCCCCAGCCACCCCGCTGCGGGCCGCCCTCACCTCGGCGTGGCCGCACACGCAGCCCGACTGGTCCGCGCAGGCCTCGGGGCCCACGCTCAGCGCGCCCGGCCCGTGGAAGCGCAGGCGGCCCGCGCGGGACGCCAGGAAAGCAGCCAGGTCCTCGTCGCGCGTGAACGTCTGCAGGTGGCCGGGTGACCACCGGAGCCAGCCCGAGGACGAGACAGCACCTGAATGCTCGGAAGCCACCGGGCTAGCAGGGTGGGAGGCGCTCCGGGGAGCGACACTGACGGGCAAAGGCGCGGAGCTGAGACCCCAGCCCCCGCCCCGGCCCGCGCGCCCGGCTCACCTGGCCCAGAGCCCGGACGCTGCGGACGCGCACGGTGCCGGCGCCCGGGCCGAGACCCACCCGGAAGGAGGCGTCGGACGGGAAGACGACGTCGTCGTGGCTGCAGGGCACGCGCTCGGCGTCCACGGAGAAGAGACCGTGCGCCGCGTCTCCGGAGCGCCACAGGCGCGGGTCGTGCCAGCAGAAGCGGTCAGGGTCGCGGAAGAGCGCGGGGCCGCCTGGGCGAGCGCGCGACCCTGAGCTCCGCCCAGAACGCGCCCTCCAACCCGGCCACGCTCCAACCCGGACCTCGCCGTCCCCTCCAGGCCCCACCCACGAACGCGCCCCCTCGAAGCCCCGCCCCTGGCCCGGCCCCCTCACCTGTGCTACAGTCCAGGTGCGAGCCGCTGTCCAGGGCGCTGAATCCAGCTCCTGAGGCCAGGACGAATTCCCCGTCCAGCGGCAAGAGCTGTAGGAAGCGCAGGCCGAGGCGGCGCCGCGCGGTGGACTGGGGCATCAGAGGGTCCCACTCTGCGCCCACCCCCGGTCCCCCTGTCCCTGGGGAGAAGAATCTAGACCACGGAGTGAGCAGGCGAGGTCAGGGCCTGGGGGCACCTCGCCCTGCCTGGAGGTCAGATAGGCCGCAGGGAGTAGGGCTGCCAGCCAAGGAGCGAGGAGCTAGCCTGAGACCTGGGAGTGTGGGGCGTTTGGGGCAGGGTGACTCTTGTCAGGGCCATTGCCCTCCCCTGTCACCCCTGGAAAACTACAATCCACGGGGCTCGTAAGTTCCAGGAAGCCAAGCTGCTGGGGACTCTGGAGTCAGCCCTGAGCCTGTGAGGGAGGGGAGGGGCTACAGCTGGGGAAGCGGGTGCCAGAGGCAGCAGGGAGGGTAGTGGGGCCTTGGAGCCACCCGTCTCCCCCTCAGCCTGGGCAGCCCCTTCAGCACGGAAGCCCAGGCCTCAGGCGTCAGAGGAAGTAGGGCAGCGGGGAAGGCCTGGAGAAGGAGGACTGACTGGCCCCCACCCGCCGCCACCGCTCCAAGCCCCAGGACCCTGTCCCTCCTCCTTGCCCCCGCCAGGGTTGGGGTTGAAGGTGAGGGTTGGACCAGGGGAGCTGCTCAGTGCAGGGGTCACGGGGGTTCAACATCTCAGGGGACAGCCACCCAGGGCCCAGCCTTGCGTCCGAGCTTGCTCGGTAGGGCCTGCTCTTCGGTCCCCCAAGCACTGGGCCTGACCAAGAGGCTGACACTGGGGAGATTCAAGGTCACAGGCCAACTACCTCCACAGCTGAGGGTGCAGCACTGTGACAGCAATAAGGCAAACCCACCTGCGGGCGCCGGGGACGAGCCACGGACAGACAGACGCGATACGCCTCAGGAGGCGGAGGTGGGTACCAGCAGTGTGAAGCATGAACAAGAACTCGGTTTTCAAAAGAACCAAAGCGGGAGATGTGCATACTATATGATAAATGTAATAGCTGAAAGACAGCAGGAAAGGGCTGAGTGGGAGAAACCAGGAGAGATGGGAGCCCGCCCAACACTGAAGCACCAACATTCAGATACAAGGGTGGGCGGGGGGAATATCTGAAAAACAATGAAGATGAATTTTCCATAGTTGAAGAAAGCTGGGAAACCTCGGATTGAAAGGTCTCATTGAATGCCAAATGAGGAAAATCACAGAACACTATGTTCATGAATATCAAAGACGAAGAGAACATTCTAAAAGCAGCAGAGGGAAAGAACAGATCACCCAGGAAGGAAAAAATTCAGGAATCGGGTTTCTCAGCAACAACAATGCAAGCATATGACAGAATAGGCTGCCGGAAGACTTCTGGAGTCACAGCCACCTCTAGACACACCCCTAGACACAGCCCTGCCCACCAGTGGGCAGGAACGGCCCTGCACTCCAGAATAGTATGTTACATATATTAAAAGATAGGGCTTCCCTGGTGGCGCAGTGGTTGAGAATCTGCCTGCCAATGCAGGCGACACAGGTTCGAGCCCTGGTCTGGGAAGATCCCACATGCCGCGGAGCAACTAGGCCCGTGAGCCACAACTACTGAGCCTGCGCGTCTGGAGCTTGTGCTCGGCAACAAGGGAGGCCACGACGGTGAGAGGCCCGCGCACCGCGATGAAGAGTGGCCCCCGCTCGCCCCAACTAGGGAAAGCCCTCGCACAGAAACGAAGACCCAACACAGCCAAAAATACATATAAATAAATAAATAAATAAAAATTAAAAAAAAAAAAAAAAAAAAAAAAAAAGATAATAAAAATACCTTTAAGCCTAAAAGACTTCAGAATGATTGCCACACAAAGACCTGCCCTGAAAACATGCTAGGAGAAAGTAAGAAGGAAAGAAATACAGAAGCTGAGAAGAGATATGGGAAGTAGGGTGATGAAATACTTTGATGAAGCTTATTGTTGTCTCTTGATAAATGTTTAAATCTAGGAATAAAATGTGATGGGGGACGGGGAGACCACAAGGGCACGGACATACAGTAAAGAACTTACTTGTTCGAGGGAAGATACAGGTATTGAAAAGATTAAGAAATCAGGACTGCCAAACTTGAAAACCTGGATGAAATATACCAATTTCTAGAAAATTTTAAAATATTAAAATTGATGCAAGAAGCAATAGAGGGACTTCCCTGGTGGTCCAGTGGTAAAGAATCCGCCGTCCAATGCAGGGGATGTGGGTTTGATCCCTGGTCGGGGAACTAAGATCCCACATGCTGCAGAGCAGCTAAGCCCGTGAGCCACAACTATTGAGTTCGCGTGCCTCAACGAGAGAGAAAACTCTCACGCCACAACTGGAGAGAAGCCCACGTGCTGCAACGAAGAGCCCGCGTGCCACAACTAGGACCCAACGCAGCCAAAACAATAAAGAAAAATAAATATTTTTTAAAAAAAGAAGCAATAGAGAATTAGAATAGACAAGTAAGCATTAAAGGTTTGTTTGTTTGGCAACACTGTGTGGCATATGGGATCTTCGTTCCCTGACCAGGGATGAACCCGCGAACCTGAGAACCCGCGCCCCCTGCTGTGGAAGCACGGAGTCTTAACCCCACTGGACTGCCAGGGAAGTCCCTAAAGAGACTTTTTGTTTTTGTTTTCAAATTTTATTTATTTATTTATTTATTTATTTATTTATTTATTTATGGCTGCACTGGGTCTTTGTTGCTGCGCGCAGGCTTTCTCTAGTTGCGAGCTGGGGCTACTCTTTGTTGCGGTGCACGGGCTTCTCATTGCGGTGGCTTCTCATTGCAGAGCATGGGCTCTAGGCGCGCGGGCTTCAGTAGTCGTGGCACACAGGGTCAGTAGTTGTGGCTCACGGGCTCTAGAGTGCAGGTTCAGTAGTTGTGGCGCACGGGCTTAGTTGCTCCGCGGCATGTGGGATCTTCCCAGACCAGGGCCCGAACCCGTGTCCCCTGCATTAAGCAGGTTGATTCTTAACCACTGCACCATTAGGGAAGTCCAAAGAGTTTTAAATGTTAGTCAAAGACCTCCTGTTCCCTAAATTCCCAGTCCAAGTGTTTTTTATAGGTGAGGTATACTAAACCCTCAAGGAAAATTTAACTTCTTCTTACAGGAAGTTGTTCTGGAAAACAGAAAAAGAGTGAAAATTGCCAGCCCATTTTATGGGGCCAGTATAAGTGTGATTCCAAAGCCAAATGAAGGACAGTACAAAAGAAGAAAAATTATAGGCTCAGTTGAGTTATAAACGCAAATGCAAAGATCCTAAATAAAATATTAGCTGACTGGATCCAATAATGTGTTTTAAAAATATATGGCGATCATAGGGTTATGTCCCAAGAATGCAGGAAGGATGGGATAGGGAACGCTCCCATCACGACTTCCCTGCAGTATGTACGATGGTGTCCCAGCAGACGGTAGTGGAGAGTCTTGTGCCAGCAAAATCAGTATGACAGAAGTCAAGTGTCTTGAAGAAGTGGCACACTTTGACCTGCACCTGAAGGAAGGTGCCAGAAGGACATCAGTCTTACCAGGATGGTTCAACCTCAGAAAACCTCACTAATAGGCTAAAGGAGACAGGGGGAAACTACATCTCAATGGACGTAGGAAAAAAACCCTGAAAAGTTCAACAACATATTTATGATTTTTTTAAAGCTTCCAGCAAACTAGAAATAGATTAGAATTTCCACAATTAAATAAAGTTTATGTACAAAACCCTACAGCAAACATTACACTCAAGGGAGAAACCTGACATGACTTCTCTTCATGTTGGAACAGGACAAGGATGCCTAATTTTCTCACTTTTGTTTAACATAGGGGTAGAGGCCCTGGACATTGCTACAAGGAAAGAAAAAGAAATAAAGGAGTTAGGGGGGCTTCCCTGGTGGCACAGTGGTTAAGAATCTGCCTGCCAATGCAGGGGACACAGGTTTGAGCCCTGGTCCGGGAAGATCCCACATGCCGCAGAGCAACTAAGCCCGTGCACCACAACTACTGAAGCCCGCGCGCCTAGAGCCCGTGCTCCACAACAAGAGAAGCCACTGCGATGAGAAGCCCGCGCACCTCAACGAAGAGTAGCCCCTGCTCGCCGCAACTGGAGAAAGCCCATGCGCAGAAACGAAGGCCACATGCAGCCAAAAATAAATAAATAAATAAATTTATATATATATAAAAAAAAGGAGTTAGGACTGGAAGAGAGGAGGAACAACGGTCATTATTTACAAAGATAACCAGATAGAAAATATAATTCTTAAAAATAGGGCACCATTTGCAATAGAAACCAAACTATAAAGTATTCATAAATTAACCAATACTACACAAAACCTCATGTGGACCGTTTTAAGACTCTAGTAAAGTTTTATGACCAACGATCTGAAATATCTGGAGAGAAAATCCACGTTCTTGAATGGATGACTTGCTTGTATAAAGGTATCACTCATTCCCAATCAAATTCCAGGGTTTTGGTGCTGGTGCTGTTGTTACCTGATAAACCTACACTATAATCTCTCTGCAACAATCAGATCCACAAAGAACTAGTCAACCTTGTAACAGGGGGGTGAAGAAGGCAAATTACCCAGTGGGATATTAAGACAACTGGCAGAGCCTCAGAGTGGGGACAGTGTGGTGCCGGCAGGAGAACTGGCAAAAAGATCAAAGGAACTGCAGGAAAAGCTCAGAGAGAGCCCTCACTGGGTAGCTGATGAACAGTGACTGCAGCGCCACAAAGCCAGGGGGCAAGGCTGCTGGTTTGGAGGAGGACATTCATTGGAAACTGGGCTCATTCCAAGGAGGAAAAAATATGCCTGGTTCCCTAGTTAGTGCCCCACTCAGCCATGTGCCCCTGATGGCAAAGCCGTGACTTAACAGACAGAATATATAGTTGATTATGGTTGTGACTGAGAAGCAGGAAAAAGATGCTTAAACAAAACACCAAAAACACAGTTATAAGGCAACAGATTTTTGCATTCGATAGATTAATAATGGGGGTTTCTGATCAGCAAAGGGAAACGCAGGCAAAGTCCACAGTGAGAAGACGCAGTATCTCAACAATCATTAACGGGTAGAAAACAGGAGATTTCCCCCAAACAAGAAACCTGGGCTAAGGGTAGAAATGGGAGGGGAGAAGGGTTCAGGAAGAGAAAAATCTCAGGGAGAGAAGTTCCAAACCAAGAGAAACGCAAATGAAATCACTGACAGTCGTGCCTGTTACTAGGGCGACATCTCAGCAGCCGACAACGCTGGGGACCCGCGTGCAGCGGGGGTGGGAGGGGCCTCAGGCAGCGCTGGGTCCCTTCGGCCCCCTGTCCCTGCGCCCCTGGTCATTTCCCACCCGGGTCCTCCGGGAGCTGACCCCACGGAGCGGAGGAGAGGCAGGGGAGGCGGGGGAGAGGCCCACGGGGCCGTGCGCAGGGGTACAGGCGCGCGGACGCCTCTGGCCGGGGGAAGGGCTCGCGTCTGGGCGGCGGGGCGTGGGAAGGAAGGGGCAGATGGAGGGACCCGATAAGCGAGTGAACAATGAATGAACGAATGTTGTGTCTTTTAGGATCCCCAAGCTCTTCCAAAGGAGACCATCAAAGTAACGAAGTCAGCCAGGAGGAGCCCCCAGGTCCCGGCACCCTCCCCCGCAGCTGAGTCCTCTGCCCGCGGGTTCCTGCGAGTTCCAGGCACCCCTCCCTGCTCGCTCCTGGCCGCCGCCTGGTTGCCTTGGTTACCAGGACTGCGGAGGCGGGTCCCCTCGGTGCAGCTGCTGCGCCCCTACCTCCCCGGCTCTGCTGTCACCTCTTCCTCACTGCTCCCTCCGCACCTTAGTCTTTGGGTTGGACAAATGTGGGAAAGACATCCCGACCCCGGATCTGCGGGGACGGGGACATCCTGCCCCATGCCCCCTTCCCAGGCTGCAGGTGAGGGCGGGGCTCCACTGCGCCCACAGCCCTGCCCCACGTGGCGCCAGGCTCCCAGAATTAATGCCGCTTTTGAAAACAATCAATTAACCGAGCTGCCTCCAGGTGGAAATAAGGGGTCCCCAGATCCTGCATCTGGGCAAGAGATTGAGTCCCAGGCCTGGGCCCCCGGACTGCCCCTATTCACCCACAGAGTCCAGCGGCCTCCGGGTGAGGACCCCCACCCTGGAACTCACACTGTGAAGCAGTTTGAGAAAAAGGTCCCCTGGAATTCTGCTGGTGGAGTTTGAAGCACCACGACAGGGAAAGGCTTTGGTGGGGCGGGAGCGGGGGCTTTCCCAGAGCAAACCTTGGAGAAGACAGACTACAGGGGGGCAGGGGCCAGAGGCAGAGGGCAGTGGGGATAAGAGGCGCCCTCCACACCCCCCAACAAGGCTGGGGCATAGCCTGGGCTGGGATTGTAGGACCGGCGTCCCCCCCTCCCATGTGGGTCCCGGACCTTCCCGAAGCCCCTCCAGAGGCTGACGGCCAGTGGACTGCAGGGTCCCCCACGCGAGTGCAGGCCAGTCAGGAGGCAAGAAAGGGGCATGGAATTGACCCCGGCGGGACCCACCAGCCCCCCACCGACCTGGGGCCCATTTGCCACCCGGCCTCACCATGTCCGAGACGCTGTGACCTTCTCGCACCAGGACTGACACCGTCTGCAGGCAGAAGCGGCATCAGCGAGCAGACCCCACCCTTGGGCTCCCAGTGGCCCGGACCACGCCGGTCCCCACCCCGGCCCCAGTAGTGGGGGCCAGGCACCTTGTCCGCGGGAAACTCGATGGCGGCGCCCGCGCACGGGGTCCGGTTCTGGCTCCAGTTGGCGGCGGCGTCGAAGTCGGTGTTGGGGACCCAGAATTTGTAGGCGGCCCGCGTCAGCGCTGGGGAGGGGGCGACTGAGTGCTCCCGGGCCCCCGGCCTCCGGGGTTCCCGCCCAGACGCCCCAGTGGCCCAGGGAGGACGACCTCGCCCAGACAGGCCCTCGCCACTCCCGCTCCCGGCGTCGGACCAGACCCTGCAGGAGCCTGGCCACGACGCTCCCTGACGAACTCCTACGGGGTCTGCAGAGCCCGCTCAAACGTGCCCTCCTCCGGGACGCCCGCCAAGATCGCCTCCGAGCCCGCCTCCAGTTCGCCCCGCGCTGGAGCCGAGGACCGGGCCAGGCAAGGATGGCGACGACCAAGGGACGGAGGCGAATGGGGCAGCGGAGGCCTCTGCCAGGTAGAAGGGGCTGCGGGGGGGGGGGGCCGCAGGACCCGTCCAGACGGGCTCTGAACTGGAGCTGCGTCCTGAGGGGGCCGCGAGGGGCTTAAGAGAGGGGAACAGGGACGGGGCTGCAGTTTTTAAAGTTCCCGGGGGTTGGGGGCCGGCCCCGAGGACACGCTACGGCCTGGGCGCGACGGGGAGGGTCCGCGGCGCCCTCGGGGCCGGGAGGACGGAGGCCGGCGGCGGAGCTTCGGGCGGGGACCGGGGCGGTGCCCACGTCGAAGGCGGACAAGCGCCCGAGGGCAGGCGCGGTCCGGGCGTAGGTCTGGCCCGGGCTCCTCGCCTCCCGCACCGCCCGGCGGGCGCTGAGCGCGGAGGGACCTGGAGGCCCGGCCGGGTTTCGCAGCCCCTCAAGCTCTCGCCGCCCGCCCCTCGGGGGCCCTTGGCCTCCAGATGTGTCGCGTCCCCCCCTCCCCACCTCTTACCGCAGAGCTGCAGCCACAGCAGGACCCGGCCCGGCGCGCCCATCTCGCCCAGGCTTCCGCGTCTCGGACCGGGAGACTTTGCCCCGCGGGGCCCACGTGACCGGGCGGGGAGGGGCGGGGGCGGCCGGGGAAGGTTACACAGTTACTTCCAGACCCGCCTGCAGCGACCCTTAGGCCCCTCGGAGGCGCCGGCCCCGGCCCCGCCCCCCTCCCTCCCACACACTCAGCCCTCCAGGACTGGAGGACCTTGGGCGCTTGTCGGACCGACTTGCCCAAAATAACGGGTCTGTTGGGGGCGCGGCGGGTAAACAACCTCTGCTCCCACACCCCCTCTGCCCCAGATGCAGCTGGAGCTGCACCCAGTCTGCCCGCCTAGTGGGGCTGGGTGTCCACTCTCCCAAGCAGGCCCTCCTGCCTCCTGGGCTGGATGGACTGTGGACGGTGGCAGGTAGATGGCGCCTGGTGTCTCGCGTATGGAGGAATGGTGAGCGGGTGACAGTGGGTGCACGGTGAGTGGTGGAGCGTATTTGTGCTGGTTCGTGGATGGATGAGGATTGGATGGATGGGAGATGGTGAGTGAATAAACAAGTGGACAGTAAATGAGTGACAGAGGATGGAAAATGAGTAGTGCGTGATCGACGCGTGCTGGATGGTAGATGGATGCATGGACGGCGAGATAGCGGATGGTGAGATAGCGGATGGTGAGATAGCGGATGGTGAGATAGCAGATGGTGAGATAGCGGATGGTGGATGGATAGAGGATCGATGGTTGACGGTGAGTAGACAGATGACGGGTGGCAGGTAAATGTAGATAGTTGTTAGTGGGTGGTGGATGGATAAATGGATGGATGATCACAGATGGTGGATGGATGGATAGAGGAGAGTAGATTGTGGAAAGATGGGCAATGGATGGTAGATGGTAGTTGGATGAAGAAGAATAGTGTAAAGGGTGGAAGATGGAATGGTGACTGGATAAATGGATGGTTGGTGGGTGAAAGATAAATTGTGGATGTTAAATGGTCTACGGGTGGATGGCTTGTTGAGATGGATGGTGGGTGAAAAAAGCTTGTGGATTTTGGATGGAATGGATGGAAATGGGTGGTAAATGAGCTGAATGGTGGATGAATGGATTAATGGTGGATAAATGAATGGCAACTGGGATTCAGATGAATTGTGAATGGATGGTCGGTAGAGGGGTGGTGGACGGATGGATGAGAGTAGAGATGATGACTGGATATAAATGGATGGGTGGATGGACAGGTGGATAAACTGAATCACTACAGGATGGGTGAATGGATGGAGGATGGGGGATGCTGGAGGGATGAGTCTGGGGTAGATGGCTGTGTTTAATTGGAGAGGTGGGTGCTTGGCTCTCTGTAAGATGCACATAGGGATGGATGGTGGTGAGTGGGTGGAGGATGAATTTGTTGGAGATGGGACGGTAAAGAGTGAGTGGGAGGGCAGAGAGATTGGGCTTGGTAACCTGGATGGTTATGGGTGGTGGGGTGGATGGTGTACTGATTATTAAGGGATGGGCTGTGAATCAATGGTGAGATGAATGGGGTGACCTGTGGATGGTGGGAGACCAACAGATGACGCCTTGTTGGTTATGGTTGCTGGAAGGGAGAGGAATAGTGGGTGGGCCATTGGGTTCAGGATGCCTTGGTGGTTGATGAGTGAATACAGAAGGATGGATGGAGGGGTAGATGATGGAGGTCGATGTATAGATGGAGGGCTGTGGGTGAAGGGGAACTACACAGCACCTTCTTCCCTCCCTCCGGCTCACCTGCCCTCTCCTGCATCCCCACCTACCTCTCACCTGCACACCTCCTGTCATGAGCACTCTTCTCTCTGCCTGGGTCTTTGCTTCTCCCCAACACAAGATATTTCATCCAAGGAGGATGGGGCCCACCGCTGGGAGCACTCAAAGCACTTTATGCCATGGGTAGGGACAGAGACTTCTCTGACTAGGAAGGAGGGAGTGAGCACACCAGCTTGTCCCACCCTTTCTCCTGGGTGGGATCGGGGCACCTGCTCTCAGTGGCTCAGCGGTGCCAGATCTGTGTGGAGGGGTTGGCTCCCAGCCCAGCCTGGGATGGGGAAGGTGGGTCTGAGTGGTCCTGCGTGGTCCTGAGTTTGGCTTTGGCCACCGGTAGGGCTGACAGGAAGCTCCATCCTCCACAGCAGTCAAGGAAGGCTTCCTGGAAGAGGTGGTGTTAAAGCTGAGACTGGAAGGATGAGGTCACAGCTGCAGCTACAGGTTGCGTTGAAAGTGGCAGAACAGGAGGAGCCGGGGTTTGTCGGCTGTGGGGTGTTGGCGTCCATCGCTGAAAGGGGCATCCTTGAGCAGAGGCTGGAGGTGGGTCCAGCTATCAGAGGGTGTCCCAAAGAGGCATCCGCACCGAGGCAGGAGGCAGGCACCAGCCGTGGCCCAGAGCTGCCAAAGGGTCCCTGGAATGACTCAGAAGCAAAGACATGAGGTAAGGAATGGCTGGACTGAGATGCAGTCCTAACCCTAACCCTAACCTGTGTTCACAGAAGGCCTGCAACTGCACGCACAGGTGCCCGGACACGCAGGTACAGATATGTGCACACTCTTTCCAACTGGTCAGGACCCCAGTGAGAAGTAGGAGAAAATGCAAGTCTCAAAGAGAATTTCTTCCAGTAACTAGGAAATCCATGCAGCAGCTGCTTTAGGCAAGGTTGGATCCAGGGGCTTGGGCTGTCCGGTCTCTCAGTCTCTGTGTCTGTCTGTCTGGCTCTGTCTTGGCTTGACTGCCCTCTGTGGTCAGCCTTCTTCTGGGAGACCTGGACCTGCTACCTCCCCAACTAGGCCACTGTGCAGAGTCTCAGTGAGGTTCCTGTTTCCAACTGAGCACCAATCCTGTGGCCCAGAGTTGCTGTGCTCCAACTGGCCATTGCAGCCCTCCCTTGGTTGAGGTCACTGTGAGTGAGTCCTGCTGCCCTGGGGGTGTGGGTGGTCCCCACCCTGCCTGCATCCATGGTCCCTAGTCAGACCCCCCCCCCCGTCCCCACAAGTCTGTGGGGACAGAGCCATGCCCCCCCAGGCCAATTCCCCAGCTCCTTCTCCCGCACTTTTGTCCCTGACTGGCTGTGTGACCTTGGGCAGGTTCCTATACCTCTCTGGGCCTCAGTGTCGCTCTGGAGGGACTGAAGCTCCAGTACACATGGTTTTGTTCCTGGACACCAGGAGGAGGAGCGGGGGTGGGGGGAGGATAGAGGGCAGCCCCCCTCAGCAGGGCTTCCCTTTACTCAGGTCTCTGCACATGGTCACCTCCCCAGAGAGGCCACCTTGGCCACAAACACCCCACTGTCAGCATCTGTCACCACGTGCCCCGTGGGGCCCACAGGGCTTTGCTCACCCTCCTCACGTACTGCCTGCAACACAGGAGATGCTCCAAAAATATTCGTGAGGGGAAGGGATGGCTGGCACTTCCCCAGGGCCGGCCGGTCACCTCCCAGGCCCTGCCGCCCCACGACCTACCAGCTCAGGGGCTCTGACCCCTGGAAAACTCCCCGCCCTCGGGCCTGTGGCCTCCCTGCAGCCTCCGGATTTCTCCTTGGGCCTTTTGTTCATCCACACGCTTGGCACCAGGCCTGCAGCGGGGCTGGGAGCGCAGCCTCCTGGGTTTGCCATTGGACGGGGAGACGGATGATGGGCTGGTCGGTGCTCTGAGGAAGCACGGAGCATCCGGGGAGGGCCGGAGTGTGCCGTGAGGCTGTGCGGGAGCCCTCAGGCCAGGTGGCCAGGGCAGGCCTCTGTGAGGAGGGGACATGCCAGCTGAGACCTGGGAGGAAGCGGCTGGTGCAAAGGCCCTGAGGCTCCAAGGAAGGTGAGAAGAGCACAGCAGGAGGTGGGGCCAGGGCAGTGTTGGGGGCTGGGTCTGATGTACATGAGGGGGGTGTGAACGGGGGTCTCCGCCTGGCTTGGAAGGGGCTGAGCTGGCCACCTGTCCGCCAAGGGAGCACAGGCGGGGCAGCTCTGTTGTCCAGCAGTGGGCGCCAGGCTCGGAGGCAGGCTGTCCCGGGTGTGGATGCAGGGCAAGGCCACACGATTCACTTAACCCGGTTCGTCCCTCACCTGCAAAGCCGGTGGCAGTGCCCGCCTCACAGGGCACCAGGAGATGCTCAGCCCTGGACACGCCATCCCTTTTCTGTCTGCGGACGCTGGGAAGAGGAGGACATCGGGGGAGACTGACCTGGGAGCTGCCCCCCACCTTGGGGAGGGGTCCCGCAAGGGTCCAGCCCGGGCCTGCGCTGTCCTGCCTGCCCCCTCTCCCCGGGGGGGGAGGGGAACTTGTCACCGCCCCTACAGCCTTTGTATGGAGGGGAAGTTTGTCGGGGGAACTTCGCAGGCCTCTGGGCCCAGAGGAGCCACAGCTGGAGGTCAGAGACCTCCCGACCCCTCTCCCCAGCCCTGGGACTGGCTGGGCGAGGACAAGTGAGTGGACGAGACGGGCCACACGGGGCCGAGTCTGAGGGCCGCCACGAGGGGGCCGGACCCACGGAGGCTGCGTCAACTAGGTGTCCGCGCCCCAAACTCGGCAGGAGTTGGGAGAAGGGGGAGCCTCTAGAGCCCAGGGCCATGGCCACCGCGTGGTCCCTGACTCCCGGGGTGCCTGTCGGTGGCTGGAGACCTCTCAGCTGAATGACCGGAGGCCAAGTCCAGGGCCGGGCCACCCTGCCCAGCAGGCCGAGGTCACCTCAAGGTGCTCTGTCCAGGTGTGTCGGCACCACTGGCTGAGCACACGTTCCCCCCCAAGAGCGCCTTCCACCCGGCCTCACGCGGCCTCACGACTGCCTGCGAGCAGAGGCGCTGCTATCCCCATTTTACCCACGAGGAAACAGAGGTGCTGGGCGCGGCGGGGGGCTCTGCCTGCAGCTCCGCAGCCCCACCCCGGGGCCAGCCTTCTCCTGGTCCTCAGATCCCAGCCCACCCCCGGGGCCTGGCGGGGGCAGTGGCTGCCTGCGTCTCTGGGGTCTGCCCTCCGCACTCCGAGGCCTCCCCTGGGGTCCAGGGGTCACCCGGGAGCAAGGCCGGGGCCCGGGGCTTGGGTGACTCCAAGCTTCCTCTCAATCTCTGACTTCTGATCTTGTGATCGGGCTCGGGACGAAGCCTCCAGGCAGCCGACGCTGTGCAGGGACACGCGCCCTGGGCCTCTGCGGGGTCAGCGTTGGCGCCGCTTCCCCTGGGGGGTGGGGTTGGGGGGGTTAAGAGGCCGCCGACGCCAATTTCAATCCCACAGCTGGAAACGACCCCGTGAGGTCCCAGCGGCCCCCAAACAGGCCGGCCACACAGCAGACAGCAAAGCGCAGGGTGGCTCCGGGGCCGCGCCCCCTCCTCTCCAGGCCTCGCTCTTCTTACCTAAAACAGACCCTGCAGAGCACGGGCGTCCGGGGCACGTGCGGGGGACCGGGGCTCCGGGCACACTTCCCGGGACGGCTCGGTCCCGGCAGCGTGGCGGCGTTTCTGCCCCCGCTGCAGAGGGGACAGCGGCAGCGAGTAGCCAGCTCCCCTGGAGCCCCCCTGTCATCGCAGGGCTCAGAACAGGCAGCCCACCCCGCGCCCGGGGCTGAGGGAGGCGGCGAGGGTCCCTCCGCAGGCGGGGACCAGGCCGCCCCCGGGCCGACTGCGGGGACCGCGGTGGGGCGGGGCCAGGCCCCGGAGAGCCGCCGGGAGGCCCCGCCCTCAACAGCCCTGCGGCCGACCGGCGCCCGGGTCTGCGGCCTCGGCCTAGGGGCAACCGCGGGGCGGGCCCTTCATCCTGGGAGTTGTTGCCGATTCTTGCCCCGTACGACGCAGGGGAAAAAACTCCAAAAGGTGGAAAGGATCCGGCTTCCGAAATTCCAGCTGAGCGGCCCCTCCGGTGGCGCTGGAAACCCCGCGGACACGGCTCCGCGCGCTGCCCGCCCGCGGCGCCGTCCACACTGCGCGCTGCCACCCGCCAGGCGCTCCAGCTTCAGGGCCGAGGGGCCCCCGGGGCCTCACTCAGCACCCGTGGTGGCATCAGGTCCGAGGTGGGGCGCCAGGCCTGAGCGTCCAGGGAGGAGGGTGGAGCGCAAGGGGTGCGTGGACCTGGGACCCCCTCCCCCAAGATGGAGGGACTGAATGTGCCCCCCTCTCTGGCAGCTCCTGTGTGGGGGGACCCAATGTAGGAAGAGCTGGGGGCCACGGGCTCCCCTGCAGGGCTCCGGGTGCGGGGTGGGCAGGAACACTGAGCCCCTGGGGCCCGGGCAGCACCCCTGGGCCAGGCCCCGGGCCCCTGGGTGGGAGCAGCCTTGGGGGCTGGTTCCTGCGCTGCCCCTTCCTGCTGCCCGGTGGGTGCACGTGGAGGCCCGGGCCCCAGGCCGTGACTTAGAGAAGGGGTGAGGCTGAGCACGGGCTTCGGGGGCTGCGGCGGCGACACGTGGAGGACCAGGGCCAGTGGGGGAAGGGCTGAGCGGTCCCCAGGGCCTTCGCGCTGCCTCGCGGTGCTGGAAAGCAGCCCCCACACCTGGTGATTCGGGGGAACACCGTGGGAGACGCAGGGCTTCCTGCTCCGGGGCCTGATCGCCCCGGGGAGACCGGCCCGCTGGTGCTGAGCCGGGCAGGCGCGTGCTGGCCCTGTGCCCTCAGTGTCCCTACTGCGGGTGGCGGCGTGGAAGGCGCCGCCCGGAGGCCCCACAACCACCCTCGGCGTCAGCACCGGCGGGGCCCACAGCCAGCCCCCCGGCTTCAGAAAGGAGGCAGACGCTGTCTTTCCCCTGACACGCGAGGAAACCGAGGCTCAAAGAGCCCGAAGTCCCACAGCTGATAAAGTGGTGGAAATGGGACAGGATCTCCGGGAGGGTGAGGGCCCCCCTGGCCTGCTCTGGACCGAGCCATGGACTTGAGCACGGCTGCTGGGTGCACAGGCCCCGGGGACCCCCTCAAGGTAAAGCCACCGCCTGAAGGGAAGGCTGGGAAGCCAAGGCAGGGCCCGCGGAATCCTCTGGAGGGGCCCGACCGCGGGAGGCAGGGGTGCCTCACGGCCTGTGAGTCAGTGTGAGAGAGAAACCAAGACTCCCAGTAACATTTATTTCCCTCTCATCAGACAGTTCAGCATCTCAAAGGTTTGCATTCTACGCTCGTACAAACTTTAGTTGTTAGCATCAGAAACACAAAAACGTTGCAAGACCTCAAAACACAAATAAATACCAAATAAAACCACACACAGTATACAGTGAACAAAAATATCAAACATAATAATGCTACCAGGAAGTCAGCCATGTTGCTAGCCCACAGGAACAACATGATTATTGCTGGGCAATGACTTACACTGTCCTTTTGTGGTTTTTTTCTTAGAAGAGCAGAAGAACACGGGACGCGAATCACTGGTCACAATCACTTGGACTGTCGAGATGGGTCCTCACAGCGAGCGGTTATACAGATGCAATTTTTAAAACAGGCAGGTTAAAAATACAGAGTCAAATGAGAGATTGGCCTTCTTTGGTCTTTGTTTTGGGTAAGAGACCTGAACACAGAGGGTGCCATCAGAGAAAGAATCGATTCTGGAAATGCGACACGATTGTCTGCGTGGATTTACGCGCTTCCTTTACCACAGACGTTATTCTACAGAGAATTCTTACAGAAATCCTTGAAAATCATGCCAGCTTTTGTGTTTACCGATTAAGTCGTTGAGTTTGCTGTGGAAGTTATCTCACTGGTCTAAGGGGACTGAGTTACGACCCGGATCACCACGAACTGCAGGAGTGGTGCAGCCGTCCTGGACTCCACCTCTCTCGTCGTGAGTTCACAAGACAGACTCTAGACACAGCAGCAGTGGCAGAAATGAAATGCGAGCACTGCTTGGTGCCACTCGGGCCTCCGCAAACGGCACCAACCACCTGTGGCCTGGGTCACCCGAGGCCAGCAGAAAACGCCCGGGACGCCTCCAGGTCTGCGCCCCGCCCCCACTGCCCCGGGGCCCTGGTGACAACCAGCACCGCCAGACAGACAGCAGAGACGACCGACCGGGTCACCTGCCCTCACTGGAGCCTCACGCCGACCTTGTCTGACCTGACCCTAGTGGACACGTTCTACTTTGGAAAAAACACAACTATCAAGATTTGCAAACAGAAGGCAGAATCATGGTCTTGGGCTGAGAAGGAGATTGGGTGACAGATCCCCCCTTCATGTCACAGATGCAAAGGAACTCCCGGAATTCCCCCCAGCTCTCCTCGGCGGCCTGATCAGTAAAGATCTGGACTAGAAGTTAAAAAATAGTACTTTACGGCTCCACCTGAGCCCTTTCCAGCACTGATAATCACCGCAAGCAGAGGGACACGTTTTGGAGAGCGGAGGTGTGGGCAAGAGGCCCCACGAGGAATCTCATCTCCTGCCCAACCTGTGAAGACAGGCAGCGATGCTGGGGCCGGAAAGGTCTGCATCCAGCACAGGATGATGGTCACTCCTCCACGTGCAGGCGGGAAGAAGGAGCGGGCCTGGACGGCTGGAGGGGCCAGCGCGCCCCCCAGGGTGCACTCGGGGTCCCGCCTCTCTCCGCACCCCCTCGGGGCCCTGCTGTGCCTAAGGGTTCGTCCAGCCGCCCTTTCCTCTGCTTGATGTTGCCCAAGGGCTGCAGGATGCTGGGCCCACCGCGGGCGACCACCCCCATGACACTGAGAGCGCAGGGGGCGTCGACAGGGACGTGTGGCCCCGGGCGGCTGGGGACGCTGCAGGAGACGAGCTGCTGGGGAGAGGCTGCGCCGTCCTGGCCGGCGTCAGGGGGGCCTGGTGGAGTCGGCCACCGGGACAGGGAGGTGACAGGAGGGGGCAGGAGGGCCGCCTGGCCAAGAGCCTCGGCTCAGCTGGCAGCTGGGCTCCGGGGCGGGGCCGGGGTGGGGTGGACGGCGGCCCTCCTCGTCGGCCACTCGGTGACGGCGCCTGACTCGCTCTCGGGGGCTGGCGCCACCCTCTCGTGTGACAGGTCTCGGAGCAATTTACCCGTCTCCTCTGCGTCACCACAAACCCGGGAAACTGAGAACCCCAACCTGTAAAGAGAGGCCCAGGTGAGCCGCCTGGGATGCTCCCGCCCCAGAGCCAGAGCCCGGCACTCGCCGAGCCCGCCCGGCCGCCGGGCTCCGTGCTGGCCCCCCGCCCCTGCCCAGAGGCCCGCAGGCAGGCGGACCCGGCCAGTCTTCACTTCCAGGACAGGCGGCGACGGGGAAGCAGGGGCGCTGACCCCGCACGGGACTCGGCGTCGGTTCCTCTGCGGCACTGGAGCGGTTTTGTTCTGTGCGGAATTTGTCACTTTTGGTAAACGGGAAAAGCGCACCCACGTGCCGTGTCCGGCACCCGTCACTTGTCGCTGGGGCCCTGGTGGCGGGAGGGCCCGCGGGCACCAGGGAGGCGTGCGACCCGCTACCACCAACCGTCACCGAGCCACGACCTGAAGCTCCCGCCGTGTCCCAGCCTCCCACCGGGGGACAGTGAAGCTGGGTCCCTTGGGCTCCTGGGTGGCGGCCAGGGGCCTGGCGTCTCCCACCGGGAGGAGCTGCTGGAAAAGTCCCCCCACCAAGGGACGGATGCTTCTGGGGCACTGCCAGCGGCCCGCCCCCAACAGGATTCCAACCCAGGGGAGGGAAAGAATTTTTTTTTACCAGACCGAGATGTTGCTTATCCTGAATTTGTTCACGTCGCCCATACTTTCCGTGAAGGGGGAGGAAGTCCGCTGGTGACCCCCGGCCTTGGGAGAGCCACCTGAGGCTGGGTGGGGCCCGCCGGGCAGACTCCCTCCCCCGGGTCTCCAGGGCAGAACCGGGCCCAGGCCTGGAGGAGGTCTGGGCACTTGGAGGGAACAGTGGTCCCACAGCACCTGCAGGAGGGCCCTCCTCTGAGCGGGGACACACGACTCCTTACTGGGCAGAACTGATGACACTCATTCGCCCTCAAAGCAATTCTGGGGTCAGGGGATGGGAAAGAAAAAG
Organism: Balaenoptera ricei; assembly: GCF_028023285.1. Classification (NCBI taxonomy): domain Eukaryota; kingdom Metazoa; phylum Chordata; class Mammalia; order Artiodactyla; family Balaenopteridae; genus Balaenoptera; species Balaenoptera ricei. The sequence continues at coordinate 185,716,635 of NC_082640.1, read as the reverse complement.
AGATGAAGACAACTGAGCATTTTAACTGCCGAAGGGCAGGGCAGGTGCTTGGAACCCATGAGGTCACTTATGGAAGCCTGGGACGGCGGTGGCCAGGAGGTGCTTCCAGCAGGCACTGGGGCGAAGGCACACCCAGGGCGGAGGGCAGCACCAGAGACACGGGGGCCACCGGGCACCACCCCACCGTCCCCCGCGTGGCCACGGGGAGCCCGGAGGCAGGCAGTCTGAGGTGCGCGGCCCAGCTGGCCAATCGTGGGCGCGTCTTTTGGATGAGTGGCACAGATGCGGCGGTTCACACACATTGGTTTTGCCTAAGAAGCACCCGTCACGTGTAGCACCCGTCAGTGGTAAGAGCACCCATGGAGCGTGGTGCATAGCAGGGGGCACAGGAGCAGGGCCCCGCTCTGTCACAGTTGGACCATTGAGAGAAGGTAAACAGGGGTGGGAAATGCCGCCCGGACAGGCGCAGGCTGGGACCACAGACCCCAGGGCCACCCTTCCGGAGAGGGGGGCGGGCCCCGGGACGCCTGTGGCTCAGCCCGGGCGGCCCCCCGGGTAGCAGTCTCTGGAATGCTCGGAGGGCCCCGCGGCGGGTGGTGTGGGAGCCCGCAGCCCGGGGACGCAGAGGCGTGGCTCCGGCCCTGTCCCTGCCTGCACGCGGGCCGGACTGCTCGCTGTGGGGGCCTAGAGATTTGGAATCTGTGATAATGAAGCAGTGGAGGCTCCAGAAGCCGACGAGGGGGCCCGGCTTCCTCAGCAGGTACAGGGCTGTCTGAGAGGGCCCTCGAAGAGGCAAAAGGTCTAGTGATCAAGAGAAAAGTCTGGCTGAACTATCACCTTCTGGAATTACAGTGAACACAAAGCTGGGGTCGAGAAGCAGCATGTCACATCTAAGGCACAGGTACAGTATGCCACCATCTCTACGCAAACGCTGTTAACAAATGCAGCAATATGACAGGATGAAGAAACACATCTGCTGTGGCCTCCTTCAAGCACAAGTCACCTGCCCACCCCCGGACACTGGACACGGAAGGTCGGTGTTGTCAGCAATAGAGAGCTCGTCTGAACACGTGGGGCAGAATTTTAAAAACCTACAGGATTTTGTTTAGAACTCCAAAGTTCAACTAATGCCCTATTTTAGGGTGAAAACAATTATAAATCTGAAAATGATGCACAGCATCCAAGAGCAGTTTTCCTTTCGTAACAATTTTGAAGTAGTGTCATTAACTACGACAGGTATTGAAGGTTTACATTTCTAACGAGAAATAACAACAGATTGAATATTCTCTTTCCTATCACAAGTGATAACCAGTGTTTGATATTTTACATTTTCTTCCAAGAAATATCAGTCTATCAACGTTTTAAAATGAAATGTTTGCAGTAACAATTATCTTAGAACTTTAAATTAAAAAACGATTCTGAATTTAGAGACTTTCAAAAAAGACCTAGGTGCACTTCAGGGTCTTCTGACAGAGTATTGAAGCAGAGACCAGATGAGGCCTTAAAACAGACAACGGGCTATGTTTGAAACAGGACTGCACTCTTGAATCTTAGAATGAATATAGCAGAACTGCATTATGATTTCATAAATTCTCCTTTTACTTAACATGCTGACATGTCCAGCTATCCCCAGGTGTGTGCGTGTGTGTGTGTGTGTGTGTGTGTGTGTGTGTGTGTGTTCTTTTTTTGGTGTTTAAGGAAGAAAAATCATGGTTCTTTTCTTTAGCATATATGTTTTCCACCTTAATTAACTAGATCTTTAAAAATGAAAACGAAAACCTTCTCTGACAGCAGTATTTCTCTCGTCGAAGGATAAATAATTCTTCCGAGTGAAGTGTTGCTAGTCTATTAGAAAACATGGTGTGTGTGTCCTGATGCGTGGCTCCTCCCGCCGGCCCGCGGCCACCTTCTGCCGCTTCCTCGGCTCCACCAGGTCCTGTTCTGGGCGCGAGGACCTCGGGGGAGGCGGCCGGTTCAAACCCCCCAGAGGAGCTGCCTTCTGCGCAATCCGCCTCCCCAGAGACTCGTCAGGGGTCAGGCAGGTCCGAAGTATCCACTATGACTTTGATGAAAATGGTGTCATCTTTAATGTACGTCCCGTTTTCCAGCACAGTCTGGGCCACGAAGACTGGGCAGCCGGAAGCGATGTTCATCTCGCCGGTGGGCTTCTTGAAGCTGCTGCTGTTGGGGTCCGGCTTGAAAGCGTCCCCCAAGTGTCGCCGGGAGGACCCCTGGTCCATCAGCATGAGCGTCACCTTCTGCTTGAACGGCCAGGGAAGCAGAGCGTCGTATTCTCCACGCATGATGACAAAAAACAGCGACAGGTGCGTCCCCTTGCCCATGCCATCCCCGTTCAGGTAGACCCTGGCGCACATCTTGTAGCCGAAATAGCCGGTGTAGAAAGGCTGGCTGTAGAGGGACAGGGTCTTCCCCATGACGGCCTCCTGCTTCCGCCGCTTGTAATCCCGGATCTTCCAGATCAGCACGCCGTTGTAGCTGGCGGTCTCCAGGACCTGGAACCGCAGGTCCATGTCGGCCAGGCGGATGTCGTGGACACTGAGCATCTGGTCGTGCCGGCTCAGCTGGGACTCCAGCAGGCCTGCGGCGGCGGGTGGGAGAGATGGGCGCGGAGACACGTGACTATCACCGGGGCTGGAGAAGCCGATCCCCACCCGCGTCAGAGCAGAAGAGCCCAGACTCGCTGTGGCTGCTGGGGCGTGGAGCCTGCCCCGTGGAGGACCTGAAACGCAGGCCTCGGGGTCCTCGGGATCCACAGCCTGCCGAGAGGCGACAGCCTGGGGCTGCCTGCCCTCTGGCTCACGGCCCCTGCCCTCCCGCCCCCGTGCGCGGGCTCACCTGCGCCCTATCAGGGCTTAAGCTGCTCCTCCCCCCACCCCACTCCACGTCCTCGGCTGGCTGAATCCAGCCCCACGTGCATCACAATAATCCTTGTTCTTTCCCCCATTAACCCTCCTCGCGCAGCGCAGCTATTCAGAATACTCGCTCGGCCCCTGAAGCAGCGGCCCGGTGGCTTCTAGGTATCGGACACGCTGCTGGGCTTGCCGGGTCCCCTGCTGCCTCTGGTCACCCTCTGTCCCCCAGGCCTTCACGAGCAGGGCTGGAGCACCCCGACCCGCAGGCCGCCCCACACCCACTCTGCCACGCAGGCCTCGCTGCACGGAGGGGAGCGTTTGGGCCCCTGCTGCGGGCATCTCGGCGGGAAGCCAGCTGCCCCAGCAGGCGCCACCAGGAGCACCGTCCGAGACTGGATGGCGCTGTCCTGAGGCAGCACGTGCCTCGCTTACCTCACGAAGGCCGCCACAGCTCTGACCTGGGGCCCTGGGACCCGGCCAGGCTCCCCCGGCCCGGGGCCTCGCAGACCCTCACGGCTCCGCCCGCCCGCCCTCACCTGTGTTCCGAGCCGCCTGCCCCGCGCTTTTGTCCACGCTCTCCAGCTCGGTCACCCGGTTCTGGAGGGACTCCACGCTGCTCTTCATGCTGCCTGCTTCCTCCCAGCTCTGCCGGAAGGGGCGGATCTCTTTGTCGAGCTCCTTCAGTTTCTCTGCTTGGCTGTCTATTACTCGCTTCCACATCAAAGGTGTCAAAAAGGCAAAATACGGTTAGAACTCGCTGCCGGCGCTGCGCCACTACCATCAGACACCCGCTGGTCAGGAACAGGGCAGCCCGCATCAGCCCTCACAGGGCCTCTTACCTTAGACCCACGGGCATCTCGGGGGACACAGGGACCCAGACCCCTAGTTCCAGGAGGGGACCGAGGCACAGAGAGGCCTCACCCACCAAGTGCAGGGCATGCGGCTCCCACATCCCTCTGTCCTAGCGTCTCAGCTCAGGACCTGGAGTCACACTCATCGGCCCCGTCTGAAGGCCTCCATCCCCTGCAGGGTCGAGCGACCAGCAGAGGCCAAACCATGTGAGCCTCCAGGGCCAGAGGGGCTGCCCTGTTTCTGTGGCTGCAAAGAGCGCTCAGAACCCGGCCTGGGTCCCAGAAGAGAGAGCTGCCACCACACTGCCACCTGGCTCCAGAGACCTGGCTGGCAGCACAGGGCTGGCAGCAGGACAGGGCCCTGGAGACAGGTCCTCGGGGCCCCGGGTGAAGCCAAGGGGCCAGTGCCGATGGGCGGGGTGGGTGGGGGTCTGTTCCCTGGACGCACTCCGAGACCAGCACCCCCTGCCCACTGGGGCAGAGCAACCCTACTGACAAACACGTGGCTGTCGACAGCGAGGCTTGATTTAAATAATTCAGAAACCCCCTTTTCCAGAAGCACATGACCAGCACGTCTGTAACAGTAACTGGAGCGGTGAGCCTGGCGTGCCAACCGTGGTGGCCCCGTTGGTCTGCAGGACTGGCCTGCCCACTTGTTAGATGAAGCCAGGGACCTAAAGGGTTTTCACTTCTAAAAAGAATTTGCATTTTTGAAATAAAGCTCCTGAAGGCTGGGTGGCTCAGCCCCTGAAGCTGGGGAGTGGCTGGGCCGCCCCTGAGGCTGAGGCCACACAGGGGAGAGCCCCGGGGACCTGCCGAGCTCACTTCTCCTTTTGGGAGACTATTTTTAAACATCGAGGTTTCAGCACCTTTGCTGGCTCTTAATAACCGTGAAGGAACAAACATGTAGGCTTGGGTTACTTTTTCTGGGTAAAAATACAGTGTTAATCTTCCTCTTCTTTCCAAGAAACCCTGATATTGGCTAACATTTAAAAAGTAAAGATGATTTCTCTAAAGAACACTTCTTTCTACACTGATACCACTTTATTTTAAAATATATATAGTGAGAAGCATAGTTAGTTTACAAAGTCTGTTTTCTGGGGATAATCCTATTGACATGAATGAACGCCCATGCCCATAATGAATAGCTGTAATTTTTCTCCCGTCCTCTACCTACTCAAGTGACAAAATGACAAACTAGGCTGATGTGGGTACTAGTGAGAGTAAGAGGGGAGTTAATGGAAACCTAATCAATCAGTGGCAGTTCCTTGGTGGCCCTCGTTGTAAACCACAAGGACAAGCTGCTCATCACTTCCAAGCCCCCCTCCCCCGCCCCAGGACTCGTGACGCACACGGGACAGTGGCACGAAGGCACGAGGCGCTCTCGAGAGGGAGCAGAACCGTGGAGTCTGAAATGACAGCAAGGCCCCCAACTACAAGCCAGGAACACGGAGTCAGCAGGCGGGTGGCGGGCAGGAGGGAACATGGGAGCGAGCACACGCGTGCACACACACACACACACACACACAGACAAGGCCCAACCACTATTTAAAAGGCACTCCTCATACAGCAAGGGAAAACGTGCTATTTTCAAACAGACCTTTCATTTGTATGAGGTCAAAGCAGAATGCTGACCTAAATCAAGCTTTCTCTGTAAGATGCAGCAAACATGATTTCATTCTTGAAGAGCGGTCTACACTCAGCCCCTGTAGTGTTTCTATAAAAAACAAATCTTAAATGCAGGTGAGGATTTTACTAGAAAAAAGGATTCAGGAGCTGAGAGAAACAGCACAGATCACACACTATGTGAATAAACCCTCATCAGGAGACCTGCTCACAGAGCATCAGTCTATCAGTCTCATGCTCGTGCACTTAGGGCTTAAATCACCGTCTGTCACTTGGCACCATCCGGTCACCGAGCCAATGCGGGTGGGACTCCTGGGCCCAGCGAGGGGCCCGTGGACAGAGCGCTCTGCCTCCCGCCCGGCAGAGCCACTGACTGCGGGAACGACCGGGTCATCCAGCTCCTGCTAACAATGCAGCACGGGAATGAAGCTCACATCTAGGCTGTCTTTTTTTTTCTTTTTACATTTTTTTTTAAGTTTATTTATTTTTGGCTGCGTTGGGTCTTTGTTGCTGTGTGCGGGCTTTCTCTAGTTGCGGCGAGCGGGGGCTACTCTTTGTTGTGGTGCGCGGGCTTCTCATTGTGGTGTCTTCTTTTTTTTAAAATAAATTTATTTATTTTTGGCTGCGTTGGGTCTTCATTGCTGCGCGTGGGCTTTTCTCTAGTTGTGGCGAGCGGGGGCTACTCTTCATTGCAGTGCGTGGGCTTCTCATTGCGGTGGCTTCTCTTGTTGCGGAGCGCGGGCTCTAGGTGCACGGGCTTCAGTAGTTGTGGCTCACGGGCTCAGTAGTTGTGGCTCACGGGCTTAGTTGCTCTGCGGTATGTGGGGTCTTCCCGGACCAGGGCTTGAACCCGTGTCCCCTGCATTGGCAGGCGGATTCTTAACCACTGCACCACCAGGGAAACCCTAGGCTGTCTTTTTAAATTGAGAAAAAAGGGACTTCCCTGGTGGTCCAGTGGTTAAGACTCCGTGCTTCCACCGCAGGGGGCACAGGTTCGATCCCTGGTTGGGGAACTAAGATCCCACATGCTGCATGCGCGGCCAAAAAAAAAAAAAAAGAGTTCTTTACAAAGTAAAATATTAAGAAACTACCCTTCCACGGCTGGCAAAAGCTAACCCACTCTTAAGTCCCACTTCCTTTGCACAACTCTGACTGCATCCCATCCACCCTATCTGGGGGAGCTCTGCACTCTGTGTGGACTCCTGTACAAGCCTGTCTTCAGGATTTAGGGTCGACTGGAGACTCAGACAAGGGAGGAGATGACACAGAGAGGGACAGGTCTGTCACCATCCAGGTGGTCCAGTGCACAGGCTGGGGAAGGCTCCCTGGAGGAGGTGGCACTTACAGTGCCATCTGAGGTGCCTGAGGAAAGGCAGAGGGGAGGGAAGGTACACTCTGCCGCGGAGAGAGTGGCAAAGGCAGCAGCGAGGAACAGCGGCCAGTCACGGCGGCGGTGTCCTGAGCCACGGTACAGCGCTCAGGTAAACTGTCCTCTGGCAGCTGGAAGTTCTAGGGTGAGGACCGAGGGGCAGGTCTGAGCCAGGCTCTGCTGAAACGGGGGGTGCGGGGGGGGGAGGTCGGGAGGGACGGGAGGGAGAGCCCCACCCAGAGCCGGCACCTCCAGCCCTAGCCTACAGGGCCGCCATCAATGTTCACTCAGAGGCGGATGGTCCAGGCCGCCTCTCAGCGCTGGCAACCATGGTGACGAACATTACCGACCCTGAGATCATCCAGGAGACATGGTTCCATGTAAACCATCGGGAAACGGTCAGCCGTCCGGAGGGGTTTCCAGCCCGTCAGCCCCTGTTCCTGACCCCCGTCCCTCTCTTGAAATGCAGCCTATTTTCCTCCGTGCCTGCCTTCCAAGGAGGAGGAGAAGAGCGCTGGCGCGGGTCACCGCCGCCTGCAGACATGGCACTGCTCAGCCTTCACCTCCCCGGGCTCCGCAGCTTGGAGCTGGATCTCTCTGACTTAGATCTCAGTGGTTTCTTCAATCGTGGAGGTTTTAAACATGAATCACGCACAGTGGAATGATTAAAGTAAACTCAAACTTTTCATGCTGGAAGTGGGGAACGGAGGAGAGGAACGCATAAAAGATCTCCGAGGTGTCGGGCGAGTGCATCCGTGACCTCATTACGGACACTCTCGGTTTTTTTGGTTATAAATGAACCCACTACTACATATATACAATGGAATACTACTCAGCCATAAAAAGAATGAAATAATGCCATGTGCAGCAACATGGATGCAACTAGAGGTTATCATACTAAGTGAAGTCAGAAAGAGAAAGGCAAATACCGTATGATACCACTTATATGTGGAATCTGAAATATGACACAAACGAACATATCTACGAAACAGAAACAGACTCACAGACATAGAGAACAGACTGGTGGTTGCCAAGAGGGAGGGGGTGGGGGAGGGAGGGAATGGCAGGTTGGGGTTAGTAGTTGCAAACCATTATATATAGAATGGATAAACAAGGTCCTACAGTATAGCACAGGGAACTATACTCAGTATCCTATGATAAACCATAATGGAAAAGAATACGAAGAAGAATGTGTGTGTGTATAACTGAGTCACTTTGCTGTACAGCAGTAGTTGACACAACACTGTAAATCAACTCTACTTCAATAAAAAAGAACTTTGGCAACCACTATCTTAAAATAAGAATTAAATATAAAAACAAAAACCAACCCACTCCTTACTCATTCTTCCTTCTGCTGTTGATATGCCTTAACAAGTGGTTCTCTAGCATAACGTAATTCCCTCGGCGTTTCCACGCACCCCTGAGCCCTGGCCACTCTGTGCACAGCTGGACCTGCCGACCGGATGGCAGCACAGGCCTCTGTCTGGACACGCTGACCAGCACCTCCGAGGCCTCGGCAAAACGCCACGGACTTCCTGCAGGAGGCTTGTGGTGTTCTACGTGACACTGTACTTTTCTGACTTGATTCAGTACTTACGACTTGCATCTTTTCTACTACAATCTAATGGTGAATTGTGTTTTTCCTTGTCTCGGGACAACCACAGAGTTTAACACAAATGAAGTTAATTTAATAAATCCCTATGCAATTCAAGGCACGATAACTAATCCCAACATTAAAACGGGAGGAAAGAAAACCTCAAAGATGCCGTGACTCTGAGCTATTAGAAACATTTTCTCTTCCAGATAATTTAGGGAAACACACTGTAAGTACTAGCACTGAAAGACCATTTCGGCAACATGTGATTCTCCCATGGGTGTGTGTGATACACACCAGAATTACCATCACCAAGGTATGCTCTGAGTAAGCTGATGTGAAGACAGTGTCTAGAAGAATAATCTGTAACAAGCACCTAATGGAAGCCTGTGTTGGTAACAGAAATGAGGAGCCACATTTTAATCAGGCTTATTTATACACCACCTTTTTCGGGAGCAGCAAAGGTTTATGTGTTTATTTTGGAGGTACCTGTGGTTCACTGCGGTGAAATAAGGTGACAGTGTGTACGTGCATCGCTAGAAGATTCAGAACAAAATAGTTTGGCTTCAGTTCACTTTAGGAAGTGAAACTTTACACATAACTACTCATGAACAATATGAAATCTTAAATAATAATAATAAAACAGCTAATTTTTAAAAACACAGACTTTGAGTCTTATTTCACCAACAATGAATCAAAGGCACAGAGGAGAGGTGACGGGGCTGGCCCCCAGGAAAAGGCGCGAGGAGCGGTGCTTACAGCCTCCCAGGTCGGCCCGCAAACCCAGGCCACCTTCCCTGAGTTTCACTTAAGCAAGAGAAACAAGTTGCCTTGTTCGACAAAGGTCAGGGCTTTTGCTCAAATATCTCCCTGAGAAAGTCCTGGAGGGGAACACAGATGTGTTCCCTTTTATCCAGCCATCATCTTAAACTTCTTACCTGTAAATGAAGTATTTTGGATTCATTATTTCGAAGCATTTCCTTTTGTCTCTCAATTTCAATTTCAAAGCTACATATCTGGTTGTGCAAACTCTGTATGCTCTTGTTTTTTTCTACACTTTCATTCTGCAGCAAGGAAACCTGAAAAAGAAAGTCTTCAATTAAGCAAACAAAAAGTGATTTTAATATCAACTTATAGCAATTATAATAATGGTAATTAAATGTTTACAATATAGGCCTTCTATCAGCTCACTGAAGGAGTTCCAGGAAAAAAAAATCCGTTCACACAGGAAATGGGGGTCCTGGTAGTTTAACAGGGATCCTACAACTGCATTTCTCAGAATCTCTCCCAGGAATCAAATAAGATGAGGCAAAGTGCAGCAATGACTGAATTTCAGAATGGATGCTTTTTAAAGTTTTTGCTAAAAACGAATAAATCTTTTACCAGAGTGGCTTTCAAACTTTGACAAGGAAACATAGTAGGAAACACATCCTTACACCTCACCCCTTCTGCACAGACACCTGTGTATGTGTGCATATCCCTAAAAACAGGGACCTCAAAACCAAATCTGCCCTGATCACACTACGCCCGGATATTTTCTGTTTTACTCTATTCTACTTTTGAAAATGCTAGTTGCAACCCACTAAATTACTTCACGTCCACCAGTGGGCCATACACGCCCTTTGAAAAGCTCTCTCAACACAATGAGGGAGCACGACAGGAACAGTCTCACATGCGCTGCAGTGAGTCCTGGGGCCAGCCTCCCCGCCCCCCCTGCCCCCCCCACAGAGGAGCTGCCGACTGGGGGTGCCAGGAAGGGTCTGCTGGGGGGGGCGCCATTCCCAGCCGGGAACCCACCTTTGAGTTCTTCAAAGTTCCTTTCTGAAAAATAATTGGCTCCCAAGAACCAATTTACACTGGTCTTACAAGCCCCCAGGGTGAGGAGTTCAAGGGCGATCCTACGAGGCTTCTTTCCCACAGTGTCTCTACGAGGGGCACTTTGGTCCCTGCAAAGGTTCCCTCCGCCAACAGCTGTGTGTGTCCACGCGCGGATGCGGCCGCCATCCTGGAAGACGCGGCGCTCCGAGACGGATCGGAACAGCTCTCCTCGCAGGTGCCTCTCTAACACCTCCAGCACCTGAGGACAGTCTGGCCGTGGGGACGGCCCACGGGCATCTCAGGACACAGCTGGGTTCCTGACCGTGTCCCTCTGGAGAACAACCAGCCTAAAGTGAGGCGTCCTTACACTCCTCAGCCTGCTCGGCAGGCAGCACCTTTGGGTGCTGTCTCAGTCTATTTTATTTATAACAAAGGTATTTATGAAGGAACACAGAACTTGCAAGATATACTTCACTCTCCTAGGATTTCACTCAGCACAAACAGACTTTCCTTCCTAAAATATGATGTCTCACAGGTCCACGACCTCCTCCAAGTGATCAGCCTGCAGCATCCAGACTGGGGCACGGGTAGCAGGCAGTGGTGTTTTTGCTTTTTCTGAAATTACAGTTCACTCGCTCCCATCTGTCAAAGATGGACACAATTCCCAGGCTCCTTATTCTCACACCCAAAAAAAGAGATATGATGCACACAGGCCAATCCTTTTGATAAAAATCTCAGTAACATCTCCAAAACCAATGGCAATTTTTTCTGCAGCAAATCAAGCTACCTGAGGATGACAGAAATATCTCACACTGATGATCACACATCATGCCGCATCAAACCCTTAATTTCTTAATTTAGGGACTGCCCTTAAACTGATTTTTATTTATTTACATATTTTAATCAAGGATCCTAGCCCCTGGGTGCCTGCAGACCCCTGCTTTCACCAGTCTACCAGGTATAGGAAAGTCTACCTGGCAGGTGTGTTTCCAAGAAGCACAGTGTGACATCCACACAGCAGATGAAAACAGGGGCCCCTCATCCTTCCCGAGACCCTCCTCGCCAGGAACATCCTTTACCCCAGCCTGTTTTGGTGGGCACTCCACACTTCCCTTTGATTTAAGCTTTCCTAAAACATAAGATGGGTGTTTTTAAGCCTGGATTTTACAAAACAGTTTTTCTTTAGTTTGACTGTGAATATAATAATCAGCCTTTCCGAATCAACTCAGACATTCTATTTTCTATTATAGATGAACAAGATAACTCAGGAGATTGCAACTGAATAATTCTATGATGAGAAATAAATTCCCATTTTGAGAAAATACAAGTATCTCCGTTCATTGTCCGGATTTTGCCCTTGGGCCCAGTGACGAGAAGCCAGCTTCTCATGGACACAAGCACGGATGCGCAGGGCGGAGGCCCGGCTGACCTGAGCAGGGGGCACGGAGGCAGGCAGCGGCTCAGCCTCCAGCAAAACCAAGAGGACAGACGGTTCAAACGTATCAGCAGCAACTCGGCCCCCTCTCGGCCGGTGTGCAGAGGGGGAAGCTCTGGGGAGGGGTGCTGGCTGTGCGGCTGTGTCCTGGGGCTTCCAACGATGCAAAGCAGATGCTCTGAGGGGGACAAGTGTGAAGGTGGCAGGGCAGGAGGACGCAAGTGACAGGATGACCCCCGCGCGCCCCATGGCGATGGCCCCGAGGACGACCGTCCTGAGGGGTGAGCACACCGCAGCCCAGCCCCGCTCAATGGTTACGTAACCAGCACAGCTGGAATAACCAATTCACTTTACATGAAAGGAAGAACCTTTTAGATAAATGAGAAGCCGTTATCTGTGAGAGACCAAAAGCCCTGAGATCTATGCCTACAATTAAAAAAGGCAGAAACAATGCATTCTTCAAAAAGAGGGGAAAAAAAGATTCACAGGTAAACCGTCACTGAACTCAGAGCAAATATGTGCTCCCGGGAAAGTCATAAATGATTCACGTAACGGATTTTATGCCACTTATAAGCGGAAGGCCCCTCCTGCCCGCCGTGCGCACAGCACGCAAGCCCTTGCACTGCTTCTCACCTCCAGCTTAAGCATTTATATTAAAAGAACTACTTTATGTTAGATTTAATAAACATCTTTTGATTTAAAACTTTAGACTCTTTTAAGTACATTTACATTTTAAATTGCTTGGATTTAATACTCAAAACAAGATATTCAAATCTTTACAAACCTTTAGAAAGCAAACATCAACTCCCCGGCTGCTGTAAATCATCCTAGCGCCCTCCCACCGCAAGTTCTCAACACATGTTTGTTGAATACCAAATTAATTTCTTATTTGTGTACATAAGCCACAAGCCACAGTGGGAGATCCTATAACCTCCTTCTCTATCAAGTCTTGGAGGTTTTCATCTTTTCCTCAGGTAAGAAGGCCCGGCGAGCTGAGCACCACGGGACAAACTCCCCAGGAAGGAGTGCTACGTGGGCGGGGCCTGCTGAGGAGTCCAGACCCCACAGCTGGGGCCCCTCGAGGAGACACCCAGGAGAGCAGGTGTGTCCGGGAAGGGGCTGCGTGGTCCCCCAACCCCCATGGTCAACAGTCACACTCGCGATGTGGAATTGTCCTCTCCTCGTCTCCGAGAAGACAGAGGATGGTAAAGCAGGTAACACTGGTGACCTTCCAGATCGGGGGTTGGCAGGCTTTTTCTGTAAGAGCCAGAGAACAGTTTTTGGGGCTGTGCAGGCTGTACAGTTTCTATCTCTGCTCATCCACACTGCCATCCTGGTGCAATGCAGCCGTGGATAATACGGAAATGAGTGTGCGTGGCCGTGTTCCAATAAAGCTTTATTTACAAAAAGATGGGGCGGGGGGCGGACGGGGGTTGGAAGTGAGAATCCCTGTCCTAGATCAACTCTGAGAGAAGCACAATGTGATTTTTTTTTTTTTAAAAAAAAGCACTTCATACCTGCTTGGCAATTAAAAAACAAAGAGCAAGGACTTCCCTGGTGGCGCAGTGGTTAAGAGTCTGCCTGCCAATGCAGGGAACACGGGTTTGAGCCCTGGTCTGGGAAGGTCCCACATGCCGCAGAGCAGCTAAGCCCGTGCGCCACAACTACTGAGCCTGTGCTCTGGAGACCACGAGCCACAACTACTGAGACCGCATGCCACAACTACTGAAGCCCGTGCACTTAGAGCCCGTGCTCCCCAACAAGAGAAACCACCACAATGAGAAGCCCACGCACAGCAATGAAGACCCTATGCAGCCAAAAATAAAAATAAATAATAATTTATAAACAAACAAAAAAAACCGAAGAGCAAGCTAACAAAACCACACGCCTTCATTTACAAACTCAGGATCACTTGAAGAGAATTTACTTTTTTGACACTCTTGATGCTGTTTCTTTTATGCAAAATCCATTACTAACTATAAACAAGGTTTTCTTCTTTAAATAACTTGAAGAAAGTATTAAAAACCAACAAAAGCAGGAGGCGGTGCATCGTACCTTTTTCTCTAGAGAGTTGCTCCATTCTTTGAGTAAGTTGACATGCTGCACCGCGGAGCTGGCCTCATGGGCCTTAATCTGCTGGTTTGTCCCCTGTGAGAATAAAGAGGCAACGCGTTACCCAACCTCACTCCGTCGGAGTCAGAGGGACTCACAGCCGACCTCAATCCAGCACTACACGGGGCGGGGTGGGGGGGGGGGCGGTGACTTATTCATGGACGGTTCACAGGGGATGCCCCGCCTCAGAAGGTGTGCGCTCAGTGGCCCCTGATCTACTGTGCACAGGTGAGGAGGCTGCTTCGAGAAGAACGGAGCAGCTCAAAGACGAGACACCGCGGATTCTACAACAACTAACTCGAGGCCGTGAGCTGCACTCCTCCAGCTTCTTACCAAGGGCCTTCTTACCTACGTTTCATGCTGGTAACATCAAGAAACTAAATTTTAGATATATCATTTTTGTTCCCTAAAAATTTTTTTGCATTAAAATATAAATGGAAAACGTTTAGACACCTGCAAGTCATAGCTAGATGCTGCTATAATAACCTAGTGAATATGTAATCAAAGTAGGATTCTAAATGATTTATTAAAGTATTAACTTACCAGTGAAATACACTGTATTACTGTTCCTAACTATCCTATGTATACTTAGAAAGTTACATACAGAACATAAACAATCTACAGAGTACATAAGATGTAGACCATCTTAGAGTCAGTAATAAGCATGGGAAACAGTACTTCATATATTTAACAAAGTAATTGGTATAAGAATATAATTTGTTTTGATACTGGAATATTTAAAAGCCACAGAAAGCATTTTAATGATCTCCAAAACATATACTCTGTACATAGAATATTCATATATATATGTTGATATAAGTATTGCTATATATAAACATATATATATACATACACAGAATGAATGATATATATGTACATACGACATAACAGTGGTGAGGGCTCAGTCTCATAAGAGACTGAAGCAAAGGGAAAGCTATAGTCATTCTTACTCTCAGGCTTCTTACTTTCTAAGAAAATACTGAGATGCCAATATCTCTGTATTGATTTCACAATAATGTATTGATAATACATAAAAATCAAATACAAAATACTTTAATTGGAGTATATACTGCCCTTTGATAGTTTTAAGATCAAGATATACATTTGAATGAAATCTAGTTCAAATTCACTAGCCATCTCAGATGTGTTAAAAAAACAAAACCAAAAAAAAAAAAAAACCAGGAACAGCTTTCTGACGGCCCAGGTGTGGCAGTGGCGGAGATCTCCTCTCTACATGGCCGTCCGGGCACGTACATGTGGCATGTACATGTGGCATGTGCACGGAATGCACTCTGGACACACGCACGTGCGATCCTCACAACCGTGCACTGATGCACACACTGCCGAAACCATGTCCAGTTTGCCAGTGCCTTACATTCAAGTAACAGCTCAAATTCCGTAAGAATCTACCTAGAAACCCCGCCGAATGTCAGTCCTGTCTGTCCCATTCACTAACTGGTTTTGAATGTAATCGTTCTCCTAGTGCATTAACTCCCCCTCAGCACAGGTGTCTACCTCAAGTCTCACGACACCCCCGGCCTGGAAAGCGAGCACTCACATCTGCTGCACGTGGCTTTCGTCACCCGTGCGGCAGGTGACTCAGTTCCATGGCAAAACTGAAAGCCCAGAGCCTGCATGTTAAGATGTTAATAGAATAACTTTCTCTCATGGTGGAATGTCAGTGACTGGGAAGGACAAATGTCGGATACTGACCTGAAAAACGCAGCCATAGCGCTTAAAACTACAGGTGCTGGGGGCATTGACACACTCTGACAAGTGTGCACTCAACTGCAACGGGAAAGAGACGTGAGTTGTGGCACGAACGTTTGCATGAAAATGTTCAAACATATCAAGGGCACAGATAGCATCTGGGTTGTACTATTACGAATGGTGTTTATCAGCTACAGGTGTGTATATAGCATCTGCTTCCTAGACTTATATGCAGTAAATATACAGTATCATCACGTGTATACACATATATACACCAATATACAGAAATACATTTACTATAACATTTCTTAAACTTGTAGTTTCTTTAGAACAAGTTGTTTTGCGACATGCTGTCTGCAGTGCCAGAATTTTAAAAAGAAAGGAAAAAAAACATAAACTGAAATGCACATTTAAAGACTATAAACAAAAATTGCATGAAACACAAAAAATAGAAAGCATTCAGGATGCAACTGGGTCACACACCTAATATACAGTACACAAAAATAAATATCTTTCCAAAGCAAGCGTACACAATGTACCATTACTCTCAGTACTTCTGAAAAGACTTTCTTCCCTCTGTAATGGCCAGAAATTCAAGTAGCTTTTCAAAGACCTCTAAGGTCATTCTAACAACATGAATCTTACGATGGTCACCTCCAGTTCATGGAGGACAATTAGGAGGGATTGGGAGAGGATAACTCCCCTTGCAAGGAAAAACCCCTGTGTTCAGCTTAAATGTCAGCAAATCATCAAATAAAAACCACCTACGGTGCTCCCTCAAGAGGAAAGGGAATTGAAATGTCTACATTTTAAAGGCACAGTGTTTTGTGTTAGGCTAATACAATTTAAGGATAATTTCTTTCTTTACTGAAGATAGTCTCATCAGGAAACTCTAGGGATAGATCTTCTTTATAGAAAGCAGTCAGACCCTGAATGGGGAGAGCGGTCAGTGAGCGTGGTGCACAGCGGCCCCGGGAACGTGTTTCCCCGCGAGCCAGTGCACACGCACTCCCGGAGGCTCGCGGGATGTGTCACTCTGGTGGGTGCAGGCGGCTTCTCCACCTTCTCCTCTTGTCCTCCAGGACAAAGACATTCCTCTCCCTTCAGGTCAGTACTGAGGACAAGAGGAGGCGGCTCACAGGACGGCCGTCCCGCCTGCCGCGACAGTTAAAGAGGACGGCCTGAGGGACCCACCTGACCACAGCCAAGGCCAACCCTGCGGAAGGTCTGAGCCAGGGCGGGGTCGTGGTGGCCGCAGAGGCTCTGGCCTGCAACTGGAGGAAAGCACCCAAAGGGCACATTGCAGGTGACAGGCGTAGAAACCCAAAAGGACACCGTGTGCATAGTAACATTAGTTTGAAAATTTTAAAACGTATTCTTTCAGTGCCATCAATACAATCGTGAATCTAACCAGCTAACACTCCTAATGTTAAAATCAGGATCATATCGAGTTTGACGTTATTTTCAGTGCACTAACTGAAAGGGCTGTACTTTTTTCTAAATTGGCTTTATCATCATTAATCTCAGAGCCCTACAGAATTTACCGGAGCTTGGGGATAAAAGCAAGAATCATCTGTAAACCAATAGCACCTTTCACCAGAAACCCAAGATAAACGCAGGTTTAAAGATTTTTAAAAATAAAAATAACTTAGAGGCAAAATGGAGGCAGCTTTTGCCCCGAATAGAGACAGCCTGAGTGAATAAAACTTCAGGAAGGCGTGTAATACCCAGGAAGTTATTCCAACTGTACAGACTCTTCATACATTCACTCTAACAGAGGGACTTTCCAGTTGTGGAAATAATCTACGTGCGCTTCCCTGCTGCTCCCAGAGGCACGTTCAGGGGCCCAGAGACCACCGTCGCCAGTCCAGACCCTGCCCTTGTCCAGCAGAGTCATCGTCTGGGGAGGGTGCACCTCGGTGAGAGTGGCCTTCGGCCACGCGGGTCCTCTCGCTGTCGCGGGCGTGAGAGACTGAGCTCCCCCATCCCGTATCCAGGTGTACAATTCCAGGCTGTTGGGAAGGCTGAGGCGAGCAGGGTCCTCAGATCAGAGAACCCAGGACCGAGGGAACCGGGCGTGGGGACCGGGGGAGGCATGCACCCACCGAGCCCATAGGAGCCCCAGACGGTTCCCAGAACGCCAACCAGAGGGGGTCCAGGCCAGGATCAGATGCGAAAACATTATGAATCTTTGGAATTGTTCCTTCTGGATATATCCTGATCAAAATGAGGTTACTGCAAAATCTACCTGCCTTAAAGCAAGTGTGCCCGAGGGCAGCGTGATGGGCACAGCCTCTGGGGGAGGCTGTCCAGGTGCCTTCCCAGTGGCCCCTGAAGTGTGGGCACCACCCCTGCACCCACTTGCCCCGTGGCACAGGCCCTGCACAGCATGTGTGGCCTAAGTGGGTCAGGAGTATCTCTAAGTTAACTGATTTCCTTGAGATAATCTTAGAGTAATTCCTAGTTTACAGATTTAAACCTAAAAAGTGTCACCTTTGCTTGCATTGTAAATATTCCCATTTTCTCAATTCTTAATATTTTGCTCTGAATTTACCACTTTGTAGCTTTTAATTGTTTGTTTCTGAAATATCTGACTTCCAGAAACAGCACGAGGGTTTTCATTGTTTTTCTACTGTAAGTATCACTATCACAATCTGTGAAAACCTCTGACCTCAGCTTTACGGGAAGAGCGGGGTCCTGAAGGATCCCCAACTCCTGCACAGGCCCAGCCACGCCCCTTACCTCGCTCCTCAGAAGGGTCTGGACACTGCACTTATGAGGGCAGGACACCACCACGCAGGGACACTCGGTGTCTTCGTGTTTCTGAAGGAGAAAGAGAGAGTGTTACCAACTCTGAAACACACAACCCACCTTCCCTCAGATCCCACCAGTGTTCCCAGCTTCCCCACGAGGACCCAAGGGAAGCGCTCTGCTCATGGTCATGTCCTTGAGTCACAAGACTCACATCACACTTGGATGGGTCGCTATGTTACAAAAGTTTGAGTGCTGAAAAGAAGGCATCTCACAAGAGCTGCTCAGATCTGACTGGTCGGGGCCACCCACGGGCGCACAGCCCACCGGGAGGGCGTCCTCACGGCGGCTTCCCTCTAGCTGTGCCCCCTCTGCCGATGCTGCCCTGACACCTGCGCCCAGGTAGGCTGGGCCTCGGCCTCCCTCACACAGCAGGTGGATGGCGGGGCCCAGCCTCTGCTGGTTGCAGAGAAGGACAGTTCTCCTCTGGCTTCTCAGTTTGGGGTCTGGAAATGATACTTCTCAAGAGCCTGAAAACAACGTGATCTACTGGGTATTTAAATTACTGTCCTGAGATCTGATCTTTCTGTAGCGCGTGGTAAGTGTGGATAAATTTTGGTGTAGCCCTTCTCTGGATGGCACAGATTTCAACACAGAGCCTGGATGACGGTGACTGTTCAACTCGGTGCCCCGGGCACCTGCCGGGCACCTGTCCGGTACACGTGTCCACAAGTGAAGCGTAGGCAAGAGCTCCCACGAGGAGAGCAAACCCAAGGCTCTGGAGAGCACCTCCAGACACGTGACAAAGGGCCGCTGGAGGGAGACCGACGCAGGCAGAGCCAGACCTGCCACGTAACACAACCGTGGGAGGCCAGGCTCCCGGAGGTGGCATCCCTTGGCAAGAAGAGAATGTGGCGGGTTTTCCTCTGAGGCCCCAGGACACTCCCAGTTCTCCTGGCTGGGCCTCCAGTTAGGCCGCTGTTGAGGTGTATCTGGGGCAGCGCTGGCTGCGAGGCCGTCTGACCCGGCAGGTGCGCAGGTCAAGGACACGGCACCCGCGAGGACACTCCTCTCCTCCGGGGAGGCCTGGAGCCAGATGCAACACCATCTGAAGTCCCTCGTCTGGACCAGCGCCCTGGGGGTGCACAGCGCGGAGAGGACACCTGGACGCGGCCGCTCTGCTCCGGGGCCTGGTCCCCAGAGGCCTGCGGGGCCCACGGCGGGCGAGCCCACGGCTGCCCCGAGCTCAGCAGAAGTCACCTGACTGGACTGAGCCTGACCAGCACCTCCCAAGAGGGGACCCCCGACGGGTGCCTGGCCACGCTCAGAATCCCTAAGAGCTCCCAGGTGCCGTCACGCCTTTCCGGGGGAAACCTCGGCCAAACAGCTCCACTCTGCCTCACCTGTAAGAGGGGGGGTGACCAGCCCTCCCTCAGAGGGCATCTGTGAGGACAGAATCCGTCACCGGGCCTGGAGAGCTAACGTGGCCAGCACTCCACGGACGCCACGCCTCCCTCCTGAGCCTGCCCTCGACCCCGCCTTCATTCACCAGGCCAGGCCTGCACTGGGTGTCGGGGGCAGCCTGACCAGGACAAACAGGTAATCACCACTGCGGCAGGGGGGCTGGGAGTGAGCAGTGGGGGGGGGGCCCGGGAGGGCGCTCTGAGCAAGAACCAGGGGCGGGGGCAGTGTGCCGGGGAGGGCAGAGCAGGGGGTAGCAGGAGGTGAGGCTGGGGACCCGCAGGCCAGACCCATCAATAGCTTTGTGTATCTTCGCAGATCTGTGCAAGGATGTCCAAATGATGAATTTCTAGAAATGGGCTTCTTTGGGTATCAAAGGGTAGAGCATTTAAAATGGGATTTGGAAGGGTATTGCCAGACTACCCTCCAATCAGCCTACACAAGCCCACCCTCAGTGCAGTGAGAACGCACGGCTCCAATCGAATTCTATCAAACTTTCCCACCTCTGACAGTGACAGGTGAAAAACAACGAGTGTGATTTGCAGTTCTTTAATGATGTGTAGTTATTAGTATGTTTTTTACGTTAACCATTTATATTTCCCGTGAAATGCCTTTCATAGCTTTTGTCCATTGCAGCGGGTTGAACAGTGACCCCCGAAGTTCATGTCCCCCCAGAACCTCAGAAAGTGACCCTGTTTGGAAAGAGGGTCTCTGCAGATGTAACGAGATAAGAGGCCACCCTGGATCAGGCTGGGCCCTGAACCTCGTGACAGTGTCCATGTAAGAGGAGAGGACGTACAGCAGGAAGACTGCCACGGGGACGTGCAGGCAGAGGTGGGAACGGTGCAGCCGCAAGTCTGGGAGCCCAAGGACCGCAGCCACCAGGAGCCGGGGAGGGCGAGGGAGGGGTCTCCTCTAGAGACCCCAGAGGGGCACGGCCCTGAGGGAACCTTGGAGCCAGACTTCTGCCTCTAGGACTGTGAGGGAACAAACTTCTGTGGTTTCAGGCCACCAACTTTGTGGTACTTTGCTATGACAGCCAAAGGAAGATAATACAACCGTTTTCCAAAAAAAAAACCTGTTAATCTGTCGATATGTAAGAACTCTTCGCATATTAATGAAATTTGTCCTGCCTGTCAAAGCAAATGTGACTTTGATACACACACAGAACGGATGTCACGCGTGTGTGGCCATAAAGCCTAAGTGCATAGTGAACACCCACAAGGGACAAGGATGTAACCGACGCCCATCACCCGCACGCTCCTCTTTTGCCTCGCCCCCGCTTTCTCCAACTAAAACCACAAGGCTGAATCTGCGCTTCTACTTCCTTTGCTTAAAAAAAGTTTCATTACACATGTATGTGTAACAGGTAAGATACTGTTTCGTCTTGACTGCTTCTGAATTGTTAACATGGAATTCCGCCCTTCGACTCTCCTGCGACCTGGCTCAACATCTCGCTTCTCGGGCGAATCCGCGAGTCGCGTAAGTGGACTCGTGGATTCCACTGTCACTGCTGTCATACAACCTCCCCTCCTGTGCACACTGTCCAAGGGGTCCGCTACAAGTGATGTGTCCATTCTCCAACAGATGGACGTGTGGGTCGTTCCCAGATCTCTGCTCCTCTGGTTAGGCTTGACATACTCTCTGCAGTGCATGTGTGACAGTTTCTCTTAAACATCTAGGAGAGGGATTGCTAGTTGAGAACATGAGTTTTCAACCTAATAAAATATTGCCACGTGTTTTCCAAAGTGGCTGTACCTGTACGTTACAGTACACAGTTGGCCCTTGAACCTGGGTATGAACTGCGTGAGCCCACTTACACGTGGATTTTTTTCACTAGGTGTGTGTGCACTGCGGCACTACCCGACCCACGGTCGGCGGACGCTGTGGATGCGGGACCTCGGCTAGGAGGGTTGACTGTAAAGTTATACTCGTGTTCGAGACTGCTCGGAGAGTCTGCGCCCAACCCCTGTGTCATCCAAGGACCAACTGTATACACGTTCCCCTAAAACGAGATCTTTACAATTCTTGACTTTTCACAAATTAACAGAACTGTTTAAAAAGAATGATATTTGATAATTTCTGGGCTAAATGGAAAAGAAGAGATTTTTTTTCTGACACTTTAAATTATGCTAATAGATTAAAAAAAAAAAACTTGAAATTAGCTGCCGATACCATGGCTTAAAGATAGAAAAGAAATGCTCAAATGAACTGCAATGGTCCAGAGCGTCAGTGCATTTTTTGATTTTTTTGATGGGGACCATTTTTAAATCTGTGTTGAATTTTGTCACAGCACTGCCTCTGTCTTCTGCTCTGGCCCCTTGGCCGCGAGGCCTGCGGGATCCTAGCTCCCCGACCAGGGACTGAACCGCACCTCCAGCGCTGGAAGGCGAAGTCCCTGGAGTCTCGGCGCTTTATCAACCTATATTTTACCAACACTTGATATATCTGTCACACCACAAAACGCAGGACATGGAGGAAAGTCAGGAGGACCTGGGGCTTAAGACCTAAGTTAAGCAACGGCTCTTTTTAAAAATAATCTTAAGGCCTGAGAGGATGAGACTGTGAGGGCTGAAAGAACAAGACCTGGGAGCCAAGTCCCACCACCGCTGATGGGGCGGGGGCCTGGGGAGAGTCTCGGCCCCTTCCAGGTGTGTGAGCAAGGGCAGGTGGGCGTGGCCGCCTGCCGGCGCCAAGGGCCCCAGGAGCCAGCGGCCGGAGCACCAGCAGCGGGCCCACGCAGGGCGCCTCTCACGGTTATCACAGGTGGACCGAAGGTAACATCTGCCCCAAGACACGCTGCAGTGTCAACACCGACAAAACAGTTTAAAAAGTTTTCATCACAAAAGCGTAGTAAGATTTAATGAATCTTTATTTGCACAACTCAGGTCCCAAACTGGCAATTACCACTTGGTGCCTCTGCACCTGCTGTGACTCTCTCTCCTGTTTGCAGTCAACAGATTGAAGACCCAGATCACAGCAAATGCCACCTCCTCTCCGAAGCCCTCCTGGACTCTATCAGGCCATGTTAACTGTCTCTTCCCATACTACCATGTACATAATTGTATATCTGACTGTCTCCCCTACCAGACCGTGAAACGAAGGGGAGAGACTGCAATCTACTCTCTTGTGTGTCCTGAGCAACTAGCTCAGGGTCTGGCGCCCAAGAGCAGTCAACAAACGTTTCATGACTCCATGTGCGATGCTATTATTCCAAAACCAACCTCTTTAAGCCTCGGCTGGAGCCCTGAGCTGGTTACTCATAGGCTGTTTAACTGACATGCTCTACAATTCTTTCTCAGATGAAAATTAATTCCTGGATTCTATTCTGCAAATAAAGGTAACTGATTTTGGGCAAGAAGCAAATTGTAACTTTGATAGCAACATAGTAACATGTGTATGGTCGGGAGTATTGCTCATTAGGTACCCATCTGATTCACTTGAATTTAATTACTGAAGAAATTAGAAATACTACTGCTATTTTTCAAAGGGGAGGGCACAGTTGTTAAAGGTTATTAATAACTGGAAACGATAACAGAATCATACAGGAAACATTTCACGATGCAAGAGTCCCAAGCATAGGAAAGTTATACAAAGTAAGGTAAAATGGAGATTGTAGAATACATCTCATTTCATACAGAAAAACAAAGAAAACTGTTCCTAAATTTTGGTCAGGAAGTACTCCTGAATATCTGCCAAGAATTCGACTGTGGCCCTCACGCCGGGCTGCTCTTCCACGGTCCCCTCCCATCTGATGACCCACCAGTCGCCATCCTGCCTCGGCCAGCAGCCAATTCCCAGCCCCTCCAAGCTCAGCCTCTCAGCAGCACCCGCGCCACACACCCTGCAGCTCTGCCTGCCTCTGGGACGTCACTCTCCTGACCCTTCCACACAGGCCACGCCCTTGCTGGACGACCTCCCCCTCTTAGTAAGCTGTAAGCATCCTGTGCCCCAGGCCTCTGTCCTCCGACTCTGGCCCTTCTCTCTACTCGCTCCAGTCCCAGGGCTGCAAGTACCACCTATTTACACATACCTACGGCCCAGACCACTCCCTATCCCCGCCCCAAGCCTCCTCTCT
The DNA here is from genome assembly GCF_028023285.1 of Balaenoptera ricei. Taxonomy (NCBI): domain Eukaryota; kingdom Metazoa; phylum Chordata; class Mammalia; order Artiodactyla; family Balaenopteridae; genus Balaenoptera; species Balaenoptera ricei. Next base: position 185,692,957 of record NC_082640.1, on the reverse strand, counting down.
TCCCCTGAGCCCCACTTCGGTAGGACACTCCGGGTGGTCCAGCTGCTCTAGTTACAAAGGCTGGGCGTCCTCCAAACTCATACCCCACACTCAAGCCATTGGCTAATCCCACTGGCTCTGCGTTAACTACGACCGCACCTGTCCCTTGCTCGAGGCTGCCCCCCATCACCTGCACGCCTCGCCTCTGCTCTGTGCAGGGGGAGCTCTACCTGCTGAGTCTGCTCCACCTCGGAGCCTGAGCCCCCACCTGCTGCTCCCTCTGCCCCAGCGCTCGTCCTGCGTCGTCCTGACTGCCTCAGGAGGGCCCGCTCTGATCACCCCTCCTCCCCTGTTGCCAGTTTGTCTTCATAGTACTTATGATCTCTTCCCACTGGAAGATGAGGGTCACCACTGAACCTGCAGCTCCTAGAACAGTGCCCAGCACACAGCAGGTATGCAGTAAATACGTATTCAACAAACAAATATTTGAGGGTGTCTACACCACTGACTCTTTTTAAAGTTTGTCCTCCATCCCAACACCTGTTTCTCTTTGATTTACATATAAGTGATCTGATTCTAACATGCGCACAATATAAAACTGTGCCAAAATAATGGAGGCATGAAAACATTTTCAATTCTCATCTCTCTCCAGGAGAGACCGCTGCACTTCAATACTGCAGGATAAATTACCCTGTTGAAGTGATGGTTATGTCACGGAGCCGTAAAATGATTAAGCAATCCAACAAGATTTTAGAGGCTATCCCCTGGCACAAGTGAAAAATTCTACCTTTTTTGAATAATCGGTCTTCATTTTTTTGGCACCCGAAATGGCAGTCAATCTAGGCAATGGAAAATTAATTGCATAAACCAAAATGGGCAAAACAAATGAAGCTTAACTCTGAAATAAAGTCAGATGAAAATTGCTATTTACGCCTATCTTTTCTCTTTATTTCTGTTAGAATAGTCATTTAACAAGCTATTCTGCGGACAAACGACATCTGGATGGAGTAGAAGGTGGGTGAAACAAGAAAACACTGCACCTGCAACGTGATCATCGGGACCTGGCTTTTGCAGTGGCTGCACGTGGCCTCACGGTATTTACAGGCCTTGTCCACATGGTCACGCAGGTCCTTCCTCAGTACCTTCTCTTTGCAGTCGGCACGGACACACAAGAGCTCCTCAAACTGGCAATCATTTTTCAAATGCACCTGTAAGACAGACAATTCAAAGTTCTTAATCGGCAAAACTCCAATCTGAAATACCAAATTCTAGCCTCTATGCAATTAAATCCCACAAAAATGTTTCTATCTGCTGCTAGATCAGCTTTTCACAGAGAAGAGTGACAAATGTATCAAGAGACACTGAATTTCATGTTCCATTTAATGATTAGTCAAACTATATTGCTTTTGAAGAATTAAGTCAATTAACTCTTCTTCCTGGATAAATAAATGGTTATCTGCTAAGGACTTTGTTTTGTTCCAATTCAAATATCTTTCCAGGATAAAATATGATACTAATCAAAAAAACATAAGAAGTTACGTGGAATTTCATGGTTATAAAAAGGAGAAGGTTTTAATGGGCCTTCTACAGTCAAAATTCAATTCAGATTTCTTTCTACTCTAAATAGGGTGGGGTGTTCAAAAACCAATTGACAGTTCTGCCTATGATGTCATTAAAAATAACATTTCATACCCAAATGGCTCTGACTGCTTTCAGAGTTGGTTGTGTCTGAAAGATTAACGCAAACATGATCTTAAGGGGCCACACTGTACTGACCAGGGACTCGTATTTCTGGATGTAAAGCTGACACATCACATCCCCACTTACCAGCAGGTGCCCCAGTGCTAACTGCTCTACACAGCCTCTGCCTTCGTTCCTACAGTATATCTGAAGGGCCAGAATCTCTCTCTTGCAGCAATTATCCTTAAACACCTGAAATTGAAAGTTAGCTGTTTTAGAGGATTAATATTTCTTAATCTCCACATGCTGCTATTTTAGACAAGGCAAAACCACTGTAAAAAAAAACCATGAGAACATCCCTTAAGTGGGCCTCAGAAAGCATTAAGGACTATTTTAATCTCTCTAAGTAGAATGAAGGAGCCACCCCAACTAAGAGACACAATTTAAACAATAAAACCTTAACTACCACCTTTTATTAGATAAACCAAAAGTAAACAAGTTATACTGAACAACTGAAGATCACTTTGGAGCAGCACACATTTTGGATTAACTCTGACACACTCAAGACGAGGACACACCAGGACCAAGTTCACATCTGGATCCTGGAGATTTCCAGGCGCCAGCACTGCCACGGGTGGGACCTCCCATCAAGGGACCAGGGCAGAGCCTGCTACAACTTGATGCCTTTCTAGATCCTTGCCAGAGAAAGAGAGAAGCTACTGTAAAAGACAATATTTTGCAGATGGTTTGTAAAACATTTATTTTGGTTCTTGCTCCTAAGGTTATGTCACTAGTAACTCATTTTTCACCAAGAAGAAAGCATTAGCCTGCTATGTAAGAAACTTTTAAAAATATATGTTGCAAAGACTGGGGTTAATCCAATAATGAAAATGTTTCCCTTTGAAAATGAAAACCTCCCTTTAATTTCATTTTTCCCTTGGAAAACAAATACTCTCACTCCTTCTAACAACACAAGCTACACCGTCCTCATCCTCAGGCATTTCTAAGAAACGCCCACACGCTGACACCGTAACGGGGGAACAGGGAGCTCAATATGCCTTTCTAGACTCCACAAGGAAAGAAATAGAATCAACAGCTGTTAAGAGTTAAAAATAAACTAATTTGGAGTCAAATCTAATCCTTTGTAAACATAACTTTTTAAAAAAAGGGTCATAATTTTAGATATTAAAGTAAACAGAACAGGTATTTTTAACCAGTAATAAATAAGCTTCCTTTCTGTGCCATTAAGTTCCTTTTCTTTTCTTTTTTTTTTTTTTTTTCCTTTTCTTTTTTTTTCTCCTTTGGCTATGCCTCACGGCTTGTGGGATCTTAGTTCCCCCACCAGGGATTGAACCTGGGTCCACGGCAGTGAAAGCACCAAGTCTTAACCAATGGATTGCCAGGGAATTCCCTAAGTTTCTTAAATCATTTACCTTTAGGGAGAAAAAATATAGAATGAAAATATCAGAATAATAAAAGTACAGAATTTTAGAGCTGAAAAAGATCTAGTATCGTTACTACAACTGTCCCATTTTACAGATGGGGAAGTGGAGGCCCCGGGGGTGGCCACCATCCTCAATGACCCGCCGAGGGGTTGATTTCCGTCTCCCAGGGCCCAACCAGCCCCACATTTTCCCACGAGGATCCATGGTTTCAGTCAGTCTCATTTATGATTCTTCAACAAATCTAGTAATTCTTCTTCAGCTATCAATGCCATTGAAAAATAAGGATAATAACTCCAAATAATGAAATGAGACACTGAAAAATTCATCTTAGCCCATTGTTTCAACCTTTTCTCCTGGTCACATTGGTTAGATACATGTTAAGACAAGAGGTAGAACTGAGTGATTTGTTTTTCTTAAAAACAATCCCTTCCATACTAAGTGAAGTCTTTAGTGGCAGGTAAATGCTAAGGAAGAACAGGTACATGGACGTTCGGCCAATTCTGTCTCTGAACCGCCCAGAGCAGGTGACATCGGATGCCCCGTCCTGGCAGCCCACAGGCACCCGTCACCAGCAACCCTCAAATCACCACACTCAGCTGTGCTGCTTAACAACAAAGCCATGGGAAAACCCCAGAGTGAGAATTTTACTGTACAATTTAATGACCTACATTTAAAAAATTGTTAGGTTCATTAATCAAAATATCAGAACCACATATTTTTATTGATATTTTAAGTACTTCAAGAACGAGTCGTTTCAAACTAGAAGTGTGCCTGGCAGGGCCTGGCAGGGCGTGGATGACCACAGGGATGGTGAGAAGGGCCCAGGGCCCCTGTGCGCTGATCTGCAGGACACTCGTGAGCATTTGCTGGCATCCTCAACCACGTTGGGGAGGAAGGGCTGAAATCTCACACGTGTCTTAATGACTTTGAGATGCTGCCTGGGGGCAGGGAGAGAGCAAATCCAATGGAACCCCTCAGACTAGCACTGCTTGAAGGTAGAGCGCAGGCAGGCATCTGGGATAAAGACCCGAGACGACAGTGCACATCTCTGCACTTTACTTACTCCTCACCCACCTGGGGGTCTTGGGAGGTGAACCCATTACTGACACAGGTGAGGAGATAGGCTCGGGGGTCACGCAGCTCGGGACCTGCCCAGCGGATCTGCCCCGTCTGTCCCGGTGTTTACGTGACACAGTCCCCTGCCTCGACCCTGCTCCATCAGCTGTCAACTCAGAGAAACTCGGAGCCAGGGCACTGGATGCAAACTACGTGGGAGGCACTACCCAGCGCAAAACAGTGACAAAATAATTTATTAAACACCAAGAATACCTTGTCTTTGCTGATGCCTTCTCGACACGCAGTGCATTTCGGGCTGGAGGAGCTGAGGAGAAACACACAGTAAATGCGTTAGAGTGAAAGCCACCTTCTCATCTGAACCCACTGGATATGGTGAACCGTTCACTTTAGGGTCATGTCTGCCGTGCGAAGCTCAGAGCAACCACCAGAGCTTCAGGATGCCCCGGTGAATTTGGTTTTAATACGGTTTAAATAGGAGAAAAGGGCTAAATACTTTTTTTAATAGTAATTTTTCATAAGGAAGTTTTTAAGCAGAACAGCTTAGATCAGTCCCTCTTGGAAAGTCCCTTTCAATTAAAAGTGAAATTTTATTTCAGAAACCAAAAGCAGCTCTCTGTGAAGGCGCTCTTCAGCGTGAGTGTCCACAGCTATCAGGAAAGCCTCTGAATGGTTCTGCTTTATAAGCACAGCCAGTGCTTTATCCACAGGCTATTTCCTTCACAGTGTATTGAAAGGATGATTCAATTCCATGGACTTGAACAGTGTGGGAATTTAAAGCTGACCCTGTCTAAAGAAACCACTGGTCTCCTACATTATTCTTGTCCCAAAACTCAGGACACTAGCCACTGCTCCCACGCTGCCCTTTTCTGGACTTGATTCTCACCCCATCCCGGGCCTGGAAACCACCTCCTAGAGATTAAAAATAAAAACTAATTTTGAGCGCTCCCTCCTTCCAGGGCCCCCCTGCCCTAGACAGCCCAAAGGCGCCCGGAGTCCAGGCCGGGAGTGGCAGCAGAGGCTTCAGGAGGAGGGTGCAGGGGGCACGGGTGCACGGGGGCCCTGCGGAGGGGCAGGAGGGCCGAGGGTCAGTGCGGGAGGAAATTAACACGTTTTACAACAAAAGCTCACTCATTCAGCCTGCGTTAATATGGAGCTTGTGCCAAACTGTTTTAATCACGGGGATCTTTTCACATCCTTAGACCCCGGGGCTGAGCGGCACCTGGGTGGGATCCCCTGACACCTGCAGAACACAGAGCAGGAGGAGCTCAAGAAGCAAAGAAGGGCTGAAACCAAAAGAGCAACAGCCCCTGGCCCCTTCCGCGGGGCCAAAGTGCAGGGAAATCAGGTGCTCTGAGCCTACTCTGCCATCACTAAGCTCCAACCAAGAGTTATTTTACCCACAAGTTGGCAAAGCTGAGTTCACCGTTGGGGATGAGTGGATAAGAGCAAGGCGGGAAGTACCCAGAGGAGGGTGCCGGGAGGGAGGCTGCGCTCAGCGGCGGGTCTGGAGGAGCAGCGGGGCAGCCTTCCCGGCCCTTGTCCGCTGCTGGGGACCCAGGCTGAGCACAGTGCCCGGCACCCCGCCCAGGAAGTACCTGTGGGATGAACGAAGATGCTCTCTCCGCCAACGTTAGCTCTGCTGTAAAACTCCAGCCTCTCTGACGCCTGATTCTAAATGGCATCAATGCCCAGCTGACAGGCCCGTGAGGGCTGCTGCGGGTTCCCTGACACTCACTGGATTCCACTCAGCTTCGGCCTGGCCCATCCCTCCCCTGGCCCTGTCCCCCAGTCCCAGACCCCAGGCGCTCGCCCCAAAGGGCCCCACCGTCATTTGCAGACGGGATGTCTCCTCCCCATACCGTGAGCGCCTCCAGCAAAACTTGGCCACGCAGATGGAGACCCAGGCACCAGGGCCGAGACCTCGCTGGAGAAGCTGGGGAGGGGCTCCCTGAGTCTGCGGGCCGGGCCCCGGTCCCCTGCGTTGGGGCACCCACCTGAGCAGGGCGCCCATGCAGGTCTCGCAGAAGCGGTGTCCGCACTCGGTCTGCTTGGGGTTGCAGAGCACCAGGCGGCACTTCTCACACTTGTACTTGTCCTCCACGGCCTTCACGAAGCGCTCCTTGTAGCCCCCCTGCTCGGGGACCAGGACGGCAGGCCCGGCGCTGCGGTCAGGGTGCAGCTTCAGTGGGGGGTTGGCTGGCAGGGTGCCGGCTGCGTCCAGCTTTTTACTCGGCTCCATCCTGCGGGGGGCGGGGGGGGGGGGGGTGTCCATCAGAGACACACGCCGGGAAGCACAGGGTGCCGACGGGAAGCCCGGGAGAGCCAGTGCGTGCGCTCTCCCTCAGCCTCGAGGACACACGGGTGCCCTTCCAGCCTCCAGCACCTGACGGAGCAGGACGCCGCCATCAGACACACCTCCTGCCCAAGGACCTGCTACAAGGTACAAACTGCATCATTAAGGCTCTTTAACTTAAAATACAGATGATACTCTGCCGTAACGTTAAATTCTACGCATCATTCTGATGGCGTGGCTGGAGCCGCAGCTGCTCTCAGCCAATTTCATTTCCTTGTGAGACTCGCTGCGCTGCCAGGTGATACAACCCGACCCAGGGCAGTGTCACCATGGAGCCCAAGGCTGGACCCACTCCTCTCACCAGCGACGGCACCTCCCTCGGGGTCCTTCTCACTCCGCCTGCCCACGGGGCAGCACCCGCCCAGCCCCCTGCACGGAGCCTGTGCCCTGCAGCCTTGGGAGGTGCGTCCTGGGTTTGCTGCGACCCTGTGCCCGGGCGGGGGGGGGGTGGTGGTGGTGGAGGGGACCCCGGGCTGGGTCTCTGCGCCCTCTGCCTTCTGGGAGCGCACAGGTGGCCGGTCCCCCCCTGCGAGTCCCCGTCGCCAGGGCAAGTAGGAGGGGCCTGGAGACCAGCCACAAAGACCCCAGGCCCAGCAGCCTCGGCAGCAGCACATCTGGCGGCCCCGCAGGGAAGGTGCTTGCACAGCTCGCCGGGCCTCTCAGGGCTGCGCTGCGCTCCTGCTCAATCCACCGATCTCTGCGGCTGACAACAAGGGCCAAATGCTTTCTCCGCACGAGGCTGTGGGCATCCGCCCGCATCCCCACCCTGCCCTCCTCAGCCTGAGGCTCCTCGCCAGCCGGCCGCGGACTCAGGTTCTGCGGGAACCAGGGCGCACCCCACCCTAGACCCCAGGGTGCCCGGGCGGGCTGCGGGCAGAGCCCAGCTCTCCCAGCCTCACGCCTCACGCCGCCTCTTCCTGCCTCTCCATGGGGCTGAGGGAAGGAACATTTCGCAGCTGGGACGTGTAGGAACCACACAGTCAGCAGTACGTGTGACAGGTAAATGACCTGGTGTTTCAGCCACACTCCGGTTACTTTTAACAAAACAGCACATTATCGTGCAAAGCGTGGGAGCCTCCTATGAAATCTATTTGTGAAACCAAAACAAAGAAGATTTCAAAATGACCCCAAAAGGCCAGCAACCCTTTGCTCACCAACTTGTTGATTAGAATCCTGTTCATCAAGATGCTAAGTAGGAAGGTGCCCGTCAGGGAAAAGGGTCAACCAGGAGCCGACCTGCTGCCACTGGCCGCCCCCCCCACCGCCCTTCTGCAGATGCTGAGCCCAGCCCCACTGCTCCCTGCCGGGAACGCCCCCCCCCACCTCCTCCGGGAGGCTCACCCTGCTCAGCCCACCCACCCCACCCCTTGGTCCGTCCTCCCAAGACTGCTTGTTTATGGTTTATTTACTGCCTATCTCCCTGTGGCAGGATGCAAGCTCCCCAGCAACATGGGTTTGGATACGTTCTGTTGACTGACAAACACCAGGCACCTAGAATCGCTAGTGTCTGATGGGTAGAAGGTTCTCATCTTATCTCAACTCAAAAACACACATTTGTTGAGTTAACAAATAGAGGGAAAGGTGAGGTCTGAGCCACTCATACCAAACTGTGTTCCTGTGAAACCAGAAAAAAGAAAAAAGAAAAAAAAAAAAACAGGAAAAGAAAACTCTTCAGATTTCACATCTGATCTCATAGCTTCATACCCTGAAAACCCTTGCTTTGGTTTAGCATTTTATCCTATAGTGCGTAAAGAAGCCGTGTGTGTTCAATAGTTTTTAGTGAGAAATGTTTGATTCTTTGGAGGTGAATTCCTATTTCAAATATGAGAGACAATTAACTTAAGATCAAGTTAATGACAAATAATAAATGTTCCTTTACCTATAACATGTCATACTCTGTATAGACAAATGAAGAATATAGTTTTAGATCCTTGGTTTTTATAGGCTGCTTAAGATAAGTGAATGGATGCAAGTATCCCAAGAACATAAGGAGAACGTCACAGCAGCCTGTCCTGAAAGGCAGAGCACAGCCTGCGGCCAGCAGGTGTGCCAGGACTCACCTGGAATGTGAGGTGCTGACGTGGGTATCTCTGCAGCGGGCCCCAGGGGCCTCTCACAGTCCTGCATCCTGGCCCACGCACGGCCCACTCCTGAGCTAAGCTGCTGGCTGGAGAACGAGCCTTTGGGGAAGGAGGGAAAGAGGCCCTGCAGTGCTTAGACAGCACGAACAAGGAAAATACCAGACCTCCTTTACCTAATATTCACAAGTAAGGAAGGAGAAAACTATCTAAACGTGAAATGTCCAGAATAGGCAAATCCATAGAGACACAAAGTAGATTCATGGTTGCCAGAGGCTGGGGGGAGTAGGTGCATCTACTAATGGGAACAGGGCTTTCTGGGGTGATCAAAGTGTTCCGGAATTGGATACTGGGGATGACGGCACATTCTGTGAATATACTAGAAACCACTGAACTGAATGCTTTAAAAAGGTGAATTTTATGGTACGTGAATTATATTTCAATTTAAAATGTAACCAAGAATATTACAAAGTAACTGTTTAAGATGGTTGGTTCCATTTGGGTTTGGTTAATTCGTGACATTTATACACAGTGTCATACACTTTAAAATGTAAGACTAAAACCAAGAGTGGATATGCCTGACACTGTGGGCAGTGCCTGACACATGAGGGGACGGTAAGATTTCTTTGTAACAACAGTACCTGCTCACAGAGAAAACAACAACAACTAGACACGGGGGTAACGTGTAAAGAGTCAGTGCCAGATCCCTGGACGGCAACTACCCAGAGGCAGCGCTCCCCTGGGTGTTCAGTGCAACTGTTCAGACGTCCAAAAACAGCAAATGCACCCAGAGGAAAACGTGTCTCCACAAGCTGTGCTGTACGTGCAAACTAACCTACAGCTTTTCTTCCGTCACCTACAATGTGTCCTGGGCGCTTTTCCACATCAGCATGCAAAGACGCACTTCGTTATTGTGAAGGGCCGCACGGCACTCCCCTGCATGGTTTACCAGTCCCACTCATGGCGAGCTAGGCTGGTTTTGGCTTATATTATAAACAAACTGCCATGAGCACTCCTGAATGCATCTTTGTACATTTAGGCAAGCACACAGCAACACAACTGCTGGGTCAAAGATGATGTGCGTTTTAAAATACATAATCACTGCTCGGGATTTCCCTGGTGGTGCAGTGGTTAAGAATCCGCCTGCCAATGCAGGGGACATGGGTTCGAGCCCTGGTCCGGGAAGATCCCACATGCCACAGAGCAACTAAGCCCGTGCGCCACAACTACTGAGCCTGCGCTCTAGAGCCCGCAAGCCACAACTACTGAGCCTGCATGCTGCAACTACTGAGCCCGCGTGCCTAGAGCCCGTGCTCCGCAACAAGAGAAGCCACTGCAATGAGAAGCCCCTTCGCCGCAACTAGAGAAAGCCCGCGCACAGCAACAAAGACCCAACGCAGCCAAAAATAAATTAAAAAAAAAAATGTATACATATATAATCACTACCAAACATCTTTCTAAAAAGGTTGTCCATTGTATACTTCCTCCAATGGTTAGTAAACTAATAAACATTATTTTAGAGGACAGCAGCTCATTTCACTCAAACACTGATGCTCCCGACTTTGTTTCGGCCACAGCCGGGTTTTCTGGAGGGCACTGCTGGCCTTGTTGGTGAGCACATCTCAGGTTCTTCTGCAGAGCTGTCGGCAGGCACTGCCACGCAATGCTGGAGGGCACACCCGCCGGCCTCCTCCACGAGTGGGAGAACCCTTCCTCAGGTGAGCGACTCTGCAGAGGTTTGCCAAACCAACCACATTTTATTTCAACAGATAGCTGGGCACCTACAACGTACACAGCTCTGTGCCTCGCATGTCAGGGCACAGGGATGAAGGAGACTGTCCTACCCTTAGGGGCCTCTGCGGGAGTTGTGAGGCAGGTGAGCACTCCAGGGTTAAAAGGTACAAGCGGCGGCAGACGCTGAGAAACGTCACCTGAGAGGTTACAAAGGGCTGCGGACCTTCAGAACAGGAGGCTAGCACCTCTGTTTGGGGGAGATGGGGGGTTTCCTGAGTGGCATTTGTGGTATGATTCCAATTCTAGCAGAGGAGGAAAGAAGGAGGGCAGGCAGACACAGCACCGTTAGGTGGTTGTGGAGGGGAACCGGGAACTGGGGGCTCTGGGGGAGGAGCCGGACAGGCAGGGCATTCGGCCCTGAGGGGTCTGGGTGGGAAGGACGGCCTGGTGCCCCTTCCCTGAGGCAGATCCTTGGGCACAGCTTTTATCCTCTGGGCCTCACGTTTTCTGTTCCCGTGAAAAAGTGAAAAAGAATTACTACCCCTAATTCTCATGGCATTACCAGGAGTCACTGATGTATGATACAGAGGATCCCTCTGCAAACTCTGCAGCACTATACAGAGAAGATACACTCTCCTCCAGCTGGGGTCAGGAAGTCTGTCGGGATCGCGCTGTTTCCTCATCTTAGACAGCTCAAAGCCTCTTTGAAAAGCCGTTCTCAGCAATTAGGCAAGAAAAAAAAGAAAGAAATGACATCCAGATAGGAAAGGAAGAAGTAAAACTATTTCTATTTTCAGATGACATAATCTTGTGTATAGAACATACTAAGGAATCAACTAAAAACAAGCCAAACTAATAAACTTGTTCAGCAAGGTTGCAGAATACAGGATCAATATATAAAAACCAGCTATATTGCTATACACTAGCAATGAACAATCCAAAAATAAAATTAAGAAAACAATCCATTGGGCTTCCCTGGTGGCGCAGTGGTTAAGAATCTGCCTGCCAATGCAGGGGACACCGGTTCGAGCCCTGGTCTGGGAAGATCCCACATGCCACGGAGCAGCTGGGCCCGTGAGCCACAGTCACTGAGCCTGCGCGTCTGGAGCCTGTGCTCCGCGACAAGAGAGGCCGCGATAGTGAGAGGCCTGCGCACTGCGATGAAGAGTGGCCCCCACTTGCCACAAATGGAGAAAGCCCTTGCACAGAGACGAAGACCCAAGACAGCCATAAATGGATAAATAAATAAAATTAAAAAAAAAAATCCCTTTAAAAAGAAAACAATCCATTTAAAAGAGCACCAAAAAGAATAAAATATCTAGGAATAAATGTGACCAAAGAAGGGCACGATGCGTATTCTGGAAATCATAAAACGTTGTTGAAGACATTAAAGATGTAAATAATGGAAAGATACCCCATGTTTATGGACTGGAAGACAACATACTACTCACACTGATCTACAGATTCATCTCAACCCCTATCAAAACCCTAGCTGTTTGTTTTTTTTTGCAGAAATTAATAAGCTAAACCTAAAATTCATATGGAAGTACAAGAGACCCAGAACAGAAAAAACAGTCTTGAAAAAGAAGAACAAAGTTGGAGGACTCACACTTCCTTATTTCAAAACTTACTACAAATTAATCAGGATACTATAGTACTGGCAGTAAGGACAGATATATGGCCAATGAAACAGAACTGAGTCTAGAGAGAAACGCTTACATTTATGGTCAACTCATTCTGACCAGGGTGCCGAGACCATCGATGGGGAAGGAACAGGATGCGCTCCGGGTCGGAGATCTCACTACTGTCACAGAACAAAGCAGGCTCCACTCCTAGCCGTCCTCATCACAGCTCTTTCAGTCTGTGCTGGTGGCCACCGCCCATCAGCTGCCGAGACACCTCCCTCCTCCCTCCCAGGTGCTCAACTCAGCAGAACTCTGGGACAGAAAGTACCGCTTCATGGAGAACAGGTTGAGGGGGTCCAAGACCTCCCTGGCTGATACCTTTCCCTGCCTTTCAAAAAATGTACTATGTGATATTTGACACATAAAAAAGATTATGTGCAATATATACGCAAGGTAAGAATACAACAACAAAACCCCAGAACCCACTGCCCATTTAACAGTCACCGTCTACCTGTGTGCTCCTTCCTCAGCTATCCTCCTGCCTCTCTCCAAAAGTAAATATCAGCCTGAACTTCGTATTTATAATTTTCTTACTATCATATATTTTTCTTCTTAAACAATATACTTTTGCCCGTTTTTAACCTCATAAAAATGATATACCATATGTAGTCCTCTGCCATCAGTATTACATCTACCCATGTTTGCTGTGTATAGTAGACATACTTCATTCATTTTCACTGCAGTATAATATTCCATGATGTACTTATCTATTTTCTTACCACACTGCTTCCAGTTTTTGCTATTATGGACAGTCTGTTCTGAACATTCTGGCACATCTGTTCTGGGGCTCTCATCTCATATAAGTTTCTCTAGGGTGCATACTCTAGACCAGGGGATTGGGGTTCAGCAAACTATAACCTATGGGTCAAAGATAGTCAGTAGCCTATTTTTGTTAGGCCCTTGAGTTTAAAATGCTTTTTAGATTTTTAAAGAGTCGAACAAACAAATGAAACAAAGGCAGCTGTGTGACAAGACTGTGCGCTGCCCACAAAGCCTAGAACATTTACCACCTTGCCCTTTACAGAAAGAATCTGCCAGCCCCTGCCCCAAACTCTACGTCTAGAGTGCAGAGGAACGGCTGGTTAGCAGGGTGCAGGCGTGGCCAATTTACAAGCTTCTCTTAACCCACACCCTCCCTCACCAACACTGGGTATCATCAGACATCTTAATTTCTGCCAACCTAGCAGGTACGATGGTCCCTTTTCTTCCTTACTCTGATTAATTAAACAGGTTTAGCATCTTTTTGTACACTCATGGGCCACTTGTCATTCTCCTTCTGTTGAAATGCCTGATTGTGTCTCCTTTGCACTGTTTAATTGGGTTATTGGTCTTTTAAAATATTGATTTGTAGGTGTTATTCATATGTTCTGACTGCTAATCTTTTGTTAGTTATATGTATATGTTTTTCCCCTAGGTTGTGTCTTGACTTTAACTTTATTTATGTATTTTAATGAAGAGAAGTTCTTAATTTTAATGTAGTCAAATGTATCCTTTTATTTTATTTTATTTTATTTTTAAATGTATCCTTTTAAAGGATAATCTTTATCTGTATCTTGGCCTTTTAAAAATATTCAGATTAGCTCATGGGTGATGCTGATGAAAAAGGGACGACCTAGTATATAGGAAACCAAAATAGAAAACAGCTCTGATTCTATCACAGAATTATTTTCAAAAGAAGGATATTCTGCTCAAATAAAACTAGCAAATGTGCCACCAACTATGTCAAATAGACTCATATCACTCAAGGAAAATATTCTTCCTAAACAAAAGATTATTCAAGACAGAGATGGACCCCGAGCAGGGCCCAGTGGGCAGGCCTGGGACCGCGCCCTTCTGTATCAGTGAGACAGCTGATGTGGGCCTTAGCTGGACCAAGGAAAGCAGGAGCTTGACTCCTTGGCAGGTGCCAGGGCTGGTGGACGAATGAACACGCCCAGGTTTACTGACAATCCCAGACTCTGCCAGCGACCAAGGTCACGACAAGAAGTCCATTCTGATTTGAAGTGTAAGAATCACCTAAAAACCTCCTAAAACAACTACAGCGACAGGAACGATGTCTTTAAGTTTTTTTGTTTTTTTTTTAAAGAAGATTTTACTTTTTATTTTTATAAATTTATTTATTTATTTATTTATTTATTTTTGGCTGTGTTGGGTCTTCGTTTCTGTGTGAGGTCTTTCTCCAGTTGCGGTGAGCGGGGGCCACTCTTCATCGCGGTGTGCGGGCCTCTCAGTATCGCGGCCTCTCTTGTTGCGGGGCACAGGCTCCAGACGCGCAGGCTCAGTAGTTGTGGCTCACAGGCCTAGTTGCTCCGCGGCATGTGGGATCTTCCCAGACCAGGGCTCGAACCCGTGTCCCCTGCATTGGCAGGCAGATTCTCAACCACTGCACCACCAGGGAAGCCCTTTAAGTCTTAAAATAAGACAATTACCCACCTATTGTGTCCTGAGGAAAAGGGAGCTCTGGATTTAGGAAAACCACCTTTGGAGGCAAATTTTTCACAATCAGCTCAGAGGCAAACAACAGTGAGCACTGCTATAGTTGGATGCTGATGGGGTGTATCACCTTAAGACCACATACAAAGTCATGCAGAAGGAGAACCACTGAGGTGAATCTGCTTCGGATGTCCTCCCATCTATGTAACAGGGAGGGTGAAAACCTCAAGATCAGCAAAGGAAAACAAAATTTCTATCTGCAGGACCAAAGTTTTCAACATCAACAAGGGAGGACACAATTTTTACTAGAATGCCCTCCAACCAACAGGCACACAAACATTAATAATAATTTATTTTATCTTTTGTACTGTTTACCTTTGTAAGCCATCATAATTCCTTTTAGAAATCAGGTGGGGTGTACATAAATTGGGCAAACTCAAAATTGGTCACAACGTTAAGAACAGACTAGTGGACTTCCCTGGTGGCGCAGTGGTTAAGAATCCACCTGCCAATGCAGGAGACATGGGTTCAAGCCCTAGTCTGGGAAGATCCCACATGCCAGGGAGCAACTAAGCCCATGTGCCACAACTACTGAGCCTGCGCTCTAGAGCCCGTGAGCCACAGCTACTGAGCCCACGTGCCACAACTACTGAAGCCTGTGCGCCTAGAGCCCGTGCTCCGCAACAAGAGAAGCCACCGCAATGAGAAGCCCGTGCACTGCAACAAAGAGTAGCCCCCGCTCGCCACAACTAGAGAAAGCCCGCGTGCAGCAATGAAGACCCAATGCAACCAAAAAATAAATAAAAAAAAAAGAACAGTCTAGTGAGTGATGTCAGTGAAAAGGGCTCAGTAAGGAATTCCAAAAGTCTATCCTTCAATAAAAGCAAGAAAAAAGCTGGCAAAGTCTGTCAGAAACAACTTTTGTGGAACTCTAAAGACTAACCAAAAGCTTGCAACATTCAGAGGAACACTTAATCAAGTGAGACCTTGGCAAGAACAAGTGAGCTCTGTGGCATTTTACCTTACCCTGGGTCCCATCCCCCAAGAGGTAGTGGCCTGGAAGATAAAAGCCTGCAATCCCAGTACAGGTACTTGGTGGGGGCTGGGGGTGGTGGGTGGAGCAGAACAGATCTCATTTGCAAAGGATTTCAGTAGTAGGTTATGACCTATCTGGTGGCTCACAAGAAGACCAGCTCAGATGGCTTGCCTTTACTTCACTAAACTCAGGACCCTCCCAGTGCTGAGGCAGCTACTGGTAGCGGGCAGGGGGTGTATACTGAAAACGTCTACAGACAACTGTATTAGTTGCTGATGCCTGGGACAACCAGTCACAGCTGAGGCAAATGACAGACAAACCAAGAGGCTGACAGGAAATGCTGGGAAATAAGGGCTTTGAGAAGCACCAGCATGTTCCTGGGATTCTAGAAGGCCAAGCACATGCCCAGGGCTGTGTGCACACTCAGGAAAGACCTGAGAAGACTCTAAGGTCTCACCCCTGGCTGACCTTCAGGTTCTGCATAAGCAGGATGTGAATGCTAAGGCAAAGCTGTCAACTGCCTGGCCGAGTGATGAAAACATAACCCAATACTCATACAGACCCTGTCTGAAAAGACTCAGAGATAATTCTGGTTCCAGGCACTTAAGGAAATCTCTGTCTGATTACTAGCTGACTACTATACTAATGGAACAGAGACTTCAGTGACCACACATGATAAAGAATATGGACTTTACAAAATTAGCTCAAAGAAGTTATTATGCAAACAATAACTATAACAAGCAGCAACAAATACTGGGGAGAATCTAATTTCCAGATTTGCCACATTATACTATTCAACATGTCCATTTTCAACAAGAAAATTACAAGTCAGGCAAAGAAATAAGGGAGTGTGGCCCATACACAGGATAAAAAGCAAGTAACAGAAACTGTCTAGGAGGAAACCCAGACATTAGACTTACAAAGACTTTGAATCATTGATTTTATGTGAGTTCAAAGAGATAAAGGAAACTTTGCCCAAAGAAGTAAAAGAAACCATCAGGGACTTCCCTGGTGGTGCAATGGATAAGACTCTGCGCTCCCAATGCAGGGGGCCCAGGTTTGATCCCTGGTCAGGGAACTGGACCCCACATGCATGCTGCAACTAAGAGTTCGCATGCCACAACTAAGAAGCCCACAAGCCGCAACTAAGGAGCTGGTGAGCTGCAACTAAGGGGCCCACCTGCCACTACGAAGACCCGGCACAACCAAATAAATAAATAAATATTTTTTAGAAATTAAAAAAAAAAAAAAAAGAAACCCATCAGAACAATGTCTCATGAAATAGAAAATATCAGTAAAGAGAAAATTTTAAAAGGAACCAAATGGAGATTCTAGAGTTGAAAAGCACAATAACAGAAATGAAAAATTCAATAAAGGGGCTCAACAGGAGAACCAAGCAGGCAGAAGAAGGAATTAGAGAACCTGAAGGCAGGTCAATTGAGATTTGAAGATAAGACAGTTGAGTTTATCCAGTCTAAGTAACAGAAGGAAAAAATAATAAAGAAAAATGAAAGGAGCTTTAAAGACCTGTGGGGCAACATCAATCATACCAACATATACATTATGGTAGTCCCAGAAAGGAGAGGAGGGAGAGAAAAAGGTGGAAAGAATACTTTAAAAGGTAATGGACCAAAATTTCCCATATTTGATGAAAAATATTAATCTGCACATCTAGGAAGCTCAACAAACTCCACGCAGGATAAACTCAAAGAGATCTACACTAATACACATTATAATTGAATGGCTGGAAGACAGAAAGAATTCTGAAAGCAGCAAGAGAAGTGACTCCTTACATAAAAGAATTTCCTCAATAAGATTAACAGTTGATACCTTATCAGAAACCATGGAAGACAGAAGACAATGGGATGACATATTTGAAGGGCTGAAAGAAAAAAATATCAATTAAGGATCCTCTATCCAACAAAACTACGTTTCAAAAATGAAGGAGACTCTCAACAAAATACTAGAAAACTAAACCCCAAAGCATATTAAATGTATTATACACCACAACCAAGTGACATTTGTCCAGGGAAGCAAGAGTGGTTCAATATAAGAAAAATCAATCAATGTAATATACCACAGTAATAGAACAAGGGGAAAAAACTACATGATCATCTCAACTGGTGTAGAAAAAACATTTGACAAAACCAAACTCCCTTTCACTATAAAACCCCTTAGAAAACTAGGAATAAAAAGGAACTTCCTTGACACGATAAAGGATATCTATGAAAAACCCACATTTAATGGTGAAAGACTGAAGGCTTTTGCACTAAGATCAGGAAGAAGGGAAGGATGCATGCTTTCACCACTGCTATTTAGTATTATACTGAAAATTCTATCCAGAGCAATTAGGCAAGAAAAATAAATAAAAGGCATCCAAATTAGAAAGAAAGAAATAAAACCATCTCTGTTCATGGATGACATGATCCTATATTTAGAAAATCCCAAAGAATTCTCAAGAAAAGCAACTAGAACTAATAAATGAATTCATCAAAGTTGCAGGGTACAAAGACCAACAAAGAAACATCATTTGTGTTTCTATACAAGGGGAAAAAACAATCTGAAAAGTAAAGTTAAAAAGCAATTCCATTTACAATAGCATCCAAACGAATAAATTACCTAGGAATAAATTTAACCAACAAGGGGAAATATTTGTTCACAATTGCTGAAAGAAATTAAAGAACACACCATTAAGTGGCAAGATATTTGTTTGTTCCAAAACAAATCTATGTACATGGATTGGAAGATAATATTATTATGATGGCAATACTACTCTACTTGTGATGGTTAATTTTATATGTCAACTTCTCTGGGCCACAGGGTGCCTAGATATTTGGTCAAACATTATTCTGGATGTTTCTGTGAGAGTGTTGGATGAGATTAACATTTAAATTGGTAGACTAAGTAAAGCAGATTGCCCTACCTAATGTAGGTGAGCCTCCTATTCAGTCAAAGGCCTGAATAGGAACAGAACAAAAAGGCTGACCCTCTCTCAAGTAAGGAAGATTCTTTCTGCCTGTCTTCAAACTGAGACACTGGCTTTTTTCCTGCCTTCAAACTCAAACTGATGTCAGCTCTTCCTGGATCTTGAGCCTGGCTTTTGGATAGGAACTATGTCTTTGTCTCGCTTGGTTTCAGGCCTTCAGACTCAGACTGGAACTAAGCCACTGGGTCTCCTGGTTGCCAACTTACTCTGCATATCTTGGGACTTGCCTGTCTCCGTAATTGTGTGAGACCCAATTCCTTATAATAAATATCTCTACACACACACACACACACACACACAAACACCCCTTATTGGTTCTGTTTCTCTGGAGAACGCTAACTAATATAGTACACAAAGCAATCTACAGATTCAGTGCAATCCCTATTAAAATTCCAGTGGCCTTCCTTTTACAGAAATGAAAAACCTGATCCTAAAATTCACAAGGAACTGCAAAAGGGACCCCAAAGAGCAAAACAGTATTGAAAAAGAAAAACAAAGTTGAACGACTCACACTTCTCAAACTTACTACTTCAAAACTGCCTACAAAATGACAGTAATCAAAACAGTGTAATATTGGCATAAGGACAGGCATGTGGACCAATGGAATAGAACTGAGAGTCCAGAAATAAACCCATACATCTATGGCCAAATGATTTTTGACAAGGATGTCAAGACCATTTAGTTGGAAAAAAATAGTCTCTGAAACAACTGGGTAACCGGGCAGAAGAATGAACTTGGACCCCTACCTCACTCCATACACACAAACTAACTCAAAATGGATGAACAACTAAAATGTAAGAGCTAACACCATAAAACTCTTAGAAGAAAGCATAGGGGTAAATTTCAATGATGCTGAATTTGGCGAAGGCTTCTTAGATATGACACCAAAAGCACAAGCAACAGAGAAAAATAAGATAAAGTGGCCTCACCAAATTTGAAAACTTATGCACATAAAAGGACACTATCAAGAATGAGAAAAGGGGCTTCCCTCATGGTGCAGTGGTTAAGAATCCGCCTGCCAATGCAGGGGACACGGGTTCGATCCTTGGTCTGGGAAGACCCCACATGCCATGGAGCAGCTAAGCCCGAGCGCCACAACTACTGAGCCTGCGCTCTAGAGACCATGAGCCACAACTACTGAAACCGAGCCACAGCTACTGAAGCCTGCGTGCCTAGAGCCCGTGCTCCACAAGAAGAGAAGCCACGACAATGAGAAGCCCGCACATCAAAACAAAGAGTAGCCCCCGCTCACTGCAACTGGAGAAAGCCCATGCGCAGCAACGAAGACCCAATGCAGCCAAAAATAAATAAATAAATAAAATAAATTTTAAAAAAATTTTAAGAATGAGAAAAGACCACAAAAAAATGGGAGAAAATATCTGCAAATTACATATCTGATAGGGGTCTAGTAGCCAGAATACACAAAGAACTTTTACAGCTCAACAACAAAAAGACAAACAACCCAATTAAAAAATGGGCAAATGATGTGAATAAACATTTCTCCAAGGAAAACACAGAAATAGCCAATAAGCACACGAAAAGATATTTAACATCATCAGTCACTAGGGAAATACAAATCAAAACCACAATGAGTTACCACTTCAAACCCACCAGGATGGCTATAATTTTTTAAAAAAAGGTAAAATAACAAGAATTGGTGAGGATGTGGAGAAACTGGAACCTTATATATTGCTGGTGGAAACAAAATGGTTCCGTTTTTGTGGAAAACATTTTCGCAGTTCCTCAAAAAGTTAAACATGAAATTACCATATGACCCAGCAATTCCACTCTTAGGTATATACCCAAAAGAACTGAAAACAGGTACTCAAACCATACCCACACACATGGTTACAGTAGCACCATTCACAATACTCAAAAGACAGAAACAACCCAAATATCCATCAACAGATGAATGGGTAAACAAAATATGAGATAAATATTACTCAGCCATAAAAAGAAATGATGATAGAGGCTATAACATGGATGAACCTGGAAAACATTATGCTAAGTGAAAGATGTCAGAAACAAAAGGACACATACTGTATGATTCCATTTATATGAAATATATAGAATAGGTGAATCCACAGAGACAGAAAGCAGCTTGCCGGTTGCCAGGGGATAAGGAGAAGGATGATGCGGATGACCTGCTTGACGGGTCAGGGCTTCCCTTTTGAGGAACGAGAACGCTTGGGACCACAGAGAGGTTGTGATTGTACGACACTGGGAATGTACTATATGCCACTGAATCGTTCACTTTGAAATGGTTAATTTGGGACTTCCCTGGTGGTCCAGTGGTTAAGACTTCGCCTTCCAATGCAGGGGGTGAGGGTTCGATCCCTGGTCAGGGAGCTAAGATCCCACATCCCTCATGGCCAAAAAACCAAAATGTAAAACACAAGTAATATTGTAACAAATTCAATAAAGACTTTTTAAAAATGGTTCACATCAAAAAATCTTTAAAATGGTTAATTTTATTTTCTGTCAATTTTATGTCAATTTAAAAAATTACTATTAAAAAAACTGACCATCATGAGATACTACTTCACAGCTATCAGGATGGCTGTGATTTTAAAAAATGGAAAATTACGTGTTGGTGAGGATATGAAGAAATTGGAACCCTCATACATTTCTGAACATAAAATGGTTCATCATCCATAGAAAACAATTTGGCAGTTCCTCAAAAAGTTAAACACAGAGTTACCATATGACCCAGAAATTCTCCTCTTGTGTATATACCCAAGAGAAGTGAAAACATATGTTTACACAAAGACTTGTACATGAATGTTCATAGCAGCAATATTCACAATAGACAAAAAATATTAACATTCCAAATGTCCATCAAGAGATAACTGGATAAACAAAATTTATAAGTATCTATACAATGTACTATTTTTTTGTTTTGTTTTGTTTTAAATTTTATTTATTTATTTATTTATGGCTGTGTTGGGTCTTAGTTCCTGTGCGAGGGCTTTCTCCAGTTGCGGCAAGTGGGGGCCACTCTTCATCGCGGTGCGCGGGCCTCTCACTATCACGGCCTCTCTTGTCGTGGAGCACAGGCTCCAGACGCGCAGGCTCAGTAATTGTGGCTCACGGGCCCAGCTGCTCCGCAGCATGTGGGATCTTCCCAGACCAGGGCTCGAACCCGTGTCCCCTGCATTGGCAGGCAGATTCTCAACCACTGCGCCACCAGGGAAGCCCTGTACTATTATTTAGCCATAAAAAATGAAGTCCTGACACATGTTACAACATGGATGAACCTTGAAAACTGTTATGCTAAGTAACAGAAGTCAGAAACAAAAGGCCACAGATCATATAATTCCATATGTGTGAAATGTCCAGAACAAGCAAATCCACAGAGACGAAAAGTCAATTACTGGTTGTCAGAGGCTGAGGCAAGGGGAGAATAATGAAGAGTGACTGTATGGAGGTTCTTCTGGCGTGATGAAAATGTTCTAGAATTAGACAGTGGTGATGGTTGTATAACACTGTGAATATATACTAAACAAAAACCACTGAACTGTACATTTTGAATGGTTTAAATAATGAATTTTTTCATAATAAAAAATTGTAAAAAATTTTTAATAAAAAATAAAAAGTCTAAGGAGCTTAGACACTCCAATCTCTTTCTTCATCACAGAGCCTGATAACCACTCCTCACTAACCCCAGCAAAAAAATAATAATAGCAGTAACAACATAAAAAAATGGCTAGCACATTTAAACTTGATGTAATATAATTCTGTTCATATTTAGATCCAAAGAATCTGACATCATTGCACGTATTTTAATAGAAAAATTAAAAGTGGAAAGGAGGAAAACTATTAGAAGGCAATGAAAAGCTAACCAGTGGCCAAAGGGAAACTGCAAACACCAAACATGGACCCCACCGAGTGCCAGTGCAGACGGTAAATGAGTGTCCACTGGAGCCAGCGTCTCTTGATCCTCGGCTGGAACAACAGTGTCTGCTATATGTGCAGTGACAAGAGCTAATACCATGTTCAAAGACCCCCAAACTAAAAACCACTGTTAAAAAAAAAAAAAGTTCCTTGGTTCTTATTATAATTCTCTAAAACAAACATATAAAATTAAAATGCTTATTTTTCCTAAAATACCTGTCATGGTTATTTCTAATCTACAACTGCATCTGGTCATTCGCACCAACCTGGAGGTGGGCCAGGAATCACACGTGTGCCCCACACGGAGGCCGATCGCCAGAAGGGGCGGTAAATAAGCAAAGCCGCATCTTTGGAAGCTTCCAAAATGGGGGATTGTGGAAACCTTTGACTAGATTGCTTGATTAAAATATAAATACCTTTATTTCAGTTATTTATATGTGGGTATAAAAACAGTTAAATTCTACCTTAATCCTAAAGTTTAGATGTAACAATTATAGGTTAATGAAATTCTATAATATTTATAATAATGATTGTGTTGATGAAGAAAAACTACGTGAACTCAGTCAAATGCCTTAAGGAGATGGTGGAGGGTGAAACTTCTAGGGACCTACAGACTAAATGTTTAACAGCCTGATTGGGGAAGCGGCTCAGAGGTTATGGCACCCCCAGACTGGACACACATGCCTCTGGTTAGCACCCTGGGCCACTGCCAACACCTCACTTTCCCACCCTCATTCTAGCATCAGGTTTGGAAAGAGGATGTCTGCTTCCACACACATAAAGAAAAACGTTCTGCTGAATAGTAACAACAGATACACTAGGCAAAGAGAGTGCAAAGGAAGCTACAGTGAAGGGAAAGTATGCGGCCAAGGAACAGCACCCGAGTCAGTGTGCTCTGAGGAACCCAACAGGAGGCAAGACCAGAAGCCCCAGGAAGAGGCGGCCCCGGAGCTGGTGTCCTGGGCCTGCACCACAAACCAGGGCCTGTCACAGAGTCTAGCATACCCATTTCTAGAATTCTGATTCTGCAGCTTCCAGTAGAGTTATTACTCTATTATTATATTATTTACTCTTTGCTACATGTTTAGGTATGGATTTATTGTATTTTGAGGCCATATTTTTACCCAAATGAAAAAAGTCTCTATTTGAGAAATTCATTTCATAAAATCCTAGTTTCTAGCCAGCTACTCAGGAAGCCCTTCTCTCACAGTTGAGGCATATCTGTACTTAGAAATACAGCAAAGAATTGGACTGGATTCCTTTCACTTTCCTCTATGCCTTCATTACCCTAATGATTTATTTTATGTTCCCTACTTTTGTGATTTAAGTTGAGCTACATTTTACTTGGAGATTAGAAACTGGAAACAAATGTACATCTGCTGACAAAAGGGTGTTCCAAGAACTGGAAAGCCCGGGGAAAACCAAAAAAGGGAAGCATCAGATAAACGAAGAAAATGGCTCCTGCCAGCACGAAAGTACTAAACACAACAAAGATGCAGAAGAACAAGCTCAACATCAAGCCCAGGAGGGAAATTAAAAACATCATCCAAGTGATGCCAATAAGGGGAGAAGGGAGAAGGGAGAAAACCACAGACAGACAGGTGTGCCCTGTTGATAAAAAAAGTGTTCTGGCAATCCATATTCACGCAAACATTTCAGCACACTGGCTCTTCTCATGATACCTGATGCCAAACACTCTGCCGAGGGAGCGAGCGCGTGGCTCACTCGCTGGGAAAGCAAAGACAAGAGGAGACTAGATTCTTATCCAAACAAACAGGCAGCTCATAATCACAAATGAAAAGCCCCACATAGGAGAGAGAGAAAGGGAGAGAGACAGACTGGCACAGGCATGCAGCTGGAAACGCAGCTGATTAAAACCATAGTATAAAACTTGGTCTTCCCTTTAGGAAAACAATAGCTATTTGAGGCCCAACACTGCCAATAGCACTTGGTTCAAATGACTTAGGATTTTCAAAAAAGCATTCATTCAACTCTGACTATGTGCAAAAAGGCTGTGCCTATCCTGGCCAAGGGCCAGAGTCCTGCCATCTGGACAGGAAGGAGGGAGAAGAGCTGAGGGCTCCGTCCACCTGACAAGCAACTAAGAGGGGGCCGCACCTTTCCAAGTGGATGCTGCCCTGAGGCCCTGCCCGGCCTGGAGGCTCCTGGGCTGCAGGTTGGGTGATAAGGTTCATTTTCCTGGAGCATCGACTTTACTGGGAAATATGAGTGAAAAGCATAAAACATGGCCATATTTAGGAGTGGATTACCACATTTAAATCACTTTTAGAATACAACATGGGAATTAAAAAATCAGTGGCTCTTGGCTCTGTGCTCTTTCACAGACTCTCCCATTTCTACCTGTGGTTGAAAGGTAGGAGCTGTTCAGGTGCTGATCTAGATCCCCTTCTTTCTCCTGCTGGGCAATCAGACCTGCACAGACGAGCCTCTGGCTCTGATCCCCACACTCACTGAGCTCCGAGACGACCCCTCTAACTTTGTCGTACTGCACAGGAGCCTCACGGTCAACACAGCCCAGATGGAATTTGTCATCTTCAGTGCTTCCCATTCCTGTCCAACTCACCTCTCTACCTACTCAGAAACAACCTGCTCCCATCTCAGGGAGCGACACCATCACCTGGTCAGCTGCCTAAGGCAGAACTGTCCCCATCTCCCTGATTCTGACACTCAATCATTCATCAAGACCTGTCGATTCCATGGCCTCCAACCTAATTCCCCATCACCACCGTGGCCTTGGTTACGGGGTGGTCATTCTGTCGCTAGTGAGATGCTCTCAGGTTCACTTTACTCATCTGCAGTCTCTGTCAGCTAAAACAGCCCATCTTGAGCTTCTAGTCCAAGTCTCTCATTTTACACATAAGGAAAACCAGGCCAAGACAAGTGATGCACTTGCAAGGAAGGTCCCAAAATTACTGAGAAATCTGCAATTGGATAAAGAGCAAAATTGATGACATTTATATGCAGGAGAAACATATACTGATTAATGCCAACACATTTTTTAAAGTTAATTTTTTTCTATAGTATAGCCAACATGATGGAATACTATACACCTGTAAAAAAGGATGAGGAGAATCTCTATATACTGCTATGGTGTGAGCTCATGATACGTTGTTAAATTAAAAAAAAAAAAAAAAAAAGATGGAGAGGGACTTCCCTGGTGGTCCAGTGGGTAAGACTCCGCACTCCCAATGCGGGGGCCCTGGGTCCAACCCCTGGTCAGGAACTAGATCCCGCACGCATGGCGCAACTAAGAGTTTGCATACCACAACTAAGAAGTCCGCGTGCCGCAACTAAAGATCCCACATGCCACAACTAAGACCTGGCGCAGCCTAAATAAATAAATAAATAAATAAAATTTTTTAAAAAAGATGGAGAAGAGCTTGTACTGTATACTACTATTTTCTAAGAAAGAGGGCCGTAGGTACACACACACACACACACACATACTTATATTACAAATAGACAGATAAACCAAAAACTAAGAAAAAAAAAGTTAACTGTGGAGGAGGGAAGAAACAGGGTATAAAGATCAGGAATGAAAGCTACGTTTCTGAAAATACTTTATTTTGACTTGTAACCATGAAAATATTTTTTATAAACGTCTAACCCAAAATTTAGAAAGAAGCTACTCCTTAAAATAAAAATAAAATAAATGAATCTAACTATGTAGCAAGTTGGTGGCACACTGAGGAACTGGCTCAGGTGACGCTAAAACTTAATAATTCGGCAGAACATCCCTAGGGATCTACCCTGAGGACAAAAAGAACTGCAGAAAATCTCAAACAGTTTTCAGTAATCATACACTGGTTGATAATATGTTGGTATTATTATTCTAAAACTATCACGTTTATTTTATAGGTTAAAACAAGTAAGTAATGATGTGAATGTTGTTAGGAACCAAGATTTTCAGCATAAGAGAAAAGACACATCAATTCAGAATCAAAGAAGTAAAAACCATATAATCCTGAATTTTAAACAAAAGTATCAGTATGAACTCATGATTAAAAAGTGTATTTCCTGGCTGCCCACCAAAAAGGCCCAAGACAATAACCAGCCTTATAGCAACGAGTATCCCTAGTGCCCAGTCTGTGGTCTCAAGGTACCATTTTCTATAAGAGGGAACCAGAGCTGCTTAGAGAAATAGCCAATTCCAGGCCTGGGGTGAAAAAGTACAAAACGAATCCGAAACATCTTACCATTTTAGAGACCAAGGAAAGGAAGGCTACGGGTCACGTCAAAGGACAAGAAGTCAACTTAAAGAGGCTCCACTGGCAAAAGTGGCACAATCCTAGCATCCATGAGAGTAATAACTGCAATGGATTAAAACACACCACGTATATTTAAATTCATGAGTTTACACTGATACTTAATCCCTGGTCACTTTTGGAGCGGCTATGAGACCATCTCATTATTTTGAGAACCCATAAAGAGAAAGAATCAGGCATTTGTCCTACCTTTCCTATTTGAACTGTCCCTTAGGGTAACCAAACAGTTAGTATTTCGGTGAATCAAGACAGGGAATTCCCTGGTGGTGCAGTGGTTAAGAATCCGCCTGCCAATGCAGGGGACACAGGTTCGAGCCCTGGTCCGGGAAGATCCCACATGCCGCGGAGCAACTAAGCCCATGCGCCACAACTACTGAGCCTGCGCTCTAGAGCCCGTGAGTGAGCCACAACTACTGAAGCCCGTGCGCTCTAGGGCCCGTGTGCCGCTACTACTGAGCCCACATGCTGCAACTACTGAGCCCGAGCTCCTGGAGCCCGCGCACCACAACGAAGAGTAGCCCCCACTTGCCGCAACTAGAGAAAGCCCACGTGCAGCAACAAAGACCCAACACAGCCAAACTAAAAAAAAAAAAAAAGGCAGAGTAAAGGATGAAACTTATCACCATTTACAACCCCTAATGACTGTGAGTCCAAGTGCCTCCTGGTGAGGGGACACACCACCACCTCCGAGTGCACGTGCTCAAAGGCTGAGCCAGTCGAACTTCTAGATCTACCTACCACCTCCCAGGAAATAACGGGATAGAAGAATGTGTTCAATGGAAATGGCAAAAGTCAAAACAGGGACACCCCTGACTACAGAACAACCAGCCTGGATTTTACAAAAAAGAAAATGCACGGAAGAAAAGGGATAGGGTGGAGCAATCAATTGATTAACAGAGACTTAAGAGCCGGATCAGCTAAATGCAACTGTTTGGACCCTGCTTCAAACAAACTAAAACAAATTGAGACTACTGGGGAAAATTGAATGGTACTGTGATTATGAATAAAATTTTAAATACCAGTTTTCTGGATCCTTATGAATTTATGAAAAATAGCTATGTATTAAATCTTACTTTGGATGCAAACATTTCAAACCCGTTTCATATTCATTTTTATGTTCTAACATATTAAAGAGTTCTTAATTTCAAGTATAAAATGCCACTCAATCACAAATTAGAGATTAAAACACAGGGTATTTTGTTTCCTTTCAAACTCCTAGAGAAAGACGGTTAAGGAGCAAGCAGTTCCTGTATCAAAAGATGCAATACTCAGGGGGGCAGGCCTCCAGCCTCAAGCCACTGGCACCTTTACTGCAGCGGCATCCTCCGAGGGAAGGCTGGGTCTCAGGGCTTTCAGAGATGCATGCTGCTAACCTTGGTTTTCAAACTCATTATCGTTACTAAGCCATCAGATGTAATGTCTATCACTTGCAAAGTTTAATGCTGGTTTTAAAAAAAAAAGTCAGATGCACACCAAAATACAGTGCCATGTAAGCAGAAGACAGTCCAATACACCTGTTATAGAATGAAATTGCTAAAGCCAAAAGTGAGTAAGTTCAGGGTGTTTTTGAATTTAATTACTTCACTGTCATGCAAAGCTAACAAGTAACAGCTGAAGAAGGAAATCCACACAAATTAAAATTTTCTAGTGACATACCTGTGTGTCATATGCCGTAAGAAGATGTATCTAAGCTTGATCAGGCGGGAAGAGATTTCAATAAAGAAAAAGCAAAGCAGCGTCAACCTTATCCTTCTTCAGATAGTGTAGTGGAGTCCCTTACCTAGGAAGTAAGATACGTGGTTAACTCACATGTGGAAAATTTTAAAAATAGAATTTCAAAAATGGAAATTTCTAAAAAATGATAAAGTAAGAAGTTTAAGAGAAAACTTTTTTAACCATTCTATATAAACATGTGCTTTGGATTTTCTGCATTTTTTGAGTTGAACATAAATGACAAAGTCTGGATAACTTTGGATTATTTACACATAGAAAAGCACAGGAAACATGTATGTACAGTTTCACAAGGTTATTATGCAAACACTAGTCCAACTACCACCAGACCAAGGAATGGTACACTGTTGCAACCAAAAAAAAAGCTGGGTGCCTCTCTCTGATCCCAAACCCTTTCTTCCGCCTCTAAGTAACAACCACCCTAACTATGGTTATCATTTCCTTGCTTTTCTTTAGATTTATCACCTAGGCATGTAACTCCAACTAATAGTTTATTTTTGCCAGCTTCTGAATTTTACATAAACACAATCATACAGTGCGTCTTCTTCTGTCTTGCTTTGTTTTTGCTCCATTGTTTTTGCTGGCTCTGTTGTTCGTTTTCATTGCTTATAATATTCCATCATGCAATATACCACAATTTACTTATCCATTCCCCTGTCCCCTGGGTAATTTCTACTTTGGAGCAAATATTAGCACTACTGAGATCTTTCTGGCACAACTATCTTAAGCATATAGGCATATATTCCTCTAGTGTATACACCTACAAGTGTGACTGCTAGATTACTGGGTAAGTGTATATACAACTTTGCTACATAAGGCCAAACAAACTACTTCCCCAGGCGAGTGTAACAATTTACACTCCCACAAGAAGGTATGAGAGAGTTTCTGCTGCTCAACGTTTCCAAAATTTGTCAGACTATTTTTAATTCTTGCTAACTGAATGGCTATGTAGTGGTGTCCTAAGAATCCTTTATTATGTAAAATTTTATAATTATTTAGGAGAAAAACTCATGAAATTTTACATCTGACAATTGCTGCAATGGAGATTTAATTTTGCAACCAAGCATTCGTTCACTTTTGCGATGGTTACTGCACTCCAATTTCTCACCAGGTGTAACCCCCCAACTCTCAGTCCACCAGCTTCCAGAGACACTGGTTCCAACACCCAGGCACAAGGGGACGGGTGTCAGGGTGGGGTGGGGGCTGGCCAGTAAGAGCAGCCTATTCCCGGCCAGAGTTTTTCATCTCTGTGAGCACACAACCAAAGTCAAAATGAATCGAGTCTTTTCTTCCTTCTCTGGGACTTAAAGAGATTTTTCACTCTTTCCCAAAGAACCTGAACATGAGCACATGGGAGTGAAGAGGCTCTTTGAGAACAGAGCAAAAATGGAGGAAGATGCTGGGGATGAAACTGACTCAACTGCAGCCAGCCCTGAGGCTTTTTAATTAGGTGATCAATAAATCCCCCTTTGCTTGTAACAGCTAAGGTCCAGTTACATCAGAAAGAGCCCTCACTGATATGATCACTCATTATAAAACATGTGTTTTAATTTACTCAGTAAGCCGCAGAGATCAATTAAGGTAACACACGATAATACATACACATACACACACACACACACACACGGCCTCCATATTATTTCAATCACATTTTGTAAGTCAAATCAGTTTATCACCCAAACCTGAACTACAGTTCTTGCCAAATGGCAAGTTAACTCTGAATGTTTCTTTGGCAAGAGAATGAAAAATCAATAGCTGTAATTTATTTGTCCTTGTCTACTATAAACACTTCACTAATTATACTATCCCTATTGGGTTTTAGTAACAAAGTTATGATAACCTCATAAAATAAATTAGGAGGTGTTCCCTGGTTTATTCTGAGGAAGTTATGTGGGTAAGATTGGAATTATTTCTTCCTTGAAAGTCTGGTGGAATTTAACAATGAAGCCATCTGTGCCTAAAAAATTTTAATTACTGATTCTATTTTTTTAATGGTTATAGGACTAGTGAAGGTTTCTATTTTTTCTGCAGCTACTTTTAGAAAGTTACATTTTTCAAGAAATTTGTTTATTTCATCTAAATTTCCAAATTTACTGACATGATGCTATCTCTAATAATGTTTTATGATTTTTTATAGTCTACTGAATCCAAAGTAGCTTCTCTTTTTTCCTTTCTTTTCATTGATTGTGCCTCCTCTTTTTTCTCCCTTATCTCACCAGAGGTTTGTCAACTTTACTAGACTATTCAAAGAACCAATCTGGGTGCTTTGTTGTTCTTTTCTACTGTAAAATTTCCATTTGCTTAATTCTGCTCTGATTTTCTTCCTTTGGGCTTTTTGGGTTTTTTTGGCTATTCTTTTTCAAATTTTTAATTAGAATGATACTTAGCCTACTAATTTTCAGCTTTTCTACCTTTCTAAAGCTATAAAATCTCTCTCCATGGACAGAGAGATTTGGCTGCATTCTACAAGTTTTGATGTATATAGTATTTTCATTTTCAGCCAGTTAAAAGCATGTTCTAACTTCCATTATGTCATCTTCTTAGAATATTTTAAAAATATTCCTTTATTTTTAAGCTCTTAGGGATTTTATAATTATCTTTTTGTGACTGATTTACAGCTCAATTCCACTGAGGTCAGAGATTATAATCTGTATTATTATAATCTTTGAAACGTATTGCACTATGGCCTAGTATTGGTCAATTTTTAGAAATGTCTTCTGTGTGCCTGAAAATAAAGTATACGTTGCAGGTTTCGGATGGAATGTTATTTATACGTATATCAGACCAAGGGTATTGATCCTATGTAAAACATCTGTGCTTACAGAATTTTTTAAATTTTTGGCCTGCTTATTCTATCAGTTACTGAGACTTGTGTTGGAATCTCCACGATAACTGTAAATTTCTCAATTTTTTCCTTGTACTTATGCAAATTCTAGTTTGGATACTCTGAAGTCATATTATTAGGCTTCTCCACATTGAGAATTATTATGACTCTCTTTTGAATTGAACCTTTTACCATTACAACCCATGACAGAGACTACAGGTTGACCGAACTTGCTTCTTTTACTTCCTGGGCACAAAGCTAGATTGTATTTCCCAACCTCCCCTGCAGTTAAGTTTGGTTATACGACCTGGGCTCCCCCTAACGGAATGTGATCGTAATGTACCCCACCCTCAGGCCTAGCCCGTGAATACTGGTGTGAGTCTCCATACTCCCCCAAATGCAGAGGCTCCTGCAGAGTATTCCAAGTCCTAAGAGATGGCACAGTCACAGGTAGAAGCTGAATCCCCAAATGACCATCTGGAAAG
Organism: Balaenoptera ricei; assembly: GCF_028023285.1. Classification (NCBI taxonomy): domain Eukaryota; kingdom Metazoa; phylum Chordata; class Mammalia; order Artiodactyla; family Balaenopteridae; genus Balaenoptera; species Balaenoptera ricei. The sequence continues at coordinate 185,661,251 of NC_082640.1, read as the reverse complement.
CAATCTGCCAACCAGGACTATCTGTACTGGACTTTGTGTAAGAAACGAATTTGCTTATAATAAACTACTGAATGTTTTGTTATAGGAACTAGTTGCCAACTCTATTAAGTGAAATGACACTCATTATCTCTAGTACTGTTTTTTTTGCCTTAAACTGTATTTTTTCTGACACTATACAACCTTGCTTTTGGCTAGTGTTTGCAGAGTTTATTTTTTTCATCATTTTTCTTTCAACATCTCTTAATCCTCATGTTTTAGGTGGGTCTCTATAAACAGTATACAGTTGGATTTTTAAAATATCTTGCTTGATATCTTTGTCTTTTAATTGGAACACTTATGCTATTTACACCGGAAACAATTACTGACACTTAGATTTAACTCTATTATGTTACCAGGGGCTTTCTATTTGCTTCTTTTGGATTACTTGTTATCATTCTAGTCCCTGCTCCCCAGTCATCTGGAAATTACATATTGTTTCTATTCTTTTAGTAATTGCTTTAGAAATTATAATGTACAGGTTCTTACCAAAGTCCAATCTTAATCAATATATTTACCCTTCCCTTGGACAGCAAGGGCCTTAAAATATTAACTCCATTCATCATCTTTCCAACTTATATTCTACTGTTGTGTGTGTATGCATGTGTATATCTTTTTGTCATTATTAATGTTTTATACAATATTCATTCATTTTTTTAAAAAAGATACAGAATTCTTTCTTCTAGTGTACTGAAGCTATTACCTCAAGTCTTTTTGGCTTTCATTGCCTGTGTTGAGAAGTCTATTACTGTTCCTTTATAGGTAATCATGTGTTTCACTACGTGTTTGGGTGGATTTCTTTTTACTTAACCTGTCAGTCATTTGTTGAACATCTTGCATCTGTGGTTTGGCTTCTTTCATAATCTGTGGAAAATTTTCAGCCATTATCTCTTCCAATACTGCTTCTGCACCATCCTCTCTCCTCTCTCCTCAGAACCAATTATACATGTGTCAGAGCTCACTATTTCCAGTCTCCTGCCTTCCCTTTGTGTTTTCCACATTCCCATCTCTGTGTTTCACTCTCGTTTTTCTTCTTTTGATCTATTACTGTGGTGGATTACATTGATTGATTTTCCAATGTTAAGCCATTTTTCATTCCTGAGATAAATTAGATCATTATGTAACATCCTTTTTATATGCTGCCTAGTGGATTCTATTCGCTAAAATTTATGGAGGATGCTGTATATATGACAAATACTGCTTGGTGGTTTTTCCTTTATTATAATGTCTTTGTCTGGTTTTGCTTTCAGGATGAGGCTGGCCTTACAGAATGAGACAGGAAGCATTCGCTCGTCTTCTATTTTCTGAAAAAGTTTTTTTCAGATTTAGTATTCTTTCTTCTTTAAGTGTTTAATACTTATCAGTGAAGCTATCTGCGCCTGAAGATTTCTTTGAGGTAAGGATTTTAACTATAAATTCTTTAATAAATATATAGTTATGCTATACATTTGTTCTTGAGTGAGCTTTGGTGGTTTATGTTTTTCAAGGGGTTTGTTCATTTTATTTAGGTTGTCAAATTTATTGGCATAAAATTATTCACAATATTCCTTATTATCCATTCAACATCTGTAGGATCTGTAATAATATCCTCTTTTACATCCCTGATACTGGCAATTAATGTTTCTTTATTCCCCACTGATGAGAGATTTTTCTAGATATAATATACATCTTCAACTCATCACAGTTTACCTTCAAATAATATTATACCACTTGAGATACAGTAACACTGTACTTCCATTTCTCCCCTCCCAACCTTTGTGCTATTGTTATTTATTTACCTCTACAAGTATTATAAATCCCAAAATACATTGTTATTTTTGCTTTAAATAATCAATTAAAAAAAGATTAAAAGTGTGAATATCTGCCAATTATTGACCATTTTTGGTTCTTTTCATTCCTTTGTGTAAAAATTTCCATCTGATATCATATTGCTTCTACTTGAGCTTCCTTTAAAATTTCTTGTAGTTGTAGTTCTGCTGGCAATAAATTCTGTCAGCACTTCTTGGCCTATAAATTTTGATTTCACTTTCATTTCTGAAAGATATTTTCACTGGGTACAGAATTCTAAATTAACAGGTTTCTTCCTTTCACTACTTTAAAGACAGCACTGTTGTCTCCTGGCTTACACAAGTTCTGGACAGAAGTCTTCTGACATTATTTTTGTTCCTCTGTAACATGTCTTCTTTTCTTCTTGCTGCTTTTTATGATTTTTTTCTCTTCATCACTGGTTTTTCAGCAATTGGATTACGTGGCACGTTGGTATGATTTTCTCTGTTTGCTCTATTTGGGGTTTGTGAGCATCATGGTTTGCAGTCTTCAAAAAATCTGGACATATTTCAAGCACTATTTCTTCAAATACCATTTCCATTCTCTCCTCTTCTTCTAGAACTCCAGTTACACATATCTTGAAACAGTTGATTTTGTCTCACAGGTCACTAATGCTCTGTTATTTTGTTCAATCTTCTTTATTCTTTCTACCATATTTTGGATAGTTTCTACTGCTATGTCTTTTTTAAAAAATAAATTTATTTATTTACCTTATTTATTTATTTTTGGCTGCACTGGGTCTTCGTTGCTGTTAATGGGCTTTCTCTAGTTGCAGCGAGTGGGGGCTACTCTTCGCTGCGGTGCATGGCCTTCTCATTGCGGTGGCTTCTCTTGTTGCGGAGCACGGGCTCTAGGCGCATGGGCTTCAGTAGTTGTGGCTTGCGGGCTCTGGAGTGCAGGCTCAGCAGTTGTGGTGCACGGGCTTAGCTGCTCTGCAGCACATGGGATCTTCTCGGACCAGGGATCAAACCCGTGTCCCCTGCGTTGGCAGGAGTATTCTTAACCACTGTGCCACCAGGGAAGTCCTCTATTGCTATGTCTTGAAGTTCACTGATCCTTCTGTACAGCCAATTTGCTGTTAATCTATTGTATTTTTCACTTCTCTATTATATTTTTCATCTCTAGAAGTCCTAGTTCAGTCTTTTTCATATCACTCACTCATTATGCTCATTTTCCTCATGAATATGTAGAACTTATTTATAATAGTTATTTTAATGCCCCTGTCTGCTAATTTCATCATCTGTTATTTCTGGGTTTCTATTGATTGATTTTCCTCCTGGTTAATATCATATTTTCTTGCTTCTTTGCATGCCTGGTAATTTTTATTAGATGCTGGACACAAACTTTTTTACATTGTTGGGTGCTGGATTTTATCATAATATCCTTTTAAATATAGTTGGGGCTTTGTTCTGGGAATGCAGTTAAGTTACCTGGAATCAGTTAGGGCAAGTCTGCAGCAGTCTTTTAGTCCAGGGCTGATTCAGTCCCATTACTAAGGTGATACCCTTCTGAGGAATCTACTTGATGCCCTAAATGAAAAAGCTGCTCTGAACCCACCCTCACGAAGATTAAAAAACAAGCTTTAAAAGGACCTAACTGATACCACCCTGGGTGGTGGGAACACAAACTATCTCAGCTCTGTGTGATGTCCAAAAAGTGTTGAGTCCACTCCTTTCTGGTGCTTCTTTTCCTTGCTTTGAGGTGTTTCCTCTGATGTACGTGTAGATCAGCACTCGGCCCAAATCTCAGGGGGGTCCTTCTGCAGATCTCTGGAGTTCTCTAAGTAGCTCCCTACTCCCTATACTTTGCCCCTCAAATCCTAGCTGCCTTGTGCTCTCCAAACTCTGATCTCTGTTTTGCTACTTCAGTAAGGCTAGTGGACTCTGGTTTCGCTCTCCCTGTCCTGTAATGTAGAAACTGTCTCTAGACCAGGACTGGCAAACTATGGCCTGAGGACCAAATCCAACTTGCTACTATTTTATAAATAAAGTTTTATTGGAACACGTCCATGGCCATTCATTTACATACTTAGTATGAAAGCAGCCACAGACAAGCCATGGTTAAAAGTCATAATTTTTATGAAGAAATAGTCTAGAACTCATGAAACTCAAATTAATTTAACAATCCAACACATTCAAATTCACGAAGCACCCTCACACACTTCCCTCCCCACTCTGTCCTTCTGACCCGGCCTTGGGTGTGAGTCTACCTCCCCCAGCTTGGCTCAGCAGGCCCTGCTCTGCCGAGAGCCAGCCTCCCTCAACACCAGGGTGGGCTTGCAAGCTCTGCTCCACTGGTGCCCTTTCTGCTCTTGTGTTCATGCTCCTTCTCTCCAATCCCCTCCACTGTCCTGTCAGACACTTCATCCCCAAGACTACATTCACATGTCTTGAAATCTACTATTCACACTAACTCTTGGCACTTGACGAGGTGCCAGGCACACACGGCAAGCACTTGCTTTCTGGGGAATTAAACTCCTTTTAATTAAAGTGGACTTAAACTCGCATATTCCTGTGAACCTTCCCTTCCCAGGGAAAGTGACCCTCCTCAAACCCTGGTCTGTACTGTACAAGGACGCCCATCACAACACGTACAAGCCTGTACCAGCCTTGCTTCCTTCTCCCTCCCACCTGACTGTGAGCCTCCTGAAGACACAACTGTGTCTCCGTCAGGTTTGCATCCTCAGCACTTAGAAAGTGCCTACCATACAGGAAGCACTGAATACACATTAGTCACAGTTTTTATTAGTTAGTATTAATTTAATCTTGTAGTTATTCATTTATTCCTCACAACTCTACAAATACCTTTCTCCTTTTTCCACTCCATTGTAGAGATGAGGAAATTGAAACACAAAGATGCAGCAACTTCGCAACATTACACATTAGCAAGTCGGGGATCAGTCTGCCCCTCGAACCCATGTGCTTAACAACCGTGTCTATTACCAGATAGAGTGCACCAACAAAGGCGTGCTCACTGACTCAGGATGTCATGGGAATCAATACAGAGTTATGCTGCAAAATCGAATTTGCCATTTGCACACTCAAATTGTCTTTAAAATGTCATCCAGGAGACAGCAGAAGCAAGAAGAACTACAATCTTGCAGTCTGTGGAACAAAAACCACATTCACAGAAAGACAGACAAGATGAAAAGGCAGAGGGCTATGTACCAGATGAAGGAACCAGATAAAACCCCAGAAAAACAACTAAATGAAGTGGAGATAGGCAACCTTCCAGAAAAAGAATTCAGAATAATGATAGTGAAGATGATCCAGGACCTCGGAAAAAGAATGGAGGCAAAGATCGAGAAGACGCAAGAAATGTTTAACAAAGACCTAGAAGAATTAAAGAACAAACAAACAGAGATGAACAATACAATAACTGAAATGAAAACTACACTAGAAGGAATCAATAGCAGAATAACTGAGGCAGAAGAACAGATAAGTGACCTGGAAGGCAGAATGGTAGAATTCACTGCTGTGGAACAGAATAAAGAAAAAAGAATGAAAAGAAATGAAACAGCCTAAGAGACCTCTGGGACAACATTAAACGCAACAACATTTGCATTATAGGGGTCCCAGAAGGAGAAGAGAGAGAGAAAGGACCTGAGAAAATATTTGAAGAGATTATAGTCAAAAACTTCCCTAACATGGGAAAGGAAATAGCCACCCAAGTCCAGGAAGTGCACAGAGTCCCATACAGGATAAACCCAAGGAGAAACACGCCGAGACACAAAGCAATCAAATTGGCAAAAATTAAAGACAAAGAAAAATTACTGAAAGCAGCAAGGGAAAAATGACAAATAACATACAAGGGAACTCCCATAAGGTTAACAGCTGATTTCTCAGCAGAAACTCTACAGGCCAGAAGGGAGTGGCATGATATACTTAAAGTGATGAAAGGGAAGAACCTACAACCAAGATTACTCTACCCAGCAAGGATCTCATTCAGATTCGTTGGAGAAATCAAAAGCTTTACAGACAAGCAAAAGCTAATAGAATTCAGCACCACCAAACCAGCTCTACAACAAATGCTAAAGGAACTTCTCTAAAGTGGGAAACACAAGAGAAGAAAAGGACCTACAAGAACAAACCAAAAACAATTAAGAAAATGGTCATAGGAACATACATATTGATAATTACCTTAAACGTGAATGCATTAAATGCTCCAACCAAAAGACACAGGCTTGCTGAATGGATACAAAAACAAGACCCATACATATGCTGTCTACAAGAGACCCACTTCAGATCTAGGGACACATACAGACTGAAAGTGAGGGGATGGAAAAAGATATTCCATGCAAATGGAAATCAAAAGAAAGCTGGAGTAGCAATACTCTTATCAGATAAAATAGACTTTAAAATAAAGAATGTTACAAGAGACAAGGAAGGACACTACATAATGATCAAGGGATCAATCCAAGAAGAAGATATAACAATTATAAATATATATGCACCCAACATAGGAGCACCTCAATACATAAGGCAACTGCTAACAGCTATAAAAGAGGAAATCGACAGTAACACAGTAATAGTGGGGGACTTTAACACTTCACTTACACCAATGGACAGATCATCCAAAATGAAAATAAATAAGGAAACAGAAGCTTTAAATGACACAATAGACCAGATAGATTTAATTGATATTTATAGGACATTCCATCCAAAAACAGCAGATTACACGTTCTTCTCAAGTGCGCACGGAACATTCTCCAGGATAGATCACATCTTGGGTCATAAATCAAGCCACAGTAAATTTAAGAACATTGAAATCATATCAAGCAACTTTTCTGACCACAATGCTATGAGATTAGAAATGAATTACAGGGAAAAAAACGTAAAAAACACAAACACATGGAGGCTAAACAATACGTTACTAAATAACCAAGAGATCACTGAAGAAATCAAAGAGAAAATCAAAAAATACCTGGAGACAAATGACAATGAGAACATGATGATCCAAAACCTATGGGATGCAGCAAAAGCAGTTCTAAGAGGGAAGTTTATAGCTATACAAGCCTGCCTCAAGAAACAAGAAAAATCTCAAACAATCTAACCTTACACCTAAAGGAACTAGAGAAAGAAGAACAAACAAAACCCAAAGCTAGCAGAAGGAAAGAAATCATAAAGATCAGAGCAGAAATAAATGAAACAGAAACAAAGAAAACAGTAGCAAAGATCAATAAAACTAAAAGCTGGTTCTTTGAGAAGATAAACAAAATTGATAAACCATTAGCCAGACTCATCAAGAAAAAGAGGGAGAGGACTCAAATCAATAAAATTAGAAATGAAAAAGGAGAAGTTACAACGGACACCGCAGAAATACAAAGCATCCTAAGAGACTACTACAAGCAACTCTATGCCAATAAAATGGACAACCTGGAAGAAATGGACAAATTCTTAGAAAGGTGTAACCTCCCAAGAATGAACCAGGAAGAAATAGAAAATATGAACAGACCACTCACAAGTAATGAAATTGAAACTCTGATTAAAAATCTTCCAACAAACAAAAGCCCAGGACCAGATGGCTTCACAGGTGAATTCTATCAAACATTTAGAGAAGAGCTAACACCCATCCTTCTCAAACTCTTCCAAAAAATTGCGGAGGACGAAACACTCCCAAACTCATTCTATGAGGCCACCATCACCCTGATACCAAAACCAGATGAAGATACTACAAAAAAAGAAAATTACAGGCCAATATCACTGATGAATATAGATGCAAAAATCCTCAACAAAATACTAGCAAACAGAATCCAACAACACATTAAAAGGATCATACACCATGATCAAATGGGATTTATCCAGGGATGCAAGGATTCTTCAATATACGTAAATCAATCAATGTGATAAACCATATTAACAAATTGAAGAATAAAAACCATATGATCATCTCAATAGATGCAGAAAAAGCTTTTGACAAAATTCAACACCCATTTATGATAAAAACTCTCCAGAAAGTGGGCATAGAGGGAACCTACCTCAACATAATAAAGGCCATAAAAAAAAAAAAAAAATGGGACTTCCCTGGTGGCGCAGTGGTTGGGAGTCCTCCTGCCGATGCAGGGGACATGGGTTCGGGCCCTGGTCTGGGGGGATCCCACATGCCGCGGAGCAGCTGGGCCCGTGCACCACAACTACTGAGCCTGCATTCTAGAGCCTGCGAGCCACAGCTGCTGAAGCCCGCGCGCCTGGAGCCCGTGCTTCGCAGCAGGAGAGGCCGCTTCAGTGAGAGGTCCGCCCACCACGACGAGGAGTGGCCCCCGATCGCCGCAACTGGAGAAAGCCCACGCACAGCAACGAAGACCCAACACAGCCAAAAATAAATAAATAAAATAAATAAATTTATAAAAAAAAAAAAAAAGTTATCCAGTAGTCCAAATTCCTCCCTGGTCTCTTGAGGAACTAAAATAATGATATTCAGCAACTTGTCCAAAGTCAGAGTCACCAGGACTGAAACCCAGGTCTCACAGACCAGCACTGCCTCCGTGGTAGCTTGTCACGATGGCTCTGACACCTGTAAGCTCACATCCTGGGCAATCACCTAATACCTTAGCAATAAGCAAAATACACACCTCAAAATTCCCAAGACATCAGTAATGCCTAGCAGATGCATTTGTCCTTTTTTTTAAACCAAGCACCTTTTTTCATTGCTTTGAATTTCAGCATTGACATCCCTGGGTTTACGTATTCCCTTAGGACTAACAAATGGCACTCACAACCAGATGCACCAAAAAAAAGCACCTTTAGCTGAACCAAGTAAGGCCATTTCAGACTTCAAGGAAGGTACTGAGACCTTGGCTAGGCTAAAATGAATTTTCTCACATCATTTAAATAATCATTTGCTTAGTTTCTAGCCACTTTAATGTGAGAATTGACCAGAATTACTTTGCTTACTTTTGAAAAGCATTATCCAAATGGATTTGAACAAGGAGGAGGCAAGGAGCTACTCAAGAATAAAATGACTACCCCATGCCACCGGGTAATAGAGTTAAAACTACCCGTGGGTAAAATACGCCACGGTTTGGAACTACAAGGCGATGGTGAGTTTGGTTTCGTTTCTGGCCTTGTGATAGGTTTCTCTGAAGTCTTACTCACCTGAAGTCATGACCAAACATCCATTACCACTGCATACTTACTTTAGTCTTAAAATACAAAATGTCAGAAATATTTTGACAGAGTCAAGTTGAAAATTTAAGATAGCCAGTGAAATCTTAAATATCACTACAATCTCTTTGAATTTAATATTCTTCATGCTACATAAACCCTCTAGAATAAATCTACTTCCTAATCAAATGTGACCCCTGCTGCTAAGATTGCTAGACCCACCAGTACAAAGTTTCCTATGTGGCATCCAACTGATCATATTATTTTAACTTAGAGTTATACAAAAGCGTGAAACCTTTCCAGGTCACCCTGAAATTTTCATCTAATTGTTCTTTCAAATAAACTCTATTCTGCAGTGTTGGCTTTGGCTTAATATAGTTATGATTCACTGCAGTTTACTCAGTGAATTTAAATAGAGATTTGTTATGCAACATCAAATCCCTTAGGTTGCTCCCAAAATGAATCAATATTTTGAACACAAAATATTCTACTGTCAACACCTTTTATACGAATAAAATGCCTACATTAATAAAATCTTCCATCAGAATAATATGAAAATAAATCTTTATTTGTAGGTTAAAGCAGTGCTGCTAAGCGACGCCAGCACAGACCCAGCAAGTTGAGAGCGCCCTGACGAAGCACAGGGAGCGAGCACCTCCGTGCGGGGGCTCCGCAGCGCCCGGCACCACACCCTGCACACAGCACCCGGCTGAGTCCCAGGTGGTCCCGGGCAGTTGGCACAAAAGCTAGGCTTGTCTGACCCCAGGGGCCATAAGTGCCTGATAAATATTTTTGAATGGTAGGTCCCTTCTCACAGTCTAGCACCTGTCATGAGGCAAACGAAAGAGAATTTCCTATAAAGTATCCACAGCACCAGGGCAGGTTTTACTAGTTTCTCAAAACTTTCTCATTCTCCTCAAAAATCTCTATCCTTAAATTAGAAGGATCCATTTGAATCTGCTATCCCGACAATATATTTGTCCACTTACATGAAAAAGAACTTGAGGGAAGAGCAGAGGAAGGAAGGACCCATACAAAGTCATCTGTTCTTAGTAGTTTCCAACTCCTTGGAGGAGAGAGAAAACAGAAGTATTCAATCATTTGAAAAAATAGGAAGTTAGTCATGGAAGAAAGATTTCTTGGTTGAATGGGAAAACACTTGAAAACTTCCAAGACTGCCCTACAAAGGAAAGGTCAGTGCAGAGCACGACAACCCCCTCAGAGGAAAACTCTGGTGCCCAGTCTCACTCGGAACCCAGCATGCAGCCTAGTGCCGGGGTGGCGCAGGCACCGTGCCAGGAGCAGGGGACAAGGAGGGCAGGGCCCTGCCCCCCAGAGCTGCCGCCTGGGGGAGGGACACAAGTAACTGTGGGTGGGTGTGCGTGCACGAGACGTGAAAACTGCTGAAGGGAAGCACGTGATGAATGCGCCAGTGACCCCCTGCGTGGGTGCAGGGAAGGCCTCCCTGAGGAGAGGGTGTCTAAGCCATAAACTGAAGGATCGGTAGGAATTAACTATTTCTGAAATTCTCAGATTAAAAAGTGGCTCATACTGAACATCAACTCAATAGCTCATTTTATAGGTTTTACAGGGGAAAAAAATCCCATATAATTCTAGGGTATCGAACTTTTTGCTATACTTCTGCTTGATTTTAATGAGTGTGTACACATATGTATATATAATTAGTGTGTATACATTTATGTATATAGTAAGTGTATAACATATACATAAACACACTAACATATTTAGCACAAGGATGTAAATACATATACAAATATAATAATATACTATACTGATAAATATCAGTGCTTGATAAATATTAATAAATATTAATTGAATGAGAGGGTTGCTGGCCAGAGCTTAGAAAATGCGTTTGTTAAAAAGATACTTTTCGGACTTCCCTGGTGGTGCAGGGGTTAAGAATCTGCCTACCAACGCAGGGTACATGGGTTCGAGCCCTGGTCCAGGAAGATCCCACATGCCGCAGAGCAACTAAGCCTGTGCACCACAACTATTGAGCCTGTGCTCTAGAGCCCGCGAGCCACAACTACTGAGCCCGTGTGCCACAACTATTGAAGCCCACGCGCCTAGAGCCCGTGCGCCGCAGCAAGAGAAGCCACCGCTATGAGAAGCCCCCGCACCGCAACGAAGAGTAGTCCTGGCTCGCGGCAACTAGAGAAGAGCCCACGCGCAGCAATGAAGATCCAATGCGGACAAAAATAAAAAATATTTTAAAAAATAAAAAGAGATACTTTTCAGGAATTCCCTGGTGGTCCAGTGGTTAGGACCCTGCGCTCTCAGTGCCGAGGGCCCGGGTTCAATCCCTGGTTGGGGAACTAAGATCCCACAAGCTGTGAGGTGCGGCCAAAAAACAAGAAAAGAAAATTAAAAAGATGCTTTTCTTCTCACACTTTTTTCCAAGCAACAAACTAAAACCTGAACAGTAATTCACTTCCACGCATTAAATTACATTTCAAAAATATCTTTATTAAAGGGGATACAGGAGCTGTTTTTCCACAACTCATAACAGAAGGCCTTGTTCTAAATTAATATTATAAACAGAGTTTTTAGATGAGCAAATCTGAATGTAGAAAATGAATTTGCTCTCCAAGATCTGTAGCTGCAAGCTGTAATAAGCCACGCTACTCATGATGATGAATGATAAAACTGTCCAGCGTTATTAGACGTTCTGAAAACCCCAGGCAGAATAAAAAAGGAAGCAACGTTCTTGTGGGTTTGGACTTAAGGTTCCAAACTAAGAAAGATTCCTATACTCTGGGCAACAAGACCCATGGCTGGGGTTGGAGGATGAAGGTCACCCCGGGAGGCTGGACAGGAGCCCAGAGGCCAGGGCTCAGACACTCCCCTCTGGGGTGGGTTTCAGTGAAACAGAGGCCTGGCAGGGAGGGACTGAACGAAATAATTTCTTGAGGTTTTAACATTTCACAATCCATGTCTTCCATCATCGAGAGTATCAAGGAGGCGTGTCTTCACGGTGCAGCAAATCCAAGCCCCATCCTAACCCTTTCTCTGTGAGCTGAGCATTCAGGAACAAAAGTGGTCACTCAGAAGACAGAAGTCACCTCGTTACGCAGATGTGCTACGGCCGAGCACAAACCGCAAGGGAAGCACGTGAAAGGGGGGCTTACTCCGATCTGAGGGTCTGAAGACCCTTGCAAAATAACCCTAATTAATGAATCTGCCTGTGAAATGCCATTCTGTAACATATGCAGGGCTGTGAAATTGTCATTTTTAATTGAATATCATTTTTTTGACAAGTCAAGATACTTTCCTTCTTCAATTAAAGTAATTTTTATTCTTCTAAGCCAAAGAACAATTTAAATGAGATTATACTGTTGAATTCATTGTTAGTTGATCACAGGCTTCCAACACCAGTGCCTGATGCACGTACCATAAATGAGCAGCTACTCCTCATCTGGACGTGAACAGGGGTCAACAGTTCGAGAGTGTGTCGGCTTTTCCCTCTGGGGCTTTATCTCCTCTAAACTACCTGGGGAACTGAACACCTTGTTGTTTGCTGAGGCACTTGCTTTAGAGACCTGATTATTAGGCTCTTAGGTAAGGCACCTAGCTTACATGATTCCTCATTAAAAAAAAAAACAAAAAAACCCACAGTGTTTCCCAAGATTTAAAAGCAGGAATGTCCTCCACCTGAAAGGTTACTTCTAAGGCTCCTGATGCAGCTCTCTTGAAAGGTAATTTAATCTCACTTAAGTGGAATGATGCCTTGGGTCCTGGGCTCTTCATGCAGGGCCAAACCGTTCCAGATTTCCCCACATTCTACCACATGCCTCTAAGCAATGGGGTCCAGAAACTACTGGACCTACCCACTGGCCTTATTCCTTCTGTCCTCTTGGCTCACCACCTCCCCCCCCCAAACCTGCGACAGCCCTATCACTCTTCAGGGGCTTCGGACACTGCTGAGTTCCTGCTGTGCACCGAGCCAGAGATCCAGCGCTGAGGGAGGGGCGGGCTGCCCTGCTGAAGCTCTCCAGGCCGGCGCAGCAGCCAGGGGCCGAGAACTAGCTGTCCGACGGCCTCGAAGCCCGAGCAGGAGATGGGCGGCCCAAGCCACGTCTGCGTCGGGACCACTGACCAGGCAGGTGGCTCGGATGGATTTGTGTAGGCCAGAGGCAGGCAAACTTGGGTCCACCGTCTTGTAACTAGTTTTACTGGAACACAGCCATGCTCATTGGTTTACGTATGTCCTACAACAGCAGAGACCCAGGACTGGCCCACAAAGACTAAAACATTTAACTATCTGGCCCACTACAGAAAAACTGTGCTGACCCCTGGTCTAGGCTGTCAGCAGCCCTTTCCTCTTTGGGCCATGCCTCGGCTTCCTTCCGCCCAGGAGGTCAGCTTCCGCGCGTGCACGCATGAAAGGGAACAGCGCACACCCACGGGAGGGCAGGCAGGAGCGCGAGTATGTGTGCGGTACGCGCGGTGGGGGAGGAACGCGCAGGCACAGCACGCGTCTGAACCTGCCCCCGCCCAGCAGACATCCCGTGCTCCATTCTCCTCCGACAGGGACCCAGCCAGAGATGTCCTTCCCACTGTAGCACAGTCTCTGCCCCTCACACGCTTTCCTTACTTCCCCTCCACGAAAACCCCGTTCAAGGCTCACCTCTTACCAAACACCCAGGGTGAACTCCCGTGCACATAACAGATGCTCCAAGCGCTGCAGCCAAACCCAATTCAACCCGTCAGGTTATCACCTTCACGCTTCAATTTGAGTTCATGTATCAGCAAACATGGCCTGAGCGCCTGCTAGGTCCTAGACACCCAGCACCACAGTTTAACATAATGCACAGGAATCCTAATCTTTCATTTGTACTTGTCTGTTGAATAAATTAGATTAAGAGTCTGATTATCATTTTGAGGTGATAAAAACTGTTCTGGATGAACAACTGAGAATGTACTAAAAACTACTGAACTGTACACTATAACAGGGTAGAGTTTATGTTATGCAAATTATCTCCAAAAAGCTGTTATTAAATTTTTTTCTAAGGTTAATCATTTTTTAAAAAACAGTAATTTCTTAAGCTTTCTACACCTAGCATGTAATAAAATGCCATGTCTAATACTGGTGAATGGAAACACTACGGACTGCAGTAAGTAGGCTTCGTAACAAGTCACCCCAACACGGAGCGGCCTAACCCCCACTCGTCACGTTCACAGGCTCTGCGGGCTGGGGCTCTGCTGGACCGGGTACAGTGCCGACAGCACGCCTCAGCTGGGAAGCGAGAAAAGCGCAACGCCAGAGTCGCTTGCCCGGCCATTCACTCGCCCATCCCGGGGGGCTGCTGATTGGGGCCTTGCCATGTGACCTTCCTGCCCGGGCTAGCTGGGCTTCACAGCATGGCTTTCCCCACAGCAAGTGTCCCCAGAAGAGAAGCCAGGCAAAAACTGAACCCTTTTTTTTAAGACCTAGCTTGGAAGTCACACAGCATCACTTCTGCCCTACTACTGGGTGAGGCAGGTCACACACCTGGCCCAGGTTCATAGAGAAGGAACAGAGAGAGACCCACCTCCCGGCCAAAGTCCCACTGTGGGACAGTCCACAGGATGGGAGGTGTCCCTGAGGCCATTTAGGAAAATACAGGCTGTAATACAAGCCCAATCTTCTTGAAGACTGGCAAATTAAAAATCTGGGTGAACCGGCATCTGGCCCATCAAGCTGTATTTCAAGCCCTGTGAGCTGAACCTCTTATTACTTGCAATAAGCTGTGACTCGTAAGCTGCACCTAATATTGCTATGTTGTTCTGCCTTAGTAAATACAGTATCGTCACCTTGATTCGATAGGTGATGATTCAAGTTCACCCCTGGAGACCGCTGGGCACTTAGCTTCGCTGGAAAATACCGTAGGCAGGCGGAAGTGCAGCTGTGGAGGAAGAATTCATCTCGACACCCAGGCTGTGTGCTCCGGTGCACCCGCCGCCCATCGCTCAGCACAGCACGCGGCCTGGGGGTACAGGGTGCGCCCTCCCCCACCCCCATCCCTGAAGTCTGCAGCACAGCGAGCAGGAGCTGCTCAATGGCTGATGGAGGAAAGAAGGAAGGGAAGGTAGGAGTTTTTTAAATTACAAATTAGAGAGTGCTATTCCAGTTATCATGATAGGCCTCTTTTCCGTCAGAGGAAAGCAAAAAACAGTGAACTGAGAGCAAACCTCTTCTGTCAGGAAAGCGATCCTGAGGAGGACAGAGAGCCAGGTTTCTGATCCCAGATCTGGTTCTCACCTGCTTTGGGACCTTAACCAAGTGGCATAACTTCTCTGGGCCTCAGTTTCCTCATCTGTAAAATAAAGGGAGTGAATTAGATGAAGATTCCTAACTTCCTCATTCCTAACAGGTGAGTCACTGCAACACACCCACTGAGGTAAGCCTGAGAGGTCAACTCTCCTTCAAGTTGAAAGTTCAAACGATATGATCTGAATGTTTGTTAACAACAAAAGTGAGCTCTCTGCAAGGGTGAACTGTCCTCCCGAACCGGTGGGGCTAAGCTCAGGAACGAGGGCCTCAGCAGCCGTCCTCGTCCTCGTCCCCAGGGCTGCCTCAGACCTCAGCCCCCCAGGCAGCAGGCTGTCTGGGCGCCTTTTACAAAATATTAGCAAACAAATACTTCAGTCCCACGCAATCAAGATATCAATACAGTTTAAATGCACAGGACAACTGGTTTTCAAACAAACTATGCTACACATATTTCTAACAACCAGCAAACGATCCTTTGGTAATGAAGAGAATAGGCCTTCGTCTATTATTTTCACAAGTTTGGCACTTTGAGTGTGGGTCTTTCTAACTTGGGCCTCCCCCTCCAAAGCCAACCATCCTGATATCCTGGAAGCAGAAATAGGCAGGGCCCCCTCTCTGGAAGTCAGGCTCTCCTGGCGCCCTGGGGTGTGTTGCTGGAAAGAAGCCCTGCAGATGGAGAGAGCTCTGCCAGAACCTCACCAGCACACAGGGCTGCGGCCGTGCTTTGGGTATGTCGAGGACTGCCAGCCCCCAGGAGGCATGGACGTGCCAGTCCGTTCTACGCTGCCCGCACACAGAGGGCTGGGATACTGCATGCACACAGGCTAGTCCCCAACCTCAAGTAGAAAACCATCTCTCAGCCACAGTCTGTTGCCAGGAACCAAGAGACCAAGGCAGATGTCACCAGAGGAAGAACTGGGCCGAAAGGACAACTCTGGTAAACGAAGAGAAAGGATGTGCTGCTCAAGGGAAGCTGAATTTATTTACACTAATCATGAATGTAGGCTCTCAGCTGGAACATCTCACTTAAAATGCCAGAAGGTTCAGAACCCATTCATAAGCTTTTCAGAATGCATGCAGTCGCCATGGTAACCATGACATTATATTTCTAGGCGTTGCACATGTAACGCACACATGTAACATGCATTACCACCCGTAATGCATTTAATACTGTTTGGGGCCACCAACTCACAGCAAAATAAACCTGAGCTCTGACTCTCAGCCTGCCTCTTAGACGAACAGAGCAGAACAGCTGGAGGTAGCATCCAACTCGCCCCAGGATGAGGACAGGGCTGCACACGCTGAAAAGGCTCATCTGAAGGCAGATGAGAACCAAGGAGAGCAGACTGCATCAGCCTCCACCATATGGTTAAGATTTTATAAAACAAAATGTTCCCTGCCAGATTCATGAAACTGTCGTTGCTTAAGTTAAAGAAACCAACATACTACATCCATAGCTACATCTCTGGAATTCGACCATGTTTAGCAAGTCAAAGAAAAAGCAGATCTCTTTAAAGAACATCTTTAATTTATTTAGAGGGCATTTGTCAACACAAATAAGGTAGTTGTTCAAATGTCCAGACTGTCTTTAATAAGAAATCAAAGTTTTATTTCTCAGCTTCAGAAGAGATCTACTCAGTCATAATTCTTTACCTTCATCAGGGACATTGATAAACATTTAAAATACACATCATGCATGGTTTTTAAAGTCCCTTACCTTCTCATAATCCACCATGAACACAGAGAAGAAAACAAAATTACCGTGCACAACCTGCAAAGGCATCTTCAGCCTCACATCCCCAGGCAGCCCACTGCATCGGGAACTTAACAGAGCCGCTGCAGGACATGCCTGTGCTGGCACAGTGTCCACAAAATTGCCTCTGTCCTCATCACTAAACAGCTAAGTCCAGGGGAACGTCGCCTTCATTACCCCCTCCTTCAGACTGCAGGCCACAGGTAGCAGCTGTGAAGGGGAGCAAAAGACCTCCCCGCCGGTTGTTGCCATATTAACAGAGACTTTGGCAACCGCTGCATTGCAGTCTTTCTGCAAGCTACCAACCTCAGAAGCAAGAGCGCTGGAGAGAGACTCTCCAGCACAGGAAGCTGCCTTTTGCATCACAAAGATTTTGTAAAGATCTTTTTAAAAAACGTTGCAAAAACCTTGTGGGGAGCATTTCTAGATTTCCAACCTGTTTCCGAAAGGCTGACTAGTTTGTGGTGTTCACTGGAGGATGGCTTTGACAGTGTACTGTGCTGGGTGAAAATGCGGAAATCAATGAAACGTGCGTGACGACACACCATCTTTAATGCTCAGGTAGTCCCGGTGAGAGTCCTGCACACCTGCTGCCTACCACCAGCTTCAGAGCCCGACGGAGGAGCTCCTGGGAACCAGCCAGGACTTTCACTCCAGAAGATGCAAGCGCAGCAAGCACTTCTAGTGCCTCAGTGGCAGCAATCACCTTGAACACTCAGCTACCTTCACAGACAGCGCACTTGAAATATTAAACCATTGCCCGTACAACCAAACTCAGAAAAAGACACTTAAGATAGTGGCATGCTTACTAAGTGACCTTTCATCTTCGTTGCTTCATTCAGTTTACTTAGTGAACGTTAACCACGTGCTATCTGTGAAAGGACGTGAGTAAGGCCGAGCTCGCTGTCCTGATGGCGAGGGGCTCTCCAGTGGGGTGACACATGGAGGACAAGTCATTCCAGGCTGGAGGACTGGAATGCGGGGGAGGGCAGCGCAGCCGGGGAGACAGAACTGGAGCTGGTGTGGGGTTCCAGGGCAAGGTTCTATGAGGAAGAACATCTAACAGGAGCTAAAGGATGGGCCCCCCGCTGAGAAAACGGGGAGACGACGGGAGAACACCCTCAAAATGGTGCAGCGTTCCTCGGCACGTGCCAGTGAGTCCCCAGCGAAAGCACGTGCCGGCTCCGTCCTGAAGCCCGTCAGACCCTCACGGCCGCCCGGACAGACATCCGAGCACCCGGTCCCTGAAGCACACACTCGTCCTGGGCGCATGGCCACCAAGCGGAGGTGGCCGGTTCTGAACGGAACAGGGCGGCCCTGCACCAGGCCCCCCGGTACACAGCAGCTGTCCCCCCGCGGCTCCAGCCACCACCTCCCGGCGGGGTTACCGTGGAAGCTGCCGAGCCCGCCGCTGACCAGGTAACGGACCAGGTAAGGGAACCAGCAAATCAAGGACCCTACTACTGGCCACTCCCCCCTCGAGCGGCAGGACCGGCCCGTGGCTTCCCCGCAAGCAGCCCGCCCTTCTCCCGGGGGAGAGCCCTGCTCTGCCTTCCCTCTGCCCCCGACTCCTCTCACTCCTTAGGCTCCGGAATCTTCTCCCCCAGGAAGTCCTCACCGGCGGACTTCCCACCCCCAGCAGCCAGGACCCTTCCACTGGGCTCCATCGGCCCCAGTGGTGACCACACTATAAGGAAGTGACACTGCATATCTGCAGGGCCCAGCACGTCACCGGTGTGGCCAGCGTTCGCGGAGGGGCCCCACGGGGCGGCCCCCTGCTCCACGCCGTGAGGAGCTCCCGCGTCACCTCCCCCTGAGGCGCAGAGGATCTCAGCTACAGGCCAGGTGGGAGGCCCAGGAGTCACGCCGCCCCGGCTTCCACAGGCTACAGCCTCACCACAGGCACCGGCCCAGGCCCAGCTGCACCCCCTGGAGAAGAGGGTGCCTCCCTGGGGCTTCACTCAGGGGAGCAGGAGGGAGCACATTTATGGAAATGCTGCAGCCTTCCCACCTCGATCTCTCCCCAGAAAGGCACCATGTGAATAAATGAATATCTCAGACCAAACCAGAGGCACCTCACGAGTGAATTCCTGACTGGCCGGATCATCTCACAGCACAAGGTGGATGATCAGAAGGGAAGGTAGAAAGAGACAGCGTGAGGACGTTTCTCGTCGCTTTATAGAAACCCACTAGAGTGGTTTAGGACGCAGAGGAACTTCCATGAAACGCCTCCCGGCACGCTTAGGCGCCAGCCAGGCACTCCCCCCAGATGCTCCCCCAGATGCGGCCTTTCAAATCGGGGATCAAGGCGGCTCTGTGCGGCCGCACCACTGTCAAACAATTCCTCAGCACCTCGGAAACCTGAGCCTGGGTCGCCAGAACCCGGGGCTCTGGCCCGAGCGGGCTCTCCCAGGAGGGTCTGGAGGAGCCGGCAGGGGTCTTACCTCAAGACTCTGCGCTTCCTAGACAAGCAATCCTCGAGGTGCGGGAGGGGCGACAGCGGCCAGGGCAGAGACCCCAGGCCCAGCACTGAGAGCTGCGTGGGGTTGGGGTCTCGAGGGCCAGCGGCGGCGGGCTGGGGGGGCCGCTACGGGGCCACACAGCACCCGCCTCCCAGGTCCGCCATCTGAAAGCCAAGGGCAGCAAGCCAGGCCCAGCAGTGCACAGAGCCAGGCCCCGCCGGCCTGCCCGCCCGGCAGCGGCTTCCTACTGTCTCCACTGCACGCTGAGGCGGCCGGACTCAAACACGAGAAGGAATTTTTCAGGTGCACCGCAGGGCGGGCGCTCAAGCAGGGCCGCCTGGCTGCGGGCTCTGGACTTCGCACAGCCCTCCTGGTGAGGGCAGGGCCCGCTCTCGCACACCCTGCTCCCTCTGACACCGGCTCCCAACAGATCGCTTTCTCCTTCCGAATCTGGAATCTCTTGTCTGTAGGAAAGGAGTAACACTTACCCTACAAACCTTACAGAGTTGAACTGATTAACTGCTTAATGCATGCGTAAGGTTCCTGAAAGCATAAGCTTCTCAAAATGTAAGGCACAACTGTCACAAAATAAAGCCGGTATCCACAAAGCACTCAATAATTATTTTTCCAAGCTTAACTCAGTTTAAATACATGATGAGAGACCTGAAGGGCTCTCCCCATTAACTGGAATGACCACAGCACAACCTGCTCCTTTATTAAAGAGCAGTAATGGAATTCATAACTAACTCAGGCAATTCGCTAACATTGCTAACGTACATTTACATGAATTTGATACAAATTATGGAAACATCCCTGTAGGTCTCATTTGGATACTTAATAAAATGCTCAAGAGTATCACTACTATCTTAAGGTGTTTACTACTTCAAAAATAGACAACCCAGTTACCAAAATTACCGTAAAAAAAGCCAAAGGAGTGAGTGTATACTGCCTGAAGGGAAAATTCACAGACAGACAAATCACTCAGTCACTCCTTGTGCTGCTGGGGCCGAAGAACAAAGGGTGTCCCCAAGAAGAAGCAGGGAGAAGAATACAAGAAAAATATCAATATAAAATACAGACAAGAGTTAGCTGGCTTGGATGCAGAACAGGCTTAATTAGCTGCAAAAAAATCTAATGGGACACTTATTTGATAAGACCCTGTGATGACTGTCAGATGGGATCTGATCTTAGGAAAGAAGGATACTGTAAATTCTGGCTGCTTCTCCAGGCAACAGGGCCCAGGGGCTTCAAACATGAAACAGGAGCTACCAGGTCACCAATAAAGGCCCCAGTTACAAGAAGTAAAGCCTCTTTACAAATTTAAACGGGAACCTGAACAGTAAGTCAAAGCTGATGCAAACCCCTCTAGGTCTACACCCAAGAGAAATGAAAACATCTGTCCCATAAACACCTGTACATGAATGTTCCGAGCTGCATTATTCATAAGAGCCCAAAAGGGGAAACAACACAAATGTCTATCAATGGACTTAACGAATACATAAAATGTGGTGCATCCACACAAAGGAATATTATTCAGCCACAAAAGGGAACAGCCCACTGACACATGCTACAACACGGATGAATCTTGAAAGCATGATGCTAAGTGAAAGAAGCCAGACACAGAAGACCACAGACTGTATGATCCAGTTCATATGTAATGTCCAAAATAGGCAATGGTTGCACAATACTCTGTGAATGTACTAAACACCACCGAACTGGACGCTTAGAAGAGGTGAACTCCATGGTATGTGACTATCTCAATTAAGGTATCTTTTAAAAAGAAGACACAGTCAAGCAAAAGGCCAAACATCTGATAGTTAATTAACATCTCTTAATGAGATGCAGCTCACCATCTCAATTAAAGAAATAAACAAAAAAGGGAACACGTTATAACAAGTCTTCATTTTGCCCCCCAAAATGCATTATTTTGGGGGTGCCCCTTCCAAATAATTGTAAATAAGCTTCTCATTGTTCAAAACAACTCATAACCATTTTTGGTAACTCTTTCTCTCCCCCAAATCTCACAGTTCACCCATTCTGTAACAAAAAAATTCATTTTAGATTTAATGTAAAATATAAATTACACCTACATACAAATGTAGCACTTTGAAACACGAGAGAGGATGATCACTAGGGAAACTGCCAACCCCACCACCACTGTCAAAAAGTGCTCGTTAGTTCTTTCTACTGTGGAATAAACATGAGCACTTGGGTTTTTAAGACCCAGAAATATTTACAAGACTTGAAGTCAATACAGTCAAAGAAAACACACGCAGTGACTGAACATAAAACTCATAAAAACAAAAACAAGCCTATGTATAAAATAACAGATTTATAAAAAGACTACATCCTCTACACCCAGCAAAAGAGCTCCCAACTCACTCCCGTTGCTGTGTGTCCATCTCAAAG
This sequence comes from Balaenoptera ricei, assembly GCF_028023285.1. Classification (NCBI taxonomy): domain Eukaryota; kingdom Metazoa; phylum Chordata; class Mammalia; order Artiodactyla; family Balaenopteridae; genus Balaenoptera; species Balaenoptera ricei. Next base: position 185,639,387 of record NC_082640.1, on the reverse strand, counting down.
TTTTCAACAACCCAACCAACAGAAGGCAACATTAGCCACCTGAGCACAATTCTGTAATTGGCTAAAATCGTCATTACAATAATGTGTGTTTCTATTTTCCGCAGGAAGAGAATCATGTCTACTCACAATTCACAATGAGTCAACCAGTGTGTAAAATATTTTACATAATGGGAAAATTTATTGTGACCCAAAAGTTCAGTGTGTTCTCATTAAGTTACCAGAAATTACAGATGTGAAGATACTTCTGTTAGCTTAACCAAAATCAAGAAAAGAAACTTCTTTAGATATGCACACATTTTCGGTTTGGTAGATCTAATTCTTTTTATGCTACTGTATTTCAAACTACTCAGATTGGTAAATCCGTAGTTTAAATACTGAATAAAGAAAATCTGCATGTTGACAATATAGGTAATTTTAAACTGGTTTTGACACTGCGTCTCTTGCTACCTAAATAGCTAAGCGATGTCAAAACCTGGCAGAGATGGCTTCGGTTTTTGCAAACACCCCTACGGTGAAATGGTTTTTCCAGAATTATGATACCATCTAATGTGTTAATTAATGGAGCCTTCCCATTGTGCCTCACTGTGAATAAAAACTTCTGTGGAAAATCTTACATGCAGTGTTGCATCCATTTAACATTTTCTCATATGTTACATTCAGTGTTTTTTTTTGTTTTGTGTTGTTTTTTTAACAACCCCAGGAGGAAAAAACACTTAAGTAATTAAAACACACACAACTTTTCTATTATGACCTTTTAAAAAACCCTTAGTTCTCCTATGATACTCTAAAGGCTACATTGGGAAACTGATGTGTTTATACATGAAATACAGATGCAAACATTTTAAACTACATAATCTATTGATATACACACTCTAAGAAATCAAATATTTCCAATTCTATAAACATAATACATCTGTAGCAAAGATAATACCACTGGATACTTTTTATGTTATACATTGGTCCCCCCAAAAGGGTAACTATAAAACACAAGGAGTCTCTTTTAAACCCTGTTAAATAAATTATTTGCAAATATTAACCACAAAACTCTGGGTGATGCCACCATTAATCACTCATAAAACCCCAGATGTGTCTTGAAGTTTTTACAATACAAACGCTGTTCTTAACTATCTTAAAATATATCGCAAAAGACCATTCTCACAAGTCTTTTTGAAAACTATAATATCTCATAAAATCTGAAAGACTGAAAGTGTGTTTCTGATTCAGTGGCATGGCTCATTAAATCTTAAGTCCAGTACCTTGGACAAAACTAATTCTAAATCTTTTGAAAGAATAATCTTTAATGTACATGTTCAGATAAGAGTTAATACAATCTACATAATTTATCAAAGATCACATAAAAACTTCAGATACAAAGTGACACCTGCTTCAGGTACAAACTACTTCACCCTATATCCTTTTCAAATGCCTGAAATACACATTTTTAGACTTATTTCAGTATTGGCTTTTTGTTTTCTACTTTAAAAAGGCAAGCTTTCCTGCAGTCTGGCAATTAAACATTTTTTCAAAATGCAAGCACCATCTCAGAAAGCAGGTAAAGCTTTTTAAATTAAAGATTTCTATTTACGTCAAAAACGCATCCTAAAAACATTAAAATAAAACTATACTCACATTTTAAAAGTCAGAAAACATATATTAAATCCACCCAATGTTGAAAACTTTTGGCTCAAGAGGGCAGAGTGTGAGAGTGCAGACAGGTCACCCCAGAGCTGAGGGCCTCAAAGTTCTCCTCCCAGCCGTGAGGCTTGATTCGCAACCGTGGAGGGGACAGAGGGTCTGGAACGGAAGACCACGTGCCGTGCAGCACCTCGTCCGAGCCCCCCTCTTCCGCCCTGAACCCGTGGCCAGGCGGCCAGGCTCGAGGGAAGGAACCCAGGATGACGCAGGACAGCCACTGCCTACACGCCCCGCACCGCGGCACGGCGCCCCGCAGCCAGCGCCTGGGGGGCACGCTTCTCGAAAGCAAGGGCAGGGGATGACAGCAAAGCCGGTGACCGGCAGCAGTGCCCACCCCATGTGTGCTCCTCACAGCACCCCAAGGGAGCACGGGCACTGTGTTTTCCTCTTTTCCAGCCCACTTGGCACAAATGCCTGAAAAGCAGACGTGCACCCAAACAGGTCCACGGTCCCTTATCTGTGATTCCGAAATCCCAAAAGCTCTGAAAACATGTTCATAACACGCCCTGGCGTGGTGTGGGGCTCCCACAGCCTCTGTCCCACTGGCCGCGAATGGTCACACACCTGCTGCGAAGATCTTAGTGTCTGATTACACGGTGCTGCCTAGGATGTTCCACGATGTGTGGTCCATGCATGCATTCCATTCTAAAATCTCCAAAATTTCAAACTCCAAAATACCCCAGCCCCCAAGAGTAGCAAAGGATTGTTAAATGACAACAAGACAAGCCCTGGCGGAAACAGGGACACATGAGCCATCTCGAATGGCCAGGAGACAACAGCAATCCAGATTAAAAGTCTAGATTTACATACACGTTTGTTTGTTTTGCAAACTTTCTGGGCACGAGTGTGCCAGACCTCTCAGCAGAGGCTGGATATAGCAGGTTGAAAACAAGGCTGCAGTCCCTGCCTTCATGGAACTCGGTGAGTACCGAGCGAATGCTCCCCGTCACACGTGGCAAACACTGCCGCGGTCAGAAGCTGAAGGCCAGAAGGTGCCCGTGCAGACCCTCCAGCGGAGCCACGCGGAGGGCGGTCAGGGAAGGCCTCTCCTCCGAGTGCCCGCAGGAAGCCAGCCTCAGGAATGGGAGCGCTGCTCTGGAATGCAAGACAGGGCGAGGGAAGGAGCAGCTCCACACGACTGTCCAGGAGGTCGTGGGAGAACTGGGAAGCAAGGGACATGGGACCTAGTCATGCAAATAAACCTCCAGTTACAAATCAAGCCCCCTCTAAGCCTCAGCCATCTCATCTGTCAACAAAAAGAGGGACCAGAACCTGGATGTTCCACACGCTCCCACCCCATGAAGTGAATCTGACTGTTCACAGCACTTTCTACTAAGGAGACTGAAGAACCTAAATGGGGAAGGGGGACTTAATTATACTAAAACTGTACGGAAAGAGAAGAAAGCAGGCAATGCGATAACTAGGAAAGAAGATGAATAACTTTTCATCAGTGCTGATTAAGTCCCGTAAAAGGCTGGCTAACAGCACTACACTCCCGCAAACCACGCTGCCAGAATGAAAAGATGCACAGCATAGCTGTTAATCACTTTGTGAAAACAGGAAAAAGTTCACTAGAATGTCCTTGGAAGGTGTGGCACTTCAGGGGCCCTGCCTTCCTCCACATCCTTACCTGGGAAAGGGGTGGAATCGAGGGCCGCATTCCACCTACAGACACCCCATGGCTTCCCGCGTGGCCTTCCCCTCGCAGAATGCAGTGCTTGCCAAGCAACTATTAAGATGCACCAACGGAGGGATATTTGGAGCAGCTGGAAAAGCTCTATTAAGGATAACAAAATGTGTAACTGAATCCCAAACTCTTTAAGGTTAAATACTCACTTGGGTGAGATTTAACAACGTAACAATAGAATACAATAATGAAGTGGCTTCTCAAACTTTTCCACCAAAATACACCCAAAGGCACAGAAGAGAGAACCCCGAGGGTAAGCATTCTGAGGCAACTCAACTTACGTGAAGTCTTAGGTTTCACATTAAAAATTCATACAAATTTTACATTTAACCCCACAACAAATCCTACAACACCCCTTCCCTCCTTGTCACTCTTAGCTTTTGGAAACAGAGGCAATCTGAGCTTTTCTCATCCTCCCACGGCCAAGCGAAAGGCCTGCCAGCCTCCTCTGCCTTCTCTCCTGATCCTGTGGGCAAGGCCTCCCCCTCCACCCTGGCCCTGGACCCCAGCCCCTGCCACCTCAGCCTCTCTCCAGGACCACTCCCACCAGCGCCCGAGGAAGAGGCAGTCTATCCCAGCTCCCCACCCCTATCTTTCTGTTCACCTAGAGCAAACTCTTTCTAGGAGTTGTCAATACACACATCCCATCCTCCCTTAACTTGTACCCGCCACGCTACAGCAGCCTCCCAACACCACTCTTGCCGAAGTGCTCAAAGACCTCCACGTTCCCAAATCCAATGGTCAACTCTCACTCGACCTGCTTGAGGTCCAAGTAGCTTTTCCTGACTCCAAAAATGTCTCTCCAGCCCCACCTCCCCTGTGATTTCCAGGTGGGTACATCTCATTACCAACTCAACATCTCCAGGTGAGTACCCGAAAGGCACTTCTGAACTCTTGGTGCCCCCTCCCCTCTGACCCACCTCTAGCAATCCCCGGCTCCATAAACGGCACCATACAATTGCTTAGGTCATAAAAGCCTCCCCCTTCCTTATGTGCCCCACACCCAGTCACCAGCAGAGACTGTCAGCTCCATCTTCAAAACATATCCCAAATCCAACCACACTTCTCACCAAGCTCCAGCCACACTGGCCTCCTTGCTGTTTCTAAAACACACATATTCCCACTTCAAGGTGTCTGAACTTCCTGACCCCTCTACCTAAAAACCTTCTTCTCCCAGATCTTCACATGGCTCCCTTCCTTCCTTCTGTTTCAGTCCCTACGTAAATGCTGCCTGCTCAGAAAGGCCTTCCCTGAGCCTGCTACTACACGCTAGCCCATAAGCCTGCTTCTCTGGCCTCCTCACATCACTCTTTAGCATCCACTGATACAGGTGTCGGTTTGTTGACTATCCCTCTCCCCCATTAGAATATAAACTTCGAGAGGGCTAGAATCTGGACTCATTCACCACTGTTTTCCCAACTCTTGGATCAGAACCCAACTTAAAGCAGAGGGCTCAATCAATATCTGTTGAATCTGTTTGCAGCCTTACTGTGAAAGATTTTTTCATTAATATGAAACATTCACTCACTCACTCAACACTATAACACAAGAGTTTGCATACCCTTGACTTAGAAGTACAGCAAACACACTTCTCAAGTCCTCCTTATGAACTCTGTCCTGGCGGCATCACAGGGGGGCAAGAAGACCCGGCTACGAGGTTACCCTTCACAACGCTGTAAATGGAGAAAACTGGAAACAACCCAAGTGTCCAACAACAGAGAACTGAATCAAGAAACTCTGACACAATCATACAACCACCACATGATCAACCAAATTGGATGCCATTCTATTAAAAAGTACTTCTAACATAAATATGAGAATCACATAATTTTATTTTATTTATTTTTTTTTTTTTTCACACACACACACACTGTATTTTATTTTTACAAGAGATAAATCGACTGACACCAAGCATTGTACATGGATGACCACAACAAAAGCAACAATGATTGCAATTACCAAACATGAAACACACTCATACTATGTCATAGTATTGACATTCAGTCCAGTAATCCTCCACTGTAACAGCTCCTTTACTTTGCAGTGAAAATTGATTTGTATATTCTTTGCCTCTGAGTCCTTGTGGAATTTTTTTTTTTTTTTTAAATTCAGACAGAAAGTCACAAAAATTATACTCATCCTCATCAGTTCACTCAGTCCCATGTAATTAATTTTTTTTTTTTCATCTTGATCTTTTGTTAGCACTTTTATGAGTTCATCAGTTTTTCATTAGAGTTCTGAAAATGCTTATTCATGAGAATCACATAATTTTAAATCTACTAGTAGCCAAATTAAAAAGGTAAAAAGAAATAGGTAAACTTACATAATGTATATTATTTAACCCAATATAAAATTTTATAACTTCAATATGTAATCAATACAAAAAATTATTAATGAGATATTTTGTGTTCTTTTTTTTCCACACTAACTCTTGGAAATCTGTTGTCAGTTTACACTCACAGCACACCTCAATCTGGACTGGCCACATTTCATGGGCTCACTAGCCACACATGACTCAGGGCTACTGTGTTATAGTACAATTATAGACTAAGAAAAAGGAAAATGTTCATGATATAATAAGTGAAACAAAGAAAGTTATATGTTACAGAAATTGATCCTAAAATGCATAAGGGAATGCAAGGGACTCAGGACAGACAAAACAATCTTGAAAAAGAACAAATTTGGAGGATTCATGATCCCCAATTTTAACCGACATATATAGATCAACAGCATAGAATTTAGAGTCCAGAAATAAGCCCTTACATTTGTGGTCAATTCATTTTTTAAATTCTTTTAAAAATTATTTATTTATTTATTTTTAATCTTTATTTTTTCAGGGGGCAGCGCTGCGCTGCATGTGGGATCCTAGTTCCCTGACCAGGGATTGAACCTGTGCCCCCTTGAAGTGCAAGCACCGAGTCTTAACCACTGGACTGCCAGAGAAGTCCCCTGTGGTCAATCAATTTTTGACAAGGGTACTGAGACTGTTCGATGGGGGAAAGAATACTCTTTTCAACTAATAGACAATTGGATATCTACATGCAAAAGAATGAAACTAGATCCCTACCTCACACCATACACAAAAACTAACTCAAAATGGATCCTAGGCTAAAGGTAAGAGCTAAAACTATATAACTCTTAGAAGAAAACAGGAATAAATCTTCCTGATCTTGGATTAGGCAATGGTTTCTTAGATATACCACCAAAGGCACAAGCAACCAAAGAAAAAATAGATAAACTGGATGTCATCAAAATTAAAAACTTTTGTGCATCAAAGGACACCATCAAGAAAGTGAGAAGACACCTCACAGAATGGAGAAAATAGTTAAAAGTCATATATCTGATAAAAGAACTGTACTCAGAATATGTAAAGAACTCTTATACTCAATAACAAAAAGACAACCCAACTTTAAAAATGGGCAAAGAATATGAATAAACATTTTTCCAAGGTAGATATCTAAATGGTCAATAAGCACACAAAAGGATGCTTAACATAATTAGTCATTAGGGAAATGCAAACCAAAAACCACAATGAGATACCATTTCACACCCACTAGGATGTCTAAAATAAAAAAGATGAACAATAACAGTGTTTAGTGAAGATGTGGAGAAACTAGAACTTTCATACACTGCTGATGGTAATGGAAAATGTCCCCGCTGCTTTGAAAAACCGTCTTGCAGTCTTTCAAAATGTTAAACATAGAGTTACCACATGATCCAGCTTTGTTTACAACAGATACAAAAACTTAGGTTCTCAGAAAAACTTTACAGGATTGTTCATAGCAGCGTTATTTATAATATCCAAAAAGGGGAAACAACCCAATGTCCATCAACTGATGAATGTATAAACAAAATGTGGTCTATCCATACAATGGAATATTATTTGCCTATAAACATGAACTACTGTTATGTGCTGCAACATGGATGAACCTTGAAAACATTATGCTCCACGAACGAAATCAGGCGCAAAGAACACATACTGTATGATCTCGTTTGGATGAAATTTCCAGAAATGGCAAATCTGTAGAGGCAGAAAATAGATTAATGACTGCCTAGGGTTGGGGGAGGGGGAGAATGAGAAGTGACAGCAAACAGGCACAAGGTTTCTTTTGGGGATGATGAAAATGTTCTAAAATTAGAAAGTGGTGATCATTGCAAATTACTGAATATACTAAAAATGACAGAATTGTACACTTTAAAATGGTGAATGTTATACCTGAATTACATCTCAATAAAGTTATTATTTTTAAAGGCATATTATAAAATGGTATTATATAGAATAATTCTATCTTTATAAAAAGAAAATATATGTATGCCACAAAGATGGCTTAGAAAAACATACACAGTAGTGATCTGAGTGGGCAGAATGATATTTATATTTTTCATCTTTTGGTTTTAATAAATGATTTTCCTATAACTGAATGGGCATTGCTTTTTGAATAAACAGGGGTGATTTTTAATTTTAAAAGAGTATTTTTAAAAACTAAAAACTATTTAACTATATTTGTATTTCTGTAAAAATGTGTAAGATTATGCCCCCAAAGGAGGCATGAATGATATATACCAAAATATTAACAGTGGTGAGGCAATGGAAAATATCTACATTTTCTAAATATTCTACCATGACTACATTGGCTTTTTTCTTAAAACAAAGACACACACGCACACGCACACGCACACCTCTTTCAGGATGCTAAAATTCCACTATGGGGGCAGTGTGGCTCTTGGGAAGCTCAGCAAGAGAGAGAGGGTGTAAGCGGATGCTGGTCACGTGGATGAACCCCTTCTGAAGCGAAGTCCACAGGGACCCGTGTATTTGTTGCTAACTCCAAGGGGGCCAATTTCCCAGACAAGGTGTCCTGGGGAAGGGCAGACTGAGTCACACAGCCCCCCTAAGGGTGGTGGCTGCATCCCAAGATCATGGCAAATCTCAGGGGCACGGTGTGGAGGGAGGCTCTGGGTAGACAAGCCCAGGTCGGGGTGGAGCCTTGACCTCCCAGGACTGGTCAGGACTCCTCAGGGATGACCCTGGTGCAAACAAGACCTTTCTGAAGGGCTTGGTTCGGAAAAACAACTGCTATCTGGCTGGAGCAGCATATTCTTTACACTGTTAGCCCATCTGAGCAACTTTGGACAAAGCCAAGAATCCAATCAAGAGGTCAGAAGGAAGGCCTTCATCAACTTCACACTCTGAGACCAGGGCTCTGATATCTGTAAAAAACAGTCCACATGCCAATGGTTCCCTGTTGGTGAGGGCTCAGAATCAGTCAAGAGCGCCCCTCCTTTGCTCAGAAGAGAACCAACAGAGAGCAAGTATGAAGGAGGCACCAGGGAGAACCACAGAAACACAGCAATTCTAATAAGAACCTGCTGTATAAAAAAAAGAAAAAAAGAAACACGGCAATTCAGCATCGCCCTTAACTATCAGGCCACACTGCACTTTACTGCAGGGAACAAAGTACAAGGTACAGGACGTGATTCTCACAAAATTATCTAAGTGCATACATACTGAAAAGGGAGTCAAAGACTGTACACCTATATGTTAATAGTGGGGGATAATGAGAAAATTTATTTTCTTTATTTTTATCTTCACACATTTTCTCTGGGTACACACACTTATAAAGTTAGGATACCTCTACCCAGCTTTCTCCTGGGAGATCCCCTTCTGGAAACAGATGACTGTAAAGGCTCTGCCTTCAGAGAAGGTCCACCACTGGGAATCCAGACGTCCACCCTCATCAGGGCACCCTTTCTACTTTTCACCTCTCAGAGAATACAACCACACCCGGGCAGGCTGACAGAGCACACAAAATTGAAATCCTCCATGCAGAAGTTTAACAGTGGAAATAAACTTATCAACTTCAGCAAGAATTTTTCCACCTTTCTAGAGATTCTTTCAAGTTCCTCAATTTACATGACCACTGACACTTCACCAAGGTCTGCTGCTGATCAGGAAATGTAAACAAGTATGAAAAGCACATCAACCAATCTTCAGCCTTAAACCAGGAATTCTGGACCCAAGTGCACATCAACTACCATAGAGTCAGTGGCCTATTAAGCAATACAATCACTTCTAAAGAACTATTTTACAGTTTAGGAGAACATGACTCAGAAAAAAAAAGGACTATTATTTCAATTTCTCACAATTAACTCTAATTACAACACTGACATTCTCTTACTCAAAAGCTTTTGAGGGCTCACAACTCACTTCAGAATTGAGTTCAAGCTTGTTGGTATTTAAGATAAGCCATGCCCTTTGCCCCCGCCCCCCCTTCCCCAGGTCCCAAGACATACTTCGCCCACCCTAAGCTCCAACCACAGCCCACAGCACCATGTGTGATTTACGGTCCCTGTGCTCCCCACCCTGTCTTTTCTCTCACCTTTGGCCCTCTTGCAGCACAACATCCTGCTGCCCTGAAAATCAAGGTATTATTTATCCTGTAAAACACCTGCTCAAATTTTAGTCTTTATAAAGCATTTCCTGACCCTTAAACCAAGAGTCAGCAAACTCTTTTCTGTAAAGGGCCAGAAAATAAATATTTTAGGGCCTTCCCTGGTGGCACAGTGGTTAAGAATCCGCTTGCCAATGCAGGGGACACGGGTTCGAGCCCTGGTCCGGGAAGATCCCACATGCCGTGGAGCAACTAAGCCCGTGCGCCACAGCTACTGAGCCTGCGCTCTAGAGCCCGTGAGCCACAACTACTGAGCCTACAAGCCGCAATTACTGGAGCCCACGAGCCACAACTACTGAAGCCCACGCGCCTAGAGCCCGTGCTCTGCAACAAGAGAAGCTACTGCAATGAGAAGCCCACACACCACAACGAAGAGTAGCCCCCGCTCGCCGCAACTAGAGAAAGTCCGCGTGCGGCAACGAAGACCCAACGCAGCCAAAAATAAATAAATCAATAAATAAAATTATTAAAAATAAATAAATAAATAAATATTTTAGGCTTTGTGGGCCACTGATGGTCTCTGTCACATACATATTCTTCTTGCTTATTTTTACAACCTTTTAAAAACCTAAAAACCATTTTCAAACGTATAGTTTTCCAACCATGGTTCTAAGCACCATCACTCCCACGCTGTGCTCTGACGTCCCACACCGTGATGCCTCTGCCTCTGTCACTACCATGATTACTAATACTATCCCTCCATCACACCCTGTGCCCTGTTCTGCCTTGTCTAACTGTTCACACCATCTGCGTGTCTGCCCCTCCTCAGACTACATGTTCTTTGAAGGCAAGAAAACTCTATTTCTATCCCCCACAGCACCTACTATAAAATACTAATACATATAAAGTGCTCTGTCCATGAATCTTTTAAAATGATCGCTTTTGAACAGAGTATGCTGAATTTTAAATTGCTTATTTAAGCATTTTCCATCACAAGTAGCTGAAGAACTTGTCTTTGGTAAAGCAGATTTCTAATGAGCTTCTTGAACACATGAAGATTGCCTGGGGTTAGATGTGAACCTCCTCAGTGTAATTTCAACTAGATGAACTTCTAAGCCAAACTGAGGTTTACCTTCAAAGAGCTGCTCCTGTCCACAAAGGTCTTTAAAATTCTATGCTGTGAAAGATTTTATTATAAAACATAAAAATAATCCTCACGTGCTATACATTCGGTTTCCAGGAGATATGTAATCCTCAATCTTATTAACAAGCTCAAGGGCTTCCCTGGTGGCGCAGTGGTTGAGAATCTGCCTGCCAATGCAGGGGACACGGGTTCGAGCCCTGGTCTGGGAAGATCCCACATGCCGTGGAGCAACTAGGCCCGTGAGCCACAACTACTGAGCCTGCGCGTCTGGAGCTTGTGCTCCGCAACAAGAGAGGCCACAACACTGAGAGGCCCGCGCACCGCGATGAAGAGTGGCCCCCGCTTGCCACAACTAGAGAAAGCCCTCGCACAGACACAAAGACCCAACACAGCCAAAAATAAATAAATAAATAAATAAATAATAAAATGTTTAAAAAAAAAAAAAACAAGCTCAAAACAATGCAAATTGAGACCAGGACTCAAATTTTTCTAGAATCAACAATCAGTTGTTAGAGGATGTATTTCTCCCTCAAGAGGACAATGTACCTTCAGTATTTCCAGCTTATTACTTCTTGTGAAATAGCTCCATGTCTGGGATCCACCTGCTTCACAGATTCAGAAGTTTCTCTGTGACCAACAAATCATTTCACGTAACTTCTCAGACATTTTCTTTTCTCAGAGGCCACCTGGGAATCCCTCTAACTCCTGACTAGTATGGGCCTTCTTTCACACTCATTTTCCATTTGGGAACTTCGGAATTCTCCAGCAGCAGCCTGTGGCACAGAAGGGACAAGGCCAACTGGCCCCTCTGTGCCCACTTCCTGCATCCTGCTCATCCAAAAACCTGAGCCAATCAAATACACTATTACTCGGTTAGGGACACCTGCAGCGTGCATGTTTCATATCTAACAAAACAAGACTTCATCTACCTCACACACGTCTTAAGGACCAGTAGAGCATATACGTATACTACCTCAACTTCCTTCCAGCACCGATTTGCATGCTGGAGCAATTATGCCAAAACCGTGGCACTACTTTTCCATTTCCTTTTTTTGTAATAAGAAAGGCTTACTAACTCACAATGCTTTACTTCAAAAGCTTACCAACAGAGTCAATACATGGCTATCTTTCTGTGCTGTGTGAACACAGGGTGGAAGGTAAGCCGGCTGCAGGGATCAGGGAACCCCCAGGAGATGCGGGCACTGCCACCCCACACACCACTGCCTCGGCTCTTTTAAAACTCCAGAAGGTGAGGAAAAAATAACTGACAGAAAAATCCCCTATGCAAAAACCCCAGCTCTGCGGGAAGGAGGGTGGGTACCTGTGAATCATCCACTCCTCCTCCGAGAGAACGCCGCCAGGTGAGTGATTTCTCATCTAAATATGGCCAACGTGAAGGACACAGCCCTGCCAGCGGCACCTGCAGGACACAGGGCAATAGGAATCCAGGAGGCGGGACAGGAAGGTGGGCTCCGAGCCCCCTGGAGGAAGGGGGATGAAGACACGGGCCAGGCAGGGAGAGTCCAGAGGAGAATGGATGGGGCCTCGGGCCAGGCAGGGAAGAGGCCTCTTTTGGGAAGAGGTCCACGGGAGGCCAGACTGTCCAGACTCGGTCAGGAAGGATGGTACAGGGCCTGGTGAGGAGGACACTGAATTTCCGGAGAGCAGTGGGAAGCCATTGGAGGGTTTTCAGCGAAGGGCAGGAGGCAACATGTGTTTCTAAATGACCTCTCTGGCCACTGCACAGAGGAAGGCCCGGAGTGACCCAGCAGAACTAATCAGGGGCCATCAGCCAGAGGTCTGGACCAGGCTAGGGACCAGGGAGGTGGAGAAAAGCAGGATGTAGGACTGAATGCCATGGACCAAATGGAAGGAAAGAGAGGGATCAAGGAATGCTCCCCAGTCTCCTGGCTTGGGGGTAGGAAGGACTTAAGAGTTCTGTTGAGGACAGGTTAAGTGACACCCAAGTGAAAACACTAGGTAGCCTCAGGTGTGTCTGGTCACTCCCTCTCAGGGCCCACGGACAACATGCCTCCTCCTCCTGTAGGTGCTGGTCATCCAGCTCCCCCCACACCAGCCACGTGAAGTGCCCTGCTCTTGACCTACCCCGTCCCACCAATGCCACGCTCCTCTGGAAGCAGCATGTGGACTTCCCTCTCCGTCCTCCAGCCCTGCCTTACAGCACAGGCTTCACGACAACGGGGTGCTGCCTGCACTCACGACGGTGCCTGGCACACACCGAGGGCTCAGTCAGCAGTTGTTAACTAAATACTTGGGGCCAAATCTAAAGCTCAAAGAGAGCTATGGGTTAAAGACACAAATTTGGGGAACTTGGGAACCACGGCTGGAAAATTATTTTATTTTTCTAATGGTACCTACGAAAAAATTCCCATTCGGCTGACCAAAGTTTCAATGCAAATTATGTTACCTTAAAAAGGGTTTCCAAACTGACCTGATGGACATCTGGGCTTCTGTTCCCTCTGCTAAGTATAATACACACTTCTAGTAGAACCTCACTACATTAAAAAGGTTTGTTTGTACAACACAGGCAATATAGCCAATATTTTATAATAACTATAAATGGAGTATAACCCTTAAAAATTTTGAATAACTATGTTGTACACCTGAAACTTATCTATAATACTGTACATCAAATATACCTCAATGAAATAAATAAATAAGGTTGTTTTAATTCTTAAGATCTCATTTAATGGCTAAAGACTGAATTTTTGTAGAAAGCACCTCACCTTACAAAAATATTAAATCTTAACAGTCATACATCACTGGAAATCAAGAAAAGAACATCTCTGAAGAACTTCTACACCAGAGTTTCTCAGCCCTGGCACTACTGATAATTCTTTGCTGCAGGAGACATCCCGGGCACCGTAGGACGTCCATGGGCCCCTACCCTGTACTCACTAGATACCAGTAGCACTCCCCAACCACCCCCAGAAAATTTCCAGACACTGCCAAGTGTCCCCTGGGGGACAAAACTGCCATCCCCCTCCCCCAGTTGAGAATGACTACCCTAGCCCAAATTGTCTTTTCATGTTATTGACATAACCAAGGAAACAGGGATAAAATTCTATTAAGTTTGAACTGCTCACTTAAAAACTGACCCAAATTACATCCTCTAGGGAAACTGAAAGCAAAACAGATGCTTACACACACACACACACACACACACACACACACACACACACACACACAGAGGTGAGGTTTTGAACCATGACATCAAGAAATGCTGACATTTCCTTTGGAGAGTCTGAATCTAAATGCAAGAATATTTGGAAGGGCTGCTCATGCTCCAGGTGAGGGAACTCATCATCAAGCCTCTCTTTTTCTACAGGATGAAGATTCCCCCTGTGTCAGCCAAGGCCCTTTGAGGCACACATGAGAACATGGGCTTGTGGAGCTGTTCTCACACATGTACAACTGGGCGGAAGCACGGAGGCGGCTGAATGCAGGCAGCTCCCTGGCACCTCTTCGGCCCTCCCTGCTCATCAGCCAGGAGCAGCCAGCAGACGACTAGGCAGCACTGGCTCCAGGCCCCCGCGCATCGCATCCCCGAGGAGGGCTGTCTGCAGCCCAGGGGTGAGTCCCTCCTCAAGGGGCTTCCAGCACCCCGGAATCCATGGACCAGCGGCAGTGACAGTCTCACGTGGGCTTTCTCTCTACCTGTCATTGCTTTTACGCTCACTGCTCTCTATAAAAAAGTTAATAAGTCTTACACACTTTAAATCACTGGAGACATTGTAGTATCAGATTCCCACATCAGTTCACCACAGAGTTTTGAGGTTTTAACTTTTTCCTCCCATCTTAAAAGAGCATTCACACACACAGCAAGCACCCAGTGAGTCTCTCAACCTTCCAAATGAACCCCGGGTGTGACTGGTGATGGTGGTACCTAGCTCAAAGTTTTTAATAAGCTCAAAAGTGGTTGCCAATTACCTAAATTATCTAAATCAAAAGGCACCAAATACACATGGAGAACAAATAGTCCCTTAAGGGCCAAAAGAAAAGAAAACTGAAGATAAGTAGTTAAGGGATTAAAGATGTGTCAATCTCAACACAGACTCTGCTCTGCCCAAGGAAGGTCAAAATCTCTCCTCGTGCCTCTCAAAGTGCAGAGGTATGTAAGGGGGCCTTGGGAACACTGGCACATTTTCTTGTCCCAGAGGGTCAGTTTTGATACACAGGAGGATTTTTTAGTGGTCTGTAACATTAGAACACATATTATATAGGAAAATGCGAAATTCACATGAATTTCAGATGAAACAGACCATGAAAACTCCACGTGGAGAACAGGCTGCTCTAGAATGCTGCACCTCGGCCCTCTTGTGACGCGTGGTACGTGTCGCAGGTCCACTCTTCTGTCACTGAGGGGCCTCATGGTGCAGATTCTGGGGCACGCTGTTACTCATCATCCACCACCGTGCACCGAAAACAGCCCAAGTGTTTTCCTAGCCTGGGTCAGTCATGGATCAAAGGAATCCCGATGAACACGCCAGAGAACCCAAGGTTCTAAATCTCCAGAGAGAAAAATCAGTAAAATGGGGAGGGGGAGCTGTTTATAAAGGCACATAAGTTAACATACTGTTTCTCTGAATGTTTAGCCAATTGTTTTAGCCAATTTCATAGGGTCACCTCCTCCAAGTCAAGAATTATATTTGGGGCTTCCCTGGTGGCGCAGTGGTGAAGAATCCGCCTGCCAGTGCAGGAGACACGGGTTCGAGCCCTGGTCCATGAAGATCCCACATGTTGCGCAGCAACTAGCCTGCACTCTAGAGCCCGTGAGCCACAACTACTGAGACCGCGTGCTACAACTACTGAAGCCCATGCACCTAGAGGCCATACTCCGCAACAAGAGAAGCAACAGCAATGAGAAGCCCGCGCACCGCAACGAAGAGTAGCCCACGCTCGCAGCAACTAGAGAAGCCCGCGCGCAGCAACAAAGACCCAACGCAGCCAAAAATAAATAAATTAATTTAATTAATTTTTTTAAAAAAAGGATTATATTTGTGCATGTTTCTGTGGTACATGCAGTGGTCATCAGACA
Source organism: Balaenoptera ricei (assembly GCF_028023285.1). Taxonomy (NCBI): domain Eukaryota; kingdom Metazoa; phylum Chordata; class Mammalia; order Artiodactyla; family Balaenopteridae; genus Balaenoptera; species Balaenoptera ricei. The sequence continues at coordinate 185,623,410 of NC_082640.1, read as the reverse complement.
CTTCCCAAATGACAGGACAGGCTGAGAGAGATGGAGGCCAGCCAGCTCCAGGGTTCAGGCCCTTCACCACCACAGGGCCCGGCCCCAGGGGTCTCCCCAGGCACACAACACCTGCGGGAGACTCCATTAGTCAGAAGCGCACGGGTTTCTCGTGCCCAACAAGAATCCCCCTCCTCTAGAAAGGCTGCCTTCTGACACACCTTCTCCTCTTGGCTTGAAATGTTATTAAATAGGTGCTTTAAAAAAAAAACTTCCATGTTTTCTATCTCCAGGACTAATTCCTAAGCTTTCTGCCAGCAGGGACCACGTTATATGCAGGTTTTTACTCTGCTGTGATATCTAGCCCAGATACATGCACAGAGTAAGCGATGGATACCCAGCCGCAGATTCAATTCACTTCTGATTTGTAGAAGATATTGAATTATCTGAAGAATAAAGTCTGGCATACCAAATGTAAAGGTGCTGGGAAAACAAAGGAACCAAATGGGGGAAAGTATAAACCCATAAACGGCAGAATTACAAGAGCATTAATAGCTGTATCTGTTGGATGCCTGCTAACTGCCAGGAGTTTTATATACATACTCACATATTAATATGATATATACTGACTCCCTATAACCACCTGTAAGCTGAGTCCCTGCAGCTGCACGATCCCTTACCCCAACCAAAGCTAGATGTGTTTCAGAGTTCAGAACTGTTCGGATTTTAGAAAGGAAATATTGCATATATTATATATTACATAACACTCCTAGTGAAGTCTGGGACAGCAGCCATAAGAAAACACATTAACTAATAGTCTGCAGTGAAATACAGGAATATTCATACCAAGTGGAATAAAGATTATGAAAAGCATCAAAACAGTTCAGGCCAGGTTTTGGCACCAAACCTATGACAAAACCATTCCATTTTCAGAGGCTCTGTGGCTTCAGAATTGTGACTGAGAAACTAGGCGCCCGCATTATCGTCCTCGCTGTATGTGCAGGGGCCCGACGCTCAGGAAGGTCAAGTGACTTGCTCAAGTGCACTCTCTGCACCAAAGCCTGTCCATCACCTGAACACCCTGCGGAGAAGCACCCTGGGACTCAGCAGGTGTGAGGAGGGCCTGTGCTCCTGCATTTCTAAGGACAGGAATCATCCTTTGGGGAGAGAGAAGCGTGCTCCTTCTCCTAAACCACAGGCTCTCAGCCCTGCTGAGGGCACATCAGCATGACATCCAGGAAATCTGATTTCTGGAGTCTTAACTGACTGAAATAGTCTGAAGTGAGGCCCCCAGCTTTTGTGGCTCTTTCTAATAATTCTAATGTACAGCTGGGATTCAGAGTCACTGACATGAAACCATTAAGCGAAAAGAAGAGAAAGCGCTAACAGGAGAAGCCTCTGAGAAGGCCGCCTGCAGCTCAGTCAGGAGTTCCACTTCAGAGTGCCCACAGTCCGTCAGAGGGGCCCAAGAGGCTTCCAGTGACAACCAGGAAATGTTACTAAATTCCTCAACCACGCCAGGCTCTGTGGGTCACAAGCATTCTTCCCTCCTTTGAAACCAATGAAATCCGACACATACTACACTAAAGGCTGAGTCCTATGGGGCAACCACACATCAATTCAGAATCAAGAAGTACTGCTGCCCGCCTGCCGGCAGGAACAGTTGGCAGAAGAGGATGAGAAAAGAAGCTGTCACACTTAGGCTGCCGCTACACTATGGGTATGAACTCGTGAACCGAGCGCACACACCAGTCAAACAGTGGACTTTAAATTACGTTCACGAACCCTCAGACTGAAAGGGACATCAGTGGTCCTGCAGCCTGCTTCTCCCACGGACAGGTGTCTGCCAGCTTCTTCTGAACGCACCCGTCACGAGGAGGACCCTGAACAGCGTTCCACGACGCTAGTCTGCCCCCTAAAGCCGCCTCAGACCGCACTCCACTTCCCAAATGCCAAGTTAGCCGTCGTCTTCCACACCCAGGCTTGGGGCACTTCCGGTGTAGCATGTACATATGCCAGCCCGCGCACCACCCTCACGTCAGGTCTCTTGAGAGGCTCATTTGGTAAAAGTCCTCGTGAAACTAAACAAGACTCCTATTCTGGTCCAAGTATTAGCTTACTAACTTACTGACTCATCCTGTAATTTGCCCCCTTTTATTTTTGTTCTACTGCTTTTCAGGCCATACAGAGAGCATCAGGGATGCCTCCTCAGTTTCAAAGAGGGGCGGCCATCACCCACGTTTCAACAGGTCAGGCGGCAGCTGCCCAGTGCCTTGGGGGCACAGCCCCCCTCCAGCAGAGGTGGGACCTCCACGCTAGTGAGTCCAGAAGGCAGAGCATCCAACCAAAGAGGATTATTCTCAAGTCTTAAGATCGAATGGAATTTGCCTTGCTACACTTGGACATGCTTGGGGCCTGTCACACTTCCTTCTTTCCTATTCCTCTCTTTTCAAAGGGGAATATCTATCCTATGCCTGTCCCAACATTATACGTTGGAAGCACATAACCTACTTGGTTTCACAGGTTCACAGGTGGAGAGGAATTCTGCCTCAAGATGGATCACACTGCCAGTCTCACTCACATGTTATTTAGATGATATGTAGATAAGACCTTGGACTTTACTTCAGAGGTGATACTGTAGTTAAGATTTTTGTGGCTGCTGGAATGGAATGAATGTATTTTGCATGTGAGAAGGACATGAACTATGGGGTCATGTCCCTATAACTGAATTGTGCCCCCTCAAAATTCATATGTTGCAACTCTTAACTCCTAATGTGATAGTATTTGGAGATGGGCCTTTGGGAAATAATTAGGGGCCTAATAAGAGAAGAAACCAGAGGGACTTCCCTGGTGGCACAGTGGTTAAGAATTCACCTGCCAATGCAGGGGACATGGGTTCAAGTCCTGGTCTGGGAAGATCCCACATGCCATGGAGCAACTAAGCCTGTGCACCACAACTACTGAGCCTGCGCTCTAGAGCCTGCGAGCCACAACTACTGAAGCCCACACACCTAGAGCCCGTCCTCTGCAATAAGAGAAGCCACCACAATGAGAAGCCCGCACACCACAATGAAGAGTAGCCCCTGCTCGCTGCAACTAGAGAAAGCACACGTGCAGCAACGAACACCCAACTCAGCCAAAAATAAATAAATAAATAAAGTTTATTAAAAAAAAAGGGGGGGGGGGCAGAAACCAGAGAGCTTGCTTCCTGTCTCTCTCTCCCTCTACCATGTGAGGACACAGTGAAAAGGTGACAACCTACAAGCCAGGAACAAAATCTTCAACTGGAAACTGAACTGCTTGGCACCTTAACCTTGGACCTTCAGCCTCCAGAACTGTGAGAAATAAGTTCCTGCTGCTTAAGCCACACAATCTATGATATTTTGTTAGGACAGCCTGAGCTGATACATGCCTCTTTCATAAAGCGTAACGTTCCAGGTTGAAATAAGCAGTCTGAGTGTCTAGAGAACACAGAGTGTATCTCAGTATTTATACACACACACGTACACATATACACACTTACACACACACACACCCCTAGCATGTAACAGCATGACTGGCATCCATGAAGTGCTTTATAAAGGTTTGCTGACTCCAGAGAGTAGGCAGAGAGGGAACCTACCTCAAAACAATAAAGGCCATATATGACAAACCCACAGCTACCACTATACACAATGGTGAAAAGCTGAAAGCATTTCTTCTAAGATCAGGAACAAGACAAGGATGCCCACTCTCACCAGTTTTATTTAACATAGTTTTGGAAGTCCTAGCCACAGCAATCAGAGATGAAAAAGAAATAAAAGGAATCCAAATTGGAAAAGAAGAAGTAAAACTGTCACTGTTTGCAAATGACATGATACTATACATAGAAAATCGTAAAGACACCACCAAAAAAACACTAGAGCTCATGAATGAATTTAGTAAAGTTGCAGGACACAAAATGAACATACAGAAATCTGTTGCATTTCTATACATTAACAATGAAAGATCAGAAAGAGAAAGGAAACAACCCCATTTACCATCGCATCAAAAAGAATAGAATACCTAGAAATAAACCTACCTAAGGAGGCGAAAGACCTTTACTCTGAAAACTATAAGATATTGATGAAGAAACTTGAAGATGACACAACAGATGGAAAGATATATCGTGTTCTTGGATTGGAAGAATCAATATTGATAAAATGACTGTACCACCCAAGGCAATCTATGGATTCAATGCAATCTCTATCAAATTACCAATGGCGTTTTTCACAGAACTAGAACAAAAGATTTTCTTTTAATTTGTATGGAAACACGAAAGACCCCGAATAGCCAAAGCAATCATGAGAAAGAGAAATGGAACTGGAGGAACCAGGCTCCCTGACTTCAGACTATACTACAAAGCTACAATAATCAAAACAGTATCCTACTGGCACAAAAAGAGATCTATAGATCAACTGAACAGGATATAAAGCCCAGAAATAAACCTATGCACCTATGGTCAATTAATCTACAGCAAAGGAGGCAAGGATATACAATGGAAAAAAGAGAGTCTCTTCAATAAGGGGTGCTGGGAAGACTGGACAGCTACGTGTAAAAGAATGAAATTAGAACACTTCCTAACACCACACACAAAAATAAACTCAAAATGGATTAAAGACCTAAATGTAAGACCAGATACTATAAAACTCCTATAGGAAAACATACGTAGAACACTCTGACATAAATCACAGCAATATCTTTTTAGATCTGTCTCCTAGAGTAATGGAAATAAAAACAAAAAGTGGTACCTAATTAAACTTAAAAGCTTTTTCACAGCAAAGGAAACCATAAACAAAATGAAAAGACAACCTACAGAATGGGAGAAAATATTTGCAAACAATGTGACCGACAATAGATTAATTTCCAAAATATACAAACAGCTCATACAGCTCAGTATCAAAAAAACAAACAACTCAATCAAAAAATGGGCAGATGACCTAGACATTTCTCCAAAGAAGACATACAGATGGCCAACAGGCATGAGAAAAAATGCTCAGCATTGCTAATTGAGAAATGAAAATCAAAACTACAATGAGGGGCTTCCCTGGTGGCGCAGTGGTTGAGAATCTGCCTGCCAATGCAGGGGACACGGGTTCGAGCCCTGGTCTGGGAAGATCCCACATGCCGCGGAGCAACTGGACCCGTGAGCCACAATTACTGAGCCTGCGCGTCTGGAGCCTGTGCTCTGCAACAATAGAGGCCACGACAGTGAGAGGCCCGCGCACCGCGATGAAGAGTGGCCCCCACTTGCCACAACTAGAGAAAGCCCTCGCACAGAAACGAAGACCCAACACGGCCATAAATAAATAAATAAATAAATAAAATTAAAAAAAAAAAAAAAAAAAACTACAATGAGGTACCACCTCACATGAGTCAGAATGGCCATCATCAAAAAGTCTACAAATAATAAATGCTGGAGAGGGTGTGGAGTAAAAGGAACCCTTCTGCACTGTTGGTGGGAATGTAAATTGGTGCAGCCACTATGGAGAACAGTATGGAGGGTTCTTAAAAAATTAAAAATAGAGTTGCCATATGATCCTGCAATCCCATTCCTGGGCATATATCCAGAGAAAACCATAATTCGAAAAGATACATGCGGGACTTCCCTGGTGGTCCAGTGGTTAAGAATCTGCCTTCCAATGCAGAGTAGGTGGGTTCAATCCCTGCTCGGAGAGCTAAGATCCCACATGCTGTGGGGCAACTAAGCCTGCGCACCACAACTACTGAGCCTGCGTGCCACAACTAGAAAGGCTGCATGCTGCAACTACAGAGCCCATGCACTGCGGAGCCTGCGTGCCACAACTAGAAAGAAGCCTGTGTGCTGCAACAAAGAGCCTGCCCACTGCAACGAGAGATCCTGCATGCCACAGCTAAGACCCAACACAGCCTAAATAAATAAATAAATAAATGAAAAGATACATGCACCGCAATATTTGTAGCAGCACTATTTACAACAGCCAAGACATGGAAGCAACCTAAATGTCCATCAACAGATGAATGGATAAAGAAGATGTGCCATATATATATATATATATATATATACACACACACACACACACACACACACACACACACACACATACATACACACAATGGAATACTACTCAGCCATAAAAAAGAATGAAATAGTGCCATTTGCAGCAACATGGATGGACCTAGAGATTATCATACTAAGTGAAGTAAGCAAGACAGAGAAAGATAAATATATGATATCGTTTATCTGTGGAATCTAAAAAAAAAAAAAGATACAAATGAACTTATTTACAAAACAGAAACAGACCCACAGACATAGAAAACAAACTTATGGTTACCAAAGGGAAAAGGAGGAGGGAGGGATAAATTAGGAGGTTGGGATTGACACATACACACTACTATATATAAAATAGATAGGACTTCCCTGGGGGCACAATGGTTAAGAATCCGCCTGCCAATGCAGGAGACATGGCGTCCATCCCTGGCCTGGGAAGATCCCACATGCCACGGAGCAACTTAGCCTGTGTGCCACAACTACTGAGCCTGCACTCTAGAGCCCGTGAGCCACAACTACTGAGCCCGTGTGCCACAACTACTGAAGCCCGAGCACCTAGAGCCCATGCTCCGCAACAAGGGTAGCCCCTGCTCGCCGCAACTAGAGAAAGCCCACGCATAGCAACAAAGACCCAATGCAGCCAAAAATTAATTAATTAACTAATTAATTTAAAAAATAAATTAAAAAACCAACAAGAACCTACTGTATAGCACAGGGGACTATACTCAATATTTTGTAATAACCTATAAGGGAAAAATATACATATGTATATATAAATAACTGAATCACTGTGCTATACACCTGAAACTAACATGACGTAAATCAACTATACTTCAATATATTTTTTTAAAAAAAGTTTGCTGAACTAAACAAAATTTGGTCAGTGTTCATTTAAATGTTGTTTTTCCTTATACACTTCACACGCGTGCACACACACACACACACACAACTGAGCACTAAACTCAGCCAGGCACCCAGTAGATAAACGTGCTGGAAGGGTGAATGTTTGCTGGACATATCCTCTACTTTCTCTTCCCTGGGCTAAAAAATGCATGTTCCTTTAGCCTTAAATACCATATTTCATTTTTCTGGTGAATTCATTTTTTAATGCTTACTATTTTATTTTCACAACAACCACGACACTACTATTCCCATCTACCATGAAAGGAGACAGAGGTTTCAAAGGTTAAATAAGTTGCCGGAGGCCGCAAAGACTGGTGGGTCTAGCTCGCTGGTCCCTATGCCTACTTGAATCTTGTCCCGCCACGTCAGGGCTTCTACTGGCGGGAGGCCGCTATCCCCCCACCTCCACCAATCCAGCCCCTGACTCGCCAACAGTGGTCTCCATGTAATTTAGAAACTTTTACGTCTGCAGTGTTATACTTAGAAGAATACAATGTCAAAGCTTTAAGAGCCCTTATCTTTCATTGTGAGTGCCACTGCCCTCCTGACCCCCATCCTCCCTGCCTTGGTTACCAGCCTTCCCCGTCCTCAAGTCTCATTACCCTTCTTTAGCCCCTGTGCTAGTCACCCCTGGGCCACAGTCACCACATTCTGGTAGAGAAAATCCTGAAGGTGATAGTGAATGAAAAAGGTAAGTAGTATCAAAAGAAGCATCCCCCAAAACCTGCAGAGAGTAATTACTTTCTCCCTGATGAAATGGCAAAGGCCAGCAAATTTTTGGAATTCATAGAAAGGACAGAATAAGAAATGGGCACCCCATACCAAAAAAAAAAAAAATTATGTGTGGGTGCGTGTGTGTGTGTATACACATAAAGTTTCACGTAAAACTTTACTATGAGACCTCAGACCATCTAGACCAGAGGTTCTTACAACAGGCACGAAGGGAGAGGGTCCAGGAGCTCCCAGGACTCCCTGAAATTCCATGCATCAGTCAGTCACTCCAGCATATCAACCATGTAAAGTGGCTGACTCTCTTCATTCACACCTACTTCGGACAGAAGGTTAGATGCCCAGGGGTGATGGGTATCTGGGAACAAAGGCAAGTCACGCTTGGGAAACACAGAGATGGGCAGCACCGTGTGAGTGGGGCTCTCTGCGCAGGGCGCAAGCAAAGGGCGCACATGGGACATAGCTCCGCCCCCTCCACCATATTAATCCCGATACCTGGTGGCTCCACTGGAACAAAGATGCAGATTCCTTGTTCATTATTTAATTCCACACCCTCAGTCCCCTCTGACCTCATCACATTTGCTCCCACTCAAATAGTGTTGCAACAATCCGCTGAGATAGGCAGAGAAGGCAGATTTACAGAAAATGAGATTTCCAGTTGAACCAGTGCATACACACGTCTGCACATGCTGTCAAATTATCCCACCCTTTTATACACAAACAGCTCCAACTTTATTGTATTACATCTGTAGGGGATTTACTAGAATGATCTAGGGTGAAAAAAGGAAATTTAGGATATATAAGCTTACTAATATATTCTCAATGAAACTTTAAGAACAGAGAGAATTACAATACTCTTCAAAATGAAAGTGAAGTTTTCAAATAATTTTTTAAATGAACTAATAGGAAGGGAAAATTTATGGACTCAAAGTTACACTTGAAAAACTCCTGGCAAATAGATGATCAAGGATGCCTGCCTGATTAAATAAAGCACACATTTTATACAGGCAATTACCATTTTATGAATGGGTATATTCCAAAAGTTTATTCATGAATTCTTGGTTCAGAATACAGAATGCACTTTCTCACAGAAAATGGGTAACACACAACAGTTGGGGATTCCATTTTAGCCCACAACAGCTTCTCTTAAAAAGTATATACAATATGTATATTGCTGACAGCACTGCGGAATCTAACCACCATACATGTAGTGGATTAAAGACAGTCACAGATTCCTTGACACTCCTCTTAACAAGAGGTAGGCTCTATGTCCCCTCTGCTTAATCTGGGAGTAATCTGTGAGTTCTTCGATTAACAGAACACAGCAAGAGTAATGCTACACTGGGACTTCCCTTGGTGGTGTAGTGGATAAGACTCTGTGCTCCCAATGCAGGGGGCCCGGGTTTGATCCCTGGTCGGGAACTAGATCCCACATGCATGCCACAACTAAGGAGCCTGCCTGCCGCAACTAAGACCCAGCACAACCAAATAAATAAATATTAAAGAAAAAAAAAGAGTAATGCTACACCGATTTGTCAGTCCCACTTCCTCTCCTAGAGCAATCACTCTAGGAGTCTTCAGCTGACATGTAAGAAGTCCAACCACCCGAGCAGAGAGGCCACATGATGACGCCCTGACACTACGTGGAAAGTGAGGAACCACTAAGCCTGGCCTTCCAACCATCCAAGCATGTGAGTATAGCCATTTTGGATCCTCCAGACCAGACCAGAGGCCAGATAAATACCAGTGAGTGCCCTCAGTTAATACCACATACAGCAGAAGAATCACCCAGCTGAGCCCTGCCTGACCAACCCACAGAACCATACTATCTAATAACAAATTACTGTTTTAGGTAACAGATGCTTAGGATGGTTTGTTACTCAGCACTCATTATCTGGAACAATCTGTGGCTTTTTCGGGAAATGACAGAAGCTCCAGCACTGGCATCAGGAATAGAACCCCTTCCTCCATTCTCCACTGGTGGACACAGAGTTATGGTGGTAATGTCAGCCAGGATTTTCCTAGCTATTAGCCATTGGGGCAGCCTCATGTAAGAAAGCAAGGAGGTATGTGGTATGATCATCACTGAAGAGTTGTCCTGTCTGCTTCAAAAACCTCCTAGAATTTTCTATACACTGCTGAGGATAGGTTTCAAAATTCTGAAGAAACACAATGTATAGTCAAAATGCAGTTGGTACCTTGATACCAAAGCCAAACAAAGATACAAGAAAGGAAAACTAAAGACCAATATCCCATATGAACATAGATGCAAAAATTCTCAACAAAATAGCAAACCAAATCCAACAACACATTAAAAGGACTCTGCGCCACGACTAAGTGAGATATAACCCAGGAAAGCAAGGGAGGTTCAACATACAAAAATAAATTAATGAAACACACCACATTAATAGAAGGGGGAAAAAAAACACATGATCATATCAATAGACACACAGAAAGCATCTGACAAAATTCAACAACCTTTCATCACAAAACAATCAGTAAACCAGGAATTTAAGGGAACTTCCTTAACATGACAAAGGTCATTTATTTTTTTAAAGCCATACATAACTTTATAACCACACTGAAAAGTTTTCCCCTAAGATTAGGAACAAGACAAAGATGTCTGCTTTCACCACTGCTATTCAACACTGCAGTAGAAGTCCTAGCCAGAGCAATTAGGCAAGAAAAAGAAATAAAAGGCACCAACATTGGAAAGAAAGAAACATACTATCTTTATTTGCCGATGACATGATTCTATATATAGAAAATCCCAGGGAAAACTAATAGAGGTAATAACTAAATTCAGCAAGATTGCAGGGTATATGATCAACACACAAAAATCAGTTGTGTTTTTAAATACCAGCAATGAACAATTCAAAAAGAAAATTAAGGAAACAATTCCGTTTATAATAGCATCCAAAAGAATAAAATACCGAGGTATAATTTTAACCAAGGAGATAAAAAATTTATATACTGAACCTAAAAAATCTTGCTGAAAGAAATTAAAGGTGTTGGACTTCCCTGGCGGCACAGTGGTTTAGAATCCGTCTGCCAATGCAGGGGACATGGGTTCGAGCCCTGGTCTGGGAAGATCCCACATGCCACAGAGCAACTAAACCCATGTGCCACAACTACTGAGTCTGCGCTCTAGAGCCCGCGAGCCACAACTACTGAGCCTGTGAACCACAACTACTGAAGCCCACGTGCCTAGAGCCCGTGCTCCACAACAAGAGAAGCCACCGCAATGAGAAGCCCGTGCACCACAACGAAGAGTAGCCCCCACTTGCCGCAACTAGAGAAAGCCCACGCGCAGCAATGAAGACCCAACGCAGCCAAAAATTAATTAATTAATTTATTTTTTAAAAAAGAAATTAAAGGTGTAAATAAATAGAAACACATCCCATAGTCATGAATTGGAAGACTTAATACTACGTGGCAATTCCCCAAAGCAGAGTCAATGCAATCCCTGTCAAAATTCCAATGACCTTTTTACAGAAAGAGAAAAACTGATCCTCAAATTAATATGGAGCTACAAGCGGTGCCAAGTAGCCAAAGCAATACTGAAAAAGAAAAATAAAGCTGGAAGACTCACACTTCTCAAACTTACTACATCAAAACTTTCTACAAAGCTACGATAATCAAAACAGTGTGCTACTGGCAGAAGGACAGGCATATAGACCAATGGAATAGAATTGAGAGTCCAGAAATAAATTCAAACACCCACGGCTAATTTATTTCCAACAAAGGTGCCAATACCATCCAACGGGGAAAGAATAGTCTCTTCAACAAATGGTGCTGGGACAAATGAATAACCAAATGCAAAAGAATGAAGTGGGACTCCTACCTCATTCCAAATACAAAAATTAACTCAAAATGGACCAAAGATCTAAATGTAAGAGCTTAAACTATAAAATATAGGGGTAAATCTTCATGACCTTGGGTTTGGCAATGGATTCTCAAGTTTGATACCAAAAGCACAAGGAACAACAACAACAACAAAATTAAAAACTTTTGTGCATCAAAGGACACTATCAAGAATGTGAAAAAACAACCTACAGAATGGGAAAAAATATTTGTCAGTCGTGTATCTATTAAGGGTTTAATACCCAAAATATATAGAGAACTCTTACAACTCAACAACAAAAAGACAAACAACCCAACTAAAACATGGGCAAAGGACTTGAAGGGGCATTGTTCCAAAAAAGATGTACAATGAAACAATGTTCAATATCATTGGTCGGTCGCTAAGGAAATACCAAACGACAATGAGATACCATTTTATATCCACTAAAATAGCTTTAATCAAGACAAAACAAAACAAAATAAATGTTGGCAAAGATGTGCAGAAATTGGAACCCTAGTACATTGCAGGTGGGAACAAGTTAGACACAGAATGACCATATGACCCAGCAATTCCACTCCTAGGTATATCACCCAAGAGAAATGAAAACACTGTGTCTACATACAAACTTGTAAACATTATTCATAATAGCCAAAAGGTAAAAATGATCCAAATGTCCAACAGTGGATGAACGGATAAATAAATTGTGATATATACGAACAATGGAATATTATTCGGCCACAAAAAGGAACAAACTACTGATACACGCTACAACTTGGATGTACCTCAAAAACATTATGCTAAGTGAAAGAAGCTAGACACAAAAGGTCACGGACTGTATGATTCCTTTTATATGATATACTCAGAACAAGCAAATCTATAGCAACAGAATGCAGATTAGAGATTATCAGATTAGAAGAAAGGGGGGATGGGGAATGATTACTTAATTGGGTACATATTTTTTTACAGGGTAATGAAAAAGTTTTGAAACTAGAGCGAGCTGGTGGTTGCACAAAATTATGAATACACTACATACCACTGAACTATACACTTTAAAATAGTTAACTGAACATTATGTGAATTTTGCCTCAATAAAAGAAAATCTGGTTGGACTGTAGTTTATTGATTGATTGAGTCATACGAATGCCTGAGTATCCAACATACTCCAGGCAGTCTCCTGGTAACTGGGTTAAGCTGTTGAAAAAAAATTTTCTGCTATGAATTAAGAAAGCAAGGTTAAGAGACTAGAGAGTGACAGCGTGGGCTATTTTAACTAGGGTGTTCAGGGAAAACCTCCTGGAAGAGGTGACATTTGAACAGAGATTGGAATGAATTTAAGAATATTATTCTGCTAAATAATGGAAAAAATGTACTAAAATGTAATTTTTAATTTATCAAAAATCATCATATGTAAAATTTGCTTTTCTAAAAAAGTGAGGGCCTATCTATAGACATTTATTCCTTTTTTTGCAAATATACGGTGATTTTTAGTTTCCAGATATTTTATTCTTTGTTACAAATAATTTCTTGACAGTCCAATAATGCACTTCTTCTACCCCTACTTGTCATCCAGGGCCAGGCCATACTCCCAAGAGAGCCCATCATTCACTTTGCTAACAAGGCATGTTCTCCCTTTAGGGAATCGCTCAGGAAAGGAAAGAGGGAAAGGAATTACCACTCATGCTATGCTAGGTTCTCACATTCACTCACATTCTCGCTTTCGGTCCTCACAACTACCTTTTCATAGATGAGGAAACTGAGGCTCAGAAAGGATAAAGAACTTACTATCATAGTTAGCTAAAGGGAGGACCAGAATACAAATCAGGTCTGACCTCAGACCCATACTCTTTTCATACATAAATTCGTCTAATCTAAGATGGCCTAAGCACATCTTAAGCCAGACTGTGAAAATACGATGAAGTGACCCTGTCCTTAAGAAGCTCGTCATCTCAACACTAGAGACACACCGAAGATGCACCAGAACATCCCTCAACCTGGAGAAGGCAGGGCAGGCTTCTCCAGAAACTTGAGGCCCTTGCTCTCTCTCCCATGCCACTGCCTTGACCCCAAAAGGTCTAACCGGGTGTAAGAACAAAGAAAATCTATCCTCTATCACTCTAGGAACCTGACCTTGAGGCCTCAGTGTCCAGCTGTGTCCCCTTACTCACAGCCCTCCCTGGAGCAGGTACAGATGGCTATGAAACAAGCCCCCTCACCTCAGTCCAGCCATCACGACCCTTCATGGTTCCGTGTTCAGAACTTTACAGTGGTTCTAGCAGAAGAGCCACGTAAAATCTTCTCCAAAATAGCCAATGACATCATTTCCCTGCTAATTGTGGAGAAGGCTTCATTGCCTTTAACTCGTATTCCCATAAGCAATCCACAGTTATAATTAAATTCCAGATGAATGGGTGGAAAGCTGCCTATGCTGGTTGTAACCAGCTCTCTACAGAGTGACCAGGCCTCCGGGACTTGTTCACCACTAACGAGCTAATATTTGTAAAACCCTGTAAAAATATAATGACTAAATTCTATCATTATTACTAGACTACCGGTTTAAATGTAAATTAAGAGAGAGAAAGGGGAAAGAAAACACATTAGTAAATCAAGTTTGGGACCTTTCCTCAGCAAGAACCACAGGATGAAGAACGCCTTAACTGAACTTATTAAAGGATGTGGAATGTAATGTTGCTGCTCTAAGAAAATAACTCAAAACAGAGAAGGAATGGAGTCCCACCTGGAAAAGTAAGTCGATACAGGCAAAACAGATGTTGGAGGAAAGGAAAGGCCGCATGAAAAATATATGCTGGAAAAATACACAGTGTCTTTTAAAAAGCACTACATAGCAGCAAAACTAAAACATCTAGAATCTGAAAGCAAAACTAAAAAGTCTAGAATAAGAACAAAATCTAAAACCGGATTGTAATTCAGCTTAAACTGACCACAGAGCACAGTGATGAAAACACGAACTCTGTAAAAGAGTCCAACAGGCTCGATGCTCTTCCTTTTCCTCATCTGTAAAATGGGGATGATTCTCCCCTCAAAAGTTAGGCTGGCACAAAGGCGGCACCCAAAGGCAGCCAGGCTGTTCCCTTCTCCTGAGCCCTGTCCCCTGAACGGCAGCCACAGGCAGCCTCTGCAGGACCACGGGCAGCCTCTGCAGGCCCACAGGCCCTCTGACGTGCTCCTTCCTTCTGCTCACATGCACCCTCCCTTGGAAAACACCTCCGCGCTCCCACAGCGCCTCTGTCCTACCATCATGGCACCCACCACACTGTGCTGTAACCAAATGGTTCTTCTGGCTTACTCATCTCACAGAAGCTCCTTGAGGATAGTGATCATACAGCATCTTACTTTACTTTTTAGCTTTGGCAACTGGCATAGCTCCTGGGTAAGTTCTCAAAAAAAATGCGTGTTGATTAAATAATTTTCAATTATCCCAAGTTGGAATTAGAGGCCAAGCAGCTTCCCTGGGGCCAATCTTGGAAATATGAAGGCTGC
This sequence comes from Balaenoptera ricei, assembly GCF_028023285.1. Classification (NCBI taxonomy): domain Eukaryota; kingdom Metazoa; phylum Chordata; class Mammalia; order Artiodactyla; family Balaenopteridae; genus Balaenoptera; species Balaenoptera ricei. The sequence goes on along the minus strand of NC_082640.1, from coordinate 185,608,408 downwards.
AAGGGGGAAAAAAAAAACCCCAAAAAAACACTACTCTGGGCGAATAGTCCCTGCTTTGCCAGATAATGATCTGACTTGGGAGAGTTACTTACACAAACACTCTGAGCCTCAGCTGCCTCCCATATAAAATGAGGGAACTCAACTAGAAAATCTCTACAGTCCCCACCGAGATCTGACACGTTATGTTTATATTCTAAGATCTTAACGCTCTTACTCCATTACATCTCAGCCCTCTATTACTACGAAAATTGACATCAGTAGAAGGCTTTCTTGTCCATTTCATTCATAAGAAGCAAGTCTGTGCATGGTGCTATTCATCCCATTTTACAGATGGATAAACCAACTCAGAGAGGCCCAGCAGCCTGCCCAGGGTTGTTCTGCTGGTGTGTACAGAGCGCAGGACTGGGATTCAGATCTTTAAAGCTGGTGCCTTCCACCATGCCCACACTTCTCAAGTGAGGGGGCGGACAGCCCCAAGGACACATGGTAGGAATGCCAGGGGACCCCTCACAGATCCTAGGGAAGCCAAGGACGAACACAATGCATCTTTTGGAGAATCGAATGCACTCAAAAACTGGGGGGGACATATTACTGAGTACAATGTAAAAGTCCTATTCAATTTTAAGATAAAACTTTAATGGGCTTAGACTCCTATCAAGGGTTTGACACATACTGTACTAAAACCATGCCATGCCCTTTCTCACACAGAAAAGCCTTCTGAAACCAAAACACTTAATTTACCCTATAATAACATTTCAAACATCAGGCTATGCACCCAGGAAAGTTAAAATGTCAAATGAAGCCTCCCATCTTACAAGCCCCCTAACGCAACAAACCACGGAGCTAAGCACCATCAGAACAGGGCATGGGGGGTGGGGGGAGCGGAGGCACAGTCAAGGGAGGGCAGCTCCAGGGCACACCCACCTGCAGACACATATGCCAAACCACATGGAGTCACTGTGCGGGCATCTGTCACACCCCTCTTCCTTCCCACACTTGCAGATTCTGAACACAAACACTGATGGAGGGTCAGTCCACCATGTGCCAGGCCCTGGCGGGGGAGTGGGGGCCTGACCAGCACCTCATCACCTCAAGTGTATGCAGGCCTCCTATTGGACATTAACCTTCCAGGGTACGAAGTTAGTCTCTGAAAACCTTCACTATAATTATGACTCCCGGAAACTAATGTTTTAGTATTTTGATGCTACTGTTGTCCTAAAGGTGACATTATCCCAATCAGTTAGTCAATTTAGCTTTTCTCTCCACTTAAAGAAATGAAGTTTCCAACAAATATGCTTTTGGGTTTTGCCATAGAATCAGTGTTTTAATTGGAAAGGAAATCAGGATATCAGAACAGCAGGCATGATATCTTTCTTGGTAGAATGGCCTCATAAAAGTTACCAAATAACCTCCATTAAAAAAACACGGAGTTGGGAATTCCCTGGCGGTCCAGTGGTTAGGGCTCTGCGCTTTCACTGTCTAGGGCCCAGGGTTCAATCCCTGGTCAGGGAACTAAGATCCCACAAGCCTCGCTCGTCAAGGCCAAAAAAAAACATGGTCAAAAACCAGCATGGAGCAAACACTAGGAAAAAGTAAACCATGAAATGAAATTACAGGGCACTTTTTTAGTTCTTGCGAATGAAAGAGATTTAGGTCATTTCAGCATGACACAGCAGCAGATTTGGGGGGAAGGGGCTTTCTAACATTTACACCCCTCCCCTCGCCACCACCTTTTGAGACTTTCTACCTACAAGGAGAAACCTCAGGGACAGCAAAGTGCTGCCGCCCAGGTTGGGGCCCACTGCTCTGTTCCCCACCGCAGACCAGGCCCATCGTGGGGCAGACCGCCCGACCCGCTTGAGCTCCCGGTCACAAAGGGCCTGGCAGGCGCCAGAGGACAGCACAGGAAACATCACAACCGGAAACCCACTGACCAGTCGCAGCACCAGGACTGTATCTACTGGCAAGAAGCAACAGGACTGCACACCGTCAGGTGCCACGCTACCACAACAAAGCCAGGAGGGGAGAAATCCTCTTCTTGCCATTCTCAGGGCCCTGCAAGAGGCCCCGGGTGGGCCCATGGCACCTGCCTTCCCGACACTGGGTCTCAACGCCCACTTCCCAGAAGCCTTCCCTGGCGACCCCCGCCAGCCAGGAGCTGTCCTTCCCTTTTCTGAACCTCCATCATACTTCCAGTCCTCTGCACAATCCACTAATTCACTTCAGCCTACACTGTATGACTTTTCTAGCTTCTTCCTAGTGGGTCTTCACTCTCTAGCTGCGCAGCCAGCTCCCTGAGGGCAGGGTGGTGAAATCTTCATTTTTCCTCACCCTCCCTGGCACAGGCTTCAGTCCTGGTGCTACCTCAGTCAAATACCCACTGGTTTCTGGCATCTCCTTCACCATGCACAGGGGCCAAGATGCCCCGGACTTCTGCAGACCATGCCCTCAAAGGCAGGTGCGGTATCTCCCTCAACTTAGCACGGTAACTAGAACATTATGGGAACTCAAGGCACATTCAACATCAAATTAAATGAGAAAAAGACTCCCAAATCCCAGTTAACGATCTACTTATCTCGAAGAATACAGAATTCAGCAAGAGATTCCCACCTGATTTCCGGAGTTGACAAAAACCAACACAGTCACCTGCATTTATGACATCTCACCACCTGCCAGCCTCACCCCAGTGAGTCTGCACAGGCAGACAAGCAATTCTGGCCCCCAAAAGGTTTTGATGCTTAATGATAAAAATCTCACCCTCTCCTTCCTAGACTGGTCAGTCCCCCACCCCTCACTATGTGTAGAATAGTGCTGTGCAGACCACAGTTAGTAAAGGCCCTCCAAAATGAGAAAGTCATTTTGTATTTTTTAGTTAATTATGAATAATAGATATTACACAAGCACATATGATGTTTTCTGTTTAAAATTGCATTGTCTTCTACCTCCATGAGCTCCTTTGGACCCAAAGCCTGCTGCTATGGCACAAGATGCCCCATCCCCATTCACCTCTCTCTACTGCCCTCCTGCCCGCAGGCATCCGGCCCTCTCTCACACTGGCTTCGTTCCTTCTGCCCAGAACTAGTCTAAGCATCATCTCCACATTTAGGCCTCGGCTGCCTCTCCCTGGTCGTCTTCCAAATCCACTGGCCTCACCTCCTTCTTTCTCACTTTGTAGCTCTCTTCCCAGTTTCTCTCTGTATCTGAAGTCAATATTATGACTCTCCTCCCCCAGCAAAAAATAATAATAATTTTTCTTCCTCTATAAACACTTGTAAAGAAGCATGTAGGGAGGGTCCTGATTCCATGGAACTGATGCAGAGGCCTTGGCCATAAGAGGTCTCCTCTGCTAAGTTAATAGTTCTTAAATTGACCATTACAAGGAAACTCAGCTATTGCATAACATTTAATAGGTTAGATCACTTGCTGTTTGGAGAGTCTTGCTCTACAAAGATGAGAAAATAGAGATGGGCAAATTTAACGCAATTTCCTTTGTTTGCTTGCGCTAGCCTAGACTTGCAACACCACAGTGACAGTTTTTCTTGAAGTACAGCTTTAACATCATAAAAAGGACTTTAAGAGACTGATAAATCATTCTCATCCTTCAGCTTATTAGCACATCTATCCTGACACCGCCCACCCCACCCCCCACCCCCCAAGGCCCTTCTTGCTTTGCACAGTGAACAATTAAAGGGATTCTAGCAGGGCTGTTTACAGAATCAAAATCCCAAACACAGGGGAAAACAGCAAGCAGCAGCTCAGATGTTTCAGTTAAACGAAGGACTCTCTTCAAGGCACGAACAAGAGTAGGAATATTTTGATAGTATTAACAGAAACAACTGGCCGCTGCTATTGCCTGTTTCCAGTGGAATGTCTTTACACCCTTCTTTACAAGGAGTGAGGCCATCTTATTAATTCCAAAATTAATGGATAGCATCCAAGGAAAATAATTGGTCTTCTTCCCCTCACAGAAAAATTCACATGAACGTCTTAAAAAAAAAAAAAAAAAAGCTGGAATTCTCCCTGCCAGCTCTCTGCTTTCCCGGCTTCTGCACTGTGACAGCTGGAACAGATGGCGTCTGGGTGAGACACCTTACATCTTAAACCTCATCCCTGATAAGGTCTGATTTTAACTAGTGATGTGGGAATCCCAGGTCTGTCAGGGTTTCTGTCCTGAGCACCTACTCACCGGATTTCCAATCTCATGTATTTTACAGTTTTCACACTGATAAGGCTTATTTTTGTTTTGGCCAAAGAATTTTTCACCTTGGACTAATTCTCAGTATACATATTGTCACCACACGGTGAAAACACAAGTATTTCCCTTCAATTGAAAAACGAACATACACTATTTTGCCAGACATCCTACATAGGATGCAGTCTTTTAAACAGGCCATTTTCAAAGATGTGAAAGGAGAAGATTTTAGCACCAACTGATGGTCCACCTGGTCATTTCTTTAGATAAGGATTTTATAGACATATACAAGATTACAGAACACAACATTTCCAAAAGCTTCACCAGCAAACGCTAGGGGAAAAAAAAAAAAATTATGGCTCCTCCTCAGTTGTATGCTGTGAATGTAAATTAAGAAGCGGTGACAACGCTACTCAATACAGCCTTTATGACTCCACAAAAATAAATGAATAAATAACACACACACACACACACACACACACACTCCCCATCTCATTCTGAAAACTGATTCACGGCTTAATACGAAAAACATGAAATAAAATTGCTTCCTTCAGACAGGAATAAAGACGCAGACGTAGAGAATGGACTTGAGGACACGGGGAGGGGGAAGGGTAAGCTGGGACGTAGTGAGAGAGTGGCATGGACATATATACACTACCAAACGTAAAACAGATAGCTAGTGGGAAGCAGCCGCATAGCACAGGGAGATCAGCTCGGTGCTTGGTGACCACCTAGAGGGGTGGGATAGGGAGGGTGGGAGGGAGACGCAAGAGGGAGGGGTTATGGGGACATATGTACACATATAGCTGATTCACTTTGTTATAAAGCAGAAACACAACACTGTAAAGCAATTATACTCCAATACAGATGTTAAAAAAAATTGCTTCCTTCAAATGGACAATTATATGAAGGCTTCTTAAATTTCAAAGCACGTCCACAACACACCATCCATTTCCATTTTGCTGCTATGTTTTCAAGTGAAAGGTAAAGAATTTTTTTCCACACGGAATTCTTTCTACAGGCCTAAATATTAAATAGATGTCCCCAACGGGGTGACAGTGAAAACGTGGCAAAGTGTGCAGGAGCAATTAACCAAAGGCGGAATGTGTGCATTTCGCCCCAAACTGGATCCCAGTACCCGCCTGCCTCCGAGGCCACTGCAGCTCTCCGATTATGAATCAGTCAGAGGTTCATCTGCAGAGGAATGACTCAGTATAAACTTTTAAATAATGGCTTAAAAAAAAAAAAAAAAAAAGAAACTAAGCCAGCCCAGGGTGAACACGTTCGGCTATGCAGACACCCGAATCGGTCCGCTCCTCACCCCGCAACACACAGCCTCGCAGGAGATGCTGATTTCTCGCCACCCCGAGGGGGGGTCACGTTTCCAAGAGGCCTCGGCGCCCCGTTTCCTGAAAAGCTGCGGGAGCCCCGGCCCGCGGGCCCCGGCCGGGCCGGAGGACAAAGTTTCCCGAAGTTGAGGCGTCCAGGGGGCGGGCGGGCCCGGGCTGGGGCTGGGGCGAGGCGGCGCCGTACCGGGCACTCACCGCCGGGCGCCAGGCCTGCGCCGCCCCGGCCCCGCGCCGACCGGCCCCGGGCCCGCCCGCCGCCGAGGGCGCGGGATGGAGCCGCCGGGGATGGAGCCGCCCGCCGCCCGCCACCCGCCGGGCCCCTTACCCGCGTCCGCGCCGCTCGGCCGGCTCAGGGGCGCCGGGCGCGTCCTCCGCCGCGGTCCGCAGCGTCCTGCTCCCCGGGCAGCCCCATGTCGGGGGGCGGGGAAGGGCCGGCGGCCGCCGCCGCCGCCGGCTGGAAAGTCCCTGCTGGGCTGCAACCCGGCTCGCGCACGCGGCGGCCGCGCCGCGCCGCGCTCCCTCGCCCTCACGCACCCTCTCACAGGCACTTCCTCTCGCGCGCTGGAAATCCCCGCCGGCCGCTGGAGCGCGCCCCGGCGCGCGCCCGCCCCGCCCCCGTCGCCAGGCCCCGCGCGCGCGCGCGCGCGCGTGGGAGCTGCGGGAGCCCGCGAGCGCGGCCGGCCCCACGCGCCGCGGCCCCGCGCGCCCCCGCCCGGCCCGCGCGCGCCCGCCGCCCGTTGCTAAGCCCTCCCGCCCGGCGCCAGTCGGCCGGCCTTAGCAACGGCGCCACGGCGCGGGCGGGGGCGGCCTCGGGCGCCCGCCGCGCCTCCCCGCCGCCGCGCGCTCTCCCGCCCCCCGGCTCCGCGCGGCCCTCGTCCCGGGCCTCCACCCCTTTCCGGGTCGAAAAGCCACGCGAGCCTCGTGGGGGCCCGAGAGGTGCAGGTCCCCTCGCAGTCGGGAGCGATGGCGTCACCCGGTTCAGCAGGGAGCCACCCTCGCTCACACGCACATGGACACACATTCAACACAGTCTCACACAACTACTCACAGACACAGGCTCAGACACACACAGCCAACATGCGTTCTTACACACTGTCCCTCACACTCAGACACGCATGCTCACAAGACATGAATACTCTCACAGACACACGTTCACACGCACTCGGAGACACACTTGGTCACAGACACGATCACGTGCTCTCACACTTGTACACGCATTCACACACCCATGCTCCCTCACACCCATGCACACGGCACACTCTCACACATACACACTCGCTCCTACACTCGTTCCCTCTCGTCCGCACGAGCAGGTGGTGGAGCTGAAGGAGACTCGGGACGTCTGGGCCCTGATCTCCTTCACTAAGGGGGGAGCTGTCTCAACGTTGGTTTGGTTGGCATTTCCTTGCTCCCTGGGGTCCTCCCACACCCAGGAAGTTGTGTCTTGGTCAAATGCGAAGAGTGTGGCCAGTTTGCCATAAGCTCCCAGAGCTCCCCGCTGGCCTGGGGCCCCAGGACAGAGATCCTGCTGCCCCGTGCACCCCTCTCCTCCCTGGACCCCACGCCTTCAGGGGCGTGTGCAGCCTCCAGAGCCAGGGCACTCACTTCTCCAGGGGGCTCGGCCCTCTGCCCCACAAATCATGAAGGATTCCCCATGGTCCTCTAAGACGGTGTCCAGTCCGGCTGGGCCTGGCAAGATGGGGCGCAATGGATGGCCTGTCTCTGCGAGGCTCCAGGCCAGCCAAAGAGCAAGGCCACCTCTGCACGAGTTTACAAGCTAACACTGAGGAGACGAATGGATGTTTCCTTTTTCTCTGCTCAAGAAGGCTCATAAAGATCCCTAGACCAGCACTGAGACCTGTGTGACCAGCTTAAGCCAGGCTCCCTTATATTTCTCCAATGACTTGTTGAATAGAGGCAGGAAGTCCAGCATCTCTTCTGGAGGCTTCCTCTGTGGTACATTCCAGAACCCTCGACAGTCCACGGCTCTGGCCCCATCAGACCGACTGGTACTTGTTCTCCAGCCACAGAGGTGGGGACTCGCCCAGGCTACAGCAGCGCCCCTGCTTGGGCCACTGAAAGGGCACAGCTGAGTTCAGACAGAGAACCCAAGATGGCTGTTGTTCCCCCAGCACCCATGTCAGGGCGACAGGCCAGCCCCAGCCAACCCTCTCACACAGACCCCTGGGCTCCGACCCGAACTTATGTCACCAGATGAGCGCCTCCTTCCTTCCCTCTCCGTGGCTTCCACTCCAGAGCCTTGGGTGTCCTTTCCTGCCTGTCAGAAGCCGTAAAGACCCTGCCCTCAAAGGGCAGGGTCCACACTGCTTCCCACGCCCCCCGCTCCCAGGCCTCTGTGTATCTGCCCATCTCCTCCCAGGTCCCCAGGCCTGCTCAGGCCACAGTCCTGGGACACTGTCAGCCGGGTCCCACTCCCACCTCCTGCCTCACACTATATTGGGATCTTTTTAAGACTTTGCCAAAATCAGAGTTTGCCAAAAATTCTCTAGGCTGGACTATTCTTGGTTCTTTTAAAATAAGCAACAAGGTAGAAGTTTCAAAGACCCGTCAGAGGGGTTTTCTACAGCTCGTTTTATCCTCTCCCAAAGCAGTATCAAGCAGCATTCAGAATGAATAGATTCAGGTACAAGCCGTGGCTGAGCCCTCTGCCGGGGAGTGAGGACCTGCTCCTTTTCTTCTTCCCCTTCCTCCACCTTCTTTCTCTTCTCCAACCGTCCGAGCAGTTCTGGATCCCCTGCCTTGGGGAATTGGAGGGGGAGCAGCACAAAGAAGTTTGCCCCAAACAGGGCAACGGCTTTGGGGGCGGGCGTTCTGTCCTCTGCATTTTCGGCCGCTGGGCAGCCGTGATGGGCAGCGAGGAGAGCCAATCACAGCTCTCCTCGCTGCATTTGAAAGGCAGAGCTCTCTGTTCCCTATGGCAACGTGTAACAACAAGCTGACACCATTTCTGGACAAAGAAATTTCTCGCAGGAATTTATGTAGCATTACGTGTTCTGTTTGCTGCATTTCTGGGAGAAGTGCACACAGATATTAGAGTGACTCAAGTACAAAGGCTCAGAAGCCATTCCTGTCTGTCTTCCAGAGAGGAGGAGAAAGTATTCACTGTTTAGTGTAAGGGGTCTTCAGGCCTACGAGAGGGGTTTCATCAGACCTCTCCCCGAGTGTGACGATCAGACACACAAGTGACACCTCCCCACTCTGAGACCATCAGCCCCCGTGGGTCTGACTTGGGCTGAAAAGTGCTAGCAACTTCTCCCACTGAAACGTATGAAATACCACCTCAGGTGGGGCCTTGGCACCTGGCAAAATCAAAAAGAGTTCCACTAATTGTTCAGACAGGTGGCTTCCAAACTTTTTGAATACATTTTACGTTACAAACCCCTTGTGTATAACACATGTGCATTTATACACACACATATATAACAGTACTTAATCTCAAACATGTGATGTACTCTGTTATTTTCTATTCCATTCCTTTTATTTTTTTAATGCTGCTTGTGACTCTCTCAACTCACTGTTGGTTCATGACCTGAAGTTTGAAAACACTATCATAAACTAAAACAGCTGCTGAAGATGGTGGAAGTGGCCTGGCGTTTGGGGGTGGTCATCGTGGGAAAGCACCCCTCTCCCTCCTGCTCCATCATGAGTGTGCACTGCGGTGCTGGGCTGCAAAGCCAAGGACTCCAGTCCCCCCTCCCCTGCCCAGCCCAGTCCTTCAAGGAGACCCTGGCTAACAGCAGAGGTGCCCCTTCTCCGGACAGGGATGGCCAAAAACAAATGCAGAGGAAATGGGGCCTGGAGAGGCCCAGGAGGCCTAAGGGTGGGTATGCAAACACAGCCACGGGTTTCGGGGTTTCGTGCAAGTGATGAGAGAAGGGGAGGCAAGGTGGGAGATTTGTGTAACTGGCCACAGAAAGTTTTAATTTTCTCTCATTTCTGTAGGCCTCTTGGGAAGATGAAGTTATCCTCATTTTAGGGAAACCTGGTTTGGGATTTGTGTGCACCCTCACACAACACACACACACCCCACCACCACCACCAGCAGCTCTGGCACTTTCCCCTAGTCCTTCAGGAGTACATGAGTCCCAGGTAAAGGACAGCTTCCCACAGGCAGCCTTGACTAGAACCCCACACCCACACTTCACTTCCGAAAAATAAATTCAACTCCACCAAGAAAGGGGGATATTTTACTGCAGACCGCATGGGAGACAGGGGAGAGGGTTTGCATCAAGCTCACACAGCAAACTCATGAAACCCGTGAGAAGCTGAGTGCCTGCCTTACGATCCCATTCAGAGGCTCCACCTGTCTTTGCGGTCACCGTCCCTCTCCCCCAGCCGTTGGGCTCCTCATAGCTTCTTTGTCCCCGCCGCAACTCAGCTCTGGCCTTAGCTGGCAGACCCTGCTCGGCAAACGAAACCCAGTGGCTGGTGGAGCAGTCCCCTCGGGAGACCCAGCTCATCCCACCCCGGCAGCATCCAAAGTGAGCTCTGCTCCTCCCCACACGTTAGAAACGAGGGAGAAGGTTATCAGGTCCAAATCAAGTCTCAGATTAACGAGACAAACTGTTTGAAAAGAACAAGAGTTCTAAATCGTCAAAATTGCAATATGCCATCTCACTACGAATACAGGCCACTGTGGTGCCCTTCCTCCTCTCTCAAGGCTGGTGAGGACAAGCCTGCAATGTCACATGATGCTGGATCAAAACAGCTAACTCCACCTTCCCCTGGCCCCTCAGTTCATTTGGTCAAGACCTGCTTGCTGAGCATGACCCCTGCCCAGCTCTCTTCTAGCATGAAACCAATGAAACGCTTGTCCTTTGGGAGTTCACCTTCTAGCAGGTGTAGACCAAATAAACAAATCACAAGTGAATCTATAACAAGAGCTGTGACCAAAGCTAGAGAAGAGGAGGGGAAGGAGGGAGGCCTGGAGCAAGTGGCCGAGGGCTGGCGGATCAGGTGCAATCTGAGTGTAGGCCCGAAGGAGGAGAGGAGGGTGCCGTGCGAACATCTGTGGGCAAAGCATCCGGGCAGCGGGAACAGCGTGGGTAGACACCCTGAGGTCAGTGAGCATTGGGGAGGCCAGCGTGGCTAGAGCCAGTGAGCAGGGGAAAGTCACAGAGGATGGAGGTGATGTGGGGCTTTGGGGAGGGGTGGAGACGCAGGGCCTTGTGGGTCATCACCAGGACTTTGATTTTGCTCCGAGGTAGGGGCCATTGTAAAGTTTGATTGATAGCTTGCATTCTACCCAAACTAACCCTGCGTTTGATCATACTTCATTGTCCTTCAGCCAATAAACATGTGCCGGGCACTGGGCAAATCCAAAGGGCTGGGCGTGACTTTGCGGCGTGGTGAACGCGATCACAGCCAAGGACGCCCGGCGCTGGCAAATGGGCACACACACAGGTGTGAGCCATCAACCAGAAACACAGACCTCCTGGGCGCCGGGGTGGGCGTGTGGTGTGAGCTCTTGGGCCCAGTGACCCACATCCGGGACTCTTCCAAAGAAATAAGACCAAACGCCAGGAAACCATTAGGTACCTCCCACCTTCAAAGCCAGAGAAAGGGAGTGGGTATCACCCTTTATCTGGTGGCCATCAGGGTGGTGTTCTAAACCCAGCCAACGCTCAGAGGGCCGCGTTTGCTATCGGATGGGGGCGAGAACCCAGAGCACACTGCCTGGGCCAAGCACCGCTGTCCCGGAGGCCAGGGCTCTGGCCACAGCACCGCTGTCCCCACAGAGCGGCCTCTGCAGAGCTGCTCTCAGTGGCCGAGGCCCTGGGAGGAACCGAGGGGCCGTCCTTATCACCTCAGACCCCACGGCTGCCCCTGGCTCACCTGCTCCACCCACACTGGTCTCCAGGGAGCCTCCGTGGACCCAGGCTGACTCACCCTCGGGGCCTTTGCCCACGCTGTTCCCTCAGCCCAGAATGCTCTTCCCCCCAGCTACTTACATGATTTACTCTCTCTTCCTTTGGGTCATAGACAGTTGAGGGGATTCCAGATCAAAGATTCGTGTCCAGGACTCACCGCAGTGCACCTCCAAATGGGCCCCTGGCCGGACACGATGCGAGGGACAAGCTCCCTAAAATATCCCAGTGATGAGTTCCCTTGGAAAGGTGAACAGGAGGAATTCACTCGAGCAGGAGAATTCTAGAGCAGGAATCGAAAAAGCAGAACTCAACTCATGACTAACTAACTGTATGATCTTAGGAAGGCACTTTACCTCCCTGGCCCCGGGTTTCCCCTTTTGCAGAACGGAAATATGACTGCCTGCCCTACCCCAAGGGGGCTTTGAGAAGGCGGCTGAGGCCAGTGGGAACCATGCAGCCAGTGTGTCCCTGAGAGGTGTCATGGTACACAGAAGGCGGGCACAGGGCTGTATTTCTGATGCTTTTGCCTTTATTACATATAAAGGATTCACCCAGCTTTCCGGGGAGGGAGGGATTGTTTTAATTTCAGGTGTCCGTGATCAACTGCCATGAGTAAAAGTCACATCTGCCCCACTGTTTTTCAGGGATGTTACCTAATGCTTTCTCATCACACTGTCAGGGATGTTAAATTGACGACAAGCTTGATTATCAATTCCCTGAAAAGTATTTTCTGAGGGATTGGTCCCCAGACCTACACTGTGGATACGACAAGCTGTCGGAATTGTGCCAGCCCCTTTACCTGGGATGTGGTGTTTTTCAAACTGCAGTTTATAATCTACTAATTGGTTGAAAAATCAGTTCAGTGGGTATGACCGGCATCTTTTTTAAAAATGAAATGAAATAAAATAAAATAGGAAATAGCAAAATGCTTCTTACTGACTAGGTCAGTGTAGTTTTGTGAAACTTTTGTTTTAGTTCTGCATGGATATACACAACTAAGTTTGTCTGTCTTGAGGTAAAATGTATTTCTTGTTGTAGGTTCTGGTGCAGACGTTCGAAAAGCCACTATGCTAATGGAAACATGAATCAAGTGTAGGTAGTTTAAAAGTTATTTTCCTCACGTGTGCTGACACATCTGTCTCATGTGTCCTGCCTGTTGGAATTTCCACCCACTCTGGGGTGAAATACTCAAAATTAGTAGCATCTGGGTTAATGAGGTTTGTTATATTCAAAAACTAAACGATGGTGCGGTTCAACTTGCATGCGTCCTCCTGAAGAGTCCTGAGCGGAGGACCCTGGGCCCGCTTCTCTGTCCACTTCACTGCCAGAGGCTTTGGTCCACTTGGCCAGTTCCCTCACTCTCTCCTTGGTGGAAAGCCCTGGGCAGCCCTTAAAACATGTGGCTAAGTGAATCAAGGCAGGAGGGAAGGGAGGGAGGGAGGGAGGAACGAGTGGACCATCTGCCCCAGGCCAAATCTTTCCCGTCCACTTCATGTACCTCCAGTTTTGCTTCATCAGTAAGCGGCCCCCCACTCAGGACTCTGGCCTGGGGGTGGGTTCAGGGCTGGGACCACCTCCCAGTCTCCGCACAGGAGAGGTTTACCGTGCGGTCGTCTGTCTAGAAGAGTGTCCGAGGGCTCGTCTTGAATCCTCATTGCCAGCACAAGTGCAAGTGCTCTGTTTAATGTGTGGATTTGGGGCAGATCTGGGGTTGTTGAAGATTGGGGATCTTTGGCCACCCCTTGGGCTCACCACTGAGGGTGGGTTCAGAGGAAACCCAGGGCCTGGCATGTGCCCGCCCCAGGCCGATCAGGAACCCGCTCTAGAACCCTGCGGATTTCACGTCTGGGGAGCTGCCACCCTAACCAGGTCTTTGTTCTTTCTCCCCAGGTTGTGTCTGGGGCAGCCCAGTTGTACTTGTGTCTTGTGATTCACTTGAAACGTGTGATTAGAAAGCCTGCTGCAACCAAACTTGGGAGCATTTTAAGGCCTCGAGCATAAGCTGAGGCCGCTGGTGGGTGAGCTGTTGTGAAGGAACACAGGCCAGCCCATCCTTCCACAGCTGGGATGGAGTTTCCAATCTGGAGGCCAAAAGGGATCTAATTAGCCCTGCAATGGCCATACCTCCTCTGTCCTGGGTGACAAGGATAAAACATCAGCAGATTTACAAATTCAGGCTCTCCTTACAGCTCTGGCTAATGTATTGTTCTAAGACATTAATTTCCGTGGATGATTTGCAACGTAGGTGATTTTTCAAACTACCAAGTTTGGGGCTTCCCTGGTGGCGCAGTGGTTGAGAATCTGCCTGCCAATGCAGGGGACACGGGTTCGAGCCCTGGTCTGGGAAGATCCCACATGCCACGGAGCAACTGGGCCCGTGAGCCACAACTACTGAGCCTGCGCGTCTGGAGCCTGTGCTCCGCAACAAAAGAGGCCGCGACAGTGAGAGGCCCGCGCACTGCGATGAAGAGTGGCCCCCACTCGCCGCAACTAGAGAAAGCCCTCGCACAGAAACGAAGACCCAACACAGCAAAAATAAATAAATAAATTAATTAATTTAAAAAAAAAAAAAAAAAAAAACTACCAAGTTTGAATTTCCCTCTACTGTTTTTCAACATGGACCCAAATAAGCTCATTTCACAGGGCGGAAGCTAACATTGTTACGTGCTGATGCCTAAAATGACAGTCTTGGGGCTTCTTTAAGAAAATAATTATTTTCTTTGTAATTAGCAGGCTACCTCAATAACCTGCTTTATCAGGCTAACAAGAGCTTGCTAAACACCAGCTGTATGGTACTTCCTGAAGCTGGGGGGGGGCAGAGCTGGCGTTAGGAGCCTTGAGGACACAACTAAAGGGACAGGACTGGCACGGGTGTCCACCTGGGCTCTCTCCTGACCCTCTGGCCCAGGGCTCGGGTGTCTTGGGCCCATCTCTGCACCTCTTAGGTGGTGTTCTGGCGGATAATAATAGGCACCAGCCAGTTTAAGTCAGTGGGCCAGAGCTCACGTGAGACCTCCCCGTGAAGTTGCCCCGCGGAGGTGAGGCCTGCGGGGGTAGGGGACACTCGGGCGCTTGGGCCATGAGGCGGGGTGGCTCTGTTGACAGGAAACGGCCTTTCCTCCCTTGCTGTTTCTTTTTGAGTATGAGGCAAACTAAAAAATTTCCCCACAGATGGTTAAGGAACCAAAATCGGACGCTCTAACTTTGGTTTGGGGATTTTATTCTTCTGACAGAGCACTTCATTCTGCGACTCCAAATGCAGAAACTGCATAGCCAGGGCCCCAGAATCAAGGCTTTTCTGGGCAGCGGCTTCCAGGTTGCTCCCCGGAAAGGGTACCATTGGGCCCTGGGCTTCCCTTTGACCCTGTCCTCTCCGGGAAACAATTTGAATAGGCCTGCGTCTGTCTGAAGTCACCTGGGTCATTAGGAAATGGGACTCGGGTAAATATGACATCTCTGGATTCCCCAAAGAAAACAGAAAGTTAGAAAAGGATTAAGGAAAAGTTCCCCAGTTTGTCCAGAGCCTTGATTCCATTTTTTCTCCCACCATTTTTAAGGATAAATAGCATGGATTTTGCCCCAGGATCAGTAAAAAAATAACATCCACTTATGTATCTCTGAAATAGTCATTCATTCATTCATTCATACACTTAACAATGTTCACTGGACACTTGAGGAATGGGATCTACCCCAAGCCTGTTCCACTTGTAAACCCCCAAAAGCTGCCCAGCCCTGCAGGGGGTGGGGGAGTGCAGCGCCCCACCCTGTGAGCCCAACTAATGCTGCTAGTAACTGCCTTTGAAGGCACCTCCCCGAACCCCTCTTTAACCTCACTCTGCGCGAGCTTCGAGCTTCATGACCCCTGGGATGGACTTGGAAGCGAGGCAGCCATGAACTCGCTGAACGTGATTTCAGAATTGTGTATTGTGAGGTTTTTGCCCCTGGACAAGGGTCCAGCTGTCACCATATTGTCAGAAGACCTGAAACCCTAATAATGCAATAGAATCTCTGACATTTGCCCAGAAAACAAGACATCCTAAACGTACAACTCCTAATACCTTTTGTAATTAGGCCAAATCCAGTAGCATCGTTCAGCTACACACAGAGAAGCTAGTGTCTTTCAAAAATGCTGGGATTTCCTCCAAGCCATTCCCTGCCACTCACAACCCCTCGCCACACCTTCCTATCATCCGCCTGCCCCTCACCAACCCCGCCACCCTCCCCTGTTCTTCCCCCCACCCCGTCCCTCCCACGCCCGCCGCTCACCATTCCTCCCCCATCACTCCTCTGCCAGCCAGTCTCCCCGTACCCTTCCCCCACCCACCACTTCCAGCCTCCTGGGTGATGAAGGGTGTCACTCATCCCCCAGACCCAGCTGTTAAGCAAAGGCTGATGAGTGGGCAGCCTTTGTGGCTGGGAACCGTTGCCAACGCCTCTAAACCGCATCATAACCCTGAAAGCTCTGACCCCAGGAACCAGCTCTTTCCTGGCCCTTGCCCGCTCTCCTAGTCCTTGAAAACTCTAGGTCCTCTTGTCTTACAGAGTTGCACTCCCAGGATTACGGATCTGCTCCAACAGGCTGGAGAGGCACACAGCAGGCAGAGAGCAAGTCCAGACAAATTTCGGTTCCTTTGGAAATGGGCGTGTTTCCAGAGTTTCCAACAGAGAAGACCTTTAACCGACCCCAGCACCGTCCCTTCTGCTGGGCAACCACAGAGGCACCTACTGTTCTGGAAGTTTCTCTCCTGCATCCTCTAGTGGAAAGGAGGTTAGAGGGGCAGAATGGCTTGCCAGAGACATGGAAGATCTGTCTGGCTAAAGACATGAGGGACCTGAGGTGTAGGAACTTCCACGAACATTCGTGGACACCACTGTGAGCCAAGCACTTTGAGAGGCTCTGGGGGTGGAAAGACAAATGAGACTAAAAGGCCACACACACACACACACACACACACACACACACACACACGGTAACCTGTGCAGGAGTGAGAGTGGAGGACCAGCAGTTTGGACACAGTATCCCAAGTCCTGGGGAAGTCCCGTCTTATTTGTGTTCCTCATGATAATAGGGCGATGGACACGGTCTAAGAAGATCAGTGCACAAAAAATTAGATAAAAACTTAGGGGCTTAGACAACAACAATCATTTTATTATCTCTCACTGTTTCTGTGGGTAGGAATTCGGGAAAGGTTTAGCTGGGCAGGGTCTGTGTCGGGCGCAGTCAGACGATGGCAAAGCGTGAACAGTGCGGGGCTGGCCGGGCATCACTCCAGGCGGGGCATCTGGGCTTCCTCACGACTCGGGCAGCCTCAGGGTCGACGGGCAGGCTGAGGGCTGCAAGAGCAGGCTTCCAGTCAGCAAGGCAGGACCTGGATCGCCTTTGATAACCTTCCACTGGAAGTCACGTAGTGTCCCTTTCACCATTCCCTGGTGGTTACAAGCTAGTCACCAGCCCGCCCAGATTCAAGGGGAGGGAACATAGACCCCACCTCTCAACAGGAAGAGTGTCCAGGGCACACTGTGGGGAAACATGTACCCATTGGCTGCGAGCCCCGCCCCCCAGGCAGAGAGGAAGAATATAAACTGGGGTGCGTGGCTCTCATGAGCTGAGGCCACTCTCTGGAGGAGAAGGCAGCCTGGCTCGTGGCCAGCACGCACAGCAGCTGGGGATGGATACACCAGCCCTGTAAACGTGGTCTGGGAGGACTCTGTGGTCGATTGCAGAACAGGCACAAATCCCACCTATCCCCGCATCCATGCCCCTTCGCACTTGACTTTGTTACTCTTTCCATCAAGAGGAGTCTATTCCCCACTCAGGTCTGGGCTTGGCCATGTGACTTTCTTTGGCCAATGGGACATGAGCAAACATGATGCACGCAGAGGCTTGAAAAGTGCTTGTGTATTGGTTTATGCTCTCCTGTGGCACTTGGAACCCTGAGACTATGGGAACAAAAAGCAAGCTAACTCCCAAGGGGCCACATGGAAGGGAACCAAGGCATTCTGGCCAATAGCTTTCACCTGCCTTCACCTGCCAGAAATGTGTGTCAGGCCATCCTGAATCATCCAACCTCAGCTGAGCCACATGAGTGAGCCCAGGCAAGATGAGTAGAACCACCCGGTTGAGCCCAGCCCAAATTGCCAACACACATAATCAAAGGCCAATAAGTGCTTGTTATTTTAAGTCACTAAGTTTCTGGGTTGTTTGTTACACATCAAAGCTAACTAATACAGGCACCAATAGTGTCCACTACAACAAAAAAACTTTAAAAAGAAAAAGAAACACAAGGAAAAGAGACTTCCCTGGTGGTCTAGTGGTTCAGACTGCGCTTCCATTGCTGGGGGCATGGGTTTGATCCCTGGCTGGGGAACTAATATCCCGCATGTTGCATGGTACACCAAAACATTTTTAAAATTAAAAAAAAAAAGAAACATAGTGTCCACTACAGAAATCTAGCTGCCCTAAAGGCCTGCTAACCCCCTATAACTGCAGGGATGGAGAAAAAGAGGGACTTTCTCCTAGGTCTGGTCCTTGGCCTTCTGAACCTCTGGCCCTCCGGCATGCAACTCACACTGATCTGCAGAGACATCAACCAGGACTGTTCCCCGAAGAGCCAGAGCCCCCCACTCCATAAATGAGGCCTGTGGCCCAGTTAGAGACTCTGGAGCTCCTGAGGGTCCTGGAGGCAAATAGGAACTGGCCCTTGAGGAATTCCCAGAGCAATGCCTCCAAGCCCATGCTTTTTGCCCTTAGGTCTCTGACCTCTGGGGCCCCAAACTTCAGATTTGGGTAAAAGTCAGGGTCACTGGGTCATCTTTCCAGCTGCCACGGCTTCAAATTAGATCCAGGGAGCTATGTCAGCAGGTTTGGAAAATGCCAAGCTGCCCATTGCAAGACATGTTTTGGGTTTCTTGGATAAAGATGTCAATATTAAACATTAAGATTTTGCTATGATTAAATTCTCACTGGGCACAAGGAAAGAGCTGTAACTACATTTCAATGTAGCATTGGAAGGGATTTAGTGATTTTCCATTAATTTTTTTTAAATGTCAAGGGTATCTGTCTTTCTTTGAGGACTCAGCCTATGGCAAAGTTCAGGTTTAAAAAGACCCAGCGATGGACTTATGAGACCAAGAAGGAGAGGCAAAAATCTACACTTCAAAAATTATGAAACTGATAAGTTTTCAGTTAATTCAAAAATCATCTCAGTGGAAAATTTTGTAAGCTTTCCATGCATAATCAAGGAGATCTGGTTTGGAATTGCAACTGAAATGAATCCCTGTAAGAGCTTGCTTTCTGAATAAAATGACCAACCTCAGATCAAAGGCTCTGGTGAGTGATCAGATCTCAGTACAGAGAACCCAAACGAAGGACCACGCTTACGCTATAACAGGGAGACAGGTCAAACCCTCCCCCTCCCCTTCCCAGCCCTGTCTCCCTCTCTCCCCCGGCCCTGCCTCTCAGCCAAGAAAGCAGGCAGAAGGTGCAGTCTTCAATTTTATGGAGCAATGAGATTTGCAGGAAATATTTACTAGCTATTTGGTAAATACAATTAAATTTCTGGCAGAGCTTTGCACGGCTATTTTGTTAGAATTAGCTAAGGCTTACTTGCAAGTCTAAGTGGATACCACAGAGTAAAGCAGTGTGGACGTTAAAGTGCAACTGAAAAACTGGTGCTGATCACAGCAGGAGGGCAGTGTCTTCCCATCTCTGGGAGGAAAGGGCCTGGTCAGGGAGCCAAAGCCAGAGCAGATGCCCACACCCAGTGTCTTCTATGCCCTCTGTGGGTGGGTACCATCATCTCTCCCCAGCACAGTGGCAGGGAGGAAGTGGGCCTGCAGGTACCCTCCCAGGGCAGGGCTGGGAGCACCTACTCCAGGACCCTTGTCGCTGTGATCTACCCAAGGTCCCAGAGCCTCTAGACAGCACAGCCAGAGCCACGACCTCCTACCCCCAACTCCAGGGCTCGGAACACTCTGACCCCCCCCCCCCCCCCGCAAACCCTTGCTTTCACCTCGTAAAAAGGACTTTCGCTCAGTGATGCCGCTCCTGGGTATCTACTCTAGAGGAATGAAAACTTCCATCCACGCAAAAACCTGTCCATGACTGCTCCCTGCGGTATTAGTCACAGCAGCCAAAAGCTGGAGGCAGCCCAACACCCAACAGCTGAGAACTGGATAAACACAGTGTGGTGTGCCCACGCCACGGGGTATTGTTTGGCAGTAAAAGGAACAAAGCACTGACACTTGCTACACATGGATGAACCTCGAAATCACGATGTTAAGTGGAAGATGCCAGACACAAAGGTCTACATACTGTAGGATTCCAGTATATAAAATGTCCAGAATCAGCAAATCTACGAGACGGAAAGTAAACCAGTGGTTGCCTGGGGCGGGAGGGAGGGAAACAGGGGGTGACCACTAAGGGTTGAGTGGTTTCTTTTGGTTGTAATGAACTTGTTCTAAAATTGATTGTGGTGATGGTTGCACAACCTTGTGAATATACCAACAACCACTGAATCGAACACTTCAAAAGAGTAGATTGTATGGTATGCAAATTACATTCAATTTTTTAAAAAGGCTTTCGCTGGCCGGGTGTGGGTGACAGTATGAGCTCTGGGTCCGATCCCAGCTCCCCCACTTACCAGATGTGGAGCTTTGGGTGACCTGCCTCGGCCTCTGCCCTCCTGTCTCCTCAGCTCTGGAGCTGCCGCGGGGATTAAGTGAGCAACTCTGGGAGCTGCGTTTGGGTCGCACACAGCTTCTAGGCGAGGCGGCCTCAGGCAACATGCAATGGAGGTCCTTCCAGTTTCCAGAAAGTTCTGGAAAGAGCCTTCTCCTCCCACAGGGACCTCAGACTGACCCAGACCCAGGCAGAGCACAGCGCCATCTGAGGGTTTTGCCACAATAAGTACAAGTGGCTTTTATGACAGCCTTTGGCAGAACAAGCATGGGGACCTGAGTGACACACAGAGGGGGCCGACCATGCTGACAGAGCCCACTTTTGTTCTGGGGACCAGGCCCTGCCCCGTGTGCCTCAGATGTAAACTCTGATTGGCTAAGCCAATGGTTCTCCTAGCCAATGACTGGCTTAGCGTAGGGCATGTGACCCAATCCTAGCCAATGAGATGTGGGGGGCTGGCTTCTGAGGGATGCTGGGAAAGGTTTCTTGGCTGATAAAAGACAGAGAGCAAAGATGACTTTTTTCTTCTGTTGGTTGGGTCTGCACGTGACACCCAGAATCGTGTCAGCTGCATCGCAACCGTTTGGGGACTCACCTGAGCACGGCAGGGCAAAAGGGTCAGAGAATGGCCCTCCAAGATGCCACTGAGGGGTGAACTGCTCAGCCCAGAGCTGCCCTTCCTGGGAAAGGACACATGGCTTTCCTTATCGTTTAATCCAGTTGGATCTGTTACTTGCAGTAAAGTGTCCTAGCTGACAGTGGGTGAGGTGCAGAGGATCCCAATCTGTAACGATGAGGGGGGTTTCGCTGATGCACGGTGTCTGATGTCAGCAGAGGGATGGCAGGTAGGCATATTTTCCAAATAGGTTTCTAACTAAGCCACTGAGTTGTTTTCTCCTGGAGACATGTTTTTCTTTCCAGGGTGTGGCTGCAGAGTATATGTCTTCTCCTGCTGTGATTGATACCTGTGCTGGGCTCTAGGACTAGTTGCTAGAAAAGAAAAAAGATGCCTTGCTTACGTGGGAACTTTGCCATTCGCTTGAAGTTTTCTTTGTGTGCCTGATCCTTGACACTGAACAAGAGAGGATGTCAATCCACTGACACTGTGACCTTGGACTCTTCTCGGAGGCACCCGAGAGGTCTCCCTGGCTGGTCCCTCAGGGAGGAGCTGCCAGGGAGAAGTCTCCGATGAAGCCTTTGAGAGATGTTTGCTCTGGCCTGCAGCTCAGGGTGGTCCCGTTTAGGAGACTGTGGTCTTGCAGACCCTGGTCTGTCCTGGAAGTCAGGAGGCTGGGGCCAGTTCTACCTCTGCCTCAGTGTTTCCTTGTTTACTAAGAGGACCGGAGGATTTCCACCTCCCTCCTATCACAGACGTGCTGTGATTCCACGATGACGGTGGCAGGTAAGGAACAAAGGGCCACTTCTCCTTCTTTCGGAGAAGAATCCATTCATTCATTCCTTCATTTATTCTATGACATTAGTTGGGTTTCTTAGGCTCCACAAAGGCAGCAGTGGTTTAACTGCTTCTCAGGACCAGCGGGGGCCGTCCCGACTGAGGAGGCAGTGAACCGGAGATGGGCTGGGGCAGAGGGACACCAGGGTGTCGTGCATTCAGGACACAGAGGAGCAGCAGGGACCCCCTGGGGTCGTCGCTAGCTGTGGTGGGGAGGTTGGGAGCAGGTCTGAATCCTGTCTGTGGGCTGCAGGCAAAGATGGCTGAGAGAGGAGTGACAGAATGCTCACATCCCTTTTGGGAAGGGAACCCCGGGCAGAATGTGGACCGAGGCAGGCACGGGCAGAGTGGCCGGTGCTGTGACCAACCAGGCCTGGGGACAGCAGTGCTGAGGGCCTGCAGGTGGGAGGCTGCGATTGATCTGAGGTGGGCTAGTCTCTGTCATCAGCAGGATTTGGTGACCAGCTGGCCCCTGGAGGGAGAAGCCGCGGTGGATGTCGAGGCTCCAAGGGCTCCAGCCCAGGCGCCTGGGGCGGGGGGCGCGGGGAGGGTGGGTCTGGGGAGGACGGGCTGTCACAGGCTTGGACGTGTGCAGTCTGAGGCTCCTGTCCCCCGTCCAGGGAGACCCGAGGGAGCTGCGGGGATGCGGGGGTGGTGGGGCTCAGGGCTGGGAGCCTTTGAAGTGAGGACAGGGGACCCAAAGAGAAGGAAATGCACCCACAGGGCCCTGGCCGGGCATCCCTTCTCAGCAGGAAGCAGCGTTGTGGCCAGAGGCCTGGTGAGTCCCCGGGGCCCTGAGCCTCCGTAACACCTCAGAGGAGGGAGGAGAGAATCAGGGGAGAAGAAATAGGTCCCGGTGATGCACACAGCCAGTGGACATGCATCCTTTCATTTGGGGCAGTAAAAATAACTCAGGCTCAGTGTCTTCCCTGGGTGCTGAAACTCCCCAATTCCAGAGTGGGGGAACTTCAGCAAGAGTGAGGTGAAGCCAGCTCGCTGGGCGAGCGTCCAGGTGCCCTCGGGCGGCCTCCTGGATTCTGGCAGCTGGCTCCACCCCGGCCTCAGTTTTCCCATTATCGACTGTTATTGTCAGAACTGCTCCCTCCCACGATGTTACCCAGGGAGCAGCCCTCACCTTTGACCTTGAGGTCCCAGGTGGGAAAATGAGCCTCGGCCGCTTTCAAGCCCCCGCTTTCCTCTCACTCCTGCCTCCGAAACCCGGCCTCCTCTCCAAGCTTCCAGCAGAGATTTATAAAGATTTAATAGCTGAGGGGTGTAACGAGAGCTTAGATTATTAAGATCTCATTTCCCTTTGAAAATATCTCATGAACTATTCTCTTAAATAATTAAAACTAAATTCCACCTATCAAAACAAACGAAAAGGCGTGTTTGGCTCTGGGGTGTCCTCAAGTGACTTCTCGGGCCACCAGCCCTCTTCTGTGCACTCTATCCCCAGAGGAATTGGCTTAAAGTCCTGGGCTTTGTAAATCCATTTTCCCCTTCTCTCAGGCCAGTGTTGTTCACGATGACACTGGCCAAGTTACTGACCTTCCCAACATACCACCGTCCTGAATATACACAGACAGGCGCAAAAAAATCATGCCGACATCAGATGTTGACACCAATTGGCCAGTCCTAAAATAAGGATTTATACATATTCTGAGAATGCGATTCTGTCTGTACTTAGGAGGTGGAATTCAGCCTCGCTGGTTGACAGTGAGCTCATCACCTCCAAAAGCCAAAAGCTTGGAGAACCCAGACCCTAACCCCTGGGGCAAGCAACGCCCGGCCGAGTCCCGTTCTGGTAAAGCAGGGGCGGCCGCTTCTGTGCGCAGCCTGCCGGCCTGGGACCCTCCCAGCACCCCGACGGCCACGCAACTCAGTCCTTCCAAACCCGCCGCCCGCGTGTCACTCTGCCGCAGAACACGCAGAGCGGGTCCAAATGCCTGTGGAGATAACTAAAGAGTGCCGGGGGGCTGTGTCTGCCAGCCGGAGGAGGGACGTCTGAGGGTGAATAAGACAAGGTCCCTCCCCTTAAAGGGCTTCACTTTAGTGGGGAAACAGCCAACATCCACAGTGTGGTCAGGGACACACAGGTGGGGACCCGGTGCTTGGGGCCTGGGGGCCATCACAGGGGCTCCCCGTGGGGGAATGATGCCTGAGTGGAATCAGCCGGCCGGGGATGTCCAGGCAGAGGGGAGCAAGGGCTGGAGGGGGCGCTGGAGAATGTCAGGGAGCAAAGGCGTGGAAGCTGGGGTTGATCCTGAGGGCCCGGGGGAGCCGCAGAAGGGGAGGCACCTGGGCAGACGGACACTGCTGTGCATCCCGGAGAGGGTCCCTTGGTGGCCGGCATGGAGGATGGGCGGGTGGGAAGGGCGCGGAGGGCGGGAGCAGCTTTGGGGGAGGCGTCTGGGGACCTGCCCTGGGGCGACCGCACGTGGCAGCAAGCACAAGACCGGGGCCTGGGGAGGTGACGGAGGAAAACTAGGAGGGGCTGATGGGCGAGGGGCTGGCGAGCCCGGTGATGCTCGGGGCTGGGGCCTGCTGAGATGGGGCCCAGGAGAAGTCGAGGACTGTGGGAGAAGGGTCAGGCGGGGGCAGGTGCCGGGAAACAGCAGAAGAGCGAGTTTCCAGGACAGCGTGCTTAGTCATTCAACCGTTTCCCTCTCAGGGCCTCCAGGGACCAGGCTGTGTGTAGGGGGGGCCACATGGGCCATCAGCACCCAACGTGTCCCTGTAGCGCATCCAGACAGGAGACCTTCACTAAAGCATCCCACGAGCGAACATAAAACCACAAATGGGACAGGGTCAGGGCCCTCCAGGGAAGTCCAGGGGCCTGGCAGGGCTTTGCTGAGGCGAGCCATGGCTGAGCCAGGAGGAGGGGGCGTCCTGGAGGAGGGGATGGCACCCGAAGACTGTGGGTAGGAATCTGGGGGTTATCCAAGGGTAATGGGGAGCCCCAGAAGGAACCCCATCAGGGCGCCGACGGGATCCAAACTTTGCACTGTGAAGAGAGCACCTATGTTAGATGCGTCTGAGAAAGAGCAGGACGAGGGCTGCAGAGCGCTTTCCAGGGCAGCCCCGTGAGGTTGCACAGGCTGTGCACCACGCAACGTCAGACATCTAAGAAGGTACTGTTCTCCATGCAGACACCTTAGCCCTGGGTACAGTAAAGGGACGCGTTCTAACTAAGCAGAATTATGACCACTTTCCATTAGATGGAGCGAAGGGTCTTGAGGAAGGGGTGCCCCTTTCTAAATCGTGCCTAGGGGTCACGAGGGGGCAGCACAACCACAGCTGCACTTGCCAAATGGGGGAGTCCAGAAGACCTTGGACAAAACCAGTTCTCTGGAGTGCGGGGGCCAGAACCTGCAGGGCAGGCAGCCAGCTCCTGGGAAGTGGGGAGGCGGGGGCCGGGGCAGAGGACCCAGGACGGGCAGGGGCCTCGCCAGCATGGGGGTCTGTCTGGGGCACGGAGGCAGTGGGCCTGGGCCCGGGTTGGCGGGGAGAACACGAAGGAGACGGCTCTGCCGAGAGCGAGGGGTCCAAGGGGGGTGAACGTCTGGGTATGGGACCGGGTGTCGGCTCCAGAGGGTCCCCAGGTGGCCTTGACCTCTAGCCCACATGTGACCCGGGAAGCAGGCCACATGGACGGCCCTCAGCCCCAGGGAACAGCTTAGGGCCCACCAAACTCTCAGTCATGAGAACGTTCCAGTGACGAAGCAGGCAGGCCAGTTTTTCTGGGAAATAATCTAGAGGTATTGACTGTGAGGGTACAGGCACACCTCATTTTATCGCTCTTTGCAGATACTGCGCTTTTTTTTACAAGTTGAAGGTTTGTGGCGACCCTGCGTCAGTTAAGTCTATAGGCACCATTTTTCCAACTGCATTTGCTCACTTCATGTCTGTGTCACATTTTGCTAATTCTCACACTATATCGCACTTTTTCATTATTATTTGTCATGGTGACCTGTGATCAGTGATCTTTGATGTGACTACCATGACTCCCTAAAGGCTCAGATGACGGTGGTTAGCATTTTTTTAGCAATAAAGTATTTTTAAATTAAGGTATGTACTTCTTTGAGACAAATGCTATTTATTGCACGGTATTAATAGACTATAGTATAGTGTAAACATAACTTTTAGATGCACTGGGGAACCAAGAAATTCATGTGACTCACTTTATTGTGGTATTTGCGTTACGGTGGTGGTCTGGAACGGAACCCGCAGTATCTCTGAGGTCTGCCTGTATAATTTTTGTCTATGAGTCTCGATAAAGTTATCTTCATTTTGAATTGGGAGAAAAACCATGAACACTCATTTTTCCTGTGTTATCTCTGGGTGAAAAGAACGCTCCCTGAGCCCTGGGTGTGCACTGGATGCTCACCCCTGCCCCCAACCCCTGCAACCCCTTGGGGCACCCCAACTCCCCTCCCACCTCAGCCTGTACCCCACCCTCCAGACCTGTCCCCAACCTCTGGACAAGGAAGGCGTGGCCCTCGGTTGTGGCCCCAGCCTCGGCCCAGCTGGCCCTTCCCGATTCAGACCCTTGTAGGGATAGAGGGAGGGAGGTCGTGAGGGACCAGGAGGGGACACGGGAGCCCCTGAGTGTGGGTCATAAGAGAAGCCATAGAGTGCATCTGAAAAGGAAGAGCATCTGTCCACTTGACACAGCTAATAATAATAATAATAATGATGATGATGATGATGATGATGGTGGTGGTAGCCCCTCCCCCAGCTCACTCTGCCCAGCTCTCTGAGTGCACCTCATAATCATCTCACTTGATCCTCACTACTGCCCCGTGGGAGGTTCCATCATCTCTGTTTTAGAGATGAGAACAGTGAGGCCCAGAGAGGGGAAGTAACCCACCCAGGGTCACACAGCCCCTGAGTGGTGGAGCTGAGATCTGAGCGCAGCTGCGGGAGCCTGGGCCTCCCGCTCCCACATCACAAGCAGCTCCACTAGTGAGCCGAGTTCTAGGACAGGCTCACGACTTAGCATACACACGGTGCCAAAGCAGACACTTGCAGACAGGCTTGTCTGTGTTCTCGGACCGACAACCCTATGACGGCTCCTGGGGCCCCAGGGATGGCACTTAAGAGCCCCACCATGAGCCCCGGACTCCTCTCCCCCATCCGGGCCCTGATGGAGCTGCACTGGGTTGTCTGTCCTCCTCCATGTAGGTCGCCCTGTGACCACTTCCTTGTTCCTGATCACGGGAGACCTGGTCTCGGGGTCTCTGAGCCCTGGGCAGGTGGCTCCCTGCAGAGCCTGTTCTGTGGGGTCCTGGACCGAATTGCTGCGGCTGAAAAGCAAAGGGTTTTGTGGATCTTTAAGTCTCTGGGTGTTTTGTAGGAGCAGATGTCTTTGTCAACATCATCACCTTCTTTTCCAGGCCACCTGGTTGAAGCTTGCACCTGGCCAGGCCCCAAGGCCCCGATCTGATGCGCTCTCTGGGTGTCCCTGTCCCGAACCCCAATTTCTGCA
Organism: Balaenoptera ricei; assembly: GCF_028023285.1. Taxonomy (NCBI): domain Eukaryota; kingdom Metazoa; phylum Chordata; class Mammalia; order Artiodactyla; family Balaenopteridae; genus Balaenoptera; species Balaenoptera ricei. The sequence goes on along the minus strand of NC_082640.1, from coordinate 185,581,355 downwards.
CAGCCGTGCTGAACAGTGCTGGACGAGGCCAGGTCCTGTGTCAGGCCCGACCCAGCTGAGCAGCCTTTCTGGCCCCAGGGATCACGGGTTTCTCTGAAGCCAGGAAGGCCGCCCAGCCCCTCCCAGCGGAAAGTGCCAGTGTTATCATCACCCCCGGGGGCAACCCCCCACCCAACTGGATCAGGAGCCACTGGATAAGTACCAGCTTCCCCTCCTTCTGATGGGCCATCCCGAGGTACGTGGTACACGATTTCCCAGCGTCCCCAGCAGACTGAGCCCGGGAGCCTGCACGGGTGACCAGCTCCATCACTGTGCCTGCGCCGGCTCCGTCCAGGCTCCTCCTTGCCTCCCGGGATCCGCTCAGACGAACTGCTGGGACCCAAGTCCTTATTCACTCTCTGCTTTCCGTGCACTTGACGGGCCGTGGGACCTCTCTGAGCCCCAACTTCCCCACCCGCAGGGGGGCATAAGAGACCTCGCGGCCACCTCAGGAGGTTTGGGAACTGACCCCAGCGTGGCCTGGGCTGTGACCGCAGGGCTCCGGGCCCTGCAGACCCAGGGAGAGGGACTTCCCGGACACAGGCCCGTCGCGTCCGCTTCTGCTGGGCACGGTGCAGGGCGGGGCCGTGGCAACGGTGGCAGCTCGGGGACGCGGGCAGCTGGCGCACAGGGCCCTGCTTTTCTCACGGCAACTCCGGGTTAGGAAGGACCTGTGGCACTTGCAGCCCCGCGGCGCGGCCTGGTCCAGACGTTGGCTCGGCCCTGACGCCCAGCTCTGGGGAGAAGTCGCTGACCCGGGGAGCCGAGGGATGCAGGCCCGCGTCTGCGAGGAGGAGAGTTCTGCGGGAAATCTCACAGGCTTTCCCCCAGGCCCTGCAGGGACCTGCAGTCCTGGCCGTGCCGCCAGGGAGGGGAGCTCTCTGGGGCCCAGAGAGGCTGGGACACGGTGTGGTCCAGCAGCCTTGGAGCCGAAGGCACTAAAAATAGCTGGGGCCTTGCCCCTGAACCCGCTCCCCCTGGCCGCCCGGCAGGTGGGGCGTCGGGAATAGGCCCCAGCGTGGCGGGCGGGGGAGCCTCCACCTCCCAGGGGATCACCCTCCAGCTGCAGCCAAGGATGAGCCCAGCGGTGGGACCCTAGGTCCTGGAGCTGAGCTCCCGGGGGATCACCCTCCAGCTGCAGCCAAGGATGAGCCCGGCGGTGGGACCCTAGGTCCTGGAGCTGAGCTCCCGGGGGATCACCCTCCAGCTGCAGCCAAGGATGAGCCCGGCGGTGGGACCCTAGGTCCTGGAGCTGAGCTCCTGGGGGATCACCCTCCAGCTGCAGCCAAGGATGAGCCCGGCGGTGGGACCCTAGGTCCTGGAGCTGAGTTGCCGGGGGAGCGAGGGAGGGGGCATCCGCCACCCTCAGGGACCCTTGTCCAGCAGGGCCTGGGAAGCAGGCCCCATATAATGAAGGGACAGGCCACCCCAGCTTGAGGGCCAACCACAGCCCCTGCAGCCCCAAGGCAACGCCCTGGACTTCAGAGCCAGAGCTGGGGTCCTGGTCCCTGTGTGACCGGGGTGTCCCTTAACTCTCGGGGTGCAGTGTCCTCTCCTGCACTCAGGGACCATGAGTCTGCCCTCACAGGGGGATGGGAATGGGGGGGGCACAGGGAGCGGGCGGCCGAGCCTGGCACCCGGCTCAGGGGGGCCAGGGAGGACCCAGTCCCGTGTGGGCTACATTTCCGGGGCCAGGGCGGGGAAGGTGGACGTGAGCTGGGCCAGTGGATGGGCAAGCTGGGCATGAGCATCTCAGTCGCCCGCACAGAGGGGACAGAGGCCGGGCCCCCAGCCCCGGGCCGCCAGCCCTGGGCCCCCAGGCCCGCCCTGTGTTCCCGCATGGCTGATAAGAATAAGCTGCTGCCGGATGGTATTTCAATCCAAAATTTCTCAGAAGCAACATGTTCTGCAGGCTAAAATGGTTCGGTAACCAAAATACAGCAGCCGGGGCGCCAGACGTCTGGGGTAGAAGGCCGGCCTACAGTCTTTGCCGTCCAGCTCATGTCTTCAAAATATCGCAACTTGTGAACTATTCCTGGCGTGGCCAGAGGGCACAGGGTTTGCGGTCAGCTTCCTTTCTGTTAGTAAGTGTGAGCACCCTGCTCCCAGGCCTGGGCTCGGGGCACTGCAGCGCCGGGCGCCTGGGAGCAGGGTGCAGGTGCTGCCCCCGTGCCCCCTCGAGAAGCTGGTGGCTTGCAAGGCTAATCTGGCGTTGGAGAGACTGACCACAGCCCAACCCTGTCCCTGACAAGACTGCTGCCCTCCCTCCAGGGTGGAGAATCCACTGAGCACCCACCACGGGCACCCCCCTTGGCAGGTCCCCTGCCGGGGCTGCAGCATGCCACCTGCCACACAGGAAGCTCCCTGCCCGGCACAGCTGCCTGCCAGTGGGAGCACAGTCCCCAGGCTGCAGCCAGCAGGGGTGGGCACCTGGCTGGGCATCTGGCTGGGCGTGGAGGGACGGACGGGCTGGAGGGGAGGGCCAGAGAGGGGGCGGGAGAGCCAGCGTTCCCCTGCCCACGGAGCCTCCCTGAAGGCCCTATCCCCCCCTGATGGCATCCTGCCAGCTGGGCAGGACAGGGGATAGAGCTGGCTCACCTTGATCCTGGGCAGACTGTCGCCCCGCAGCCCCAAGCCGGCCAAGCAAACAGCGCCACCCGCCTTCCCTGCCCCGGCGGAGGCCTTCTGAGCAGACCGGGGCCAGCTCTGCCCTCCAGGTGCGGCACGTATGCTTGGTCGCTGTCATGAAGCACCAGTCTGGGGTAAAGGGCCCAGGGATGGGCAGGCGCCCCTTCTCTCGGGGCTCTTGGCGCAAGACTGCCGTCACCGCTCACCTCCTCGCCTGGTGCACAGGACGCCCGAAGAGGCAGTGGCCCTGCCTTGCTGGTGACTGAGCGCGCTCCCTGCGGTGGTCCAGCCAGCCTGCTGGGACCCCTGCCCTCTCCCCGCCTCCTGCCCAGCTTGGTCCCCGGCTACCCAGCTCTGCAGGCACGGCAGGGGCCAGCCTCCGGGGCTTCCACCACCTCAGACCCGGCTGAAGAGCCGGCTCCCTCCTCGGGACACCCTCCCTTTGTGGGAAGCACAAACCGCCCTCACTCCTGGGGCGGGCTCACTCCCCAGCGGCTCTCCCAGGGAGCCTGCTTCCCAGGGCCGGGCCCGATGGAGGGAGGGCGTGTGGAGCGGCCCCCTGTGTGCTGCGCGCCCTCTTCCGCTGAAGCCTCCCCTGCCCCGGGGACCTGGCCCCACTAGTGAGTCACTGCCTGCAGGCCCAGGATCCAGGCTGTAAACGCTGCCGGTCCAAGCGGCACGGAGGGTCCTCGGGGTCACCAAGGGCACGGCGGCCCGCCGGAGGGGGGCACAGGGCGGGAGGGGCCGCTTGGGCTTCACCAGTGGCTCTTCTCCTCGGCTTCCGGGGCTGCCACCTGCACCTGATGTCCCTCGAGAGTGGACTGAGGGCCAGGACAGGGATTTGCCCCCAGAATTCTCCTGGAATCCCTGTGCCCGCCCCCGAGAGCCACCACAATGGCTCCTTGGGGACTTTGTACCCCAAGCCTGCTAGGGGGTACTGGGAATGGCAATGGCCCCAAAGGCACTGTGCCCCCTTTCCACTCCCCCTACATGCACGCAGGCCCTGGATACCTCCAAGGTTGCTTCTGGAAGTTCCTGGAGCCCAGGGCCTCAATGAGGTCACCCGCCAGCCAGGCACCTCCCTGGAAGGGCATGTTCACTGTGTGGGCCTCGCTTCACCTCCCCAGGCAACAGGCTGGGGCTGGCATCTCTGCTGAAACCATGCTTGACTGAGGGGCCTGAGCTGCCCCACCGCTGCCTGGTCCAACAGGGAGGGCCCTTCCACAGCTGGCCTCCCCACCCGTGGAGGAGAAGCCTGACGGCCCCTCATCCTGGCAACTCTTTCCCCCAGACCTGGAGTCCCAGCTGGGCCCGCGGTGGCCCAGGCGCCTCTGGCCACGTGGACGGGACCTGAGTGCCAGGACCACACCTGCCACTACTGTCCAAGCCCTCGGCCAGGCCATCGCTCCTCCGTCCCACAGACGCCCTCCGCTCCAACCCGGGCCTGCCTTGGAGACCCAGCAGGCTTCTGCCCCATCCATACTGCATCCACCCTGCCCCACGGCACTGACGGTTCCAGGGATGGCGGACCTCAGAGGCCCGGAGAGGCACCCGTCCTGATGGGTGTTGGCAGGGAGGGAGGCCTGGTGGGAGAGCCTCCAGATCACAGGCCCTGGAGTGACCCGGGGCTGGGCTGAAATCCTGCCTCGGCACTTCCTACTGCAGGATTCTCCAAACCCCCGTCTCATCGACAAATGGGAGAAATGACCACGGTTGGGAGGAGGAAGCCACGTGAGGTGACTTACCAGTCACCGCGCAGGCTCAGAGGATGGGCTCAGGAGATGGACCGGACGCGGGTGGCAGGAAGAGCCGGGCCGTGCAGCCGTGCTGTTGAGGTGTCAGGGCCCAGGTGGCCGTGGCTCCAGCCCCAGTGTCCAGCCTCAGGGGCAGGGCTGGGTGCAGCCTGCGGCGCCTGTGGCCAGGAGCCAAGGCAGCGGGGTTCTCGTGGAAGTGCTTCTAGGTTGCAATGTGGGGGGCTGTTCCCAGCAGCGGGGCCTCGGGCCTGCTTCTCATCCCTCCTCAGAGATTCTGTGGGCTTCCCCATCTTCCTTCCGGAGTCCTACATCATTTAGTTATCTAGCTGTTCCATCGGTATTGTGAGAGGTGGGTTAAAATCTCCAACTGCAGTTATGGATTTGTGTCCTCCCTCTAGCTGTCAGACTGCATCATGCATTTCGAAGCTGTTATTAGGTGCATACCCACTTATGACTTTATGTCTTCCTGATGAACTGACCCTTTTATCATTATGAATTGTCCCTCTTTGCCTCTAATAATATGCTTTGTCTTAAAGTCTATTTTGTGCGATATTAATATAATCTCTCCAGCTTTCCTAGGTTGTTTGCAAGGAATACCCACATAATTGTGCTTCTCAGATACTGGAATTTTTACAAATTGAAGGTTTGTGGCAACCCAGTGTTGTCAGATGATAGTTAGCAGTTTTTTTGGCAATAAGGCATTTTAAAATTAAGGTATGTGCATTGTTTTCTAGACAATGTTATTGCACACTTAAAAGACTGTAGTATAGTGTGAATATAACTTTTATATGCACTGGAAAACCAAAAAACTCCTGTGACTTGCTTTATTGCAATATTAGTTTTATTGCAGTTGGTCTGGAACTGAACCTGCAGTATCTCCGAGGTTGGTCTGTATCTCTTTTTCCACACTTTTACTTACAAACTATCTGTGCCTTTGTGTATAAAGTGTGTCTCTTGTAGATGGCATAGAGTTGGATCTTGCTTTTTCATCTAGTACGATAACATTTACCTTGTAATTGGAGTTTTTATTCCATCTACATAGAATTTCGGTTGCAATTAGGTTAGATTTAGATCTACCATTTTGCTATTTGTTTTGTCTTATCTCTTTTGGTTCCTCTTTCCCTGCCTTCTTTTGTGTTCATACAGTATTTCTTAGAATCCCATAATTTTCCCATTGGATTTCCAGCTATATGTCTTTGCATATATTATTTTTCAGTGGTTGCTCTAGAGATTAAAGTATGCATTTTAACGTATCCCAATCTACATGGAATTAGTATTGGATTCCTTCAGGTAAAATACAGCCACGTACATCTCCATTCACTCTGCCATCTATATTACATCTTTGTTATAAACACAACAATACAGTGTTAGTACTTTTGCTTTAAATAATAATGTCTTTTAAAGGAATTAAGAAAGCAGAAGTAATATAGCGTGCGAGTTAGTTTACTGCCTCTCAGCTCCAAATCTACCCTTCTTTGTCCTGCTTTGTGGAACTGGAGCTGGACCATGGAAATACCTTTTGCCTGCTGGACAATCCTCCAGCATCGTCAATAGCGGGCACTAGAGGGCCACTGCAAGGCCATAGTCAAGCCACAGCTTCTCTTCCTGGTTCCCAGGTGCTTTTCATCCACCTGTGGCACAGCCGCCAGCAGCTGGCAGGAGGCCCACCAATGCTCACTCTCCAACGAGTTTCCTGGCTAACCAGTGGGTCACTTCCTATGAACCAGCTTCAGCCAGCACTGTTGTTCTGTCCTGTTTCTTCACCACTGCTAGGCTGCATATTCCATGGGGGGGGGGGGTCCTGAATTTCAGCCTTGTGGCGGGAGACATTCCACCTTCTCACTTTATCCCCCTGAGCACTAGACAAAGCAGCTGTTTTCTGCATTTGGTATTCCTGTAATCCTTAAAGTTCTCTTTTACCCACTTTAGTAGTTAACCATCTCTTACCAATTTATAATTGTTAACATTTCCCTGTTCACATTATGAGTGGTTCCTGTCTTCTGGCTGGACATTGAGTGATACATCTAGTCTTTTACCCACATGTTTACCACTTCCACTGCCATCCATTCCTACCCATAGATCACAGGTGTCATCTGAGTTCATTTCCCTTTACCCTAAACAACTTGCTTCAGCATTTCTTATGGTGGAGATCTGCTTGCGACACATTTTCTCAATTTTTGTTTACAGAAAATGTCCTTATTTTGCCTTCACTTAGAAGATTTTGCTGGATATAGAGTTCTTGTTTGATAGTTTTTAACTTTAGCACTTTGAATGACATTCCAAAATTTTCTGACTTCTATTGTTTCTGTTGAGAAGTCAGCTGTCAGTCGTAGAATTGTTCCCTGTCCATATAACCTGTTGTTTTCCTCTCACTGCTTTCACGACTTTCTCCTTATCTTCGGCTTTCAGCAGTTGGACTACAATGTTCTGGGGAGTGGTTTCCATTGTCTTTATCCTGCTTTAGGTTCACCAAGATTCTTGGATTTTTAATTTAATGTTTTCCACAAAATTGGGGGTGGTTTTGGCTTTATTTCTTCAAAACTGTAGCATGCTTACTAGAACGGCAAGTCAGAGGATTGCGGGCTGCCAGCCTCCCTGGAAAACAGAGCCAGAGGAAAAAGCTCTTTATCAGCAAGTGCAATGCAAGGAAGAAGTGAGGAATAAAGGAAGCAGCAAGAGCAGCTAAAAGAGGGTGCATTACTGAACCAGCCATAGCTTCTGGACAAACCAATTTGTTCAATCTCATGGTAAACTTTCAGAGAGGCTGTGTGAAGCTACTACATCTCTGCAGAGTCCAGGGTGTGAGAGAGAAGAATTAATAGGCTGAGTCCCACCTCCTATGGCTGGAGTCCATGGAGGGCATCAACACCTGTTGCAGTGCCATGTGGCACATTTGTGGGTACTGAGAAGATCCTGCTGTGTCTTGCACTTCAGCAGTGGCAGGGAAGTCCCAGGCCTGGAGGCGAGGGGTACAGAGTCTGGGTGTGAGGTGAAGCACTGATGGAGTGTGCCTTGAGCACCAGTAGTCCAGGGGCAGTTGCTGCTGCAGCACACCTGGATCCACGATCACGGTAACAAACAAGCCAATGCAAGGATGCAAGGACCAGAAAGCAGGGCATGTGGGCAGGTCTAGGGTGATGTGTGAAGTGAATGTAGTATGGGGGTGGAGGAAGTAGGGAGATGTTGGTGAAAGGGTACAAATATTCAGTTATAACATTAATAAATTCTGAGGATCTAATGTACAGCATGGTGACTGTACTATAACAATTCTGCATTGTATACTTGAAATTTGTTGAGAGTAGATCTTAAATGTTCTCACCACACATCTTAACAATATTAAGCCTTCCAATCCACGAACATGGGATATCTTTCCATTTATTTGTCTTCTTTAATTTATTGCAGCAATGTTCTGTAGTTGCTGGTGTACAAACCTATTCCTTCCTTGGTTAAGTTTATTCCTAAGTATTTTATTCTTTTTGATGCCAATGTTAATGGAATTGTTTTCTTAATTTCAACTTTTCAGATTGTTCATCGTTAGTATATAAAAATTAAACTGATGTTTGTGTGCTGACTTTGTATCCTGCTACTTTGCTGAACTTATTAGCTTTAAGTTTCTTTGTGGAATCTTTAGGATTTTCTATATATAAGATCATATCCATGATCAGAGATAATTTTACTTCTTCCTTTCCAATCTGGATGCCTTTTCTTTCTTTTTCTTGCCTAATTGCTCTGGCTAGGGCGTCCAGTACTATACTGATAGGAGTAGTGAAAGCAGGCATCCTTGCCTTCTTCCTGATCTTAAAGGAAAGGCTTTCATTCTTTCACCATTGAATATGATGTTCACTGTGGGTTTTTCATATATGGTTTTTATTATGTTCATTTTAATTCCTTCTATTCCTAGTTTGTTGAGTGTTTTATCATGAAAGGATGTTGAATTTTGTCAAATGCATCTTCTGCATCAGTGAAGATGATCATGTGTTTTTTTCCTTCATTCTGCTAATGTGATATGTTGATTGATTTTTATATGTTGAACCACCCTTGCATTTCAGGAATTAATTCTCCTTGGTCATGTGTATAATCCTCTTAACATGCTGCTGAATTGTTTGCTAATATTTTGTTGAGGATTTTTGCATTAACGCTCATAAAAGATATTGGTCCATAGTTTTCTTTTCTCATAGTGTCTTTCTCTAGCTTTGGTATCAGGGTTACCATGGTCTCATAAAGTGAATCAGGAAGTGTTCCCTCCTCAATTTTTTTGGAAAAGTTTGAGAAATACTGATGTTAACTCTTTAAATGTTTGATAGAATTCACTAGAGAAGCCATCAGGTCCAGGATTTTTCTTTGTTGGAAGATTTTTTTATTACTGATTCAATCTCCTTACTAGTTGCAGCTCTATTTAGATTTTCTATTTCTTCATGATTTAGTCTTGGTAGGTTTTGTGGCTGTAGCAATTTGTCCATTTCATGCAAATTGTTGGTGTACAATTATTCATAGTCCTCTTACAATCCTTTTTATTTCTGAAGAATCAGTAGTAATGACCCTACTTTCATTTCTAACTTTAGCAATTTGGGTCTTCCTTTCCTCTTAGTTCATGTAACTAAAGGCTTGTCAACTCTGTTGATCTTTCTGACAAACCAACTTTTGGGTCATTGATTTTCCATTCTCTATTTCATTTACCTCTGCTCTCATCTTTACTATTTCCCTCTTTCTGCTACCTTTGGGTTTGGTTTGTTCTTTTTCTAGTTCCTTAATTTGTAAAGTTCACTTGTTGATTTGAGATCTTTGTTTTTTAAAGTAAGCATTTATTGCTATAAATTTTCCCCACTGCACTGTTTTTGATGCAATCCCTAATTTTGTTATGTTGTGTTTGTATTTTCATTCACCTCTAAGTATTTTCTAATTTCCTTTGTGATTTCTTCTTTGAGCCATTGGTTAAGAATGTGTTCATTTCCACAAATTTGTGAATTTTCCAGTTTTCCTTGTGTTATTGATTCCCACCTTTATCCTGTTGTGGTTGGAGAAGATACTTTGTATGATAGCTATCTTCTTAAATCTACTAAGACTTAATTTATGGCCTAACATAAGTCTATCCTGGAAAATGCCCCATGTGCACTTGAGAAGAATGTGTATGCTGTTATTGGGTAGAGTGTTCTGAATAAGTCTGTTAGACATAGTTTATTGTGTTGTTCAAGTCCTCTATATTCTTACTTATCTTTTGCATGGTTGATCTATCCATTAAGATTGGGGAATGAAGTCTTCAGCTATTATCACAGAACTATCTATTTTTGCTTCATATATATTAATGGTCTGTTGTTAGGTGTATAAATGCTTATAATTGTTTTATCTTCTTGCTGTATTTGAATGTTTTATTACTGTATGTCCTTTTTTGTCTTTCATAACCTGTTTTTAATTTAAAGTCTATCTTATCTGATATTAGTATAGCCACCCCTGCTCTCCTTTGACTACTATTTGCATGAAATATGTTTCCATCCTTTCACTTCCAACCTATTTATGTCCTTGGATCTAAAGTGATTCTCTTGTAGACAGCATATAGTTGGACCATTTTTTTTAAAAGAAATTCATTCTGCCCATCTCTGTCTTTTGATTGTAGAGTTTAATCCTTTTACGCTTAAATACTGATAAGGAGGGGCTTACTTCTGTCATCTTTCTATCTGTTTTCTGTATTCCTTATTGGTATTGTCATCTCTCATTTCCCACATTACTGTCTTCTTTTGTGTTTAGTTGATTTTTCATAGTGAAGTGCATCCCCTTCTTGTTTCCTTTAGCATATATTCTACCACTATTTTCTTTGTGGTTACCATGGGGATTACATTTAACATTCTAAAGGTGTAACACTCTAATTTGAATTTACACCAGCCTAACTTCAATAACATACAAAAACTCTGCTCCTTTACAGCTCCATCTCCACATCTTTTAGTTCTTGATGTCACAAAATTACATCTTTATATGTTTTGTGTCCAGAAGCTTAAACTAACAATGGTTTTTCTTTTAATGCATTAGTCTTTGAAATTATGTGGAAAACAAAATATGGAGTTATAAATCAAGGCCAAAATATTATTATCTTTTAGATTACAATTGACACTTGAACAACAGGTCAAAAATCCGTGTATAACTTTACAGTTGGCCCTCTGTATCCAAGGTTCTGCATCTGTGGATTCAATCAACTGCGGATTGTGTAGTACTGTAGTACATATTTATTGAACAGAATTTGCTATCAGTGGACCCACACAGTTCAAAAACCAAGTCGCTGGAGGGTCAACTGTAATTTGCTTTAAATATACTACTCTCAGAAAATAAAAGTGGAGTTATAAACCATTGTTACAATAATAGTAGCTTTTACAGTTGCCCCATGTTTACCTTTATTGAGGTCTTTATTTCTCCATACGACTTCAGGTTACTGTCTAACGTCCTTCCAAATCACTCTGCAGGACTCTCTTGAGCATTTCTTGCAGAATGGGTCTGGTGGTAACAAACTCCCTCAGCTTTTGTTTATCTTCTCTTAACTTCTCCCTCACTTCTGAAGGGCAGTTTTGCCAGATATGGGATTCTTTTTTTAAAAATTTATTTATTTTTGGCTGTGCTGGGTCTTCGTAGTTGCGCGGTCTTTCTCTAGTTTCCGTGAGCGAGGGCTACTCTTCATTGCAGTGCATGGTCTTCTCATTGCAGTGGCTTCTCTTGTTGCAGAGCACGGGCTCTAGGCGCGCAGGCTTCAGTAGTTGTGGCACGTGGGCTCAGTAGTTGTGGCGCACGGGCTTAGTTGCTCCACGGCATGTGGGATCTTCCTGGACCAGGGCACGAACCTGTGTCCCCTGCACTGGCAGGTAGATTCTTAACCACTGTGCCACCAGGGAAGCCCCAGATATGGGATTCTTGATTGTGGGGTTTTTTTTAGCTTATCAACCCACTGCTTTCTGGATGCCAATGTTTCTGATGAGAAGTATGCTCATTATCTTATTGAGGACCCCTTATATGTGCTGAGTTGCTTCTCTCTTGCTGCTTTCCAGATTTTCTTAGGCTTTTGATGGTTTCATTATCATGTGTCTTTGTGTGGGTCTCTGAGTTCATCTTACTTGGAGTTCATTGAGCTTCTTGGATGTTTATGTCTTTCATAAAACTTGGGAAGTTTTTGGCCATTATTTCTTCAAATATTCTCTCTGCCCCTTTCTCTCTCTTTCGTCTGGGAGTCTCACAATGTGTACATTGATCTGCTTGATGGTGTCCCACTGGTCCCTTGGGCTCTGTTCACTTTTCATCAATCTCTTTTCTTTCCGTTCCTCAGACTCGATAATTTCAAGTGTTCTGCCTTCAAGATTTGAGCATTCTTCTGCCTGCTCAAATCTGCTGTTTGGTGAATTATTCATTTCCATTAATATCGTTTCCAACTTTAGAATTTTTTTGAGTTTCCTTTTAGGTATTCTAGCTCTATATTGCTATTTCCATTTGATTCACAGATCGTTTTCTTGACTTTTCCCTCATCTTCCTTTAGTTCTTTGAGCATCTTCATAACAGTTGTTTTTAAACTCTTTGTCTAGTAGGTCTGCCATCTGGTCTTTCTCAGGGAAAGTTTCTGTTGGTTTTTTTCCCTTTGAATAGGCCATTTCTTTGTATGCCTTGTGATTTTTGTTGTTGTTGAAACCAACATTTGAGTCTAATAATGTGGTAATTCTGAAAATCAGATTCTCCCCCTTCCCCAGCCTTTGCTGTTTGTTACAGGCTATGTGTGTGTGAAGGATCAGCGTGAGGTGTAAATTTAAGGTTTTCTCAGGCATTTTCCGAGTCTGTGCCTTCCCCTGGCTAATCTTCTCTGCAGGTGCTCTTGAATGTCCTTGTCTTCAATGTCTGGCTCCCAAAATGGGAAAAGGAAAATGAGGGGGTGGATCAAAAAAAAACCGTTGGCCCTTTAAATCCCCCAGTGTTGCTTCCGTGGAGGGGAAGGGGCTTGCAACGATGGTGGGGGTGTGCGATCATGACTGCATGCCTCTGTCTGCACCTCCACGATCAGAAGCAGTAACCAGGGTTCAGAACACAGATCCCAGTGTTCAGAAAATAGGATCCTTGTTCCCACAAGCTGTGTGCAAGCTGCTCTAGGAACAGGCACCTGGCCACCTGCCATGGGACTGGGTAACTGCTATTATGGTATCAGCTGAAATTGATGGAAAGTACAGTTGACCCTTGAACAACATGGATTTCACTGCACGAGTCACTTATATCCAGATCTTTTTCAATAAATATATACTACATTACCACACGATCTGCAGTTGGTTGAATCCGCAGATGCAGAACCGTGGGTATGGAGGGCCAACTGTAAAGTTACACGCGAATTTCCGACTTCATGGGAGGTCGGTGCCCCTAACCCCCGCGTTGTTCAAGGGTCACCTGCCATTACAACTTATTGTCCAAGACTTGCCCTGGAAGTTGCAAGGCTTCAACAGACTCCAGAATGCTGGGGGATAAAGAGGCTCACTTGAGGTCACAGTGACTCAGGGACAGAATCCAAGCCCTCGATTCCTAGCCAGGCATGATTTGGCTTCACAGAGCTGGGAAGTGCTCCAGCCAAACGAAGCCTGGAGCAGGAAGGCAAGGAGAATGTGGGTTGAGGGAATGAGGAAAGGGAAAAGTAGGGAAAGCATTTAAACTCTGAATCTCCATCATGAAAAAAGCAGTCAGCCAATAGGACCCAGAGTAAACTAGCTTAGAAGGCTGTTTAGAGCAGGTGCCAAGAAAGCCCCAGCAGCAACCCCCCCACAAAATGTGCCCAATCCATTCTGTGCTGAAGTCCTGGGGCCTGTCTCAGGGATCTCAGGGGAACAGGCCCAAGGGGCTGCAAGTGCTTCTCTGCAGTGAGTGTCCCACGGGGACCACATACCACCAGCCCCCCCTGAGCCAGAAAAGGTGGCCTCCCAGGCAGGCAGGGAGCCTGCAGCTTCCTCCAAGCAGGGACACGCAGCCTTGCCTCTGAGAGCCGTGGACACACGCAGACCCCAGGCACCAGAGCCTGAGTGCTGCAGCCTGAGCCTTCACGAGTTCCCCTGGTCGCACTCCTCTCCAGGTGTCTGTTTTCAGCTCCTGTGTGGAAAATCACTCCAAACCTCAGTGCCGGGAACACAGCCGTCCTTTTCTTTGCTCACAATCCCGGGGGTCAGCAATTTGGACTGGGTTCATCTGAGTAGTTCTCCTGCTGTTCTCTGGGTGGCTCCACCGGGGGTGTATGGCTTTACTCGCAGGTCTGGTGGTCTGTGCTGGCTCTCACCTGGACCACCCGTGTCCAGAAGGTGGTCCCAAGCGTCTCCATCAGGTGGCAGAGTTCTCAGCAACGAGAGAAAGCCAGCCCGTATGCTCATGCCACGCTTGCTAAGGTTCCACAGGGCAAAGCAAGTCCCTGAGAAGCCCAGAGTCAGGGCGAGTGACGGCACGTGGCAGGCACACTCGCAGGTGTCCCTCACTGGGCCACTCCTCTAACAGCCTCTCCTACCAGAGGTGTCAGAGAGAGGGGGTCAGCAGGGCCACCTCCGCGGTCAGGGCCAGACGGGGCAGAATTATGTCCTAGCCCTGCTGTGAAGGCACCGAGGCCGGATGGAGGCTCGGGCCTCACGGTGCTGGCGGACAGGATTCACTGGGCACCGCCAAGTACTGGGCTCAGTGTCCCGGGGCAGCAGAGGAGCTGGAGATTACCCTCTGGGGAGGAAGGGGCCTGTGGGACTGACGCCAGTGGCTGGGTGGCATTTCAACACAGGCCCGAAAAGCGACATAGTGGGAAAATTCCAGAGTCCTCTCTGCACGGCTCGGCGGCAGGGGTGGAGAGGCCGGGGACGCGGGGGAGGAGTGGCCGGGCCTTAGCTGATGAGGAGGGCTGATGCCAGGTCGAGCCAGCCCGGGGCACCATCCAGGTTTGCGGGCAGGTGTTCTGCGACCGGCAGGGCAGCTGAACCCCATCTGTTGTGACGGGTGCAATGAGGAAACCGAGGCCTGTACGAGGGACCGCGCAGGCCCTGGAGACGCGAGTCCCCTTGCAGGAAGAGGGCACGCTCCCAGCCGGTGCTCGGCGGAGGCCGCGGGCAGGGAAGGACACCCCAGCGGGGGCCCTGGGGCCTGGATCCGAGGCGGGGACCTGGGCCGTGCTTGCTGCAGCCGGCGATGGCAAGGCTCGGGAGGGGCCCGGCCGTGGGCCATGGCCAAACCGAAGAGGCCCCACCCCGTCCTCCCCACGGCCGCTCAGCCACTTGCCAGCAGCCACGGCAGGCGGCCCGGAGAGGAGCCATCTCAAGGCCAGCTGACTGGGGTCTCCAGCCCAAGCCACCACCCGCCAGCTGACTGACCTCCAACGAGTCACTTCGGCGCTCCGGCCTCAGCTCCCTCGGACGAGTGGGGGACCCCTATTTCACAGAGCAGTATTCCCAAGCCTCAGAGCAGTAACGGCAAGGGACTGTCAGTGTTAGTTGTCTAGAAGAGTGGGAATAGGAAGAAAACGGCTTCTTGGATTTTTCTAATTTTGAACATACTAATTACAGGTACTGCCTGTAAGTGCATTATAAATGACTACACGAACACTGAGGTGCCTGGTCAGTAAACTCCTTCCGGAGAGAGTGTGCCGCCAAGACCACTTGAGTATCATTGGTCTGGGGGTGAGATTGGAGGTGGGGGTTCTGCCAGAGAAGCGAGGATTCTGCCGGAAGGCCCGTGAGCTGTGAACAGCTTGGCTCTTCCCCTGCCCACAGGAGATGCGGCGACACACTCTGATCTTTGTCGAAGGGAAGGATGAGCCACTTGTCAAGCATCTCTTCTCCGCACGGCACCTGGGCCGGACAGAGGCGTTTCCAGGCACTACCTCCGTTAGGCTAAATCGCTACCATCCTTGCTTTACAGATGAGGAAGCAGGCCAAGGGGGGCTCAGGGAGCGACCAAGATCCTAGCAGCTTTCATCACCGAGCGAGGCCTGAGTCCGTGTCCTGGGGCCTAAGCGGGGAGGCCGCACAGTGGGGTGGAGCCTCCGGCACATCCAGCCCTGACTCGGGCGCTTTCTCCTTGTCCCACTTGGGCAAGACGTTCTTCTCTTAGTCTTGGTTTGCTCTTCTATTAAAACGGGATGACAGTCCCTACTCGTAAGGCTGCTATGAGCATTACATCAAATAAGGTATGTTTGGTCCTTAGGGGCCAAGGCAGTCTTCAACAAATTAAGCAATTAATACTAAAACCCACAAATAATTTGCTATACACAATTATCCGGAGTATAAGACTTAATTATTGGGCTTCCCTGGTGGCGCAGTGGTTAAGAATCCACCTGCCAATGCAGGGGACATGGGTTTGAGCCCTGGTCCAGGAAGATCCCACATGCCGCGAAGCAACTAAGCCCGTGCGCCACAACTACTGAGCCTGCGCTCGAGAGCCCATGAGCCACAACTACTGAGCCCACGTGCCACAACTACTGAAGCCCGCACGCCTAAAGCCCGTGCTCCGCAACAAGAGAAGCCACCGCATGAGAAGCCCGCTCGCCGCAACGAAGAGTAGCCCCCGCTCACCGCAACTAGAGAAAGCCTGCGCGCAGCAATGACGACCCAACGCAGCCAAAAAAGAAAAAAAAAAAAAAAGACTTAATTGTTGCTGAATTTACTTTTCAATCAATTAAGTGCCATGAGCCACCATATGCAAACTAACTTTGTTACACAAACAGTCTTTGAAGGAGGACTAGGAGGCCCCTCTAGCAAAGCTTTTCCTCAGGCCGAATGCTGGCCAGAGGTTAGGGGACACCAGCGACTGCCCTGACCTGAGGCCGGGGGATTCCTAACATACACCCCAGCTGAAGAGTCACGTGGGAGTGTTCAGCCCGCCTCCTGTCCTCGGACTCCCACCCAAACCCTCTGTCCCCGACTGAGAACAGGGGCGGCCTAGCGAAGGGAGCCTTCGGAGGGGAACTTAGCTTCTCTAAGCCTCTGAGCAGCAGTGAACATTCACCAGGCCTTGGCCATGGGTGGGAAACCAGGTTGATGCAAGGATCACCATGGAACCCCATGAAATTCCAACACCCTCCGGTGGGTGGTGAGGAAAAAACAGAGCCTCAACTTGACTGAAGGGGGCCTGGCCCGTCCCACGTAAACCACAGGGTCCGCTGCGGTACCTGGAGTAGCTGTCTCTCCCTCTTCAACCGTCACCTCCTCGGGGACACCTTCCCCAAGAGCGCCCCAGGCAAGATGATCCCTCCCCCCAGCTCCCTCAGAGCTGAGAAGCACTGCCCAGCAAAGGGCGTCTGAGCTGCAACGTGTCTGTGCAGCGTCTCCAGGCCAGAAGCCCCGAACACCTGTCTGCTGACACCTCAGTCACCCAGCTCACATGCTGGGGCAGGGGCTGGCGAGGAGCAGGCAGAAACGGAGGACCAGAAAACCAGAATCCACAGAGCGCTCTGCAACCTCACTTCAAATGTACAAGCACCAGATCTTTAATTTGAATTCATTTTCCCCCCAGTACTTAGGCAATAAAAAATAGCAAATAGTTCAAGAAATAAGCCAAGAGCCCAGAAAACCCCAAACCTCAGCGCATCCATCTCTGGATGCCCAGGAATTGGCAGCTGCAAATCCCTCCCACGCCCCCCTCCCCCAGGCGTCCATCATAAGCCATCACGGGGCCTTTTATCCTCAAGCACAAGGGCCAGCAGGCATTCATTTCTCTTCCTCAGTGCACCCGACCTCCCCATTTCTTTATTCTATGTGGCTCTTACCACCAGTCGTGGGGACCGAGATGACTATGACAGTCCTGGTCTCATGAAAAGCTTATAAAACACCTCAGATCAAAATGTTTAATTATCACAGTACTGGCAAGGGCACAGGGCAACAAGTTGCCTCATTCTTGGCGGATGAAAGGAGAAATTGGTACAACCCCTCCGGAAGACAAAGAACAGTATGTGACAAGTGTAAAAGCGAACAGACTTTTGGACCCAAATTCTAATCCTATATATTTATTCTACAGCTACACTTGCATGTAGGCAAAATGACACAGTCTGCTCATATTACAAATGGTACTTCAGTGACTATCAACCGAGGATGGTTTAAATAAACTGTATCTAGTCATAACTAGATACCATAACTAGGATACCATGGAACCAATGCAAAGGAATGAAGCAACTTCGTATCCATGTGCTGATGCAGAAAGACTAAGATACTGGCATGTGAAGTAGAAAAACGAGGTAAGAACGGTAAGGTAAGAAGGGCATACATAGTACAGTCAGCCGCCGTACCTGTAGACTTGGAATGCAAGGATACAGAGGGCTGTTCCATTTTATATAAATGACTTGAGCATCCTTGGATTCTGGTATCTGCAGGGGTCCTAGAACCAACCCCCCACAGATACCGAGGGACGAGGGGCGGCTGTGTTATCTGTATGGAAAAATGAGTATCTGCACACGTGCAAGTGAGTGTGCATGCTTGTACATGTACTGACCCTCTCTCGAAGGATGCGCCAGAGCACCAACTGCCTGTGGAGGGAGCCGGTGGCCGGAGGACACAGGTGGGGAATTTAGGTCTCACTGTTTGCCTTTTATACCAAGTACACTGGTTACCTATTTAAAAGGATAGAGAACTTAAATCGTTTCTTTATAGTCTAGTATGAAGAGGTAAGTGCAGAGAGGTGTAGGTGGCAGAAGCCCTGAGACCCAGTCCCTCTGCTGAAGGTGGAGGTGTGAGGCCAGGACTTCAGAGAAGCAGCAGTGGCTGAGCCGCAGGGGGCAGGGCCACGTGGAAGGGGGAAGGCGTAGCGGCCGAGGAAAGCCCAGAGAATGGCCCTGCAGTAGGAACGTCACATGGCTTAAGACAGAATGAAGGGTTGTGTGTTTTTCTAGAAGGCAAATGGAGTGTTTTAAGCAGGAAAGGGCCCGGATTACTGTTGGGAGGTGAGGAGTGGGTGAGAGAAGGAAAAAGGAATGTCGGGGACAAGATGAATTCGGAGCTAGAGCATCAGCCCGGGAGACTGGGAGGAGGCTGAGCGGTCACTGGACGTAGTAATGGAGAAAGAGGCTCGAGGGGACTCTCAGAGGCAGGGGACACCCGGGTTTCTCGTCTGATGAGCTAAGGTATAGCAGTGCCACACAGCAGGGAAGAGAACGCAGAAACAGGAGCGGGAGAGGGAACTTAGTCTCAGACCTGTCATCTTGAGGTACTGACGGACACAGGGGTGAGCTCCGAGGGGCGGGGGGCTCACAGTGTGACAGCTATCGGGCCACAGGCGAAGCAGAGGCCCCCGTGGGGGATGAGATGGTCCGGGGAGGGAGAGCTGAAAGAGGGGGAAGGCCAGGGGTTGCTTTAAGGCCTGCAACTGCAGGAAAGCAGACTTGGCAGGCTGCCCTGGGAGACGGGCTCCATCCCGCCCGGGGCCAAAGAGGAAGTCAGGATCTCCCGTGAGCTTGGCTAGACTCTAATGATGCCCCAAGCACGAAGCAGCTGCAAGGGAGGAACAAGCACGGTCTTCACTCTGCCGAGAAGGAAAGGAATTCGATCACCTGGAATGCTTCATGCAGCTCTCACTTCCAAGAGTCAGCACCTAGCATGGCCCTGGGAACACGGAAGCACGGAGAACAGGAAGTGCAGCGCTTTCAGTACGTGCACTCGCCGGGTGGAGTCAGAGGGAGGCACCAGGGAAGAGCCAGAGTCCCCACCCGGGGCTGCCGCCCCTCTCCTGCCGCGTAGGTAGGTTGGGATGTGCACGTGTGCTCAGGGTCGGGATGACGAGAGATGTGGCACAGCAGGCGACCTGGATGCACCTGTCCGTGGGAGTCCTTTCCCTCCTACTCGCCGGAAGGGGGCCTGGACCCCCGCTCCTCATGCACCCTCGATTCAGGACCCATGAGCCGACTCCCGACCGGTCCTAATCTCCGCTCATACACGCGGGGCGGGCCACGCTGCCCTCTGGGAGCCTTCCCCACAGCCCCTCCGTAACCCCTCATTTTACCCTGAGCTCACTGTTCTTCTACGTCAAGAAAGACCAAGCCCAGCCCCGCCCCCCACCACCGGGGCCCATCCTAGCGGACGTCCAGTAGCGGACGTCCAGTAGCGGACAGTGGCCACCTCCTGAGCCCCGCCCCTCCTCCTGAGCCCCGCCCCTCCTCCTGAGCCCTTTCGGCTTCCCTTCTTCCTCCATCTCCTGGAGCAAAGCCCAGGGTTCTGGCCTTGGCACTTGCTCCCCCTTGTTCCGTACCAGGAGTCACCTCCACAAGGCACATTCTGAGGTCTCTGAGCCTTCGACCTCTTCTCCCAGGGGCCACTCTCAGGTCTCACCCCCTCTTCCACGCAGACCCTCCGGCAGCACAGGGCACACTCTCCTGGGACACCTAGCGCCATGACCAAGTCTGCCAGGCGAGGGCCTCTTGAGAAGCGCCACGTAAAGCCCTCCTATGCTATGCAAAGTCACACACACGGAGCGACTGGATCTGCGTATTTTAAATGTTGTACTGGGCAAGGCTGGATCTGGAAGTCAGGTTTTTACATGGTAGTTATCTAACCAAATCCTACATTCCAGCTAAAAAAGGCCCCAGAGATGTCCAACGGACGCTCAAGGCGTTCTTCACGTTACTCAGAGACGTGCCGAGATTTGGGCCGTGTCCACTGGGCTGACCAGAGGCAACAAAGGTTGCCTCTTCTCTGCCAGTCCTGAGGCTGTGCTGAGGCCAGCATCCACGTGCCCAAGCCCGGTCGGCCAGAAAAGAGAAAAATCGCTAACGGGGGAAAAAATTCCTCTCATCCAAGCTATAAATTTAAGCCCTCAACTATCACAAACGTTACAAACTCATGTACCTTGATTTGATCCCAACCATAAGCTTATCATATATTATAAAATAAAAATGTAGTTCAGGTAGAGATAAAGGCTAAGAACAAAAGCACCCCTGGCTCTGTGCTCCCACAGGGCGCAGCTCTGGGGAATTTACACTTTCAGAAATCCCAAGGCCCAGTGCAAAAAGGCAGGGAAAAACCCACTTTGTATCAGGGTGGGGTATTGCTTTGATAGAGGGTGGAGGGTCAGAAAATTCTTTTGTTTCCTATTTTATTACATCAATGGCTTGAAAATTTTTATTTAACTTCAGCAAATATTGGAAATAGAAAAATGAATTCTGCAGAATTTCACAAATAAAATTTTCAGTCTCTACTAACAAATGTTATCATTCGATGGCTAAGCAATTATAATGCTATGAACATTCACCACGATGAATGTGCTGAAATAGAAAACAGGCAAAAAGAGACATTAAAATATTACTTACAACAGCATTATTACAACATATTTTCTTTAAAATTCCAACATGGATTTTTATCACTTCAAAAGATATACAGCATTTCCATTATATTTGCAAACTTAACCTTATACATCTTTTAAAATCTTGAAAAATTCTTAAGCAGTCTAAAAAGCACTTAGCAAAGTTGGTAAGTCTACGTAATGGAGTACTATCCGCTCCAGTATCAACTTGAGTTTAGGAGAGGGGCTGTAAACACGCAGTATCATACAACATGCACAGGCTACACTGACCTTCCTTCTGCTGCACTGCCACGTTACTGCAGTTGTGCTTTACTGTAAGTAGGGAAAGCTGCAGAGGTCCAGGGAGGGGCAGAAAGAGTATTTGTTTCTGAGCATTGCACAAGATCACTAGATTCAAATTAGCTAACCACCTTGAGTCAACATGAGGCAAAGTTTCACTTGGTATTAAAAGCTTGAATCCTGGGTCACTTGATTTAGATCAGGCTAGACAAGAGAAATGAGGCTCTCGCGTGAGCTGGCGCCATCCGCCCTTTGCTCATATAAGAAGGGATCCAGTTAGTGTAATGCACTATTTGGCTTATTTTTGGTCTGCAATTATACCAATAGTACATCTGATATTCAGAAAGACAAAAACAGGGCAGAGTTGAAATTTAAAGTGACAACGAGCACACTTAGAGTGGTGTGTGATGGTCGAGAAAACCTTATATACGCACAGAAAACTACTGCTTAATTAGTCCACCACAGCAAGCTTTTAAAACTCAACTATTTTTTCTCTTTCATCTTTTGATTCGAGGTTTATGACCATCAAAGGTTAAAAACTATCAAAAGCCATCTTGAGGAACTGGTGTCTGGTAGGCACGAATGTACCAAGACGACACGGGGGAAGCGGGGCGCGGAGGGGGTTACACTAACCTCAGGCTCCTGCTGACACCAGCACCGACCCGCACCACTGCTCACCTTATAAGCACAACTGAGGCAGGGTTGCTTCCTGGTTAAAAGACCTATATTACAGAATCCATCACTGCTTATGACCAGTCAACACAATATTCAAGTAACAAGGTGTTTAAATGAATACGTGAAAAAAAATTTTTACCTAACACTTTACACATCTACATAAAATTAAATAAAACAAACTTTTAATGCATATGCAATACAATTTATATCTTTTAGGATTTCTAAACTAAAAGTTAAACTATCATTTGCTTCAATGGTACTATATTTTGCACAATAACTTATACTTAGGAGAAATTTTCCACAAAAAAATATATATAATTATGACATTCACATTGATAAATTTTTAAGAAGACAAAGCTTAAGTGAACATTGCATCCGAAGCAGTTGTCACTGTGTACCCCTTACACATCCAAACACAACCTGCTGATGCACCGAAGTCTTGATATGTTAAAAAGGGTCTTCGCATAAAATAAGACCAAATCACTTGGCTTCTAAAGCTAAGTGATTTCTTGCATTTACAACATCATTGCAAAGACAGTGTAATGAAACAGTTTAAAACACAGTGCTATCCTATGCATGAGACTACAATGAAGGCAGTCAGGGAAAGACAACTGTCTGTTTTCCTTCCGGCAAATGAAAACGACATGCCCCTCCCCCTCGGAGAGAAAGCCGAAATTCAGCTGCTGTGATAGCAAGTACTCCAGCACATGACTCTTCAGGACCGGGGACCACGTGGTGCCAGGAACCAGGTAAGGGGATGTCTGAGCACAGACAGAGGCCTGGCACTGCCGGGATGCCTGCCGCGCCACACAGGACCCAGCACCAAACCTTCAAGCGCTGCCAAAGGGGATCGATTCTTAAGGAAAATAGCCTGGCGGTGAAGAGAGGAACAGCTCTACTGGCTGGGAAACCGCTGCAGCAAACTGCCTACCGCTTCCGTTAAGAGGAAGGAGGTCTACGAGAAGAAGCAAGGAGAAGCGAAATCTTCTTTCAGGCCTAGTGTCCCCTTTAAGCAACGTGCCAAACTTATGCCACCTCTTACCCACGTTTTTCCTGCCACTTTCCAATTACGCAGCAGGCTCATGATAAAAACAAAATGAGCCCTACGTTGTGACTAGTGTTACCGTGCCGCCGCATGTAGGTAGGACGGCGAGCCTGATGCCCCGCAGCCCCCCTCATGCTCTTCCTCCCCAGCTCCTGATGAACAGACACCTCTCACAGGGACAAGTGTCGAAACCGGCAAAGTCCCATTTCACTCCCCTTCTGAATGACCTTTCTCCAGATTTCAAAAAAAGAAGTACAATTCCAAACAATCTAGGTTTCTTGCTGACCCTCTTCCTAAAGAGAAAACCAGCTGACTTAAAAAAAAAAAAAAAAAAAAAAAAAGCCAAGGTGCTTGGGAGTCAAAACACATCAAATTTTAATTGCATATTTCAAATTCTTAAGAATTCTGTTTACGCCTTAAAGCATCTGCAATTTTTTTTCTTTTTGGTATTGAAAGCACGAAAAATATTTAAATGATGCAAAAACCAACAACAAAAAAAGCTCCTTCAACGTATTTAGTGCAGGCTGAACCGACCGTGGGATGGGGAACGGGTCACATTAGAGCACACCTCGCAGTCTACCCTCAACCCCTCAGCAGCCCACGGTCTGGCAAGAGAATAAAAGTGATTATGGAAGTTTTAAACATTTATTAAACATTTGTACTTGTTCCCAGTGCAACCAAAGGCATTACATACCACTTCGCAGACTGTTTCTTTCCATCTCGGTCTCACTAGAGCCAATAACTGATCACGTCTCTGTCCTGTACTATCGATATAATATTGAGAGAGGACGGTGCTCACGTGGTCACATCAGTAGATGACGGACACAGAGGCTATGTGCAGTGACATGTGAAAGGCCAGGCATACCAACAGGACGGGGAACAAACAGCACGTAGCTTTTATAAAACCATCACCAGCTATTCCAATACCCTTTATTATTGCCCTAACGTGACATTTAAAATCTGCACTCTGTCAAGAACCTGCAGCAAGTTCTCCCCTGTCTCCTAATCTCAGTGATGTCATCTTTGGCAAGCAATAAACGTTAAAGAAGAAATAAGACACCGAAACAGAAAAAGGGTTGAAAACATGGTTGCCAAAAGGAGAAGGCACCAATTCCAAATGTACAAGCACCAGGTACAGTGGTATGGACCAAATCTCTTGGAGTTGGGCGGTGGTACGGGTGGGGGGTCAGGAACAGACAGGGTGACGCCCATCCTGGGGTGACGATCTGAAAGTTGACGGCACGAAGTGATGAGTCCACGTTCCCTCTGAGCGACAGTGTCCAAGGACAGTTGCTGCGAATGAGCTTTCTACCTCGCGGGAAGGGAGAAGGGAGAGACTGAAGCCAACTAAATTTATAAACCATAATTATACCGACATTTAGGGAAATGTGAGTTGTGTCAGGCTGTTTGGCACGATAAAGGTTATAATGCAGTCTGCCAATATATTGTGATTTCCAAAGAAGCATGATATCACTTAGGTGGATGCCTCAGAAAAGAACAAAGAAAACTTCCTGGAAGGCCAATGGGGTCACAGTTACTCTGAAAGTTACATTATGCACAAAGTAGAGCTTGCACGCCATGCAGGAACAGAGTCACGCCCTCCGAGTCGACTACCTGTTCCGAAGCCGCCGACGGGGAAGAGCTGCTGTTGGTGGGCCGGGGCTCCGACTGAGGCGGTGGTCCCCAGGGTCGCAGGAGGCGGGCAGGCCACGGGACCCCCCTCGCTTAGGCAGAGCGTGAGATGCAAAGAGCTCTCCGGGAAGTGGCGCCAACACGGAGGAACGAGCAGAGAATTAAGGCAGATGTAGCACAGGACTGGAGTGTATGCCTTTTTGGTAACAGCTGCTTGCCCACAGAGGTGTGATGCAGATGGCCGGGTGATGCCTTGTAATACCTGAATCCTAGATAACACAGTCGTCCATACCAAGTGCTCAGAGCCACCAGAGTTTCTCATGAGGCAGATGCGTATCTGACGTCAAGAACAGAAGCAGCCTGAGCAGAGGAGAAAGAGCAGAATCAAAGACAGGTAAACAATATAAACTGCTAACTCCGGTCGGGTGCAGCCCAACCCACCCTGCCCCGCAAACGCTGTCCCTAAGGGCAGGGCCCTGAGGCAATGCCTGTGCCGAGGCCAGGCGGGCAGACGGAGGGCGAGAGTGTGGCCCCTGCGGCCACGTGTCTTGGGTTCAAATCCTGACTTTGTCCTTTCTAGCTGTGTGTCCTTGGACGAGGTATCATTTCTCTTTGAGCTTCAGTTTCCTCATCAGCAGAATATACACAATAACGATGTCTACTTCGCAGGATTAAATAAGAATCCCTGCAAAGGGCGTATCAGCACAGTGCCTGGCAAACAGCAACACTCAGGTGTCCTAGGACCGGCCGGAGGGGACACCATCGTGCCTACCCCGTTCAGCAAACAGCCACCAGAACATGCTGGGGTACAGACGATACCAAAGATCGCAGCATCTTCTTAGAAGCTTCAAAGGCATTTCTTTTTTTTTTTTTCCCCCAAAGGAATTCCTTTATTTTTATTATTTATTTATTTATTTTATTTATTTATTTTTGGCTGTGTTGGGTCTTCGTTTCTGTGCAAGGGCTTTCTCTAGTTGCGGCAAGCGGGGTCTACTCTTCATCGCGGTGTGCGGGCCTCTCACTATCACGGCCTCTCTTATTGCGGAGCACAAGCTCCAGACGCGCAGGCTCAGTAGTTGTGGCTCACGGGCCTAGTTGCTCCGCGGCACGTGGGATCTTCCCGGACCAGGGCTCAAACCCATGTCCCCTGCATTGGCAGGCAGATTCTCAACCACTGAGCCACCAGGGAAGCCCCAAGGCATTTCTTAACTCTCTACTCTCATTTTTTAAGACTGACTTCCAGACCCAAGCCTAAAAGTCATAGAGCTTACTGCTACCCCAGTGGTGTCTTACTTCTAAGGAAACAGCTGAGCTAAGAGTCCAAAATCTGAAAACAGCTGTGCCTTCAGGTGAAATCCCAATTTATGAGAACTGTTGCTAGTCAGATCAGATTTCTCCTCACTAGTAATACACTCAATCATTCTATAATTTTAAGTGAGAATGTGTATCTCCAATCCAGTCGCTTTTAGCATCCCTCTGTGCTTTTCTGACACCTCCCTGTACTCTATCCTCGGCCACCCCAGAGAACTCTGAGTCTCAAAAGCTCAACCCTCTTGGGCTGCTCTCCCTCCTTAGCTCTGAAGGAAAAAAGCCTGCAGCTGACAGACCGCTATGTTTCCAGAACTTCTCAAATCTGATGGGCTCTTCCCTGTTTGTGCTGCATAAATACATAAAACCCGAGGGCAGGCAGGACACCAGCAGACATCTTTCTTAGCAGCTGGATTCCAAAGGATAAACAAGAATGGGAAATTACAAGGACACTATGTTCTGAGCACTGATTAGACAGACAACTAACCAGTTCCCTGAGGCCCTTGGTGGACACAGAGAAGCAGCTGGTCCTTACAGGTTAATTTCCTTCTGCAAACTAACGTATGGAGAACAGAAAACCAGGCTGGTGAAGCAGGAGGGCTGGTGCCATAAGAAACGTAAGAAGAAAAGGAGGGACTTCCCTGGTGGCGCAGTGGTTGAGAATCCACCTGCCAGTGCAGGGAACACGGGTTCGAGCCCTGGTCCAGGAAGATCCCACGTGCTGCGGAGCAACGAAGCCCGTGCACCACAACTACTGAGTCTGCGCCCTGGAGCCCGCGAGCCACAACTACTGAGCCCACGTGCCACAACTACTGAAGCCTGCGTGCCTAGAGCCCGTGCTCCGCAGCAAGAGAAGCCGCTGCACTGAGAGGCCCATGCACCACAGGAAGAGTGGCCCCTGCTCGCCACAACTAGAGAAAGCCTGCGCGTAGCAACGAAGACCCAACGCAGCCAAAAATAAAAATAAAATAAAATAAATGTATAAAATAAATAAATAAAAAGAAAGGGATAAAGAAAAGGAAATATAGGCATGCACGTGTGTGCACGTCTGTGTGTGTGTGTGAGAGAGAGAGAGAGAGAGAGAGAGAGTGAGTTAGTTTTAAATGACTAAAGAAGTGAAAAAATTTTACAGGAGTTGTAAAGAGTAGATACTTGGGTTGAGTTAGATAATCCCATTCCTTCTGAAGAGAAGGCTGGGTAAACAGCCACAGGGAACATCAAGCATCAGAGAGAGAAGACGTGCTGCTGGGCGGGGGAGGTCAGCTCTGGACGAGCCAGGCAGACGGGCTGAGGGGACTCTGCTGTGCCACCGGCACGGCAAGTGGACCGTGAAGGATGCAACTTCTGGGCTAACAAGACACGAGAAAAAGTTAGCTGACTTACCTAAGCTAGTCAGTCAAAGAGCCAGGCCTAAGAAAATGATGACCCTGGGTCCTAAATCTACGATCTCATTTTTCATGCTAACCCTGCTGAAGCTGGCTTTGATTAAATTTGAGAGGCAGGAGATCTGAGTTTCCTATTATTTCTGCTTCCTGGGACTTAAGTCAGAAAACAGACTTGGAAGAAAGCTTTCACTCTCGCAAATTCTGACGTTCCTTCCCCAGTAATCCTCATCTTTTCAGCGCTTCCTAAATTGAGTCCAGGACTTCAGGGAAGTTTATTTGTTGCTAAAGGGGAAATCAGCACACAGACAAAAATCACTGCCAACAGAGAAAAACACCTTTGTTGTGCTCATATGCTATCCTGTTCCATGGACAGGCCATGCCTGGGTGTGACTCAAGGACCCCACTCACATTGTCAGTACTATAGGTTCTGCACACTTACTACAAAGATTTTCTGCTAGAAGGCTCTACAGAGTCTAATTCTAACAAAACTAGTGTTTGTCTCCGGACAGGCCTCTGTGTCCTCTTCACAAGGCTCTCCGCCCGCCCGGGGGCAAAGGGCAGCACGGGCAATACAAAAGAGGTAACTTCAGATCACTCCTGCCTCATTGGGGGAAGACTGATGAGAAAGTGATAAGCAAATTAACCCTTAAATTGCCATGCCAGTGAGCAAATGCAAATGTTAAAGGCAGCAGCAATGACTCTTGGCCCCCAGCCCTGCCTCACCATCCGTGGGCAGGGGGAGGGGGAGGTAAACGTGCAGGGGGAGGGGCCGGCCACCCTGACCGGAAGCAGGAAGGCAGCCTCCACGATCTCCCCCACCCTGACCTCCGCTGCCCGGGCTGATGAAATCCGTGCCACCACCCAGGAGACGACCAGGATGCCAGCCTCCACGCAACCCAGGACCTGCAAGTGTCCCCATCAGTAGTACTCCAGCAGGTCAGCCCCGAAGAGCAGCAAGGCAAGCGGTTGTGGAAGCAGACAGACCAGGAACCTGCAGACTCCCCGGTACGTTCGTAAACCTCACAGGAGATGACAGCACATTCCACACGACTGGGCTTTACTGATACTCAAGGCACTTCTAACTTACTGTTTTAGGGCAAAGCTGTCATTGTATTTAAGGAAATATTGGTAATGTGGAATATTTTGTGGCCGGAGGAAACCAGGATGGAATTAAGAATTGGTCCAGAAATTAAAACGTGAATAATATACGTAGTGACCAAAAAGTGACTGAAGTCAACACATGTATTATGGCATTTACAGGTAAAAGTCAAGTTACTGACTTAGCTGAAACCTAAAAGTATTTCTACAGCTGGAAAAGGTCATCAATGAAGAAACTAACTGGAGAACTGAGCATGAATCTGGCGGAGATCAACTGTTTCAGACTCACCTCGTCCTCCTCTTCAGGCATCTTGACAGAATTATCCGGGGACGTTACAGGTTTCTGGTTACTGGGACCATTGGTTTCTTCTTTCCCATGTTCTGCCTCCCATTCTTGTAAAACTTCATCTATGTTGAAGCGGCGTCGATAATTTACAAAAAAGTTTTTCACTTGTACCACTGATTTGTTCCCAATCACATCTGAGATTGCCTGAAAATCTCGGCCATATTTCCTGATGGCTAAGGATGTAAGAAAGCATTTTTTTCAACACGAGATAAATAAGCACACACACGATTGAGACTTACCCCTTATCCAGATAAGGAAACATAGAGGCTTTCAACAGCAGGCGCTATCTTAGCGTACTATACCAATGGAAAAGAGTAGTGTAGAGTCCAGTGTGGGTGACTGGCAGAGACACTCCGTGTGACCCTGTCACGCAGGGTCTGTACCTCCCTGTCATATGTCGCATGGTAACTGAAGTCACCCAGCAATTACCCTATGCCACGGACATCCTACACTGGCCTCTTCAGCGTCCCCAGGACTGGAACACCTCCAACCAAACAACCCCAACACGCGAGCTGTACTTCCTGACTACTCAGAACCCAATGAGGAGCTGCTGAAGTGAAATACACCTTTAAACATGGAGGCGTCCAGATTAATTTTTACATCTTGTGAGACATGGGAAAGGAAAAAAGTAAAGCCCAAAGAGAATGCGGTAATTTAGCTAAAACGATGCCCGCTAGAAGGACGTAATCCTCCAAGAATTTGTTTCAACATGAATGATGTGCTGGGAGCAGGATGGGGTATAATTTTTTCCTGAAAGCGACTGCTGTTCCTAACCCTTTATTTTATAAGAACTTCCTCCTACCTTGCACGGCGAGCAGCTGCTCCTCTGTGGTCCAGCGCGCGTTGCATTTCTGAATGACCTGGGTACCCAAAGGAGCCCTGTTAGCATACTACCTTCAGAGATGGGCGTGCCCTTATAAGCATTAATGAATCTTTTTCTCGTGTCAGAATTT
This sequence comes from Balaenoptera ricei, assembly GCF_028023285.1. Lineage (NCBI taxonomy): Eukaryota > Metazoa > Chordata > Mammalia > Artiodactyla > Balaenopteridae > Balaenoptera > Balaenoptera ricei. The sequence continues at coordinate 185,551,965 of NC_082640.1, read as the reverse complement.
TAACATCAACTAGGCTTATAAAATTATGTCTACACCTTTCCTTCTAAGAGACGTGTACTGGAGACAGACAGTAAATTCTTAAACACATAAACTCAGGTGTGACTTCAAAGATGACAGTAACATAATCCTACCTCTGGAAGTCGATACGGTTCTATTCCACCATCAAGTTTTTCTTTCAGAGCACTGTTCGTCTGTTTAATATTCTGAATCTAAGGGAAAGAAGATTTTCATTTTAAAAATGAAACACTTTTATAAAGGTATGAAAAGAAAAGAGAACTGAGAAAGCTAAAAGAAACAAAAAACCAAGAGGAAAGAAGTTCCTGACCTGTAAGGTGGCCCAAATTTGAGGTGCCTATGGTATCCTCTGAGAGCAGCTAACTAAGTTCTTTAATTGACTTGCTTAGGGCACCGGACACGAGACAACCAAGACGGAATGGATGGTGGTAAAGAGGTGCCTGCGCACACAATCCTAATGCACCAGCTCGGAACAGGCGACCTGGGCCGCAGAATGCACAACAGCGGTCTGACACAGAAGACAAGGCCTGGGCTCCCGCCACACAGAGCTGAGCTGAAGGAAGAGAGCAGGCAGAGTGAAGGCAGGAGAGCCTCGTGGCCCCAAGCACCGCACGGACGCTGCAAAGGGCAGAAGCCCCACCTGCAGACTTCTTTAACGGGGAGGAGAAAAGAAAGCAGTATGTCAGTTTTCCACAAGTCTAATTCTGAGCAACAGTAACTTCATTTTCTCACAAATTATCTTTCCCACATTCTTGCTTTGATTCGGTGGACCTTTCACTGTCCTTGCCTAATCAAAAGAAAGACACAAACAATAAATACAAGCCACTCAGTCACTCCACGGCTGCTCTTTAGTTCTGCATGCGCTCCTGAACAAGCGGGGTCACAGGAGGGGGCCCTTCTCTCTCAACACTAAGCACAGGGGCATTTCTGTGCCTAGCACTAGGGGAACTCTGGCCCTATCATTTTTCACTCTTGAATAATCACTTGAGGAAATAAGAAAGCAAGCAGAGGAACAGGTTCGTTTTCCCAAGTAAAACATCAAAAACATTCATGAGTAGAAGGTGCCCTTGAAAGCAGAAATCTTATTAGGGCAAAGGAAGAAAAGCAGAAATTTCAGAGATAGGGAAGGGGTGGGAGACGAGTGGAGATGGTGGTTCACTTTTTAGTAAATCTCTCTCTTCTTTAAAAAAAACTTTTTATACTTATACAATTTTTAAAAACCCCACTTTCGACGACTTACATTTCATAGATTTCCAGTTTCACAGATCCTTTCCTCCTTTGTTTTACTTCTTCTAAAAGGTTTAAGGGGTCGGGGGGGTGGTACAGGAAAAATTTTCCATGCTATGGGATCAGTGGGCAAGTAAATAAGGCCGGCACTTGTAAGGACCAGAAACTGACCCTGTCTGCCCTTACCAAGGGCCTCAAAGTCTGCCAGAAATACAGTCCACTCCAAATCTTTTGTAACGATGCCACATCAGAACATAAAAACAACTGAAAAGAAAAATACCGGAAACATGCACAAAATTCACTCTACAGTAAAACCAAAAACCAGGACCTTGCTTTACTGAAATTTGTTTTAGTTTATTTTGAAAAGGTACAAATCAGAAGAAAATACTTGAAATTTACTCACAGTAAGTAATTCCAAGCTCTCAGACCAGCATAAGCTGACAGAACTCTCTCTGATAATGAAAATATTCTAAACTTGGGCTGCCCGACATGGCGGCCACCTGCCACCGCTGCTACTAAGCACCTGAAAAGTGGCTTATCCAACCGAGGAGTCACATTTTTAATTTTTCCAATTTTAATTAATCCGAACTAAAATCTAAAGACCACACGTGGCTACCACACTGAACAGCACAATCTTAGACTCTTCTCAGAGCTCACAGTTACCAACAGCCCACAAAATACCCACAAAATACTGCAAGGCACTCAGATTATGTTCCCTGAATTCCGAAAACTAGGCCTAGAAACTTCTGACAGGGAATGAGCAAATTCTCAAAAGTCAGGGGTCTAGACATAACTGAGCTTCATAATTATTAATCATGGTAAACCTTGTTTCATTTATAGCAGGGGTTGGAAAACTATGATCTACATACCAAATCCAGCCTACTGGCTATTTTTATAAATAAAGTTTTATTAGAACACACACACACAAAAGTCAGGGGTACAGACTACTACATGTCCCCCCCCACCCCATCCCCTCCCCCCTGGCATTCCAGTTACTCTATTCCTTCTAGCTAGTTATTTATATATATACGTTACAAAGCTGGGCATGTGTGTGTGTGTGTGTGTGTGTGTGTGTGTGTGTGTGTGTGTGTGTGTATCGCATTGTGATTAAGTAACATGCATTTTCCAAGGAGACCAACCTGTTTAACACATGCATTTTCCCTCTAAAATCAATGGATAAAGAAGCATAGAGATTAAATGAGCGGCTACAAGGTAAAACATCCACAAGTCCTGAACTAAAAGTTAGCTCTATATTCTCATTTACCTACATGTCTGCTCCTAATCATTTTCCAAATTAGCAGTGTCCAGAGTTTACTAATCAGAGTAAGAATAGGGATTACTTGCCAGCGTCATGCCAATTGGAAAGGAAGCCAGAGTGGCAACAAGCTGGATAAGAAACAGGATACAAAAAGTAACCAGCATTTAAAGAAAAAACAAAAAAAGCAGTTGACTTGGCCTGGTGCCTTACCTAGAGCTCCTGGCTGGACACAACTTTCTTTTTTCTGTTTTATTGGGTATTTAGTGATTCTTCTCTAAGGTCAGACCATTTCATTCTCTCCACCCGGAAAGACCTGATGCAACCAGCAGTGTCTGCTGGCTAACCCGACAGCCGTTCCCAGCCCCCTTCTCACTTGTATCTTTGACAGCGGCTGACGATTGCCTCAGCGCTAGGAGGAGCTGGGCTGCAAAGCCCTGCCACACAGAAAGTCCAGGAGGTTCTGGGAAGGCAAAAGCTTTTCCTCCACCCCCTCTTCTTACTGCCCTGAATGCAGACACGAAGGTGACAAAATGGCTTCTGCAGCTTCCAGTGTGAGGCAACAAGCAAGATGAAAAGCCTAAAAGCTAAGAATGGTGGAGCAGGAGAATCTGAAAGAACCTGGGTCCCCGAGAGCACCACTGAACAGAGGAACGAACGCCAGCAATCTTGGATGTTGGAATTTCTTGCTATTTGATAAAAATAAATCCTTCGCTGTCTGAGCTGCTGTTAGTCAGGTTTCCTGTCCTCATCGGATGACTGTTTCCCTGGCACACAACCAGACACGGGGGCATCCAGGATAAAATGCCCACTGTGTGACTGACCGCCACGTGCATCTCAAGTGCAGCTGGCAGAAGTCCTAAAGGCTGTGGAAAGTAAACAACTGACCTCACCTCTTAGTAAGTCAGCCTCTGAGCCCTCTCTCTTCGACAATGTCAACTCTGAGCAGCTACCTTCAAATAAAAATTCCTGCTCTTGACCCTGGCTCTGAAAGCCAAAGACTCTTCATCTATCATACTACAAAGTCAGTAACACCTCTGTAGAAGAGAGGGTCTCTTTCCTTCTTCAACATATTGACACCGAACAGCAAGCGTCAGGAACTCACTCAGCAGAGGGGACTGAGGCCCCTCGGAGATGAAGGTGAAATGCACAGAGGAGCTCCCAGCCCCAGCCCCAGAGCTCTCCCAGCGCAGAGGCAGCTTACTGTGACACCCTCACACATCCTGTAAGATCAGGCAGGCAAGGATTCATCTCCTCATTTGAAAAGAGGCCCAGGAAGACTAAGTGATTCTCCTAAGATTAGAATGCAGCTGTGGCAGCCGCAAGCCCGCAACTCCGAGGGGCGCGCCGGGTCCTGGTCTGTGCGGCCTCCTTCACCAGGGGACAGCCGGGGCCACAGACCCCACCCTTCTCTTCCCAGCCCTGCCAAGGCAGCCATCAAGATCGACAAACCAAAGGCAGCAAGAACTAAAAGTGAACCACCAGTCCATAATTCATCTTGAGTTTGGGGTCGGGGGGAGGTGACTAACGGAAGGGCGGCACTGAGCTGCTTGGCTAACTTTTGGGTTTGACTTTTACGCAGAATCAGACGAAAAGACAAGGAGGAGCCATTTCTCACACGAAGCACAAATAATCAGGAAAGGATGCATTTTAAAAACAATATTCTTTACAAGAGCACCAAAAATGTACCAAACATGTAGGAATAACACTAATAAAGGAAATACAAGACTTGTTCAGAGAGAATGACAAAATACTGGAAGAAACTGAACATCTATAGAAGTGCAGGGATATATCATATTCATGGATCATAAGATGTTAATTCTCTATACTGATCTATACATTCAACACAATCCCAATCAAAATTCTAGCAGAATTACTTTTCTGGAAATTGAGAAGGTGATTCTAAACTTGATATGGAAATACAAGGGCCAGGAATAGCCACGACCATCTTGGAGAACTTCTCCTACCACACATATCCATTCATAATCTATGTATTATTAAGACCATATAGTACTGGTGAAGAATGGACAAACAGAACTCCAAACCTGACCGATACACATAATGGACACCGGATTTAAGACAAAGGTCCCACAGTCCCACAGCATTACAACAGGGAAAGCATAGTCTTTTTTAATGAATAGTACTAGGTAAACTAGATATCCATATGAAAAAAAAAAACTGACCCTACATGTAACAACATACAAACAAAAACACTGCCAGGTAGACTGAAGATCAAAATGTAAAAGGCAAAACAACACTTTTTTTTTTTTTAATAAATTTATTTATTTATTTATTTATTTTTGGCTGTGTTGGGTCTTCGTTTCTGTGCGAGGGCTTTTCTCTAGTTGTGGCGAGTGGGGACCACTCTTCATTGCGGTGCACGGGCCTCTCACTGTCGCGTCCTCTCTTGTTGCGGAGCACAGGCTCCAGACGCGCAGGCTCAGTAGCTGTGGCTCACGGGCCTAGTTGCTCCGCAGCATGTGGGATCCTCCCAGACCAGGGCTCGAACCCGTGTCCCCTGCATCGGCAGGCAGACTCTCAACCACTGCGCCACCAGGGAAGCCCCAAAACAACACTTTTAAGATAGTGTGTAAGAGTATCTTCATGACCTCAGGAAAGATTCTTAACAGAACTCAAAGAGCGCTAACCGTAAAAGACAAGAATGAGAAACTGAACTACTTTAAAACTAAGAATTTCTGTTCATCAAAAGATACCACTAAGAGGGCTTCCCTGGTGGTGCAGTGGTTAGGAATCCACCTGCCAATGCAGGGGACGAAGGTTCGAGTCCTGGTCTGGGAAGATCCCACATGCCGCGAAGAAGCTAAGCCCGTGTTCCACAACTACTGAGCCTGCGCGTCTGGAGCCACAACTACCGCGCCTGCACGCCTAGAGCCCGTGCTCTGCAACAAAGACAAGCCACCGCAATGACAAGCCCGCTCACCGCAACTAGAGAAAGCCCACGCGCAGCAACGAAGACCCAACGCAGCCATAAATAAATAAATAAATGATAGATAGATAGATACCACTAAGAGCGTGAAAAAGAAGTCCTCAGAATGGGAAACAGGAGACAATTCCCCCGCCACCCCCATAATTCCACAATGTGGTCACAACAGCATGGTGGAGGGGAGGGTGCCACTGGCATCCAGTGGGTCGAGGCCAGAGATGCTGCTAAACACCCTACAAGGGGCAGAACAACCCCCAGAACACAGAAACTATCCAGCCCAAAACGTCAACAGCGCTACAACTAGGAAATCCTGACGTGGTGCAACCAAAACTCACGTAAAGTGACACGACCACTTTGGGAAACTGTCTGCCATTGTTTTCTAATGTTGGACATATGCACACTCGATAACCCAGCAACTGCACTCTTAGGTGTTATCTCCAACAAAGATGCACACACAACACACCAAGAGGCACATAAAACAACGTTCCTATCAGTATCACGTGTAAGAGTCAAAAACGGGAAACAACCCAAATGTCCACTCAAAGTAAAATGGATCATTTGTTGGGTATTCATACAGCAATGAGAAAGAACTCAAGAAGTATGGCTCTCTATTACTTGGATAGATCTCACATGTTGAGTAAGAGCCAGACACAGACACACACACACACCTCTACTTTATCATTCTGTTTATATAAAATCCAAAAACAAGATAAAAATAACATATGGTTTTAAGTCAGAACAGCGGCCACCCACCGGGAGAAGGTGGGTGATGAACAGGGGGCATGAGTGAGGCTCCAGAGGCAACGACACATTTCTCAAGGGGAGAGAAAGGGGCCGTGGAGGCGACGCTCCACGTCTTCATCCACACAGAGGTTACTCGGGTGTGTTCACGCTATGAGAAGTCACTGAGATCTGTATCTATATCGGTATCTGTATAAAATTTCAGAGAATGGACTTGAGGGTATGGGGAGGGGGTGGGGTGAGATGTGACAGGGTAAGAGAGTGTCATGGACATATATACACTACCAAATGTAAAATAGATAGCTAGTGGGAAGCAGCCGCATAGCACAGGGAGATCAGCTCGGTGCTTTGTGACCACCTAGAGGGGTGGGATGGGGAGGGTGGGAGGGAGGGAGATGCAAGAGGGAAGAGAAATGGGAACATATTGTATATGTATAACTGATTCACTTTGTTATAAAGCAGAAGCTAACACACCATTGTAAGGCAATTATACTTCAATAAAGATGTTTAAAAAAAAAAAAAATTTCAACTTCACGGTTAATTTAAGGGAAAAAAATCAATGGGCCTAAGATCTTCTGTCCAATTCCTTAGAAACAAAATGCGCTTTTGAGATTTGGGGAAAGAGAACATCCGAGTGAGTGAGAAGTAAGAACACGTCTAAAGTGCAGTTAACTCTTCACCCAGGACGGGTACCTGTCGTTTGATTGACACCAGCTCCATGTCCAGTTGTCTCAGCACCGTGGTAGCAGCAGTGGCATTGGCAGAAACAGCCTCCACGTCTTCTTGAGAAAGAAACATTCCTTTCGGAGGTTTCCTTTTTGCTCTATTTTTAGCTTGTGTACTATGTTTTTCTTTTTTGATCTGAGGAATTGTCTCAGTAGGGGGCACCTGCATGATACACATATTTGATAAATGAGAAACTAAGAAAATTAAAATGCCAAATGAACAGTAATAAGCAGATTTTCTTAACATGGCTCCAAACAATCTAAGGCAAATACCATGCCATCTCATAATTACCATCTACAAGTTCTAATACATAGTTAACAGACAAAACCATTGGCTATTGAACTTTGGCTAAATAAACACTTCAAAGTGGACTCCATTTCCTTCCTATACAGATACATCCTTATTCTATAAACCTCTGACAAGAAGCATTCCCAGCTTCCTGCAGGAACACAGGAAGAAAAAATAACCTGTATTCCCTTCTGGTGAGCTTTGTATTTATGAATAAGGAGTTATTTTATCCAAACAGTCCCTAGCAATTGTAGATGGACATACGGCCACAGAAAGAAAAAAGAAAAAAAGAAAAAAAGAAAAAAAATGATTCAGCACATGTGTAAGGATCCACTTAAATTCTTTAAATCTTTATAGATGGTTATAAAAATAAAAACTTCAATATGAAACTTGTTTATACACCTTTTCGGTTTTTTTTTTTTTTTTTAGATGACACAACTTTTAGGGCAACTGTGTAACTTGCTTCAAAAACTACATGCTGTCATTTAAAAATGGATGACTGCTGCTTATTTTTTTAAATGCTTTCTCTAAAACCAAAACCTTTGGAAATGAAATGCACTAATATCTTGGCAAGGAAAGGATAACATCCTAGTGGTAACCATTTTAAGAACAAGAAGTTTTGGTTAACTGTTTATAATTTCATCTTGTTAGTGTATTAACATTGGCTGGTAAAGCTGAAAATACATTCAGCTTTTTGCTTCATATTTTAAAAGACTGAGATAAAAAGGCAATGCAAACCATGATGGTAGCAATAAGCTCTCGAACAAGTGGTAATAAACAACACATAAAAATATAAGTAGACAATAAACTATGTTCTGCAATAGCACTATGCTATTCAGTAAAGATCACCTATTGACCATGTGTCTGTTTTAATAACATTTTAGTAGGTAAAGAAACTGAGATTTAACCATTTTTCTTTTTAAATTAGAAACTGCTATATAAATAACAATTACAAAAATTAATATAAAACCAAGCCTCTTTCATTTAAAATGTTCCGTTGAAGAACCTAATAAATAACAATGCATCAAAACAAAGCGTACTAAAAATTGCAAGTACAATTTGATTTCCCAAGCGATGTAATTTAGCTAATCCTTAAAATGATCTTGTTATTTGGGCACTCATATAAATCACCGGTAAGAGTGCTATCCAGAAAGAATTACCAGTTTCCTATTTGATAATATATACCATACCAAAAGAAGCCTTAATAATATATCTAGAACACTTTGACTCAATAATTCAACTTCCAGAAATTAATTCTAATGGAAAAAATTAAGTGCACAAATATGTAGTCATGAGATCGGCATTTCAGCATTACTTACAGGGAAAAAGACTGTAAAAACCCGTATAAGATTAATTAACTCAATTATAAAAGATCTGTAATGATGGAATAACATACAGCTATGCATACAAATATATTTGACATAAAAATATGTTCAAGGTTCAGTATTGACGTTCCTCAAGAAACTAAAAATAGAGTTGCCATAAGATCCAGCAATCCCACTCCTGGGCATATATCTGGACAAAACTATAATTCGAAAAGATACAGGCAGTACCCCTATGTTCACAGCAGCACTATTTACAATAGCCAAGACATGGAAACAACTTGAATGTCCATTGACAGATGAATGGATAAAGAAGATGTGGTACATATATAAAATGGAATATTACTCAGCCATAAAAAAGAATGAAATAATGCCATCTGCAGCTACATGGATGGACCTAGAGATTATCATACTAAGTGAAGTAAGTCAGAAAGAGAAAGACAAATACCATGTGATACCACTTATATGTGGAATCTAAAATAAAACACAAATGAACTTATCTACAAAACAGAAACAGACTCAGACACAGAGATCAGACTTGTGGTTGCCAAGGGGGAGGGGGGTGGGGGAGGGATGCACTGGGAGTTTGCGATTAGCAGACACAAACTATTATATACAGAATGGATAAACAACAAGGTCCTCCTGTACAGCACAGGGAACTATATTCAATATCCTGTGATAAGGCATAACGGAAAAGAAGATATACATAAAACTGAATCACTCTGCCGTACACCAGAAACTAACACAACATTGTAAATCAACTATACTTCAATTAAAAAAAAATGTTCAAACCGCGGTGGGGTGGGGATGGTGGTGTGCTGAATTGGGTGATTGGGATTGACATGTATACACTGCTGTGTATAAAATTGATGCCTGATTAAAAAAAAAAATGTTCAAGGCAGAGTAAATTTAAAAGGTTATAAAATTATATATTAAGATCCGATTTTATATTTTTTAAGCATCCAGATTCAGAATTATGTATAGGCATATATATTTTACAGAGGAGGTCGTCTGGAAAGAGTCACCAAAATGTTAATAGTGATTATCGGTGATGAAATGATAAATCATTTTCATCGTTCCCTTTTGTTTAGCTGTATTTCCTACATGTCTATAAAATCATACATTATTGGTGTAATTTTAAAGTTTAAGTATGTCTAGACCCTTTCGTTTTTCTCATACTTTAGTACCTTTTGAGATAGAAAACCTTTTCAGATTTTACTGAAACTACAGACTACAGACTCTGTCTTTAGAAAAACACTATGTGAACACATGTAAAAGTCATGCCCACGCTGGGATTCCATACTCCACCCTGAATGAGGGGCTGACGGGCACCAATGGGCTGAGGCCCTCTTTCCTCAGCTGTGGTGGTGGCACCCATCAGGGACCTGCTGCAGGCAGCTGTGTACCGTGGGGGTCCCCAACTAGGCCACAGAGCCCTGGTCTCCCCGGAGGGCCCTCGGGGACCCCACATATGCTTTATTCAATTTTTATGAATGGGCAAAATAATGCAAGACTCTAACCACCATTTCAAAAGGCTAAGACCGTCCAGACACCCCACTGTTCTCAGTGGACAGTTTACAGTAAGTAAATGTTATAGATATACCCCCCAAAAGTCATGTATAATTGTAGGGATCTGTGGACCTCTTGGATCCAGAGACTATAAACCTCTGGCGTAATGATTTTTAAAACGTGAGAGATTAAAGCTTCACCATGACCCAGAGGGTGCAGGCCCCGGGCAGATGCAGAAGGAAGGAGGCCACCGGGGCCGAGAGGAGGAGCCGAGCTCGAGCCTGGTCCTCACGAGGCCCCTTTCCAACCTGCTGAGCGAACGGCCCAGGAGAGAAGGCGGTGAGAACTGTCACCCTACATAAAACCTTTCCTCGTTGATGCCATTTTTTCCTTTAAGGCTTCCTTTCTCATATTTCTTGGCAAACAAAATTCTAAGTTCTACAAAGCAAAGTTAGTATTGTTTAAAAAGCCATACCATGATGCCTTGTACACAGCACTTAATATATTAAGTAGAATGAGAAAAAGGAATGTTTTACTTATGAAACTAGTAATGAAATTTATTTGCCTTAACAGTACTGGGGGAAAAAAATACCTCCTTTTTGCTTTCCTTGTTTGGATCAATCTCAATGTCAATGGGGTTATTTCCATTTGTTTCTTCCAGCTCATCCTCACTGGAAGACAAAAACAAGTTACTGAAAGATTATTTTGTACTAATTCTATTTAATACACAAATTTAAGCAATATATTGATTTAAATGACAGATGTAATACAAAATTAGTATATGTTTTCAGAATGCTGAGATAAATACATTTTTACAATTCAAATAAAATACCAACTCCATAGTTCTTTTAGTCTAAATGATTAAAAAAGCTATTAAAATGGGTTTCTAACTCCCAAACCAGGCCTAGAACATTGTCGCTTTATTATTTGTAAAGTGTTTTCTCTCAACTAAAAATGTCAAATTTAAGACATTTACTTTAATTCTCCATAAGTATCTAATGGAGGACCAGGACATGATCATTAGATATAGCTGAGAAATTATTCAGGAATAAAGCCTATTGTATTGGGAATAAATTTACCAACAAGTAAAAATCCATGTTCAAGTCCCACCTGTCTTCTCACAACTACACAAGTCTGAGAATGGGAGAGGCTTTTCGGTGGCTCGAATAACTGGTATTTTAAGTTAATTTTAGAAAGAACGCTCACATTGATATGGTGCATGCTTTTGTTTATATCCTTCCATGCAGTATTTCTTACTTAAAAAAAAAAAAAAAAGCTCTGTGGTAGGCCTTTTGCTTAAAAAAAAAGTGAAAGCGAAGGCTCACAGAAGCCAGGCAGCCCGCCCCAGTCTGCCTGCAGCTAAAGCCAGCTGAGCAGTGGTGGCAGCAGAACACTCAGGGTTTCAGATGTCAACACCCGCTTTGTCTCAGGAACCCAGCCCAGGTGACGCACCCACTGTGCTCTCCTTCTCCCCCAACCCACCCCCAAGGCCCACAGTGGTAAGAAGTTCTGGCTGAGGAAAGCATGTCTGAGAGGAGAAAGAGCCGGGGGTTGAGGGAATTTTCCCAGGCCCTGCCGCTCCTTTCACAGGCAGGTCCCGGTAGAAAGACAACAATCTCTCGGGTGCTTCTGCCGTGGCCGGGGTGCCCCTCCTCTGTTTGCATCCTGATGGTGTGAAGGTGCACCGGGAAGGTAGGAGCACCCTTGGGCAGATGCAAAGTGAGAACAATGCCCTTATCGCTTCATCCTCAAGGATAACAAATCCCAATCTTCTTTTTTTAAATTTAATTCTGATTTCAGCTTAGTAAACCGCACTTGTTTGTAGTAACAGACTTAGTTTATAAACAGTAAACTAGACCTAACATATAAAGGAAACAAGAAATTTTAATCAAAAATTGCTATAACACTAAAAACACATTCAGTAGAGTTTGCTACTTTTCTTTGGTTACAAAGAGTACTGATCCATAAATAGACCCACTAGTTATGTATGTTGCAAACTAAAAAATATGCAGATGTGTCAAGGTCAACAATTTTATAGAATCTTATGGTTGGAAAGAGCTTTGCAGGTGTCTCCAAAAGTGATAATTCTCAATCTGTCCCCACAGGTTATTCTTTTTCATTTGAAATCGTAAGATACTCTCCTAAGACAGGGCCACAGAGATCATATAGTTTATACTCCTTCATTTTATTTTGTATTGTTAATTTATAAAAATAATATATTATAGAAAATATAATTTTTAAAAGCCACCTATATTCCCACTACCATAATACCCACTATGTTTGTGCCCTGCCTTCTAGACTTGAAGCATCTTCATTTTAGAGCTGAGGAGACAGAGGCGTGGAAAGGAGTGCATTGACCCAACCCGCCTGTGAGACCATCAGCAGACCCTTCAGTTGAGACCAGAACCCACGTCTTCGGGTGAGCAAAGGCCGCTTCCATGACTCTGCTGTATGTAAGGCTGAGGGCGTGATGGTTAAGGTGCGTCCTATGCACTAAGCTGTCCTTAAAACTAACCTCCTTATTAAGAAGTCATAAAATGTTCCCCTCTCTCTCACTCACATACACAAAACGGATGGTCAAAAAAGGGAAGAAGGAAATCTAAACTGTAGATTTTAACATACCAAACATAAAAACGTCAACTGAATCCTGCAGAAGCACACCAAGTAAATTTCAACATAAGAAGTAAGAGAGATTCCTTTTTACTAAAAGAAGACACCCTTAAGGGGCACACAAAGGAATGTGTTGGAAAGGTCACTCATTCAGAACAAAGTGTGCTGACCGCAGAGTGGTGAGAAAAGACGCCTCTAGAAGGTAGCACTCATGCATTAACACAGCTCACGAGCATGGAGCTGAAGAATATTGTGTACCTTCTGGTTCCACCAGGAAGGAACTGGGGGAAATCCGGTCCCTCTACCTTTCCTCTGTGTACCCACCAGCTCTTAGAAATGCCGCTGCAAAGATCTCCGAAGGGCTGAGACGCCACCCCGCGTGCGTACTGACCTTTCCTCCCGCTCCCGCTTCTGTTTCCGAGCGTGGCGATCCATCACGCTGGTCTTAGTCCTCGTCTTCTTCCAGGAGTAGTAAAATTTCACCAGACTTGCTATAGATTTATCAGGAAGCTAAACGCAAAAAATGAGTTGGTTTAGATTTAAAGCTAATCTTTAAAAATCAAATGTGTGTAGATATATTTCGTAAGGATCACTCTCACGTATTCAGAAATGTCCTAAGTCACAGCCATTTTTCTCTGAATTCACAAAAGAACTCTCGTCGATACATTTTCAAATTACTGAAGTTTGACTGTAAGTGAAACTTAGCCCATGAAAGACTGCAGTCAGCTTAAGATGAATCAGAGTTTTCACACGACTACAGCTTCTAACATAACTTCTAGGTTATTTTTAAAAAATTCATTTTAGCACTAATGTAACCGTCAGTAAGCTTTCACAGTAGGAGCCCACCAAATACCTTTCTGGAAGTGACAGGTCGGCAAAACTCCCCAGGGAGACCGGGGCCCCATGATGTTTGGCCTCACCCACCATCAGAGACCCTTTCTATCAGAACACTCTGGGGGGACTTCCCTGGTGGCACAGTGGTTAAGAATCCACCTGCCAATGCAGGGCACATGGGTTCGAGCCCTGGTCCAGGAAGATCCCACATGCCGCGGAGCAACTAAGCCCGTGCACTGCAACTACTGAGCCCACGCGCTGCAACTACTGAAGCCCGCGCACCTAGAGCCCGTGCTCCACAACAAGAGAAGCCACTGCAAAATGAGAAGCCCACGCACTGCAACGAAGAGTAGCCCCTGCTCGCCGCAACTAGAGAAAGCCCGCGCGCAGCAATGAAGACCCAATGAAGCCAAAAAAAAAAAAAAAAAAAAAGAACACTCTGGGTCATCCCGACAAGAAAGCTGGGGTGGGGTGGGGGTGGCTGAGGCACAACTATTAAGCTGGGAGGTGCTGGGGGATATTTCGCTTTTGTAGTGTGAAGCCTCTCACCCACCCAGCAGCTTGCAGTGAGCCGCTTTATTAATAACGGGAACACTCGTGCTCGAGGATGACACCCCTACCCCTCAGGTACACTGCGGGGCGGGGGGGCGGGGGGGCGGGCACACAGTGAACGGTCTCACCTACTCACCATTTGTTGGATTCTATGAAAAGTTTTCCCGTGAAAACTAAAGGCTTGCTCAAATAAGACTTTATCTTCCACAGTCCACTCATCTGGGAAGGGGGTAAAGTTGGGCAAATCAGCCAATGATTTTTCAATATTATGCTTATGCCAAAAGAGCATCCCAAGAGCCTAGAAAAACAGTATCAGTGAAATTTTTAGACCAACAACATGACTGACATGACTGAAACATTAAAGTGGAAATGAGGCTGGCACAAGAAGAGCAAGTATTTCTTCATACCCAGACAAATTCACAAATGGCGAACTCACATACACTGCTAAGTGGCAGACGCTGATCCGTGCCCTTTTGTACACTAACTCATTTGTCTGAAGCCCTATGAGATAAGTTCCATTATTCTCAATTCTCAAGTTGGAATATGGAGGCCCTGAGAAACTCAGTAACTTGCCAATGGTCACAGCTAGTAAACAGCAGAAGCAGTGGGACTCTGGAATCTGTGCTCGTACAGGGTCACACTCTAAAGCCACTGGATATGAAGGAGAAAGTAACTCAAAAAGCACACAATTGTTTGTTATCCTTTTGCCAAAAAATTTCAAATATAAAGAGTTTTTTCCAGCTCAGAAAGGAAAAAAAATACAAATGGGTAAGGAACAAATTAGAAACAAGAGAATTCAGGAATACTTTCCAAAGAAAACTCCCTGTATGTCAATTTTAAAGTAGAAATGATCATACTTCTGAAGACCAAAATCCTTAAAAATTCATACAAGTGTAATCAGCAATCACCCAATAATAATTACACTTTCTAAATAGAAAAAAAATTGATGATTTTCTGAGCAGCTTTGTGAAGTTCCTAAGTAGGGTTTGGAGAAAGAGAAGCATACACTTCTTGCTTTGAAAGATTCTCAAACTACCTTATTGTAATTGGCTTCCCTGACAGTTCTACCAGGGTAGAATAACTAAAAGTAAGGCCAAGGCTAAAAGAAAGCGTCCAAGTCTATATAACCAAAATCAGTGGTATCCTCAGGCATTAGGGTAAATGAAAAATTTTGGTAATTTACAGGCTGTAAAATCTAGATCAATACAAAGGAAAGCACTAATCCAACTTAATGTGATTACCTAAAAGAATCGTCATTAGAAATAAAGCTGAAATAAGATATCATCACACTTTGGGAGAAAAATTAATCTTGTGGATTTCTCATTAATTGGCTCCAAACAATTTTTTAAAAACCTTAGTCAAATTTTACAATCAGAAAGTGATTCAAAGCAATTAATATTAAAACAGTTTTGAGTAGGTTTGAGTGTGACACCATGCGTCAGGAAAAAAACCATCACACAACCACAAGAATGATAAACAAATCACGTATTCAAATACGAAAGCGTTATGCCCAAGTATCCAGCACCTAAGAGCCACCGCTGCCCCAAACAGTGCAGACCGGCAGGAACACACACACGCTTTTCCAATCAAAGGGTCTTCTACCACTCATCTCAAGCAGTAAAAAAGGGGACCAGAGCCTTGTATAATACTGTTAGTGACTACACAAAAATGGCTAATGAGGAAACAACGCTACCCAACACATAGAACAAAACAAAATTAACAGGTCAGCTATAAACCCCATTTTTAACAACAGAAGAAAACCATGCCATTACCTGTTCCATGTTGTACCCATGCTTCTCTTTGGCAATGGCAATGTATTCATCCACTGAAAAACAAGACAAGAGGCCGGTGAACAAACTGAGGGACCGGGCACAGTCTGCGGGCACCAGAATTGATACTGATGTATATATATTTCAGGCCGGCCATGCACAAGCATAAAAACAAAGACTAGACAGGAACAAAATAGAGCTGTATAATATGATCTCATTATGGATCTTACATATATAAATCCCACAGAGAAATGTCTGAAAAAATACTCACAGTACTTATTTCTGGATGGTGAGATTATGATTCTGTTTTTGTTTTTTTTTTTAAACAAGGTTCTACTTAAATTTTCTATGATAAATATTACTTTGGTACTCTGAAAAATAATTATTTAGAAATAAAAAGAAATATTAAATGGGGGTTTGCTTTTAAGTCTCAGCTGAGGTTGAAGAACAAGCAGCCCACTTTTATGTTAAAAAAAAAATCTAAGAGATAAATTACATGCACCAACGCCTAGTATTTGCTCTCAAACTCGAAAACAAGGTGGCTAATGACAGCTTTCAAGCACTAAGGAAACACCAAGGAAAACTAACAGACTCGAACTTCAGAAGCTGCCACCCCCAGTGACAAATCTACTTCCACTCTACACTTTCTAGTCTTTCTTCCAGAAAAATAAGAGACTACTAATCAATAGCACTTCTTTATTCATGTATGACTTTTCTTTATAAACTACAAAAATAATACAAGCTCAAAAAGGGAAAATCAAGTAGCACAGAATTGTATGAAACAAACACTAAATCCTATTAGCCCCTATTGCCCTTCCCTCAAAACTCACTCTCCAGGTGCAATGACCAAACTCAGAGTTGAGAAAATAGGCTGAGTGTTACAGCAGACACCTAATAAAGTCAGTGCTTCTAAGTTTCAGAATGCTATTCAATTCTATCACAACCATCCTTCCTAATTTTGGTGTAAATGACAACTAATTAGGAAAAAGAAATCAATTTTGAAAAAGAATTCAAACTCATTAGCATATATTCTAATATAAGGGGAAAATTTTTTCCACTGACAAGAGTCAATTTAATTCAAACAGTAACTACATATAGTGAGTGCATTTCAATATTAAGGCACTAATTTTCTATTTTCTTTTTTACATCTAAAATACTCACAAACTGACTGGTTACTCCACTCAGAAGAGAGTAAAATTCCAATTTACCTGAGAGTCAGTGAATGATAAAGGCCCTTGTTTGTCCCAAAAGGTGATTTTAATTTTTTTAAAATAGTCATTCATTCATTCATTCATTCATTTATTTATTTTGTTATGCCGGGTCTTAGGCACGTGGGCTCCTTAGTTGCAGCCGGTGGGTTCCTTAGTTGCTGCTGGTGTGCTCCTTAGTTGTGGCATGCAAACTCTTAGTTGCGGCATGCATGTGGGATCTAGTTCCCTGACCAGGGATCGAACCTGGACCCCCTGCATGGGGAGTGTGGAGTCTTAACCACTGCGCCACCAGGGAAGTCCCAAAACTGGTGATTTTTAAAATGGGGGCGGAAATATTCCGAAGTGTGTCCCTTGCTTTACTTCACAATAGGGTAGATTATGCCAAATAAGAGAAGAATGCTCAAAGGTTCTTCAAAAAAAGAAAAAAAGCCAACAAAAAGTAAGGCTGCAGAGCGGGCGGCTGTGCACCCCTGGCCGGAGAGGACTCTTCCGAGAGGCGCCTGGATGCTGCCAGCGGCACCCAGCGCCCGGGGCTGGACCGCAGGTCAGAGGACAAAGACCGGGCCATGAGATGTGTGCAAGTCAAGAACACGTGAGAGGAAGAGAGGAAAACAATGTACAGGGAACTGAGGGTCAACCCTGGAGGTCTGCTTTAAGGGTTCCTTCTTTTAATATTTAGTGAACAAACAATAAACGAACCTCAAACTTCTGCTATATAATCTCAACTCTGCGAGCATACAGGTTTCCAGACGCTGTTATTTACCTTAGCTGAGTAAGGAATGTGTGATGTGTGCACACATTCAGTCATGTGATCACCAGTCAGTCACATGATCTTTAAGCAAATAACGCAGAGGCTGGACGCGATGCAGGAGGCCCTCGAGAGCCTGTCCTGCCCACAGCTCTCGCTCTCGGGGCAGAACCAGAATCTGCTACATCAGTAACAGGGTCCACTAAACCTGTCCCCATTGTCTCTTACCAGATTTACCTTAAAAATTACAAGGGAAACAAAAGCATTCTTTAGATGCTTTTTCTATCTTCATCTGTTCTTTTGTTTTAACACAAAAATTAGCTGGTGGTAGGGCCAGGAAAACAGACTAACACAGTGGATTCCAGCTGCTGCAGCTAAGGGTAAATGTAACATTTGCCACATTGTAAACAGCAAGGTGCTCTTATACGGTGGCTTTTCAAGTCACACATCTTTTAGGTTTTCTTGGAGACCATTCTGCGGACTCAAATCTAAAGCAAAGGAAGAACGCTATCATAGCTACTTAAGTAAAGTCACCTGGTATGTCTACCAGGCGCCTTGAAGGTGCGATGAAATAAGTTAATATATGGGGAGCCTTGCAACTTGTAAAAGAATTACCATCTGATACCCACTAGCAAAAATACAATTTTTCATTCTTTTCATTGCTCAATGTCCAATAAAGGTTAGACAAACATTTGCTGAATGAATGCTGGGGGACCTGCGATATGTACAATGTCAACATTTTCGGTTCCTTTCCTAGCAAGTTGAAAGGCAGCACGTATCATTAAAAAGCCTACAGATAACAAATGCTGGAGAGGGTGTGGAGAAAAGGGGACCCTCCTACACTGCTGGTGGGAATGTAAACTGGTGCAGCCACTGTGGAAAACAGTATGGAGGTTCCTCAGAAAACTAAAAATAGAGCTACCATACGATCCAGCAATCCCACTCCTGGGCATATATCTGGAAAAGATGCATGCACCCCAATGTTCACAGCAGCACTAATTACAATAGCCAGGACATGGGAACAACCCAAGTGCTCATCAACAGATGACTGGCTTAAGAAGATGGGGTGTACTTATACAATGGAGTATTATTCAGCCATAAAAAAGAATGAAATATTGCCATTTGCAGCAACATGGATGGACCTAGAGATTATCATACTAAGTGAAGTAAGTTGGACAGAGAAAGACCAATATCTGACATCACGTATACATGGAATCTAAAAAATAATACAAATCAATTTATATACAAAACAGAAACAGACTCATGGTTATGGTTATTACCAAAGTGAAAGGGGGAGGGGTAGATAAATTAGGGGTATGGGAGTAACAGATCCAAACTACTATACATAAAATAGGCAACAAAGATTTACTGTAGAGCACAGGGAACCATAGTCAATATCTTGTAATAACCTTGTAATGGAAAATAATCTAAAAAAATAGATATGTAAAAAACTGAATCACTTTGCTGTTCACCTGAAACCAACACAATATTGTAAATCAACTATACCTCAATTTAGAAAGAAAGGAAGGGAGGGAGGGAGGGAGGGAGGGAGGGGGAGAGGGAGGGAGAGAGAGAGAGAGAGAGAAAGGAAGGAAGGAAGGAAGGGAGGGAGGGAGAGAGAGAGAGAAAAAGGAGACAGAGAGAGAAAGAGAGAGAGAAAGAAAAGAAAGAAAGAAAGAGAGAAAGAGAGAGAGAGAGAAAGAAAGAAAGAAAGAAAGAAAGAAAGAAAGAAAGAAAGAAAGAAAGAAAGAAAGAAGGAAAGAAAGAAAGAAAAGGAAGGAAGGAAGGAGGAAAGGCAGCACAGGTTAGGTATGGGGTAAGAAAGACTCAGTTCAAATCTTGGCTCTGTCTCTTGATAAAATGAGTTCACAGCTAGTGGTGCCTGACGCATAGTAAGCACCATATTTGAGACTGTGTTACCCTTAGCAACTTCCTAAACCTTCGTAGGAAGTTGCTCTCACCCGTAAAGCTGGGTTATCACCTGACTGAAAACTACACCACAGCAGCAACTCCTCCTCTCCCCTCCTCCTCACAGAATGTTTCGGACTAGAGTTAATTCAGAATACAGCCATTGGCACAAACAATGCTGCGGACAGGGCTTGTCTCTTACTACCTTCCCACCCTGTAGAGCCCCCAGCCCTTGTTCCCTTTCGTCATCAGAGGGCATGGCCACCCACCACAGTTTCTGGACTCCCGATGCCCTCCCCGCCACCTGCCTGACACAGCCTGCCAGGAACTATGGGTAGGTCATGAAGAAAATGGAAAGTGTACATTTTTCAAAACCTCCTGTGTGCTTTCCTTAAGCAAAAATGAGCTTTCAACCTAAAAAAAAAAATCCACTCCCAACTGCCCTGTCTGTGGACAAAAGATGAAACAAGAAGGGAAGCAAGAGAAGTACAAGCTGCCTGAGACAAAGAAAGCCGGGGTCCATGGGGTCATTTCCAACACTTTCTTTTATCTGGCAACAATAATCTTGACTTTGCCTCTAGAAGATTGAAGGTTAACCAGAGTCCATCCCAATCTGGGGCGAGGAGCCACTGCGGGCAGAGTCACTGAGTGAGCTGTGATCAGGACAGTCCAAGGTCCCTGGCCCGGGCATCTGCACCCACCAGCCTTCCCCAAGGCACATGGGACAGCACAGGCCAGAAGCACGTGTTTCTTGTGCAGCTTAGCTAAGTCTAATCCGTCGTCAGCGGCAGAAGAATCAGACACAGAGTTAAGTGTACTCTGCTTTAAAAACAATTTTAAAAGAAATAATGCAATGTTTTTAAAAACTTGAAAATTCCTAAAGGAACCACCAGGGAGAACTGTCTCATCTTAAATTATGATGGATAAAGACACATGCACCACTCTGATCCTTTAAGAAGTACACAGACTATACAAACTGTGGCTTTTTTTGACAAGACCTTACCATTATGGAAAGCATAGGTGAATGAATTATGTTTTGGGGGTAACATCACTTAAAGGTAGAAGGTGTGAGGGACTTCCCTGGTTGTGCAGTGGTTAAGAATCCGCCTGCCAATGCAGGGGACATGGGTTCAAGCCCTAGTCTGGGAAGATCCCACATGCCGCGGAGCAACTAAGCCCGCGAGCCACAACTACTGAGCCTGCGCTCTAGAGCCCACGAGCCACAACTACTGAGCCCGCACACCACACTACTGAAGCCCGCGTGCCTAGAGCCCGTGCTCCGCAACAAGAGAAGCCACCGCAATGAGAAGCCCGCGCACCTCAACAAAGAGTAGCCCCCGCTCGCTACAACTAGAGAAAGCCCACGCGTAGCAATGAAGACCCAATAAGGCCATAAATAAATAAACAAATAAACGTATTTATTTTTAAAAAGGTAGAATGTGTGAGATTCATCAAAAAAATTTACAAAATTCGTAAAGCTTAGTCAAACATTTATTGAACTACCCTTACTATGTACTGAACACTGTACTAAATAGGCCAAAATACAAAAGAAAAATGATTTATTGCAGTAGCTTGAAACAACACACAGGTGACAGAGGAGAACATAAATACATAAAGTAACAGTGTAGATGTAGGATAATGTGAGAATGCCAAATAATCAGTCAATAGTGATGGTGATGATGATAAATGAAGAAAAGCTTCCTAAAGATTCAACAGCTATACTGACTAATAAGAGTCACTAGCATTTGAGAATTTACTATGTTCGGGCCACTGTTCTGAGCTCTTTACCAGGATTATCTTTTTAATCCTCTCCGATAATTCTATTATCACTCCCATTCACAAACGAAGAAACTGAGGCGCAGAGAAGTTAGATCATTTGGGCAGGGTCACACAGCTGGTAAGTAGCAGTGCTAGGACTCATGTACACCGAGTGTCTGGTCCCAGGACCCATGGCGTTAAACCTCCGTTCACTATCCCATCTCTCGAGTAAGGGAGACAGGGGGAAGGGCACGTCAGATAAGAACAGTCTCCACGGTAGAGAGAACTGAGCAAGGCACATCAACACGGTCTATTCAGTTTGAATGAAGTTAAGAAAATAGAACTGTGGTTGATGAAGGAAGGGACAGAAACTGAGGGTAACGGGCAAATGGCTGCCTCCTGCGAGGCTTCATTGGTTTCTATGTTCATGTCTTAACCCAATGACCTAAATGCTCCCAGTACCTTTAGTAAGAGTCTCAAATTCAATTGCAAAAAGGGGAAGGATGCAGACGAAAACTGCCCCCTTAACCTTAACTCACCCTTCCCTCCCCCAGATACTGCAGCGATTCGGAATACCTTGTTTTCTTGCATAGTCTATGCAGAGCAAGAGGCTGACACCATAAGGTGTGCTGAGGACAAAGCTACAGCCTTAATACAGCTTTAAAAAATTTTTACCATCATAACATTTACAGTAGCTTTAGGTGCTGCAAAGGAAATACGGTACTAATTTCTCTCTCGTAACTCAAAATGAGCATGCTAGGTTTTCTTCAAGAATATGATAACAAATATCGTGGCACCTCTTTTTATTATTAAATAAGAAATGAGTTATCACTGTAACTCGCTGAGAATCAAAATGAGCTTAAATCATTTAGGTAGAGCAACTATGCCACCAGGTGGGCACAGACATTACTACAGCTAATATTTCAGTGATCCCTCTGAATATCTTGAGGTGGGGATAGAGGGCTTAAGAAATAAGATAAGCCACAGAGTCTCAGCCAGAGCACAATGTAATGTAATGAACCAGTCCCTCCTAGTCAATAATGAAACACATCTTCTTCATGACAATGCTATTTCGTAATGTAGTTTTGTTAAAATCCCACTCTATAGAAAAAGCTCCTCCCACCCTCCAGCACCCCAGTAAATACTACAAAATCCAGCCCAGTCTCATAGACAATCTGATCAAGTGGAAATAAGAAATATGAATACTCTACTAAGCCATACACATTGAAATTCAGCTTCTGGCGTCCGTTCCTACCTAATCCACCCAGAATCAACGTACACGACTCTGAACAAGTCCTACCCCTGCCTCTGTGGCACAGTTTCCTCATCACGTAAGAATGGATTGACCATTATGTCTTCCAGGGCTAACATTTTATGAGTAATTTTTAAAACATCTAAACGTTAAATTTAAACTTTTTTTGTGTGCTGCATTAAACATTTTTTCCAAGAAAAGGATAAGAGCATCCCTCCCCCTTTACTCTAGTATTCATACATTTGTGTATTCTCCAGAAAGGCATACGCAGAATCTCCCATATTTTAAAAACTGATCATCACTAGAATGAATGACATATAGTTGTGACTAATCAAAACAATAACCACCTTTCTCCTTAAAGATGCCCAAAGTCTACGGTAAAGAGTAAGATCAACGCAGTGACACACCATCCTCTTGCATCTCTTTCACACCAAGTCAACTTACTTGATGACTGAGTCCCTCACAGCAGGCAACTGTGCACTCAAAATAATCTTGTTTGCTCTCCTGTGCTTTGCTTTGTGCACATGAGCTGAAGGAAGGAACCATGCTCACAACAAGGTCTGCATCTCCCTCAATTAAGGCAACATTCCCTGACATTAAAAGAGGGGGAAAAAAAGACTAACACTTGTTTCACCTATAACCTCACAGCAGACTCCAATGGAAAGAGCCCTGGACCGTGAGTCAAAGTCCTTAGTTTCCATCAGGAACTTGCAGGCTAAGCCCATTTCATCACTTGTAAAATAATAAGTATTCTATAAATACTTTGTATAAAAATACACATGTATAAATATATATACACATATAAATGCTTTGTATACTTTGTATAAAAATAAAAAATAGAAAAGTTGAAATATACAAATGAAAAGTATTAAAATTAATTCCTTCATAAACATTTGTGAGATTCAACCAGAAGGAAGGGATGCAGCAGTTTACAACCACAGAATTAGTTTAGCAAGAGAACCTGCCCAGTCCTTGAACTCCATCCATCAGAGCTGTGCTCCAATTCAACAGTTCCTAATCCTGTCTGCTAAGAATCATCTGACAAACGTCTTTAAAATACTGACTCTTGGGCTCCACCCTGTTTTGTAAATGTATGTGTATACGCATGTATGTGTGTTCATGTTTATGTCTGTATATATGTGTGCGCATGGATGTGTACGTATACTTTATGCATAGAGTTTTTAGTAAAGTATGATGTGCGTAGAGAGGAGCACTTATATAAGGGTACAGCGAGGTGAATTCTCAGAAAATGAATACACTCAGATCACAGAAAGAATCTAACACATTCTTGATGTTTTTGGTTTGTTTTTACAATGCTCCCAGGTGATTATGATGGGCCAGTTTTGAGAGTCAATGAATTAGAGCATAAAGTTAATGTGTAAAGACCATTCCCTATTTTAATGTGATAAAAACCATCTCAATGAACAAAATTTTAAGGTTTTGGCATTTAAAAGAATACGACAATATCAGAACCACAGAAATGAGAAGAAATGTTCCTGCTATATAAAATGAGGTTTTTGAATTTGTGAGTTGTGAATTTCAATCATGCAAAAAAAACCCTCCTGCTTGTGGGGTTCTGAGCAGGGGAGGGAGGAGGTGGTCAGAAGAAGGGTTTAAAAGTCTGCAAATCCTAGTGACTCCTTATAACTTGTATACAAACCTCACTTCATAGGGACATTTGTCCTTTAACCCTGCCTCTTCCAAACTCTATATACAACGCTCCTCCCTCCAGTACAATCCATCTGTATACAAGACCCTGGAAAGAGGGGTCCTAAAAGAGACTCAAGTGGCCAAGGGAAACTCAGAGGGAGGCTAGGTTACAGGAAGGTGACAAAAGGCTCTGCCCACCACAAACTTTAGACAAGTCCCTTCTCTGTGGGCCTGGTTTCTTCAGCTCTAAAAACAAAAGCTAGACTGCACAGTGAGATAAGTGAGATCATGGGGGGCATGTCTGTTGGGAGGCAGCAGGTATTCCCACTGCCTATGCTTGAATCTTGTGGGGGAGGGGGAGCTTCTTTACCCACTAAAGAAATCTAAGCTTTCAAAGTAGGTTGCAGAAGAGTGATATTTTATAATAAACTAATCTGTTTTACATTTAATTATTCCCCACTGATTCAATACATCTTTTAGGCCTACTGTGTGCCCGGTACTGCTTATATATCCATGATTAAAAAAAGAGAGTCTCTGCCTTCATAGAATTCACAGTCTGGCCAGAGAGAGAAATAATTACACAAGTAATTAATTCCAATTGTCATAAGTGTCAGAGAAAAAGAACTATGAATGCACTTAACTGGGAAACCTGATCTGCAGAACCCAGGATGGCTTTCTTTTCCGCTGGAAAAGGACATTATAAATTCCTGCTTACTCATATATTATTTATAGTAGGGAAAAAATTGAAAACATATAAATGTCCAAGAATAGGGACATGGTTAAGTAAATTAAGCTATTTGATGGGATATTATTCAGGACCAAACCTCAGTGTAACTTTTAATCATAGGAAAACTAAAATTGGAAAACTATTATATTAGTATGATCCATTTGTGCTTAAAATCAGAGTATACACAAGCTCAGAGAAAAGACATGAAAGCAAAATTTTAGTAGTGGTTATAGCCAATGTGACGAGATGAAGAAATTATAGGCTATTTTTAATAATAAAAACAAGCTTGTACGTATACTCGTGCTTACTTTTCTGAACCATTTGAGAGTGTCATACAATATATGCTGAGTATTACTCTTAAATACTCAGCATATATTTTCTAAGAGTAGTGCTCTTATGCAACGACAGAACAGTAAATTTAACACTGAAACAATACTTTAATCTGTATTCCGATCTGGCCAACCGACCCAAAATGTGCTTTACATTTGCTAAAGAATTTTAAAGTAAATCCCAGTTATTTCATATATATATATATATATATATATATATATATATATATCTCAGTATTCATCTTTTTAAAAATGTGGATATATTTTTTGCAGAACCATAATGTCATTATCACACCTAACAAAAATAGCAAAATTCCCTGGTATGAGAAACAAAGCCATACTCATTGGATAGTCTAAAATGTAGAAGTCCAACAATAACAAACATATTTTGGAAAATAATTTGGCATTGATCTAAATATCTATATTCCAAACAGATACCAGAAATAAGTTAAAGAATGTTCCCAGTAGTAACAGTTGCAGTAATAAAAAACTGAGATGTCCATTGTGAACAGAAAGGATAAATAAATTACAACTTAACAAACTGAAAAATGTTAAGTTTAAAAGGATGAAGATAAGACACACTAATATGATTGAAGGGTAAAAGGAGGACTAACGGAGGGCTTCCACTATTGTTTATAAATTCAGCTCTTTGTCTCTTCTAGTAAGTTTTACACATTTTAGTTAACTCTAGAGCACTTAAAAGAATAAAAATGATTTTTAAAAAGTAGTTTTCACGCCCTGAAAAACATCATTTTCATCACAAACTTCAAGCCCCCTGATAGCCATTTATTTACAAATGGCTGAAAACCAAGGCCAGTATTAGCTTACCTGACCCCTCCCTGCCTCACTCCGGTCCCAGACCTAACAGATGAGAATTCTAAGTACACCCTTCCCTCTTGTCAACGCACTCATACCTTACCAGGGCAGTTTCCCATCAGACTGTAAGCTACACACGGGCAGACTTGTCAGATCGTTCGTTCTTGTATTCCTCCAGGACCTGACACATAAACAGTCACTCGAATATTTACTGAGTAAATAAATGGACACCACAAGGTGAGTGGCAAAGAAGAAAATGTTAGAGGGCTCCAAGTGACCCAAGTTACAGAACAAATAGCCAAAAAGCCTATTTTCGCAAATCTCCATACAAAGGAGTGTCCACACCCCATCATTTTCTCATTGGGCAAGTATTTATCCACCACATGCCAACAGAGGATTGACAGAGAGCTGAACAAACATACCAAGTTCCTCTGCTCGTTCATTTTGGTATAGAGGAGGGACCTAAAGTAAGTAATACTACGCCAGGTGATGACAAATGGAATGAAGGACATGAAGATAAGGCAGTAGTGGTCTCTGTCTCTACTTTGTAGTGTAGTCAAGAAGGGCCCCCTCCTAGTGACCAGGAGAAACTGAGGGAGAGAGCGCCATGTGGCCATTTGGGAGAAGAGTGATCCAGACAGAGGGAACGGAAGAGGCTCTGGACAGCGTGCTCGGGATGAGTTCCAGAGGGCAGCAGTGGGGTCAGACTACAGAGAGCCTTGTGGCAACTGTCAGGTCTTTTGACGTCAATCTGCAGTGAGTTAGAAAGTCCTGAATATAGACTCCCGACATTTACTATATATTTCTATGAAAGTTTAGACATTTACTACATACCTGTGAAGATCTCACTCACCATATAATCTTGAAAACGTGTACTGAAGTCAAATGACTTAATGCAGAAACAACTTTTGCAAATACTGCAGGTCTAAGGAGGGTTCTCATTCCAAGAAAGCTAAAACTTATTTTAAAATCTCTAATTTGACTTGCCTTTTGACACAATTTTAAATTCTCTATGTCTATCATGTTATATGTGTTAATTTTTTTTCTTTGAAGTGAATAGCTCGGCCAGCCTAAAAAAAAAAAAAGCCTTCCAGCGTGGTTGTGTCTGGCAGAGCTAATGGTTTCCATCTTTGTCTACTTTAACACTGAGACCAGTGCTTCTTCCCATTGTACCAGTTTCTCCTCATTTTTATAAAATAAAAACAAAGCACAATCACTTAAATAACTGCAAAAGCACTGATTATATATAACCTATACAATATGTAATGTATAAATGAGCAAAACCATCTGTTTTACTGATTCCCAATAGCCAAAAGTGACCCTGCTAACTTCTACGCCCAAGGCAACCGCAGCCGAGTCTAGGGTACCTGCTTCTTCAGGAAACTATCAACAGTGTGCAGGGCTGTGTACTGGCGTCCCCCCTCCAGCTCCAATTCACCTCTTTCAAGCCCTAACTTAAAAAAGAATCAAACAATAAAAAAATCATCCTCAGATTACTCCCTTTCTTAACCTGTCCTCTCTTCTAAAACTCCCTTCTAAGAATTCTCCCAGGCCACAGTTTTGTATTACATTTGACCATACATGCTTTGGTAAACTTTTTGGTTTTCCTAAAAACAGTAAAGTGAAACAGACTGGGAATAAGATCTGGCCTAACTCTCTATATATTTCAAAGAAGACAAGACTACCTACTAAAATAACCTCTTGAAATTTCTTGCAACTAACATGTCCACTTTGTTCTGCTGACCTTCAAGTGCTTCTGTACACAAAGCCCCAACCTTGGGTGGGTGTACGCATAAGGGTAGGGACCAGAGGGGAACGTGAAGAGGGCACTGCACCCAGGGCGGCAGCATCCCACCGAGAGGAGACTGCCCTGAAGCCATTAGGGGCAAGCAAGGTGGATGTCTAGGGTGCAGACCAAGATCCCTAGGGACGAGGAGGGAGGACAGCCTGGGATAGGGTGGGGAGGGTGTCCACAGGTGAGAGGAGAGGAAGGCATCCAGGTAGGAGGGCAGCAGGACACATCTCAACGGGGACTTGGGGAGCAGACCATCCAGGAGATGATATCCTATCACAGAAACAGAGTGCCTAGTTGGTACTGTCAATGAAAATGTGGGGAATAAACGGTGAAACAATGCAGATGACCTAGATCTAAGAAGTATGCTGTTTTAAAGGCACGTGAAGGCCACCTGGACCACCCACCTAACCCCACACTCCTCTCATCTCATTCCCTTTGAGCACTCCCAACATTGATGTTTCGAATTCCTAAGTCTCCATCAAGCCTCCCTTTAACAGCAATGGCCCAGAGAGGCATCAACATCTCTCCCTTGCAAGTGCACCAGCTGGTACCGCCTCTAGCCCCAGCTCTCCTCTAAACCGCAGTGCCGTCAGGAGCTTTCTAATGTGCACAGTACTGCTTCTAGCTAAAAATCCCTCCAAAATCCTCATCCCTTTAAGAACTGGGCCTGTCTTTCCAGCTTCATTGCTTCTCACTTCCCCAGGGACGAGGTGCGTCACAGCCCGGCAGGTGTCTAAATGCTGTGCAAACGCAAACGCTATCCCCTCTTCTTAGAGCATGTGCGTGTCCCTCACCCAGCCGGTGCACTTACTCCTTCCTCAGCGTCTTACCCAAATGCCATCTGTTTCCATTGCTTGTTTCTACCTAGGAAAACAGAGTGCTTTCTGCTGGGTCCCAAGGGGCGCGTCCAAATACTAAGAGTACACAGGAGATGCCGAATGCGAAAATAATGTAAGCATCAGCTGCCCTCTCTTCCAATTAGTGACCGTTTTTCAGTCTCTCTCACTGTCTGTCCAACCTCCAGATTCCACCACATGATTTAACCTTCATTCACACCTTTGTGCCCTAAATATCATGTCATCATTTAATCATGTAATTTCCCACAATAATTTTTATAATACTATCTAAATCCTATTGTTCTCATCTATGCTACTTGGAATTATTTACATTTCCTCTACATGAAATGTGTCTCTACAAGGCACATTTTTTCTAGGCATACTCCAAAGGTCGTATCTCTCCTTAAGGAAGTTTTACTTAGACACAGCCCAGAGCAACTTATGTAGTACCAGTAATGCTTTAAGTATTTTGGTTTATGAAATCAAACAGTACACCAAGGCAGATGTGTGTAATAAATGCAGTCTGGAGACCAGAGATCTAGCCCAAACTTGGCTACTAACTAGCTGAGGGACCTTGAGCATCTGACCTAACTTCTCTAGACCTCAGTTTTTCACAACTAAGAAGAAACAGTTGGACTAAAGGAAATACATATAAATTATCTGTTTACATGTTCATTTCCTCCCTCTTTCTCCATTAGAATATAAACTTCCTGAATCCCTCACTCCTGGTACACTACCAGGCACACAAAACTGCTCAATAAAAATGTGAATGAAACCAATTCTCACTAAATAAACCCAAATTCAATATAAACCTAATTGAGATACGTTTGGAGGAAAATTTGTTTAAAAATAAATAAATAAATAAAAAGAAAAGACTAAACTATGGTGGACCCATACTTGGTAGTTTAAAACTAGGTAATTGTATTGGGTTGGCCAAAAAGTTCGTTTGGGGTTTTCCATAACATGGTACAGAAAAACCCAAATGATCTTTTTGGCCAATCCAATAAATGTATTCAAACAGAACAAAGTCCCACATATGTTGTTAACAGCAAATTGCTAAACAGCTCATATATGTGATTTAAAAGTCATATACTTATTAAGATATATAAAAATATTAGGAAAAGTATATATGTTGTAAATAGTGACTATAAGAGGGCTTTTCTTAAAAGAAGGTTATTTATTTATTCATTCATTCATTCATCATTCAATCATTTATTTATGGCTGCGTTGGGTCTTTGTTGCTGCAAGCAGGCTTTCTCTACTTGCGTCGAGCGGGGGCTACTCTTCGTTGAGTTGCAGAGCACGGGCTCTAAGCATGCGGGCTTCAGTAGTTGTGGCACATGGGCTCAGTAGTTGTGGCTCACGGGCTCAGCAGTTGTGGCTCACGGGCTCAGTAGTTGTGGCTCACGGGCTTAGTTGCTCCGTGGCATGTGGGATCTTCCCGGACCAGGGCTCAAACCCGTGTCCCCCGCGTTGGCAGGCGGATTCTTAACCACTGCGCCACCAGGGAAGTCCCAAGAGGGCTTTCTTTGTCTACATTATACATTCTATATCGTTTGAAATTTCTACAACAGTATTTATTTCTATAATCACAAAATAATTTTGTAAACTTGCAGTAACCCTAAGAGGCAGAACTCTAAACAGTTACTTGAGAAGAAAGAAACCAACCCAGGAAAAGCCAGGGATCCACAGACATCCTTACACATGGGGACATCTACTAGAAGTCTACAGATGTCCCGAATCTCCTATTTCTACATCAAGTCAGAATCAATCGTTGGAAAACCAAGACTTCCACATTCTTTCAAAATAAGTTAGAAAGGCAAGTAGAAAATACTTCTTTTTTGTCTATGTACTGGGAGGGAGAGAAGCTGAGGGGGAAATGATAGATGGCAAAGAGAACAAATTATGTATACTTGTCCCCAATGACACTATGGTTACGTTTCAAGGCATAACTACGATTAGACTACTCGCCAAAGAGTATGACTCCCAAAGCTCCACAAATGGAACCTAACTCATATCAATGACTGTGTTCACAGCCTCACGCTGGAGCAGTTAAGCAAACTCTCATCGATCCACAATTCCATTCCTAGGGATGTATCTTAAGAAAATACTAAAACACAACAATAACAACAAAAGAGAACAAAGCTCTGATTCAGTTTTTCACCACCGCCTTCTTTTATGATAGCAACAATTAGAAACAACCTAAATTTTCAATAGGAGAATGCTTAAATACACTGATACATCCATATGATAAAATATTAAACATTATTTTAAACATTTACAAGGGATTTATTAGCAAGGTAACGAATGCTTAGGTCATTGTTCAGGAAGACAATACACACTCACATACATAGAAATACCAACATCTCACTTATAAAAATATGCACAGAGAAAAAAAGGGATTGGAAAAACATCCCAAAATGTTTAACAACAGTTATCTCTGGGTAATGAAATAATGGGTGAACTGTTTCTTCTCTATATTTTTCTGTGCCTTCTG
This sequence comes from Balaenoptera ricei, assembly GCF_028023285.1. Classification (NCBI taxonomy): domain Eukaryota; kingdom Metazoa; phylum Chordata; class Mammalia; order Artiodactyla; family Balaenopteridae; genus Balaenoptera; species Balaenoptera ricei. The sequence goes on along the minus strand of NC_082640.1, from coordinate 185,520,646 downwards.
AACTTTCAACAATATATAAATGTTACTTTTAGATTGGTTTAAGAGTTTAAAGTTTTAATCAATACTGTCAGGACTTACATTAAAACTGCAAATTTATTTTAGGCAATACCATTGCTTAAAAATCTATTAACTTTTCATATTCTGTTCTTTTCTTGCAGGTCTAGGAAAAATAAGATAATATTAAAATTAAATTCTGACTCCCAAGATTCCAAAGGTAACACAATAACAGCAAGAGGTACTAATACAATCTTCACTGTAATAACAGCAGGAAGTGACTGAAATGAAGAGGGGACTGAGACCTGACGAACTCGACCTGAGGGACACGTTTAGAGCATAAGCCAGGGTGAAGAGTCAGCAAACCTGGACACTACTGGCCCCACCACTGACTCTGTGTGCTAGTTTCACAACCTCCTTGAATTGTGGACTCTGCCACCTGAAAAATGGGGACAAAAACGTCCTCTTGGTTTACAGTAAAGATTGAATGATACAGGAACACGGAAAGCATTTTAGTACAGTGCTCAACAAATGCTCACTATTTTTAATATTCAGTTCCAGGCACCATAATTGAAGATGGGCACCATGACCAAACGGGGTCTATCCAGGAGTAAAACAGAGACGAAGAAGACCCCAAAACCAGACCATCTGAAAACACTTGAGGCAACCAGGCAGGATTAACTTGAACTGGGACAGCAAAGAAGGTAGGAGAATTGAACACCTAAAAGACTCATAAGGAAGCAGACTTACTTAACAGAGTTCAGGAAAAGAAAGCTTTAAAAATACACAGATGCAGATTTTCAGCTGTTAGAAGGAACAGCATGTTCAAAAATGGAATAGATTGCTTTTTTAAGTGCAAATGCTCAAAGGGAAAAAACAAACAGGAAATACTTAAAAGGTCTTCCTCCGCACAGTAAAGGCATCAGAATTGCCAATACACTTCCTTTAGCTATTCTGTTCTCCATTATAAACTCATCAAGCAGCAGGCTGGCAAAATGAAGATACTCTGAAAATCAGATTAGACTGAGATTATTTTATTCTTGCTAAATTAAGCATTACTAAGAGTAGTTGAATTTCCTGTGTTCCATGGAGGGTACTGTATTTTTAAAAAGGGTCTTTCTTGGTCAAAATCAAACGTTTCTTTACCATCCGAGCTCTTTGCACCTTAATGCGAACATGAATGCTAAACATACAAGAGGAGGATATTTAATATGCATCATCTCTAACACTTACTTGACAGTGGAAACCTGTTAACACCTACTTTAATACTGCAAAACACAATCTGGAAAACCCTGATCAAAGCCTGAGAGTTCCAGCCTTTACTCACAACTTACGTTTCCTGACCAACATTTACCACTGAGGGCTTTCTAAGCCCTACCACGTTTTAGAGCATTGATTCTTATCCTATTTTTGTCAAAGAGCCCTTTAAAAATCCAATTTTCTGCAGGAAAACGTACATACACCAAAAAAATTTTGCATGTGATTTACGAGTTCACAAATCCCTGTAAATTCCATCCATGGACCACCCACCCCCACCACTGAAAAACTCTCAAAAGGGAGAATTTATTTTTTCTTCTCTCTTTAAAGTTATGAAGAAAACAAAAACTTTGAAAATGGCAAAGACTTACGACAATATATCAAATATAAAGTTATTCTTGCATGGTATCATCTGAGCAGAGGGGACAGAAAACTGAAAAAGCAAACTCTGGAAATACAATTAATCTTTCTAATAGCTCTAGGACCCCTACCCGCCCCCGCAAAAGAAAACCCAAAATAGCCCAGAATATTCATTCTAACAAAAATATAAACACAAAACAAAGAGCCAATTCAAAAGTTCTACTTCTAGCTAGGATGAAGTCTTAAATTATAGAACCTGTTTCCAGTAACATACATTTGCCCTTTGTAATCCTTCCAATTAGAAATTTGTTAAACTCTTCATCTTTATATCAATAAATCTATAAATTCCCAGCTGAAGGAGTTACACACTACATTATAATTTTCTTTCCACTCTGAACCCTTCCTCCAAGTTACTTCAGAATATTAGCTGGTACAGCATTTTGAATAAAAAGTAGATTATGAAACCACAGCTTAAGAATCTTTAAATCACTATGACAGGCCACAATAAAGAACACACTTTCAAATTCTTCAAAATTTTACTTTAAAAATGTAAAATAAATGTAATATATAGAGAGATTTTTACCTACAAAGGTAACTTTAAAAGTCTGCAGTAAATAAGAAAGGTGGAAAATAAAAGTGCTCTAAAACTTACATTTTGCTTCTGATAGATTCTGATTAGGTGACCAGACCAGCATGCCAAGATTGTCTCGTTCTTGACTGCGTCTTGCTAGTTTGGCTTGGTAGAAATAAAGAAAGAAAATTCTTATTATAATTTAACAGACATAACAAGCGACAATTAACAACACCACTCTGCAGGGATCGAACCCATGTCCCCCGCATTGGAAGGCGGATGCTTTACCACTGAACCACCAGGGAAGTCCCACAAATTAAGTTTTTCAACACATTAACATGGTATCTCTCTCCATTTATTTAGATTCTCTTTAATTTAGCACCATCAACACAATGTTGAATAGGAGTGGTGAGAGCAGATCCATTCCTGTATTGTTTTGAGTCAAACAAAAGATATTGTATAATTTCACCTGAAACTATGACTGTGTATATTTGTAAAAGAAAAAGGATAAAAACCCACAAACTATTCATAATACATCTAAATTAATGTCTTTAATTATAATAAAATATTCATTCATGTATAAATTTTCAAAAAAACCACACCACTCTGGTCTTCTTGAGACCTCGGAAGATGACGACATCACCCCCCACCCCCGAATGAAGTCGGCCCCAATGGACCCGCACATTTAACACAGGGTGAGGGTGGGGAGGCTCTGAATTTGCTGAAATATTTCTACTTTTAAGTCTTTTTCTACCTAACTTTTTACTTATTTAACAAACAGGTCATATGAGGTGGGTATGATTACTATTCTCACTTGCTAGGTGAGGAAACTAAACAGGTCATTAGTAGCCACTAGGAGGCAGACCTGGACTGACCTTAGGCAGGATGGCTACAGGGCCCGAGGGTTTAGGCACCATACACTCTGCTGCTCTGCTCCCAGATGGGGACACACAAAAAGGAAGCTGCATGTGGCAAGCTGCTCAAATATTCTTTTAAACTATGAATTCTTCATGTGTGCTTTGAATAACCTTACCCTTCACTGCCATTAGTGACTGGGTATTTTAGTGACCTGACAGCAGGAATCCAAAGATTCTTTTAACAACTTTAATAAAGAGTACCATTAAAAAGATTTAACCTGAAAGGAAACGTCTGAAGTGCATTCAAATTCTTAAAAATCTGTGATACAAAACAGTAGGTCAAAAGGTTTACAAGTGCCGGGTGTTGAGTTGACTGTACTACTGGATTAACCACCAACAAGTCACCTATTACAACAGAGCCAATTAAAACATTATCTTCCAAAGGTACAACAGACTGAAGAGAGAGGCTCACTAACCAGCCTTTAGACTGCTTAGACCCAAACTCATTCATTCTAAAGGCATTCTCTTTCTTGACCTTTTTTTTTCCTTTAAACAAATTCCTCTGAAACATGATGAAAGTTATGGAATCTACTTCCAGAAAAAAAAAAATTCAACTAAACATAAACACACAAACACACCAATATAAACATACTTTTATAAAATTCATAAAGCCTGGTTTAAGAATTCCTGCTTTTATGAAATTGCCAGATCTTTTATTTAATTTTGTATATCAATGTGTTCTAGATTTTATAAAGAGAGAATTTCTACACTTTTGCTTAAATCTGTGGGGCAGCTACTTTAAAGAAAAATGATGGAATGGCGGGAGGGAAAGACCCAAAGTGCGAACACTATGAATTAGGCAAGACTGAAGGTGGAATTTACATGCTGGGTGGGAACAAGGTGTAATGAACAGGAGGGAGACAGGAATATGATGAAAAGATGGGAGTGACTACCTTTGAGTACACACCTTTTAATACGGTTCTGACTTTTAGAACAATGTTAATGCCACACATAGTCTAAAAGTAAAATAAAGTCAACAAATACGTGTGTGGGGAGGGACCGCACATGGAATACAGGCTTGCTGTATTTCAAGTAAAAATCAAAAGTCAAAACAGAAATAAAAGAATCTACATTGGGGCTTCCCTGGTGGCGCAGTGGTTGAGAATCTGCCTGCCAATGCAGGGGACACGGGTTCGAGCCCTGGGCCGGGAAGATCCCACATGCCGCGGAGCAACTAGGCCCGTGAGCCACAACTACTGAGCCTGCGCGTCTGGAGCCTGTGCTCCGCAACAAGAGAGGCCGCGACAGTGAGAGGCCCGCACACCGCGATGAAGAGTGGCCCCCACTTGCCACAACTAGAGAAAGCCCTCGCACAGAAACGAAGACCCAACACAGCCATAAATAAATAAATAAATAAATTTTAAAAAACCCAACAAACTGGTGAATTAAAAAAAAAAATAAAAATAAAAAAATAAAATAAATCAGAGGAAAAAAAAAAATCTACATTGGGAAAGTAGAATTAAAACTGTCTTTATTCACAGATGACATGATTATCTGTGTAGAAGATCTACACTACCTACAAAAAGTTGCTAGAATAAATGAGTTTCAGCACAGTTGCAGGAAACAAGATCAACAGTAAAAAATCAATTCAATTTCTATATATATGCAATTAATCAAAACTTAAAACGAAAGAATACCCCTATTAAGGGATAGATGTGATAAGACATATACACTGAAAAACTGTAAAACATTTGAGAGAAACTAAAGATCTAAGTAAATGAAGAGATATACCATGTATATGGATCAAAAGACTTAAATATCATTAAGACAGCATTCTCAGGGCTTCCCTGATGGCGCAGTGGTTAAGAATCCGCCTGCCAATGCAGGGGACACGGGTTTGAGCCCTGGTCCGGGAAGATCCCACATGCCGCGGAGCAACTAAGCCCGTGCGCCACAACTAGTGAGGCCGCAAGCCACAACTACTGAGCCCGTGTGCCGCAACTACTGAAGCCCACGCGCCTAGAGACCCTGCTCCGCAACAAGAGAAGCCACCGCAGTGAGAAGCCAGCGCACCGCAAAGAAGAGTAGCCCCCGCTCGCCGCAACTAGAGAAAAGCCCGCACACAGCAACGAAAGCCCAATACAGACAAAAATAAATTAATAAATAAATTAAATAAATTAAAAAAAAAAAAAAAAGACAGCATTCTCTCCCCAAATTGCTCTACAGAGTCAACACAATCCCAATCAAAACCTCAGTATACTTTTTTGTAGGAAGTGACAAACATTCTAAAATTCATACAGGAACGCAAAGTACCTAAAATAGCCAAAACAACTTTGAAAAAAACAAAGTTGGAAAACATATACTGCCTGAATCAAAACTAATTAATTACAAAGATCCAGTAATCAAGACAGTGTGGTACTGGCACACAGTGAAAGAAATGGAATAGAATGGAGTTCAAAAACAGAACCACACATATAGGATCAACTGATTTTTCCACAAAGGTGCAAAGGTAAAATTCAGTGGAGATAATCTTTTCAACAAATGATGCCTGAACAAATGGATATTCATATTTTTTTACAATTAATGTAGATCTATACCTCATACCACATACAAAAATTTATTCAAGATTAATGACAGAACTAAATATAAAACCCCAAATTATGAAACTTGTAAAAGAAAACATGAGAAAATTCTTTTTGATCTTAGGTTTAGAAAGATCTTATTAGATATAACACCAAAAGCACAATCCATAAAAGAAAAAACTTCATAAATTGGACTTCATCAAAGGTAAGAATTTCTTTTCAAATAACACTACTGAAGAGATGAAAAGCTGAGCCAAAGACTGAGAGAAAATAATTATAAACCACAGATCTGATAAAGACTTGTATCCAGAATATATAAAGAACTCTCAGAACTCAACAATAAGAAACAACCCAATTGTTAACAAATGGGCAAAAGATTTGAATAAATACCAAAGATGGTATATGGATAGCAAATAAACACATGGAAAGATATTAAAAATCAACAGTCATTAGGGAAAGCCAAATTAAAACCACAAGAGATATCACCACGTACCTATTACAAAGTATAAAGTTAAAAAGACTGACAATACCCACAGTTTGGCGATAATGTGGAGAAACCAGAACTTTCTTAAGCTGCTGGTGGGAATGTAAAATTGTACTATCACTTTGGGGGGAAAGCCTGGCAATTTCCTAAAATTGTGGTATATCCATTTAATGGAATAAAACTCAACAATAAAAAGGAATGAACTATTTAGGCACACAATATGAATGAATCTCAAAATAATTATGCTGAGTGAAAGAGTTACAGATACAGAAGGGGGAGGATAGAAAGAATTCTGAGGTGCTAGACAGAAATAGATGGTTACAGTAAGAGTTTATCATTTTCAGTATAAATGGAAATACAGATGTGTGTATACCTGTATACTTGCACACATAAATACATTTATTTATCCCAGCTTTGTCCACTGCAAGGGTCTAGATACAATGACAACCCAGCAAAAAATGAGCACATTTAGCTCCCAGACGTTGGTCTCTGAATGCCATTCTACAATAAAAGAAACTAGGTCTCCTTGGAAAAATGGTTGATTCCAGGGCTAGGACAGGAAAAGTGCAAGAGACCCTGGAATATTTTGTTATGCCAGGAGGTAGGAAAGTGTTCAAAGAACGATGGAATCTATCTCCCGTTGGTCAGATCTGAGATAACCTGAGCAACAAAATAAATGACAATAATAAAATAATAATCCATAAAGCCATGAAGTAATAAAATAATAATCTGTGAGTCCATACTGACATAGACAAAAGGATAATGTAAAAGGGGAAGGCAAATGAGCCCAGAATAGCCAGGTCAAAGTTGGAAAACTTACACCACTCTAAAGACTTACTATAGAAAAGTACAGTATTCAAGACAGTGTGGTACTGGTAAAAGAACAGACACACAGATCAATGGAACAGATGGCAGTCCAGAAATAAATCCATATAAATATGGTCAACTGATTTGCAACAAAGATGCAAAAGTAACTCAATGGAGAAAGGATATTCTTCTCAACAAGGCAGCGGTCCCCAACCTTTCTGGCACCAGGGACCGGTTTCGTGGAAGACAATGTTTTCCCCAGAAGGGGGTGGGGGATGGTTCAGGAGGTACGGCGCTGGGGGGCTGGGGGACTCCTGCAACGAAGGGTATTTTAACAATTGGAGGGACTTCCCTGGCAGTCCAGTGGTTAAGACTCTGCACTTCCACTGCAGGGGGTGCAAGTTCAATCCCTGGTTGGGGAACTAAGATCCTGCCTGCCCTGTGGTGCAGCCAAAAAGTAAAACAAACAAATAAACAAACAAAAAATTGGATCTCCATATGCAAAAGAAGTGAAACTCAACCTATACCTCATACCTTACAAAAATTCAACTCAAAATGGATCTTAAATATAAATGTAAAACCTAAAACTACAAAATCTTTTAGGAAAAAACATGAGAAAATCCCCATGAACTTGGTTGAGGAAAGAGTTCTTAGATATAACACCAAAAGCACAATCCATAAAAGTTAAAAAATGGTAAATTGAGCTTAATTAAAATTTAGACTGTGAGAAAACATCTGCAAATCACTGTATCTGACAAAGGACTTATATCCAGAATATATAAAAGATGTTAAAAGTACAATAAGAAAATAACTCAATTTTTTTAAAAGTGGGCAGAAGATGTGAATAACTATTTCACCAAAGATGGCATATAAGCACATGAGAAGCAACATCATTAGCCATTAGGGAAATGCAAATTAAAGCCACAGTGAGAAACCAATGTATACCTATTAGAACTCCTAAGATAAAAGGAATAGATAATACCAAGTACTGACAAGAGTAAGGGGCACCTGAAGCTTTCACGCAGTGCTGGATCGACGGATAATGATAAAGTCACTCAAGAAACGTTTTGCAGTTTTAATTAAAGATATAATTATATTTAACAAATGACGGAATTGACAATCCCACTTAGCTATATACGCTATAGAGTTAACATATGTTCACAATAAAACTTGCACATAATTATATATAGCAGCTTTATTCACAATCGTCAAAACCTTGGGAAAAAACCCCAAATGTCCTTCAAGGAGTAAAAGGTTAAACTGGGAAGATTAATACACTGCAATACTACCCAGCATTCAAAATAAATGAACAAAATAAATGAACGATTGATATATGCAGCAACATGGCCATATCTCAAAAGAATATACTCAGTGCCAGTCTCAAAAGGTTACATACTGTATGATTCCATTTATATGACATTCTGGAACAGGTGAAACTGTAATGGTAGGGAACAGATCAATGGGGTTAGGAGTGGGAGGAAGGCAACGAGTTGTATGAGGTACTTGTTTGAGGAGATGGAACTGTTCTGTATCCCAGTTGCGCGTGATGGTTATATGAAACTGCACATGCCTTAACACTCACAAATACGGACAACAAAAACCTGTCCATTCTGCTGTATGCAAATTGAAGAACACAAATACAATGAAAACAAAGCAATGTCATTCATTTCTGGACAGACACTGGTGTCTGCTGAAGGTGTCAATAACTCTGCAGCTGCTCTCCTTGTTTAATATAGTTTTTATTGAGGTGTCATTGATGTACAATATTATATACGTTACAGTTGTACAACATAGTGATTCACAACACTCTCCTTGTTTAAAGTTGATTACCAAGTGTTCAAAACCTTCCCTACCTGGAAGGAAGCAGAAGAATGACAAAGAAATTGAAATTACCAATTGCCATCAAGGGCAAAATGAAAGAGAATTCGCACTACCAGTGGGAATGTACATCCGTACAACTACTTTAGACAACGCTGGCGGTGTATAAGGAAGTTGAAGTACAGATACCCTGCAACCCAGCAATCCATTTCTAGATATAATACATATACCAATAGCAATGTTCTTCAAATTGCAAGTCAGGCCAATTTAAATTAATTTACTGGGTCCTAACCAGCATTAAAAAAAAAAAAAAGAATAAGAATAGAAAACACCAGCATATTGTTTCATTAAGTATGTGTATAAATCACCGGGGAGACATTTTTAAAGTTCGTAAGTACCTGCCCTAGAGATTCCTTAAGATAGGTGTCAACTTGGCTAGGTCACAGCACCCAGTCATTTAATCAAACACTAATCTAGGTGTTGAAGGTGTTTAGTAGTTGTGGTTAACATCTACATCAGCTGACTTAAAGTAAAGAAGATAACCCTCCATCTTGTGGGTGAGTTGCATCCACTCAATTAAAAAGCCTTAGGAAAACTTGAGATTTCCCAGAAGAAACTGTGTGTGCCTCAAGACTGAAGCCCCAGCTTCTCCTTGTAGGACCTGACCTACAAATTTCACACTGGCTGGGCACCCAGTCACATAAGCCAACAGCTTAAAATAAACGTCTGCACACATACCCCTACACCCCTGGCTCTTTTTCTCTGGAGAACTCTAGGATGGGCGCTCACTACAGCGCTGTTTACGGTACTGTGATACAGCGAATCTTCAAAGTCCATCAACAGGAATCCGCTAAATCACAGTATGGATATTCAAAGAAATCAAATACAGAAAATACAACAGTCTAGGGACTTCCCTGGTGGGCCAGTGGCTAAGACTCTGTGCTCCCAATGCAGGAGGCCTGGGTACGATCCCTGGTGAGGGGATGCCGCAACTAAGAGTTTGAATGCTGCAGCTAAAAAACGATCCCGCATGTGGCAATGAAGATCCTGCGTTCTGCAGCTAGCAGCTAAGACCCGGCACAGCCAAATAAATAAATATTTGAAAAAAGAAAATGAAAGAGAGAAAGAAAGGAAGGAAGGAAGGAAGGAAGGAAGGAAGGAAGAAAAGAAAGAAAGAGAGAAAATACAACAGTCTAGCAGTTCTTCAAAAGGTTAAACACAGTTACCATAACTCAGTAACTCCATTCCTATGTATATAGCCCAGAGAAATGAAAACATATGTCCACATAAAAACTTGTATATAAGGACTTCCCTGGTGGCACAGTGGTTAAGAATCTGCCTGCCAATGCAGGGACATGGGTTCGAGCCCTGGTCTGGGAAGATCCCACATGCCATGCAGCAACTAAGCCCATGCTCACAACTACTGAGCCCATGTGCCACAACTACTGAAGCCCACGCACCTAGAGCCCGTGCTCCACAACAAGAGACGCCCCCACAATGAGAAGCCCGCACACCACAATCAAGAGTAGCCCCCGCTCGCTGCAACTAGAGAAAGCCCGTGGGCAGCCACGAAGACCCAACGTGGCCAATAAAAAAATAAATAAACAGATAAATAAATAAATGAAACTTGTATACAAATGTTCATAGTACTACTCATAAGCGCCAAAAGGTGGAAACAATCCAAATGTACATCAACTGAAGAATGAATAACCAAAATTTAGTATATCCATGTAATGAATTATATTGCCATAAAAAGGAATGAAGTATTAACCCATGCTCAGTATGGATAAAACCTGAAATCATCATGTTAAGTGAAAGCAGCCCTGTCACACACAAAAAAGACATATTATACAATTCCATTTATATGAAATGTCCAGAATAGGCAATTCTATAGACACAGAAAGTAAATTAGTGGTCGCTAGAGGGTGTGGGGTGTTTGGGCGAAATGGAGAGCGACTATTAATGGGTAGAGAATTTCTTTATGGGATGACAAGAATGGCCTAAAATTGATTGTAGTGACAGTTGCACAACTCTGTGAATATACTGAAAACAACTGAATTGTACATTTTAAACAAGTGAACTGTACACCTTGTGAATTATATCTCAGTGAAGCCATTATTTAAAAAGTGAGAACACCTGTTTTGTTTCTAGCATGTGTATTTCTTTATGAGTAAATGAATTAAAAAGCGAAAATATCCAACTGTAGGTAAGAAAAACCACCCAGTAAATTTAAATACTGGATAAATCCTAGGAAAGAAGTGGGAGCACTGAATTGAGAGGAAAAAATGAAATTTGTGCTTTTTGCTCCACATACTTCCTTATTGTTTGGATTTTCTTCATAAGAATGCATTCAAATACTACTTACACGATTAAATTCTCTTTTAAAGAAAAACAGTAAGGGAATTTATTTAAAACTTGTGAAGAATTATTTCATGATTATAATTTTATATCTCTTATGCTCATTTCCTAAAAAAGTGGAAAACCTGCACAGATTACTTACAAAGAGTAAACTAAATATATCTTCAGAATTAAAGAACTCTGAGCTCTTACAGCGACATCCACTATAATGGAAATAAAGGAAAGCAAAAATCACACTCAGTTTCAGTAAATTTGATCTCACTCTTACAATTTCATAGTATTGGGTTAGACAAAAAGTTCGTTCTGTGTATTCCGTTAAGATGGCTCTAGTAGCGCTTACTTGTCTTTAACTTCATTCGAAACAATTTTGTTAGATTGTACTGGGGCAGCTATCATATCAGTGTGCATTTAAAAAGAAAAACCAAAATTGGTGACTTTTTGTGTAGCCATTTTAATATTGAAGATGGAAGAAAAAAAACGTTTTCGGCATATTATGTTTTACTATTTCAAGAAAGGTAAAAACACAACTGAAATGCAAAATAAGATTTGTTCAGTGTATGGAGAAGGTGCTGTGACTGATCAAACGTGTCAGAAGTGGTTTGCGAAGTTTCGTGCTGGAGATTTCTCCCTATATGATGCTCCACGGTCGGTAGACCAGTTGAAGTTGATAGCGATCAAATCAAGACATTAACTGAGAACAGTCAACATTATACCATGCGGGAGATAGCCGCCATACTCAAAATATCCAAATCAAGCACTGAAAATCATTTGCACCAGCTTGCTTATGTTCATCACTTTGATGTTTGGGTTCCACATAAGCGAAAAAAACCTTCTTGAGCATATTTCTGCATGCGATTCTCTACTTAAATGTAATGAAAACGTTCCGTTTTTAAAACAAATTGTGACGGGCAATGAAAAGTGGATACTGTACAACAATGTGGAATGGAAGAGATCGTGGGGCAAGCGAAATGAACCACCACCAACCACACCAAAGGCCAGTCTTCATCCGAAGAAGGTGATGTTCTGTGTACGGTGGGATTGGAAGAGAGTCCTCTACTATGAGCTCTTTCCGGAAAACCAAATGATTAATTCCAACAAGTACTGCTCCCAATTAGACCAACTGAAAGCAGCACTCAACGAAAATCATCCAGAAACAGTCAACAGAAAACACATAATCTTCCATCAGGATACCGTAAGACTGCATGTTTCTTTGATGACCAGGCAAAAACTGTTACAGCTTGGCTGGGAAGTTCTGATTCATCTGCGGTATTCACCAGACATTGCAACTTTGGAGTTCCATCTATTTTGGTCTTGACAAAGGTCTCTTAATGGAAAAAATTTTAAATCCCTGGAAGACTGTAAAAGTGACCTGGAACAGTTCTTTGCTCAAACAGATAAAAAGTTTTGGGAAGATGGAATTATGAAGATGCCTCAAAAACGGCAGAAGGTAGTGGAACAAAACGGTGAATACGCTGTTCAATAAAGTTCTTGGTGAAAATGAAAAATGTGTCTTTTATTTTTACTTAAAAACCAAAGGAATTTTTTGGCTAACCTAATATAATTACAGTGAGGCACATCACCACAGATCTAATGCCTAAAAACACTTGGGCAACAAACAAGCAACTTAAAAAACCCATAACTGGGACTTCCCTGGTGGTGTAGTGGTTAAGAATCTGCCTGCCAATGCAGGGGACACGGGTTCAAGCCCTGGTCCGGGAAGATCCCACATGCCGCGGAGCAACTAAGCCCGTGCGCCACAACTACTGAGCCTGTGCTCTGGAGCCCGCGAGCCACAACTACTGAAGCCCACACGCCTAGAGCTCGTGCTCCGCAACAAGAGAAGCCACCGCAATAAGCCTGCGCACCGCAACGAAGAGTAGCCCCCGCTCACCGCAACTAGAGAAAGCCCACGTGCAGCAACGAAGACCCAACACAGCCAAAAATAAATAAATAAATAAACTTTAAAAACGAAACAATGGGGAAAAGGCAGCCTCTTCAATAAATGGTGTTGGGGACTTCCCTGGTGGCGCAGTGGTTAAGAATCCGCCTGCCAAGGCAGGGGACACGGGTTCGAGCCCTGGTCCGGGAGGATCCCACATGCCATGGAGCAACCAAGCCTGTGCAACACAACTACTGAGCCTGCGCTCTAGAGCCCGCAAGCCACAACTACTGAGCCCATGTGCCACAACTACTGAAGCCCGCGCGCACCTGGAGCCTGTGCTCCGCAACAAGAGAAGCCACCACAACGTGAAGCCCACGCACCGCAATGAAGACCCAACACAGCCATAAATAAATAAAAAAATAAACGGTGTTGGAAATATTGGACAGCTGTATGCAAAAGGATCAAACTGGACTACTCTCTCAAACCATGCACAAAAATAAATTCAAAATGGATTAAAGACTTAAATGTAAGACCTGAAACCATAAAAATCCTAGAAGAAAACACAGGCAGTAAGCTCTCTGACATCAATTGAACTTAGTAATTTTTTTGATATGTCTCCTCAGGCAACGGAAACAAAAACAAAAATAAATGGTACTACACTCAACTAAAAAAAAGCTTTTGCACAGCAAAGGAAACTATCAACAATTTTTTTAAAAGGCCACCTGCTAAATGGGAGAATATATTTGCAAATGATCTATCTGATGAGGAATTAATATCCAAAATATACAAAGAACTCATACAACTCAACATCCAAAAAACAGGGGACTTCCCTGGTGGTGCAGTGGTTAAGACTCCGCACTCCCAATGCAGGGGGCCCGGGTTCAATCCCTGGTCAGGGAACTAGATCCCACATGCATGCCACAACTAAGAGTTCACATGCCACAACTAAGGAGCCAGCAAGCCACAACTAAGGAGCCCACGTGCTGCAACTAAGACTCAGTGGAACCAAATAAAAATAAATAAATAAATAAATAAAAATAAAGACCTTTTAAAAAAAATCCAGAAAACAAACAACCCAATCAAAAGATGGGCAGAGGATCTGAATAGACACTTTTCCAAAGAAAACATAGATGGCCAACAGGCACATGAAAAGATGATCAACATCACTAATCATCAGGGAAATGTAAATCAAAATCACAATGAGATATCACCTCACACCTATCAGAATTGCCATTATCAAAAAGACAACAAATAAAAACTGCTGGCGAGGATGTGGAGAAAAGGGAACACTCATGCACTGTTGCTGGGAATGTAAATTGGTGCAGCTGCTATGGAACAGTATGGAAATTCCTCAAAAACTTAAAAATAGAACTACCATATGATCTAGCAACTCCACTTCTGGGTATTTATCCAAAGAAAATAAACACACTAATCAGAAAAGATATACGCACCTCTATGTTCACTGCAGCATTATTTACAATAGCCAAGATATGGAAGTACCTAAGTGCCCATGAATAGATGAAAGCATAAAGAAGATGTGGTGTATATACACAATGGAGTACTGTTCAGTCATAAAAAAAGAATTAAATCTTGCCAGTTGCAACAACATGGATGGACCTAGGGGATATTATGCTAAGTTAAATAAGTCAGACAGAGAAGGACAAATACTGTATGATTTCACTTATACGTGGAATCTAAAAAACAAAACAAATGAACAAACAGAACAAAACAGAACAGAGTTATAGATTCAGAGAACAAACAGGCGGTTGCAAGAGGTGGGCTGAGGAGGAAAGAAATAGATGATGGAGAATAAGGTACAAACTTCCAGTTGCAAAGTGAGTCAGTCACGGGTATGAAATGTACAGTGTGGGGAATACAGTCAGTAATTATGTAATATCTTTGTATGGTGACACACTGTAATTACTAGACTTACTGTGGTGATCATTTCGAAATGTATAGAAATATTGAGTCACTATGCTGTGTAACAGGAACTAATATAGTATGGTAGGTCAATTATTCAAAAACAAACTTAGAGAAAAAGAGATCAGATTTGGGGTTATGGGGTTGCGGGGGAGGGAGGGACTGGATGCGGGCAGTCAAAAGGTTACAACTTCCATCTGTAAGACAAATAAGTGCCAGGGATGTGCTGCACAACATGACCCAGATGATGCACGCTGCTGCACAACATGACCCAGATGATGCACGCTGCTGCACAACATGACCCAGATGATGCACGCTGCTGCACAGTGGACGTGGAAGGTGCTCAGAGAGGAAAGCCTAGTTCCCAGCACAAGGAGAAAGGTTTTTCTATTTCATTAATTTTGTATCTATATGAGATAATGGATGTTCACTAAACTTACTGTGTAAGTCAAATCATTATGCAGTACACCTTAAACTTATACTGTGCTGCATGTCAATTGTATCTCAATAACACTGGAAGAAACCAAACCAAAAAGCAACCAAAAAACCTCAAGAATAGGACAAGATAAAGTAAAATGACATCACAATTATAATTTTATATGTACCTAAATAAAGAAGTTTCAAAATAAAAATTGATGGAAAAATGGAAATATGACAAATACATCATCATACTGGGAGAGTAAAACATTTCTGTTGACAGTCCAAACAAAAAAGATATATAAGATCTAAAAACAATGAACAAGTTTTATTTATTGGACATACTTTGAAGGATACATCTAATAATTAGGGTATAAACATTCTTCATAAGCAAATTCACAAAATATTTACAAAAATGACCATGTATGTACAAGGCTATAAAGCAACTCTAAGCACATTGCAAAGAATAGGTAACATATAGATTATACTGTCTAACCACAATGCAATGAAAAGTCAGTAATTTAAAAATAAACCAAAAATCTTCATACATGCAAAAATGATAAAATACTCTTCAATAACCCTGGGTCAAAGATGAAATCTTGACAAAAAATAAATAAAATTACTTAAAATTCAACAGTAAAAGACTACGAACTTATGCAAAACAATGAAAGCGGTAGCTTACAAAAAAATGTATACCTGTAAATGCATAAAATCAGAGAGGCTAAAAATTACTTTCGCTAAGCATACAACTTAAGAACATGGAAGGAACAACACAATAAATCCAAGGAAAGCAGAAGGCAGGCAATGAACGGCAGAAATGAATGAAACAGGAAACAAAGATACAAAAAGGGGATTAACAAAGCCAAAAAAATACCCCTAAGAGACTAATCTCTGCAGAATCTGATAAAGAAAAATAAGAGAAGGTATAAATAATTTTAGGAATCAAAAAAGTGGACACAGGACTTCCCTGGCGGTCCAGTGGTTAGGACTCGGTGCTCTCACTGCCGAGGGCCCACGTTCAATCCCTGCCTGGGGAACTAAGATCCCAAAGGCACACGGCGTGGCCAAAAAAAAAAGAAAGAAAATGGCAGTAATGTCATAATAAGCTATGAATCAAATGCTACCTTCTTGCTCAAGTTCCTGACAAGAAAACTGAAGTTAAAAAATTATAATCCTGGGGGCTTCCCTGGTGGCGCAGTGGTTGAGAATCTGCCTGCCAATGCAGGGGACACGGGTTCGGGCCCTGGTCTGGGAAGATCCCACGTGCCTCGGAGCGACTAGGCCCGTGAGCCACAACTACTGAGCCTGCGCGTCTGGAGCCTGTGCTCCGCAACAAGAGAGGCCGCGACAGTGAGAGGCCCGCGCACCGCGATGAAGAGTGGCCCCCGCTCGCCGCAACTAGAGAAAGCCCTCGCACAGAAACGAAGACCCAACACAGCCAAAAATAAATAAATAAATGTATTAAAAAAAAAAATTATAATCCTGGGACTTCCCTGGCAGTCCAGTGGTTAAGACTCCGTGCTTCCACGGCAAGCGGTGTGGGTTCATCCCCAGTCGGGGAACTAAGATCCCGAATGCCACGTGGTGTGGGGAAGTAAAAAAGACTCCCCCAAAACCATCGGGGAGTTCAGGGTTTAAAAAAAAAAAATTATAATCCTGTATAGAGTGCTATAGGGTCATTATATCCACACTAATATCTCCATATTATCAAACCACCTTAATCTCAAATTAGTTCTCATAAATAAGATGGCTGCTTTGTTTGCTTTAAAAGTTAAATTCGGGAATTCCCTAGCGGTCCAGCAGTTAGGACTCTATGCTTTCATTGCCATGGCCCGGGTTCGATCCCTGGTCGGGGAACTAAAATCCCACAGGCCACACGGCGCAGCCAAAAAAAAAAGTTAAATTCTATCTCCCTATGGCTGTCACTGTTGTACCCGAATACCTACATTAAAAAGTCACATGGGGCTTCCCTGGTGGCGCAGTGGTTGAGGGTCTGCCTGCCGGTGCGGGGGACGCGGGTTCGGGCCCTGGTCTGGGAGGATCCCACGTGCTCGCGGAGCGACTGGGCCCGTGAGCCACAATTGCTGAGCCTGCGCGTCTGGAGCCTGTGCTCCGCGGCGGGAGAGGCCGCGGCGGTGGGAGGCCAGCGCACCGCGATGAGGAGTGGCCCCCGCTTGCCGCGACTGGAGGGAGCCCTCGCACGGGGATGAAGACCCAACACAGCCATAAATAAATAAATTAAAAAAAAAAAAAAAGTCACATGGAACCCAAATACACAGTAGGATAGATTACTCATCAGTGGAAGGAAGAAAGTAACAAAGGAATAAAAGCTTTAAATATTGGTAGTTCTTATTCCTAAATGTACTAATTTGCCATCCATACTTTCACTATATCCTGAGAAGCTAAGCATCCACAAATTTAACCTTATGTTAAATTTAGGTTAGGGACCAAAAATAATTTTGTGAGCCCAAAATTTTTGGCTTCTGATTTGGGGCATTCAGAAAGAAATGTAGTCAATCTGAAAAGCAACAGTATAATATTATCACTGTTGTTATAACTGACATGTATGCTTACTATGTACCAGGCACTGTGCACTTTTACATGCATTAGCTCATTTAATCTTCCTAACAACCTTCTGAGGTAGGTACTATCACTATTCCCATTTTACAGATGAGAAAATTAAGGCGGAGAAAGATGAAGTAACTTGCCCAAGATCACACCTGTGACCAGTGGAGCTGAGAGTCAAACCTGAGCAAGAGATTCCAGGGCCATGATGTGAACCTTTATGGACACTGCCCAGATTTTAGAGACACCATAAATTACCAGAAGTATAAAGACAGATCAAAAGCTAGAGTAAAAAGTACATTTTTCCGCGAGTTCCCTGCTGGCCTAGTGGTTAGGATTCTAGGCTTTCACTGCTGTGGCCCGGGTTCAATCCCTGGTTGCGGAACTGAGATACCACAAGCCAAAAAAAAACAGGAACATTTTTCCTCCTCATAATATTCTCCCATTAAGTATTTTAATGCTTAAGTTAAAGGCTTGAGAATTCTCAAATGACAACGGTTTGTCCTATATAAAACAAAGAAGTCAGAAACAATTTTGGTATTTAAATACTTGTATCTTTCTCCCATTGAAGTATATACTTCTTTGTCTGGCTCTCTCTCCCCTGGGCTCTTCCTTTTTGAATGCTAAAAGTTTAAACTGGAATAAATAAATACATAATTTTCACTCAGCTCTCTGGAATTAAAATCTACAATAAGCACAGGAACGTAATAAACCCCTTAAAAACTCAAACTTCGCGCAAGTTCTCCTAAATTTGATGAGAAACCTGACAAACCTTCTTCAGCCAGGTGATGAAAGTCAACTTCAACAAGTGTAAGTCATGTAGACAGTGTGTGCCCTTGATGAGTCGCCAACCCCCAGCCAGATCCCTGCACACCCATCTCCTCTACCAGTTCCCCACTGAACCTCCTCAACTTTTCTCAAATCAGTCACTCCCTCTCCAACCCCACTGCCACTGCCATAAGTTCAGGCCTTCATCTTTTCTCGTCTTGTCTTGTCTTAAGGGTTCCAGCTAACCAAGACCCAACACACAGACCTAGCCTCAAATTCAGTCTCTCCACTCTGGCTAGAGCAATCTTTCTACATCAAATCAGAGCAAATCACTCCAGTGTTTAAAATCCTTCCATAGAGATGGATCACAACTCTCCAGTCCTTAAGTGTGGACTGCACACAGTGCCTTCCTTCCAAAGAGGACAGTATGGAAGGGGTGGGGAGGGTGACGAGCTTCACAGTGGAGAACCCTGGCAAGCACTACCTCAGCCGGGGACAAAGTCAACAGCAACAGCAACTAGGTCGTGTTCACAGTATGTGCCCTATATGATGTGAGGTGATGAGAATGGCCTTTTACCTCTGGGTCTTCCTCCCAAAATCATTAGAAAAACATCAGGCAAATCCCAATTGAGGAACATTTTACCAAAATCCTGACTAGTACTCCTCAAAACTGCCAGTCACCGAAAACAAGAAAGTCTTAAGAAGCCATCACAAATGAACTTATTTACAAAACAGAAACAGACTTAGAGATGTCAAAAACAAACCTATGATTACCAAAGGGGAAGCAAGGCGGGGGGTTGGGGGGGGGGGTGTAGGAATAAATCAGGAGCTTGGGATTAACATACACACACTACTATATATAAGATAGATAACCAACCAGGACCTACTGTATAATAGCACAGGGAACTCTACTCAATATTCTGTGATAACCTATATGAGAAAAGAATCTGAAAAAAAATGAGTATCTGTAAATGTATAACAATCACTGTGCTGTACACCTGAAACTAACACAACACTGGAAATCAACTATACTCCAATAAAATTTTAAAAAGAAAAAGAAACCATCACAGCCAAGGGGAGTCTGAGGAGACGTGGCAACTAGATGTAATGTGGTATCTTGGATGGGATCTTGGAACAGAAAAAGTAAAATTAAGGAAGTAAAAACAAGGAAATCTGAATAAATGACGGACTTCAGGTAATAATAATGAATCAATATTGGTTCATTAATTGTAACAAATGTACCATACTAATGTAAAACAGTAACAGTGGAAATGTGGTGTTGGGTATGTGGGAACTCTCTTGTACTATCTTTGTAACTTCTGTAAATCTGAAACTATTCTAAAGTAAAAACTGTACTTTGAAAAAAAAATCCTTCCACAGCTTCCTCATTGTCTTTAGGATAAAACCCATGGCATTCCAAGGCCCTGCACAATCTGGCCAGCCTATCTTTCTAACCCCATGTCCCATTCTCAGGATTCATCATCGCCCATGCGGTAATTGCATTACTGTGCCTTTCTACTTTCCCACGTCTTTCCTCTTACCACTTCCTTCTCACTGCCATGTCCCTCCCTATCTTTTCCCACCAGCTAACTGCTACTAATCCTGTAAGACAGCCCCAGGGTCACCATCTTCGGAAAGTCTGCTCTAACTCTCCCAGGCTGGTTAGCGGTCACCCCCTCGCCACTCCCGTTAACTCTGGGGACAGCCTCTGTCACAGCTTAGACTCTTATTAATGGTTTGCATAAAGATGCATGCTGCTGTAGACTTTGTAAGTAAAACTCAATTATTACTGGTAGTAATTATTACTAGTGGCTTTGGGATCAGTAAGATCTAATTATTACCTATTACTATGTGCCAGAAATAGGGCTAAAGTACTTTACATGTCTGTGTCATATAATGCACAAAACAACCCTATGAGGTAAGAATTGTTTTACCTTATGTTTGAATCTTTTCATACAAGGGCCATTATCTGAGCTCCCATCTGAGACTGAATCCCCACTTAGCCACTGTGCTGCTGGGTGATGATGAACTCAGCTTCACGGAGCCGTGTGGAAAACGGAGAGGATGTGCATACCTAGAGCCTGGGCTTCTCTGAGGATTAGGAAGGGCACATGTTAAGTACCTGGTACACACTTAATAATAATAAATAATAGCAGTCATTCTCTTCGGTCTCCCCTGTTACACTGAGGCCCTTGAGACCTCTGTGTCTTCACTGTTTGGCACATGATGGGTGCTTCATAAAAGCTGAATAAATTAGTATGCATAAAGTAACAAGTTAGGTGGCCAACTAATGGAAAGTTTTAGAAGGGAGTGGTAGGTTGACCTCTGACCTCTAGAGCGCAGGCCTCCCCTCCCCCACCTGTACCTCTCCTCAGAACAGAGGGGACGAGAATATAGCCCGACAGGAAGGCCATTTCAAAACATACAACGATGTCCAATGTTCCAAGCTGACGGCGCTGGGTGAATACTTTCCGCAGAACTGGCTGCCTCACACGGTCCAGTAACCTGAGTCCGCCAATCCTGATCTCTGGCCCTCTCCTGACTCCTCAAGGAATTTAGGTTCTTATCAATGCTACTGAAGGAAACTCTACACTAGAAACTACACTTGTGCACTTGGTTCCTTTCTGATTAAAAACATCATGTTTTCTCTCATTCTCTCTGACCTACATGTGTCTTGAACTCAGAATTAGTCTCTAGAGAAAAGACTTTCCTTCCATGCTGTCAACCTAACAAACACATTATTTAACACCAATGTCACTATATATAATCCTTAATCTGAAACAGAGAGGGACAAAACACTGCAAACACCAATTAATTTCACAGTGAAAAGTTTTGTGCTCTGGGTCCCCCTATTTCTCTTAAACTCAATGTCACAAAGGCGCACTCATTAGAATGGGCAGGACTACTGATGTTGCACCACTAAGCACTCCAAGAAGGAAAAAAAACCCTCTAGCCACAGTCTGACTAATGGTGACACACCACCATCATGAGAAATACACAGCGACGGTTTATCCTACAACACGATGTTCCCAGCACCATCCCCACTTCCCCACGGCCCAGGGAAAACTTCAATCACTGAACCACTAGCTGAGCACGTATCTTTAACATTATACCCATGGTTTGTTTTTTTTTCCCCAATAACATGGATGAATCTATTTATTTATTTATTTATAAATATTTATTTTATTTATTGCCCGCCCACAGCAACAAAGACCCAATGCAGCCAAAAATAAACAAATAACTTTATAAAAATTAAAAAAAGAAGTTTTTTAAAAAGTACATTTAATTAAACAAATAAATAACTTTATAAAAATTAAAAAAAGAAGTTTTTTAAAAAGTACATTTAATGACATGGGGGAAACAATACATCAATTAAAACAGAGCAGACTACAAGAAGCACTGCATGTTACTGAATCATCCACAATGCATGTCCAATTAAAATTATGTCTCCATAAACACTGCTACATATATACTAAAACCCTGATACAGCTGATTATCTTCTTCCGCCCTACCTGCCTCTCCTGTGCGTACTTCTAACAAGAGCACCCTCTGTCCTTGGAGGTGCTCTCTCCCCAGTGCTTTTCCCACAGCTTAACACTTAATAAATGATTAAATCGTTGGCTACATTTTTCTTAATGAGAAATTATTTCCTTCCATCTGATGTCTTATGAGGTTAGGGGATGCTGAGAGTATAAAGCCACTGACGTAGTTTAATGAAAGAAACAGGAATGAACATACAATCTTTTGGTGGAATTGAGAAACAGCACTATGGGTCAAATTTTTTAAAGCCTTTAAAATTATTACCAACTATTCCATAACTAATCCAGATTTGTGAGGACTTTATTAGATTCCTGCCCCCGCAATCTCTCTTTACAGTGTTTTATCCCTTTGAAAAAAATCTGGACATCCCTGGTCCCACAGACAGTCTAAAAAAAAAAAGCACTGCTAGAAATATAACATATGTAAAGTAGACATAATTTCTATGACTATAATGTCATTAACCTAATTGGAGGACCAAGAGCAGGGCAAAAGCACTTCGCACCCGAAAGGTTAAATGTCTACACTTAAAACAAGCTAGGTTCCAGAATGCATGAAACCAAATTAAAAATAAGACTTTTCACTGTGGTTTTATTTTATTATTTTTTTAAATTTATTATTTTTTTTTTTATTGTTGGCTGCGTTGGGTCTTTGTTGCTGAGCACGAGCTTACTCTAGTTGCGGCGAGCGGGGGCTACTCTTCGTTGCAGTGTGCAGGCTTCTCATTGCGGTGGCTTCTCTTGTTGTGGAGCACGGACTCTAGGAAAGCAGGCTTCAGTAGAGTTGTGGTCCTCAGGCTCAGTAGTTGTGGCTCGCGGGCTTAGTTGCTCCGTGGCATGTGGGATCTTCCCGGACCAGGGCTCGAACCCGTGTCTCCTGCATTGGCAGGCGGATTCTTAATCACTGCGCCACCAGGGATGTCCTTCACTGTGGTTTTAAATAGAAATTAGGGAATTCCTCTCTTTTTGATATACAATGATATGCAAACAACTTAATAACAAACTTTTCGGGGGTACCATCTCATTCCTGTAAGCAATGATCTTACATTGGACATACAGTCTGAAGCTATAACTATTACTATTCTAATTCAAATAGTAACATATATATACAAAAATAAACCACATCATATCCCAGAAGAGTTTAGCAATACCACAATATACAATTTTACTGGCTGTTTTCTTTTAAAAACAAATCTAAGCCAATATTATACAAGTCACACCATATTAAGGAAACCTCTATCCTTAATATTATAGTTGAAACTGAAAACTGTCATACAATCTTCATTAGCATACTAATCTGGTAATATCACACACTTTAACAATGTTGGAAAACCAGATGCTCTCAATTTCTTAACTCTAGTCATAGAAAAGGCGCATCTTAATTCAGAACAGATTGAAAAGTTAATTTTATTACACAAGATATGAAAAGAAACTTATTTTTGCCCAAAAAAGTAACCTATGCAAAAGTATCTGTTCAGATTTTCATATTTGTTAGGAAAATCACAAATCACAACAAATATCACTTACACTGTATATCAAATTCATAGAACTATTTTACTAAAAAGCAGCAAAATGTTAACGTTCACCAGAACACATGAACCACACAAACTCTGGTTCACATCCACAGAGAAAACACTAAGATGAACTGGTTAAACAGATGGGCTCGAACCTCAAATTACCATAGGTTAGAATCCCAGGTCTGCCACCTACAAAGTTAAGACACTGGAAAAGTTCCTCAGAAGGAAGCCTTTATTTTCTCAACTGAAAAATTGACAATTCTTACTATGAAAGCCAGTGTTTGGAGCAAGACAAGCAAAAAGAACCACCTGAAAATAACTGAACATAACTTCCTTCATGCTTCTCAGCTATGGCTCTCCTCTCCAACATTCCAGACCACTGGTCTAGGCCCTCAGTGGCTTGTTCAGGTCCCAATAACATCCTTACCAAACTTTCTGCCTCTTCCCCTTGCCTCCAAATCCAAATCTACTCCATAAACAGCAGCAAGAAATATCTGTCCTGTACGGTCTGTGTAATACTACTTCACATCACCTTGCAAGAATTTCTCCAAAATTCATGCCAGCTCAGAAACTGACTCATAATATTACAGCTACAAAGAGCTTCAGAGTTTGCCTAATTTACAAGTGAGAAAACCATACTCTAGACATGAAATGTCTTGCCCAAGGTGATACAGTGCCAAGGCTAATAAGTCTTTAATGCAGGCTCCCAGCCGTTTCAGCCCACGGCTCTCAACCATACTTGATCGCATCCCGTCCAGACTTTCGTGTTTAAGAAAGGAGCGTGGTTCCCTGTGTCCTGGTATTCTGCGGCACTTCACAGGAATTTCTGGTAAAACAAGGTAATTTTTGTTGTTGTTGTTGTTAATATTATGTTCCCTGTCACCAGAATAGCCAAAATAAAAATAGAAGACTTATGGGCTGTGATGATTCTGGTACCTAGCTGCCTGCTTATAAATGCTGATGAGAAGAAGATATATTTGTTTTGATAATAGAGATCTCATAACTTTCTATCAACAAAACAAACCAACTTGTTTATATGGAAACAGCTAAGTTCAATAATTTATCCAAATATTTATGAAGATCCTATGTAAAGCACTTCTTTTAAAAGTCAAATAAAAAACCCAATAAGCCAACAGAAAAATGGGCAAAGAAGCTATTTCCTAGAAAAAGTGGCTTCCCTGCAGAATTTCAAATAATTTACGTAAATACTCCCTTTCTCCAGGAGGTGGAGCTTGATTCCCCACCACTTGCATGTGGGCTGGACTTAGTAACTCGATTCCAAAGAATAGAGCAGGAAAGAGGGTGGGAGTAACTTCACAGGAGAGATAGCTGGTTAACATTACCTTGGCCAGGCAATCCAGGTTAACTTTGCATGTTTCATCGCATGATTCTAACATGTACACCACCACCCCCCTCTCCAATATGATGAGATATGAAGGGCACTTTGCCTCTGCAGATCCTTCCCCAAACCCATAACCCCAGCCTAATTGTAGAAAAAGGTCAGGTAAATTCAGGGATATTCTATGAAACTCCTCAAAACTCTCAAGATCATGAATAACAAGGAAAGACTGAGAAACTGCCACAGACCAGAGGAGACTGGGGAGGCAGGGCAATTCAATGCAACGTGGAGACCTGGACTAGATGCTGAAACAGAAAAGCACATTAATGGGAAAACACGTGAAATCTGAATAAAGGCTACAGCTTAGTTAACAGTCATGTACCAATGTTGGCTTCTTAGTTTTGATACTGTGATATAATGTAACGATAATGTAAGAGGTTAACACTAAGGAAAACTGGGTGAGGGATCTGATAATCTATAGTGTACAGGAAGGGGAGAAGGATTGGTAGCCACTCTGTTTCTGAGAAAGTAACACCCTAAAAACTCCCAGAATTAGTGCAATAAACATAAGAAAACGTCAAAACTACAGTTTGCAGCTCATTTTTAAAAAGATCACTCATCAGAAAGAAAAACCTTGCATTTGTTTCAGAGAAGCAATGCAATGGGAAACTGCCTAGTTAAAATTTTATCCTTGGGACTTCCCTGGTGGTCCAGTGGTTAAGACTCTGTGCTCCCAATGCAGGGGGCCCGGGTCTGATCCCTGGTCAGGGACCTAGATCCCGAATCCTGCAACTAAAGATCCCGTGTGCCGGGCTTCCCTGGTGGCACAGTGGTTAAGAATCCGCCTGCCAATGCAGGGGACACGGGTTTAATCCCTGGGCCGGGAAGATCCCACATGCTGAGGAGCAATTAAGCCCGTGCGCCACAACTACTGAAGCCCACGTGCCTAGAGCCCGTGCTCCGCAACAAGAGAAGCTACAGCAATGAGAAGCCCGCGCACAGCAACGAAGAGTGGCCCCCGCTCACCGCAACTAGAGAAAGCCCACGCACAGCAACGAAGACCCAAGGCAGCCAAAAATAAAATAAATAAAATAAAATAAATAAATTTACATTAAAAGAAAAAGATCCTGTGTGCCGCAACAAAGATCCCGCGCAGCCAAATAAATAAATAAATAAATAAATAAATGTTTTAAAAAAAATTTTATCCTTAATAACAGATCTTATGGGCGAACATGTAATGTTTAAAATCCCACCAGATAAATAAATCAAATTTTCTAATATCAAAAAGGATGGGTAAGATTGAAAGTTTTGTTTTATACTCCAGATAGCTTTTCCAGGGTGATGACAGACATTTTAATTATATACCAACTACGAAAATTCTTTTCAGCTTCAGAAGCCATTAACTAACTAATCCTCACAACACCTCTGTGTTATACAATCTTATTCTGAAACAAAGACAACCTCCCTAGGAAGGTTAATATAAATTAGCTCCAAGTGGAAGTAAACCAGTCCTAGGTTAGGATTAAAATACTTGGGTTTTAATGCACCTAACAAAAAGCCACTATGTCTGTATGCCTTAACCACGAGGACATGAAGTCACCTAAGAGGACTCGCTGTAAGAACAGCGCAGGTGAGCAATCCTAAGTCCAGACCCAGGGCACACATCAGTATCCACCACGGCGATGAGCAACATTCTGCAAAGGTATGTTCAAAAAGCTTTCTTACAAGTTTCTACCCTGTATGTGTTTGGGTTTACATAGTCAACCTATCAAAACTACATTAGGGAAAAAGCCAAGTCTAGACTTGAAGAATTTTTTTTTAATAGCTGAGGCAAAGTGAATTAAAAGAATGAAAATAATTTATTTCTACTCAAATGAATGGGTTCACCAAGAAATATTACAACTCACACAAGCTTAATCTTAATTTTGGAATCCACTGCATTGTCTGGTTCACAAATTTTTATTCGTCGTATTTTTTGTTTTATACACACCAAGCGGGAGGGAGAGAAGGGACAAAATAAAAGGAAATAATTATTGACCGACTATTATGTGCCAGACACTTTCACAAACATTAGCTTGCAATCATCTCTAAAACAGATACCAAAGCCAGTTCTTAAAAATTGAAAGACCATAAAAACATAGGAAAATGTCATGATAAAGTAAAAAAAGCAAATTATGAGACGTGCCATAGCAAAGGTCCTGAGAAGATGGAATGCCAATGAGCTTCACGAAAGGAAAAAAGAAATGTCTGAAAGTGAGTCATTCAGCTTCCTGCCATTCTCAAGTACGACAGGTCAGATACTCCTTCGGAAGCCAGTGTCAACACACACAGAAGAAACTAATAAAAATGGTTGTCTCCAGCGAGGGGAAATGGAAGGCTACGAAGGCAGGAGAACTCTCCTTTTTATACTACATACCCTTTTGCATCTTTTAATGTTGTACCACATGCCTATATTACCTATCCAAACATTCAATAGAATTTTACTTAAGAAGAAAAAAAGTTAACTACAGGAAAGAGGTGTGGCCATGACCACCAATTCTAAATCACAGAGATTAGCCTCGATCACCTCCCTCTGCCAGGGAACACTGTGGTTCCAACAAACATCCTTCTCTCCAGGCCTTCCACATCACAGAAAGGGGGTATGTTGTCAGAACCCCACAGCCGTTGTAAGGCATCACTCAATTACTAAATGACTAGCTCAAATCAGAACTAAATCTTATCTTTACTTACTCCTCAGCTTTACGCAAGTGCCCAACTCAAAATGGAATCCACATTTTACTTGACGGTTATAAACATGTAACAGGAACCTTTTAAGAATTATTAAGGGGGACTTCCCTGGCAGTCCAGTGGTTAAGACTCCTCACTTCAAATGCAGGGGGTGCGCGTTCGATCCCTGGTCAGGGAACTAAGATCCCTGCAAGGGGCGGCCAAAAAAAAAGAAAAAAGAAAAAATTAAAAATAAAAAAGAATTATTAAGGAATAACACTATAAAATTCAACAGTTGGTATATTCAAATAGACACACACCCTTCCCATTTTATGTGTATAGTTATACATTCTAAGTACATTCATTATTTATCAATAGTAATATTTTTGTCAACTGGAAGAAAATGTTAAAAGTAGATGGTTGTTATGTTTCTAAGCAAAAAATCTCAGCTGGGAGGCTGGTTCTAGGTTGATAAAAACAGAATATGCTAGAAAGAAATGCAGTTTGGAGAATTTTCACCCAAATTAGGGTCTCAATGAAAGGACACAATAAAATACTTAAATACTAATGTGGGTGGATGGTACAATACTTGAAGGGAAATGTTCAGAGGAAGAAGCAGATAGGCAAGCTTACTATGAGGACGAAACAAATAATATCACATAAAGCACTTGGTTTGAGGACACAAGAATTAGGCAAAGGTCTGAGAAATCTGATCACTGCCAGAGGAAGACAGAGGAGGCAAGAGGTGCCCACAGGGCACTTGTCAGCACCCTGCTTCCATCCCCGTCAGTCATTCTCTGATGCAGCATTTATGTGGTTTAGTGGAACAGTTCTGGAATGGAACCCAACTCTGCCTAGATTGAAGGAGAGCTGCCTAATATCTCTGAGCCTCAGTTTTCTCTTCTGTAAAAATGGAAGAAGCAATTTATTCCTCAGAGAGATTAAATAAGATAGCATTTTAAGACAAGCAGCAAAGGTTTTAGCACATGAGGGACTTAAAATAATCAATCCAGACATCAGAACTAGATTCAATCATAAAAATGTTTCTAAGAGACTTGGTTACAATGCTCTCACCTAAAGCAGACCTAACAGTTCCTACTTATTCCAGCCAACTCAGCATAAAGATCCTCTAATATAAATTTCCTTTTATTTAAAAGGCCTACTGATAACTCAGACAACTCTCAGCCACAAGATATCAGAGACATGCAACTATCTAAATAATTAGGGAATCCATTTATTTTGCAAGTACGCTTACTCATATCAAGCATTCCTACTCCAGTCTCTTAAACTATTTTTAATTCTATAACCCTCATAAATGGCAATACTCAAAACTTACTGTCAAATTATTCTACCCAATCACAGTCAACAACGTGCAGTGCAACAATGAGAGTTCTATCAGCTGCTAGTAAATTAGGAGTTAACTTTAAAAATGAGAACATTCTCATTAAGATATGTTGATTCTACTATGAGTCCAAGTCTTGCTGCCTATACAGCAGTTATTAGTGAGAAAACAAACTATTCAGTACCCGGCAAGCCATCCAACATTTAGTAACTAAGATTAAGTACTCTCAAATGAGTCCCATGTTTAAAATATCTCAGGGAAATCAGTTCCAAACTCAGCTGTAAAGAACAACCATAATACCAATGAGAAGAAACAGAGTCCAATAACCCCAGGGTTTATTCCTTCATATACAACAATTGCAGAATGACCAAACTCCTGAAAAAATAGAGAAATTTCAGAAAGTATCTGGGATTGTTTCCCCATCAGTAAAATAAGAGAACTGGACTTGACCTCTAGACTTCACTTAACAGACAAAAGAAATGGCAGCATCCTGTCTGCTACACTTTGAAGTCTGACCGCCTCTTCCCATTATCCAAGGAAATCCTGTTTTGTTTTATTTTGGTTTGTTTTACTGATGGGTGTGGTGAGGTTTGTAAAGTTTGTGTGTGTTTTTCACTCACTTCCTCCTGAAATTTTATTAATGCACTGACTTCACAATAATCTCAGTCATTACCATTGCTGATCACTACGATTCTTCCAGCTCTCTCCTTGCTTCACTGCCTTCATATACAGCCAGGCTAGAGAACCAATCCATTTTCTTGTAGATCCTACTCCGAACGCCAGTTTCTCCATCAGTCAGACTTTTTTACTGTAGACAGAACTCATTCTACAGTTCTCATTCTTCTTTTTTCTTTTTAATATTTATTTATTTATTTGGTTGCACCCGGTCTTAGTTGCAGCAGGCGGGCTCCTTAGTTGCGGCCTGTGTGTGGGATCTAGTTCCCAGACTAGGGATCGAACCGGGGCCCCCTGCATTGGGAGCACGAAGTCTTACCCACTGCGCCACCAGGGAAGTCCCTACAGTTCTCATTCTAACCCTAACCCCAGACTGGATGGTGGATGTAGACAGAACTCATTCTACAGTTCTCATTCTAAGCCAGCAGCTCAGTGGCTCACACAATCTCTAGGAGGGTCAGAGAATCAGCCTTAGAGGGCATACAGCCAAAATCATAACACCAAAATCATCCCACAGAACTGCTTCAGGGGAGATCTTACTACCACAGCTGCTCCACACGACAAGGTCACCAGCAGTGAACACCAGCCCTAGAACCTGCTGCCTAGAGGCTGGTATCCTTCAGCCCTCCTGGCTCCCGCACATCACTTGTTTCCCAATCTCAGTCTTGCTCTGGTTCATGGAGCAGAAGTCACATGCCTATAGCTAACTACAAGGAACGGTGGGAAAGCATAGTAACAGTTTCTATTTTAGGATGAACAGTGTGGGAAATTCCCCCCAAAGACAGTGTTCAAAAGGTGCTGGTGGGATGTCCCTGGTGGTGCAGTGGTTAAGCATCCACCTGCCAATGCAGGGGACACAGCTTGGATCCCTGGTCCGGGAAGATCCCACATGCCACGGAGCAACAACTACTGAGCCTGAGCCTAGAGCCCGTGCTCCGCAACAAGAGAAACCACCACAATGAGGAGCCCGTGCGCAGCAACGGAGACCCAACGCAACCAAAAAGAAAAAAAGTGCTGGTGGCCAAAAAGCATAACATATACCCACAAATGACACCATTCTAGCCGTTTACCTCCCAAGGCCTGGGCCCATTTTTTTCTCAGCTTATTCCCTAAATTGCTCCTTGGTGTTCAGTGTGATGGCTCCTCCCACCTCGCTCTGTAGAGCGGAATCATTCTCAACTCTATTAGCTGTTTCCAATATTTCTAAACAATATACTTAAGCTGCTATTGACCCCCCCACCCCCCATTTCAATACTGTCTATTCACTACCTTATATAAAAGAAGAGGATTTGGCTTTCTTTCACAACCAACCTTTCCCTTCCTCCAATCATCCTACAATATGCTTAACATGTTTTGATTAAATCAATATTTTTATTTTTCTCAGCTATGTAAATACTATTCATAGCTGAATCATTAATAATTGTCTTTTTTTGTTTGCTCAGTTTTCTGTATACTTTTCATTATCCCTCCCACCCCAACTTCCACTAGAAGCACAAATCTCAACACACGGGTAATTATCAGTTGTCTATTTCTTGAAGCCGTTCCTTTGGAGCCCTGTCTGCACTCACCAGTCTGGACTGTTTGGTTGATGCCTCCACAGCTATTATCCCACAATTTCTCTTTACCATCACTCTAGAAATTCCCTTCAGCTTACCCCCTTGTTGAATTTTCCATTTCCTGGATCCCATGTCTGAGCGAAGCTTTCAGGGAGATTAAGCAAATGGTTAAATATATTGAGAATAATGAGAACCAGGACTCTCACTGTCGAAGAAGGGAGTTCAGAAAAAGGAAACGAGGAAGGCCAGAATGGATCCTACAGTGCTGGATCCAAAATGGTGGCGTTGGTATGAATTCACGGTTTCTAATACAAATACATGTATAGATATAGAAATAGATACTAGACGTGTGTAGTAAACACATGGATCTACTTCCTAGTTCTGCCCACTGAGAGGCCTAGAAGCAATGATACCCTGGCAGCAATGAGCAGATCTACCACCCAGACCTTGGTTTCTACAATACTATTCCCTCTACTAAAAGAAACCAGTGCTCCTTGAAGAAAGAGTTCACTCCAGCATGGCGCAGGGAAAATACAAGATGAACTTGGAATATTTTGATGTATCAGCAAGCAAAGAAGTACTTAAAGAATGATGGAAATTTGTCAAAAGGACACAGAAACTCACCTGAAGGGGCTCCCACTGGCCAAATCTGGAATAATTTGAGCATCAAATAATGATAGCTATGAATTGTAACTTTGAATAAAATGGAAAACCATGAGCCCACATTGATTGTAAATAAATAAATAAATGGCAGAGAAGTAGAAGCCACACACTATTTCCTCACAAAATACTTATTACACATTAATAAGTATAAAAATACTTCTTAAATAATTTTACAGTGGAAAATCCTGGCAGACACCAACTTATATCAAGAGATAAAGGACAAACCTCTATCATGCACCTCCTGCATGATATGCTAAGAAGGGCACAGTACCCTTCTGTGGGATCCCCGCCCAAAACTCAAAACTGGAATCTAATCACGAAAACATCAGACAAACTTGATTTATTGCGCATTCTGTAAAGTAACTAGCTGTACT
Source organism: Balaenoptera ricei (assembly GCF_028023285.1). Taxonomy (NCBI): domain Eukaryota; kingdom Metazoa; phylum Chordata; class Mammalia; order Artiodactyla; family Balaenopteridae; genus Balaenoptera; species Balaenoptera ricei. The sequence goes on along the minus strand of NC_082640.1, from coordinate 185,488,298 downwards.
ATCCAAAAATATCAAGGTCATGAGAGACAAGGAAAGACCAAGGAACAATTATGGACAGAAGGAAACTAAAGGGACATGACAACTAAACACAACACATAATCCAGGATTGTATTCCAGACCCTTAAAGAACATTATTGGGACAAATGATGAAATTTAAATGGGTCTGTGGATGAGAGGTATTACAGGATCAATGTTCCAATTTCCTGATTTTGATACGTGGTTATAAAGGAGAATGCCTTTATTTATAGGAAATACACAGTGACATACTGAAAAATAACGGAGGACTGCCCTGGTGGCACAGTGGTTAAGAATCCACCTGCCAATGCAGGGGACAGGGGTTTGATCCCTGGTCCGGAAAGATCCCACATGCCGCGGAGCAACTAAGCCCGTGCACCACAACTACTGAGCCTGCGCTCTAGAGCCTGAGTGCCACAACTACTGTGCCCACACGCTGCAACTACTGAGCCCACTCGCCACAACTACTGAGCCTGCGTGCTGCAACTACTGAAGCCCGCCCGCCTAAAGCCCATGCTCCACAACAAGAGAAGCCACCGCAGTGAGAAGCCCGTGCACTGCAACAAAGAGTAGTCTCCACTTGCCACAGCTAGAGAAAGCCCGCGAGCAGCAACGAAGACCCAATGCAGCCAAAAATAATAATAATGGAGTCAACAACTCGATAATAAAAAAGACAAATAACCCAATTAAAATAAAAAGACATTCGTCCACAGAAGCACATGAAAAGATACTCAACATCATCAGCTATCAGGGAAATGCAAATCAAAACCACAATGAGGGGAACTCCCTGGCGGTCCAGTGGTGAGGACTCGATGCTTTCACTGCGGTGGCCCAGGTTCCATCCCTGGTCGGGCAACTAAGATCCCGCAAGCTGCGTGGCGTGGCCAAAAAAGAGAAAGAAAAAGAAAAAAGGAAAGAAGAACAAAAAACAACATAGTGAGATACCACTTCACACCACTAGAATGGTTATAATTTAAAAGACAGGCAATAACAAGTATAGACAAAAATGTGGAAAAATTGCAACCCTCATTATACTGCCGGGGGGAACGTGAAATGATGCAGCCACTTTGGAATGGAAAACAGCTTGGTATAGAATCCTAGATTGGAAGCAATACTCCTAGAATCTGAGGACGCTATTCCACTGCCACTGAGATTCCAAGAGTCATGCAGATTCTCAATCCATTCCTGTAACTTAATTTGTTCCCTCTGGAAGATTTTGGGATCCTCTCTATTCTCAACGTTCTGAAATCTCATTAACTTATTTTTTTTTTTATTCACTGTGCTGGGCACTTGGTGGATCTGTTCAATCTAGAGATGTATGACCTTCAGTTCTGGAAAAATTTTAAGTGCTAATTTAATCACTGTACCCTTTCAATTTTCTTTTTTCCCCTCTCTCTAGTAATTCAGATGTTGGCTCTCCTGAACTGATCCATTAAGTGTGATATACTCCTTTGTTTTGCTTCTGTATTTATCATTAATTATTAACATAATGTCACACCTGCTTTAATTATCTCTTTCTCTTGGTGTGGCCTCTCTCTCCTCTACACACACACACACACACACACACACACACACACACGATAAATGCAGACATCATAACGCATCCTTTGGTATGCTTCTCCTAGGAATAAGATGTTCTCCTACATAACCTCAGTACCATTATCACACTTAAAGAAAATTAACACTAATTCATTATCACTTAATATACAGTCCATATTAACATTTCCACACTTCTTCCTCTCACCTCAAACAATATTTTTCAATCAATGATCCAATCAAGGCTCAGGCACTGTCCATTCTCTTTTTCATCTGTCTCTGCCTAATACTTCCTGGAAGATTTTTTCAGTTTCCTATTGAAAATTTTCCAAGAGCTCTTTCTTACTCTCTGAATGGTCCCCTATTTTGTATAATCCCTTTTTTCGGGGGTGGGGGCTGTACAGTATGCAGGACCTCAGTTCCCCGACCAGGGATCGAACCCGCGTCCCCTGCAGTGGAAGTGTGGAGTCCTAACCACTGGACCACCAGGGAAGTCCCTGTATAATCCTATTTTTGCATCATGAATTTAACGTTTTCTTTTAGTTCTTTAAGCCTTCTGTTTTTGAAGTGTGAACTTTCCTTCTGAAACTTACATTTTCTTTCTTCATTCAGTTTCTTTTTATCTGTTTGCATGCGACTGTTAGAGGCTTTCTTCATGTTTACGATGATCCTTGACTGTTCGGTCATAGTTAGGAAGTCCTAACTAAAAAGTAGGCTTTAATTTCATGTGCACAGATGAGGCTTCTTAAGTAGCAAGGCTTGCCTGCAGGGTGATCAGACAGGGATCTAACTGTTTCACTAAGACCCATGGTGGACTGTATTTTCTAAAGCTGACCACATTATCTCCTACCTCGTGTGATCTTCTTACGTTGTGACCAACTGTAACTCTTGCCTTCAAGAGGTGAGGTCTATGCTCCCTCCCCCTTGAACTTGGGCAAGTCTGTAACTACAGCAGAAATGACATGAAATGCCTTCCAAGACTATGTCATAGAGATGAAACAGACCCTGCCTGTTTCTCCTGAGACACATACCTTTGGAAAGTATGTGTCTCTGTAAGTGATCTGAGTGCTTGAAGCAGGGGCACAAACTAGTCCACACGCAGAGACCTCGTGGAGAGGTCGTGAGACTACATCAGAGACAGGCGCCCAGCCACGGCCCCGCCACACACCCAGACTCGCCTGCCTGTGCCCACGACTCTTCCAGCTCCACCGACTGACTGCAGCCACAGAAATTACCTGAGCCAGAATCAGAATCGGCCAGCAAAGCTCCCCCAAATTCCTGACCCATAGAAACCCAGTCAAGTATTCAGTCATTTAATTTGGGGGCATCATTTTTTAGGCAGGAAAAGTAAGTGAAACAGATTTTGGCACCTGGAAGTGAGATGCCACTGCAACCAAAACCTAGAACATGTGGTAGTGGCTTTGGGACGGGGTGGCAGGCAGAGGCTGGGAGGCCTTGGGGAGACTGCTACTGAAAGCCTGAAGGGCCTCGACCAGGAGGCTATTGGTAAAGGCTTAGTGGAAAGTAAGAAAAATATTACTATACACCGGAGAAAAGGGGACCTTTGTTATGCGGTGGTGGGAAATGCGGCCTGTAGTCATGTGGAACCTTTTATCTGATCAGCTCAGTGACCTATCAAAGGAGATTCCCAGGCATAACACGTGAAAGCGCCACCCCACTGCTTCACGGTGCCTGTGATAACACGAGGGGTGGGGATGCTGAGGAAAACGAACTGTTAAAAGTAAGGGGTCAGGACTTGCTGGGTCCAAAAACAAAGCTAATGGGAGTTCCCTGGGGGCCTAATGGTTAGGATCCAGCACTTCAACTGCGGAGGCCGGGGTTCGAGCCCTGGTTGGGGAACCATCCCGCAGGCCGCGGAGTGCAGCCAAAATGCAAAAAAAATTAAAACATAAAAAATAAGGCCACTGCTCATCCCCAGCCTCTCCTGAAAGCAAAATGATTCTCAAAATAGGAAATGCCTACAGCAGGGAAGACTGAATCCAGGCTATGGTTGAAAAACTTTTTTAAATACCTCAGAAAGATCCAAGAAGGTTCCAAATTGGCATTTTAAACAGACCAAGGGTCTTCTAAAAATCTTAAGGGCTGACTCTAAAGAGCCTCTTCATTAAAACAGTGGAGCTCCTCAGGCTGCTAGCAGAGGCCGTCCCGCAGCAGACTCGCAAGGAGTCGGAGGAAGTGAAGGACCTAAGAGTGTGGCTGGGGAGATGGGCTGTGGGAATGCGGAGTTAGTGTCTACCGGTTATGGAGTTTCAGTTTTACTCTACAGATGAAAAGCATTCTGGAGGTGGATTTCTGCTGATGGCTACACAACATTATGAATGTATTTAATACCACTGAACTGTTCACTTGAAAATGGTTAAGATGGAACAACAAGGTCCTACTGTATAGCACAGGGAACTATATCCAATCTCCTGGGATAATCCATAATGGAAAAGAATATTAGGAGCTTCCCTGGTGGCGCAGTGGTTAAGAATCAGCCTGCAAATGCAGGGGACACGGGTTCGAGCCCTGGTCCGGGAAGATCCCACATGTTGCGGAGCAACTAAGCCCGTGCGCCACAGCTACTGAGCCTGTGCTCTAGAGGCCGCGAGCCACAACTACTGAGCCCGTGCGCCACAACTACTGAAGCCTGCACGCCTAGAGCCTGTGCTCCACAACAAGAGAAGCCACCGCAGTGAGAAGCTCGCGCACTGCAACGAAGAGTAGCCCCCGCTCACCACAACTAGAGAAAGCCCATGCACAGCAACGAAGACCTGATGCAGCCAAAAATTTAAAAAATAAAAGAATATTAAAAAAAGAATGTATGTGTATAAAACTGAGTCACTGTGCTGTACAGCAGAGATTGCCACAACACTGTAAATCAACTATACTTCAACTAAAAAAATGGTTAAGATGGTAAATTTTATGTTATGTGTATTTTAACACAGGTTTAAAAACTCAGACATGACTTATGGAAAAGGGTAACTCAGAAAGCAAAACAAAATTCTCAGCGTAGAGCCAAGAGCCTTGGAGAATCATTCCCAGATAAGAGAACTGAGTCCTAATCAAGGACTGGCAACCTGTGCCTGGCTGGATTTCAGAAAAGCTTTGGACCAGTGACTGTTATGCCTGTTTTCTCCTTTTCTGAACAGATGCGTCTACAGCAATTATCCTAAGCCTGACCCACCATTTTAAGTTGGAGAGAATGGCAGTTTACTTGTCTTTTAAGTTCACATGTGTCCAGATCCAGAACCATGCCTGAGGAAACTCATCTGGCCACAACTGGGCCTGATTTAGATGACAAGATCCTGAACTTGGGGCTAATGCCACAACTGGAAGAGACTTGGGGGAGGGCATGAATATAATTTGCATGTAATAGGAACATCTTATAACTAAAAGGTGAACTGTGGTAAGTCATCTTTTCCAAAGATGGCCACAACATCATCCTACACGTTCTCCTCATAATCAGACTTTGACTCAACTTCTCTCAAGAGGTGGAATCTATGCTGCCTCCCTTTGAAGCTGAACCGACGTGTGACTATGGCAGAAATGACGCTGTGTGGCTCCCGAGGCTAGGTCGTAAAGGCCGTACGACTTACACTCGGCTCTCCCGGTACGCGCCCATGCTAAGAGCACGTGAAGAAAGGTGCCTGGCCAGCCAAGCTGCTTCAGCATCCCTGCAGATCTGTGTGCAGCCACCGTGCGGCCACAACCTAAAGAGACATCCAAGCCAAAACTGCCCACCTGCGCCCTTCCTAAATCCTGACCACCAGGGACTGTGAGAGATAATAAAATGACTGTTGTTGTTTTCAGGCAATAGTCATGAAAACAGTCATGCAAATAGTTAACTGGAATACAGACAGTGTGACAACTGTCAGACGTCGCAGACCTTTACATCTGGGCCAGTTTCTCTCCAAGAAGAATCTTCTAATCTGCTGCAAGAACTCTGGGATGTTCTGAGGTTCTCGCCATTCAGTAGGCAAACTTTCATGTAACTACGCACCTACCACCCTCCCGTGTCTAGGCGTCCATCCTCCGCCCCTCAAATCCAGCGTCCCTGTGGTTCAAACTCTACAAAGAGTAAATCTGTCCTCTGCTGGAATAGGAAAGGGGCAGTTGCTGGGCTGCGGGAGTGAAGCCAGGCTCTAGAGGGCTTCCTGCAGACTTCTGGTCAGCCCTGCGGTTGAGCCCGGCCCACACCGCACTTCAGCCTTTGGAGACACCTGGTACTTCTACTCCCCAGGCCTTTCGGAGGTGCTGCAGCAGCAATCTGCTTGCTTCCTACTGGCGTCACCACCTCTCCCTCTGGTTCAGCTTTCTCAGTTCTGCCAAGGTAATTATTTTACATTAACCTATTTTTCAGTTTCCAAAACATTAGTGATATCTCCATACTGCTCTACTGTTTATAGTATCCCATTACTCAAGGCATCAAAACTCAGTCTTTTTACCTCCCTGTCTTTCTGCCAGCCCTATATGCTTTCTTCACATCCCCTCAAATCTAATCTCTTTTCCATTTCTAATGCTTAGTTCAGCCTTCACTCTCACTTCACTACCACTATAAAATCTTTTAAATGGTCTTCCTGACTCTCTTCTCCATACTCCAACCAGTCCTTCCTGTAATGTCTCAGAATACTTTTCTGGCTCATATTATGCTAGCACATACAAAGTGTTCAGCAAGTTTAACAATTAGTATTATCATTAAATAATCAATCCAAGACTTTTATAAGGATTATCTCTTAATCCTCATATCAACCCTATGAGATAAATATCATCCTAACTTAACAAAGAAAGTAATTCAACAATTAACTATGGAATTGAACTGTCCCTCATTTTCCTCTTGCCAAATAATCTCAATAATCTTACCCAAGCTCTAAAATTTTATTCTCTACAATTCAAAAGTACGAAACTGGAGGCACTACATACAACTTACACTAAACACAGATTTTCAAGATCACAGACACTTGGTTTTGTTTTGTTTTGTTTTGTTTTTTAAAGATTTATTTATTTTATTGATTGAATGATTGATTGCTATGTTGGGTCTTCATTTCTGTGCTAGGGCTTTCTCTAGTTGCGGCAAGTGGGGGCCACTCTTCATTACGGTGCGCAGGCCTCGCACTATCGCGGTCTCTCTTGTTGCGGAGCACAGGCTCCAGGCACGCAGGCTCAGTAGTTGTGGCTCACGGGCCTACTTGCTCCGCGGCATGTGGGATCTTCCCAGACCAGGGCTCGAACCCGTGTCCCCTGCATTAGCAGGCAGATTCTCAACCACTGCGCCACCAGGGAAGCCCTAGACACTTGTTAATATTGGCATTTAACACAGGAGTTTATTCCTTCTAGTTGACTCCTTCTATTCCTACTTATTCCTTCTCTTAGATCATGAAACTAAAAGGACACTGGGCCAAGATATAGCTGGGGCAGGAGTGGAGAAAAGGGGGTAAAAACTAAACACACCCAAAAGGAATGGAGTCACAATTATATTAATCCCTATGTTAACCGCCCTCATCCCCAAATACTGGACCTTATCCAATCACAAGGGAGGTTCTCCCAAATGTTCCCAGCATGAAATCCAGAAATATAAGGCTCCCTTCATAAATATTCAGATGCGATGCTGCTCCAGTCCTCAATGTGACTTCTCTACAAAGAGAAGTCTGAGTCACAGCTCCACAAATTCAAAGCCAATAAATGAGGATACAACCACCTTTGTAAAACCAGCCTTCATACTACGTTTGACACACTAGCAAATCCCATAGGAACTATATTTGATACAGGGGGATCATGCAGAAATAAAACAGGGCCCCCACTTTCTTGGAGCACATAATCTAGTGGGCAAGAAATATTAAACCTTGTGCAAGTTATTTAACTTCTCTAAGCCTTAGAGAAGGTTTCCATATCTGTAAAATGGAATGAATAGCAACTACTTCCTAGGTTATCCTGTAATGCACTGATCACAGGGGCTGGCACACAAAATGTATAAATATTATCTATTATCTATTACTACTGAATAACTACTCAAATAATTCTTTAAATTATAATCAGACAAGGAGCTAGTAAGTATGGTGGCCTCTGGGGAACTGTGTGACTTAAGACGACATAGGTAAGAAACCAATTACATTGCACTCTATACCTTTTTCAAATTTAGTTGTTTTATACCAATGACACATTACCTATTAAAAATTTTTAATTAAAAAAAATGAAAAATTCAGCCAAAATAAGAGACAGGTATCTTAATCTCCACAAGGCCTCCTTCATTAGTCCGCCGAGTCTGAGAGTCAGAAGGACTACCTAAAATACCTGTGGTCATTCTGGGATTTGATATATATTCTAGGATGGATCGAGTGGTCCACATCTAGCCCCTACACATCTGAATACTGACCTTTTAAACCTAAAAGGCCAAGCTTATAGCACACAGTTATCTCATCTTATTCTCTCCAATTTCAAACATTCAACTAATTAAAAACATGACCTGTCCTTTCCACTCTAAAAGGTTTATACAATTTCACAGTTTTAATTCCAGACTATTCTGTTTCATTACCTTCCCCCACAGAAGGTAAAACATCCAAACACTTTCTAATGAGGAAATTTTATTACATTTCGAGCTACATCTGCCTAGCAACAAGTTATAAACTTATGTCATCCTACTTATGTTCCCATGGATACAGTCATGAACAGTACAGTGGCAGCTCTACAAATCAAGAAAAGAATCCCAAGAGAATCATATTTAAAACTTGGATAGAAAACAATACTATAAAGTTAGGAATAATGTCTAGTACCCTTCCCATTAAAATTCATCTCTCCATTACCTGCAAGTCCCAAACAGCCTTCTATTAGAATCTCCCTCCTTAAACCTACCCCCAACCAGTATTTCTAAAAACAACTGTTGGACTTCCCTGGCAGTCCAGTGCTTAAGACTCTGTGCTTCCAATGCAGGGGGCGCAGGTTCGATCCCTGGTTGGGGAACTAAGATCCCACATGCTGCGTGGCAGAGCCAAAAAAATAAATAAATAAAAAATTTAAAACAAAAACAACTGTTAATAAGAATTCAGCTCGGACTTTCCTGGTGGCGCAGTGGTTAAGAATCCGCCTGCCAAAGCAGGGTATATGTGTTCGATCCCTGGTCTGGGAAGATCCCAGATGCCACGCAGCAACTAAGCCCATGCGTCACAACTACTGAGCCTGTGCTCTAGAGCCCATGAGCCACAACTACTGAGCCTATGTGCCACAACTACTGAAGCCTGTGCGCCTAGAGCCCGTGCTCCGCAACAAGAGAAGCCACTGCAATGAGAAGCCTGCATACCGCAACGAAGAGTAGCCCCGTTCTCCACAACTAGAGAAAGCCCGCGCACAGCAATGAAGACCCAACACAGCCAAAAATAAATAAGTAAATAAATTTATTTTTTTTTTAAAAGGCAAGTTCCTTTAACATACAGAGTCCTCATAAATCAATAAGAAAGTAAAATGGGCAAAGGTCACAAACAGCACACAGAAAGAAAAAAACGAATGGTCTATAAATATATGAACAGTTAAGTTCACTAGTTAAAAGGATAATTACTCTTAAAATAAGGACACTTTCAAAATCTACAGGGAAAACAGCCTTTGCAGAAGGTAATGTGGAAGTTTAGATCTAAATTTTGATCCAATTGTTCCACTTCTAGGAATTTACTGTACAGAAAAGTTAACCCAAGTGAACAGAGATTATATGTAGCAAGAAAATCATGCAGAATTTGCTGTAATAGAGAATATTAGAAACAAGAAAATGTGGTACATATATATGATGGAATATTACTCAACCATAAAAAGGAACAAAATTGGGTCATCTGTAGTAATGTGGATGAACCTAGAGTCTGTCATACAGAGTGAAGTAAGTCAGAAAGAGAAAAACAAATATCGCACATTAACGCATATATATGTAATCTAGAAAAATTGTACAAATGAACCTATTTGCAGGGCAGGAAGAGAGACGGAGACATAGAGAATGGACTTGTGGACACAATGGGGGAAGGGGAGGGTGGGCGAATCGAGAGAGTAGCACAGACATATACACACTACCATGTGTAAAACAGATCGCCAGTGGGAAGCTGCTACCTAGCACAGGGAGCTCAGCTCAGCGCTCTGTGACGACCTAGAAGGGTGGGATGGGGGCGGGGGGGTGAGGGCGGGAGGGAGGCTCAGGAGGGAGGGGATATGAGGATATATGTATACATATAGCTGATTCACTTTGTTCTACAGCAGAAACTAACACACCATTGTACAGCAATTTTACTCCAATAAAAAAAAATAATTAAAAAAAATTTTGTAAAAAGAAAATATCAATAGGGTCAAATCATGATTAAATCCATACAAACACTCTACACAATCATTATGAAGAAAAATAGCTGCTCATTTTTACATATGAATATATACAGTCTAATAAATATATGTTGCTTCAGTATTTCTCCATATAGGAGATTTTAGAAGTTTATATGGAGGAAAATTTTAAAGTTTGCATGAGAAAAACCAGGAGAAATGGGAAAGGGAAGGAGGACCTAGAAATTATAAACAATAGAAGCACATGCAAAAAAACCCACAGATTTTACTAAAAAAAAAACAAAAAGAAAAAAAGAAAAACAAACCTCTAAATATCTCAAAGGCAAGCACCCTGAGAGCCCACATGTGCCGCAGGCGACTAAGCGTTAACGCCTCGGATTGATACGAAAACCGTAAAAGCCCTATGTAATGAGAAAAGGACAGAAAGACAATTCATAAAAGAGTACGCAGAAAATGTTCCACCTCTGGAAGCTGCAAAAATTTTTATTAAACAAGGCAATCTTTTGCGTATTAATTAATATGCAATTAATTTCATCTATTTGTCTAGTGCAAGCAAGAGTATATATAGCAAAACAGACTGCAATATACTGCTGCTATGCACTAGCATGTGCCTTCTGGAAAGCAATCTGCAATATGTCTAAAGATCTCCAAAATGTTCATACATTTTGACCTAGTAATTTCGTTTTGGGGAATCCACAGAAATAATCCAAAATACAGGGAACCATTTTAAATACATGGAGATTCATCTCAAACTGCTTGTAAGAAAAAAACAACTGTTTAAGCCCAAATATTGCCAACAATAAGCAGTGGTATTCTACTCCATGGACTGTTATCCAATCATTAAGTTTTGAAGGCCACGCACATAAAAACTGTTAACGTCATAACAATACTAATAGTGAACTTACTTCTTGTCAGGCACTGTTCTAAGCACTTTATGTATATTAATTCATTTAATAATAGTGTTGGGAAAATATTAATGGCATAAAGCCATGGTTCTTGGGGTTGGTTTTTTCTTTTGAGTCAGAAGCCACTGAGAATTTCATGAGAGCTATCGATGCTGACATTCTCCACAAAAAAGCACAACATTTTGCACACAACTTCAGAGGGTTCCTAGGTCCCAGGTTAAAAACCCTGTATGGTCAGCATGTTTACAACAGTGTAAGAAACAAGCGTATGGAAGATGCGAGGCAATATAGCCCAATGGAACCACTTTTCCTAGGGGTGTGGATCTATGAAAGTACGGACAGTGTCTAGCTGGGAAGGATCTTTGTGTAAGTAACCAAAATGGTGGGGGGGGGGGGGCGGGAGGCAGGTAGGTGAGGGGGTGAGCCACGAGAATTTTTAAGTCAAACAAACCTAAGCTCAAATCCAAGCTTTGACAATTACCAACTATGTAACACTGGCAGGTCAGTCTTAGTTCCCTCCTGTGTAAAAGGTCAGTGTTCTTCACAAGACTGCTATAAATGTACATATAAAAGGTGTTCTATAAATGATAATCCTCTCCCTACATGATTACTTAATGATTCGAAAAATTAACATTACCTACGCCAGTCATCTTAAAAGTAAACAAACTAACATTTTCCCTGAATCTCAATATATATGAGCCTGTCAAACAAATACAAAGTTCACTAGTCATCCTAGTTACCAACATACCTTCCTCCCCTTCCTAGAAGTAGACAATAGACAAACAGCAACATATAAAGTTAGCCTTTATCCTTAATATAAACATAACTAGTGTTAGAGCTGCTGCATCATTAAAAATGTAATACGAAACATGCTGTGGAAAAGATGTTATAAATATACAGATTATTTATGTGGTACACACTTCCTGAAACCAATGTTAGTGGGAACCCTCTGCCCCCAGTGGCAGAAAGCATAGTGCTTCACTTGACTGCAGTCACATTAGCAACTTGTTTAGCGAAAAAGAGATCTCCCAACTATTCAAACCTGCAGAAACCCAGTTTGGAGAGGTTTGTTTTGTTTTCTTTTTTTATACAGTAGTCAGGGTTAATAAAGAGGCTATCACACCACATTCAAGCCTAGAATTTTCACTGACCCTACCTCTCACCAGCTGGGGCAAGATACCAAAGGGCCTCAGGCAAGCATTCCATAGGAACTGCATCCTCTCCCGCACACTGAGCTGCAGGAAAGACAAAATGGACCCTCATCCCACATTCCTGAAGCACAATTACGTGGGGTGCACAAACATGCAGGTGTGAGACACTGTGGAGGCACTTCACATCAAAATGGGATCTTAAAGGTCATGCCTCAGAAGTCTACCTTCTATTATATAGAAAAATAGGATTTTTAATTTTAGAATTTTGTTTTAGTCAACTTTTCAAGACTTAATATTCAACTGAGAACAAATTCCATTTTGGATTGCAAACTAACATTCCTTCAAAGTACAGAGTAAAAAGGACTCTACCCCATAAAGATTTCTGGATCCCACCTGGCCCCATTTCACACAGGAGCTGTGAAAGCCTTTATTATAGCTTTCCAGTTGTCCTGTGGCCACCTGTAACAACTTTCTACGAGATTAGAGAGAATTTTAGAGCTGGAAGAGACCTTCTGAGATCATCTGATTAACTGCAGAATGGAGCTATATCTTACAAGAGGATTAGGTTCCAAGTTATCAGGTAACGTGAAAATGGCACACAGTCAAAATCAATCTTGAAAAATACCTCAGGAAAGCTCCCCGCTGGAGGCCAACAAACAAAATCATTTCAGGAAGCTCAAATCCTCCACTGCCAAAATAAGTAACTCCTGTACTCACTGAGCACCCAAATAAAGTTGTTGGGTTGTTATTTAAAAGTCACGGGCTTCCCTGGTGGCGCAGTGGTTAAGAATCCGCCTGCCAATGCAGGGGACACGGGTTCGAGCCCTGGTCTGGGAAGATCCCACATGCCGCGGAGCAACTAAGCCCGTGTACCACAACTACTAAGCCTGTGCTCTAGAGCCCACGAGCCACAACTACTGAGCCCGCATGCTGCAACTACTGAAGCCCGCATGCCTAGAGCCTGTACTCCGCAACAAGGGAAGCCACTGCAGTGAGAAGACCGCACACCGCAACGAAGAGTGGCCCCTGCTCGCCGCAATCAGAGAAAGCCTGTGCGCTGCAACGAAGACCCAACACAGCCAAAAATAAGTAAATTAAATAAATTTATACGAAAAAAAAGTCATGTTCAATTTAAAACATGAGACCCATACTTAACATGGTCATAGCTTCACAATGAGAGAATCACAAGAAAAGACTCAAGGTAATACCTAGCTCTTGCTTGCTCCAGGGCACAAGTATGACTATGATGACCACTGTCCAAGTGGGTCCTGGACAGCTCCAGTTTATACCCACCAACGCAGCCTAATTTTTAATAGGCCCCTGTTCACTTTCAGAAGTCGTTTGGACTAGTCTACTACCAACGAACCTGCTCCACGCCTAGTTACCAACACACCTCACAACACATCTGTGTAGTAAAACTCACAACACATCTGGGCTGGTCCGTGACTCGTGTTAACCCAAGAAATGTGACAGGAGTGATAATGTGCCAGTTCTGGACCTACACTTTAAAAGGACTAGCAATTTCTGGGACTTCTCTGGCAGTCCAGTGGTTAAGACTCCGTGCTCCCAACGCAATTTTTTATAATGTTAAAAAAAAAAAAAAAAAAGACTAGCAGTTTCTGCTTCCTCCTTCTTGGAATGCTTGCTTAGGGGAGCCGTGAGCTACTACGTAAGAAATCTGACTATCCCAGTGGACACCTTGCCCACTGGAAAAAGGATAGGTCCTGAGACTACACGAGAAGAAAATGGGTCCAGCTGTCCCAGCATCTCAGTGAGGCCACCAGATGACACCAACCCCCGCTCTCCCAGAAAGCCACCACATGAGACACCCCAAGAAAGCCCAGCAGAACAGCTATCCAGCTTAGCAAGAACCATGAAATAAGAGTTGTTATCTAAGGCCATGAAGTTTGAGTGGTTTGTTAACACTTTCCTTTGAGGGAGAAGGGGACTCCTATAATTCCTCATGGAATACTCCAGTGGTAGGTAGAGCTGATTTGATAACCTGAGCCAGAAAGGGCAAGCTCTTTCGTGATGGCAGTCACCATTACCCTTCTAATCTCCTGGACAAGGTATGGACCTCAGATCCAGGAACCTAACAGGTAGACTGCCCCAAGAAGATCTGGGGAGGCTAAAGCTGAGAAAGGCTTGAGGTTCAGTTGTTGCTGCACTGATATTAGAGAGGATTCCTAACTTTGAATGGTTGCTTTGTATTCTAAGCACCTTGAATATTTATCACCATTATGGCTGAAAGGCGACAAATATCCTGCCCGATTTCCAAGTTCCTGCATGCCACAAAACAAGATGACATCTCTATATCTAGAAGGTGGCATATAATGTACTAACAGTCAAGAATATAGGATCTAGATCAAGTTACCCCAAGTTGGGTTCTGCCACTCACCAACTGAGACCTCAGGCAAGTTGCTTAAGCTCTCTAAATCTCAGTTTCATCCTCTGTACAATGGGGGGTGACACAACTTGTGTTGCAGGACTGTTTTAAGGATTGAATAAGATCATGTTTGTAAAGGGCTTCAAGAGTGCTGGTTCTTTTTTCTTTTTCTTTTTTCTTTTTTTTAATGTGGGCCATTTTTAAAGTCTTCTTTGAACTTGTTACAATATTGCTTCTGCTTTATGTTTTGGTTTTTTGACCCTGAGGCGTGTGGGATCTTAGCTCCCTGACCAGGGATGGAACCCAAACCCCCTGCATTGGAAGGCGAAGTCTTAACCACTGGACCACCAGGGAAGTCCCGCAGCAGTGCTGGTTCTTATACACACACACACACACACACACACACACACACACACACACACACACACACAGCTAGAAAGAAAGGAGGTGAGAAAGCTGGTAATGTGCCTTCAGAATTACGTCAGCTCATCCATAGTTAGATTATCGAAGACATACCTAAGAAAAGACATATACAAAAGGCATCTATAAGCCAATAGAGGTATTCACTGCTGAGAACTGCAGGCTAGAAACCTGTATTCTGTACACTTCCGGGGAAGAGTTTCTGTCCATGTTTTTAAACAAAAAGAAAGCTGTTACCGAGAGACAAATTTGTACCAGGCACTATCTCCGAAGCTGGGGGTATGAAAGGCAACAAGATTGAAAAGCCCTCACCTCACAAAGTTTACCTTCTAGTTGGAGGAGTCAGACAACAGACAAAATAAATAAGCAAGTACGTTGGATTGATGAGAGTGAATAAGAAAAGAAAAATAAAGCAAGGAAAGGGAACAGGAAGCACCAGGGATGCAGCTGAAATTCTTAGAGAGCAGAGACCCTAAGGCAGGAGCACGACTGACAGTGGTCAAGAAAGAGCAAGGAGGCATCTGTGACTAGAGTGCAGAAAAGTGGGAGCTAAGGTCGGGGTGACAGGGACCAGATCCTGTAGGGACTAAATAGGCATCTTGTTCTAGATGTCACGAGAAGAAAGGGTTTGTGATGGTTCATTTTAAGTGCCAACTTGACCAGGCCAGAGGGTGCCCAGATATTGGTCAAACATTATTCTGGGTTTGTCACTGAGGGTGTTTTTGGATGAGACTAACATTTGAATTGGTAGCCTGAGTGAAGCAGATTGCCCTTCACAAAGTAAGTGGCCCTCATCCAATCAGCTGAAGGCCTGAATTGAACAAAAAGGCTGAGTAAGAGGGAACTTCTCCAACCTGACAACTTCAGCTGGTTCTCAGGCCTTTGAACTCAAACTAGAACTTATACCATCATCTCTCCTGGGTCTCCAGGTTGCTGATGGCAGATCTTGGAACTTCCAAGCCTCCAGAGTCTCATGAGCTAATTCCTTATAGTAAATCTCACAGATACACAGACATAGACACAGATGTATCTCCTACTGATTCTGTTTCTCTGGAGAACCCTGCCTAATCAGGCTTCAAAGAGGAGTAATCTAAAGGGTCTCTTGGGGTAAACAGGTCAAATAAGGTGAGGACTGCAAAGTGACCACTGCATTTAGCAACATGGAAGTCCCTAGTGATGCTGTGAGCAGTTTTAGAGGAGTGGGGCCTAAATGGAATGTGTTCAAGAAAGAATAAGGGAATAGGAAAGAAGAGAACACTGACAATTAATTAACTATGAGAGGAATTTTTTAAAAAAACAAGGGAGAAATAACAGCGTTTTATATGCTACTGAGAATGATACAATAGAGAAGAAAAATTTGATGATGCAAATAAAGGATGAATTACTGGAGTGATGTCTTTGAGCAGGTAGAAGGTGACGGGGTCGAATGCACATGAAAAGACGGTGGCCTCAGCCGGGAGCATAAACACAGAAGATGAGGCAGAGGGTCAGGCACAGCAGTGGGAAGGTGCCATATGCCAGTGGGAGCCTGTGGAAGTTTTCTTCCAATTGCTTCAGTTTTTTTCCCAGTGAAATAAAGGAAGGATGGGGAAGGAAGAAGTGAAGGTTTAAAGTGAGATATTTAAATACTGTCCAGGAGAGTAACTGGAGTGAGAAAACAGAATATAACCGATAACAGGCCTACTTGATTTTGGTGATCATGACTCTAAAGTGAGACTAGTCAGTAGGGTTTCTCCAGCCACATTTCAGCTATACTGACCCAAGCAAAAAATAAGCAAGGGGCTGGATTAAACAGGCCAGAACAGATGCAGTTCATGCCCCTCCTCCAAATCCACCCAGACTCGCCTGCTGCTCTACCTCCCAGCTAGAGCTGCCCCACCAGGCCTAGCCAAAGCTCGCAAGCTTCACATGATCACAGAGCCCCAGCCCATGACCCGTGTGCCCTTTCCTAACACCGCCAGCTGTCCCTTCCCCCCCAGGGGTGAGGGTTGGGCTTTGGCGGGCTTTGTTTTGCCCACTGTGGCAGAAGCCACAGCAGCTCCAATGCCCAAATTCAGCTGCTTCTCCAGCAGGTACCTGGAGAGCCCAAGTAACAAACCCAAAAGCACAGAATAGTTAAGACCCTGTGGGGCAACTCTGACCATTAAGAGACAGGAAATGGGAAGAAGCCAACACATTTCTCAGCTGTCCTCCCCACACACCTGCCCCCTGGGAGTGTTCTGACAGGTGCCATGATTCTCTGGAGGTTTCCAGCATTGCCTAGCAACCAGCTAAGGTTCTTGTGAAACTGTGGCCAGCTTGATAACATACCACTCACTTTGTGTATGCTTTCTCTCCTTCTCTGCCTAACTTTCTTCTTTCCCCCCTCACTCTAACTTCACATAAAGTATTAGCATATGAGCTTTGTCTTACGCTCTTCTCTGGAGAATCAAGGCTAAGACACAGGTGGTGGCTTAGCCAAGACTGTAGATGAAACTAGAGGAAAACAAGGGAATAGGAGCAGAGGATGTATTATAACGACTGACTGTGGAACTTAAAGTGAACAAAAACATGAGAATGCTCAGGGGAAAAGGTGGTAGGATCAATGAACTGAAGGTCATGATGGGGCCGAAGACTGCAGGAAATGGGATGGTGGAAGGCGTGAGCTAAAAAGTTCAGGAAGACGCAGTCAGAGTGCTAAGTTTGAAATTAAGATGACAGGGGTGTTTCAGATAATGGTAATTCAAGGGAATGGGTATACAAGGTAGGGTAGAGAACGGATACCTGGGAGAGAGGTCAAGGAACTAAGAAGTCAAGGTATTTAAGGACCGGGGTCACTGTTGTTTAACTGTTGTCCAGTCATTCACAGTTGCTCTGGGATCAACTATCTTCAGGGATACTGAAATCATAAAAGACTACAGACACTGTACTGTGTACTAAGTGACAGAAAGGTAGAGGCTACTTCTATTCTAGTAATAGACTAGTAACTCAGACCCCTCCCTGAGAACCTGAACAAAATATTTAAAACATCTGCTTGAAGGAATCAGACAACTGACAAGATAAGGCCAGAATGCAGGAGAGACTGAAGCTTAGGAAGGGACGTCCAGCTACTACTGAGGTCACTCTTCCCCTCAAGGATGTTTGCCAATTTCATAGGGGACCATTAAGAGATTGAGTAATGTATCTGACAGGCTTCTGGAGTTAGGGCAAAGACACTGGACTCCACAAGTACTGCCACTGGGGAGAGGAGAAAAGGACAGCAGCTAGTGAATGCCCGTTTCTTGGTTGACACTCCAAAAGACTATACCCTAGGAGTTAAGGATGAAACTGAAGTAAACAGACCCTCAAAGGGACTGCAGTTCAGCTTTGAATCATTTCAACTGGGTCATCTGAAATTGGATTAAGGTGATTCCAGAGTGCTAGTGTAAATAAATCCTCTCTAGAAGAAGATATTATCCTGGGCCTCAAAAATTTTTTATAACCAATTTTGCAAATTGCAAGTTTGATATAAAACATGCGATAAAAATGACCAGGCATATGAGGAAACAATACAACATGAACAAAAGACAGAAGAAATATAAAATGGAAACAGATCTACAAGCATTCCACATATTAAGAGTTACCAGATTTTAAAACAACTATACTTACAATGTTCCAGGAGATAAAAGACAAGATATACAATTTTAGCAGAGAACTAGGAACTATAAAAAAAGAACCAAATGAAAGCTCTGAAACTAAAAAAAGACTATACAAACTAAAACTAGGAACTCAATGGATGGATTTAAAAGCAGATAAAGACAACTTAGAATAAAATAAGTCAAATGAAGCCCAAAGATATTAAAATTTGAAAAACACAGACTAGAGGCTAAGAGACAGAGATACAGAACATATATGAAATTGAAGTTTCAAAAAGGAACGGAACAGAAGCAATAACTGAACAATGACTGAGAAGTTCCTAAAATTAATGAAAGACAGCAAGCCACAGGTTCAAGAAGCCCTAAGAATCCTAAACAAACTTAAAAAAAAAAAAAATTCATACCTAGGGACATCACAATAAAATAGTTGAAACAAAGACAAAGAGAAAAAAATTTTAAACCACCTGAAAAAAAAAAAAAACAGGCAGGTTACAATAATACTACTTTACTAAAAAAGAAAAGAAGACAATATATGTATATGTATAGCTGATTCACTTTGTTATAAAGCAGAAACTAACACATCACTGTAGAGCAATTATACTCCAATAAAGATATTTTAAAAAAAAAAGACAAAACACAATGAAATACTTCTGAAGTGCTCAAATAACTGTGGCCTAGAATTCTATACCCAGTAAAAATAACCTTCAAGAATAAACCTGACATAAAAGCATTTTCAGATAGATTTATCAATAGCAGGCCTACCCCAAAAGAAATATCACAGGACATTCTGCAAGCAGAAGAAAAATAAACCCAGATAGAAAATTATGAGGGGCACAAAGGAATGAAGGGCAACAAAAAGGGTAAACATGCAAATAAATCCAAATGAAATAACTGTGTAAGATAATTGTTTCCTATAGGAATTAAAACATGTAAGACTTAAAATATAAAACAACAAGGCACACAGGGAGTACAAGGGGTAACTGAAGGGTTCTATGGTCCTTGCACTGCCCTTTAAGAGGGTAAAAGCACCTAGTTTACATCAGATTGATAAATCAAGGATGTAAATTATAATCTCTAAGGGAGAAGATTCTGGGAAAATGGTGGAATAAGAAACACCCGAAATCTCTCTCCCCACCTAGACAACAACTGCACTGGCAGAATCTGCTGATGTAACTACTGAGTAACTCTGGGGTCTACTGAAGGCTTGCAACTTCCAGAAAAAGGGTTGGAAGGTAAATTGCGTTAATTTCAACTTCAGCTTTTATACATGCACCCCTATGTTCATAGCAGCATATTCATAGTAGCCAAGACATGGAAACAACCTAAATGTCTATCGACAAATGAATGGATAAAAAAGATGTAGTATATGTATAAGTGGAATATTACTCAGCCATAAAAAAGAATGAAATAATGCCATTTGCAGCAACATAGACGGACCTAGAGATTATCATACCAAGCAAAGTCAGTCAGAAAGAGAAAGACAAATACCATATATCACTTATATGTGGAATCTAAAATACTACACATATGTAGAACATATCTACAAACATAAACAGACTCACAGACCTAGAGAACAGACTTGTGGTTGCGGGGTGGGGGGCAGTGTTGGATGGACTGGGAGTTTGGGATTAGCAGACGCAAACTATTATATACAGAATGGATAAACAATGAAGTCCTACTGTACAGCACAGGGAACTATATTGAATATCCTGTGATAAATCATAATGGAAAACAATATGAAAAAGAATGTATATGTATAACTGAATCACTCTGCTGTACAGAAGAAACAATAAACTTTGTGAAAGTCAAAGACAGAATCTTGAAAGCAAGAGAGAAATGACTCGTCACATTCTCAGGATCCTCAATAAGATTATAAGCAGATTTCTCATCAGAAACTTTGGAGGCCAGAAGACAGTGGGTCAATATATTCAAAGTGCTAAAAGGAAAAAACCATCAACCAAAAAATCTTGTATCTGGCAAAACTGTTCTTTAAACAGCCTTTAAAAGGAAGGAAATTCTGACATATACTACAACATGGATGAATCTTGAGGACATTATGCCAAAGGAATTAAAAAAAACACAAAACTGTACGATTCCATTTATATGAGGTACTTAGAGCAGTCAAATTCAGAGAGACAGAAAGTAGAAGGGTGGGTGCCAGGGGCTGGGAGAGGAGGGAATGAAGCATATTTAATGGGTATAGAGTTTCAGTTTTACAAGATGAAAAGAGTTCTGGAGATGGAGGGTGGTGATGGTTGCACAACATCATGAATGTATTTAATACCCCGAACTGTGCACTTAAAAATGGTAAATTTTCTGTGTATTTTACCACAATAAAAAAAATTTGGAAACCATTAAGAGAATAGTATTTTGAAAAAGAGCATATAACTACCAAGCTAAGGAGACAGGGTAGAATAATAATAAACAATAAATGCAAAAGAAGATCAAAGGAACAAGAAAGAAACAGAACAGGTGGGTCAAATAAATAGAAAGCTTTCAATCAGTAGATCTAACTACAAATATATGAGCAAATACTTAAAAGAAACTGTAAACGGTACTAAATGTCCTACATAAAAGCAAAAATTTCCTTTTCAGATTTGGATAAAAATGTGTACAGACATACCTAAAACATAAGAATAAAGAAAGACTGAAAGCACAAAGATGAAAAGTCACTACGCAAACACTAACAAAAAGAAACTGGCGTAACTATATTGATATGAGGTAAGAAGCATTACAAGAGATACAGAGTGACTCCATAATAAGGGGTTCACTCCTCCATAGCGACCTTTGGAGAGGCAGCAAAAAGCAGTAGTGAGTGGTATAACCTGATGACATCATATTCACTGTGGGTGTTTCTATGGAAGAGAAAAAAAATGGTACAGAAGTGACAATACAGAACAAGGAAGACATCCCACTTCCAGGCACAGTGATATGAGGAATGTAGGGGAAAAGGCAAGTACCACGTGAAAGGGCTGCAGGGAAAATAGTGCCAGCAGGAGACAACGAATTTGCAGTAAGAACAAGAATGTGAGAGACATTCACAAAAGAAATTGAGGATTAGGGGGATTCTGCTGATGTACCCTGAGTTTCAGAAGGCTCAGTATAAAAGTGTCAAGAGAAGGTCAGGGGTGTGAGATGCGATCAGAAAAAAAATGTACAGTGTCTTAGAGATTAAAGCCTATAGAACGAGGGGATGACCTAGGAATCCTGGCCTTCTTGGTGACTGATCACCAAGAAAAAAGCACATACGGGACTCCCCTGGTGGCCTAGTGGTTAGGATTCCAGGCTTTCACACCATGGCCCAGGTTTGATCCCTGGTCCGGGAACTGAGATCCCACAAGCCACGCTGCACGGCCAAAAAGAAAAAGAAAAGAAAAAAGCACATAATGAGATCAATACCAATGGCAGAGAGCAACAGAGAAGCTAGGAGTGCTGAGGGAGGGGAAGGTGGGGTGAGGATCTCGCCAGGAACATCTGAAGTTCTGGGGCTTCCTCTCAACTTCTGTTGAAGCCGCTAGGCTGGCAGAGTAGCAGTCTCACTCTGAGCAGAGGAACACTTTCTTGATCCCCTGAAAAAGGCTGCGACTCTGAGCTTGGATTTTAAAGAGCCAATAAATCTCTGGTAGCTACCAAAAGGAGGGTTATTCTCAGAGGAAGAAGTAGAGCTGGTTACACAGCCCTCCTCAAAAATCCACCTCTGGAGTTCCTAACTGCCCGAGTTCCAGAAGATTTTACATTGTCTTTAATAGTGTTGTTAAGCACAATTATTCTAACAAAAGAAAATGCTACTTTTCTACGAGTGGTAATGAGGGTAATGAGAGTTCACCAGTTCTGTGCCTTTGTATTTCATTCATTTATTTGTTCAAAAGATTTTTACTTTGTGCCAACTATGTGCTGAACAATGTTCTAGACTCTGGGAATACAGCATAAACAAAAACCTGTGCCTTTACAGAGTTTAAGTTTTAGAACAGATATTAAACAAATATGTACATTTATATAAAGTTAGTAGGTGCTATGAAAATAAGAAACAGTATACCAGGATAAGGGGGACGGGAGTGCAATGGAGGTTTTCATTTAAATAGGATGGTCAAAATATCTCCTCTGAATTATTCTTGCCCAAAATAATTTTAATCAGAAATTGATCAATCCTCTAAATTTAACCACCAGTTTACAGAAAATATAAAGGATAAAGGAACATGTTAAAAACAGTACAGGAACGCAATCAGAAAATCCAGAATGAGGGAAACTCAACCAGACAATCTAGTGGTTTTCTACAACTAAATTACGAGAGAAATCAAAAACAAAGACAGGAAAATCTATATATTAAGATTTATGTGTGTGCTTTTGGCCAAGATGGGAGTAGCAGAGACCAGATTTACCCTCCTCCCTGAAAAATCCACACAAACAAACAAAATATGAGAAACAATGGTCTTCCAGACAACGCACATCACTGATCCTTGAAAGATGGGAAACAAGGGACTTCCCTGGTGGTCCAGTGGTTAAGAATCCACCTTCCAATGTAGGGGACGCGGGTTTGATCCCTGGTGCGAGAACTAAGATCCCGCATGCTAAACCTCTGCACCACAATGAGAGAGAAGCCGAGAAGCCCGCTTGCCGTAACTAGATAGAAGCCCGCAATGAAGAGCCCACACAGCCCCCAAAAAAAGAAAAACAGGAAACAAAGGAGATGAGCCCTACTGCTATCCCAGCTTCTTGCGTTGAGAGAGCTTCCAGGCCATGGAGCCAGGAGAGTGACGTGAACCTTTATAAGCAGCTATGGGGATGACAAATAAGCATATTTTTAAAGTGTTCAATATCATTTGTCAGTAGGCAAATGTAAGTTAAAACCACAATATGATACCACTACACACATATTAGAATGTCTAAAATTGAAAAGACTGACCATACCACGTGTTAGTAAGGTTGTGGAGCAACTGGAACTCTCATACACTGCTGGTAAGAATGTAAAATTATAAAACCACTTTGGGAAAGTCTGCAGTTTCTTAAAAAAATTAAGTATACAACTACTATATGATTCCATTCCTGAGCATTTACCCACAAGAGAAGGAAATATATGTTCACACACAGACTTGTACACAAATATTATTCACAGCAGCTTTATTTGTCATAGCCAAACAATGGAAATAACTCAAATGTCCATCAAGAGGTGAATGAATAAAAAAAATTCTGTTGTATCCATACAAGGTAATACTACTGAGCAATAAAAAAGAAGAATCAAATGATACAAGCAACAATGTGGATGAGTCTCAAATTAATTATGCTGAAAGAAGCCAGACAAGATAGTACATAATTTCAGATTCCAATTATATAAAACTCTAGAAAATGCAAACTAATCTACAGTGACAGAAAGCAAATCAGTGGTTGCTTGGGGGAGGAGGGGAAGGTAGGAGGAATCACAAAGAGGCATGAGGAAATCTGGGGGTGGGGGGTGATGAATATATTCAGTATCTTGATTGTGGTGATAATTTCACAGGTGTATACATACATCAAAACTAATCAAACTGGGACTTCCCTGGTGGTGCAGTGGTTAAGAATCCACCTGCCAATGCAGGGAACACAGGTTCAAGCCCTGGTCCGGGAAGATCCCCACATGCCACGGAGCAACTAAGCCCGTGCGCCACAACTACTGAAGTCCGCGCGCCTAGAGCCCATGTGCTGCAACAAGAGAAGCTACTGCAATGAGAAGTCCGCACATCACAATGAAGAGTAGCCCCCGCTCACTGCAACTAGAGAAAGCCTGCACGCAGCAACGAAGACCCAATGCAGCCCAAAATAAATAAATAAATTTATTTAAAAAAAAAACTAATCAAACTGTACACTTTAAATATGACAGTTTATTAAATGTCAATTATACCTCAATAAAGCTATTTTTTAATATTTTATTTATCAATTTATTTTGGCTGTACTAGGTCTTAGTTGCAGCACATGGGATCTTAGTTACAGTGTGCAGGGTCTTAGTTGTGGCATGTGGACTTTCTCAGTTGTGGCATGCGTGTGGGATCTAGTTCCCCGACCAGGGATCGAACCCAGGCCCCCTGCATTGGGAACTCGGAGTCTTAACCACTGGACCACGAGGGGAGTCCCAATAAAGCTTTTTTTTTTAAAATAAATTTATTTATTTATTTATTTTTGGCTGTGTTGGGTCTTCATTGCTGCGAGCAGGGGCTACTCTTTGTTGCAGTGTGCAGGCTTCTCATTGCGGCAGCTTCTCTCGTTGTAGAGCACAGGCTCTAGGCACTCGGGCTTCAATAGTTGTGGCACGTGGGTTTCAGTAGCTGTGGCTCACAGGCGCATGGGCTTGGTTGCTCCGTGGCATGTGGGATCTTTCCAGACCAGGGCTCAAACCTGTGTCCCCTGCATTGGCAGGAGGATTCCTAACCACTGCGCCACCAGGGAAGTCCCAATAAACCTATTTTTTTAATGCAACATGTGCATCATGTTTGAATGCTGATCTAAACAACTACTTAAAAAGAGACGACTGGAGATTTAATTATACTAAGGAACAAATATTAATTTTATTTAATTGTGCTATCTGTGGTTAGATTTTTTGTTGTTATTGTTATTGTTGTTTTTTATATTTAAAGACTTAATTGTTTTAGAGCAGTACTAAGTTTATAGCAAAATCAAGAGGAAGATACAGAGATTTCCCATATACTTTCTGCCCCTACATATGAATAGCTTCTCCCATTATCAACATCCCCACCAGAGTGGGGCATTTGTTACCACTGATGAACCTATGTTGACACATCATAATCACACAAAGTCCATAGCACACTAGGGTTCATTTTTGGTGGTGTACATTCTATGAGTTTGGACAAACGTATAATGACATGTATCCATTACTATGGTATCCTAGAGTATTTTCCCTGCCCTAAAAATCCTCTGTGTTCAGCCTAATCATTCCTCCTCCTCCTCTAACCTCTGGCAACCACTGATCTTTTTACTGTCTATGTAGTTTTGCTTTTTCCAGAATATCACATAGTTGAAAGAACACACTATGACGCTAGACTATCTGTATTTTAGGGATAACATACTTACAGATGGATAGGTAGGTAGGTCAAGACACGCCTCATTGAGAAGGTAACATTAAGCAAAGATTTGTAAGAAGCAAAGGAGATAAAAGTCATAAAAGTAATACAAGAACCAGACTAAGTAGGTCTTGTAAGGCCGTTGTGAAGTCTTTCACTTTTACCCTAAGTCAAACACGGGCCACTGTGAGGTTCTGAGCAGTAGAGAAACATACTGACTTACATTTTAACATGTGGAAGCAGAAGGCTTACTAGAAGGCAACCTCAGTAATTAAAGTTATAGATGATGATGGCTTATAGGAGGACAGCTGCAGTGGCGGCAAATAAGAAGCAATCATATTCTCCAAGCTAGCAGAGATGGTCTGTAGGCAGGGATACGGAAATGATATAGGCAGTTCCCACCCTCAATGGGCAGTGGCGAAGACAAAGAAGCTAATACTTACCTAAAGATAGAGAAGTGCTATGACAGAAGTAAGTAACAAGGTACAAGAGGAAGACAGACAAGGTGGACGCAACTTAGAGGAGAGATGGGAGAAGAGTCCATGATAATTCTCCATAAATGTTGCCTGAATTATTATGTGCGGGTATCTCAACCTCAAAACTGCTACATCCCCTATTCAGCGGATGGCACCACCAATCACCAAGTCACTTAAGCCAAAATCCTAGGAGTTGTCGTCGCCTCCTTGTGCCCCACATTAAATCTACCATTGCAGTCTGTCTACTGTAACCGCTTAAGAGCTTTCCAACACATCCTCATTTCCCTCCGACCCTCACGGCATCCCCTCACCAGAACTTGACTCCGTGAGCGCCGGGATGCCAGGTCTGTTCACAGTGCCCACAACAGTGTCTGGCACACAGCACGTGCTCACTTACAAGTTTCTAAATAAATAAGTGGTCTTCTCTACCTTCCGTTAATTCATTCCCACAAGCTCTCCTCCTCACAACAACCAATGATCTTTCCAAACTGCACGTTCACAGCACTCTGTGGCTTCGAACTCTCCAGCCTTGCTCAATGAAGAGCAATGACTCTAAGTGGGGCAGTGTAGCTTTAAAACGCATGGTCAGTATGACAGGTAGTATTTCACAAGAATATTACACTATTGCTTCCATAACACAAACATGAATGTGTTATTTTTAACAGACGTAAGTCTTAAATGGTTATTAAAGCTCGTTTAATTTTGCACAGCAATGGGAACCACTGACAAGTGGTTATTAAAAATCACTTAGTTTTGCAGAGCAAAGGGAACCATTGAAAAAACGAAACAAGAACCTACAGAATGGGAGAAAATATCTGCAAGTGATGCGACCAACAAGGGGTTAATATCCAAAATATACAAACATCTCATACAACTCAGTATCAAAAAAAACAAACCCAATCAAAAAATGGGCAGAAGACCTGAATAGACATTTTTCCAAAGAAGGCATACAGATGCCCAACAGGCACATGAAAAGATGCTCAACATCACTAATTATTGAAGAAATGCAAATCAAAACCACAGTGAGGTAACTCCTCACACCAGTCAGAATGATCATCAACAAAAAGTCTACAAACAACAAATGCTGGAGAGGGTGCAGAGAAAAGGGAACCCTGGTGCACTGCTGGTGGGAATGTAAATTGGTGCAGCCACTATGGAAAACAGTATGGAGGGTCCTTAAAAAACTAAAAATAGAACCACCGCATGATTTAGCAATTCCACTCCAGGGTATATCTCCAAAAGCACAGAAAACACTAATTCAAAAAGATACATGAAAAAAAAAAAAAAATGCACCCAGTGTTCCTAGAAGCACTATTTACAATAGTCAAGACTTGGAAGCAACCCAACTGCCCATCAACAGACAATATGATTAAGAAGATGTCACACACACACACACACACACACACACACACACACACACACACAAAGGAATATTACTCAGCCATAAAGAATGAAATACTGCCATTTGCGGCAACATGATGGACCTAGATAATATTATGCTTACTGAAATAAATCAGACAGAGAAAGACAAACACTATAATATCACCTACATAAGGAATCGAAAAAATAATACAAATGAATGTATATGAAAAACAGAAACAGACTCAGAGATATAGAAAACAAACTCATGGTTACCAAAGGGGAGAGGGAAGGAGGGAGGGAAAAATTAGAGGTATGCAATTAACAGATACAAAATACTATATATAAAATAGATAAGCAACAGGAGTTACTGTATAGCACAAGGCATTATACCCATTATCTTGTAACAACTTACAATGTAGTATAATGTGTAAAAATACTGAATCACTATGCTGTACACCTGAAACTAACACAATATTGTAAATCAATTATACTTTAATTAAGATAAAATAGGGGGCTTCCCTGGTGGCGCAGTGGTTAAGAATCCGCTTGCCAATGCATGGGACACTGGTTCGAGCCCTGGTCCGGGAAGATCCCACATGCCACAGAGCAACTAAGCCCGTACGCCACAACTACTGAGCCTGCGCTCTAGAGCCCACGAGCCACAACTACTAAAGCCCACGCGCCTGGAGCCCATGCTCCGCAACAAGAGAAGCCACCTCAATGAGAAGCCCGTGCACCGCAACGAAGAGTAGCCCCCCGCTCGCCACAACTAGAGAAAGCCCGCGTGCAGCAACAAAGACCCAACGCAGCCAAAAAATAAATAAAATAAATAAAAATTAAAAAAAAAAAATAGGGAGTCCCCTGGTGGCCTAGCGGTTAGGACTCCGCACTTTCACTGCTGTGGCCCAGGTTCAATCCCTGGTCAGGGAACTGAGATCCCACAAGCCACACGGCATGGCCAAAAAATAAATAAAATAAAATAAATAAAAACATTTAAATGACATTTAAAATAAATTCCAAATAGAGGATGACTGCTAGTAAGTAGAGGGTTTCTTTGGGGGTAATGAAAACGAAATTAGACAGTGGTAACGGTTGTACAACTCTGTGAATATACTAAAAACTGCCAAACTGTACACTTAAGAGAGTGAATTTTATGGTGTGTGAATTGTATCTTAGTAAAGCTATTATTTAAAAATAAAATAAGCTCCTTAGCTTGGCACACAAGGCCCTTGTGATCTGTCATGTGCCTACCTCTATAGTCTCACCTTCCACCACTTTCCTGATTACCTCCCCAAGCCTCAATTATATCAAACTTCCTCAAAAATGTCACATCCTCTCTACCCACAGGATCTAAACATATGGATCCCTCAGCCTGGAGAGCTTCCCTTCATATGCCCTTCAAGACCTACCTAAGGGTCACCTCGGGAAAGCCCTCCCTTCCACATCCAATTGCAGCCACCTCACCTCGTCCCGCCATGCCCCCAGGCTGTCGGAGCACAGGCATACTTTATCACACGGCACTCACATACACCAGACGAGGCATTTTATGACTACTGGATATAGTAAGTATTCAATAAATAAGTCTAATATACAACTTCATTTTCTGTAATGTGGAAAAGCAAATTTACTAAACTTTAGCCAAAAAAGTTTTTTTTTGCTAAAGCAAAGATGACAAAAATCTTACAATTATAGGGACTTCCCTGGTGGCACACTGGTTAAGAATCTGCCTGCCAATGCAGGGGACACGGGTTTGAGCCCTGGTCCAGGAAGATCCCACATGCCGCGGAGCAACTAAGCCCGTGCACCACAACTACTGAGCCCACGTGCCACAACTACTGAAGCCCGCGCGCCTAGAGCCCGTGCTCCGCAACAAGAGAAGCCACCGCAATGAGAAGCCTGCGCACCGCAACAAAGAGTAGCCCCCGTTCGATGCAGCTAGAGAAAGCCCGCATGCGGCAACGAAGACCCAATGCAGCCAAAAATTTAAAAATGCAAAAAGTAATTTAAAAAAAACTTACAATTATTAAATCTGGTTGCCAGACATACAGGACTCATTAATATTTCTATTGTTTTCCACATGTTCAAATTCTTCATAAGCAAAAAAGCAAACTCATTAATGTTTAGGAAAACTACATAAGTGCAAAATCCTGTAACAGAGAGAAAAATTAGTGTTCTTAGACCACCAGAAGTAAAAGGAGTCCATTTCTCACACGAGTTCCTAAAAGTATGTACAAAAGTGCAATGTGTAGAAAGCAAGACAATAGATGTGTCAGAGGGGAATTACACTGCTGAAAAGCTAAAACTAAAAAACACCTAATTACATCTCATCTTACTTTTTCCAGAGCATAATTCCAATTTCATACATGTTCTTAAATTGGTTTTTTCCTTCACAGTTAAACACAGTCCACCAATGAATGTGTCTAATTGAGGCAAAAGTTGCATGCTTTTAGAATGCCTAATGATTATTAGCTTTGTCTTAACTGCATTAAAGTCTGTAGAACTTAAACTTCAAATCCTTGGTATCAACACTTTCACTTTGCTACTGCTACTTGATCTTAATAAGATAGAAAGTGTGGTTTCAAAACTTTTTTACAGCAATACAACTCTTACTTTAAAAATTATCTAGAAACTTAAAACGCAAAACTAAATAAAAGCTCAGCTACTCCAGCTTCTACCCTGCTTTAGCAGGGTGAGGGGCCTGCATGCCCACCCCCAACCTCTCTGCTCCACTAACAATACTGTACAAAAATGGCAATGCCATGGAAACTGACCCGTTGCCAAGCAAGCAGAACACCAGCAAGGACTCAAAATGATAGTTCATCAGTTATATAAAACCCTCATTCAGTTTAGGAGGATCAATATATGGCATATGAAAGCGCCAGATGTTCAAAATCTAAAAGGCATCGAGCCAAAAATGACTAGGAAACAATAAAAATTCTGTAAGAAGTGCTTCAAAAGGAACACACACACACAAATACTTATTAAATCTCAGCAAGATGGAAGTCTAAGACAGTCCAAGAATGAGATATTTCCTAAATTATACTTTTCTCTGAAAAAGTATTAGTTCTTAATCAGAACGAATAATTTTTAAATAATATATTTTATAAAGAATAGTGAACTCAAAAAAAAAAAATCCTGCTTTGGAAAATTCTGGCTAGAATCATCAGATTTCAATGAGTAGGCAGACTAAGCACTCTATCATGAACACTGAAATGAATAGTGGCTATATGAAAACATAAAATTTGATATTCTGGTTTCTAAAAGCATTATTATTCTATTTACAGAATGCTTCCATGAACATAAAACCCAAACTTAAAAGTTTAAAAGCCACAACAAGCCAAAGCAATTTGCAGAAAAAACAACAAAGCTGAGGGTTATCATGTTCCCTGATTTCAAACTACATTACAAAGCTACAGTAAACAAAAGAGTATGGTACTGGCCCCAAAACAGGGACATAGATAAATGGAACAGAATAGAGAGCCCAGAAATAAGCCTACATTTATACAATCAATTAATCCACAACAAAGGAGACAAGAATATGCAATAGGGAAAAGACAGCCTCTTCAATAAATGGTGTTGGAAAAATCAGACAGCTACATGCAAAAGAATAAAACTGGACCACTTTCTCACACCACATACAAAAATAAACTCAAAATGGATTAAAGACTTAAATGTAAGACCTGAAACCATACAACTCCTAGAAGAAAACACAGGCAGTACACTCTGGTTGCCAGAAGGGATGGGGTGGGGGGCGGGTGGGTGAAACAGGTGACAGGGATTGAGAGGTACAAACCTCCAGTCATGGGGATGTAATATATAGCATAAGGAATATGGTCAATAATATTGTAATAACTTTGTATGGGGACAGATGGTTACTAGACTTATCCTGGTGGTCATTTCATAATGTGTGCAAACGTCAAATCATTATGTAGTATACCTGAAACTAACATAACATTGTACATTAACGATATTTCAATTAAAAAAAAAAAAAAGCCCTAACAGCTAAAAGAAGAAACGAAATAGATTAGGGGTAAAAGACGACATGTAAATGTGTACTAATGTTTTCTTTAAAAAAGGAAATATAACCAATTCCTCTACTTTTCTTTTTTAAAAAATCTAGACTTCTGCTTCCAGCCAAGGTGGGGTGACATGAACCAGATTTACCCTGTCATTATGAACTAAAAACGAATGTACAAAGCAATAGTCTTCAAGACACTGGACACCAAGCAACAGAGTACAACGATCCCTGAGAGATAGGAAACGAACGAAGTAAATCCTACAACTGCCCCGGTTTATTGCCTGGAGAGAGTTTCCAACTGGCAGCACAGGGAGAGAGAACCCAGGGAAAGTCAGGCAATCTCCCCAAGTTTAGGAGGCAAGCTTAGGCCAAGGAAGCCAGGGCAGCTAGAGTTTGTAGGGCAGGATACCAGAAAAGAGAGAGCTGCACAGAAGGAGAACTCCAGAGATCTCCTGCTTGAGTATTCAGCATAGTACTGATCAGCACATGCCTGTGAAGAAAATACTTGAGGTTTCTGGATAAAGAACTACTCAAAAGAATAAAAAGAATAATCCATGAGGCTCACACAGGGCCAAGAAGAGTGCCTATTCCCAACAGCCAGAGTGGAAAACCTCAGAATTAAAGGACTATTGGGTAGAGTAAGTACTCAGAAGGGTTTTGGCTCAGTAGTGGGAAATTATTAGCCCTAGACTAAATGCTGCTCTGATCCCACCTAACAAAGCTTAAAAGCAAGATCTGAAATGAACAAACCATGTCTAAGGAACTTAACCATGTTCCAGAACAAAGCGCAAGAATATTTATAGGAATATAAAGATACCCAGCATCCAAAGTAAAATTCATAATGTCTGGCATCCAAACAAAAATTACCAAACAAGTAAAGAAACAGGAAAAGACAACCCATAAAGAGGAAAAAAATCAATCAGTTGACACCAACTCAGAAATGAGATGGGTGGGAGAATTAGTAGACCAGGGCATTAAAACAACTACAACTGTATTGCAAAGTGTTTGAGAAGTTTGAGGCAAGGCTGAGTATGCTCGGGAGACCTGAGATACATTAAAAAAGCCCATATCACACCTGAAACTATCACAACACTGTTAGTCAACTGTACTTCAATAAAAAAATGAAAAATTTTTTAAAAGACCCAAATCAAACTTCTAGATATGAAACCTGGAAGATGAAAAAAATACATGTATTAACAGCACATCAGATGCTGCAAAAGAAAAGACTGGCAAACTTAAAGATATAGCAATAGAAAGCAGTCAAAATGAAAGAGAGGGGCTTCCCTGGCGGTGCAGTGGTTAAGAACCTGCCTGCCAATGCAGGCGACACGTGTTCGAGCCCTGGCCCGGGAAGATCCCTCATGCTGCGGAGCAACTAAGCCCGTGCGCCACAACTACTGAGCCTGAGCTCTAGAGCCCGCGAGCCACAACTACTGAGCCCACGCGCCACAACTACTGAAGCCCGCATGCCTAGAGCCTGTGCTCCGCAACAAGAGAAGCCACCACAATGAGAAGCCTGCACACTGCAGCGAAGAGTAGCCCCCGCTCGCTGCAACTAGAGAAAGCCCATGTACAGCAACAAAGACCCTACGCAACCAAAAATAAATAAAATAAATAAATTTATTAAAAAAAAAGAAAGAAAAAGACTGACCAGAGCATCAGTAAGCAGTGGGACTTCAAACAGCCTAATATATGCACACCTGTGTATGTGTAAATATGTATAGTTTACTTTACATCAATTAAACCTCAATAAAGCTGTTTTAAAAACCTAACCTTTTCTGGGCTTCCCTGGTGGCAAAGTAGCTAAGAATCCACCTGCCAATGCGGGGGACACAGGTTCGAGCCCTGGTCCAGGAGGATCCCACATGCCGCAGAGCAACTAAGCCCATGCGCCACAACTGCTGAGCCTGCGCTATAGAGCCCAAGAGCCACAATTACTGAGCCCTCATACCACAACTACTGAAGCCCGTGCCCCACAACTACTGAGCTCACATGCCGCAACTACTGAAGCCTGCGTGCCTAGAGCCCATGCTCCGCAACAAGAGAAGCCACTGCAATGAGAAGCCCGCGCACCGCAATGAAGAGTAGCCCCCACTCGCCACAACTAAAGAAAGCCCGCGCAGCAAGGAAGACCCAACGCAGCCATAAATAAATAAATAAAGATCCCTTAAAAAAAAAAAAAGGCTGAGCCTTCATATTGTTAATTTTTTAAGTCCTATATTTATCTTCAATATAGCCATATGTCTTAATCATTTAATTATCCTTTTGGTTTAATTAGGTACTAAATAACCACCTCAAAAAACAAACCTCTCCAAGCTTTCAATTTTTACTTGCTTTCTCAAGAAGCCTATTTTGAATACATTAATAGCAATATTTTAACAAATACTCCACTAGAGGAATTCAGTACACAGCCATCATAATATTTATCGGCTGTTCCAATATCACATTTCATCATGCACCTTGATTAAAGAGGCAAAACTACTGAACTAATTATAAAAATTAAAAAGAACAAAGATTTCATCAGAACCTCTAGATCAGTGCTGTCCAACAGCACTTTCTGGGATAATGGAAATGTCCTACTTGGCGCCATCCAATACAGCAGCCAATAGCTACATACTTGAAATGTAGCTAGTGTGACAGAACTGAATTTTTAATTTTATTTGATTTTAATAAATTTAAATTTAAATAATTATAGATCACTAGTGGCTATATTACTGGACAGCACAGCTCAAGACAATTTAAAAGAAAATCTAGATTGAAATTCTTAAGAAAGATTAGCATTTTCAAAATAAGCTTTTAACATTTACAGCTTATATATATTATTAATTTTTAAATTAATGAACATCATAAAATCAGACACAGAAAAACCCCTATTTTTAAGGCTTGGCTCAAAGGACCACTTCACCTGAAACTTCTTCCTGGTTTCTTCAATGCCCCTCCTCCACCCCAGAGTCAGGTGACCCCGCGACACCATGCCTCACAGCACCCTCTGTGTGCTTGCTGCCATCAGTGACAGGGGGAGGGGGAGAGTGGGAAAGGGGAAGTAGATGCTTAAGGGAGATGAAGTTTTCTCTTGGGGTGATGAAAACACTTTGGAACTAGATGGTGTGGGTGGTGGGTGCACACAATGCAAATGTACTAAATGCCACTGAATTCTTCACTTTAAAATGGTTAATTTTATGTCATATGAAATTCACCTTGATAAAAATAAATTTTTAAGACTGCATCTAAGATGTGTATCTCTAATTCATACAAATTCATTACTAAAAAGGCACAGAAAACAGGGAAAACCAGCTTTTAAATGCAACTTTAAAGCTCATTTTTTTCCCTTGGGTTTCCATTTTTTAACTAAACTTGGTGCTTAATTATCAACTGTCCATTACAAAATGCCTATTCAAGGTAAGTCAGTCAGTGCACACAAATGTTCTTATTAAATGCAGAATCACATTCAGCTACATCAAGTGAGAAGAGAAACCTTTAGATATTTAAACCGAATTGGTGGCTCAAAAAACTAAGAAAGCAGAAGCACATGACACCACGAAGACTTTATGGAACCGAGTAAGACCAGACTAGCCAAGTACTTACCCTACTCTTCTTACCATCCTGATCGCCCTATATCCACACTAAGTCTGAAAGCAGAACTAGCCCAAGCCCAGAAGCTTCTATGTCAGTAAAGCAGGATCTGCAATCTTCAGTAAGAGTATGTATGTGTGTAAAACAGCACAGTTTAAGTGAATAGAATGTTTAACCGATGCCCAAAATTTTAATTAACCTTTTCAGGCATAAATAGGGCCATCAGGTAGTATTTCTTGGTCACTAGATGAAACTGCTGAAAAGGATAACCACAGCCAAACTTCAGGAGCAGAGACTCACCCAAGTACCCTCGGTATAAGTACAAGGCAAACCTTGGGGTTCTGGGCAGACAAAAACTAGTCCTTAGTTAACTTACACTATGATCAAATCAAACATGGCAAACTTCACAAACAGAATAAAGCTTACAATTTTCTTTAAGTATACTCTGGTCTTTGAAAAATAGAATACAATTCACTAATAACACCAAGAAATATATACTTTGGGGATTTTTTGGGAGGCAGGACAGGGTTAGTTTGGTTTTTGTTTTTTTGATGGGGGAGGAAGGATGGGAATAATATGCAAGGGAGGAAAATTAGTTGTTGAACAATACTAACCAGATAGCTGTACAGGTGAAACCAAGGGGTTTTTTTAAAATGCTCTCTTAGATATTTTAATTTGTGTATCTTTTCACACTTTATTAAGACCTGGTTCTTAAATTCATTCCACAGCTCAAGTTCAGTGCGAATCTGTAGAAAAACATATGGGGGGGATAGATATTTAAATGTTATACTCAACTGTTAAACTAAAGGGTAACCAACATAACAGGGTCCATTGTAACCTTATGTCATCCAATCGCAAGAAATCACTCCCCTCAAAAAACAATTGTATTTTACACTCTAAAAATGACTATTTCCACATACATGGAGTAAAGCAACTCATTCCAATTTGCCCTAGTCAACCAAGCCAGATACCTCCCATTTCATTTGTGTTTTCACTGCCAGGAAGCGGAGGAATGTAATTGGACATGAAGCAGGCTCTGGCAACCCTAAACATAAAACTCCACAATACCTGGGACCACATGGAAACGACTAAGCAATTGATCCAATAAAGTATTGCTCCTAAGACTTTTTTCTTAAAGAGGATTTCTGGCTGGCTCTCCCTGAAATACACTAGATTGGAATCGGACAGCAACTTACACTTAATGGGATGTTGGTGTTTTTCCTTTCTTAGTGACATATAAAATAATGGTGCTTCCGACAACGGCTGGCACCTTAGAATGGGTTACCTTGGGCAAGTTACCAGGTTGAACCATAACAATAAGCCTCTCCATGCCTCCGTTTCCTCATATGGAAAACGGTGATAACAACTTTATCTGGTATGACTGCTGTGATTGTTGTGTTAAATCATTAATAGGTATAAAGTGTTCAAACCAGTCTGGCACACAGCCAGCACTACACTAACCTGGCACTGACAGATCGTTCCTTCAAGGATCTTCTATGAGTGATGATAAGCTGCACCCCCCTAGCCACACACTCGCCCACTCCCTTATAATCAGTGACAAACCCATAAGACAGCGGAATTTGGTTTTACTCCACAGCACGTTAACCTGTTATAGGAAACTGACCATCATGGAAACTAAAGCTGTAACTTTAACCTCTAACTAGTATGCTGTTATAACTAGATGCTGGACAGAAATTAAATCAGAGCTTTTCAAGTCATCTGGTACTGAAATTTAGGTCAATCGGTTAATAACTAGTACACCAAATGAACTGAATAAAGTTGAAACATAACGAAAAAAGATGTGTCAATTCTCAGTGACATTCATCTTAGAAACCAGGAGTCCTAGTGACAATTATTATAGGAGCTATGTACCAAGTCCAGTCTCTGAGCAGAAACATATCCAACCAGGGATATA
This sequence comes from Balaenoptera ricei, assembly GCF_028023285.1. Classification (NCBI taxonomy): domain Eukaryota; kingdom Metazoa; phylum Chordata; class Mammalia; order Artiodactyla; family Balaenopteridae; genus Balaenoptera; species Balaenoptera ricei. Next base: position 185,451,574 of record NC_082640.1, on the reverse strand, counting down.
TTTTTATTCCTTCCTGAAAAGAAACTCAATCAACCCCCATACTAGAGAGAAAACAAAAAACTCTACATATGTAACCCTAATAAAGGATCAGTATCCAAATATATAAAGAACTCCCACAAATCAGTAAGAAAAAGTACACCCTACAGAAAAAGAGCAAAAGATATACTCACAGAAGGAAACCAAGTAGCCAAAAAAACATATAAAAGCACACTTAACCTCACCAGTAATTTAGAAAAATGCCAACATAAACCACAAAAAGACAGTACTGCAAAAAGTTAATAAACCTAACACCTTAGTGAAAATTGGGTGAAGGAAAGGAATTTTCTGTGCCTGTTAGTGGCAATGTACTTGTCTGGAAAACACCAAAGCAAATGAATATGCACAAATAATTCCATTTACAAAAAGACTTTGACAATAACAAAACATATTGCTTTTCACACATAAGTACGTATTGAAGTACAAAAACACACATGGGCACTCTGCCGGCCTTGAGAGTGTGCCACTCAGATCTCCCTTCAAGAGAGAAAGAGCTGAGAGAAGTGTAATTAGCTGACAGCCCCAGCTGCCCAGCACCTTTGGGGTCCACTGCAGCATTCGTACCAACGCCAGGCCAAGGACTGAACACAGCCGGCATTCTAGGGCGGGCCCTTTCCTGCCCAACGCGCTCTAACAGACACCCTGTCCTCCGGCTGCACTGCAGTCTTCGGCTCCGGGATCCAATCGTCAATCGTCCTTCCTTCTGTTTTCCTTCACAGGTGTCACACCTGCACCCATTCTGAAGGCTTTGCCACCTAACCTTCTTCCTCTCCTCTCTATCATCCCAGGCATTTACCACTATGACACTTTTTTTTTTAATAAATTTATTTATTTTTATTTTATTTATTTTATTTTTGGCTGTGTTGGGTCTTCATTGCTACGCGCTGGCTTTTCTCTGGTTGTGGCAAGCTTCCTTGCAGTGCGCAGGCTTTTCATTGCAGTGGCTTCTCTTTGTTTCAGAGCATGGGCTCTAGGCACGTGCGCTTCAGTAGTTGTGGCACTTGGGCTCAGTAGTTGTGGCTCGTGGGCTCTAGGGCACAGGCTCAGTAGTTGAGGCGCCCGGGCTTAGTTGCTCCACGGCATGTGGGATCTTCCCAGACAAGGGCTCGAACCTGTGTCCCGTGCACTGGCAGGCAGATTCTTAACCACTGTGCCACCAGGGAAGCCCCACTATGACACTCTTGCACGACCAGTTCTATCTTGGCATCTGCTTCATAGAGGATGCAAACTATCACAGGGATAACAAAAATCAACTTCCAATTAGTGAAGGCAGGAGCGGAAGAATTAGCCTCTACCTGCACCTGAAGCAAGTATGTCCTAATATCAGCAGTGTTTAATCACAGTGGTGGGCAGGTAACTGTAAATATCATTTTCTTTTTTATTTGAATGGGTTTTTAAAATAACTCTATCTTTACAATTCTATCCTACCTTATGATAATTTGCAAAGACATTCCAACATCTAATCACTATCTAATCACTTCAATTTTAGAAATTTAACTCTTACTCCTGGTTCTAAAATCATGCACCGGTATTACCGTTCCCAATTATTGTATGCAGTAACAATGCTCTAAAACAGTAAGAGTTTTAAGTTTGGCTTCATTGGCCTCAAGTCTACCTGGAGATACGTTTAATGACTGAAAGACAAATACAAGTCACTTTGTCTCGACAGGCCTTACTTTCCTCATCTAGAACACAGGAAGGCTGCACTGGGCAGACACTACAATTCTCTCTCTCGTTTCTCCAAGGAAGGGAAAATCCAGAAATTTCAAAGAATTATGTCTAACTGTGATTTTTACTAAGATCACCATCTTTAAAGAATTTGACTAATTTGAAAAAAATAGGAGTTTTAGGCTTTACTGTCAACATTTCATTTAAATGACATTTTAATGTTATTTTAAACTATTTGTCTCAAACATTTTAGCAAAACACCTTTTGTCACCTTACACCATTCTATTTTTTAAACACTTTTTTTTTAAATCAACAACAGAAAACATAAAACTCAACCAGAAGACAGATATATGTATTCGAAGAATTTCCATAACACAAAACAGAAGAAATTGTTAAATTACAACTATTATCCCTTATCATTTCTAGGGTCACAAATATTTTCCATAATTGCTATTTAAAGCTGTAGGAATTAACTCACTCCAAATCACTGAATCAGCATTCAATCCCCAATTCCTACCTTATTCAGACTTTTACTGTGCTGCTACAGAGATTCCCTCCACAAAAGGGATTTCCAGTTCTGTTTTAAATATAAAAACCAATACAAGCCTTATTTCTTACTTTTACATTATGCATGGAACCTCTAAAGAAAAGCTCAGAAGAAAGTGAGGGCTAAATTACAACAATCTATATAGCAGAGAGTAAAATATAAAAAGTAAAATAAACTGGGGGAGAATACAGTAACTTGGATAGACTTTAATGTTTCATCTCCAAAGACTAAGAAGTTAGTCGCAACTAAATTGCCCCACAGAACTTTATAACACCAAGGAAAACAGCTTTTTAAGAGTAAGCCTAAATTTCTTCAGTACCAATGACTTTCAACACTGCTTTTAAAACAACTCTGCTCTGATCAGCCTCAACCAGCTAACCTTTGAATCACACTCATCACCCACGGAAGGGAACATTGTGGCAGAAGAACCTCACCTCGAAAACATTAACTCTCAAAGACAAGAACTTGAAGGTTTAGAGCAAAAACTCCCTAACGCAGAACACAGTTAATGTGTACTTCACACTTTGGTCCAGGGATGGATTCAAGGTTTCTTTTGTACTATCCAGAAACTTGATCTGAGCAGGTTTACCTATTCTCTCTGGATCTCAGTGTACTTTTCTGCTATATAAATGTATTGGACTAGTTCTCCCTCTTCCAGGAAAGAATATTTACCTAAGTTGCAGCAGGTAACTTAAAGGTAATCATCTTCAAATATCTCAGTGCATGATTCACATTCAAATCTACAGCTTCATTATAATTCAGTCTTACCTCTGCAGTAAAGCAGGCAATGCGGGGACCACTGCTTGGCAACTGAAGTCCCACAAATGATAATTAGAATAAGATAGCAGACAACGTTTACTTAACACTCACTGTGTGTCAAGCACTGCGCTGGACATTTTACATGTATTAGCTCAGTTAATTTCTTCTCTTGAGGAAGAAGTTCCACTACCTCTACTTCACAGATGAAAGCAAAAATAAAGTAACTTGCCCAGGGGCAACACACAGTTGTCAAGAGGCACTGCCAAGATCTGAACTTGGGTTTGACAATTCTCATAGCCCAAGCTCTCACAGTCTACTCTATGCTCCTTCTGAAAGAAGCCGGAAATTAAAAAGATGATTGTAACTGACATAATCACACGCCACAAGTGAGGGAAAGAACCCTGATTCATAATGGAGGAAACGGAGGCTCCTGAGATAAAATGACCAGTTCGACCTTAAACCACCTTCTTAACCACAGAGACAGGGCATTCAACCTCCCGACAACCAGCTCAAGTGTCTCCTACTTCACTACATCATGAAGGTGATCACTCGCAGGATTCAGCATCGCCCTGACCTCTCATTTGGGTAAACACTACCTCAAAGCACGTCTACATCACAAAGCATTCACTGTAACTTATGAATTTTGCGGTATGTTTAAAATTGATTTTTACAATGAAACTAAAGCATAGCAAATAATGTGTTCAAAGAGGAACATAGAACCACCCGTAAGAAGAAATGAAAAGCAGGTCAAGACACCCTGTTCAGAAAAATTATTCCACATTAAAGCATAACACATTTTATTAATACAAGTCAACTCTGAAGTGACAGTTGAGCCAATGACAACCACAAATTTTCTAATCTGATTAAATATACTGGATTCAATGTTCCAAATACAGGGTGCATGTTTAAAGGGCTATTACCTCAAAAATATTTACCATTAACATTTCCTCTTCTGTAAGAGTCTTAGTTTTACTATTAGTGAACTGTGATACTGAAAACCAGCACAGATAGAAGTTGACAGTAATAACACATGCTGGGACTTCCCTGGTGGTACAGTGGTTAAGAATCCACCTGCCAATGCAGGGGACACGGGTTCGAGCCCTGGTCCAGGAAGATCTCACACGCCGTGGGGCAACTAAACCTGTGCGCCACAACTACTGAGCCCGCATGCTGCAACTACAGAAGCCTGTGCGCCTAGATGTAGCCCGTGCTCCACAACGAGAAGTCACCGCAATGAATAGCCCCCACTCACCGCAACTGAAGAAAGCCTGCATGCAGCAACGAAGACCCAACACAGCCAAAAATAAATAAATTTTTAAAAAAATAAAAAATAAAAATAAATAAAAGAAACCAAAGACAACTCAGCATACACTACAGCACTGAGTATGGAAAGATAGTCTGGACCCCACATGAGAACAAAGACTAAGTTAAAGATATGGAACTGCATTCTGGTCTTGTTTTTAAATCTAACTGATAAAACTTGTTCCATCATTATAAACACAGATGTTATTTTAACTACCAAGTTCTGATCCAGTGATCCAGTTTAGGTCTTAATTAGATAATAAGAACTGAATCAGCATTTTAGGACAGCAGTGCTCTACCCACTTCACTCACTACTTGTGAGGGATGACAGAAAGGAATCTTCCTTGGGCTATACAGGGAGTATCAGGTGGATCTAGTTTCAACCATTCACTTTTAAAGCTAAATAGGGTCAAGTTGGGATACTGTGGGTAAATAAAATCTGACCTTAAAACAAATTAAAATCAACTTCTTCCACTCATACATCTTTACAGAGATAGTTTTTTGAAAAAGCAGTTTCCTGATGAGTTTCACACTTACCGGTCTGTTCAAATTTGTAAAAATAAATAAATAAATAAACAAATATTCAAAACCCAGGTAGGGAAAAAAAAAACCAGTAACAATCACAATCTCAATTCCATATTATTCCTAACTTGTACTCATGGAAGGAAACTGTCTTAAATCTAAAGACCGAAAAAAACTTTTTTTGCCATGAAACAAAACTGGTGTATCATTTCTATTCCAAAATGGAAGTCTCCCCGTCTCTTAGATTTTTTAAAATTAATTAATTAATTAATTATATTTTTGGCTGCATTGGGTCTTCGTTGCAGTGCACCGGCTCCTCATTGCAGCGGCTTCTCTTGTTGCAGAGCACAGGCTCTAGGCGCGAGGGCTTCAGTAGTTGTGGCTCACAGGCTCTAGAGCACAGGCTCAGTAGTTGCGGTGCACGGGCTTAGCTACTCCACAGCATGTGGGATCTTCCCGGACCAGGGCTCGAACCCACGTCCCCTGCATTGGCAGGCGGATTCTTAACCACTGCGCCACCAGGGAAGCCCCGTCCCTTAGGTTTTAAGTTAAATGAAAAGACACCTAAAAAAATAAATCACTAGGAAACAGTAAAGTCCTACAATTTCCAGCCATACCTAGGAATTCGTCCCACTGCTCAGATTGGCAAAACAGGGTTTCAAATTATTTCATACCAGTTAGATTCCTTTCCAGATTAAAACAAACACAAAATAGGAAATGTTAATGCCAAGACCCAATCAACTGGCAGTAAGACCATGCAGCAAAACATTTATAGTGTTTTACTTTTTAGAATGGCAGGTCTCTAGCAAATTTATGCTTGCATCTATTCCATGAAAACTGCAAGGACAGCTCAAAATATGATCCTATTACATGTGCTGTTTCAAAGAGAACAACTCCAAAGAAATCAGGCTCATTCCTAACAATGCTGAGCTAGACATCAATATTTAGAAGAATGTCAGAATTCTAATTCTTGCTGTCGCCATCAAATATGCCCTTTTCTTTAGTCACATCCAACATATTTAAATAAAGCTTTCAAAACGAATATAAACAAAATGTTCCAAAAAACTGACCAATTTACTAAAACTAAAAGATATATACAAGTTGATTTTTTTTAATATGTGGGGGAAACTTGGTGACAAGCTTTGCTTTATGTTCTGTGTATTAAAACAAAGATGGACTTGACCTACAAAATGAAGATAGGGTCAACTGTAACCAAAAAACAGTATGCTTCCCCTGGTGGCCAACCATGGAATGGAGAAGGCATGCACAGAAGAGAAAAAGCCTTGTCTCGGAGTTCCATCCTGTCACTCTTATAAATGAGAAGTGACTACCAAAAAAGGAAGACGCGGGGGGAAGGGGAAACTATCAGAAAGACTAACATAAGTTAAAAGGAATACAAACCTGGGCGGTAGACTACATATACTTTAAGAGATTTAAATCATCAACAGACCAAAATGTAGAAGACAAATACGGGAAAGGTCATTTATTTCCAGAGTGCCCAAGAGCTCACTCAGGGATCCCTATGTATTTTCACTTCAAACAACACCCAGAGTTTCATACCTAAATAACACCTTAAGAGCAATCGCCTTTTTCAAGGGCTAGATCCTTGCAATTTTCTGCAGTCTTGTTTCCAAGGAAAAGCATTTATGCATTTATCTTCTCAAACTCGTGGTATAACCTACATAGAGAACCTTCAGTTCTAAAGCCCTCCAACCAGGCGGACTGTTAACTCCAGTTCCACAAGGTTCTTTCTCTTTTGAGTTTTATTTCTGAAAGAAAACCCACGTCCTTTCAAACATTTTCCATGCCAACAACCTTTTAAAGATAATCTTATACGGAGACAGGCTAGAATCTCACTGACGAATTCCTTTGTCTGATTGGATTTTTCTGGTACTTTAAATCTGCTTCCACACAGAAGAGCAGCAAGAGTAGCAAATGTTCCAAGCTAGGGGGCAGGGATTTCTTGGAGGCGGACATCATTTGTTAGGCTAAAGCTTCTGAAGGTTCTAATCTTTCACAACCCGTTCCTTAAAAAAAAAAAAAAGTGGGGGGGGCGGGGCGGGAGGAAATACACACACATTTACAAATAGGTCCTAAAATCAAACTGCCACCAGCCAGTCTCTCCTCCCCGGGCAGGCGCCCTCTGGGAAGCACACTTCTTTATTAACTGGTTTTGGGAGATCTCAGGACGGGAGGGGAGTCGGGGGCAGGCAGGAGCCCAGGGGCCGGCAGGACGAGGAAAGGGCACGCGGGGCAACCTTCCGCAGGGGGAGAAATGGGTCCGAGGACGTCCCAAGCCCGGGCGCTCGCAGGACGCTAACTCGCCGGCGCGGCCGCCCCTGCCCGGCCCCGGCGCGGCTCGTGCGGACCCGGGGACGCCGGAGCCCCCGGCCCAGGTGGCCAGGTGTGGCCGAGCGCCGCCGCCTCCAATCCGACCCGCCGCGGCGACCGGGGCCTCCCCGGGGGCAGGCACGACGGCAGGACACCCTTGCGCGGGTGTCTCCCCGCGGACAGCAGGACCCACACAGGCAAAAAGAAAGTTGTCCGAGGCCGTCCGCCCCCTCGGGTTGCCGGCCGGCCGGGCCGGGGCACCACTCACCGGGGTCGAAGTCGGGCACCACCGCCTGGTACTGGGGTCCGACCCGCATGCCGCCGCCACCTGCGGGGAAGCAGAGAGGAGGTCAGCGGGCGGGCGGGCGAGCGGGCGAGCGGGCGGGGGCGGCGCGGGCGGCTGCCACCTACCGTGCTCCTCGTCGCTGGACGAGCCCGAGCTGCCTTCCTCCCAGGAGTTGCTGCTGCTGTTGCCATTGGGCGCCGCCGCCGCCAAACTTTTATTCTGCCCATTATTGGGGGCGGCGGCGGCCGAGGCGGAGGCGGCGGTGGCCGAGGAGGCGGCGGCGGCCGAGGAGGCGGCGGCGGCGGCGGAGGCGGCCGAGGCGGCGGCCGAGGCGGCGGCGGCCGAGGCAGCCGCGTTGGCCGCGTTGTTCCTCCCTCTCCGCTTCCCTGAGACCTCGGGGCCCTTCTCCACCATGGCCGGCATCGGCGGGGGCCCGGGCCGGGCGAAAGTGGCGGGGACCCGCGGCTCCTGAGGAGGGGGCGCCGGGCCGGGGGAGGGGGTGAGAGCGGGCGCGGAGGCGGGCGGGCGCGGCCGGAGCTCGCGGGCGCGAGTTGGGGCTGGGGCGGCCCTAGCGGGCGGAGAGCGGAGCCGCTTCAAGCCCCCAGCGCCGAGCCGAGCGCAACTTTCGCTCTCATCGCCGCCCGCACTTCACTGGCACTAACTACTCCAGGAGCAGCGAGCGGGAGGGGAGGGGGGCGGGGCCTGGGCGAGCGGGGGAAGCCGCGCGCAGCCCAACCCGGCGCGGGGTGGCTCCGCCCCCGGCGTGCTCCCATTGGCTCTTGTGGGACTTGGACGGCGAGCGGCAGCCAGGTTGGCTCCGCGTACCCGTCTGTCCAAGGGGCCGGGGCGGGGAGAGCGGGGAGGGGGAGGCTCCGGGCTTCCGTTGGTCAGGTTCGGTTGACGCGTATCGCCCGCTGTACGTGGTTTGAGGTTTGCAATCTCTCTACGCCCCATGATCCATCTCTCTAGGCAATAGCGAGGAGTTAGCTGTCCTCCCCGCCCCCCTCCTTCTGCCGGCCCCCCCCCTTCACCTGCGCGCACCCCCCGCGGCCTCTGCCCCCACGTTCCCCGAAGGGCTCCACTGAGGATCCCATCGGTTTCAAAAAGTAAAATATACGCGACACGAGAACAGAAATTGAATGCAAGGTTGGGACTACTTTCCCCCTCGCGCGGAGGATTACATCTCACAGTTTGAATGGGTTA